>NW_020825298.1:12565411-13848117 GCF_003286085.1 Drosophila persimilis | reverse complement strand
TCATCTTATTTCAAGCGTATATCTTAAAACAAAGACCATTTAGCACTATTTTGTTGGAGACTGAAAGGTTTTGAATTTATTTGTTATTTTTAATTAGGTAACGCAATTGATTATATGAAACATTTTACATACATACATTTTACATACATTTACACATACATTTTCCATTTCAAAAACGCTTATCCATAAATAATATTAAACAATATGGTAGGATAAACTATCTTATATGGGATCTTCTTCTCTCCCCTTAAATTCCCCGAGCATATAGATAAAATTAAGAAGAGTAAAAAATCTCGTAATATTTAACAATAATTTACCATTTTTCTATTTATTTGCTGATTGTTTTTTATGAAAGTTCATTCAATAACTGACAGATAGCACTTGGGTTTTTGCCTAAAAGTTATTCTATTACTCAAGATATACCCCTTTTTTATTCCCCCCTTAAATGACAAATGATTTCCCCTCCAAAAACTGTGCAATCAAGTAAATCTAGTCATATCTCTCGTACATTACAAAATAACCTGCCAATAGAAGAAATAAAAATCGGCTAAAGAAAAAAAGTTCCCCAGACACACGCAGAGAAAAAATAAAAAAGAAGTAAAAAAAAAAGTGCTGTGTTGTGCCGCATTAAAAATTTCATTTCAGAGACAATCTATCTTCTGGGTTTTTTTTTTGCATTTTATTCAACTTTTTTTTGTCGTTGGGCTTCGAAAAGAAAAAAAGCGCCACCGCCCGACGGTCGACGATCGACGATCGGGCGTCTGGTCTGGTCTGAAAGCTCAAAAGTCAGGCGCTTAAAGTCAAGCTTGCGAGTGCGCGATCCGTCGGCGGTTTGCTTCAGTCGTCAACCGGAGCTTGCGAGCAGCACTTGGGGCCAAGTGGAATCGCGCGAGTAACCGCCGAAGTGAAAAGAAAAACGGAAAAGGCCAGGCCGAGCAGCACTCTTGAGACGCAAACACACAAAAACAAAAATCAAGCGAAAAAGCGAAAAGCCAAAAATTGCAACACAAAAAGCGCGCGTGCGCAACAAACAAAACACCAAAAAACAAGAGTTAGAAGGAGAGAAATAGAAGAAAAATCACTCGCTGAATACGGTACGAAATTTAGCAAGATTATTGTTGGAATGTTGGTTTATTCATGATTTTCGAGTGGAATAAACGTTTTTTAGTGTGGAAATCATGAATTTAAGCCAAGAATATGTTGAAATAAATGAAAACAAATGTTCATTTTTGGACTGGTGTTGAAATTTTGATATAAAAACTTCTTTGTGAAAACTAAAAGTGAAAAAAGTCGCCATGTGCTAAAGGGATGAAAAAAGTGATAGATTCCACAAAGGATTGGACATTAAACAAGGATTAATGGAATTTATATAATTTATAAAGGAATATGTATAACCATTGAAGCGTGAAAAATCGAAAATGAACCAAAAATATTAATTATTTGTATGATATTTTGTTGCAATTTGATTACCATAAAATATATATTTTAATACACACAAATTTGTATGAAAAACTTGAATATAATCTCAGTTTTTTGTGTGCCACCAAAAACAAAAATTTCCGCATTCAAAGTGAAGTCAGCAGAAAATGTTTTTTTGGGGGGTATTTTCCTTGCTTGTGTGTTATCTTATGGTGGAAAAGCACACAGAAAACACACACACACACACACACACACACACACAAACACACAAAATGATGGAAAATAGAGGCGAAGAAGAAAAGTGGAAAAACGAAAGACTTAAGGCACAAACTTGAGCGCAATGCCGCATGAAGCATGAAACGGGATATGGTTGATAGATAGGGTCTATCTACTCTTTGGATTATAGGGTATATACCCGGATGATAGGGTATCCTATGCCAGAATTTTTTACAAACATAAATGGCAATCCATAGAGCACTATTTTGTCCACTGTTTGTATTTCTACAACAACAAAAAATACAGAAAATAAAGTGGGGAGTGGGGAGTGCCGGGGATATTGGGAAATGCAAAATATCTACCTCTCCGTTCCTCTCTCTTTCTGTCAATCAATTTGGCCAAGGAAATTCAATTAAATGAAGGCACGCAATCGATTAGGAGATATCTAATGTCTTTACATGGCTGATCGTTAGGGAAATTGTTTTGGGAATCAGGAAAATAATTTGGTAGCCCAAACGATGATGCCTAGAGGGGGATAATTTGGGTAAATTGCTGAAACCACAAGCATTTCTGGGCAGATAAATGCCAAATGCCTTAAGCATGTACAACTCTCCTCAATTGAGTAATTTCTCAAATGAAACACACATTTCTTCCCCTACTTGCCATAATTCATATACTTTTCACACTCCTAGCCCCATTATAAAGACAATTATTACCATGCAACCATCTATAATTACACAAAACACAGCAGCAAAAAAATGACACACAAAACGCTAACCCACAGAAAACTCGAATAAGAAGTAAAAGCCATGTGTTACCTCAAACAGAGAAATGTCAGAGAAAGAGACGGCACAGCAGTAGCAAAAAAAAATTATAATCAAAGAAAGAGACGACTTCCATGCCATGCAATGGGGACAACTAAAATTAGTATAAAAACAAAACCAAAAGACGAAAATCATTCATGTGCGGAAAAACCGGCAACATTGTGGTGTCCAGAGTTTTAGAGATGGGGCGTTGATTTTTTCATTGATTTATAGATGATGGTATTTTGTACCGTGATTCCCAAAATCATCTTGATTGGATCATTATAGCAGCTGAAAATAACTAAAACAGCTTTGGTTTCCCTTATATCTGAGATATGGCTTTGATTTTTTATAGAGTTATAGATGATGTTACTATCTACCATAATTCCAAAAATCAGCTTAATGGGATCATTTTTGTATGAAACTAAATTAGTTGCGGTTTCAATATTTTGCGAGATATTATGTCCAATTTTTGTGAAGTGATATATGATACTATTATCCAATCCTATTCAAAATTTCATCTTGTTTGGACAACTATAAGAGCTGAAATAAGAAAAGCAAGTGACCATGCATTCCTTATTTATTCCGAAGAGCAAAGCAAACTGTTTTCCGCTCGTTATAACATTTTCAAGCCCTATTAATTCGGGTTTAAACACTTTCTACATGAGCCAATCTTAAAAGAAACTCTGCTTCCCCTTTCAAAGTTTTCCACCCACTTTCTTGGCGAAACTTCCCAAAGAATTCAATTATATTCCACTTGCAGCACAAAAGGTGAATGAGGTTAAGCTCAGTCCGCGAAGAGCTGTTGTTGGGTGCTGTATGCTTTTGCTGCTGGGGCAACAGTGGCGCACCACTGTTGCAGCTTGACCGAAATGATTGTGTTGTGCCATTATATAAGAAGTGGCCATGCCACAAAAAAGCCTGGCCCGGAGAAAGAGAAAGACAACACTGAAAGACACGCCGCGAAAAGAGAGAAGGAAGCAAGCCGTCAGAGCCGCAAAGAGAGCGGGTCTTCGTTTTGGCGGAGAGGCGGTGCACGAGCCACATGTTGCACGAACTAAATACCCACTAACACTGCAGCAACACTCCGATTCGATTCGATCCGATCGATCGCAACTGTGTGTCTTAGTTAGTGACTTGGCCGATATGCTTGGCCTGTTAAATAAGCCGTTAAACTGCATCAAGGTAACAGAAAACGTGTTGGCCAGGGCTTGTTGGCTCAAAAGGGGGCGTGCCCGTTGTACACTTACTTTTTACGAGCCGCATATTACTCAGTCGAACATTCTGGCGTGCTGAGAAAGACCCACCTCCAGTTTTCGGGGGCACCACACACCCTCCACTCTCCACCATCCACCCTCCACACACCACACTTCTAAGCAGCTCAGGGCCGCTCCATTGCAAACATTGCGAAAAGACTCTTTGGCAAATAAAATGCGGTGCTTGCATACGAGAAAATTCGTATAAAATACATCAATAAACCATATAGACAATTTTTTGGAACCACTTTACAACGTCAGCAGCAGTGGCAGCAGCGGCGGCGGTAGCCCCCGTTAACCAGTTGCTGGCAGCAACCTTGATGACGAGTGGCGTCTTCTCTGTGACTGAGGTTTTTTGGCGGCTTTTTTTTTGTTGATTAATTAATTTTGGGTTTTTTCTGATCATTTTTGATTTGTGAAGTTTTTTCTCAGGGGAAAAATATTGTTGGAGGAAATTAAGCATGGGAAATTAATATTTTATTGGTGAGAATTTTACAAGATTTTTGAAGATGCTGTAGGAAGAAAAAGACTCTTCTAAAAAAAAAAAAAATAATAAATAATAAAAATAAAATAATATTAATAAATAATAATAATAGATAAATAAATACCAATAAATAATAAAAAAAATTAATAAATAAATACCAATAAATAATAATAATAAATAAAAATTCGATTTGTGATGTAAAGATAAAGACTATCTACAGATTGAATGGTATATGAAAAGTGATAAAAATATTCCGACTGGGACATATATTCTTTGAAATGAAAGTGAAGAATATTATCTATATTGGAAACAAATGGGATTTCTTCAGATATGATTGAATTTATTCCTGTAGCTCATATTAGATGATTTTTATATGGTACGAGTGAGTTGTATAGGAAATAGCAAAGAAAGTTCGAAAGTAGGGAACGGACGGGGTCCCTATTTCTTTTCCTTTTTTCGCACATGTTTCCCCCGAAATGTTTCAATGGTTTTCCCCGAAACGCTTCAATGTTTTTCCCCACCTCTGAGGCACTTTGCAAACACTCAGCCATTAAAACTATTTTCATTTTATTAATCTTTTAGTAAGGTTGAACCCTCAGGGCAATAATTGTTTAAGCCTCTCTCTCAATTTCGGCTAAATAAAAAAAAATTACAGCTTTATAAAGAAATACTCGTATATGTATAAAAATAAACACACACCTGGACATCAGGTTGAACAAAAATTGTGTTGTCCTTTTGCGTCATCGGCTGCAATGTTAAGCAAACAGCAGCAAGCGAAAGATATACCAGAAATACCAACAAAAAGGCAGGCAGGCATTCGGGCCGGGCAGAAACGTTAACAACATTAAGTTATGGCCACGATTGTTGGTGTGTTACTAACCTTACTCAATTTTTGTGTTTATTTTTATTTTTTTGCTTTTTTTCGGGGCTTTTAACTTTCGAACGAACGCGTTTTTATTATGGGGCTGTGTGTGTTTTTGTTGTTTTGCCGGCGCATTTGATTATGTATCTATGAGATACCGACATCGATACAGATACAGATATGTGAGAGAGCTAAACAGATAAATAGATACGAATGCAATGAAGTTGCTTGCTTATTTTTGGGGCTTGAGAGACTAAAACATGAGTCGGCACTCTAAGTGGGTCAAAGTCTGATTAGCAAGGTCACACACGAGAAATACATACTATATCGTATACGGGAATTTTTGAGATTGCAAACGAGAAAGAGAGGCAGAAAGATAAAGAGGGAGGGAGTCAATAAAATAATAATATTCATAATAATAAATTGTTTAAATAAATCTAGGAATTAACATTGAATGAAAGGCAAGGCAAGGTAAGTATGAGATCATGATGGGGAGCCATAAAGGGAAGGGATATTAGTCAGTTATGAATGGGACAGGTTTTGGGTAACATTTAGAGGGTCTTTAAGGAGAATTTTAAAGGCAATTAAACTCTTGACAAATTCGGCCTCTAGTAAAAGTCTTGGGGAGTCTATAATTTTCAAGATACGATACTGAAACTTCACAGAGTTCCAAATAACGATAATCGTTACCTAAATGCCCAAAATCATCAAAATCGGATAATAATTACCGGGTTAGGATTACGTTGAAACCTGGTATTCCTCTTCCTCCGCAAAACATCCAAAGCCTTCAAAGAACACCAAAACGCTTTCCGTTAATTTAAATACAAAATCCGTAAACAAAACCTTTGAAAACCAAACGCTTTCGTGTGCTCTGGGAATAACCAATAAAAGAGGTCACCAAACGAATACATTTTTCCATTCGTCACATGCTTCTTCACCCACTCTATAGTACCGCCACCTGATGCATATTGACAGTCATATAACTATTTACGATTCTTCTCACACTTTTTTTGGAGAGCCAGCAGCAGCCGCCACTGACGCATTCATCAGATACACGAGTTACATTTTGCAGCAGCAGCAGCGGCAGCGGCTCTTTACAGTCCACTTCCAAGGTGTTTGCTTATTCAGAATGCATTATTTCTGACGTTGAGATATAGGTACTAAGCACACAGATATTCTATATAGTATAGCCCCTCCACTTATTATTCAAGACGTTTCTGTGTCTCTCCCCCCGCCCCTCCAAATCAGATGTCACTGTGATTGTTCCGCGTGTGTCTGTCTGTCTGTCTGTCTGTCTGCCTGTCCCTCTCAAGTCTCAATTTACAATTTACATTCATCCGGAAAAAAAAAACCTGACCAGAGGTAAAGTTCTACCTCTCAAAAAAACACTTTTCCCTTGTGTTCAAGTCGGAACGAAACCCTTTTGTTTCATCATTTACTAGACGCTGTAAAGTGGAAAAATAACTAACTTTAAAGATGATTCATTATTGTCTTTAGCTAAATATTTTCGTATTCTAATATCAACCTTTTCACCCGGTTTTAATGAAGTTGTTTAATGTGTTTTTTAAGGCTTCGAACAGACGAAACCTCATAAAAACCGTGTATATTTTCCAGCAAATCTTTTGGGTTTTTCTCTACTGGTTTTCTCCAACCTTTTCTCCTACTGTATCGCATCTTAATAGAGCAATTTCCTAATCAATCTTTGCCACAAAAACACTTTGAGTCATGCAACAATACGGACGGAACTCTAGAAAATCGTAACTTTTATGAGGAATATTCTCTAATAATCTTCACAAATTGTATCTGCCAAATCTGTTTGGTCATGAAAGGTTCTCCTCATACATGGGAGTGTATATGTATCTTATTCTCTATGTACGTATCTTCTTCGCCCAGAAAGAGGTTATTGAACTGCCAAGACTTCCACTTTAGTTGGCCGATAGAATTTACAGAGATTTTTGTTTCACTTTCAGTCAAGCGGTGGGTTGGTTAATTAGCGCTTTGGGTACTCCGTAGCACTCCTACACATAGCACCCATTGATGCCACACATAGCATCTGTATCTTAAATGAAATCCGAAATAAATTATGGATCGGACAAGTGCTTTGAGCAGAACGGCACGTGTATGTCATAAAGAGGCAACAGAGGCAGCAAATCAATAAAATACATAACCAAATCAAGAAAATGAGCAGGAGAATGAGAATTCTGTTGACGCAAGTGATTTATGAGGATTATATCAGAGGCGTAGCGGAAAAAATGGGCGATCTTTAAGAATAAGCTAGACACCATAGATGGGCGGCCTATTAAACCACTTTTCCACTAGGGAGCATTTTCCACTGTGAATGACGTTGATTTGCGTTACAAATGTTCGCCTAAGCGAAAGGATACATTCATTTCGAATAAAACGAACAGAGGACCATTCACCACAAGCAGTAGGGGATTTTCTTAAAATATGTATATATAAACCCCAAAATTAGTAAAACACAACAAATAAATATAATAAATAATTCATAAATAAATTAATTAATTAATAATTTTAAAAAATTAAAAGAAAAAACAAGTAGAAATACAAATTATTAAATAAATAAAACTAAACTAAAAATAAAAAAAAAAAAACAAAAACTAAAAAAATTTAAAAATTTAAATTATAATTAATCAGCTTAAAAAATGCACCTTCGCAAACATCGTATAAAAGGAAGATTCCCATTGAATGGGAATCGCAAATCAAAAGCGTATTCCTTGCATTCAACATTCAAAACACCCCCTCGACGCGCTGTCCCTGTCTATAAAAACTGATTTATACCCAATGGATAATTAAATAATTCTATAATTTTCATTAATTATTCCACAGAAAAACATAAGCGAGAACTCTCAAGATGGCGGCCGTGGAAGTGAGGAATGGCTATAAGTACTATGGCTCCAAATCGAACCCCAAGATTGTGCTCAATCAACTGAATATGAACGTGATGCGTGGCTCCATGTGAGTGGCATACGAAATTCCGACTCGAGTTCGACAGATACTTATACATTCAAGAACTTTCTTCCGATAGCTACGGGTTGCTAGGTGCCTCGGGCTGTGGCAAGACCACACTTCTCTCCTGCCTTGTTGGCCAGCGGCGTCTCAATGGCGGCGAGATAAACGTGTTGGGCGTAAAGCCGGGCTCTCCTGGCAGCGGCGTCCCCGGCTCTCGTGTGGGCTTCATGCCCCAGGAGATCGCTTTGGTCGCGGAGATGACCGTCAAGGAAACGATCTTTTACTTTGGTCGGATATACGGCCTGACGGATGAGCGGATTCGTGAGAAATTCAAGCTCTTAAAGGAGTTGCTGCAGCTCCCGCCAGCCCGACAAATGATCAAACAATGCAGTGGGGGACAACAGAGGCGTTTGTCCTTTGCCTGCGCCATGATCCACGACCCGGAGCTCCTCATTTTAGATGAGCCCACAGTGGGCTTGGATCCCATGTTGCGTGAGAAGTAAGTGGCGGATGGAAGCCGATCATTTCGGAGAGATTAACCATTGAATTTCCTCTTAGAATCTGGGATTTTCTTGTGGAGACAACCAGAAATAGCAAATTGGCTGTGATCATAACCACACATTACATAGAAGAGGCCAAGCAGGCAAATTGTGTAAGGAAAACCTCACTTCTTTCTGGTATAAAACATCTCCTAAAACACTTCCTTCTCCCACAGATTGGCCTCATGCGCAATGGCGTTCTCTTGGCGGAGGACACACCCACAAATATCATGATTCAATTCGGCACACAGTCCATTGAAGACGCCTTTCTTATACTAAGCCAACGGCAGGGCAATGAGGATGAGTTGGCCCAAATAATGGACCACAATAAGAATCAGCAGCAGGCCCTGCCAACAGCTGTGCTACCCACAGAAGTGATAGATACCCATGATCCTGGCCTGAGCCTGGAGAAGCCGCCCATTCCCTACGACGAGCCGGTGAATGAGAATCGAAAGAAGGTGTTTTTCACGACCAAAGGACGGCTCAAGGCTTTGATGACCAAGAATTTCGTGCAGCTTTTCCGACAGCCATCGTAAGTGGTAGAAAAATCGCCTCAATCGCCGTCCCCCCTTTAAACGTATCCTCTTTTTTAGGGGCATCATTTTCATGCTTTTGTTTCCCATCATCCAATTGTCTTGCTTTTATTTGGCCATCGGCAAAACCCCAAAGAATCTCGAATTGGGGATATACTCGGGCGAGGTCAAAAGCTATTCGGAGTGCTTCGACGACAGTCTGGTCACCGTTTACGATTCGAACGACACGTGCAAGTTCCACAAGCTCTCCTGTCGGTTCATCCGAGAGTTGGGCGACGATGTGGCCACGAGGAAGTACTATACCAGCGAATCGGATGCCTTGAGGGATGCCAAAAAGATTCTCACCGTGGGCTACATTCATTTCTTCCACAACTTTAGTGAATCGATATCATCGGTCCTCGAAGACGGACGCCATGCCAGCGATGGGGCTGTGGACCATGCGGAACTGAGTGTTCACATCGATATGACAGGTGGGAGACCTGCGATTAGGCTGCGATTTCGTATCCTTAATTGAGATATTCTTTCGTCTGTTTGCAGATCAACAAGTGGCATATTTTATTCAACGCAAACTCCGTGATAAATTCGCTTCGTTCATGAGTAGCGTGGTCAAGGACTGTAATGCCTCGGCCGCTCTGGTGCAATTGCCCGTTCAGTTCCAGGAACCCATTTACGGCACTGCAGACATTGAGTTCCAGCAGTATTGTGCCCCCGGTGTTGTAATGACGTGAGTAGGGAACCAGTACGGTCTGCCGATCATTTCCTGGACTCCTTTTCTAATGTTTCAACTTTCTGTAATTCATAATTGCATTTTTCCATTGGTTTCTGCTATCCCAAGTATTCAGAGGGGGCTTTTTGGAACTAAAAGAAGGCACGATTGAAGATCCCTCTGATCTTTTCTTTTAGCCACAAAAAACCCTTCTTAAATCTATTCGTTCAATGCCTCAACTATCCTTAAATCCCACCCCATAGCATGGTCTTCTTTTTGGCCACTTTGATGACGGCTGCTGTTTTCATATCCGAGCGCATGGATGGTATCTGGGATCGCACTCTGTTGGCTGGTGTTTCGGCCACTGAAATGCTGTGGGCCCATCTTCTGACCCAACTGATAATCATGGCCCTGCAATCGTTTGAGGTTATCATGTACATTGGCATTGTTTTCGATACCTACAACAATGGAGATACAACGACACTGATTGGACTGCTCACACTGACGGCATTCTGTGGCATGTTGTTTGGTAAGCAAAAATATATTATAAATTTTGGCCTCACTTTATTTAATTTCTCTATTTTTTGAAGGCCTCTTCATCTCCGTATTTTGCAAATCCCATACGGAGGCCAATTTTGTGGCCACTGGGGCCTTCTATCCCATGATTATACTTTGCGGTAAGTAAATGTAATTTCTTTTCCAAATTATCACATTTCAAACAATTTTGATTTGTATTTTTAGGCCTATTGTGGCCCCTGGAGAGCATGCCACAGTTTCTGCAGGATCTGGTGATGGTATTACCCTTTACCATACCCTCCATATCTGCACGAAATGTCATCGAAAAGGGCTGGTCCATCACCAATGCCAAGGTCTACAATGGTTTCCTTGTGATGGCCGGCTGGACGATCATCTTCTTCGTCCTCTGCCTCATTGGCATCAGGCGCAAGGCGTAGGGCGTAGGGCGTTGGGCGTTTCTTTTTGGGTTTTAATATACACAATTTATTCAGGGGGGCCCTTCACTTTAGATCGTATTGTATTAGCATTTCTTCATAGGCGATTTTACACACACACACCACTCACACCACACACACACAAACACACACATATCGTATCGTTGTAGTATCTATGTAATTTAATAATTATCGGAAGCATATCACTCGCATATCATATGTTGTAGACCTCTCATCAAAAAAAAAAAACAAAAAACAAAACAAAACAGAAGAAAACTTTCATACCAACGAAATGCAACGCTTTTATTGTGCTAAAAGTGTGTTAGAATGTACTAAAAAAAAACAGTCGTAATAAGGTCTAAAGGTGTCTCACAAAAATATTTATACTACACTGCACAACAAAAATCGTATTCATTAAAAAAAGGAACAACAAAACCAATCAAATTTCATATAAAAATCTATTGTGACATGTACTAAACTTTAGTACTGGGAAGAATAATGATTGCTAACGAAATGTTCACATTTATTAGTAATTTTTGCAAAAAGGAATTTAGAAAAAAAAACCTACGAATCTATGTACTAAATTATAGTGTACTAAAATGTATAATTATTTAAATGGAAATTTTAAATCAACCAAAAATACAAATCTAAATAAATTGAGCTAAAAATTTACTTTTTGTGGGTAGTACTAAATTTTAGTACACATTTTATTTGTAATTTTAAATTAAGCTAACCGTTTTCAATTGTGCTAAATTGAGTACATATTTTATTTTCAGTTTTGGGCTTCAGAATAACAAATCTGTACAAATTTAAATGCAAATATTTTTGTTCGAGTGTACTAAAATTTATTACATTTTTATTTAAAGCGAAGAAAGCATTAAAGGTAATTTAGTCCAATATAAATATGGTTATAAACCTATTGTATTGGGGCTAAAATTGTACTAAAATTGTTTGATTAGCATAAACATGAACTAAAAGTAAGTTTTAAAGATTTGTTTGGTAAAGTAGAATTTAAATGACTTGCTAATTAGTTGAACAGCTCCATTTCAACAGTTAATTTGTACTAATTGAAGCATTTACACCACGTAATATATTCACGTTCCAACCATGATCTCGAAGGACCAAAACTTCCCTTTTCAAGCAGAGAACGCTTTAAATGCTTAATTAACTTTGCAAGTCCCAACTAAAAGTTAACCAAAGAGTAAACTCCACAAAGGAATAGAGAGAAAAAGCCATTTAATGCCCCGCCCACCCACAGTGTCAACAAGTTTTCTCAATATTTGTCTTCATATGAAATTCAAAGCAGCGCAAAACTAAAGCGAAAGTTCCTTAAACATTCTGCCCCCCCTTAAAAAAAACACACAGATATATATATATATATATATATGCATCATATATATCTTATATATATATATAAAATAGTCTCTGGTTCTGTCTGTGTGTGGGCCAAGGACAAGGACACGTTCACGACGCCGACGACGACGATGTCGAGGACGTGGCAAAGTTGCTGACACACTTCGGGCCTTAAAAGTGCTAGACAGAAAGTCTGCTCCGGTTGGCTGGGTTTTCCCGTAGTCCCCCATCTGGGGCTGGGGGCTGGGGGCTGCCCACTGCTCCCGCCGCCCCTCCCGCCGGCTGTCTGCCAGCAGACATTTTTATTACAAAACTTTATCTTTGCCAAATACGAGACCAACGTCGACGACGACGACTACGACGACGACGAGAAGGAGAAAAATATATATAAAAAGCCAATGGTTCTGAGAGTGTGTGGCGTATCTGTGCGTCTGTGCGTCTGTGTGTGTGTGTGTGTGTGTGTGTGTCTGCCTGATGGTTGGGTGGGTGGCTGTGTGGGCTGGGTGCCAAAGTGTCGTTTGGCATTTTATATAACTTGCATAAAATGTGCAAAGCTGGAAAATTGTTGTTGGGCAGAAAGTGTGCGTAAAAGTTGAAGGAGTACTCGTTGCCGCCCTCTACTTGTTGCCGCCCAGAAAGGGAATATTTTAAGGGTTTTACGGATGCAAATTGCTGGATGTAAGTGAGAGCCAGAAGTTAAAGTTAGTTTTTGGTCATGAAATTGATGCAGAAATCAGGTTTGAAGGAGAGATACATGTGCAAAAGAATGGTAAAGAGCGTGTAAGAGAGAATAAATGGAATTACGAGTGCTGGGAGGTTTTAAAATGGAAAAGCGAACCATTTTCTATGTTTAATATTCATACAAAAGTTCTTCAAATCTTTGTAGCTGAGTAAGTGGCGAATTTGATAGCTTTTTTCATCCCTCAGGTGTGTATTTTTCTTAGATCCATTCTTAGTAGGCGCCTAAATTTACTATTTAGATTATTTTTCCCCGAGGTTCATACTGTATATCGGTATTATATCGGGATAATATCGATTAAATCAATTTTTCCTTCCATAAAAACCTCTAATATCTACCTAAATTCCTTCATCCTTCGTGGTTTCTACAAACTTAAATGAATATTCATTTTCATTCACATTAATTTATGCACAATTTGCGCCAGAGAAATTCCGTAGCTTAATCTCTGGTCTGCCACACAAACACAAGCATGAAAACTATCTCCAGGGTATACCGGGGACAGACGGCAGGCAGACAAACAAACAAGCAGAGTTTTCCATGTTTTCCAGAGTTTTCCCCATCAGTGGGTCAAGTTTTTCCAACCCAAAATGTAGGCAAATGGCAAAAGTTTTCCTCGAGTCTCGTTCTCGGCATCGGTGTGTCTCGACTATAAAAACACAATTTTGTGGCCAACAAAAAGTGAAAATTCTATGACCTTTTGCAACAATTTAAAAGCAACAAACAATAAAAACAAATTTTTGGGGGGGAGACAGAAGGTCAATCCCCCCCATGTGCCAAGCCCTTTTCGACTGGTCTAAAGAGAAAATTTCGTTACAACTTTTGCTCCATTTCGTGCATATATAAAATTTTCCCAGGAAAAGCGAGCGGGCGAGAGAGAGAGAGCGAGCGAGACAGGAATTGGAGTTTGAAAAGTTGGATACAATTTTGTGGCTTGCTTTCGTAATTTGACCTTCAAACAAGTTGAACAAACTCAAGCACAAACAACACACAGACACACACATACAGGAAGCACACTGTGCAGACAGACACAGATACAGATACAACACAGGGACAGATACATTCGTACACTCCGAGTTGGAGACAGACAGGAAACGTAATACTCGTGCTCTCCTGGCGAAAAGTGTAATATTTAAACGTAATTTTAATGAAGGTAAATGTGTGTGCTTTGTTTGCGTTTTGTCTTTACATTTGGGGGCTTCCCCAAAAATCTCTGTCTCTGTGTGTGTCTACATCTCACTCTGTTTGTGTTTGTATCTGTATCTGTGTGTGTGCGTGTGTGTGCTGAGACTTTGCCTTGAACTCCGGCATCCTGTATCCTGTTTACAGCTTTAACCAGTCCTCGTTTCGGGTTGATTGACTAAAGGTGTTTTCTAAAGCGAAAATTGTGTGTGGCCTGGCCATTCGGTAGAGGATTTTCAAGGTGTGGCAACAAAGGAAAGTTCAGAGAATGAAAATAGATGATTTGCAGGGTTAAAGGTGAATGTACTTGAGGAATACGTTTATATTTAAGAGGTTTAAGCGAAATATCTACATAAATCTTCTGAAAACTCCTATTCTTAATAATAATTCTAAATAATAATAATTTATATCTGAAACATATCATAATTCTATTTTTAGATGCCTTTTCAGAGAAACACCTAAAACTTCTTAGAATTCCCCTAAAATTTCTCACTTATTTATTCATTTTATTGAGGTATCTAAAGTAACTATCATATCTATCTCCCTCTTTACTCTTTACTGGTCCTGTATCTAGGCCTTCCTTTGTATCCCCCTTTTCCCTAGAATTTTTAACCAAAAATTAAAGTTCAAACCAGAAGACCAGAAACGCTTTTCCTTGATCGACAAATAAATGTTGGCAACTAAATCAAAACAAATATAAATCTCCATCTGCTTTTTGAGGACCCCACCCATATTTTTAGGGAAAGATACAAGTGAAAAACCAGCTGGTCACCGGCCATGGGCCATTGGCCATCAAGCATAATGAAAGATGACACAATAGAGAGCACAATCTGAAGTTCTGCTGGCCAAAAAGGACTTTTGCATTTCATTGACCCTTTAAATGGCAAAGATACACAGATACAGATGACTCGGGACTCGGGAGTCAGCTTCCATAGCATCGCCTATATACCGATATACCGATATACCGGAGCATAAGTATAGGATGCGATATATGTACTCTTTGGGGGGGGGGGTTCTCTTGCAGCATGCCAGTCAAAGTTCTTCTTGCTGGGAGAAAAATTTGATTCGAGAGTTTATTCAATTTGCTGGCATGTGTATCGCCCCCGGAGGGTCCAGCAGCAGCAAGCAGCATCAGTAGCAGTAGCACATCCACAATCCACATGACGTTCAACCGATGTCTGATGGACAAGCAGAACAGAACGATAGAGGGAGGGAGAGTGGGGTGGGGGGGCTGCAGGTGGACTCCTCCTCGCTTTCGCTCTGAACTCTGCCAATATAATACAATCAACGTTGGGTCTTCGATTCGATGCGCATTCGATGCGTTTACCATTTTTGAGATGGGGCTGGGGGGGGCGTACGCACAGGCACAGGCACAGTCACACATACAACTACACTCTCTCACACAAACACGCATACGGGGGGGGGAGCACACTCTCTTTCGCTCTCTTACGAGTATATGCATTTGCCACATAGGCTCGTTTCATTCACTCGCCCAAGCTTTTTCTTCGATTTGCATTCGTCCGTCTCGCTCTTGCACTATGTACTGTTGCTCTGTGTCCTGCCGCACTGTACATGCAGCTTTTCGGTTGCGAGGGGCAGGCAGAGTGTCCTGGGGTCCTGGCCACACATGCGTTTGGCCTTTTGCCTGGCACACATAGGGGCAGTGGCAGCGACAGCGACAGCATCGCGGCGCTGCTTTATATGGCGCAACTGCTGATTGGGTTCGCACAGTGGAACGAAACGTGGGATATAGGGAAGGGCTGTCTTACCTGGAACGGGAGTGGAGAAAGTTTGGAAGAACATTAGTTATGGATAATTAAGAAAAATATAGAAACATGGAATTGAGAAATATTTTAATTTTTTTATTTAAATTATATTAATTATTCTTCTAGTATATAAATTCAATTAATTTTCATTCAATATTATTTTGTCGCCTCTCAACGCGTTTCGTTCCACTGTGCACAAAAGGCAATGCAAAAATTACGCCAGCCAATGCAGCGACCGAAAAAACAACAACAGCAATATATGCGTGGAGGAGGAGAGTAGGTGGGTGACAGAGAGAGCGAGAGAGACGACAGGGAGAGGGAGAGGGAGAGAGAGCGAGGATGGAGGCTGCACTGCGGTGCGTCACGTTATGGTGGGACATGGCGGCGGTGGCAGCCACGCAGCCTATTTCGCTGCCCGTGCACTGGAGAGACCAACAAAATTAAAAAAGGGGATAAAGGGTGGGGAGAGCATCAGCAGCAGCCAACAGGGACAACTACGCAGCAGACGCACAAAATTCAATACCCGAGAGAGGGAGGGAGGCAGAAGGGGTGGCGGTGGCAGCGGCAGAGGCAGAGGCATAGGCTAAAGTCCAGAGGAGAAGCAGGAGGCAGCAGGAGATGAACAATGGACAGGCACAGTCGTGCACACTAAAATGCAGTCCGGGGGGAAAAAACAGGACGAAACGCACACGAGAGCACACACACACACAGACACGGAGAGAAAGGGAGAGAGTGGACTATGTACGAAACGGGATGTCATGTATTGCCATTGACCAGGCGGCCTGGCCTGTCCTCCCACCTATCTCTCACACCACACTCGTTCTGTCCCGCTCCCGTTTCTCATGTCTTCCTTCCGCTCTCTCGCTCGCACTTGTTTACCAATTTATTTTGCGCACAATACGAAACACGGAAAATGCATGAGGCGGCTGCAGGCCTGCCCCCCACACACACACTATACTATTCCCCCTGCACACTACTCCTCCCGCCCCTGCATATACCCACAAACCAAAACAAAAAAAAAAAAACTATGCGTTCCAAACGAAACGCAATGATAGCCCCAGCAGAGCTCTGTGTGCAGAGGCGCAAAGGCGCAGGAGAGCGGCAAAGAGCGGAGCAGAGGAATAAGCAGAGAAGTGTAGCTGCGGGAGCGAGGCAGAGCAGCAGCAGGCAGAGCACTCAGGCGCAGAATGGAAACGTAGGCGTAGGTTTTTTTGGGAGACCCAAGCCATTGATACCCTGGAAGACGTATCCTCAGGGAAGCGATTTTTATGCTTTTCAGCAAAACAATGAAGTAAAACACGTACAGTCAAGGAAAAAAGTCAACATACAGCATCAATCTTTCAATATTTTGGGTTTTCGCAATTCAAATTATAAAACTTGGTATGGTAACCATTATTACCATTAAAGTCTACATTGAATAAATTCAATTTTTTTTGTAGTTCGAAAACCCGAAATATCGGAATATTTGTGCTGTATGTTGGCATTTTCCTTGACTATAAGTACTGATTTCTCTGAAATTTATCCCACTTTTCTTCACTTTCCCAAAACCTACTCCAAAATCATCATACCCTCTCTTTGCACTGATCATCACAAGAGTACCAGCAACAACAACAAAAATTTGCTCACAAATTCCAGTTCGATTTTTGGTCATAGAGAAAGAGAAAAAAAACGAAGCAAGCAAGCTCTCCGCTCAGCACTCTCCTTCAGCACCCGCTCTCCCCCTTGCTCGACATTCATTCATTTGCCTGCCGTCTCTTTTCCGCCCAGTTGCCGTTGCTTTTTCCTTGCTTTGGCGGCTGCTTCTCTTTTTGGTGTCTTTTGGGTCCTCTTCCTGCTCTCCTTTGCCGGCCGTTTGTTATGTTTTCTGTTTGCCACTTTGTGCGTGGATTTCTTCTGCTTTTTCTCAGTTTCTTTTCGTTTCCCCATTTCGCTTCTGCTTCTGCTCCTGTTTCATTTCTTTATTTGTTTTTCTTTTTTTTGTAGTGCAATTTTTTGTTGTTTGTTTTGCAGTCCTCCTGCGCCGAGCCTTTCACATTGATAGAATGAACGCCAGCAGAAATTTCAATTTCTTTTCTTTTTCCAATACCCTTTTTGTGAGGGTTTGTATAGGTTTTAGAAACAGCTTGAACGGAATTTTACGTTTATTAAAATAATATCAAATGATATGGCAGCTACTATATGATCTCTACATCAAGATCTATTCCATACAAAACCCAAAAATATCCAGGTAATTTTTCCTATTGAAAGGGTATCTACACTGTATCATTTTTATCACCATTTTCCCTTATTTTTTTCGACTTTTTGTTGGATTTTTCGCCCCTGACTTTTGCTGGCGAGGTCCCTGAAGAAGGAGAAAGCGCAGGCCTCCTCCCATGTGTAAATGGCTCGTAGTAGTACGGCGTACTCGCCGCGCGTACTATTTCCAAGTCAGTCGAAAAAAAAGTGGCAGTGGAAATAGAACGAAGGATGCATGAAAGGGAAGTCCTGCCACAGCGTCTATTGAGGGAAAATGTGGCACAAAGGATCTCCGAGAAATGCGTAGAAAAAAAATGCACAGCCCGAAAAGGAAGCATCAGAAATGCCAGAGAGACACAATTTCGTAGGCAAATATTTCTCTCGCCTTTTTTATGCGTTTCTCAAGGAACACACACGCACATTCCCTGCGTATCCTTTGACATAGATGGAGAGATGAATCCTGAAGTGGAAAATTAATGGAACTTCCAATTCTGTTTGGATTTATTATCCGATGTTGATTAAACTTGCTAGAATGACAGATGAAACCTCAAGAGAACACAAACCAAAGATTCAGAAAAATACTGCAAAGTTTCTCTGCGTTAACACATTTCAGGGATTATAGAAACAATAGATCATTGACTCTACTGTAGGATAACCTAACCTCATAGCAAAGTTTGACTCGGTGAAACATACAATTGAAAAATGTTCAAATATCTTTCTGCTATTTGCCTTTTGGTTTTGATGCCGATCCTGGCGCTACAAAATGGCCTCCACCATGATCCACCGATGTTTCCTGTACCTGGAGACACACACATCCGGAAGGCACAGAGCCTGGTGCAGCGGTACACCAACAACAATTACGTCCAAGTGTTTTGTTGGAAAGGGGAGCCATTTTCCTTTTTGACGATTTTCAAAAGCAATTGCCTCCATTTGGAAATCGAAGAAGGAGCGGAGTACAGTCAGTACATGGAGGAGACAGACCATAAGATCCACCTGGCCCGTGAGCATCAACAGGAGTGGGCCGAGGGCAAGGCCGTGACGGCCAAGGATAAGTACATCAATTTGAGGGCCAATAAGCCTATCTGCTATGGGGTCTACACGGACCACGGCTTCAAACTGACTCTGGAGACCACCAACACCGACAAGTGGCGGGTGACAAAGTTCTGCCTGGGTTTCCTCCTGTGGCGGGCTGCGCCACGCGTCGGGGCCTCTCGCCGTTTGCTGTACGGCCTGGCGGCATTCCTGGGGTTCCAACTGGGCACCTGGATAACGATTTACGATACTGGACATCTCCGGCTGTTGCGCGAGGGATCCCTGTCGACGGCGTTGCGCGAGGTCTTCTACGAGCGACCCAGCATGTTGGTTCGGGCTTTTTGTGCCTGCTGGTGTGCCCTCTGTGTGGTCTTCCAGCGGCTAGATAATCGCCAAACTGGTCGCCTCAATCGTTTCATTCTCAGAGGCATCGCCTGTTGGTTGATCTTCAGTGCCTCGGATCACCAGTCAATCGGCTTCTTCTGTCTTGCCTGCATCTTTCTCCATCCCATTATCTGTGCGATGCTCCGTGCCAAGACTCCGGCTGGGCAGGAAAACTACCAACAGCAGCATGCCCAGCGACTCCAGCAGCAGGCCAACTTATTGGCTGAAGATTCCTTTCGTTGGGCTATTCCGAGGTCCGCCAGCTTCGGGGCAGGTGCCCAGACATTCTCGGGTGCAATCCAGACAAGGATTTCCGCTTCTCAAGGTACTGTTGCCACTCATCCCGAAGAACCAACTATTTCTGCTTTTATCCTTAGGGACTGGACAGGAGCCACTGATGTATCACACCAGCGGGGATTCGATCGTCTTCGGGGGACGCTTTGTCCCCACCGATCCCCCACCGCCGCCTGCGGTGGACTAAATGCTACACGCGATCAATGGGGATCCTCCCAGAAGGCTCGCCAACCACAAGATATACACAAGAAAAACGAGGGTAATCAGCGGGGGATGGTTGGGGAGGAAAAGCACAGGCAAACTGAAAGAAAGAAGGCAAAACTGGAGGGAAATGCATTTGATAATTGAAAAGCAAAGCGCACAAGCACACGCACACGCACACACACACACACGAGGCAGGCAGTAGGCAGCACGCAGCACGCAGCAGGCAGCAGAAGCACACGTGGAAAACCTACATCATTTTCAGAGGAGAAAAACCTTTTCACACAGGGATACAGAGAGAGAGGGAGGGAGAGAGAGAGAGAGAGGAAAGTGCCCTCAAGGCAGCGGGCGGACAAGGCAGGGCACGAGAAATCGAATCGGAAGCCAAAGGATGGAACATTTCAACATTTTGCCATGGAAACACACTTTGGGGGGTGGCGGAGTTGGGGCAGCGGGGGCGTGGCAAGCAAAGTGATTCGAAAGGCAGCACAAAGTGGAGTCCAAGGAGGGAGCCCACAAACGGAAGCTGGCGCCCTGCCGCCCAAGCCAACGCCAGCCCAAGAAAAAAGCCCTAGGAATAAAGTCCGGGCCATACAAATAGCACAGGGAATTTCCATAGGAATAAGAAACAAAGTTTGGCCAACGAGGGGGTGAATTTACTTTCTAAAATTTTTACATTTTATCAATAAAGGGATATAAATTTGGGGTAAATTCTGCGTTTGTTTAAACAATTTTAAAAAAAAGATCTTTAGATCTTTATTCAAAACATTTTTTTGAAACAATTTCTTAAGTTCCAAGTCCCCAAATCGCCTGCCGTTCGACTCATTCCAAACAAAAGTATCCTTTCGCTTAGGGGAACATTTCAGCAGCGAATTAACCTCGTTCACTGGAGGACCAGTGCTATAAAACACTTCATATCTCTTTCCAATATTTTCTGTTTAATAGTTTTCCTCTCTGTCTGGGATCCTTAGTTCTTCCCCACCCACACACATATAACCCTATGCCTACACGGATACATACTAGTACTACTATTAACTTAATTGTCCTGATTAGCATGGGTCCCGTGTCTGTTATCCTCGTTGAAATTTTTGTGCCTAGAACATTCGAGGCTTCGGGGCGGGGGACGGGGGCGGGGGCTGCACGGGGCTGCACGGGGATGCAGTTACAAAATAAGAGACTCCCCGGGAGAGTGGGAATGGGTTATGGTACAAAGTCCAGTGTACAAATGTGCCTATTACCCTCCTGTGTACCCCATCCTCCCTTCCCCTCTCCGGGTATGCCATTAGCAACAGAAGCAGGGGCAGGAGAGAGTCGCAGGAGCCAGGAGGCAGGAGGCAGAAGGCAGGAGAGTCCGGGAGTGGAACAACAGCAACAAAGTTCGGTCAAACGTCAGAAATGCCTCGTTTTTAGCTATTGAACATAGGCCAAAGCGCAACCAAAACCGAACCGAACCACCCCACTGAACCACCCCACTCCGCCTCCCCGTACATCCCACCCCCCTCCTCCCCCATATACTCCAGGCCTCGGCAAATGCAAATGTGCAAAATGCGCTTTGACGTGGATGCAGCAGCAGCAGCAGCAGCATGGGAACGGGACCTGGTTCTGCTTTCGACCGAATCTCTGTGTGTGTGTGTGTGTGTGTGTGTGTGTCCCAGACTCCTCCACCCGTACAGGACACGTGGATGTGAAACGTGGAGGACAGTTGGTCGCAAAACGCATTTCAAATCCAAAACTGGAACTTCAGATATTCGGCGGTTGCAGGGGGGAGGTGTGCGGCAGGTAAGAGTCGAGCTAGTGAAAATCTCTGTTTTTAGAGGGTATCAAAAGGGGAGTCCTAAAGTTCGATGGTTTTCCACAAATCTAGAGCATCGGAAAACTATATTATAGGCACATTAGAAATCCTTTGATTGATGATGGGTTTCTGAGAAATATATATCTTTTATCTAAAAGGTTTATTTCCAGAAAAATATATATTTGTTTTCCAAGAGATCTACGCAATTCTAAGAGCTTTGGAAATATTCTTAAATATATGAAAGTATCTCTATTTTCTTCTCAGGGTATCCCCCGGGTCGCATCCTTGATTATCCTAGATAGCTGGCAATTTTATGTTTTTCTTTTGCCGATCCGCTTGCAGCCGCTTCGTGGATGGAAAATTGACTAAATGCAACGTTTTTCGGTGTTCATTACGCATCGACAGACAGGCGCAAGGACCTCCTCCTCCTCCGCCTCCTCCTCTAATGGTCCTGCAATTTCCCTGGCAACTCCCGAAGCCAATTGGGATTTTTCCATATCGGAATATTCAATTTTTTCCCGTCGTCGGCTCTTTTGGTGGTGGTTGATTCCCGTTTGGGACACTGCATTGCTCGGCAAGGGTGCTGGAGGGGGGTTTTACGCGTTGGGGTGGTGAGGCGTGGATCGTTTCTCGGGGGCTGGGGTGGTGGTGGTGCACTTTCAGGTCCTAGTGTCCCATTCAGGAATTGGAATTGCAGAGGGTTGTATACCGTATCACACGTTACGTCAAAAGGTCAGCAGCAAAGGCCTATTCCATGGGGTGGAAGGGAAAAACAAAAAACACGAAAATGTTTCCCAATTTTATGATTTAGGGATTTTGAAACCATTGTAAAACTTGACTTTGTAGGGATTTTCGTACGGTGCTATATGAGCAGTCAAAATGGGGATTTATGGTGTAAAAGTGGGAATAAATATTGGTTGTATTTTGATAGATCAAAAATATCACGTAAGGGAATCAGGGGAAAAGAAAGTACAGTGGAAATACTCAAAAATTCTGGGCAGCATTAGTATATATAGAAAATTAACTAAAAAACTTTTCCGTCTATGTTTTTTTTTTCACTTTTATCTCCAAAGATTAGTCTTTCTTCGGATAGGGTTTATATATATCCACCTTCATCACAATCAATCTTCCACAATCTTTCATTTTTACACGCCATATTCCCATTTCAGAGCATTGTACAGTGGGAAATTCTGGAATCCTTATCCTACTCAAAAAACTCTTTCTAAGAATCATTTCCGTAATTAACACCTTCGTGTTGAGTACAGAATACTCTAAAATCCCAATTACAAATAAATGGTTCTTAAATTTTAGTTTTCCACACAACTGAGGGGTACCCCTGTATCCCGTGTACGAATATTTTCCATCGTTTTTGACTGACCTGCACCATTTTGTTGCTGGGTTTCCTTTTTTGTTATTATCCAGAAATGCAATCCAACTGTAAATCAAAGCGCCTGAACCGGCAAAACAGTCAATGGAACGACCGAGAGCGAACGAATTGCGGGGCAAAACAAAAAACGCAAAAGCAAAGTTACAACAACAACAACACGCGCGCGATAGTGTGAGAGAGAGAGAACGGATAGCACGTGTTTAATTTCACTTTTGTTTTAATAATATTCCCCTTTATTCGTATTCTTTTTATTATTATTCAATACAAACACACACGCGCGCACACACACATTATGCAGTTTGTTGCAAGCGAAAGAGCGGGAGAAATCGTAGGAATAAGAAAACACGCGGCCGAGAATTTAGTTGCGTTTTCAATTTAATTCTTGTTGTTGCTTTGGTTTTGTGTGTGCTTGCTGTTGCTTTTGTTGCGCGCAGTCATTGCATTTTGATGGTTGTTCACGCGATTTACACGTTTCCCCGAGATGGATTTTCCGTGCAATTAAAAGTACGAACCGAACGTGTTCTCGTGTTCTCGTGTTCTCTTGTTTTGTTGGCTTTTAAATACTTGACTTGTTTTCATGCTACGGCGATTTCTTGTATATCGATAAGAAATCGAAGTTAGCCCTCTTAAGCCCCCTTTATTTAAGCAATTTAACAATTTATTCAAACCTTATGGCGGAAAATATTACTTCTTCTTGTCTTCTTGTAGATCCATGCCATAATTCTTCAAATTAAAAAAAAAGCCATGATGTCTTGCACTTGAACTGCGCTAAAATGATTAAATTTGCATAATTTTCGATGGTATATTAAAAAACCCCCTTGGCCTACAATGGGTTAATCGTTCGCAGTCCAGGATTGGAAACCATAATCCTCGATATTGATATTCGGTTCAACATTAGTAGATACCTTTGACCTTCAACTCCAAACGCATAATTTTATCAGATTGTCCTTTTAATTTCCCTACTAGACTAGTAATCTTTAACGACCCCATTTTACTGGTTTGCTTATAAAATAAGGTGAAATTGAGGCGAAAGAAACGAAAGATGATACATTCAAAGTTCTGTGGGACAGCTGTTTGTCGGAATTTTGCCGTTGGCCAACACTATCATCTATCGATAGCACAATTTGGCTGTTCTGGCGAACGATATTCTATATTTTGAACTTAAATTTAAATTAAATAACTAATTTACCCATGGAAAAAATCAATGCCAATATAAACTTTTTGTTCTACGAAACCGTTGCTATGGCAGCTACAACAAATTTAAAGGATTACCGTCCTTATCAAAATATTCTCCGCGCTGCCGTGTAAATCCCGGATTATAGGATTCTACCGCATCGGCGTGGAGTGCAGATACAGAACAAGGCGCCCCAGATGCCATTATTGCCACATGAATGCGAGAATGCACGCTGAGCCCATCCCGGGGGAATGGTGGGATTTTCGAACAGATGTGAAACACCGATTCACTGGCTGTTAGATACATCGATAGTTGAGAAATTCAATATTATCGATAGTAACGGTTTTTTTCAAAATTTTACTTCCATATAAAATATATGTGTAATTGCATATATTGGCCTAGTTGATAGAATCAACCCGATCTGCTTTCCCCATATTAGCAATATTGGTGTTTAAAAAATCAAAAAGTTTTTGCCGGGAGGAACTGAATTGATTGGCGGCTCAGAAGGCACAGTGTCAAATTTTTCTTGAGCCGCAAAGCAATTTTCCAATGTTTTGAGTCCATGGTCTGCATTAGATGGGGTTTGAAACCCTTGTTGTTTCAACCTGCGTTGGGTGCCTGTTTCGAGCATCCTCCTTCTCCAGTGTTCCAATAAAACCCGCATATTGACGCCCTAATAGCCATGAGTCCCTATCATGAGCCGTAGAAGAGAGCTTTTCGCTGAGGATGGTGCAAGCTTCCAAATCAGCTGGGCTCTATCTTAACGGGCCTTCAAAAGGCGTTAAAATGGTTCAATATGGTTCAATGGATTATTAATCAATGCTTTAATTTATCAATCAATCAATCAGCCCAATTCGTCAATATGCGAATTCTGGCAAAGGCGATCATTTATTCGTCAGAGAGTACTCTATTTTTAGACATCTTTCTTCCAAGCAATTGAGTTGCATTTATCGATCGTGACGGAACAATGCTCATTCGAATTCGAGTGCAGTGAAAATATGTTGAAGGCGCGGCTGGAACACGACGCAGTCTTTGGCCGTTGCCTGGCCGTCGCGGAGCCAGTCCAACGCGGGGATTTACTTGTGGAGGAGCTGCCCTTCGCCTTCGGCCCCAAAAGGGACAGCGGAATCGTATGCCTGGGGTGCCACCAGTACCTACAGTTCGGCGAAGATGGGGACTCCCTGGACCGCTGTGAGCTTTGCGACTGGCCGCTGTGTGGAGTGTGCGCTGGCGGCGATGATGACGGCATCCATCATCGGAGCGAATGCGTCGTATTCTCTGCTGCTCGCGTCACATTCGCCGGCAATGTGAGCGAGGATGGCGTCTGTACGCAGCTGGATTGCATAACACCTTTGAGGTTAGTTTGTGGGTGGTCCAGGGGGTGCCTGAGATCAGGGTGGAAGGCAGCCAGACAGGGAGGCGTATGAAAATATTATTTTTGGCAGCCGCAAAGCATTTCGTCTAAATTAAACGTGAGCCGGCTAAAAGCGAAACCCCAGCAGCAACGGCCGCCGACGACGTCAGAGACGGCAGCGCAGTCTGTTGGCGAAGATCAGAAGGCAACGATACAGTTCCCGGCACAGTGCTCCAAGTCCAATGTAAAAAGCGCCATACGTGGGATCTGACATGTGGCCCATGAACTTGCAACTTCAAGAAGAATGCCTGACTACATTGCATATGCATCTAGATGTTTATTTCGCTACTTGAACCGACCAATAACTGACAGATTCTTCGAATCGGTTTGACGTTCCCATCGCCTGCTCGCTCCACTGTTCCTGTGAAATATTAATGTTTCTGCTTGGGCAGGCTAAGAGATTTGGCTTTCTTGATGGCAGATGGCGTAGATGGCTGACTTTGCAGGTACGAGTCAGTCAGAAATATGACGTCGGCGACATCGCGCCCAGTAAATCGCACATCAGTGCAGTGGAGTGCCGTCTGTGGGCGCTACCTGGTGGCCCAAGAGTCGACGCCGGCCCGCAGCCTTCTCATAGAGGAACTACCGTTTGCCATAGGGCCCAAGTGCAATGGACCGGTGGTATGCCTCGGCTGCTGTCGACCCGCACCCGCAACCGATGTGGAGGAGCTCTGCGTCCTATGCGGCTGGCCGCTGTGCGAGGAGTGTTCCGAGAACGAGGATAGCCCGCACGTCCAGCTGGAGTGTCGCGAGTTCCAAATTTCTGGGGCTCGATTCTACAGACTTCCCTCGGGCAGTAGCTACTGCCCACAACTGGACTGTATTTTGCCGCTCAGGTGAAAGTGAAACTCGACGAGGGAACAAAAATAGACCTCGATCTGTCGCATAACCTTATGATCTCCGTCAATTGCAGAGTGTTGCTAGCCAAGGAGGCGAATCCCAAGCGCTGGGAGGTCGAGGTGGCGCCTATGGAACACCACGAGTCGGAGCGTCGCCTCAACGAGGATGTTTGGCATGCAGACCTCGTGAACATAGCCCAGTATCTGCGCGGTCCCTGCAAGCTGGCCTCGCGGTTCAGCGAGGAGCTCATCATGCAGGTGGTCGGAGTGCTGGAAGTGAACGCGTTCGAGGCGAGAACCGCGAGGGGATATCCTCTGAGATGCCTCTATCCCTACACGGGTATTCTGGCCCACAGCTGTGTGCCCAACACTGCCAGGAGTATCTATCCCAGCGAGGGTTTCAAGTGAATATGACAATCCCAACAAAACTCCGCCACACTCTTTCTGACTGTGCCTTGCCCATAGGATCCGCTTGCGTGCCATGGTAGACCTGGACGATGGACAGCCGTTGCACCACAGTTACACCTACACCCTGGACGGCACTGCCCAGAGACAGACGCACCTGCGAGAGGGAAAATTCTTTACCTGCAACTGCGAGCGCTGCCTGGATCCGACAGAACTACAGACTCACTTCTCCAGCCTCAAGTGTGGCCAGTGCGCGGAGGGCTTCCTAGCGTCCAAGCAGCCCACAGGTGAGCGTTCGATCCCACGTTTTTGAGAGGGGCTTCCACTCATTTCCCTTTCCGCCTAATATCACAGAAGTCGACACTAGTTGGAACTGCTGTAGCTGCGGCGCCAGCACCAGCAACGTGGATGTGGAGACCACAATCAAGTCGATCCAGTCAGAGGTCAGTGGGGTGCAAGCTCTTGAAATGGGCCCGCATCGGCTGGAGGAGGCTGAACGACTCCTGCGAAAGTACAAATCTCTGCTCCATCCGCTTCACTTCATTGCCACTGGACTGAGGCAGCTGCTCATCGAGATGTACGGCCGGGTGCAGCGCTATGAGATGGTTCAGCTGTCAGACGATTTGCTGGAGCGCAAGGCGGAACTTTGTCGTCAGGTGCTCAGCGTTCTCAATAAATTCGAGCCAGGCCTGAGTCGCTCCCGGGCCATGAATCTGTACGAGCTGCATGTTCCGCTGGTACTACTGGCGAAGAGTGGGTTCATAGCCAGCAAACTGAATGGCGGTGAACTGCGGGCCCGTCTCGTCGACGCCATAGACCTGCTCAAGGAGTGCGTGGAAATCCTGCAGTACGAGGACAAGTGCTCTCAAGAGGGAGTCCTGTGCGAAGTGGCCAAACAGGCACTGAGGCAGCTCACACTGAGTGTCGAGGGATTGGGCAGTGAACTCGACTGATGATTGCTTATTAGTATCGGTAGATTTATTGGAAAATGCTCACGAGGAAAATCTCAATTCGGTTTCGTGTTACAATGAAGAAAGTTGAGAGTTTAAGGCGTTGATGATGAAAGAAATCGGAGGAAATGGAAGGAAAATAAACTTTAATAAAAACAAAAGTCATTGCCTCACATTCACGCTAATTAATCCTTAAAGTTGATTACATTTAATACGAACTATTACTGCACATTTTGCCGCCCAAGCTACCCTCGTACACACGTACATGTATGTATAAATGGTTATTTTGTTTGGTTTTTGGTATATGGATTACTTTTCTTATTCGGTTTCATATTAAATGCTCTGCTAAAAATTCCATACCCACATACCATCCCATACCCTTGCTTCCAAGCTCCTTTCTTCCCGTACAATGAATACAAAACAGTAAAGCGGACGATCGCTACATCGTAGTTTATACAAATGAGATATTTTAGGACTCAGATTAGAATGATCAGATCGGCAAGGGTACAGAGACTGTGCAGACTTCGGTTTGCCGAAGATCTCAATGGTTTTCGTCCACATCGGTGTATATCTACGCATGCGTTTTCAAACAAGCAATTGCAAAAAGTGGTTTATAAAATATCCGCATCCGTCTTGAGTATGCTACTCTCCCTGGCTCAGATCTCCTGCTTCTTCTACATATATTTATAATTTCAATTGATTATAAACTAAAGCATAAATTAAGTTAAGTCTGGAATCGGCGAATAATACATATTCCGTAACTGGAATCGATCTGACTTTCTGTACGGTGAAGTTAAACGTGCTGGACTACTTAAAAAAATCACACGAAAATTAAAAACTAAAACACTCTGAGGCTGCGCACGCACAGAAGCACACAATTCATACAGAAACAAGAGGAGGGACTTCAAGTTATCCGGAAGGCTATAATGGGGTTTGCATATGCGTATCACACACAAACACACGCACGGCCTAGACATCGTGGCTAAGCAGGGGCGTGTCGTGGTAGCGGGAGGCGTGGTTCAGGCTGGTGCACGGCAGCAGCCACAGCGCCGGGTGGCCACGTCCAAACACATCGGCCAGCAGCTGATATTTGCGTCGGTTTGGCCGATAGGTTCCCTTCTGCTGTATCGCCTCGACGGCCGTCTCATCGTACAGTATAGCATGCAGTTGATCGACCATAATGGCGGTAACGAAGAGCCCGAACAGAGCCGACACCAGCATCAAGATGACGGAATGAATCCTGAAAAGGAAGGTGAAAACTACAGTACTGGAACGCACAGCTCTCAGTAAAAAACTAATTTGTATGCAGATCAGAACTGGGCACACCAAAAAGGAGAGTTTTCTGTGTGGGGCTTCCGGAGATGCAACTTACATTCTCAACTGTGACTCAATCACATTCTGATTGCATTCCTCGCAGGGCGACACCCAAGAGGCAACAATTAGGCCCAGGGAGTAAAGCGATAAAACGGCCACGTAAATGAGAAACTGTAGGAAGTACTTTTGGTTGCGTTCGCCCACGCAATTATTGATCCAGGGGCAGTGGTGATCCATTCGGCGGATGCACCGCTTACAGATCCGGCAATGGTGGGCCCGCGGAGGTCGATAGGTCTCGCAGCGAGTGCAGACTGTCCATTCGCTGCTGTGTCCGTTGCCTACTGGATTGTTCTTGTTTGTGGTGTGCAGATCCGAGAAGTCCAAGCGGTTGGCTGGCAGGGGTACGATGCCCGGGTCGGAGAAGACGGCCTTGGTATGGGACATGCCCAGTAGGAAGACGACCGTATTGAAGAGCACAACATGGAACGAGGTCCAAATGCTACAGGGCCGAGAATGAAGAGATGTCATTATAGTTTCAAGCCCGTCCATTACCGCCATTGGCAGTCACAGCTCACCTTCCGGGCATAGTGGTGAGGATGATCCAACGAATGACCACATAGTCAGCATACAGTACAGCGCCGTAGGTCATCACCAGACAGGCAATGCCACAGGGATCGCGAATAAAGACCATAGCACAGTGTGACTCGGCGACCTCGCCGTCAATCCGCGCGCTATCGTATCGGTTTTTCTCTTTAATTAAATTAAAAACCGAACGCGGCTGATTTCGTGTCCCCCACCAAAGGCTAGACGGAAAATAACAATTGTTGCTAAACTCCCTTTAGGGTTGCTGTCTCGGCCCGTACTTATCAGTACTGGCGTGGGCAGCGTCCGGGCTGCTTGAGCGGGATCGCCAGTTGTGTTTGCACTGTCCTCCTATACTATTGTAGTTGGTATAATTCAGGAATTTTTCATCTCTTGTTTTTTTTTGTTGCTTGAAATTGTCATTTAATTTAGTGTGACCGTCGAGGGGAAGTAAAACAAAACAAGACGGAAAAATACTTTTTCTCTGAAAAATACCGAATGAAACTCATTGCAGTCTAGTCCAGTATTGTATCCAGTGTGATTCAAATGCAACTGAAAATTTTTGCGACATTGAAATGAAAATTGCTTTTAATAATGATAATAATAAAGTAGTTTAAATTACTCCATGTATCAAATGAATTCTAATTTTTCGCCATGTTCTCCTTGCCACGCTCGCTCAGCCGCAGTTGTGAATTAGTTTAAATTACTCCATGTATCAAATGAATTCTAATTTTTCGCCATGTTCTCCTTGCCACGCTCGCTCAGCCGCAGTTGTGCTTCCCTCTCGGCCATGCCCTCCTTAACCCAAGGATGGGTCATCACATCCACCAAAGAGATCCGGCCATTACTCTGCTTTCGTAGTAGCTACAAGAAAATGAATTATAATTAAAGAAGTCGTTCACAGTATAAAGAAGTGTACGCCTTACCCCAGCGATCAGTTCCTTGCTGCCTTTTGATAAGTGCGATGGGTAATGAATCTCGAGGTGCCTGATCTTTTGGTAGGTGTTCTCCGCGCTGTTCGATTCGAAGGGCGGGAAGCCCACGAGAAACTCGTAGCACAGAATCCCCAAGCACCATTGATCGACAGTATCATCGTACGAAGTGCCATCCACCATTTCCGGGGGAAGGTAGTCCAGTGTTCCGCAAAGGGTCCTGCGCTTGTTGTTGGGTGTGTGTGCTGACCAGCCAAAGTCGGCCAGTTTTAGATCGTCCGTGCCTGTCAATAAAATGTTCTCGGGCTTCAAGTCTCTGTGAATGACGTTGTTCAGATGGCAATAGTTCAGGGCATTAGCCACTTGGTAGGTGTATTTCGCAGAGCGCGGCTCATCGAACCGATTATTGGGCGCTGTACGCAGATGCTTGAATAGTTCTCCCTCCGAGGCGATCTCCAGAGCCAGGTAGATCCGGCTCTCGTCGTGAAACCATGTCAGAAGTCTCAAAATATTGGGATGCTTGAGTCGCGACTGGATCTCTATCTCACGGAGCACCTGACGCTGAACATTTCCCTTGCGTAGTTCCTCCTTGAACATCACCTTCATCGCCACCAAATAATGCGAGTAGCGCTCTCGGGCTAAATAGACGCGCCCGAATTTTCCTCTCCCCAAGTGAGCGCCCATTTCGAAGTCGCGAGAGCTCCATTCGTAGCTGCGGATGACCAAGATTAGAAGACAGCTTCGCGTTACTAATCCAATACTCACGGCTGTCCATAGGCATCATGAGACATCATTTTTAGGCACATATTTTTAATTGGCTCATGGTGCTCATCCGGCACTTTGCTCATTAATGCCGGCAAATGATTGCGGTTGGCGTGCTTAGAACGTAAGAGTGTCATGGCTCTGATACAGTTGCTTAGTTTTTAATTTTAAAATTTAAATTTGAATTTCAATTTTTTTCTTGCGGCGTCCTTTTCCTCAGTGTGACCGCGGATCAAATTGATCAACTATGCCGTCTGACCCTCAGAGATATACCCAGAAATACGCTACAGTTTGGAAATATACCTTACATATACCACATAAGCCTACTTTTTTGCGCGCTTTTTGTTGTTTATTTAAATGCTGAAAATAATGTGCCCGTTTTCGAAAAATGCCAAATGTTGACAATAACCTTACCTGTCACTTGTCACAACACAAGTAATCTTTAATAAAGATGTATTTATAAAACAAATTTGTATTCCACTAGGCCTCGATTTTTTATGTCGGAAGAGAGAGATTAGAAAAGTAATTGCAAAATTTTTACTCATGTAAATCACGAATTTGGCTGGAGTCGCACATTCGTGCTGTTAAAAGGTATCGATAAAAAATTTGGTTGTCGTTTTTTCGTCTAGTCATCAACGGCCACACTTATCGTTAGCAATTTTGAGGCCCGTCAATTAGAAAATTGAGTCATTAATCGGATAAAATTGTATGTGCAGGGCTGAGGCTTCTATCTGGCTAGTAATATTTGACGGAATATCTAAAACGGGGAATATGATGCAGCTTCGTCAGTATATTTACGGTATATTTTGAACATGATACGGTATATTTCTGAGTGTCAGACGGTATATTTGATCCATAAGTCCGCGGTCACACTGCATTATTAGTCATTTTTTTACACACAACAACACGCAAAAAATAAGTAAATTAAGCGAATGCAGAGCGTTTGTTCTTTCATTTAAACTAATTAGTATACTTTGTGTAGATCCGTATCCCCTGAAAATAATAAAGAAATAGATTCGGCCGGCGAACCCAGTCCAAATACCAGTTTGTGACGCACTGAAAATCGATTGCAAAGAAGAGAGACGAGACCAAAGAAAATCAAGAGCAGAACGAACAACAATACAAAGTACAATTGGAAAAATCATTTGGAACAATTTCACAAATAGTTGGCAGGCAGCTGAGCGCTCGTTTGGTCAAAGAAATGGGAATTTTCGGGCAATCGTCGCTGTTTGACGCCGATGTGGGTAAGTCTGCCTCACCTGGTTTCAATTGGAACTATCCATAGCTGACCACAGTCACCGCCATTTGTCTTCTAATCTAATCTGTGAAGATGGCTACACCGTTGATACCTTCCAATCCCTTTCCGGCCCCTCTCGTTAAAGTCGGGCAGACAACAAAGACAGCATGCCCCAGTCATGTGAGGGGATGCGATGCTGTGCGCAGCTTTGCGTCGTTCGTTGAACTTATTTACGAAGTTTTCAACTGCAGTCGCTGACCTTGAGTGACGTAGACCACATAGACGTGTTTGTCTGTCTCTGGCGTGCCACCCCCACCTGCGCCTAATACAATTTGCTGCGGGTTCTATGGATTTTTGTATATTATTTATAATCAATTCCGGTCCGCTCCGCTTATCTTTGTTCTTGTCCCTTTATTTTGCTGAGTGAGTCACGTTCAATTGCTCGCAATACTGATAAGTCAGTGCCATTTCTTTGTTTCTAACTTATAGAAAAAGCCACAAGCGAGACAAATACGAACGACAACTGGTCTCTAATTCTCGATGTGTGCGATAAGGTGTCCACAAATCCTCGTCTGGCTAAGGATTGCCTCAAGGCGGTGATGCGGCGCATGGGCCACAACGATCCCCATGTGGTAATGCAGGCGATCACATTGCTGGACGCCTGCTCCAACAATTGTGGCAAGCCTTTTCATCTGGAGGTTGCCTCACGTGACTTCGAAACCGAGTTTCGACGGCTGTTGACCCGGGCAGAGCCAAAGGTGACGCTGGTAAATACACCCAACAAAAATACATCACGGAAGCAGTAAGACTGGTTATCATTTTCTGTCATTACTCCTTATGCATTCCAGAAAATGCGCCAAGTGCTAAAGAACTGGGCTGAAAATGATTACAAGAACGATCGGGAACTGGATTTGATTCCTGCTCTCTACACCAAGCTGCGTCTAGAAGGCTACGACTTTAAGAATCTTGGCGAAAAGAGTAGCAAAACAGCTGCAGACAAGGCGGCCAATTTGCCAAAAGACCCCAATGTCGTGAGCAGCCAGCAAGAGGAGGATGACATTGCCAAGGCCATAGAACTGTCGCTGAAAGAGGGCAAGAGTAGTCCCAAGGCTGTCAGTGGAAGTGCTGCGAGTGCAGGGAACTCTAGTGCCTATCCATCGTTGTATCCGTCGTTCGGAGGGGCCTCCAGCGCCGCAAGCAACGATGCAAACCCAAACCAAAACCAAGCCCCAGCTCCCGAGCCAAGAAAAGTTCGAGCTCTGTATGATTTTGAGGCTGCGGAGGAAAACGAACTCACGTTCTTCGCTGGCGAGATTATCCATGTGTTGGATGACAGCGACCCCAACTGGTGGAAGGGCTTCAATCAACGAGGAGAGGGACTCTTCCCCTCGAATTTCGTCACTGCCGATTTATCTGTGGATCCCGAGCGCCTGGACATCAATCAGCAGCACAAGACAGGAGCTGCCCAGAAGGATGTGGACTCCGCAACGACTTTGCAGCAAAAGACTGATGCCACAGCTGCAGCCGCAGCAGCAGCTGCTGCCTCTGCTCAGCCCGTGGAGATCGACGAAGCTAAGATTGATCGTCTTTTGCATCTACTCCACGAGGCAAATCCCGAAGATCCCTCGCAGGATAGCGACGAAATGCTCCGGCTAGAGCAGGAGGTTCATCAAATGGGTCCTCTGATTGACGCCGAACTAGAGCGAGTGGATCGTAAGCACGCCCAATTGACGCAGTTGTCAAGTGATCTTGTCGATGCCATAAATCTCTATCATGGTCTGATGAGGGATGATCGGGCCGTCGCGGGACAGTTTGCTGCAGCAGCTGGAGGCTTCATGCCGGGCCTAGCCGGCTTTCCGGGAGCCGCTCTGTACGGAGCGCCAGGCTATCCCGGTGCGGGTGGCTTTCCCCCGCACCAAAGCTATCCAGGAATGCACTCGCTCCCTTATGCCCCCGTACCCAACGTCCCAACAAATGTTCCGCCCCCGACAACAGCTCCGGCTGGTTACCTGGAACAGAGTCAGGTGCCGCTGACTTTTCAGAATGGACACGCAGCGCAGATGACCTGTAAGTGAAGCACTTGCTGACAGAGCATCTCGTTACAACTGATCGTCCGATGTATACCCACTAATTTCTTTTCCAGCGCTACCCCCCCATCTGCCACAGCTAAACCCTGCTGCACCTGCACCCCAGCCCCTCTATAATGCCCAGCCAGCACCCGTGTCCACCCACCAGCAGCAGCAAGCAGCGCCACTACAGCAGCATCAGCCAGGCTACAATACAATACAAGACCAGCAGCAGCAGTTTGCCCAAGCTCCGCCCGCAGTTACACAGATCCAGCAACAGCAATCACAACCGCCCCCTCATGCTTACATGCAGCCGGGGCCGCCGCAGGGATATCAGCCCGGACCAACACCACAGCAGCCCCAACCGCATCTGTATGCACCGAATGGTTCTCCGGCAGTCACCCAACAGAGCTACGTGCCACAGCAGCAGCAGCATCAGCATCAGCTCACGCCACACGATCAATTTAGTCAGGTGCATCAGCAAACGGCCATCATGGGCATGGCGACACAGCCCGCAGCTGCGCCTGGCTATCACATGCAGAACGATGCCGTCAAGAACAACATTCCCATCTACCAGCAGCAGTGGTAAAACCAACCAAGCCCCAATCAAATTGAATCCTTCTATTGGTTTGCTTTAATTTGCCCAAAAACGAACTAATTTGTATCCTGTGATCACGACCGATCAGTTGAAAAGAAACAAATTCTGAAAGTATAACTTGATAACTTCATAGAGAACAGATGTGGTCGAATCTCTGTTACGTACATATGTGCTCATAGATCCTCCAGACAAGCAAAGATACAATCTGATAACTGATAACCAAAATTCCGCCGGCTCTGTCAAGAATTTAAGCTGAAATATGTCCTCTAAATTAACTCTTCAGATACGCCAAAATAATTTATAAAATGTTCCTTTATATTGTTTGTTTAATTTGTTGGTCTTTGGGTAGATTTCTCTATGTCCTAACAATATCTTTTATGGAAATGAGGTAACGATTTGATTGCGATATATACTATACAACATATATTCTACATTACGTATAACTTAATTGAGTGCAAGAGAGATAACTTTTATATATTACGTTTATTGTATGCATAATGATCTGATAAAAATAACGAAACAAATCATATTCATTAAAATCATTCAGTACACTTACTAAGTACAATATTTCTTTCAATGCACATATTAAAATAGCGAGTCATATCGTCTGAAGTAGTATTTCTCATCGAGCTTGTTCCAACATTTCCTCAGGCAGGCGACAGAGCTTAGTTTGTGGCCTAGTTTTTTCCAGGCATCCATAGGTGGAAAGATTTTAAAACTTGCACTGTGTTTAATGATCTTAAAGAATAGACCATTTGGTATGCTAGAGAAATATGAATCAATCGATAACAGACCCGGGGATGACATCGAGCACAAGAAATTGTACGCCCAAGGACTCATACAGGGAAGCTTTACTCAAGAAAAAGCGCGTGAGACAATGCAACAAGTCCTTTCCACTTACAATAGCCAAAAATCAGATAGTCCATTCTCACTGGACGATAGCTTAGTGAAGATAAACCTTAAAGCACAAGGATACGAATACTATTGTAACAAACAACTAGCAAATTGGACCAGATGATCTCAGTGGAGTTCCTGATGGATCCGGTAGAGTTGATTTGGGAAGAACCCTTTTTCAACCAGCTGCGCACTTAAGAACAAATGGGCTACAGTCTGATCGTACAACAACGCATCGACTACACGACACCAGCTTGGACGAAGAAGTAATGCGGAATCGGAGTGAGTTCGTAGCCACTGAGTACCTCATTAATCGCAAGGAAGAGCAAATACAAACGCTGAATAGTCTCACAAAGCAGCACGTTCTGGACTTATGGTTGGACTATGAAAACAATAAATTTCGAAAGCTTTCAGTTCAAGTGGTTGGTCGGAAGAGGCTACCATCTCGGTCTCGAACGCTGTCCATCTCGGGTGCTGTGGCTGTGGGGTAGAGCTCAGAAACAGGATTCGGTGGACAAAGAGGATCCTTGGCGAACTAACTGGAAGAAGTGCAGCGTAATATCTCCGATGAACAGCTGTTGTTTGAACAGACGGGCAATAAGATCGAGATAGAGCTTATGGGAAATGGCGATGATCCCTCCCACATAGTGGATAATCCGGCCATTTAAGAACAGTCTATGTGTTTACCCATTATTTATCAAAAATTAGAAGTGTACTAGAATGTCGTAAGACACACGGAATACTTGACACTGGTTTATTAAATACAAAACCAAAAAGGTGTAAATATATCTACCGCAAACCGACAATGCACTTTTCCTAGCGAATTCAAATGTATTTCCGACCATCTTTGGCAGTGTCTCACACGCCAGAAAGTACGAGTACGAGTATGCAACAATTTTGCAAACTTTTCGTTCACTGGGAAAATCCCACGAAATAAACTGTCAAACCATGAGACAGTCTTAGTCCTGGACTCGGCCAGTAAATAGAAAATGCCAATGGATGTGAAATATCAAGGAAAAGGAGACAAGCAAATCATGCAAATATTTGTGAATTTCAATTCTACGATTCCGCAGCAGTACGAGCAGTACAAGCCGCCGGGCCTGCCAGTGCGAATGTCAACGAGTGCATAGAAAATGTTTTAAATTAATTGATTTTACTGGCCTTGCCACGCCCCAATGCACCTGCCCATCCGAACACCTGAAATACTGCACGCTTCCATCCAAACCACGTCAGCGTCATCGTCATCGCCATCGCCATCGTCTTCGTCCTTTGCCCTCGGGCTCTGCCATTGTGTGTTCCCTCTGTGCTGCAGCTTCCGTTCGTCGTCAACTTTGATGGCGCTTTGCCCGGTTTCGTTCTCGATTTGATTATTCCGCCGGGTGATTTGCATTTCGTGCCGAGCTCCGTTGCATCCTTCAGGTCGGATGGCATTAATCAGAAACAACTGGCTCAAGGACGCCTTCCCTTACAGGGAACGGTGACCCCACTCTCCTATGTATATCTGTGTCTCTGTCTGCTCCATGCCTGTCATGCCTCCACCTCTTCAGCTATTGGTTCTCTCCTTTTTCCCGACACTTGGCAATAAAATCAAATGATGCGGGCATCGTAAAGCTTCGCGCCTTGCGCGTTTTTCTATGTCGTAAAAGTCTACACGTTACCGTTATTACGTTATGTATCGTATTGCCATTCCTGTCGCTCATGGAATATCCTTTGTAGAACCCTGTGGACAGGCCAGAAAGCCGGCCCTGGCTTTCCGACTGTCGTTTGCGGGTTTTAAAGCGGCATAAATGATTCGCTTTTCTCATTTTTTGTTACCCGTTTTTGTTTTCGTGTCGAATGGCTTAAATATTTTTCCGCCCTGTGCAAAGCGGTGAAAATCTAATAAAAAAATTGTTGAAAAACGGGGAGAGCACTGGGGTAGAGACCAAATATTTATGGCTATTTGCTTTTGATATTTATTCAATGGTCTATTGTTTGCCGATAAGCTCTGAATAGTTTTTGTTCGCTTCAGTTTCGCCCATTTTTTAGTCAGTTGTGGTGTGTAAACGGGCCCCTGAAGCGTTGATCTAAACTGTTTAAATGTGAATTGTCTGAAAGGTTCGGAATAAGCGTTTGATAAATCAGTTTTATGAATGTTATCTTGATCTAACTAAAGTTGACGTATCGTATGATTTGAAACATTAATGGTAGCTGACTCAAAATGAACTAAAAGTGTTTCAGGTCTTCAGACTCCTCTTAAAATGTCATTCTCCAGTTATCTTTCTTTAGCTTTTTATTTTAAGGCCAAGCCACAAAATTGCAGAAGGAACCTGTCAATTTTTTGCAATTTTAAAAATTGTGCTGACTATTATTTACCACCCCTCGGTCTGGTGCAATTTTCGGAGCACATGTTAGTGGCAGGCAGTCTCTGCAAACTATTTATTACCCACCCATTTTGCACAAGGTCACGGTGCATTTTGTGTCTGTCTTTGGCTCCTGCATTCTCACGGTCCCTCCATTTTCTTACTTTTCATCGGGAGAGTCTTTGATGAAAACTCAATTGGAAATAGAAACACCCATGAGACCGCACAAGTTGCCCCAAGAAAATTTAAACGCCACGAGATTTCTTTGAAAGCTTGTTCGTTAATTTGTTCAAATAATTGTAGGCTAATTATACTTCGCCGCTAATATGGCTTCATTCCAAAGTTTAACCACGGATAAGCGAAGGATTTTCCATGCGATTACGCGAGTAATTTAAGAAGTCGAATGGAATTATAGATAGAATTGTGGATATAATATGGTAGAGGCAATTATAATCCGAGCATAATACCCTAAACGGTTGATGCAAGGTGTACCCTATAGCCTGTGCTGCTCCAATCAAACCTCTAGCCAAAGACAATATAAGTAGTTACAGTTAAATTTTTGTTGGAAGCCACAAGAGAGCATATGAGCTTCGAGATCTCGTTGGACAGGCTATGCGCTTTCAAAGGGTAAATATGTACTATGTATATTGTGTTATGGAATGGAGGGTATGTTAAGTCAGTATGTTCCCCTTTAAATTCTTAAGATAAATGTCCGATGGCGACAGGAAACTCTATCGAATGGATTGCATGCCATGCTGATATCAGATCATACGAATAATGCAGAACACACACAGGATGTGCGCCATCATGCCCACAGTGGGGGCCAGTGGTGGTGAGAGGTGCAATCCATCGATGGATAATTTTAATGGAAAACTAGCTGCCTGTGCGGTGCCTGTGAACGTGGGATCCTTTAGTTAATGGCACATTTTCTGAAGCATATGATATTTATGGGCTCCGAGAAGTATCCGATTGAAAACGAATGTGATGCATTTATAACGAATAACGGCGCCTTTCAGCAACGGGCACACGCGATCTCCCAGCGTTCTCAGAGAGTCGTAGCAGCGAGTGTTAACAGCGAGCGGTTAACATGCTGTTAACATGTCTGACCATGTCTGAGCATGTCTGAGCATGTCTGAGCATGTCGCCAAACAGTTTCTGCACGTAAATTCTTGATAAATCGCGATTAATCGCGCTCGCCACCTAGTATCAAATATGTATAATAAATATGTACATGTGTTCGAAGATGGGGCGAGAGACAGGCGGGGTGGTGTGCTTATGCCACAGGTTTTCGCTTCTGATTGTCGCATTGTTGGCCCCAAGCTTATCCTTCATTGATTCACGCTAATTAACTATTCAGCCCCAATTCATCGGACCCCAGCAAAGCGGGTACTGGGCGCAAAAAACACACTGGCCTGCATTGCCGTTGTACAAGATGTACTGGAACAAGCTATAGTGCTTATTCAAACTATGGGTGGCCACTGGCCAGACGAGTGTTTGCTTCTAAATCACAAACACGGACACCCACTCATTCATGTACGTACTCATTCGTGGACACTCACTCCCAGGCGCGCACTACGAGTGTTGACTATGGCTGAAGTTGGGCTGGGGATTGGGATTGAGCCAATGAGTGATTGGAAAACTGTGAATGATTGAAGGCCTCTGTCTGAGTGTAATTTAATTAAACAAATCAAAGTTCTGTTCGCAACAGGGGTGGGGCCAGGGGCAGGGAGAGGGCTACCATCCAAGTGTTGTTCCGTTAATTGAAAATACGTTCAACGAACGCGGACAAATATGCAGACGGAGAGAGTCTGCAGGCGTAGGAGAGAGTCGCAGTCGCGCGAGCCTTAAATAATTAACGGATGAATTCCCCTTCTTCACTGGCAGCCAATGGCGCCTTTTAGGCGGTTTATTATTTCCCTTTTTGTGGCAACTCTCATTTCGTAATTTTGTTTGTTTGGGCTTTCTGTTCTCAACAAAATGCCACAAATATGAACCATACATACATACATAAATACATGTGTACATATGTATGTGTGAGTGCTTTCTCGGGGTCCGCTTTTCATGTTCCGGTCGAGGCGAGCCGCAGCAAAAATTGTTTAAAATCAAGTGTGTTCTAGAAAATAGAACAAAAGCACTTTGCGTTATTAGAAAGGACAAACATTTAAATGGGAGGTGTTTCTTGTGGGGAATGTTGGCGCGTCTTTGTTTATTTGAATATTTTCATTTCCCAAAGTGCACATCCTTTTTAAGTTGCAATACCTTGAAGGAGGTGCGAAACTTAGGCAAAGAATCCAGTGTTTCCATATAGAACAGCAACAGCACAGGACTCATAATTAATTGAGCTGGCTCAATACACCAATAAATCCACAGTTATCTCGCCTCTCCCCCTATGAACTGTCGCCCCTACTGTGCTCCTGATAAGTATGGATAAGCTGGATGGATAAAGGACCAGCTGGTGCTTAACATATTTACACCATCTTTTCCACTCGTACGCTGTGGAGGACCCACTTTCGGTGGTAGTTGACACAAATTTGTGCCTCGTACTTGCCCCATACTCCAACAATGAAAAGTCATTAGGGGAGTGATTGAAACAAAAGAATTATATGTACGGGTGGCTGTGGAGCATCCTTATTGAAAACCTATTCGCCAGGAAGTGTCGCAATTAACAAGAGGATCGGCGACGACATAGGAGCTGGGAAGGCCGGGCGAAGGACGGGCGAAGGCCTGGCAACAAAGTGGATTTAATGCCGAAGGGTCCAAGGCAGCATGCAGCAGCAAGTTTTATGCAAATTGCATGTTGCACATACATGTATGCATGTGTGTGTGTGTGTATGTGTGTATGTACGTACCCAATGGACGAGGCGCAAAAAAGATAAATTACTTTTAAAGTGGGCGAGGCAGGAATTTGCTTGGATCCCATTCCCATCCACATCTACGAGTACTCAGGACCAGTACCTCTTCCACTTCTTCATTGGCCTGAAATGCAAATGGGGGCTCGTCGACGCCCTACGCCCGGACCCTGGATGATGGCTTTCTGATTTGCTTGGCGAAACAAGTTTCCATGTGCAAGTTTTTAGATAGTTTTGCCTTCAGGGCTTTCTGTTTGTCAACTTGTATATTATTTGTTAATTGATATGTAGCAAAAAGTTTGTGCCTTGCGTTGGTGGGGCTGTGCGGTGGGGCAGTGGGGAGGAGACTCCATTTGCTGTGAAACTTCCTAATGCCCGAAACATTGCAAAGCTTTTAAAAATGGGATGAGTTCTTTCAACCGCAAAAAGTTTGCTTCCCAAGCTTGGCAGTACTGGCAGCACATATGTACTTCTATATCGGCTATTAGTTCTATTAAATGCTAAATAATTTTTTCATATTTTGCAAAACAATATTAACAATATTAGGAAACAACGGGAAGCGACCAGGGGTGCTTTTCTGCTGAGACCAACAGATTTTCCTTGGAGTCCAAAAATAGCAAACGGAGCAGCAAAATGTCCGGACCACAAGGCACCTGGTCTCGGTGGCCCTCTGCCCTCCGTCCTCTGCTGAACTTCGTCCTGCCATGCATTCGGTTTTTGTTTAACTATTTTCTATTCATTTATGCATTTGGCTAATAAAAATTTTGTTTTTTGCTTAACTAAGTGAAACGAAAAGGTTAGAGCAGCAAGAGCATATCTGGCAAGGAGTGGACTCCCAGGGAACAATGGGGCGGACGCAGTGTAGGCACAGCAAGGGCTTTTATCTTGGCCGACTGTTGTTTGGCCCAGCCCGTCTGTGCTACAGTGGTACTCCCTCGTGGAGGATTCGATGCTTAGAGCTGAAACAGGCATACAGTTCCCATACTCCGGCTATGATGAAAACATAATATTTTTCCCATTATTTCTGGACTACTTTAAGAGTTATAGCCGGAGTCCCTTCCACTGTACATCCGGTTTTAGGGCCGTTGTCTTGTTGGCCAGATAACATTTCCGTCATCCCCTTCCTCTGGCCACACTTTTGTTGCTGCTCCTGGCTCCTATTTGTTTGCCAACATTTTTTAAATTGTTTGCTGTAATTTGTTTCCGGACCCACATAGACCGGGCAGAGGCCTTTGCGCCATTTTCGCTCTCCTTTTGCGGTGTTAGTGGGCGGAGACTATCCCCCATGCCGAAACCCATCCCTCGACCGGAACGTACTACCAATATTTTCCGCCCTCGTTGTGTATGTTTTATTATTAAAAAATTATAATTTCTATGTTCGCTTGGCTTTTTGCGTGGCACGTTTGACGTTTGGTCCCTTTTCCATTTCGGCTGTTTTTCCGTAATACCGGGCCCAGGCGACAGCTGTTGGTCTACGGTATATCCGCATCCCTATCCCACATCCCATTAATTCGGTACTGCCTGGGCTCCGCGCGCCCCCCACCCATCTTTTGAAGGGCCTTCGAGCACATTTATTGGTTTAAATTTTTGGCAGGGATTTATGGAACAATTCGGGCAGTATCTGTGCAAATGTTTTTCTGCTTTTCTGAAGTGTGTCACAGCACTATGGACACCTCAATTATGACCAATTACCTGGCTTTTGAAGAGGCATATTTAAAATGGTACAGAATAAAAATTATTCCTTATTAACCAATTTACAAAACATACCAAATCTAATTCAAAAGTCTTGACCAATGAAGAATGTTTTAAGCCAGAGACGGAATACTATTACTTCTGTAAGTTTTGACGTACTTCAATTTTCAGTCTCGGAACTCAACTTTTTTTAAGTCTTAAGAAAATGTTGGTTTGCTAAGTGACCATTTATTAAAGCCAGCGAAATTATAAATATTTTAATTTGCTTTTATATTTTCCGTCAAACATTGACGTCATTTGCAGTTGGCGATATCACGGAAAAAGAGTCATCGAAGCTCCTATACACTTGCACTTCGACTTCCATGAATGGACATTAGTGTACTCCTGCACTCAAGTAAGTACTTAAACTATAAATGTACATAGAGAAGAAAAATAGAGATCAGCAATTATTTTAAATTAATGAAATTGCCGGGGAATGGGCGACAGATACCGACTCGTGAGATAGAGAATATGTAGGGTTCCTTATATGTGCTACAATGATCCGATAAAAGAAGTAATTTCCTCTGAAAGGGTATACCCATGGAGAGAGAGATGAATCACAGGCAGCCGCTGTGGCTGCCACGTGCTGCACTCAAAAGCAACCGAAAGTCACGTAGGAAGCTTGCCCGAAGTTGAAACTGAATTAAATAACAAACATTTCGAAGTAGCTGCAACGCAAATTGTGAAATGGGTAAAAGCAGCCAAGGTTCGACAGTGGTTGCGGAAAATGTCAACAAAGATTCCCATGGCTGGATAGTGTGATTCTGAGCTCCAGACCTTCCGCGAATCTTCTTCCAGAGTCAACGGATCCGTTTCGCTTCGTGCCGACTGATACGTCCGCATAGAGCGAACCTGCTTCTCTCCAGACACTCGAATATCACGTATGAGTCGCCGAGGTTCGGCAGTTTATACGGATTAGCATTTGGCTGGCAGAAGCCGTCCCAAACAGTCGATCGAGAACGAAGTAAAGCCGTTCCATGGGGAGTTATAGGAACACTTATCTCACCATGAGTCACCTACGCTTCCAGCTGTTCGTCCTGTACAGTTTTTGCTTTCATAGCTCTCTGCACCAGCTCGTCCCCGTTCCGGACTCCGATCTCATGGCCGGCAACGAACTTCTGATGGCCAGCGCCGAAGACGACTTGGAGTGGACTCAGGCCAACTGGCAATTGGTGATTCCCTGGCTCCTGCAGCTGCAGCAAGTGCGTCTCTGTGTGGCAGTGTCTATATTCGACCAGCAGCTGGTCTACGGAACACCCTGTGCGGGCCTGCTAGCCCAGGGCCCGCTCATGGCCAGCTGCGACATCGGCCACATTGAAGACCTCAGTGTGACCATGCGCGACGCCTTCGGACCAATGCTGTTCGACACCATGCAGAAGTGTCGTCCTGGCTTGGAGCTCTTCGGGGTACGTTGCAGGCGTAGGGCCTGACACGGCCACCAGAAATCTATTTTAAATGGGCATAGACTATAATTAGTTGTGTGTTTGTGAATATAAAGATGTAAAAGGAATAATATGTCTTTTATCAACGTCCATTAACTGCTAATTGTTCTAATGCCGTCCGCCCAAGTGCATTGATAATTTACTTTATTGGGTATTTTGCCATCCTCTTGTGCAGCCCAGTCCAGCTCAGCTCAGCCCAGCTCAGCCTTGTCCCCTGTCATTTCAATGTGTCAATAAAAATCTGAAGGAAAATGCCCCACCCTTTGGGTCTCCCACTCCAGGCGCTGGAATCTGGGTGAAGGACTGTCCAAGCCCGAGTCCGATTCCGAGTCCCAGTCCCAGTCCCAGTCCGCTCCTAGCCCGAGCTCCGACTGCGGGTCTCGTCCGAGTGCAGTGCCTCTCTGACAAATGACGATTATAATTTGTGAAATGCGCCCATCTGGTTATCCCCCCAGATCCTCGCTTTTCGCCATTTCCGCCCCCTCCCAGACACGAGCATTACGTTCGACTTGTGGCCTAGTTGTAGTCCATCTTCCTTTCTGGTTCTAGTTCTGCTTTCAGATTCAGTTTAGTTCATTGCAATTGTTGCTGCAATTAGTGGCGGCAGCAGAGGAGGGTTGTTCAGAAAATCAGCACTGATGGCTTCAATGGGAAAATTGCACACCGAGAGAGGAGTGGGGCTGTCCTGGCAGTATTGTTGCTCTTGGCAATTACCGGCCAGTGTTTAAGAGTTCATCTCCAGCTGAAGACCACTAGTTTTTCGATTTCATGTTCATTCCGTACACATGTACATACATATGTATGTGTTTAGTGCTTAATTTGCAAACACCTACGGACAATGAAATTAGTGCCCACTCTCAGGCCGAGACCAAATCAGTTTCAAAATTGAAATTGCTCTAGAAATGGATTGAACATTTCGGCTTTTTGGATCGAGACTGTGGCCATTAGTTCATGGGACAGAGAAAGACACGAGTACGCTGATTGGCATACAAATTACTCTAAATAAGCTCTAGAATGCCCCCGGCTTTTGGCCCGAGTCGCCCACATATTGTATTTGCTTAATTTGGTTCATTAAGGAACTGCGGATTGCTTCTGGCCAACGTACTTACGACTACTTAGGGGTTCCCCTAAACTTTGTACCGGACACTTGCGCATTACGATCCCATTTTCCCATTTTCCCAGGGTCCCTTCCGCCTTTGTCTCCAGCTCCCGAGACTCTTCCAGCAGGGCACCAGGCTACGGGCAGCTCTCGAAAAACATCGAGGCAAAAAGCTAAATGTAAATTAATGAATTGTTTAAAGTACTTAAAATATTTATGCTCAAAGCAAGTGTATGAACGATGGGGAGCCCCACTCCCAGGCCGTCCCTCCAGCACAGGATGTTTGAACCGTGGAAGGCTGACCAATGAATATGCAAACGAAATTCCCATCCAACCAGGGTTCAAGTATGGGGTGAAAAGGCATGGCTTGGCGATTGCACACTGCAATAAAGGGTATTTAAAAATGCCTCTGTTTCACTGCATAAGAATATAATCTGAAGTATAGTGGGATCCGCCTCGCATCTATATTTTCCATCGGATCCTTCGGGTCTATTCACTTGACTCGACTCTGTACTTTTGTTTCGGTTTCTGGCCCGAGGTCCCACTGTGCATCGGGAAGCTGGTGTCGAACGGTCATTAAGGCATTGCATTGCATAGAGAGCGCCGAGCTGTCTGTTTGCTCGGGCCACAATAGCAACAGAAACAAGAGAGGCAGCGACAATGGTTACGACTACGGGATGTCCTGCGTCTTGTGCTGCCTCCGCCGGCCCCCTTCGCGGGAAGCTGTTAATGTGCAGTCTTGCGCCGTAAAATATGCATAAACAAATGAACCGGAGTGACTTCGCAAGGACGTGCCGGCTCCAGGTCTGCTCCGCTCCGCTACTGGCGCATCTCTGCCGCTATGCAGATTTCCATCCTTTGGACTTCAGTCAGAGCCTTAGTTTGAGTTTGAGTCCGGCTGCTGCGAGTAATTAAATTTCGCTGCAAATTCTTGTGCATTTCGCTCTTTGATTTCGAACGCGCTTCCAACTGCCATGCCAGCCAGCACTCGCCAATTTGCATTAAAAAAGGGAAAAGTCTATTAACTCGCAATGCAAGGCAGATGGAGATGGAAAGAGTTGGGCAGGGAAAGGATGGCCATATTTTACGCTGCTCAAGTTTTGGGGTTGTTCCTGGTCAAATTAACTGGCTGAGATTGAGCCGTGGGTTCCAGCTGGATAGGAGTGCTGGCTCAAATAAATCCATTGGGATCAACCAGCTTTGCAATCAGCTTGCAAGTTGCACATTGTACTGCCGGAGGAGGTTTTCTTTTTCGCCCAATCGCCAGTCTTTGATTGGTGCCAAAGAAAAGGCAGCGCGATGAGACACAGGGTAAATTGATTGCATTATCGGAAAGCTGGCCACAAACGGCACAGTAATGCTGATATTTGTGCAAGAATAGTTTACGATGCCAACATATTTTTGTACAGCGACATTGACTATTGGAGTGTGCTAGTTGTATCTCTTGTGCGTCTTTTTCTTATCAGCTTTTGACCCGTAGTACCCTTAGCATTCGGCTGCCCATGTTGACCGACGTATCGAGGCATTCAGGTCTCCCGTACCAGTGTCAAGAGCCTGAACGAAGAAGTAATGCGGAGTTGGAGTGAGATCGTAGCTACTGAGTTCTTCTTTAATCGCAAGGAAGAGCAAATACAAACGTAGAATAGTCTCACAAAGCAGCACGTACTGGACTTATGGTTGGACTATGAAAACAATAAATTTCGAAAGCTTTCAGTTCAAGTGGTTGGTCGGAAGAGGCTACCATCTCGGTCTCGAACGCTGTCCATCTCGGGTGCTGTGGCTGTGGGGCAGAGCTCAGAAACAGGATTCGGTGGACAAAGAGGATCCTTGGCGAACTTACTGGAAGAAGTGCAGCGTAATATCTCCGATGAACAGCTGTTGTTTGAACAGACGGGCAATAAGATCGAGATAGAGCTTATGGGAAATGGCGATGATCCCTCCCACATAGTGGAAATGCCGGCCATTTAAGAACAGTCTATGCTTTACCCATTATTTATCAAAAATCCGAAGTGTACTAGAATGTCGTAAGACACACAGAATACTTGACGTTGGCCAAAACCAAGCACATGGGCGGCGTCCTTTAACTCGGCTTTGGTGGGATCCTCCTTCCTTTCCCTTATTAGCTCCCTGAGCGGAACTAGGCCGTCGAGCTCTTCACCTTCGCGGCTTCCGCCCACGTCACGGCTTTCGTTAGAAGCCTCCCCGTTGCGTAAGCCGGTCCTCTGGTGTTCAGCAGCATCCTGGATAGAGCCTTCATGTGGTCGTACTTCAGGTGCTCTTTGAAGGAAAGGCGCGTGTCGATGAGGACTGCTTGGTTGTTCCCACCAACCTGCACTCTGGCGGCCTCGACCACTTCCCGGTTCGATATTTGGACCGTCCCCATTTTTTGGGCCGCCAGCTCCTGTCCCGCGTCGGGGACGTTAGCAAGATCCTCCATGGCGGCGAGTTCCTTCGGTAATGCCACTGTCCCGACGTCGTCGGCGAAACCCATCAAGCTAGTGTTGGGAGTCTAAGGTACATTTTTTACAAATATTATTTGTCACATAATGATCCCTCCCGATGGCCGGCTATAAGTGAGAAGACCCCAAACTCACTCACGGGTATACGTGCTCCGATAAACCCATCGCTCAAACCCACCCAACTTATCAATTTGTGCTCTGGTTCTGTGGCTCTCAGCTTCTCTTCTCTCCTCGTTGCTCTTCTTCTCAATACTGTTCCCATTCCTTTTTTCTGCATTCCCATTGTATACATTTTTGGTATTTGCGCCAATTTCATTCCAAATTGAGCGCCGGCCACAGTCGTTTATTTTTAATGCACCCGGGCTATCCGAGCCCCGGCGAAGCAATATGGCCATCGCATGGCTGGACGAGCTGTGGCGGAGTCGGATGGAGACCTACCCGTAAAGCATCAGAAGTTGGATTTCACTCTGCTTTCGGATGTAGTTTTTATTCCCTTTCATTTTCCTTCTCTGCTGCGAACCAGAGGAGAGGTTTGAAGGGCTTTTTCGCTGAGGTGCTTTAAAAATGGAAGCCATCCTGGGACTTGAACGGCTTAAGCATATCCTGGCACAGTATCTTATTTTGAATATCCAGATAAGCATCGGAAGAGTATCTCAGCATCTCAAAGAAGAGCTCCAGGTAGGGCATTCGAAAGCCGTAGCCCCTCGACGATGAATCGCTCTTTTTCTCAATTTGGTCCTTTGTATTTCGAGTATTTTTGCAGTGTGCATTTTGGACATTGTGCTATGACCGAACACTCGGTGCCCGGCAGGACACTCAGGCGAATTGCAATGGGAGGAGCTGGATTAGCAGGCGGCCGATCCGGGGCTGGAGGCACGGAGGCACGGAGCGCCGCAAGTGCGCTCAAGATTTATGGCTCATGGTCTTGCTTCCGAGGGCGACTTCAATTGGGTTTAGTCCCCTCCACCCCCCGCCCCTGCATGGGAGCTAAGGCCGCCGCCATCAAATACAATCAAATTGATTGCCTTTTTTACCGAGTGCGTGTGTGGTTGTGATGTAATGCGATTTTGATTTTTTATTAATTCCTTCGTTTGCAATTAGTTAATGACTGCCTGGGGTCAGAGTCAGTCCCAGTCGCGCCCATCAAAGGGAAGTAGGCTGTGCGAGGAGCTTGTGAGTGTGTGCGAGTCCAAAGCAAATAGCAAAATGGTGTTTCCCAAGCAGAAATCCGAGCCGCAGGAACCCACAAAGGAGGACTAGTCAAATATCCCTTTTTCTGGCCTGCTAGCCAAGATCTAAGCAAAGGCCACTGAAGGAAAACAATTCTGCATTATGTACATATGTACTATGTTTGTGTGTGTGTACTTGAGTACATAGTTCGGAATAAACACTCCTATAAATATAAATATATTCGAATGTGGGGGGAGCTGGATGGGGGCGCGAAAAAAAGTTTTAAATTAGTTGCGTCGAAGATGTCTGCATAAATCATTTCCTGTTTGTGTCAAAGGCCGGAAAAGGAAGAGCAGGAAGAGATAAAAGCGCCGCCACGACACCGAAGGAATGGAATGGAATGGAATGGAATAAAAAATGAAATACTCAGGAAAATCCAATGCGACATGACAAAGTCAAAAGGGACACGGAGACAGAACAAAGACAGGACAAAGCAAACAGCACCAATAACATTAAATTAGCATTTTTTATTTCTTGTAGTTTTCGTGCCCTTTTGTGCTTTTCTTTGTGTGTTTTCGTTGCGCTGCTTCATTGCCAGTTATTTGCATAAGTCCCGCGTCTCCTTACTACTAAGTAATATTGCGCACTCACCATGTACATACATATGTACATATTGTATGTATGCCAGGGACTTGAAGTAAGCCAAAGCCACCGCCCGCATCTTCGCCCAATTACATTCCTTGCCATTCCAAATATTGGTCAATGACGGATACATGAAACAGAAATTAAATATATTTTCATAGGCCCTGAGTCGTCATTTAGGGATTGGGATTTTCACATTTCAACCATCCTTGAAAGGAGTATGGACTCTTCTTTAAATCACAAACGAAGCTCCCGAAAACAAATTCAATTTGGGCAAAACTGCATCGCTCGATTGCTTCGATTTTCTATTTATTGGTAAGAAATACATGCTACATGCTCCCTGTTGTACGATAGTTTTGCTGGTAGAAGTGCTCGTAAGGTGGTTGGTTCCCCTCTTTTCATTCCTGCTGCTGCTGCTGCTGATACATAAAATCTTACACATTTATTGCAAAACGAGGCAAAAACAAAAGGCGAACCCAAGAAACGGGCCACATCTGCATGGATTTCCACAGCTGTCCCATCTTCTACGCCATCTCCGTCTCCAGCTCTGCACCTCCTCCGCAGCTCCTCCTCCACGTATTCATTTTATGTACACTTACTTACTTCTGCAAACAATGAAGGCTTCGTGACGTGACTTAGTCCCGGGCTGGTCAGCCGGACTGCGAGTCGGAGTCCTGGCTGTCCGGGCTGTCCGCCATTGTCTACGGTCTGCCCGCCGGCTACAACTCCTTCCGCTCTTCCGTCCGTTTCTGGATCGTTGCTTGCCAAGTGCAACGTTTTCAGTTTCCATTGGCATTATGTAGTTTAGAATTTCACTCAAATATGTATGCGTATATCTCCATCTCCATCTACATATATTCATTGTTCTTGGGGCTCTGAAAAGTGAGGCATATCCTGCGGCCGAAATAAATTGTAAACATCAACGTCTCGGTGCCGGACTCAAACACATGCAAAAGCTTGTGTCGGCTGGCTCTACGTTGGCCTTGTTTATGTAATAGGAGCGCGAGTGCTAAAGAAAGTTCTGCCTTTTCAGTGTTCGCACAGTTTGCACAGAGAGAATATGAACTGGGGTTGGAGTATGGAGTATGGAGTATGAGATATGGTTAGGTATATCAATTGATTTCTCATAATTTGTTTGAACATTTTAGCCCGTTTCAAGCACCCATTTGGTCGTGTCCCTTGTCCGCTGGGCCAATGGCAACAGCATTGTCAGGATTGAACAAATCGCTGCCATCAGTTCGGGGGGGCATTATTTAAAGAACACTTTAAAATTCAGAACCAGTCAGTCGGGACAGCCTGCTGATGGGAGGCAGGGTCCTTGCTCCGGCAGCTCTGGGTCTTCGACGAGCTGGTTCTTCTTGTATATTATTTCATACGCACGCTCCTTAAGCACGGCCATAAATTGTCGTGCAAAATTTTCATATGCGTCGTCGTCAGCCCAGAGGCATAACCGACGCTCCTCCCTGTCCACGCGTCACGTGCTTTTGTGGCACCACTGAGCCAGTGGGGCATGCTAGAAGGGACTGTTCTTGTTCAGCATGCCGTGCCCGTTCGGTCCGTTTTTGTAATTTTCAATTTAAGCTACACAACATGTTGCTTGCCACACGGCCACTGCCGCTCCCCCGTCGGCATTAGGCAACCCATTTAGTGACAAATTAAGTGTCGTCGTATGCGTGTTAATTTCGCAACTCCACTGAAATGACGCATACGCCACGTGTGCCTCCGACGAAGCTTAGTTGCAATTTATTAAACATTTCGAGAACAAATTGATTTTGTGTTCCTGCACTTTACGATCCCTATTACCGTCGCTTGAAGTGTCGATTTATGAGCACAGAAATCGTAATCGACTCTCCACGATGTACCAGTAAGGTCCTTTTACGCCCCGACGGCTGACCCCGTACTTTTACAATGTAGTTGCCGTTCGCATTTTTATGGCTGCCACAAAACGCATTATGACTTAATTTGTACTCCACCGCGCTCATAACGTTTATGTAGTGTTAAGAAATACTCACATTCCACGGGTGCCCGAAGAGCTGCATAAATGTTTAATTATCCGCAATGATCTGAGGATGCCGCAGCCTGCTGCTCCACCTGTGGCTGGGCATTCGACCTTCAGGGGCCATCAGTACGGACATCAGCGGCTGCCAACTCTTGTAATGGCCACCCACTCCTATTATTACTCTTATAAATCTTTTCTTATAGATTATTGTTCATTTAAAGTATGTTCTTCCCGAAACAAGAGCTTCATGGTTCATGGCTGCTACACCCGGAAGCAACTGCAGCCGTTCACACGCTGACAGCGAACTGACACGAATACTCATAATCATTTCAATTAGACGTGTTGCAATTAGCCTTGTCGACCCGCCACCACTGCAGGTTCATTCCGTACGAGTATGTTGCACAATTACGTAAATTAGCGGCGAGGAATTCAATATGCTTGGGCAGGCAAAGAGGGAGTCGAGCGAGAGTCCCTGTGTGCGCATTATCTTTCAGGGCCCCGAGCGCTTGTAATTGCCAATGCTTAACACGATTGAGTGAATCATCGTGAATCACTGAATCATTCATTGTGTGACTCGCGGAACGCGATATCAATTCCATGCGAGCTTCTGGATGTCAAAACACTCCACGGAAGACCAGATTCTACGAAAAGCTGGTTCTTATAATGCGAACCATTAATTTAGTAGATCACTCTACATATACATACTATCTCCGACTGATTTTTGGTGCGAACTATTTGTTTTTTGCTGACAGATCCACTGAAAAGGTAAAGACTAATGATATATTTCCGCTTCCGTTCAAGGTCTTGGATCAGAGATACTTCATCGTTGTCCCATGTTTTTTTTTTAGAGATTTGCTTATTTTTGGTTGGTTTTTTATTGTCACATTTTTTCGCACGTTTTATTTGATTTATGTCTGTGACGGCTGCTGACCGCCCTGCTCCTCCTATTATTTCTTTTATCCCTGATACATGGCTGTTGTGTGGCGCAAATTTCCTTATCTCAGGCCTTGTCGGACTGGCCATATTTTATCGCATGCTTGGCCTTTCTTTTCTGCTTTGCAGGCAAATTGAAAAGGCCCAAAAAACCAGAGCTCCCCCATACAAATTGTAGTATTTAGTTTGGGTCATGTCGCCCTTAAACGACATGGAATTTAATTACTTTTAATGTGGGCAAGATACTCGATTTGGCTTAAAATTGTTGTTCTATGTTCTTGTTCTAAAGTCCATATGACTTCTCCTTCTTCCGACCAGGTTTTAGATCTCCTTTAATAAGTGCTAAAATAATTTCTTTCAATCTCGAATTGGTTTGTGACTATTAAATGGCTTAAAGGAATGTTGCGTGACCTTCCATCTGTGGCGGCGAGGAGTTGCGATGAGCCACCCAAAGTTTTCGGTGATTTTCGTTTAGAAAAACTCTTCTAATTTTTCAGGTAAAACATTTGTTAACATATATTTGTAGGGAAACAACAAATTACATTCTTGATTTTTATTGGATAATTATTATTCTTGATTTTTATTGAATAATTGTTATTCTTGATTTTTATTGAATAATCGTTATTATAATTGTTATTCTTGATTTTTATTGAATAATTGTTATTATAATTGTTATTCTTGATTTTTATTGAATAATCGTTATTATAATTGTTATTCTTGATTTTTATTGAATAATCGTTATTATAATTGTTATTCTTGATTTTTATTGAATAATCTTTATTATAATTGTTATTATAATTGTTATTCTTGATTTTTATTGAATAACTGTTATTATAATTGTTATTCTTGAGTTTTATTGAATAATTGTTATTATAATTGTTATTCTTGATTTTTATTGAATAATCGTTATTATAATTGTTATTCTTGATTTTTATTGAATAATTGTTATTATAATTGTTATTCTTGATTTTTATTGAATAATCGTTATTATAATTGTTATTCTTGATTTTTATTGAATAATCGTTATTATAATTGTTATTCTTGATTTTTATTGAATAATCGTTATTATAATTGTTATTATAATTGTTATTCTTGATTTTTATTGAATAATCGTTATTATAATTGTTATTCTTGATTTTTATTGAATAATCGTTATTATAATTGTTATTCTTGATTTTTATTGAATAATCTTTATTATAATTGTTATTATAATTGTTATTCTTGATTTTTATTGAATAATCGTTATTATAATTGTTATTCTTGATTTTTATTGAATAATCGTTATTATAATTGTTATTCTTGATTTTTATTGAATAATTGTTATTATAATTGTTATTCTTGATTTTTATTGAATAATCGTTATTATAATTGTTATTCTTGATTTTTATTGAATAATTGTTATTATAATTGTTATTCTTGATTTTTATTGAATAACTGTTATTATAATTGTTATTCTTGATTTTTATTGAATAATTGTTATTATAATTGTTATTCTTGATTTTTATTGAATAATCGTTATTATAATTGTTATTCTTGATTTTTATTGAATAATTGTTATTATAATTGTTATTCTTGATTTTTATTGAATAATCGTTATTATAATTGTTATTATAATTGTTATTCTTGATTTTTATTGAATAATCGTTATTATAATTGTTATTCTTGATTTTTATTGAATAATCGTTATTATAATTGTTATTCTTGATTTTTATTGAATAATCGTTATTATAATTGTTATTATAATTGTTATTCTTGATTTTTATTGAATAATCGTTATTATAATTGTTATTCTTGATTTTTATTGAATAATCGTTATTATAATTGTTATTATAATTGTTATTCTTGATTTTTATTGAATAATCGTTATTATAATTGTTATTCTTGATTTTTATTGAATAATCGTTATTATAATTGTTATTATAATTGTTATTCTTGATTTTTATTGAATAATCGTTATTATAATTGTTATTCTTGATTTTTATTGAATAATCGTTATTATAATTGTTATTCTTGATTTTTATTGAATAATCGTTATTATAATTGTTATTCTTGATTTTTATTGAATAATTGTTATTATAATTGTTATTCTTGATTTTTATTGAATAACTGTTATTATAATTGTTATTCTTGATTTTTATTGAATAATTGTTATTATAATTGTTATTCTTGATTTTTATTGAATAATCGTTATTATAATTGTTATTCTTGATTTTTATTGAATAATTGTTATTATAATTGTTATTCTTGATTTTTATTGAATAATCGTTATTATAATTGTTATTATAATTGTTATTCTTGATTTTTATTGAATAATCGTTATTATAATTGTTATTCTTGATTTTTATTGAATAATCGTTATTATAATTGTTATTCTTGATTTTTATTGAATAATCGTTATTATAATTGTTATTCTTGATTTTTATTGAATAATCGTTATTATAATTGTTATTCTTGATTTTTATTGAATAATTGTTATTATAATTGTTATTCTTGATTTTTATTGAATAACTGTTATTATAATTGTTATTCTTGATTTTTATTGAATAATTGTTATTATAATTGTTATTCTTGATTTTTATTGAATAATCGTTATTATAATTGTTATTCTTGATTTTTATTGAATAATTGTTATTATAATTGTTATTCTTGATTTTTATTGAATAATCGTTATTATAATTGTTATTATAATTGTTATTCTTGATTTTTATTGAATAATCGTTATTATAATTGTTATTCTTGATTTTTATTGAATAATCGTTATTATAATTGTTATTCTTGATTTTTATTGAATAATCGTTATTATAATTGTTATTCTTGATTTTTATTGAATAATCGTTATTATAATTGTTATTCTTGATTTTTATTGAATAATCGTTATTATAATTGTTATTATAATTGTTATTCTTGATTTTTATTGAATAATCGTTATTATAATTGTTATTCTTGATTTTTATTGAATAATCGTTATTATAATTGTTATTCTTGATTTTTATTGAATAATCGTTATTATAATTGTTATTCTTGATTTTTATTGAATAATCGTTATTATAATTGTTATTATAATTGTTATTCTTGATTTTTATTGAATAATCGTTATTATAATTGTTATTCTTGATTTTTATTGAATAATCGTTATTATAATTGTTATTATAATTGTTATTCTTGATTTTTATTGAATAATCGTTATTATAATTGTTATTCTTGATTTTTATTGAATAATCGTTATTATAATTGTTATTATAATTGTTATTCTTGATTTTTATTGAATAATCGTTATTATAATTGTTATTCTTGATTTTTATTGAATAATCGTTATTATAATTGTTATTATAATTGTTATTCTTGATTTTTATTGAATAATCGTTATTATAATTGTTATTCTTGATTTTTATTGAATAATCGTTATTATAATTGTTATTCTTGATTTTTATTGAATAATCGTTATTATAATTGTTATTATAATTGTTATTCTTGATTTTTATTGAATAATCGTTATTATAATTGTTATTCTTGATTTTTATTGAATAATCGTTATTATAATTGTTATTATAATTGTTATTCTTGATTTTTATTGAATAATCGTTATTATAATTGTTATTCTTGATTTTTATTGAATAATCGTTATTATAATTGTTATTCTTGATTTTTATTGAATAATTGTTATTATAATTGTTATTCTTGATTTTTATTGAATAATCGTTATTATAATTGTTATTCTTGATTTTTATTGAATAATCGTTATTATAATTGTTATTATAATTGTTATTCTTGATTTTTATTGAATAATCGTTATTATAATTGTTATTCTTGATTTTTATTGAATAATCGTTATTATAATTGTTATTATAATTGTTATTCTTGATTTTTATTGAATAATCGTTATTATAATTGTTATTCTTGATTTTTATTGAATAATCGTTATTATAATTGTTATTCTTGATTTTTATTGAATAATTGTTATTATAATTGTTATTCTTGATTTTTATTGAATAATCGTTATTATAATTGTTATTCTTGATTTTTATTGAATAATCGTTATTATAATCGTTATTCTTGATTTTTATTGAATAATCGTTATTATAATTGTTATTCTTGATTTTTATTGAATAATTGTTATTATAATTGTTATTCTTGATTTTTATTGAATAATCGTTATTATAATTGTTATTCTTGATTTTTATTGAATAATTGTTATTCTTGATTTTTATTGAATAACTGTTATTATAATTGTTATTCTTGATTTTTATTGAATAATTGTTATTATAATTGTTATTCTTGATTTTTATTGAATAATTGTTATTATAATTGTTATTCTTGATTTTTATTGAATAATCGTTATTATAATTGTTATTCTTGATTTTTATTGAATAATCGTTATTATAATTGTTATTCTTGATTTTTATTGAATAATCGTTATTATAATTGTTATTCTTGATTTTTATTGGATAATTATTATTCTTAATTTTTATTGAATTTGAATTGAATTCAATTATTAAATTGTTTTCTTGATTCTGGCTATAATAATTATTCGATCTGGTTCGGATTTTGCCCTCTAGAAGATGTAGTCATCCTCTACGATTATGCGTGTTCTGTTTTCTCCTATCTTTGCCACAGATTTTCGCTCTTTGTGGGGGCGGAAGTGGGCGGGCCGATGTTTTTAATTATTCTTGTAACAGTGACAATTTTGTAAAATTTCGTTGCTCTAGCTGTTATAGTCATTGAGCACTAGGCACTGATAGGGACGGACGGACAGACGGACAGACAGACAGCGCTCAATCGACTCGGCTATTGATGCTGATCAAGAATATATATACTTTATGGGGTCGGAAACTACACCTTTTCGATGTTACACACATCCAATTTCACCACAAATCTAATATACCCCTCATTTTGAGTATCGGGTGTACAAAATACAATTTTAAAGGAGAATCGATTTTTTTGTTACAGCCCACCGTCGCTTTTTTAATAAACTTAATTTTGATATTTAATACAAAAAATCCCTTTTATTTACTCGGGTTACAGACATGTGCCTCAAGGCCCCGAAAAGCCATCGTTGTCGTTGTCGGTATAAGAAAGGAATGTTCATTCAAGGTTGGTTTAGGAACAAAGAAAAAAATTGACCGTCATTTGTTTTCCTGACACTTGGGAAAGCTTCTCAAGAAGAGGCGGCTTAGTTTTTTAAGGGTTAGGAGCGGTCCAAGGATTTTGTTTGTTTTTACTTTTGTGCATAATGCCTTTTGTCCGCGGGGCCTGGGGGGCTTGTCACTAAACAAGTCGCAAGTTGATATTAATAACGCCTCATTATAGCCTCATTCTATATTTCATCGCCCAGATGAAATATGTCTGGCGCGTCAATTTATTATAATAAAGACAAACGAGTTCCGGACCGCTGAAAATTTTTGAGTCAAGTTTTGAAGCTCGGGCAATTGTTATTGATGGACTTCGCGACTTCGAGCCTGGACTCGGCGAATAAATGGTCAGCGATAATTGAAAGATTACTTCCTGCTCGACAGGCTCGAGGGCTCATTGTATTCGTTTGTATTCTTGAGCATCAAAAAGATGCATTGATGGCGTTTTAAAACATATTATTGAATTAAAATCAATTTTTATCATGTTCATTATGGATTCAATTGAATGGTCAGTTTAAGCTCAAATGGATTGGACTAAGAAAATACTCTCTAAGTTGGAAAGTATCGGCTGACTTAGATGTCAGGACCCAGTGACTAAGTAAATTTAACGGAGAGACCAAGGGCCTTGCCGGTCGTTGTGATTAATTTCATTCAAATGTTCTATTCTTCTATATGACTTGTTTGCTTAGCCCTGTTCACGTTTGAAGGAAATATAAACGAAGTGAATTGTCTAAGTAAATCCAGTCCAATTTCTGAAACATTTGGTTTACATTAATGCTTAACCAAAACAAAGTAACATCAAATATATAATCTGAATTATCCCTTTCCCTTACTCTTCCTTCCTGGAGAACCTTCTCTGCCAACTAAAGTTCTGGCTTACGTGTTTACTTGCAGTTCTGTGGAATAATTGAACATTTAGTTGATAAATAAATGAATTTACAATCTATTTGTCTTCTAACTAAAGAACTTTGCTTGACTTTTGTTTCATTGCAATTTTGAAACGTTGGTAAAATGTTTCCATTCTGAAGATAAGGATTTTAGAGCTCATAATAGAGAGACAATGATTACAATAATATCTCCCTCATTTTCATCACTTTTGCTTCCGAATAAGAAACCACATTGGCTTCCCATTCACTTTTCCCAGACACTTTACTGCAAATGAAAACAAGATTTAACAGTTGTACGTTTCAGAAGAATTTTTTAATGCCAGTTACCAAGCACCTTATTTGCTAGGCCCTTTACTGTGCACTATTTATTTCCCTTTGAATATTTCAGAAAAGCTGAGATCACATTTATAAACGAACTGGATCGAACCGCTCATATTCACATATTGAGACCGACAGAGAAGACGCCACAACTTCCTTCCAGAGGAAACACAATACATTTTTCAGCCGAAACTATATCGATCGGCCACTCCACACTCCATCGGAGCACGTTGATAGTGCCAGACGCTTGGCATTATTGAATTTATGCCCGTAACGGAAGGGCCAGCGGAGTGTGTCTGCTGCTCCTGTCACCGCATTGGCAACTGCTCGTATACGCAATTTAATTTACAGTGTCTTTGGGTTCGCGATGGTTTGTGTGAATGTGGAAAAGTGAGCGGAAATGCGATTGGGCGTTGGGCGTTAACTTCCTTCACATTAAATTCGATTTGAGTGGACCAGGGAAAATGGAGCCAAGAATTGGTGGCAGATATCATTTGAATGAAGGATTCAAATCCAAACTGCAGTTATTTATTTATTTTTTATGACGCCATCGGTGGTATCAATTAAATCAAGTATATATTTCACAAGAAACTGAATATGACCTGTCCTCCATAAATTGTGGTCCGAATTGCTGGTTAGTTGCTGCTGGGAATAATGCACAGATTTTCAAGTAAAGGCTTAGAAGATCACAGAATTTACTCACGAGGCAGCTCTTCTGGCCTCTCGCGCACAGATATGTATATTTGGTTTAGCTAAGGAAAAAATTGAAAGATTTACGTAAAAATAAAAGAAAGGAAGGGCTCCGTACTCACTACTTCTCCATTAAATCACATGGACGCCGCTGATGTCAACTGCGCATTGGCCGCAGCAACACCCTTCTCGATAGATTCCTTAAGCTTCCTTAGGTCGTTATCGAGGTACACAATACGCTCATATTTAGCAGCCAACTTATCGACAATGGATCCAATTTGTTGATTAATAATATTTTCGAGGTCTGTATAACTCTGCGCCACGACTTGCTGTCCACTCAGGAAACTCTGGAACTCGTCCTCGGCCAGAGCCTCGGCCAGACGATCTTCAGTATCAGCCTGCTGCTTGCGCAATAGACTGATATCGTTATCTAGCTCCTCTCGCTCAATGGTCATGGCATCGAATACCGCTATCTTCTGGCTCAGTTCGTTGTTGAGTTCCGATCCCGGAGTGAGGAAGCGGCCAAACCCTCTAGGCAGACTGGACATCGCTCGAACAATACTGGAATACGAATACTGGAACAATGACTATCTAATAAATTTGATAGGGTGTACAGAACTGATATTTTGCTTAAGTTTTTGATTAGTTTCTAGTTACCTACTCAGTCCTTTTTCGGATTCCGATTTTGATGAAGCTTATTGACTAATTTTTCTTGATTCTTCTTCTTTTATTTTTGTATTTCCTTCAGCTCTATTGGCCGAGACCCTCTCTGGCTACAAACTACTATGCAGCGATCCTCTCCTTTTACCCCACCAGGTAAAGATATTAAGTTATTATTTAATCATTTACTTTATTTATCTCTTCCTTTCATTTTAGCAGGACACGCGCTATGGTGGCCAGGAATACATCTTGCGTGCCCGCGGACCCCGATATGCCCAGCATCGTTTGGGCTTCACCCTTCTGGTCTGCCGTGCGCCCATCGGGACATGACTTCTGTCGCTATAGGCAGGGGCCTATGGCCTGGAGGACCTTTAGGTCCGGCCACTGCCTTTCCAGTCCGCTCGCCGTCGGTATCTCATCCGCGGGTGATCGTAGATTCTCTACCGTAGCTCCTCATCCTATCGGTAGCTCACGTAGCTACTGTCTGGAATGTTGCAGCCACTGTGTGATCGTGCAGGGACCAGTAATCGAGGGCAAAATACGCCACCGAATCAAACGCTTGGCTTCATCTTCGAGGCGCGTAAGTGAATCACTATTTATTATGGTTGTGCATATATTTTAAAATATATCTTCCGTCATAGGAACCTTCAGGACTTGGCCATCGACAGCAAGGACTTTGACTACGACAACCAAGGGAGGCTTAAGGATATACGCATTCATTTAGATAGTATATACAACAATTTGTTTATCACTTGTTTATTTATTTATACTAAGCTAAGTTTTTATGAATAAAACTATTGAAAAATCATCCTTGCTGTATCCTTTATCGGGAAAATTATCCCGGCTGCAAAAAGGCGTGGCACGTCCAGATCGGTGACCAAATAGCGGAGAAAACTACACATTTTTGATTGGGGATAAATGTCCTTGATCCTTGATAAGGACTCCATAAAATCGGGGACATTTATCGGATCACAGGAAGACGTCGCACGTCTCGATCGGGCTGCAAGTGGCCGAGAAAACTAAGAATGTATGGTTGGGGTGGTTGGAGTCCTTACCAAAGGATCAAGGATATTTTTCTGATCACGGGGGCCATGACACGCCCCGATCGAGCCACAAATGAGGGGAAATCCAAATTAAATAAGTCTGGAGTAATTATCCTTGATCCTTCTTCCTTGAAAATGGCTTTATAAAATTAGGGACATTTTTCCGAGTTCAGGAAGCCGTCGCACGCCCAAATCAGCCCACAAATAACGGAGAAAACAAAACTGGCTATGAAAATTAAGTTCAAGAAATCACCAATAGGGGCGCCACCGTACACAAAAAAAAAACTACCGTCAAATGGTCAAAATCTGGATGGGACACCAGGCCAACAGAAATCAGCAGAAGGTAACTGAATTTTTTTAAAAAATTTGTGGCCCCCTAAAGTATGCTGCGAAATTTTTTTGCAATTGCTGCAGTTGCTTGCTGCTCATTTCTGTTCGCCTGGTGTCCCATTCAGATTTTGGCCGTTTTCTCCGGTATTTGTGGGCCGATTTGGGCGTGCGACGGCTTCCTGTGATCGGAAAAATGTCCCTGATTTTATGAAGCCATTTTCAAGGACCAAGGATATCCGGGATCGAAAATATTAATTTTCTCCGCTTTTTATGGGCCGATCTGAGCTTGCGACGGCATCTTGTGATCGGAAAAATGTCCCTGATTTGATGGAGTCCTTATCAAGGACCAAGGATCAAGGATATTTACTCCAGACATATTTGATTTGGATTTCCCTTCATTTGTGGCTCGATCGGGACGTGTCATGGCCCCCGTGATCAGAAAAATATCCTTGATCCTTTGGTAAGGATTCCAACCACCCCAACCATACATTCTTAGTTTTCTCGGCAACTTCTGGCCCGATCGGGACGTGCGACGGCTTCCTGTGTTCGAAAAAATGTTCCTGATTTAATGGAGTCCTTATCAAGGACCAAGGATAAAGGATATTTGGTCCAGACATGTATATCTTGATTTCTCCCCTATTTGTGGCCCGATCGGGACGGCCGACGTCTGCCTGAGTTCGGAAAAATTTCCTCGATCCTCCGGTAAGGACTTCAACAACCCCAACCATACTTACTTAGTTTTCTCAGCTACTTGTGGCCCGATCGGGACGTGCGACGTCTTCCTGTGAGCGAATAAATGTCCCTAATTTTATGGAGTCCTTATCAAGGACCAAGGACATTTTTCCCCATCAAAAATGTGTAGTTTTCTCCGCTATTTAGTCACTGATCTGGACGTGCCACTCCTTTTTGCAGTCGGGATAATTTTCCCGACAAAGGATGATTTTAAAATATTTTTATTAATTAAAAGTTAGCTTAGTATAAATAAATACACAAGTAGGAAACATTTTTTGTATCTAATATCTAAATGAAAGAGTATATCCTTAAACCTAACAACAAGGAGATATATCTAGAGTCTAGTAGCCCGCTTAGCTCCTCCCTTGGTTGTCGTAGTCAAAGTCCTTGCTGTCGATGGCCAGGTCGTGGAGGCTCCTGTGAAGGAAGATATATTTTAAAATACATGCACAATCATAATATATAGTGATTCACTTACGCGATCTCTGGTCACTGCACGATCACTGCAGCGGACGGGCCGCCGCATTGTGGACTCAGCAACACAGGTGGGGCATCATGGATATGGCAAATAGCAGGACTGCCGTGGAATCATCAACGGAGGAGACACTGACGGCGAGCGGACTGGAAAGGCGGAGTAAACAGCGTGTGACGCAAGGAAGAGGGCCATGGTCCACTGCCTATCGGGACCGGAATCATGTCCCGAAGGGCGCACGGCATCGGCTCCGATCGGGTGCCTGGAATGGACAGCCATCATCGAGCGCACACTTGCTCATGTGAACCCCAAGACCAGAAGGGTGAAGTACCTGGTAAACGATGGTGGGCATATCGATGTTCGCAAGAGGTTTTCCTGGCCATCGGAGAGGGCCACCTGGAATGGAATGAATGGAAGGGTTAAATAAAGTAGTTATGGAATCTGCAAGGAATCTAATCTTTATATAAGAATCTACGAGATCGTCAGCATCTCTGCATCTCTGTTGGTGACTCAATTTGGATTCGCTGGTATGGTCCGCCGATCCGTAGTCGTCGGCTATGATGCCGAGCGGATATCGATTACCGTGCTACATGTTGCGAGCTGCCTATTGCAGAAGGTGACATGAATCATATACCATTGGTATTTTCATCTAAATTCCATTGTTTTGGAATGGTCCTTTCTCCATTGGTTAAGTTAACTTTCAAACAATATCGGGACAAAGTGGCATGGTGGACATTATGATTATAAAAGCAAATATGCACCGGAAACAGAGTGCAATTTAGACAATGTATTGTGAAGCTTCTAAAAAATATCGTAGCGCCATGGAGGCGTGCAGACTATATTTTGAACGTTTGAAATTGCATTTTCGATCTACTCTACGTGTTTTTAATAGGGATTCCACGTCCCATTTTTGTGGACTGTTCTCTTCAACGGAGAGAATCTGCCCTCGTTTTTGAATATTCCCATTCAAATGCAAATACCACGTCTGGTTCTATCCCCATGAAAGACGTGTACATACACTCAGATGGGAAAAAGCTGGCGAGAGAAGAGAGGCGGGCGCGTTTTCTAATTAATAAGGCCACCACCTCGACGCCATCATTGGAATTCTGGCGCGTGGATTCCCGCGTTTTTTTCCTTTCAGCTGTACGAATTTCCCAGCGGCATTTTGCGAAATGCAAAAACAACAGAGCACACACGCACACCCTGAATAATACGAGAACACAATGGACAGTTGGGAGAGAGTAAGAAAAAATGACGGAAAGAAACAAAGGAGAATAGAGATATCTCATTATGGACAAAAGCAGGCCAACGAGTCCAAAATGAAAAAATTATGCACCCAAAGATCCGTACAGAAGGCCGTCCGTCCATATCCCCCATCCCTACTCATCAACAGGGCCAGTCTTGACCAGTCGGTCTGCGTATTTACGAATCTGTTTACAGCGCCGGGAACCCGGTTTTCCGCCTCAATTTGAGCTCATTTTTGCTGGAGCAACACGAGTGCCAGAAATAATCAAAATATAATAAGCAGGCTCTTGGAGGCGCTGGAAAATGAGGCGTATAATAATTTTCCTTTTGCTTGAAAGCCCTGTCCTTGTTTTTCTGGCTATGCGATTTATGGTGGCAGGTTCCGGCGTCTGGGCTTGGTGCGGGGTAGCAGGGGTAGGTAAGGTTGGGCAGTCGATCGGTATACAAACTTATATGCCTCTAGTAAGGGACTCTGCGCATGGGTACGGGATAAAGTAGAATGGTTAGATTATCGATTAAATGTAATAAGAATCAAAGCTGTTTAATATGTTTTAAGTATTAGCTACTTATCGAGAGACCAAAGACTCTAGGTAGAATATGTACAGGGTAAAGGCTTTTCGATTCCGAAATCGATTGCTCCACCCCGTCAAATTAGGAAATTTTCTGACAACTGATGCAATTTACCATTCACGGTGGTTCACGGACATTTCGGCCCACTTTTCCTTTACCAACCTCATCGGCTTTGCACGCTTTGGGTTATCAGCAGTCAGTTCATAAGCTGGATTACTCAAAGGATTTTTAAGGCTATCCTTAGAAAACAAAATATCAGCAACTACTATCTGCTTAGCGCCATGCTAATCGGTAGTTGGGGCCACGAGATGGTCAGCCAAAAATAAAGGTACATGGACTGATATTTCTGCATTAGTCGCAGGTCGACTAGTTTTTAATAGGTTGGTTGACCAGCCTTTACGGTACAGATCTCCGTGCTCACGTTCTGGGGCCTATAGATGTCCAGTTCAGTTTTCGAAGAAGGGAATATAGTGAATGACGGTGGGCCGCTTTGTGTGGGCCTACTCGTATATGACAGAAAAACGGAAAACTAGAATGGGAGATTGAGACACTGCTTTTGTCCGTTATGTTTCGAATCGCGAGATTAAGCTGGAAAATATGCGCTCACAGCAAACAAATGTTGAACAAATTTAGTTAACCAGTTAAATAAAAAAGGACACTAATACAAAGTGCATGATTGCTTCTTTTAATAGGTTTTATTTGGTATCCGTGGAAAACCAAACATCAGCCACATTTTGAAGCCCATAAACTCCGCTTAAGCTAAGAAATTAGCAAATACAATAGTCAAACACAAATATCTGGCCAATTTGTTTGACAAATACATATGTAGGTAGGACATGCCCGAATTCCAAAAGCAGAACGAGGCGCGTACATCCTGAAATCGAGCGAGACCCTCGTCAACGCGGATGTCGCAAACGGGTTTGGATTTTTATTTCGAGTATATGCAATATTTGATGTTTTGGCATGGCCTTATTAGATTTATTAAACGCTATGCATCGCGCGAATATTTTGTATTTTCCTGGCTTTTTATACGAGAAATGGGAACGACATTCGAGCTACATTTTGCGGATAGCCACATGGCTGCCATGCAGTGGATTGGATCCACGAAGCACACAAGCAATTAATTAATTTTAATTTTGGCTAAACGCGTGACATGGCTGCTAATCGGTTTTGGGCCCCGACACCTGTTGATCTGCTGATTGAAAGCTCATTTTCAGCTGTTATTTCCAAGCTAGGTACGAAAATTGGTGCTGACTATATTTGTACGAGTGGGCATGTCTTTCTTTCCGCAAAGTACTGTATTGTATTTGTACACATTATCTGTCCGTTATGCAGAAGAAAGTCCTTGCTGTACAAGGAGGTCTACCAAAGATGGTATAGTGATTGCTATGATAAACACAAAGATCTTGTCCCCCGCAAATCGAAGAAAAGTCTTGACTTGGCAACGAAAATATTGGATCCATGGTCGTTCGTTGCCTGTAAATACACTTTAATCATCGAGAGCCATGCAGATTGAAATTCGCTGCGAAACTGCGAAAATATTTACGGTACGTACGGTATGTGCTCTACGGCGTGCTTTATAGGGCTTCTACATGGGCTCTAGTAGTGGCAATTAAATGTTTTTGGTAAAGCTGAATTAAATGTATGGCTTATGGAGGCTTTGGAGAGCCATGAAAATGCTTCTGGCCACTGTCATCCTAGCCCTGAAAGGGGGGAAAAGGGGCACGGTATCTCTTCCGTGCTGATGACAAAGCCCGGGAAACCTTGAAAATTTTGAGTGCAGTTTTGGCAGTAGACCACGCAACCAAAGCCATAGCCATAGCCACATCCACACTGCCCCCCCCTAGCACGTCCCCTGGCCGGAATGCATAATCCATGGGTGTGCGGACGAAGTGGGCGTGGCCGGTCAGCACTTACTGCCTTCGCTGATTGCGCGTGACAGTTTTCGAGTCAGCAGTTTCGCATTTAACGCACTCACGCGGAAAACTATCTAAAGTTTGGATCTCCCTACAAATACACCCATATATACATATCCCTATGAACGAGGGGGCTTAGGCACATCAATTTGGATTCGGGACGAGCAATCCACCCGTCCACCCGTACAACGATCAGGCCCCCGCTGTGCTCCCCGGGCCAGAGTAAACTCAATTAGCGTTTGCACAAGCTTTTAGCCAAACTAAGTTATGATTGCTGTTGGTGCTGGCCCGGACGCTGGCGAAATGCATTAGGTTTATGATGCCACCATTCACGGTGGAGTATACTCGGATATTAATTATTTTAAATACTCGTACGTATGTTATTGACTAAATTACCAGAACATTTCGTTGGGTGGGAGATGTAACGAATCGTTCATGCCTCTGGCCACAACAAATCCAAATCAATTACTTAATTGCCAGTAGATGTCTGTGCATATGTACCCGACTGTCCCTGTGATTTGTGAGATTTGATTCGCAAAACTATCTTTACTTTGCGTACGTGGACCTCCGCGAAGTAATTGAGCCACTGCTGAAATATCACAGTAATCGATTCTCTTGCTATTCTCGAGGGAATTCCTCCAGTGTGCAGCTACCTCCGGGAGGCCAGCAAAAAGCTCAAAACGTGCCTCCAAGTATGCCGAGCATTTTAATTAAAACTCGTTTTTTGTATCTTGCCCCTCCACCGCTTAGCCACACGGCCCCTAAGGTGGTCCTACGGTTGTTCCAGCCCGTCCGTTACCTCAATTTAACGGCAGCTGCCGTCGTGCTTGATTACCCCTGAGCCACGCATCCGCCTTCGCCTTCGCCTCGGCCTGCACCTCTCGGCTGACGTGCACCACTTGAAAACTTTTCCCCTTGTCATGTGCAAAATGTCCAACACCGTCGTAGTCGTACTCCCTCGTCCTACAGCCTGCCTGGGGGCGAAACAGCTCAGTGCCGGGGTGGAAAATCAAATAAGTAGTACAACAAAAAACAAAAACATAATGGTAGAGACCGGGCCGGGCTGCAGAGTCCAAGTGATGGATTAAAAAGATATTTCTACATAATTTTATGCACAATATTCCTATGTTAGAAGTCGATCGATGCTTTCTAGAGGTTTCAGCTCTGATGAGAAAATGTTGCAGCTATGTAGCCCGAGCAATTCTGGTGCTTTGTATCTATTGCTAATGCTTCGCCCACATGTCGGTATTAGCACAGTCTGTTATGCGGCACTCAATTGCACTTAGGCTGTCACTAAACCATCTCCCGCCGAGCAGAGGAGGCGGAGAGCTGTGCAATCTGTCATAAGGGGGAATGCAGCCGGGCTGCGTGGGGCCGCCTCGACGCCTTGGAGAGCGAGTGTTCCGGTGTGCCTTCGATGCCGTACAAACGAGCATGCAATGAAGATTACCAAGGATTGTTAAACACAAATTGAGCTCAATGATGAGTTAGTTGGCAGAGAATCCTTAGTGCTTTCAGCTGAAAAGAATCAGCTTTGTCGAGCTATGCAAGGCTCTCGACGGAACTAAATTATCAGTAAATTAAATCTCAGAAGCGTTTCCCCCTGGCCTACGAGCATGAACATGCAGTCAGATTGTATTGTTTAAAAATACCACGTACTCGGAGAGCACAGGGCAATATTTGCAACCAATGTATTCTTCATCCGGGTCCAGTCGAAGTTTTGCCACTTCCTTCCTGTCTAATGTGGATATCCTGCAACCCTTCTACTCGGGCGGGTACCATCCTTACATTCCGAAACAGTCTGGTTGTTTTTTTGTATCTAATAAGTAAACAAAGCAGAGAGGCTAGATACAAAAGTCTTGTCATCCTGTAATGGGAACGATGAGTTTCGAGTACTGCCCAGAATGGACCTCCTTTCGGCTGGAGATGGCAGCCCGTGTTTCGGCTCGTCTGTACTTCCTTTTCAGGGATTGTAAATCTGAAATTTCCATTTGCACAACTGAATGAATCCAGCATTGCCAACTGTCTTATGTTTTCATTAAACGTGGCCGCATGCCGTCACATTTCCCATTTGCTCTTTTTCACTTTCCCGGGGCTCGATTTGGTCGACAACAAGAACCAGAACAGCCACAACGAAGTTTCCATTGTTTACCATTTTTGCCGGATGACTAGTCAGCTCACAAATATGTATATTTTTCGTTTGGACAGTATGCATTTCTGTTTAAAATTTGGTGTTGTACGAATGAGACAGCTGTATATACTGCTTCATTTTTAATTTATTTTATTAATTTCTAGAGTTTTATACGTACATATGTACATATATGTATCAATTTGCAGGCCATTGAAGACGCTAGCTTAGAATTCTTTACGCAAAGAAGGACAATGTTCAGACACCATTAAGTAAACAAGTGTTAAGTGTTAGTGTTGTGTGGCTCATGAGTGAGTGAACAAAAAAGAGTTGTTCACTTAAGTGAGCAACTGAACATGTTCCTTCCAAATTGTTCTTTGTTGTTCACTTGTTCATTTTTGCTCACTTTTTCTCTACTCTACTCGCAATTTTTTTTTCTTTAGTTTTAAATGTTTGATTAAAATTGAACGTATTTTATTTGTGTCAAAATCTGTGTTGCTTAGTGATCTGTGCGTGAACAGTGAGCAGGTGAGCAGCTGAGCAATCTAGGTGAGCAAGATAGCAATCTAGGTGAACAAGTGAGCAAGTGAGCAATCTAAGTGAGCAAGTGAGCAATACGAGTGAGTTGACCCAAAATGAGCAATGTTTACCCAACACTAATATGTGTGTATGTCCGTCCGTCCGTTAAAGGATAACCTGTTCCAGGATACCTCGTGAAAAAGCACGTCATATGAATTAAAGCTGGAACTGGCACTTTTCCAGCCACTTGCGAAAGGTTCGACTTGTATTCTACATACCTTACATTTAAATTGAAGATTCTACTCAATTTTCTTTCGTTACATGTACCCGTCTCTTTTGTATATACCTCCTTTTAGCGGTTCTGCGAAGTAGTTGGGGTTGTAAGTATTGTCCTGTGGCAAGAGTCCTTCAACAGGCACCAACACGAATCATCGTTTAGTGCTCCCTAGTTTTGTTTCGCCTCTGAGGCAGGACGGTGTGGAGCCATTACATTAATTAAATTATATCTGTATGACCCCGTCCCCAATCTTAAAATCCAATACACTTAATGCATCTGTCAACACAGCAGTCGCAAAAAGTGTGTACAAAATGTTCAAAAGCGAAATCACGTACTTAAAGGCAATAAGCATTTTTATATCCAGCCACGTGGGTCCTGCCGTCAAAACTTCGGCACGGGACGAGTACTCCCCCCCCTCCCCCAGCACTCCACTCCCAGCACAAACAGATTTCTATTAAAACGCAAATTTCAACAGATTAACACACAGCCGGCAGAGAGGGGGTCCCGCCCGGACAGGCGCGTGTCATTTTCCGTGCAACAATTTGAAACTTTTATAGAGTTTTCGGCGGCCACAGAATCCATCGATGCCTCTGGACAAGTTTGGGAACACGTTAAACTTTTTACGACTTTTCTAGATGAGCATTTGAGTGCCCAAAATGTATGCCCGACTTCTTTTGCCGAAGATACTCGTAATGCAGTCAGGAAACGGGAACCGGGAAACGGGAATCAGGAATCAGGAATCAGGACACAGAAGTCAGGAGTCGACGGATAATGAAATTAAAGGCAGCAGCTGCTGCTAATTAACTCCGCCAGTTAAGCCGTGGGGCAGCGCGCCAGTTTATAAATTCAAGTTAAAAAAGTAATAAAGCATTTCTGCTGATTGAAAAACACTCTGAGGCTACGGCTCAGCCTTCATCGCATATTTATAGACTCTGGCCTCCACACACTAGTAGATTTCACGTGCTTTTTATACAATAAATATTTAAATGCCAACTTGGCGTAAGCGAAGCTAAACTTAAGTAGGACCGCACATCTGGCATGAATAAATAGAATGCCTGCCCCTTTTTGCCAAAGTAAGTCGAAAAGGTGAGATCCCTCAGAGAGCAGAAAGGGCGCAAGGGAGCTTAACGTTTGAGGTCTTCCGAGCGAGAAAAACCCCTTTAAATGGAGCGTAAATTGAAATTTTGGTGCCGCTCTGGACCTGCAACCTGCCACTGCGATTCCCAGCCTGCATTGGATTCTGCAGGCAAAATGCAATTAAAGTGCGGCGAGCGAATTTTGCGACGATTCCCGTGTAACAGTTCGGGTTTGAGTTCAAGGCATCCCGACCAGGGCTTGTGTGCCGGCTGAGCTCTTGTACCACTTTTATTTAACTAGGCTAAGCGGCTTTGCCAGACAAACTTTTCCATACCAAAATCCGCTCGACTTTTGGATAAGTCTAGAGCGCCCGCTCCCCCGCTCGCCCGCGCGCCTTCTTTTATCACCCCGTGACCATGTCCTCGTACTGGTATGTATGTCTGGATGTTTGTGCGAATCGTTACTTAATATGGCCAAGACACTCTTTAAGTTTGAAACAGTCGCCTGTCAGCTCCATACTTTGGTTTGCTTTGGAGACTTTATACGAGTGTGTGCCAAAACCTTTTGATCCCCTATGCTGTGCCTCCCCCCCATTGGCAGGAAATCATTTATGATTTCTCCCAATGAAAATGCAAAGTTATGCATAAAATTAATACTAATCTACCTGTAATGTTGTCAGTATCTTTAGCTTTCATGCATTTTCCTCAGTTGTCGATTGGGCTTCTGCCTGGGATTTTTCCACTTGCAGCACTTGCCAAACGATTAGCGTAGGTTGCCAGACATGTCGAATCTTTTACTTTCTAAATGATTTAATGTACATTTAATTACAATTTATTGATAAGCACATATGTATGTATGCCGAATCGGTTGAACTCTGGTGGATCGGTTGATAATCACATATTTGTTTAAAAATATTTAATCTTCATTTATTCACCATAATCAAAAGGGAATGTTTATCGGCCCCACAACGAATCCTAAACAAATGAAAAACTCATTTCTGTGTGGGACCAACAACCGAAGCCAGCCACAAAGACTAGCCGCATAATTTGCTAATGTGCCTATGCATGTGCCACACAAAGCCGGGCTCCAGCGGGGAAGCCCAACTGCGTCAAATCTTTTGTACGTTTTCCCGTGTAATTTATTTGACAGTTTGACAATTTGAAAAAAAAAAAAACACCACGCTAAACAGCAGAAGAACGACCTGGAAAAGCGTGTGCAAACGGCCGCGGGCATACAAAGGTTCCGGCTCGACGATGACGTCGCAACAGTGGCAGCGTCAGGCGGCAGGCGGCAGGCGGAAGGCGGAAGGCGGGGCTCGCCTCTCGGACCACTGCAAGGCGCTAATGTTGAATTAAACGAGCTCTGACAGCGGCATAAACAAGAGGCGAGCCGCGCCAGGGGCCGCCCAGCTTCCCCCCGAAGGCCGGCAGGCAGTTCCACCCAGGATTCCGCACAGGACCTGGATTTATATGCCACACATTTACATTTACGTACGAGGATGTGGATGTGGATGTGGATGTGCCCATGCATATTTATGATAAATTGTCGCTGGTGGCAACGTGTCGCTGACATTTTGGTGCCTAAAAAAGTACACACACCGAGAACAGTCCCAATGAAAGAAAAACTCCGCCGAAGTCAAAGTCAGCATGAATGTTTTTCGCGAAATTTTAATAACTTGGCGACTGGCATTATTATTGAATTGGTGAAAATCGAAAATGACTTTGTAATACGAAAAAAGAAGCGAAAAATAAGTGAAATACGAGAAATACGAGCATTCGAAACGACTTTTTATAAAGCTGAAAAGCCATTTAATGTCGCGCCGCAAAAATAAGCCAGCAGTGGGGCTTATTGGAAAATTCTTAAAAGGAAACAAAGAGAAGGCAAAAATACAGAACTCCAATGAGAGAAAGACCATGCCCAGTCGCCGCGTCTCTAAGCTTTATTGTCTCTGTCTCCGTCTCTGTCTCCGTCTCTGTCTCTGACTCTGTCTCTGCCTCTGCATCTGCCATTTGCACACGTTTAAATCTCTGGTCGCACTTAACCTGTTAGCTGTCTCTCTCCCTCTCCCACTCTCTCCTTCTCCGTCTCTCAGTGTGCGTGTGCATAAGTGTTCAAATGTAGTCGTAAAAGCGCTTTTACGTAATGCGACGATGTCGCTGAGGCCGAGATGATGATGGTCCCAAATGAATACCGTACGTGTGTTTCAGCCTTGAAGGGAAATCTACCAGCCGCATCTATTTCGTCCCTGCGCAGATGCTGGGAAACAGTTAAAGTTAAAACCACTTGCGTACAGAGTCTGAGGGATTAGACGAGGGGCACAAATACTCAAAATTGTAAAGTATGGGCTCCGTGGAAACTTTCTTACGGGTATGTGCTTTTCAAGAGCTCTTCACCCGATTTTCTTCAGGCATGTTCTGGGAACCAGTTTCGCTGAAGTCGTTTTATCGAAATATGTACTGAGACTGGTACTGGATAAACCCAAATTAGGGGTATTATCTTAGGCATTTTTATTCGAGTGACAGTTCTAGTTTGGAAGTTTGATATTTATCCAATATACATTTCTTTTAAATATGGAAAGTGTAACTACGACATGCTCACACGCACATTTTCCTTATCTTGTTGAAAAAACCTTCGAGGAAGTGTGCCGGTGGCAGGCAACGATTTGTTTTCACTTTCGACCAAGTGCACATGAGTATGTGTACGAATCAAAAGCAGAGGTCTTAGGGAACTGTCAGTGAAGGAACTAAAGAGAATTCCTCAGTATTAGATTAAGTTTACGGCTCGATTTTTTGTAGGGTATCCCTAAGGTAGGTCTATTCCACCAAATCACAATGTCAAAGTGTGCATATACTGAAATTTCATTCAATATCATTTTGATTATGCTCGCATTCTGTATAGTTCAATGAAACATTGAAAATCCATTAAAAAGAACCATGTCCGATCACCAAATGGTTTCTGCCTATACATTTTTAATAAATCGCGGTCCATCATCGGTTTTTTTTTATGTTTTGTTTTAGCATAGGCGCGTATATTGAATATTTACTAATAGTTTTTATTTGAGGCGTAGTTGTTGGCCTCCTCTATTCTGTACAAGGAAGTAATACCAATGTATGAGCCACTAAAAGTATTCCCGTTTCCTTTCAGCTGCCAACTGGTACTCCCATTCAGCTGCCTGTTTGAACGGGCTGAGCAAATTAATTATACACATACGTTTGGTTAAGTTTGTTTGACTAATAAAAGGTATATTTGATTGCAGTCTTATCTGAGCAGCCGCTCCAGGTCAGGCTCCAGTTAAATGCCATGTCCTTTGGTTTGTTTAAAGGCCTGAAACAGGATGAGCGGCTGAGGAAGTCAGTGACATGCAGCAGCATTACATACTAGACAAATATACATATTACCTAGTTTACTTGAGCAAATACAGGCTGGACTGGGGCCCACATTACTAGCAAACCGCACACACACAGCATTTTAATTAAAGACATTTCCATGTCCTCTATATGGTCATCTGCTTGTGCGAATTTCTTGAGAACTACATACATCCATAGGTGTTTGAAGGTTTTTAGGTCGCTGAAAAGCACTCAAATTTGTGGAAGAACGGCTTTCACCTGAGTAGATCTTTTTGTAACCCGAAAGAGGGTAATTGGTCAGTATTGGCCAAATTGGTTCGTATCGCTCAGAAGGCCACAGACTCAGCCGAACCATCCCTTTGTCTGGATGGTCTATTCTATTGTAGATACGCTTTCGGACCATTCGCTGCATCTTTCAGTCTTTATTCCTGTATACCGTTGAAAGAGTTTCCCAAAATAAATTTCATCGGATTATCTGCTTCTATCTGGCCTTGCCCTCTTATTTGTTTGTCGCACTGTCAATTACTTTCACCGTTTGTGTCAATACGACGGGCTGCAAGTGCTTTTCAATTAAGAGAGACGCATTGCGGGCTGGCAAAACAAAAATGCACATCGCATTCGCTGGCTTTCGTCACTCCTGACGGGGCACGGCGCAACGCTTGGGCGGTCGGCACTCAGGAGCCCAAGACCCGGCGCCCACATGTCGTGGGCTTCGTTGGAGACAGTGGCATCCTGCTGGACCTGGGAGCCCAGCCCCCTCGCCGCGCTTATGCAAATGGGTTTTGAGTCAAGAGCGAAGGTCACTGCGTCCTTTGCGGTTCTTAAATGCACGTCGTGCTGGTCGCGCCTCGCGCCTTTCCCACTGCGGGCTCTGTGTCCCCACCCAGAACTCATTAATGACAGTGTTTCCTTTTAAGCCGGCAAGGAAGGAGAGGACCCTGCGTTTTCTTAGTTTTTTTGTATCCTGAAATTTAACGGCATTACATCCCCAAGCTAGTTTCAATTTCCTTTTCAGGGTAGAGGGAGGATTAAATGCTGGGTAAAGGCGCTTAAGCGCAACTCGAGACTTTTTAATAATTTACGCCGAGGAAGCACGAATCTGAGAACCCTTGGAGTGGCGACCCTGCCGCCGCCACATGGAGGGCTAGGCGTGCAAATAGAGATAGAGAGAAATAAAAATAAATATTAGCCGAAGGGAAAGTGTTTCTCATCAGAATTTATGTAAATCTCTCAGATGTTCAAGAACCAACGGTACCGGTCAAAAAGAGGAAAGAGTAGCACAGCAGGCATAGATCTCGGTAAGACCTGACGACTTTCACATCTCAATCCGAGGGAAAACATTTACAGGACATAGGCGGAGGTTTTGGTTTTGGTGTGGCGGTAGTTTCCCATCTGCTCCTTTGTTTCCGGAGCTCTGGACAGGTACCTATCCAGCGACCACTTGCCGGCACCCAGCTGCGAGAGAAGCAGGAATCCACCAATTTTACAGAACAGTAGGCTCAAATGCTCCAACGACAGGAGCGCATCATTCCAGCCCCACAGGAACCAAAAGTGTGGGCTCAGCACGTCATGATAGAGTATGACTAGGGCAGTCAGGTATGCGGCAGCTCTGCACTTGATCCCCAAGACCAAGGCACTTAGGAGAGCGAGAGAGAGGGAGCTTGAGATGGGCTGAAACGGAATGTCACGTATAGTGCTATTGTCGGAACCTCGATTGAAGCCGAACTTACATTAATTATCTCCTCCAGCCAGGATATATAGATACTGGATAGGCCAATTCTTGCCGCCAACAACAGGAAGTCGCACTTCTTGAGAGCCAACCTTGGCCATTCCTTCCTGTCTCGGAGATAGACTCTAGTGGCCAGAAGAACTAGTAGAGAGCCCACATCGAGGCAGTCGTTGAGGAGAGAGTGATACACATGAATCCACATAGTGAAGAGCAGTCGGTGAATCACTCTCCCTATCAGCAGCATTATTACACCAGTCTCTTCTTTGCCCCGCACCAGGATCTGTGCAACGGCCGCAGAGGTCAGTAGAGCATCAAAAGCCGTATAGATGTAGCCAAACACATCCGCGACATCCAGAACCACAGCCTTTTCGACGCTCACAAGTCGGTAATTCATTAGCGTGGCCAACGCGCCCATGCAGTGGTATGACATAATTAAATATGGCACTAGCCCCAATACCCATGATTGGATCTTGTAGTGCAGCGCCTTGACCGCCAGAATTCCTTCGCAGGCAATTCGAAACATAATATTTTAGACGTGCGACGAAGGAAGTTTGAATTTGAAATACACAATAAATTGTAGTAGAGCAGGGATCGTTATAACGTATAAGTCCCGGCAAGCTCACACAAGCCCTATGTGTCACCTTTCTAATGCTCTCCTTATAATCCCATTTGGGTGTACACCTCCAATCGTTCCCCATTTAATCAGTGCAGTACCGCACCTTGAGCAGCCTCAGGGCATTATAATATGCCTAATTGTAGGGGGCCTGGCCAACAGGAGGCCAACAGCTTAGTGATGTGTTGAGCCGCGGTCAGGCAAATCAATCGTTCGACCAATTATCTCAAATTTTGCAGACGCCCAGGGCGGCCCGCAGCTCTCACATTAACGATTGCGCCTGAATCCAAGCAGGCGAGGGTTCAGCTCCAATCTGGCTACAGGACTTCAAAATTTCTCGCTTCTACAAAATTTATGTACTGGATATTTCCACTCCTGGTAATTTAATGCACCGCCTGGTGGTGGTGTCGGGCTCATCGCACTGCGACTTTGCAGATGTGGTGGCCGAGAGCTTGGGGCTCAGCCTGCATCCAGTGCTGCGCGCGAAGTTCCCCAATGGAGAGATACGGTTCGAGCTGCTCGAGTCGGTGCGGGGAGCGGATGTCTACATAGTTCAGACCAGCTGCGAGCCGGTCAACGACATGCTGATGGAGCTTCTGGTTATGGTGCAGGCCTGTCGCTATGCCTCGGCCAACACGATTACGGCGGTGATGCCACTATTTCCATACTCGCGGCAGGACAAAATGGACTCGTGGAAGCAGCCCATAACGGCCAAGCTAGTAGCCAACATGCTCTCTGTGGCCGGGGTCAATCGGGTCCTGACCATGCAACTGCACAACGCCCAGCTGCAGGGATTTTTTGACATACCCTGCGACAACCTGCAATCCGATATTGCCATCGAATCGTGGATTAAACGCTTTATCCCCGACTACGCGGAGCTGGTGATTGTCGGCGCAGACAAAGGAGCGGTGAAAACGGCCACCCACATCAGCCACAAGTTGGGCACTCACGTGGCACTGTTCCACAAGCAGAGGCGGGTGGCCAGCGAGGTGCACGACATGATACTGGTTGGGAGCGTTCGGGGCAAGGTCGTTGTGGTTGTGGACGATCTAGCGGACACCAGTAACACCCTATGCCTAGCCGCTGAGCGCTTGAACGAGGCCGGAGCGGCGAGAATCTACGCAGTCGTCACTCACGGCGTATTTTCGGGCCAGGCCCAGCAGAAGCTCAGTGAATCGCTGTTCGAGCTGGTCGTCTGCACGAATACCGTTCCCCAGCCCGCAGAAGTGGCCAAGAATCCAAGGTTCCACATCATTGATGTCTCCAATATCTTTGCTAAGTGCATTTGGAACATGCACGACAGTACTAGTGTTGAGAATGCCTTTCTATCGGAATCCAGCCTGCTGAACTGGCGTTTGTCACATAAGAAAGACGCCGATAGTGTCTCTAAGAGCTTCACGGAAGATGAGGGTGATAGGCTTTCGCAAAACGAGGGTTGCACCAATCAAAAGTCCACTCAAACCATAAAGAAAGATGTAAAGGGGCAGGAGAATTGATTTTGATTCAAATAAAGGTGCAGTACGTGCGTTTTTTCAGGTTATAGTCAATATCATAGTGTTTATTTCCCACACCACCCTCCTCCCGCCCTGCCTGTGTGGCAAACTGACCCTTCAACAGTTTATAGTATAAACAGGTCCTTGCCTCTTGAGGCATCTACCATTGTAAACAGTTCAATGCCTCGATAATCTCGCAAAGACTTCAGGATTGAGGACCAAACACCATTCATAAAGTGTTCAAATTTACTTTGCCACTTGATGGACTTCTCAACTTGACATCAATGGAGTCGGGTTCCTGCAAACGACTTGGTATCCGTATTAATGCCAGTGACTGTCAGCTTCTTCTGCTTCTTCTGACATTTTGCAATTTATCTGCTTACACAGCAGAAATTAATGCCACAAGTGGAAAACATTAAAGCCTGTAAAAAGCTTGAGGTAAAATGCAAACAAAAGGGAGAACATCACGAAAGGAAAATAGAAAACAGAGGAGGGAAAATGGGCCAATGCTGTTGACATCCAAGCGGATTTTTCCATGCCTTTTGATGTCCCTAAAAAAAATACACAAACAGAGCCCAGTGGCGTGAATAGCTAAATAAAAAGAGCTCTGAGACTATATGTATGTAGACTATTATACGAGTAGGAGAGTCCACATACTCGTAGTCAATAGATTGGAACGTCCAATGAGAAGTAATCAAGGAATAGACGATTCTCCATGTGCAAAATGATCCAAGCCTCAAATTCGGGTATGGACTTTGACAACTGGAGTATACTGAAACTATATCCTCGAGTCTTAACTGTATCGAATCGGCGAGGCGCCATTAACAGTAATGACTACAGAGAGGTCACGCCTCTCGGGACCTTTACAAGGAATGAACTACAGGACAAAACAGTGGCCAGGCCGCGCCTATTAGCTTTTTATTTTCCTCTTATAAGAAGACCAGTTTTCAAAGCCATTTAAAAGAGGCGAGACGAGACACACGGTGGAGCGGGCGGTTCTCCACCCTTTACTGCTGACAAGGAATTGGTATAGAAAATCTTCCATCGAATTCTGTATATAATAGATAAATTCTCGTTAAACAAACAATCTTGTTCCTTTACAGAGTTGTACTTGTGTTTTGCACGACAATCAAATCAGCGGCAAGCCCTTGGGGCATGAGAGAACTGAAGGAGAAGAGATTCCGACAAGGGCGAGGAGCAGACACGATTCGTTGACTTTGTTACAAATAATTTAAATCTATGTCAACAATTGGAACGCAACGCCATAATAATTCATTTGTTCCTTTCGTCACAGCTTCGTGACGGCTAATCAGCAGGACACCAGGGCGCTTGACGGCGCGGCAAAGAGGCAGACAGACAGTGGGGCAGAGGAGCAGACAGACAATGGCCCAAAATGGCCATTTTGTAGGATGGCATGGCGTCATGGCTGCCCGACTCCCGACTTCCGCTGGAAATGAGTTTTGTTCTGATTTAGCTGGTCTTCCCTTTTGTGGTTGAATTAAACATAATCATTTCGGTTCCCTCTTATGAGTATTCAATTTTGCGGTCCTTATCGCATTGAACATTAAGTTTAATTTGATTTGATGTCACGCTTTTTGCTGTGTGCACATGCGCGACGCCATCGCAATTGTTTTGCCTTTTTTCGTCGCGATAAAATCGCTGTAATTTTATTAGTTTTCGTTTTTATTAACAATAATTTCTGATGCTGTTCGGACTTCGGCCTTCCCTGCCTTGCCTGCCTTCTGTGCAATTATTGAGTTTATTTTTCACACACACACAAGCATGTACATATGTATGTATGTATATTTGCTATTTGCATAGCCATAAAGTAGATTTATTGTTGTCGCTTGATTGGAGGCTCGGATACTGGACATTATCATTATGGGGGCCATTGATATGCGTGCGATTATGAATTCAATTAATATGACACATTTTGTGGAAATTATAGGTTTTTTTGTTAAAGTTTTGAATAATAAAACTCTATTTTCGGTGTTTACTAATCTGGATGCTGGATTAATTGGGTTTTAAGTGTACTTTAATAAGTCGATAAATAAATTATACACACAGGTTACAATTTATAATGTTTGTGGGGCAAATCAGTCCGCCACAAAGCGAAGGTCATTGCTCCACACGAATTCTGGCTCTCTTCATTTCTGGCCAAAATTCAAAGGTCAGCACCAGCTTCCTGGTCTGAGTGCTATCTTCGAGGCTTCGACGCCGATGCACTTTGAATGGGAGAATAAAACTTGTCACACTTCTCAAAAGAAGAAAGCACTTTCCTCTAAGCCTGAAGAACAACAACTTCCTGAGGATGTACCGACTGGCTGGGCATGTGTGTGGTGGGATTTGGTAGGAAGCCACAGAGAGCAACAGAGTCTGTAGCGATAACAGAGCAAGTAGAGCAACAGAGTCTGTAGCGATAACAGAGCAAGTAACAGAGAGAGAGACTAGAAGCGGCCGTCGAGCAAAGAGAAGAGAGAACACAGCCTCAACGATCGACGCCATTTGATTCGGTGCCAAAGTCTCACTCAGCCACACGCAAATCACGAGCGCAATTATTTGTATTAATCTAATCATAATGTAATGTAATCATAACTAATCTTAGAGAATATTCATAAATAAAGACTAATTATAGTAAAACCTGGCGTCCTGGACTAAAGTATAACTACGGAAAACCCGGGGCCACCTGTGCATACTCGAACTTTGATTCTTGCCATGCGCTTGTCTAAACTTATTCACTGTCCGCCGTTACTCTTAGCCTGGTTTAGTCAGAAATAAATTAAATCTGTACCGGGGCGTCTGAACTTTGCTTCGGGAGATATTAATCCATGGCAAAACAAAGCCCCGAATCGGTGACGTGACTCCTTGCAAATGGAAATGGAAATTCATGGATGGGAAAAATCCTGCACAGTTTTTGTTGTCAATTTGCTTGTGAAACCTGCGCAGATGTCAAAAGAATAATGAGACAGGAATTGGGTTTAAAATGCGAAAATTCAAGAGAGCTTAGCTCATACCAACGCAGAAAATCAGAAAAATCAGCTTAAGGCGTGCATGACATTTGAATATATAAACATAATTTGTTCTTTCATTTTACGGGAGGGCAATGACTGGAAAAAACAGGCGGATAATAGGCAAGCCCATAAGAGGGGAGCACAACCGAAAGCGTTTCTGATTGTGGCTGTTCCCAGTCCATGGGTATCCAGATTTTGGGGATCCCCAGTCCCAATTGGGATTAAGTGAAAATATCCAAAGAAAAAAGCTAAAGATAGCTTAATTTCTTACACACCCACCCATCATGGTGTACAATTATCGATTATTGCATAAATGGAACTATATGGAACACTAAGGAACTCTTTTATATAATGTAGCATCAATACATTTTCCGACAATTGCAATTAGATGTTGCACTCACAATGAAGAGCATAAGTCGCAGGACGCCTATCTTCTATTTGGAGAACTGTGCGACCTTTGAGCATAAGTATGTACGTTCCAAAAATCGGATTAAGGATATATGTATCCGACCCCGCAAGTACCCAGCCCTAGCAGAATAGCGTACGGAATCCCCACCGTATACACTTGATGCCCGTACATTTCATTTTCGTGTATTTTTGGTCAAGGCAATGGCAGTCGTGTTCTCCAACCAAAACAATAAGAGAGACAATTTGAGAATGTCGTGACTGATATGAATATTCATGAACAGTTCGCGACGAATTTAATAATTAAATTGTTGGAATATAAATTCGTCCCCTGGGCAGCAGCGGGTCGTCTGGTTCCAGACTGCACTAAACCGAAAACTATTCAGCCGGTAGGAGTCTCCTGGAGAGGCACATGGGGACTGTCCGTGTCCATGACTAAATTAACAAATCAATTATTTAGCCCGAACGCTTTTGCAGGCCCTGTTTGGATTAGAGCGATGCGAATTAGGTGCGAATGTCCAGGCGGGTAATGCCTTAAATGCGAAACTGTGTAATTTGGTTAAAAGCCTTTGCTTATCACCCACTGGGTACAGTGCTTTTGGGTTCGAATTTGGTGCATTTCAGCAGGGCTGTACATTGCCAAATATAGCTTTTTATACCAGGTACCTAAGTATATGAGTTAGGTGTGTAGGTATGTACATATGAAGGAAGGAAACGTTTCCCACTTGTTCTTCTCGAGCTTCTTCTCGATCTCAGAGACTAAGAGTAAGAGACCAAGTCACAGTTTAGATGCTGATTGTGATTTTATTGGTTGCTGTTTGTGTATTGAATTCGGTTTAATAACCGGAGAATGCAGTTCCTCCTAGGGCCATGGTGAAGCCCAGAATGAAGACAAACATGAGTATGGTGGGTACCAGGCCTCCCAATAGCTGGGGGATGAGAGTCAGTTCGTTGCTTGGGGTCACGACCTTCAACTACTGTCTAGCAGATACTTACAAACTGAAAGGGCCTGACATTTCCCCAGCCGGCAATAATCGTGTTGGATGGTGTACTGGTTGGTAGCATGAACTGATTGTGCAATGCAGTCGCAAATGGCACGGCCACGTTCTTACCCTAGAAGAAAGAGGTGTATTGAAACAGTCCTGATCGACCGTAGTCCACTTACGGCTCCAAACATAATGGGGACACCGAGCTTAGCCAAGGTGGTGGCTGGTGCTAGGATAGTCATCAGGGCTCCCAATGCGGAGCCATACATCAAGGCGGTTCCCTTGCTCATTTTACTCTTCTTCGCCGAGTCCGCCAACCAATCAAAGAAACCGGCCTTCTGGCCGCTAAACACGCAGCTGAACCCGGCAGCCAGCATGAAGATGTGTCCCCAAGGTGTATTGGAATTCACCGCCTTCCAGCCCAGTAGCGACGGCACACTGCCCTCCTTCTTGGGCTGGCGACACATGTAGTATTTGCAGAACATGTAGTTGGCGGGAATGCCAAAGAATAGAATACTCATTCCAATGATTGTGACGGAGGGACCATTAGTCGTTTTCTTGCTTATGGTGTCCCAGCCATCCATGAAGCCAGGCTTTCGCGTCATCATTAGCAGAAATGTAACAAGAATCAGGATGAGGGACAATTTGGTGTGGATTGTCCAGGGACCCATTTTCTCCCCCTTATCGGCCACGGCCTGTTTGAATCCGTCCCTATTGCCAGCACCCTCGGCCAGCTCCTGCTTCACTTTGCCCCCCGCTAGTCCGAGGAACATACAACTGATCCAAAGACTCAATACGATCATGCTAAGAATCATCGGAGCAATTAACAGCACCAGGAAGCTTCCAGCGCCGACCTTTCCCTTCAAATTCCTGGGGGAACAGGTATAATTATACATAATTTTGGTTATATTTTGCATTCAAAGGGGAAAGACTCAAATTTGGCAATAACTACGGAATAACTAACGGAACGAGAAGACTGACAGACAGACATCGCAATGTCGAACCGGCCATTGATGCTGGCTAAGAATAAAAATACTTTACGGGGTGGGAAGCGCCTCCTTCTGTGCTCCTTGAGTACCGGATATAAAAATACTCTACTTACTTATTAAAAATGCCGATCAGAGCTTCATTGGGATCCTGTAGTGGCGAAATCATGCCCCCCAGGGTGGAAGCATAGCACACGGTTAAATAAATGCCCACTGCAGGACGCGACGGATAGGGTTTACTGTGAAACGGAGAGAAGTATTATTTTGTTGTATCTAAAGTATGGCACACTACTTTAGACTTACGATCCACGCTCGTAGGGCTCTTCGTCGGAGTACATTTTAACAACACCAGCCTGAAAAAAAGGATCGCTTGAGCCTTAATTTAATACTGGGATCAGACACTCACCTCGTTGAATTCAGTCATCACAGCTAGAGCCACCTTCATCCAAAAGGCCGCAATGAGTGTGGAGTTAACCAGAACGGATGACAGCGCAGTGACAAGGACCAGAAATATCTGAAAACTATGCGGAGAAAGACCTAGTAAGTATGATCGTTTTGTATGGATTTTCTTACACTCTGATGTTGGAACCACAAATTTTGATAACTATTACTGCGAGACGTTCACTGAGCTTCGAAGAGTCCATCATGACGCCCATAATGACGCTGCCATATGTCAGAAATATTAGGTCTGTATAATACGAATTGCTGACGGGGCCAGAGCCCGCGATGCCCAAGACAGGAATGAATGTAATGTAGAGAAAAGCAGTTGCGCCTTGAGCCATAACGTTGAGGATGTAGTACAGATACAGGCATATTGTAATGTATATAAACCGAGATACCTATCGGGAATTCAGTTCAATTCGAGGACCTGCTAAATAGACAGGCCTGTACGTACCAATACATTCTCTGCCAGCAGAATCGGGGCAAACACGAGGGGAATGACCACGATGAGAACGCCTTTGTAGTGAAACTTGCAAAACTGTTTTCGATCATCTTGCTCTTTGTATGGCAAGTCGCCAGGCTTGTACTCGGCGGCCTCACTTACATATTTGTAAATATTTGTTGTTTTGTTATTTTTTGTACACTATTATTATTCCCTTAATTATTTACTTACGCCATTTTTGAAAGTATTTAAGACTTTTTATTTCCCGAAATAATTTGTGGAACGATTTCTAATGATTTGTTAAGAAATACGGAATATCTAACAGAATGATTTAAACAGGGCTGCTAAGACGAACAAAATTCGATGTGGCAAAAACTACTGGAAGGCAACGTATGAGTGTCCAGGTTTTAGGTCATAAAATAAATCCCAGGGGCCCCAATCTGAACAGCATGCTGCGATGGTACCAGTTCATAGCCCAATCAATGGATTTTAGACACTTCTTTGGAGGGGTCGTAGGTTCAAGGATACAGATAGGGAAATTGTGGGCTTTATTTTATCTCGCTTGGCACATTTCATTGTCTACTATTTGTACGTGTACACTTGATTTTATCCAAATTAGAATACCCTAATTGATTAATGATTCAGAAAAAAATATATGATAGTGCGCTCCACATTTTCTCCAGTTGAAAATTCCCAGTCTACCTTACATGATATTTCTTTGCAGTACTACGACGCACAGTGCAGTCCGGATCGTCCGGATAGAAGTGGCAAATACACACGCATCCAATGGAGAATTTTGCAGAGCCCTCAAAAATCCAATAAATCTAATAAAACTTTTGCTTTAGATGATAGAACTCTCAAATTAGTAAAAAGTTAAGTATGTATTGTACGATTCTGTTATTGGTATCTCCTATTGGTTTAATCATTTGAAGGCAAAGGCAGTTCTAAAGAAAAAACTAACTAACTAAACTAACAACTAATTTTTTGGTTGGTTTTCAACTTTGACTTGGCTTTACAAAAAATAAATTCCTGGTTTCACTGAGTTTGGGGGGAAACCACTCTGCGATTCCATTCACTTTTTTACTTAAATCTTATATTAATCATGCGTCAAGCTATGCAAAAATATATATTTCTCTGAAAACAAACACTCGCAGCATCGTAAATGCTAGACGCGCGTTAGCACTGGTGAAAAAAAAGTAAATTAAAAGAATGCAAACATTTGTGTTTGCTAACTCAAAGCGTAATCATTCTGCGAGCATTTCTTCGTATTGGCATTTGTCTTCCATATTTCCCAAAGACAAAGAACTCCAGAGAACTCCTGCTTTAAGATGTACCCAAAAAGCAGTAGAATCTCGTTCTGTAGCGTCGCTTAGAGACTAGTCCGGCTCCTAATTATTTTCTGTCCGCTATTTATACCGATTATCGTCCTTCGTGGACGATATACATTCTTCTGGCTGTTACCCACATCCGCATCCCCCACCAAGTTGATTTATCGCAATGCCTCTTTGAGGTCAATTACCCGAAAGATCTTCTATTGGATTTAGGTCCGGGCTGATCGCTGGCCAAAGCAATAGGAGTATCTCCTTAGTCTTGGCTTGGTGGAAGATCCACTCATCCCCTTATAAGTCTGCAGCTAATTCAATGAGTGTTGTTTCTCACATCTCCAAATATATTAGAGATCAGCCTTTATTCTGGTTGGTATAAAACAAAGCGCAGACTTTCCAGGAGGAGCGATGAGCCTTTTAAATTTGATACTTCAATCTTTAACTCTATCTTTTTATTACCAACATTTTGTTGATATATCTTGCTAATCTGAGATCCAGAACGGTAGATGGTACGGCAATGGGTTAGGATTGTTGAGTCCTCTTCTGGTGGTTCTGTTTCTCCCCCCCGGCCCAGTCTATGCAACGGTGGGATAAGTTTTTTTAGGGGGTAACGTGTACTCGGAGTCTCTATAGCAATTTTGCTTGTTTCTGAAAGCTGAGTAAACTTATGTAGGTCAGATTTTATTGTAAAGGCTCCAGTGACTCTGGGCAATAAAACTTTTTCTAACAGTGCGGCAGAACCTGGCAGAGACTGCGATGTGGATGCTCCTCAATGCAGTTTCAAATTTGACGGTTGTGACAACTTTGTTTTGCCAGGTGACGCGTAACAACGACTGCGCGTTTCTGGCAATTTGGCGAAACTGCTCGTTCTGCTTCGTTAGAACTGAAGTAAGAGCCGGCGTTGTATTTGACGTGGAACCTGAATTAACTTTTCTACTCTAGCCAAATCTGCCGTACTACTAATGCCGTACCATATGGTTGGTCGCGGCACAGGGCCTTGCCTTGAATCAAATTTGACAGAGATAAAAGCTATTCCAAAATAAATAAGCAGGCCGGCATCCCTCGATCCATTAATGGGCACCGTGTAGTCGCAACACTCAAACACTGAGTCCGTCCCTACTAGTGCTCCTGCCACTGTTTCTGTTTGTGCAATCGACAGTGAAATGCCTGGTTTGTTTAACCAAAGTTTTCGTGGGTTTACTTTACTCCTTCTTGTTTTACAAGTATCACATACTTTCATTCATTCATTTCAACTATTTTGATATTTAGTTGAATTACACATGCCGCTCTCTGACTCGTTTTTTGATTGTCTCAGATTGTCTCAACTTTGTTAAACAAGTAACAAGAATCTTGACAAGGGAGTACCCATGATTTCTGGAACTTTCCGATGTCCTTCGTTGTTGAAATGGTGCTTCAAAAATCGTCATCTCACATACCGTGAGATCGAGGCATCCTTGGACATTAGTAACTTATTATAACTTATTATTTCTAGCTATCAAAAAACAATTTAGTTGTCAACGTTTTTCGGCTCCGAAAGAGGCTTATAAATTCTTGTTTTAGATATATTTTTAAAACCAATAAAGCCATTTCCCACCAAAAGAAATTCGTTTTCCCATAGTTACGTACCTGGTATTGTACCACTTCCATCAAAATCTAGTCACACACTAGTGAGGGTCTACATCCACCTCATTAACATGTGCCTCATTATTTGCGGCCATAGTTTCTCCATTCAATGCTTGCCAGCCTGCAAAGACAACAAACTCTTCAATAATTTGCATTGGGCTTTGGTAAAAAAAATGAATTAATTGGAAAACACATCACATGATTAATAACGAAGAAAGACCTATAGAAAATAGGCAACGTAAATGAATTAAACATTTGTTTACCTATAAGCATGCCCTTGCCCCCTAGTCTACAGTATGTATAGTATTTCTTTATCTTAATCAATTCTTCTATCATCATCTTAAGGGCGAACCACTTCCAAAGTCCCTCACAGAGCGTTTAAAACTATGTCTATCCATGAGCGAAACCCTTCCATTGCTTTAAACTGATTGACACTTGATGCCTTGGCCATTTGGCCAGCGATGGCAGAAAAAAGGGATGCAAAAAATGAAATATATGAATCCATAGACCAACTACAACAGCGGCGAATAAAGGACAACGGCCAAGCGGAAGTTGATTGACTCCTGTGGTAGAAGTTTTCCACCCACGGAAGTTTGATAAGAAAAAATGGCCGAGACTGCTCTTTGTCCTTCGGCCATTGTTGTCTTTTCCCGGGGGCTAACAGGGCCCAAATATGTACATGTCTGGTTTTAGTTTTAAGGCCGACAAGTAAGAATAAACTTCAAAAACCAAATGTGTTTAGCATTTACTTCTCTTGCCACCTTTCCATTTGCTTTATTTGAAACATAATCAAAAGAATGTCGATTAGACACGTTTGCGACAACGTCTTCCGAAAACCTCCCATCCCAGCCAGCAGCGCGGTTGGGTGTCCATCAGCAGCTCCCCTGTCACAGGCAGCTGATTGTCCACCAAGGCTGCACAACTTGTGTGCTGCAGGGAGGTTCGCAGCTTCTGGGGCTGTCGCGGATGCAGGAGACTCCGACAGTAGGCCACCTTGTCCGCCTGCAAAGGCAGCTCCGTCTCGATTCGTTCCGTCCAGTTGATACTTGGCGCGGCAAGTTGCAGCAGCGCAAGAGGTAGGAAAACTATGAGTCCGAGTGCTGCTGACGCACACATGTCCATGCCGTCGCGACGGCCAGATCTGAACTGAGCTCTGGGGCCAACAGCGGTCTAGGTACTGCCAAGCTCTGACCAGCTGTTTTCGTTTGCTTGTTTGTTCAGGGCTTTAGTTTCCGACTGGAAATCTGGCGTTTGAGGCTTGGCTCTGCTTTTCTTTACGGAGTTTCTACGATTCAACAGTTGAATCATTTAATCAGCTATATATGTATCTTGGATTTCCTCTTCTAATATTGTTCGGCTCGTTAGAACGCATGCAAGAATAGTTTCAAGTTGTTAAGTCCTTTAAAAGATACCTTTCAGTGCTTCAAGGCAATTATTTTTCGCTCAATGTTCGACCCTACATTTCGCTGCAATTGCTTGTCAGCCCTTTTCCTGCGTTTGGCGCTTTTACTATCGCCATCTCGACTGCTTGGCCTCTTCATTCTTCTGGTTGAAATTGCATTCACCCAAATGAAAGCGCAGTTACTCGACACTCCCGAATGAGGCGTGCAATCGAGTGTAAAGTACTCTCTTTTGTTACAGTATCCAACATCACGACAGGTTTGCACTAGTTAGTGGACTGCTTTCTACGCACTTCATAGAAAACATGTTTTGGGCAACATGTTTTACCTATAGCTACATATTCTATATACATATTCGAACAAGCAGGAGTACCATTAACATCCTCAGTTCTGAGCAGAAATACCTTTTCTCGATCCTATTAAAGTCTTCAAGATCCAAACTAAAGACCGATGAGCTACATCGAGTTTTTTGATGATGCTGATCCTAATATCTCTTCTTTGTTGTCGGTGTGTAATGATTTATTTCTGAACGTAGAAAAATCCTTCAACTTTGTTGCGTTGTGTCATTTAATAAAGTTGCCTCAAAAGTCATTTTCGCCGCTACCTATTTACATATGTATGTATGTATGTATGTAGGTATGTGTGTAGTTGTTACCGTTTGTTCCGGGCTGTCATATTTTCGTTGGGAAACCTGTATTTGTATGTATTTTAACACTGTATTTTACAATGTACACACACACAGGACAAAAGTCACTGCGAATTGAACGATGAAACGAAACGAAATTGCAACTAATAGAATTGATGGAACCAAAGAAAAACAAAAATCGCTGATAGTGGTGGGTAATGATTATTTTGACGCTCGAAAAGAGCCGCAGCTGTAGTTTTAAAACCTACATATATTTAGTCAGTTTGAATCTTACCTTTCAAATACATTTTATACGTCATTAAAGGTATGCGCCGGAAATGGTATCGAAGCTGATTTGTTCTTGCACTACGTGTATCCTCTTTCCACTTATGGAGGTAATGATTTCTGTTCCCGATAGGCCGACTTTTTATTTCGATTAAATGAAAACCCGGCGCACAACTAAAACTGCAATGTGTGGTTTATTGCGAGAGATCCAAATTGCAAGTGTCGCTTGCTTGCCCTTCACGTTGCCGCTCCGATCGCTGAGCGCAGCTTCGCTCGGCTTACATGGATAAGCAGACGCAAAGCGGAGATAACGAAGAGAGAGCTTTGAGATAACGCTTAGCAGGGTGAGCAATCGCAAAGCGAGTGACTTTTTGACAAGAAGCTAATCGTGGCGGGGCTCTGCACCTAATGACCTATTTGATCAGAACTTTTGAATATTTTATCTGTTTCCATTTTTCCGCGTAAGGTTTTTTATTCCGCTACATGTGTGTCTCCCCCCACTCACACCAACACCAGCTGAAGATTGAGTGTGTGAGAGAGAGAGAGAAACAGAAAAGTGGAAGGGGGCACATTTATTTGTTCATTCTGGCTATAATAATAATCCGATCTGATTCGGCATCTGGTAGATATGGTAATTCTGCATAATTGGCGTGGCAATATTTTTAAACATATGTACTATTTATAGTACTATTTTAAGTACTATTTATAGTGTGACACCACAGAAGGCTAGTTGCATACACAATTTGGTTGCCTACCTCTTATAGTCTTTAAGGACTAGGCGACAAACAAGAGGGAGAGACTGGGCCATATCGACTCGGCAATTGATGCTGGTTAAGAATATATTTACTTTACGGGGTCGCAAACGCTTCATTCATAAGCATTTAAGTACATTTAAGACTCGTTAAGCCCTATAATGAGTCCCAAAGCTTCTAGTTGCGCTGCTGTGAGTTAATATTGTTAGGTTTTTAGTAGTCAACTTTCTAAAAATGTGATTATTTTAGCCCTATTAATTGGCTATAGCATTAAATCACACGGCAGGTCAACACCCACAAGCTTTAAGATGCTTTTAGCGGGGCCCTAAAGCCCACTGCTAATGACACTTGCACGCCAAAGGGTGAACCCTGGTAATGGCCCAGACATGTGCTTTAAATTGATTCTACCCGACAAACTCCATTAGAGCAGAGCACAGACACAAGGGAAAGTTGGGAAAGTCAAAGGAGCCCACCCGCTGGCTCAGTAAATTGTAAATGTGGTTTAAAGGCAGCTGAAATTACAAAATTCTCAACAGAAAAATTCAATTACATGCCTTTGTTTTATGCTTTTCTGCTTTTCAATAGAATACAAGAATAACAGAAAAATAAAACCATTAGGATACCTGGTACGGCCTTTTCTAGATACCCTTTGATCACTATGAAAAGAGTCAAAGCGTCAAGTCAAAGTCCCAGGTAAGACTTTAAGATTAAGATAGCGAGCCATTTAGCAACATTCGTAGACCTATCGGTTGTAGTCGATAGTTGGTAAATACAATGGAAAAACTCTTGCCAAATATTGCAAGCAGACGCACCTAACAAGATCTACATGCATAACTATGTATCTGTGCACAGCCATGCACATACACATATGCATGTACATAATGCCTCATAAATCTTCATTCATTCGATTCATCGTGGAGGAGCCATGGACGACAGTGTGCGAGTCATTAACAACATCATCGCACAGTGGGACGCTCGTTCATTTCAACTTGCTAAATTAATAACTTCTGAGCGAACACCAAAACGTCCTTTTCACAATTACTCTCTTTCAGACCCTCTTCACCGTGCAGTGTGCGCCGTCTGGCGGATTTCTCATTGAAAAAAGGGGAAAGCTTTGAATGTTCATATCTCCCAAACGTCCATAGCATGTTGAAAATCTAAAATTTTGCCACCTGCTTTTGCCTAAGGCCCCACTGTGCTTCGTGTCGATTTATTCCCTTCTCTTAGCACATTTGTTTCTCTTTCGCTCCTTTCTATGTCGATGGATACATCATTTATCATTGGAATCTTTTAGTTGTCATATTTCTGCTGCAGCTGAGTGCACCAGAGCTGATTTTTCACTTCTTAGTCCCAGCTATCGACAACAAAGTGACAGACTATCACACATTAATGTACTGCATCGTGCAATTTGTGGACAGTATGGAGCATGAGTGGGAGCATGAGACAAAAATATCGTATTGAATAATGAGCACCCGCCATGGAGCATGGATGTCGAGCTCGTTCAAATGTGAAGTCATTTTAATTTCCGCCGGAAATAATATCGTTTAAAAATTGAATTTTAAAACTCACACGCTCGGCGCAACAATGCTACCCCTGCGCTACCCAGAATCCCATAACTGTCGGTAATGAAAAGGAAATGACACAAAATAATCAAAAAACAGTAGCGTAATGCTTGAGATTGTGAAACACAAAACAGTTTGGTCATCAGCTTCTTCCTCGACTCCCCTCATTATACGATTTGTGTTCAATTTTTGTTGGTTTAATGGTAAATTATTGTCCCACGAATGCTGCTCTTAAGACGTGTTTCCAAGTCCATAATTCCATGTCTTTTAACTTATAATTTACATTTATGGCATTCAATAGTCTCAACTCTTTCCTTTTCTTGCTTCTAACTCCCTATTTGCCTGATTGAGATTCAGTGTTATGTTAATTTTTTGACCCAGTGGCTTTAGGTCTTGCAGGCAGTGACATTCACGTTAACGTTTCCAACACTGGAGTTAATCTGGGTGCGGCCTTGCTGCCACCGAATTTTATCCTCGCTCTTTTTTCAGGAACCCGAACGTGTAAATTTATAATTAAACGCCAACACTTTTTCCAGGCCAGCCTAAAACTTTGGGCCAGATTCTGGCGGCGGCCACATGAATCCGCCTCCGTTTTGAAATTCGTTTACAGTGTGTGCTCTGGCCATTTCGGCATTGTGTCCTTGTGGCGTTTTTGCTTTGAAATCTTCCTTGTAAGCACTTAATTAGTGGTAAAAGTTAGGAACAAACCAACAAAACATACTAAATACAGAGAAGGACAGCAACAGCCACTGGCTGGTCCCTCCCATCTTTCAAATGGGATGAATTTATTTCGTTTGACGCATATTAGATTACACGGCTTTGCCCCAGAAAGGACCAAGAGCGACCAGTTACTGGAAGACCCACCACATTTGCGGTTCCCTGGAAACTTCCAGCCCCAGTGATTTTTTCATTTATCTATATATTTGTCTTCTTGTAGGTACAAGGAGTCAACCGTTAATAGTTAATATATACGAGCAATGGTGGCGTGCTATTTGATAAGTATATTATGAATACTTTTCGGCTTATACACACTATGCAGTTTTAATAACTTTTGATTACTTTTTCTAATTACTGGTGAACGCTTTCCTGAAAATTGGACTTCTTGATTCCATATGAAAATTCTCTGCTTCTAAAGGCTTTTGCCAAACATTTTCTCCATCAGCACACATAAATTTTCAAAATATTTTGTCAAGCCTAATAGTGCCGGGAGGCCAGGGCGTGTTTTCCGTCTTTCATTGTTAATTATTAATTAGTAATTATAGACAATATAATGGTTTGTGTCTCTGAAACAGCAGTGCCGCTGTGTGGCACAAATAAAATTATTTACATACAAATAAAAATTAATCCCAACTCTCACTGCCTCCAACCATGCTTTGCTTGCGGTGTTTAATTAACTTTTGCAGGGAAATTACTCGGAGAACTTTAAAACGATAAAACTTTTGCGAGCCGACATTTGCCCCTTTCGAGTTCTTTCTACCAAAATTACAATATTAAATTTAGTTTCGCATAAAACAGAAAACAATTAAACTTCTGAACGCCCGCACATAAAACAAGACCAAACTCACCAGGCCCCCCGCCCCGCCCCGCCCCGCCCCGCACCGACTGCTGGCTCGTGGAACTGCATAAATGTTTGGCTTTGATGACAGAACAGAACGACAGGCCCGACCAGTTCCGCCCTGTCCTGCAGACAGGTGACGGGTTGTATTTATCTGTTGCTCCTGCCTCGTTTATTGTGGCCCTGCGGTGATTTTACGGCGAACAAACAGCAACGGCAGAAGCAGAAGAATGTAAATCCCGCCTGAGTGCAGGTCGAGCAGGGAAAACTTTGCGGCTTGCCGTGCTAATGATTCAATCTACTTGCCCGAGCTGCCCTGAAAGTTTACAAATTTGGACAGGAACAACGTCAAAAACCACAAAATCACGCCAAGAGGAGGAAATAAAGCGACAAGCAAAAATAAATTTGAATTGAAAGCGCTTTCAGATTTTAATTGCAGCGGCTCACGGAACGAACTGCAATCAACCCTTTTTTTCCTTCTTCAAAATAGTTGACGAGCTCTCCGTTTAATGAAAATCGATACATACCCTTCTATTATATTATTGCGAACAAACGGAGAAATGGAGCTCCAGTATTTCCAGAGATTTCCGTTCCCGATCGGCCGATTTATTATTTCGATTAAATGAACACCCGGCGCACAACTAAAACTGCAATGTGTGGTTTATTGCGCGAGATCCGAATTGCAAGTGTCGCTTGCTTGCCCTTCACGTTGCCGCTCCGATCGCTGAGCGCAGCTTCGCTCGGCTTACATGGATAAGCAGACGCAAAGCGGAGATAACGAAGAGAGAGCTTTGAGAGATCGTTTATCAGAGTGAGCAAGCGCAAAGCTTTACCACACATCGAGTGACATATTGAGTGACTAATTGGCAAGCAGCTAATCGGCGGGGTTATGCTCTTCAACTGTGGCTTGTGTTTCAGACTTTAATGAGCTACAAATAATTGCGCTTCTGTAAATGCATATGGCTTAAGTGAGAACATAACGATAGAGCAACTAATCGCTATGACGTGCTCAATGCAACAAATCTTAGAAGAGAGAGGTAGACGAAAATCTTCAGCTTTAGCGATAGATGGAGCGTGAGAGAAACGAAGAAGGCAGAAGAACCGAAATAACGACCACTGCACATGCGGTGAACAATGATTATGTACAGTACTCTATGAAAATATCAATAGAAAAAATTAGTTTAAATCGATTAAATTCATACAATCATTTGTCAGCAGTTTATTTTCAAATTAAGAGCAAACAAGATTGGCGGGGATTGGGAAAGACACGTATCAATCAGTGCAAATTGAGTTTGTCCGTAATATATTTGCACGCAATTAAGAGAGGGGCTGGCAAGCGAGTGCGGATAATTATGATTTCATTTGAGAGACTCAACTGCGAAAAATTATGCGTGCAAACACACGAACAAGCCACCACACGGAGCTGATAATCGCGCATTCGCCTCGTACGCCCGCTTGCGATGAAAATTAGGGAGCGGACCGCATTACTGTTGACCAACGCTACCCTTACCAGTGCTGTTGACGCCTAACCTGAACCCACGACAGCCCCCGACATTTCCTGCGACTGTGGCGTCACATATGTGTGTGTGTACGTATGTATGCGTGGAAATGCGAAATAATGACTCGTGTGCCGGCTTATCCGCTTAATTCGACACACTTTTGCCGGCTCTGGTTCGGTTAAATTTCCATGTTTCGCTTGTGCTATCGAGGTCTGAATTAAGGTAAATTAAGTTACGCTCACGTACATTACTGCGGATTAAACGACGAAATGATCAAACAAAGGGACTGTCGGACTTCGAAAATGAAACGGGCATGGCGGTTGCGGGACTTAATTAAGTACAACTTTTTTGATTACCATGAAAGCAGCTGCAGGGTTGAGTCAAACTTAGAATATACTGGAATTAATGTAATATAATGAACGTTACTCAATCAAATTTAACAAAATTCCGTTTATTCTTTCTTACGAAGTATATTACGTTGAATATATGTACATACGAGTATAGCTATGAGTATGTGTATTTGCTATTCGCTTATATCGCAGTTTTAATCCATTTTTTTATTTCTTTGATAGCCTGTTAACATTAACGACAGTTAATTTCAATTAATTTGAGGTTCGGCAATGTAATTTTCAGAACTAATAATATCCTAATAATAATAATTTCATTCTCAAATTAATAACCAAGTTTTTTCGATGCGTTGTCATAATTATATACATTATTTAATATGAATATTTTATTTTCAGTTTTTCCATTATATTTAAAGCTGTGCATACAAATTAGACCAACGTATGGTATTAGCTGTGTAAGTTTGTTGTTTGCCAGATGCAAAATATACCCAAAGAAAAGTACAAATCTCCATAAAATGATTAGCAGTCGTTTTCATAGAAACAAAATCTAAAATTATTACTATGTCTATATTTAAAGTGATTGTATGTAATGTATTGATGAAAGTATTTACTGGTTGATTGAATATACATTACACACAGATTACGAAATGGTTTCTTTATATTTGATGTTCTGGATCGTATTTTGATGTTCATCCTTAGCTATTAAATAGTCCTATGTACAATATATTCAAGTATCCACACACGTAATTACTTATCACGATTCAGACAAAGTTTCCCTTAGGTCTACGTCTACCCGTAGCTGTTGCCGCTCCCCCCTTCGGCTGAGTCTGATTGCTTGCGGGTGCCAGTAGTTGATATGCAGAGATGATACATTCGAGGAGGCGTTGGAGCAGCTGCAGGAGAGTAGCCATCGCACAACTGAACTGGCAACCAACGCCATGACGAGAGCCATTCGAGTGCTCCGACAGCTGCTGGCCACTCGGACACCTTTACTCTTCTGCATCGCCGCGGGGCTTTCATCTGAGGGCGACGAAGAGGCGAGAAAAAAGAAGCATGGCATTTAGAAGACGGCAAACCCAGATACCCGCTTTGGTAATGGTACAACTCACCATTGATGACATTGACCAGCACACTGGCCGCCTCCGCCGTGGTCGGCAGGCACGTATAATTGCCCGTGTCAAGCAGCTGTGCATTGGCAATGCGTAATCTGTAATACATTGTAATAATGTCAAGTCTTGAAAACACTGTACATCTTAATGGCTTCCCTCTCCCAGCGTCTCCGCTTCATTAATTTGATTTTATAAAAATACCAAGCGATGTGCCAAGTGGAAGCGAACACACCTGCTGGCCACCCAGCACTACATCCCATTGCCCTTCCCGTGACGTTCCAGATTAGAGGAAACTCCGTACTAATTGTGCCATTTTGTTGGGAATGATGGAACTGATTTTTGCTAGTATACTAGCATGTTTATGCGACTTACCTGCTCTGTAGCTTCTCTGTCAGAGTTGATTCCATGGAGATACGCTGCAAATCAATGGCCGCCTCATTGGGATGGGCAACAAACGGCGTTAATATGTATGGGCCGCGATACCAGTAGATGGGGCCAATGTCCTGTGCCGATGTCGTCGGCTGTTTTACCAGGCATGTGAGCGTTATGACGCTGCCCACTTTGACGTACAAGTCCGTCGGACCAGCAATAATCGCTTTGGCATCTGGCGGCGTCACTGCAGTGTGGCATAGATCGGAATGGAACGAGCAACAAATTGATTAACAGCATGTTCAGGTGCTCTCTTCCTCCCGCACACGTGGGGCTCGTCTGGCTAACGGCATAATTCAATGGGCTTCAATTGATTGGGAGGGTGGAATGGGACTCCCCACAAAAGCTCTCTCACAGAGCGTGCTTGTGCGTGGCATTCCTGGCCTTATACCTCGGAGGGACAATAGCTGGATCCCTGATTTCAGACTGATAATGAGCAGCGTTGTGCCGCTCAGATTGCAGCAAACGGGGCCCGAAGAGGGGGTATGCAATGTGGAGCAATTCTAGTCATGGCTTCAAGGTAAAATCGATTCTTAAATCTTATTTATCACACCCTAACTTATTCAACTCTCCATCTGTTCATTTACATATGTATATGGGTATATGGAAAGAACAGAAAATTTGTCCAATTGTAATTATTCTCAATGGCCTTAGTACCGCCTTTGTTATGGCAAAATCAATACACCAAAATTGACATTTTTTGATGGCATTGTGATATCAAAATGCCCCTATAACAGAAAATAATAAGTGAGTGGTAAGCGGTAAAAAGATGTTTCCGACCTTTCGGATACCTTTTGTGCCTTAAGATCTGAAAATCATAATCCTGCAACCTGTTGAAGCTTCTAGATCCCTTCTGAAGAATTGAAGACACATTTTAGGATACGAGTATTGAGCAGACGGAGCAGGAATCGTATCTTCCAGATACAGTATTCCCTTGATCGCTTTATGCACTGGGTATGAAAATCTAATTTGTAACCACGGACACAGAATTTTGGGTTTGGTTTTATGTAAGTGTCCTTGGGTTCCGGCGCGTTTATTCCCGACTGATGGGACTGGCATAACATTGACCCATTGTTTGTCGATGAAGTTGTTGCTTCTCGAGGGAGGTCTCGCATTTTACACACGTTTTTAGTGCTGTTAGCCAGTTAATGTGAGTCAGCTATGGGGTTGGTACAACGTGGGTGTGTGTATCTGGTGGGGTTTTCCACAATCCCTACTGTGTTCTCGGGAGAGGGGAGGAGAAGAGCTTTCCGTTCGCTGACGCAGCTGCCGCGGACAGAGACAAGAGTGCATGCTGCCTAGTACAAGACCGTTTTAGGCACTGAAAACTGCCTTAATGTTTTTCAGTGCGTTCAGTCCACCGTTTTCGGCGAACACAGCAGGCAGTCAGCAAAGTCAAATGTTGACGTTGTTAATGATGTGCGGGGTGGGACTGGCCGCAAGGACTCGGTCGGCATTCAAGCCTATAAGCGGATTTCAACACTCCCGAAGAGCAGCTCAGCATGGAGTGGCATCAGTGAGGGGAAGAGCAATCCAGTTAGTTAATTAACCTGGCAATGGGTTGGTGTCGTTTGGGTAGGTCTTAAATACTATCGATTTGAGAGATTGAAACTGTTGAAATGGCTAGAATAGTGTAGACGGATGAGGTCACAGATTTCCCCAAAAAATACAAAGATTTTTTATATCCTAGCTCTGTAAACGGTACAGAACTATTTAACACTCCCAAAGAGCAGTTCAGCGCGGGAAAGGATCCTTAGATCACTCGATCAATCAGTGTTCATGCTTCTCAGAAACAAAATCCCTTAAGCCAGCCAACAGAAACGCAAATAAAGAAAAATTCTCTGAATGTCTTCCTAAAAATATCTAGAATCTGATGTAAATCAGTGAACAATTTTGTGGTCTTGCGCCCACGTGATTCGCGTGACGACGTCATGAATATTTTGATCACGATTTCATCGCTAGCGAGCACTTCCTTCACTCCGAATCATTAGCATATATTTCGAAGCTTAACACAGCAGGTGGCGGCCCTTCAGAACTTCCCATGTCCCCTGTCCCCTGTCCCCTGTACCACTTCCTGCCGCCGACGAGCTCCAGGCCAGACGAGGACCTGGCACGAGGCCGGATTACGAGTACTATGTATGTACATCCGCAATGCAGCCGCGCCCGAGAAGGATGTTTGAATATTTTGCATCCTCAAGGCACTCGCATGCCGAAATGAGCATCTGCGGAGGCTGCAGCGCTAATATGACTTTGGCTTTTGATGCGATTTACACCTTTTGACTCGACTTGAGTTCGTTACAAGATTGAGGCAGGCAGCTGCTGGAGGCAGGTAATTTGCTGGGAAAGTCCTTTATCAGCCGGTATTCGTCACTCGTACACTGTTGAGAAAATAGCTCGTGCTGGGCTTTGAAAATAACCTATTTAAATAAACAGGCCACCGAGTGCGCCTAGTCATCCACCGAGAACTGCTCAGAGAGAACATCCCAGACACTGCAGAAAACTGCTCCGGGTTCAAGCCCACAGCCTCCTTGTTGGCAATGCGAATTAATTTGAAACTACGTATAACAGTGGAGGTTGGGCCAGAGACAGACGTATTCAAGCACACACAATGCCATGGACCTCCTCAACAGGCGCAGCAGGAAATCCATTGTAGAACACCTGTGCGAGGGGGAATGGGAGATCCCTTGGGTGGGGTCCTTGGTGTGCATTACAACAGCAGGCATATGAATTTAGTATTGAATTTAAATTCAAATTGCGTTTGCATGCAAAGCGTGTAGAAAAATAGACACGGCGCCCCGTAAGCCGATGGTGTGCCGACAGTGGCCATACTCTCTCTCTCTGAATCTACTGAATCTGTAGAGCTCTACAACTGTATAAATAAATAAATAAGTTAGAATTCTTATCCCAGTCTTCTAATCTCTAGTTCTTGTGTAAGGAATTCATGGAAGACAAGGATAAACCACTATGACCTATGGGTACACACTCGTTGCCCGCCGTTGCATCCATCTACCTCGAGCTGACAAACTTTACGGCCAATTTACAATGCCCTTCACCGGAGAGAAATACAGTGTGTACGTGCACTATGTATCATAAGTTGCCGTTGCCAAGAAATTTCTAACAATGCGTAGGAACACAGGGCGAAAGGGCGGTGGGGGGGGTAAGGGATACGCGAAGGAAGGGCTGGGAAGGTTGGCTTACTCACCTATGACATTCAGGCGGAATGCCATCGAAATCTTTGGCTCCGTGTTCACTTGGCACTCGTAGATGCCGCTGTCACGTGGCTGAGCGTATTTCACATGCAATGTCCAGTCCTTGGAGTCGGCGGTGCGTACAACCTGCACAGCCCAGAAGGGGCCAAACAGAAGGAGAGAAAGTGGAGTCGAATGAGACAGGTACAGGGATACAGAGAATGCACGATAAATCGTGGCCGGGGACGAACCGTCCTTGGGCGAATTTAATCAATGCATACAAGAGCCTGGCCCGAATTGCATACGCAATTAAGCTGACTTGGCTTACAAACGATGCCAGGTCGGGCTGGGGGGAGCACTTAATGAACCAGCGGGGGGGTGGGGGCTGGAGACAGGCAGGGGAGCTTACGGATACGCACCTTGAAACGTTCGTCGGAGGTGTAGGTCAAAACGCCTGCAGTCAGGATGTGTAAATCGCGTTTCCTTATCCAGGATACCTGTAAGAAAATGAGAAAAGGGACACCAAATGCTGTTACAGCCAGTACTTAAGTCAATTTTTTAAATTGGGTTTAGTCCTGCCGCCCGGCTGCTCCGGAACTCCGGAGAAACTGAAGCCGAAAGTAAGGGTACGAAAATGTGATAAGCAAAACGGCAAAATAGTGTAAGCAGCCAACTCTGTTAAGAGAGTGGGCTACAGCTCATCGCAAATACTGTGGTACCCCCCAAGTTTAAGCCCTAAAGATACGGAGAAAATCGGTTTAACTTACACAAATATTTACATATGTAGGTTTGTTTTCCTGTTGATTCATTACTGGAACCCAAAGATATAAGATCCGTTTCCTTGTATTCGCTCAAGTTGATTCCAACACTTTAATTGGAAAATGGATTCGCAGAGGAATGCATCTTGTAATTTCGTTTGCTTTTCGATTTCGACTTACAACCCATCCCAATCGTGGACTCCACTGTACAGCACAGAGTCCATTACTGTTTAAAGGCGGCAGCAGGCGCCGAGCACACACGTGGCAGACAAGGCATTGGCCAAGCCAGGCCAACGGCGGAGAAGAAAAGAGAAATGTAGACAAGTGCGTGCCCAAAATGTCAGCAGCTTAAAGTTTCCAAAAGACTCAAAAAAAAAACTTCCTGCAACTGCCGCTACGGCAGGCAAAAAGTAATCTCGCCGACTGCCCCAGGCTACCGAAACTTTTCGCTCCCCCAAAATCCACAAAAAATGAAGGGGAGAGGCGCAGCACACAGCCTACAAAGGGGCGACACTTAAAGTGTCCAAGTGGCACAAGAAGGCAACGCCTGAGAGCTCCTCTTAAGGTGTGGCAAAGGGATTACGATGGCCAAAGGTCCGCAATAGTAAATCAGAATCAGAGTCTGAGAATGTTTCTTTCAGTGGAGATGGATAATGGTGATGGCAGAAGGTGATGTGAATGGAATGGCGGAATGGAATGGTGCCTCTAAAACGGTTTTCCTACACTGGTAAAATTTTTTAAATACTCTGAGATCCAGCAGGGAAAATATCTTTTTTTGTGGGAAACGCTATCCCCCGTTTTGTACGTACTTCAACACGAATACATTATACCCTTGATATCTAAGAGCAACTCAAAGCAGAAAGGAAAACACAAAGAAAACTCAATGAAAACAAAGCGGGGAAAATATATGAATGAGAGGAATCGTATGTGGAGACTGGACCTTTGTCATGAAACCCCCAGAACAAGGGTAAAAAGATCCAAAAGATGGCTGGGAAAGCGGAACAGACTAGCGATACGAAAAGTTGTGCACACCGCTTGACTAGCGATCCAAATGTTTTCCTTAAGAATGCATTGAAAGGAAAACCCGCAGTGGAACCTATTTCTCGATAATCTGGCAAATGCAATCTCTGGAATCACTCACCGACTTATCGCCCAGATGGTCCACTCGGCAATTGATGGCCGCCGTGTGACCCGTTCGGGCCGTTATATTCCTGGGCATACCAAAGTCAAAAATTGGTGGCGGATAGGTTGTCTCGTCTATTGGGTGCTCTTCTGGCTCCTGCTCCTCCTCCACGGCATTGTTGAAATGAGCAAAGTGGTTACTGTTCCGGACAAGAGAGGCAATGTAGACGTAATCGCTTTCAATCGACGCTTCGGGCGATGAAATCACTGGCAGCAAATCGTTGACGCTGGTGTTTCTGGACTTGGCTGAAAATAGGTAAAAGCAAAATAGTATCAATATTTGATCAAGAGTCCAATTTCGAAATTAAAAAATCTCAAAGAAGATTATATTGCATTTTTTTGCACCTCTCGATCAGGCTTTAAAGGGCTGCTTTAAAAGGTAGATGGTAGAGAAATAGGTTTAAGACAATCAACTCTTGAAGAGCTTAGCCAGTTTCTTCCCAGTCTAATCTTATCGATATATTGGATATATGTACATATAAGACACGAAAACCCGAATACAGACTATTTGAATACAAACATTCTGACGTTCCAGACTTCTGAGTCGCAAAAGGGTTTCGAAACTGGGTTTTAACCTATACAAAATGGACTTGATTTGTACACTAAACCATGTTTAACAATACGTGTCTATTGTGCCAAGAACTATCCCTCTATATTATTGGTTTACGCCGCATTGTATGTCATCTTATTTCCGCCGAAACGTGCCCAGTAAAACAAAGTTAGACGTTAACTCCCACAAACTCTCATAAGTTATAAATCACTCGCTGGGTGCCGACAGACCATCTAGACCGTGCTCGTCTTTGACAAAGTGCAGTGCACACCTCACGTACGGCCCGTGCAGTCACACTTTACGGCGTAAAGCGAAAAATCATGTTTTTGCATTTGAATTTATTTGACACTTTAATGAGCGCACAATGACAGTCGGAGCAGTTGCCAGACGAAGAGCGCGATCTGGCCAAGTGGAGGGGTAGCTCTCTCGCTGACATTCGCCCCTCCAATCCGTAACTAGGTCACTCACTGTGCCGGCTGCACTTGAGTCTTTTTGGGCCGCTGGGTGGTACTTGTGCATGTTAGACACAAAAATCTAAATTATTTAAGTGCCAGCCCCCGCCCGAACGCAGAGCCTTATACGTACATACGTTGAGGAATTCCAGGTAGCGGGAGATGCAGAGATTTACCGTGTAGAGAATTAGAACTGGGACATGTGTATGTTCTTCAAATGACAGACAACATTTCAATAGATTTCCTCAATTCGTTAAGCGAAACGAATACAAAACAATACATTTTTTAATGTATTGCAGTGTTTCCTTTTGCGGCCATATCAAGCTGTTCATTTTGAAAAACGCCGAAATAGCCTGCCGTCATATGAAAACTGTAAATTCCGCACAAAAACGAAACTCGACGCCAAATCCCAATGCGAGTGGTGCACTTCTAGTTGTTGCAGAAAGCTATCCATCAGTGGTTGTTGTTGTTGCTGCTTTTGGGGGTCTGTTTCAAGCCGCAAACCCACACACGGATGATGCACTTTCAGTTTTGGGCAACATTTGAATGCTCGCGGAGCAACTGATGCAAATTTAATTTGGACACCTCTCGGAAAAAACGGCGAGCGCGTGTGTGAGAGTGTGAGAGTGTGCGAGTGTGAGAGTGTGAGAGTGTGCGAGTATCGGAGCGCATAGCCTGCACCCGAGAGTGTATGAGCTGCAACTAATGATGTTACAGGCACTCGCACTGGCATGCCTCTTTTTTATCTAACGATCGAGCGCAGTTTACTTTGGTTTTTTATCTCTTTGACAGTGTTTTTCCCGGTGCGGTTGTCCTAATGTCCTGGTATGGTTGGTGGCCCGATTGCTGCGGTTGATGACTGTCGTCCAATGTTCTTTGGCTTCCGTCACAGTTCGCTGAGTTTTTTGCGGCGTCAACTTCGTGTTTGGTTATTTTTAGTTTGACTGCAGCGGCGTACAGCGAGTGTATAATATAACAGAAATGGAGGCTTAGCCTGGCTTACGGTGGTTGTGTATTTACCTTGGAGCAGATTGGCTTTAGTCAGAGAAGCCCTCGTCTTGGTAGCAAAAGAAAGTCTAGTCCGACCTAGAGAGCGCTGCGATTCTTGAGCATCAGATGAACGCACTGTACGGTTTAAGCTGAGAGGTTGTGCTCTCGACATATCATTTTTTGCTTGCTTTTATCTGTCTCTAAGGCGCTCTCTCCCTCTAAAGCTTGCGCTCTCTTCTTATCTTGCGCTTGCCGCTCTTCTCTTGTGTTTGATCTGAGCTTTCGGGTGCTGCTGCAGCTGCAGCATTCAATAAACGGTTAATTCATTTCATAAACATTTATATATTCCATATTCTCTTCTAAACAAGATTGAAGGAATGGTTGAAATGGTGGGCCTAAATAATCTCTTAGAAGGATCAAAACAACGTCCAATATTTATAAATTTAAGTCGCTGAAATATGGTGAAAAGCAAGCAATTGAAAATAAGCTTTAATATTGTTTTCGGCTAAAAATAAATTATAGAGTTTCCCACACCCATACTCTTACCGCAGGGAGACAAAATAAACGCTCATTCAAATGGCTTGGCTTAAAACATTAAAGCCACAAGCTGCGGCTTAAGGTAGCCGGGCAAAGGCAGACAGGAAAAGGGCTTCTGAAAAATTCAATAAGCAGCTTGTTCCATCGCAATCGTCGAGGAGGACTCCACTCGACGCAAAGTGGGTGTTTGGGGAATATTTATTAAAATCGTTGTGTACAATTTGTGTTTTGCATATCAAAAGGCGTCTGTGTATGCACTCTTGCCCAACATTCTTGTGCGGCAGCACTGCATGCCCCTCGGGCTTGTCTATAATTTGTTCCCTTCTCTAGGTATGGTATTTTTTTGAGCGAAGTATCGCACTTTATACACGTACACGGATCAGAGTTTGCCCCAGTGGCCAGCGGAACAGCTCCTTTCTGCGAGTATAAAACATTTCAAAGGCTTGGGTTCATTGAAGCTAGCTCTGGCCAAAACAAACGGCCTCGGGTCAGGAATCTTGGCTAAATAGACTCTGCAGAGATGGCCAAAGATTGAAGGGACTGCTTGGAGTACTAGTATTCACGACTGGAGCTGCAATGTGCTTTAGTAGAGAGTGCATCACAGCTCCGGGCTGTTGGCAGAGGTCTCGCTTACACGAATCATGTGGCCAGAAGTACAGTCCAGACAGCATGGGAACGCGGTACGGTGACCCTCTATTCATATGGATTTATTCAAAGTCGAATGGCTTTAGACCGTTCCTACTCTTAAGATCCAAAAACTAAAATTGTAAAAAGTATTTATCGAACATTTTTCAATCAAACAAATTGTATTTTATGTTAGATCAACTTTGAGCAGGGTCCTTTAGTCCTCTCCCCCCAGCTAGTCACAAATTTCCTTCAAGGGAAGTTTCCGTTAAATTCCATTCAAAATGTTCGAAGCAAACATTTGTGTTGTCCCCAGCCGAAATGGAGTATTGATAAGAATCTGGCCTCCCTCCCAGGTCCAGGGATTGGAGCTGGCACACTCAATTCCGATTGAGCCCGACAGAGCTCTTCGGACACATTTGTACAGCATTGGAGTGCATAAATATTTACGACTATTAGTTTTAACTCGGAGATCACAACTTTTTCGATTAACTGCAAACTCACTGCGACTCGGAGAAAATTAGCATACCGATGGGACTAGAAAAACAGATTCGGAGGGGGGGGGGGTATCTCGGCGAAGCGCCGAAAAATACAATTAAAATAAATTCTACATAAGCCTTGTCATTTCCATTACTTTGTCTAAATGAGTTCAATGCCAGATCTATGTGAAAACAATTCTTAGTCCCAGATATGTCGAAGGTATGAATATATGTCTGTGGATGTGCCAGAGGAACTATAGGATAACATGTCCAAAGCCAACCAAAGGAGGGTTCCATAATTTAGTTTGTGTACCTAGTCTGAGACGTTATAGTCGCATCCCGATAGATCTATGGATGAAGCATTCCCAGAGGGAATAGGTCTACCTTGAATTTAAATTTGTCGCTTAGTTTACTGAGACATATATTGCGCCTCTCTAAATGTACCCTTTGCAAAGCATCAGAATGCCGCACTCATGACCACACTCATAGCCACAAAGTATTCGAAAACGGAATAAATTATGAGGCGTGCCGCGGGTTACACGCATCGTCACTCAATTCTTAACAGGCTGCCCTCCAGAAAAGTCTATAAATTTTAAAGTCGCAATTAGGCGGGGCGTGGTAGCTACAGCAACAATTCATAAAATTCGCATTAAACGAGTATGTTTTTGAATTATAATGTATTCAGTGAACCATACACGTGGCTTTTCTTCAGTTCTGGTAGACTATTCCCATACACTTCCCAAAAGAGGTAAACTTTTTCAGGAAACTCCCAACCTAGACCAAATGGCGAAGCATCATTTAAGGTGTGCGTAGTATTTGGGAGAACCCTATTGGGCTGGAAAAGTTTCCGTGCTCTATGCTGAGAACAACCTTCGACGCCTTTAAATCATCGGCTGCCAGGAGCACACGACGCTGAATTGCCTGCACACCTGCACAGCCCAAACAGAGCAGAGTCTCAAATAAATTTACATTTAGATATGTGAAGAATATAAATAGGGGAAGAGATGAAATCCGAACCATTTATTTCAGCAAAATGTACCACTTTTGTACCCCTCTTTTGAGCTCATTCTATGTAGAGTACGGAGACGATTGCTTGTCTCGTGAGCATCGGTAGCTCTCTGTCGAATGCTCCACGGTCACGCTGTCATCTCTATATTTTATAGAAAACATATCATATATTGGCTTTGGGTAGAATAATGGCTCGCAATTTGTAGAGCCTACTTTGGGCCCTGCCAGACAATGAAATATTCTCCATAAACTCGCCCCCGTGTCTCACGTCTGTGCCTGTGCTTGTACGAGTATATTCCCCTAAGCACCATCATCAGTTACAAGTGTGAACAATAAATTGTCATCAGCTCGGCTCGACTCGACTTTGCTTTATTTCTTTTCAGCCGGGCCCGCTCTTCAATTTGGATGCTATGGTGCCTGGTGCTGTGGTGCCTGGTGCAGCCGGGGGTGACACAGTCTGCTCTACAAATTGACACACACAAAGCGGAAGAGCGGAAGTGAGGAAACGGAAGCCAAAAAAAAATCGTACGAAGTTTCGCTCTCGTTTGAAGCTGACATTTATTGCGCACATGGCTCCAGCCATTGGTTTTTTATGCGCTTTTGGTGGTGCTTCGAAGACTACGGTTTTCAATTTACATACACGCTATTGTTGGTGGCTGTGATTATCATCAGCCCGAGTCTGGGTGGCACAATTCGGTCTATGAGTAGTGTCGCATATTTCTTTGCCCTCCACTAATGTGGGGCGCTGCGTTGTGCAAGGGATCTAATATGTTTTTTTGTAGACGCTGTAGACGCAGAACTGTTAACATTATTGGCACTAAATGGCATATGACATGCATAGAGATGAGGAAGACAGTTTAATATCCAATAGACGCTTTCGAGAAGGTCAAAATTATATTTTATATACCCTTCCATACCATTTCGAGCCGAGGATGCTTCCCATTCCCATTCCCACTCGAAATCTCTCCGCTTTAGACCCCGCCCTTTACAATTCAGTGTAATATAAATATGGACCCTAGCGACAGACACGCTCGGCAAATGAAAATCAACTGGGAGCAGTCATTATGGCGGCTTTCACTTTCACTTTCCCCCTCGCTAATGTGTTATGAGAGCCCAATGCAGAAGACGCTTCCAACCGTCCTCTGAGGGCGGCTTCCCTCTGCCAAAGGGGCGTAAAGCGGGCTGAGTGCTAGTTAGAGTGTGTTTAAGCAAATAGGTCGTCACACAGACAAGTCGAGGCCGAAGTCGCACTCCAACGCGGCAGCTTACATTGTAATCTGGAGAACAGCGAAGCCAGACAAACGGAAAACGGCAGAGCACAGCCAGCCACGGCGGTGTGCCTCGAACCGGCAGATACCCTAGCCAGGCCATTATAATTAGACGACTACCTAGCAGGCGAACCGGTGCAGATATGCAAGCCCGTCCCACGAAGTCTGCAAAAGTCAAGGCAGGAGTTCGAGATTTTTGAGAAGTAGAACGGGAATTACTTTCGGGCATACAAGCCACACAAACAAACCCCCAACATTTGCGAGTGAGTACTCGTATTTACACTTATTTCATGTCTCCCAACGCATTCTTTACGGCTTGCCTGGGCTGGAGCAGGAGGGCGGGACACTAAGGAGGGAGTCTCCCTTCTCTTCTCTGACATAAAATTCGTTTTGCTTCTCCGCCGCCTGAGATCTCTGTCGCTCGCATTGGCGCCACAGAGCGTATGAGTGATTAAAAGTTTCAGCATTAAGCAAATTGCGTCTAATCCTGGCCAGGCCAAAGGCCATTTCCCCTTCCTTCGTGCTTGGCGAAATCCTTGTCGCCGCTATGCTAATTATATCACGCCACCATAAACTTCCGACATGCAAACGTGCCAGACCAATCATCACAGATTTGACTCCTTCAATCTGCTGCCTACTTTTTGCGCATTTATTGGATTCGATTATTGGAGCTCCGATTTGACCGCTGCCAATTACTACGAAAGCACATATATCCTCCTTTATTTTGGCAGCTGTCGGTCTCAAGTTCTGCGTTTGTTGATCATTATCATTTGACCTCCAAAAAGTTTTTAATCGAACAACAAGTTTGGGGCCAACAGCTTGGGATTGGGCCACGTTCCAGTACGTGATGGAACTTTGACTCGATTGACGCCATGACTTCTACCCATACCTTTATTTCATCTAAACTAAGACAGTGGCATGCCTCTAATATTATTCCAGCAAGTACATACAGTCCCTGTATCCAAAACAGACCTGCAAACTTCCATCCATTTATAGTGATGGTTTTGTTAAACCCATTCGTCGAGGAACTTTGAATACAACTAATAATTAAATGCGTGAGAAAATACTCGTCTAATATTCGAATTATTTGAGCTTTGGTAGCTTTGGCCTATTTTTTGTATAGGCGGGAAGTTGGCAGAGTTCAAACAGTCAGCCATGGCAACAAGACACTCCCACACAGACAGAGGCCCGTAATGAGCTGCCAATATGTCGTGATAATATCTCCGTAATAAGTAGGAATTCGATTCCTGCGAGTACTAATGCATTTTCCCTGGCGGAACGTTTCTGGGAGGGTTTCCTTGGCGATGAATGAAGGCTTGTATGCTTTCAAGAGTTCGTCTCCTCTTCTGGGGTCTACATTTATGACATTTTTCCATCATCCTCGACAGCGACACCGTCTGCTGGTGTCGGCATGTGGTATGTGGTCCAACGGCAACAAAGATTGCTTAATTAACTAAATTTTGTCAGAAGGACTTGTACCTGCGACTATCGAACGCAGGAAATGTTTATCCTTTTGGCAAAGTTAACGAGGAATCGAAGGGGTTGTGTTAGACTTTTGCATGCAACCTTAAATATGTACCTGGAACCTCTTGGGATCGATTGGCCTCTAGGCAGTTAGTTTTTTAATATCCGATCCTTACATTTTATTGTATTGCATATTCGGCGTGTGCCTCAAAGTGCTCTGAGGGCGCTTCAGCCGCCACCTTGAGAGGGCCAAAGAAAGAGCCCGAGATTTGGGCGCGTGGGTGGCTCTTTGGTGGCACCAACAAGCCCGAAGATATCTGCCCTTTGATGCCTTTTCGGTGTAAGATTTCCCGATGCTTTTGCACTCACTGATTCCAAGTACCCAGGTATGCGGCTTTATCTTCTCAAAGAGTTCTAAGTACGATGGTCGCATCCAAGATGAAATATTTTTAATATACCAATCTACGATTATATGCAACAGGATGCAAAGTAGTCTGATTCTCAACTCCTATGCTTTTCCGTTTTGATAGCTGTCTAAAGAAGCCGACCCCTGATCTATATTTCTAGCATTTAACAGGAAGCAACATTAAAACAAACAAATAAGCCTCGTGAAACACTCCATAATCTCAATTTCCAATCACTCCGAATTCCAATTCCTCTAAATTTTCCACTTCGCTGTTCGCAACTTTTTTATTTTCACGGGTTGTATGTACTAACAATTAAATTGAAGGAAATTACAAAATTAAAATACAATAAATAATGACAATAATAATGAAATTGTAAGAATATTTAAAATTTTGTTACTTGTTTTTTTAACCTATCCACTTCACAACCTACCAGATCAGAGTAATCATTTCACTACCTACCACGTGGGTACCCATTTCACTACCCATTAGATGGGTACCCATATCGTAGACCACTAGAAGTGTATCCATATCACGAGTTCGCGGTAAAGGAAGTGGTGTCCCCATGTTGTAGGATTTGTAGGATATTGTGGGTAAAAATGGATATGATGATAAGTATTAATAAAGGTTTAACCGGGAAGTACTGGCGGTCCGTTTCACCACCCCCGAACTAGTGGACAGTACTCGTACTCTATATAGTACTCCTATCAATCAATTACCTTTGTGTGACGGGAACACTCGTAGCTTGTGGGAACGAATTCGTTTAAGCTTTACAGAGTGTTTATCAGTTGATTTTTCTACCTCACTGAGAAGAAATATAGCACTATCGGATGACAGTGTCGGGAGCCGCCATAGAAACGGTGCATTCGATATTCGAGCAGACAGAATTTGTGTTTTATTTATCCGCAGAACTGGCACTTGAAGCTCGAGACTTGGCTGGCAATTCACTTGTCAGCTGAGCAAGCATTTGAATTCTGATTACTCGTCAAAAACGTATGTGGGGAACGGGAACGGGAGAGAGGGACTGGGAGGGCGTATGAGACTTCGATGAATAATCGCAGAAACGACAACAAACAAGCCACAGGCCCAGCGGACAGCTGGACATTTCGGACCGGACCATGCCGGACCAAATCACCGCACACCAATAATAATACGAGTATAAACATATCGAGGGCCAGCCGACGTTGGTGAGCAGTGCGCCTCAGTCCTCGAACGGATTCATTCGCTAATCTGGAACCAACGACATGAACAGCATCAACTTCGCGGTGGAGTTTGACCACGATGAGAACATACTGGAGCACTGTGGACCGGCGGTGAGTATTGGCATTGACCCAAACAGAAACCGAAACAGAAACAGAAGGTGAAGGCCCAACTATCATTCCAGTCCTATCTATCGGAATGCCTGGCCTCGCTCATCTTGGATGACGAGAGCTCCGAGCGTCTCCGGCAGAAACTTCTGCTCTACAAGGCCGAAGCAGACTTTCTGGAATCGAACTTCGACCCAGCCGACTATTATGTTCAGAAGGAGGAACTGATCTTCAAGATAGTTTGTGAAGTGAAAGGCATTGACTATGATCAGTGTTTGAAGAATGAGCCGTAGGCTTGCCTTGGCCTAGCCTTGGACCCAATGTTTGGACCAATTCAAATAAAACAGAATTCTGAAAACTAAAACGTCTCCTTTTGTTGGTTTTAAGAAGGGGCTGGCCCCCACCACCCACAACAAATGAGGCAACCTCAAAGAGCAGACAAACGACTCCTGGATGATTTTGCATGCGGGCGGCCTTTTGTACGATACAATACCTTGACTAGATATTAATTTAAGCCATGTAATGAGACACAGCACATCACAATCAGGCACACACATGCCCGAAAGTATTTACAAGGCCGTAATGCCTTGCGAGACCCACAATTTGGCAATGGGGGGAATGGGGCTGGGCCTGACTGCTCCGATTATTGCGTTGACAGCCACAACATGCCAGTGCGGAATGATCATTTGCGGAATTCAATAGGCAGGCTCATCAATGCCTGTTGAACATGTCTATTTGTAGATACACTGAGAGAATTAAGAGACCACGTAACATGGCTTTATCGACAAGCAGAGAGAGCCGTTTCCGGTGCCATAAAGTATCAGTATCATCAGTATCGTAACCGAATCTGCCCCTCTCTTGAATATATTTATTATTATAATATTCTGCTTAAATCATGTACTTGTTCTAAGTTTTCCCCTTCACATATTTCGTGTGGTATACAAGCTCATGTGCTCATGCTTATTCCTCATTTGGGGGGGAATGTGAATTTAATTTTTTTCGTTTGAAGTAAATTGAGCTGACAGTCAGCTAAGATAACCTGTCGCAAGATGTCTAGGAAATTGGCAGAGAATTCGCTCCTCTCGAGGGTTAGGGCGAAGGGCATTCCTACACACTCATTCCGCTCTGTCTAACTTCATTAGCGTTTAGTTAAACTTGTCGGAATACCAGGCCATTTAAACTGAACTTCTGGTAGGAGAACTGCGGCTTCATTTAATTAAACCCATACACACCTTCCCTAAGCCCTAAGCAAATAAATTGGAAGACACACACGTAGATCAATGGTGTTCGAAGTAAAGTTGCGCGGAGAACTCCTTCCTACTCCTTCCTAATACCGCACTGGGGATAAGCCGTGTAATTAAGCAAAATTCGCCGTCTACCGGTTGGCGGTTTGGGCGTACGTGCAAGGACCCCGAAGCCCCAACGAATTAATAACGTCACAATGTTGCGTTCGAAAATTTATTGAGATGCCGCTTCTAACTCGGCCCCGCCCTCCGCGCCGCGCCCCGCCCCGCCCCGCTCCGCTCCGTCAGCTGTCACCAGCCGGCGGGTTTCTATTTGGCTGTTACCACTCCATTAGCCATGGCCCGCATTTCAAGCGCCCATTGCGCTTGACGGCTCCCGTCCACAATTTGGGTAATTTATTTACAACAAGGTGTGGGGGAAACATTTAAAGTGTTTAAAGCCCTGCTCAAGAGCGAACTTACATTTGGATACAAAAGAGTCGCTTAGCCTGCGTCCTTCTCTTCGGACTTCGAAAATTATGTTTGTTTAACCAAATGCAAAGGGCTTACAAGTCCTTAGAATACATTCAGGCATTCTTTTGGCTATGACCATAGGCCATAGACCTGTTCAGTAAACGACTTGCCACACAGATCCAAGCTGAAAAGAAGCTGCCTTCCGAGCCAGATGCCTTCACTCTTACGGTGTTTAAAACACCAAAACGTCGATTAGCAGCTACGGCTTTGGGTATTCTCCGAGTCTGGATGTAAAATATTTGAAGGCATAAAACTGTCAAAACTACCATAAAACACTCTGTGACGCAGCTTTTGGCCAGCGCTCAGAACTCTTAGCGAAACATGCCTTTAGCCCAAAAATCAAAACTTTGTAGCACACCTCCCCACTCATTATTTTATTGCCTTGCCCAAGCCAAACACTCGCAGCAAACTAATAGAGAACACGCGCCGACAATTAAACACGTCACCAGAACAGGCCCGAACACTACTGCAGACCACATACACACGGACTCACTGTACTTGAAAAAGGAACAACTAAGGAATACGAGCACCGGGTAAAAGGTGTATCGGTGGCGGTCGCAAGGAAGAGAGTACTGCTTTTGTCACCTTCAGAAAGTAGTACTACTTAAAGTACGGCTAAATAATGAATACGTTTAAGTATTCACTGCAGGGGTCGTTTCTACAGGGTATTCCCAGTTCGTCTTTGCAGTGCACACACTTGGTTTGGGTGTGGGTTTGCTTTTCAAATGTCCCGCCTGGATCACGAACCCAAACAGGAGCACGGAGAGGTAGTGAGAGTGTGGGCTGGCGTACCTTTTGCCAGCTACTAATACCCATAGTCCCGACTGCAGCCTTTGCATGGCTCCGTTTCAAACATGCACCCGAGGGCGACAGGCACTACCCCTGCCTAGTGAAAATAAGAGAACTGGCCAACTGCGGTTGATCACACGTAATTGTTGGGGCTACAGCAACAGTCCCTCGAATCAGCAAACAGGCAACAAAAAAAGCCCTGTTCCTGCCATCTCTCCCTTTTATTTGTGGCTTTCGTGACGAGGTCTACTTAAAATGTCAAATACCAAGTTTTGTGGCGTGGGCTGTAATTTAATTAATTGCGTATTCCGCCGATGTAGGATTAAGGGTGCTCCTTAATTAAAAATCTATGGGCAAAATCTCACGGGTCTTTGGCAGGAGACACAAAGCACCTGTTGACCTTCGCTAAAAGTGCCTTTCAAATAAAATTGCCAAGCGTGACGACAGCTATGAAAATTTCAAGTATATTAAACCCCTATACAGTATATTTTGATTGCTGTTAACACTCAGAAGTCCACCCCTAGCTGGCTGGCTGTATCGGGCCTTGTCATCCCAATCAGTAATATTTATACTTTACACGCTATACCGTCCGTGTTTTGAAAACATCTGGTCGACTACAAGAGCCGCATAAAGAGGCTGGAAATATTTACCCGAAACCCCTTTAACGTCCCTCGTAGTCAAAGAAACGCCTTAGAGAGCTACGAATACTAGTAATAGTAGGTCCAAAATAAAAGTTTGAAGGCATCTCATCGCCTTTTCCACAACGGCTTTTCTTAGAAAAAGAGAGTCTTGACCTTAAATGCCCAGAGCAGGGTTCCTTGTGCGACCAAAAACAAAATCACTCAATAGCAGAATCAGCTTATTGTCTGCCTTGCGATAAAAGTGCAAAAAAAGGGCTGAACGTCCTTCATTATTCATTATAGGCATTCGGCCCATTCCCTTTTCCAAGCATCGACCGCAATAATTTTCCTTGATATACATATACACAGATACACACACACAGTCCACAAAGAAACTGAAGTCATTTATCTTGACAGGGAATTTTTACGGCTGCTCACTTGATCGTTAGACAACGAGAAAGCCAAAACTCCTCGACCACAAACTTTCATCAATCTTTCGATAACTTCGCTTGAGCCGCGGTGCTTGGCGGTGCTTGGCGGTGGGGGGCTGGGGGCGTTGTGGGGCAGGTAAGCACCTTTCAGTTCAGTGTCATGTAAATTTGTTTGCACACTTGCACGTAGCCAATAAAATGCTCAGAAAGTGTAGGGAACGTCTCGAATGGAGCCCAAAGAACAAGTCAAGAGTTCCCCTGAAAGGCATTCCTAAATAAATAAATCATGATGGTTTTTTTTCTTTGGCCGCGAAGTCCTTGAACTGTTTACGCCTGCAACACGCTTGATGGAACTTAATAGACTGTGGTTTTTTTTTTTGTTTGTGTATTATTTTTGCCATGTCCCGACTTTGACATCAATTCCTGGCCAATAAATACTCTTCATGCTTCTCTGTATAGATACTCATACGGCACTCTCTCATCCGCCTTTAAAGCACACATTCCTTGACTTCCTGACTTGTTTTATTTTGAATATAATTCTGCGCCCTGGCATCTAATGTGATACTGGGGCACGCAGCCCCAGCTTGTCGCTCCACTGAACCTAATAAAGTTATTGCTGAATCCCCCTCTTTTCAAGCCATACGTTTTCATTAGCCAGTGCTGGCGAGAGATCCTGAGTCGGCGCAAATTATTTTCAATTATTTAATTGGGTAATGGAAGACCTAATGCAGTGTTCATGAAAATTGCCGTCGGCTGAAGTTATGCCCCTGAACTCGCTTCATTGAACTAATAGAGCAGATGGCCAACATACAAATTATCTATTTAGAATTTTAGCATCGAAAATATTTATTTCCAGCTTAAATATTAAGGAAAGAAGTCTTTAAAAGTACCACTAACCATACACCGAACTTGTCGCAAACGAACTATCTGGACTTCATACATAGATGTCAGGGTATTCGCATCTGGCTCATGGCTCAAGGCTGGGCCGAAAACCCTGGGAACCCCGTTGAAAGTTAATTGAAAACCGATGATCCCAGCTCCCAATAGAGATTACAAATTGGTTATTCCCTTTTTAAGTGTCCTGCGCCGCTCTGGTGATCCCACCCGCAGAATTGTTGGCTCAGACAAAGTCCTATCCATGCATTACCGAGACAGACAGAGTCCTATCCCAGCAGGACAGAAGCGCACCCCTTGACAGATCCATCGTATCCCCCGACCTGCCTATCGATTTGGTTATTTATTTATACTAAGCTAAGTTTTGATGAATAAAACTATTGAAAAATCATCCTTGCAAAAAATCGGGGAAATATGATTGGGTGGGGTTTGTAACGAACCAGGCTGGATGTTGGGGAGTGGGAGAAGGGCGCACGCGGTTATTCCCGGCTGGGATGCTCGTCGGCTAATTGGGGTGGTGATCTTGCCCTCCTCTCACCTGATGCCTATCTTCATTATTAACAAGTTAAAATTTATGCGTGCTACGACGAGAGTTAAGGTGGACCTAAAATTGCTTGCACACATAATTGGCCCTTTCTCCGATCTGTCCCCGAACGCTTTTCCCCGCCTCAGATCTCGTTGAGGGCGGATTGACCCTCCCTACCTTGGCCATTCCTAGGTCACAATCTATATGGAATGACCCCTTTGCGTCGTTATGGGATCTTCAGGGGCATTTGGCTAGCCGAAGGCAAAAAAAAACTGTGAACTAAAACATTATAAAATTTATTGAATTATGACTAAAAACTGAGCGATTCCTAAATTAACACTAAACATAACTCAACAAAAAGTACGCATAAAAAGTAAAAAGAATGAAAAAAAATAATATCAATAAAATTGCTTAATAATGATGAGGAATAAAACTAACAATTATCTCGGAATTCATGTATAAAGACAGTACAACAGCCAGACCGAAAGGGGGGGGAAGAAACGGAACAAACAATAGGGGGAATTATGTAATTATCTAAATCTCTCTTTTTTTTTCTCTCATGAGTGGAATTGCCAGGGTTAAATTTTCTTGTTCGTTCTCACTCACCCGATGATCCGCATATCCACCGATGAAGCGCTTCCCGGAGGAGATTTGGACCTGTAAAGTGAACTCCAATCGGGAGTAAAACAAAGGCACACAAAAAAAAACCTCACTCACAAATTCACTCTTTGCTCGCTCCACTCTTACTTTGAGTGACTCATTCCACTCGAGTACAACAAAAAACTCTCTCTGCCCTTTCTTTTTTTTCCTTCTCTTTCTCCTGCCCTTCGCCGACTGTCGCAGACTTTAACGCACAAAAAAACTAACAAAGAAATATTACTTAACTCATTAAATTATTAACACTAAACACTTAACACTGAAACCTATTATTAATACAGATCTCTGCCATTCCCGGCTTCTTTTAGTTTTAGATTTTCTCCCTTCCGAAATCACTCCATCGTTCCCTGGGACGGTAAAAGCACTCGCGAAGCCACTCGAAAGACCCCGCCAAATCTCGGACTGCTCTTGCTTTCGCTCTAGCTACGCTATATAGCCCTGCCTTGGCTCGCTCTCCAAAAAGACGATTGAGTTTTTTTTTCTTCTTCCCCAAAAACCACTCAACCCCCGCTAGCGTGACGTCGGTGCCCGTGTACTTGGGCCTGCAATTTTTTTTCCACCGCTGCTTTGGCTGCTCCTCTGGACCCCTTCTGGCGTCCCTTGGACTCTCGATCTCCTCGACGCCTCGCGTCTTTGGATCCGCGAAGCTGATCCGGGCCGCTTTGCAAAGAAAATACGGCGATGCGGCGTTCCTCCTTTGCGGTATCCCCTGCGCCAATGGCCGGTCCTACACGGATGAAATTATCTGACTAGTCCAATTTTCCTTTACCCTTCTCAATCTTACCTAGGCTGGAAAACTAATGCCGGAATGCTGAAGCTCTTCTCCTCCCGCCGCGATTACACTTTTTTTTCCTTTTTAGCACTTATAAAAAATACTTGTTGGCTGTTGATAGACAAAACGAACGCTCGGGTCGAGCGCCAAAACGGGAAGAGACCGAAGCCAAGCCCCTCAACAAGCTACAACCCTCGGGCCCTCTCAAAGGACAGGGTGAAATGCCAGAGAAAGTTGACAATCCAAGCTGTTAACTCTATCACTCTTCCTATGCCACTTTTCGTGATCTCCCCGACCTAGCCCATAGAGGGTGTTTGGTCTACCACGGCCCTTACGGTGCCGACCACTAGATGGCGCTGCGAACTAGCTCGCTCGCTGATCCAAGCGTTACAAATACCCCCCGCCGAAGATCTGACTTAGTGGTATCACACAAGTCGGATCCAAACTGCGCGGATCAGCTATTGTTTTAAGTCTTTCGCGTGGTATCGCCCAATAGACCGTCCTTGTAGATCCTCCAACTCATAATAAGCATTACCTATCTTCCTGCGGACTCTGGCCTTCACATAGGCTGGGCCCAGCTTGGCACTATAGCCAGCCTGGAAGTTGCTCTGCTTAAAGTTCCTCCGGAACACCTCTTGGCCCACTTGGTACGAAACCTCCCTTGATCTCAAATTGTAATTTCGTTCGTTTTTCTGCCTTTGCTTTTCCATTACCGTTAAGGCCTTGCTACGTACCAATTCCAACGAATCCTCCTTGGAGAAGACTAGAGATTTATCTTCCAACAATCGAAGAGCTCTCAGAACTTTATACGTTTCCCCTGAGCTAACGAACTGCTGCCCAAATACCATATAATAGGGCGAAGTTCCAAGGCTAGAATGGACCGCGGTTCGCAAGGCGCAACAAATGCTGCTCAGCTCCTCGTCCCAATTTTTCTGATCGGACCTCACATAGGAACGAATGGCGGCAATTACAGATCGGTTTACTCGCTCTGACGCATTCGACTGCGGAGAGTATACTGCTGTGACCGTGTGTGATATCTTGTGCGCTTCGAGAAACTTTTGGAAGACTTCCGACTTAAATTTCGAGCCATTGTCCGATACGATGGTCTCCGGAAAGCCAAAAGTGTGGAATAGATCTTGCTGCAGATACTTGATCACGAGATCAGCCGTTAGTTTTTTTACAGCCTTCAGGAAGACAAACTTAGAATAGTGGTCTAGTACTATAAATATGCCAATATTCCCGCTTTTTGAACGTGGATAAGGGCCGAGAAAATCTACGTATAGCTTCTGGAAAAACCTCTGCGACTCGGGTGCCACTCCCATCGGGGGTCGCTGGACAGAGTTCGGTGCTTTAGTTGCTTTACAAGTGTCGCACGCGAGTACATACGCTTTTACATCTTTGACCAAACTTGGCCAATAGAGAAACTGTCGCACTCGCTCTAGAGTCTTATGAATTCCCCCATGCGATGCTAAGGGATGGTCGTGAGCATTGGCTAGTACCTCTGGAATGAGACTCTGTGGGATCCATAACTTCCAGATAAAATGATCATGAAGAGTACTCCCTGTGGCGAAATCACACTTCCTGTACACACGATCTTCGACCACCCTCAGATCCGGCAAGTTAACGTCATTGGCCTTTATTCTGTTTACCAGCTCCACATACTCGTCGGACTGAAAAGCTGGTGACTCGAGATCAACTGCTTGTCCATAACCAACATCCACGGCCGCCAAATCTTCTTCATTAACTCTGGATAAGGCATCGGGTACAACATTTAATCGCCCACTCCGGTGTTCTATTTTGAAGTTAAAGCCCTGTAATTTCAATGCCCATCGGGCCAGCCGCGAATGTAGATCCGTCTGCGTCATGAGCCATTTCAGAGATGCATGATCGGTGATAACCGTAAAATCATGTCCCTCTATGTATGCCCTAAAACGATTGATGCAAACAATCGCCGCCAGACACTCTTGCTCGGTCACAGAATAATTTCTTTGCGCCTTATTAAGTTTTTTCGAGACAAAAGCTATCGGAAATTCGTCTCCTTCCGGAGTCTTTTGCACTAAGACACCTCCAACACCTGACTTGCTGGCATCACAATGCACAAAGAAAGGTTGGCTAAAATCGGGACTACGAAGAACTGGCGCAGAGCACAACAGTTTTTTAAGTTCCTCGAACGCGGTACGTCCTTCTGGAGTCATGACAAATCTGCTCTTAGGTTTCAGCAGGTCAGTGAGAGGGGAAGCTATCGACGCAAAATTTGCTATAAACTTACGATACCATCCAACCATCCCAAGGAATCTCCGTAGGGCTCTCAAAGAGTTCGGCACTGGAAAGTCTATCATGGCCGAAATTTTCCCGGGATCCGTTCGAATGACACCCTCCCCGACAATATGACCAAGATACTTCACTGAACGCATACAGAATTTGCTCTTTTCTACGTTGAGCGTCAATCCAGCCAATCGAACATGCTGCGCTACAACTCTCAACACCTTCATATGCGACTCAAAGCTATCGGAAACAATTAACAAATCGTCCAAGTAGACGAAGACTTCATTGCGAAGTTCCGCAGGGATCACCTTGTCCATCAATCTGGTCATGGTTTGCGACGCGTTGGTGAGACCGAACGGCATAACCTTAAACTGATATAAAGGTTTACCTGGAATTGTGAAAGCAGTTTTGTCCCGAGACTCCGGATCTAAGGGTATCTGCCAATAGGCATCCTTGAGATCCAGACTCGAGATGAACATGGCTCTGGGGAGGCGACTTAGTATACCGTCTATTTGCGGCAACGGATAGGCGTCCTTTCGTGTAACGGCATTGACTTTTCGGCTGTCTAGGCAAAGTCGAACCTTTCCCGGTTTCTGGACTAGCACAACTGGAGAGGACCAGGCGCTATCAGATTCCTCAATAACTCCTAATTTGAGCATCCTATCCACTTCGGCATACAGCAGTTTCTCCACGGCTGGTGACACGGGAAAATGCCGTTGTTTTACAGGCTTAGCATCTCCTGCATCGATCGAGTGCGACAAAACCGATGTTCTCCCCAAACCAGAGACTGCAAAGGATGGAAATTCCGACACAACCTTCTGCAACTCCTCTTTCTGACTTGGAATTAGTACGTGCGATTCCTGACAAATTTCTGCTACCTGCATCTCCGGAGGTAATAAATTGAACGTTGACCAAAAATCGATTCCTAGATATAAGTCCTGGCTAAGCGACGGAATGATATGTATTTCCAAATCCTTCACGACGTTATCATAGGTGACTGGAGTTCTCAATCGACCCAGAACCTCCTGCCGCCTGCCATCTGCAGTATGAGCAACTGAGATGCCCCGTTTAAATGGAATCCTGCTGGTAATTATTTGTTTAGCCAAATTCCCACCAACTACACTCATCGCTGCCCCCGTATCTAACAACCCAAGCACTGGCCGCTCAAAAATTTTTACCTCTGCGTACGGACGTTTATCGAGCTCTTTGTATCTAATCGCATTTATTGCTTTAGCTGCCTTCCAAAATGATCTCATCCGTTTGGAGTGTCTTGAATTTGATCTACGACGGAACAGTGTTTCTACAGCTTCTGCATCTGAATTAGAATTAAGGAAATTATGCCATAAATTTGTTTTTACTGTACTGACGGGCTGGACTGGAATGCTCGTATCTATAACTGCCTGGTGTTGATTTTCTACTGGCTGGCGTCTGGGTTCGCTGATTTTTGGCGACGCACACTCTGAAGCTGACGAGGCTGTGTGCTCGCCCTGCCGTTTTTTTTCTGACATTTTTCGCAAGCTGGTTTGTAAATGTTTGGAATGCCACACCCATAGCAAAAGATCTTGCGTTTGGATTCGCAATCCTGGTACCGATGTCCTTCCTTATGGCAGTTCCAGCATACCAAGGCCAACGCTCCTATTTCGGCTTCGCCCTCCCCTTCGGAAAACTCCGTTGCGTCATCAGACATGTGCTCCTCCACCAACTCAGCTACTTGCCTACGGAAAGGAACACTCTTTTGATAACCATAATTCCGTCTCACGTCCTCCAGGAAACTCTCTCTTCGTCTGCATATTTCCCTGAGCTCCCCAACCGAAGTTATTTTTATATTGAGCAACTCGTGCCTTACTTCGGGCCTCAAATTTCTTCGCAATATGTCTACCACAGACTTTTCTGACAAGGGAGACTCTAAACTATCCATTAGCTGGACTATGGCATCATAAAAGGCATCGAACCCTTCCTTTTCTTTCTGCTTCCGGTCCCTGATCGCCTCTCGAATGTCCACATCCGTGCGGGTGTCTCGGAACTGTTTCTTTAATGCCTGACAAAGCACATCCCATCGGACTACTACCACTGACTTATGAAACCTCCAAAAGAATTCCCGAGCCTTTCCGTCAAAGAGGATGCTAGCGTTGCTACATAGCACCGCAAAGTTGCTTTCCAGCGTTGCATGGGTGAGAGCTTCTACCCTATAGATAAAATTATCAACGCTAATTCCTTCCGCATCCCCGCTAAATCGTAGCTTCCAACCATTCATAATGTGTACGACCTTGTCCGGCCTTTGGGACAGATCGGAAGCTAAACTTCTAGGAGTGTCTCTGCCCTCTCTGTAAAATCCTGCCGATTCTCGGCCTCCGCCTACTTCCTGACCCTGCGAACTATGGTCTGGAGCTATATTTCGAGTGTGTTGATCCCGGCCAGTCAGTTGAAGATGAGCAGCGACATTGGTTTGTATTATTTGCGCCATCTGCTCCGACAACTGGGTTAAAAGGTCGTTTTGCATGGCTCGCACTGCTTGGGTAATCATGATTCCTATATTCCCGCCATCAACTGAAGCTGAACCTGGATTATTATTTGCTGATCCCGTCGCTGGGGTGCCTGAAGCTTTTTCTTTGCTTCCTGCCTGCTGTTTTGCGGTTTGCGTGCCCGAAACCGATGCGCCGCCTTGCAACTCAAAAGTGACTCTTCCACATCTGGGACATTTAGCATTTTCCTTCGAGTAGGGGACGATGCAAGCTTTATGAAACTCGTGGCCACACCTGGTCTTGTATAACTGCAGGGACCCAAACTCTTCCCCACACAGAATGCAAACGGACGGATTTACAGGTTCTCCCTCCATTATTGATTCCCTTCGGCACGTCAACTAGCTTTTTTCTTCCCAGTGCTCACAATTCTTTGCCGGTCGATGACCTATCTCAACCGAGACAGCTGTTTCGGCGTTCTAGCAACTTTTTTTCTTGTGACACAAAAAAAATAAAAACTCTTTGCTTACAGCTTGAGGAATTGAGACGCGTTTGTAGCTGATAATAAAACATAAAACAATTTATAATTAAAAATAAGAATAATATTTTGTGAAAATCGCAATATATAAAGAAATCAAAAAAAACATTTATTTGCCTTCAAGCATAGCTTAGTTCCCCTGAAAGAAAATCATATCGGAACTGGTGTGAGACGAAAGAACAAAGATAATTTACCGCTGCTTGTGCCGCTAATCAGCCCTCGCAACAACAACCAAACGTTTTATTGCTTTGGAGCGCCGATCCGCACGACAAAAACAACGACTGCAAGCTCGAGTGCGAGTACATCGAAGCTAATTAGTTTCGTCTTCTTTACTCTCCTTCGCACTCTTGCTTCCGCGGACAGGTATGCTGGTTTTCCATCACCCGTGGCCAGGCAAACTCTTATTAAAGATTTTGTTCTGTATTTCCGAGCGTTTGATGGCTAGCTCTGCCGCATGACTATTGTAAACTATGGATGGGTCTTTGCTAAAACTCGTTATTCGTGGTCAGGGTGGACTTATTTAAAGACTTCTTCCCTGCTTTTCCAAACGTCTAACTCGTTGGGCTACGGACTCCATTACTGTAGGGTATTTAATCGCCTACCAAGCTCTACGTCCTCAGCCGTGGCTTGTCGATCGCTGCTAGCAACTTCTCAACAATTAATCCTATGCGACTGACTTGCAAAATTTAGCTGGCTATGAAGATCGTTATTCTGGCCCAGATGCTGCAGCAACCGTAGTTTGAGAATAAAAGCGAATAAACGTATATGCCTCTCTTCTCAAGCCCACTACATATGTACATCGTTTGCCAGAAAAACCGAAAGTATTTTTGATGTGTGTGTTTCTGCTATATTGTTGACCACATCGGGATGCGGTTCTACCAATTATTTTGGGTCCCATTGTTGGGCGCCACTAACTTTATAATAATGAAATTAATAATTACTTATAACTGTAACGAACCAGGCTGGATGTTGGGGAGTGGGAGAAGGGCGCACGCGGTTATTCCCGGCTGGGATGCTCGTCGGCTAATTGGGGTGGTGATCTTGCCCTCCTCTCACCTGATGCCTATCTTCATTATTAACAAGTTAAAATTTATGCGTGCTACGACGAGAGTTAAGGTGGACCTAAAATTGCTTGCACACATAATTGGCCCTTTCTCCGATCTGTCCCCGAACGCTTTTCCCCGCCTCAGATCTCGTTGAGGGCGGATTGACCCTCCCTACCTTGGCCATTCCTAGGTCACAATCTATATGGAATGACCCCTTTGCGTCGTTATGGGATCTTCAGGGGCATTTGGCTAGCCGAAGGCAAAAAAAAACTGTGAACTAAAACATTATAAAATTTATTGAATTATGACTAAAAACTGAGCGATTCCTAAATTAACACTAAACATAACTCAACAAAAAGTACGCATAAAAAGTAAAAAGAATGAAAAAAAATAATATCAATAAAATTGCTTAATAATGATGAGGAATAAAACTAACAATTATCTCGGAATTCATGTATAAAGACAGTACAACAGCCAGACCGAAAGGGGGGGGAAGAAACGGAACAAACAATAGGGGGAATTATGTAATTATCTAAATCTCTCTTTTTTTTTCTCTCATGAGTGGAATTGCCAGGGTTAAATTTTCTTGTTCGTTCTCACTCACCCGATGATCCGCATATCCACCGATGAAGCGCTTCCCGGAGGAGATTTGGACCTGTAAAGTGAACTCCAATCGGGAGTAAAACAAAGGCACACAAAAAAAAACCTCACTCACAAATTCACTCTTTGCTCGCTCCACTCTTACTTTGAGTGACTCATTCCACTCGAGTACAACAAAAAACTCTCTCTGCCCTTTCTTTTTTTTCCTTCTCTTTCTCCTGCCCTTCGCCGACTGTCGCAGACTTTAACGCACAAAAAAACTAACAAAGAAATATTACTTAACTCATTAAATTATTAACACTAAACACTTAACACTGAAACCTATTATTAATACAGATCTCTGCCATTCCCGGCTTCTTTTAGTTTTAGATTTTCTCCCTTCCGAAATCACTCCATCGTTCCCTGGGACGGTAAAAGCACTCGCGAAGCCACTCGAAAGACCCCGCCAAATCTCGGACTGCTCTTGCTTTCGCTCTAGCTACGCTATATAGCCCTGCCTTGGCTCGCTCTCCAAAAAGACGATTGAGTTTTTTTTTCTTCTTCCCCAAAAACCACTCAACCCCCGCTAGCGTGACGTCGGTGCCCGTGTACTTGGGCCTGCAATTTTTTTTCCACCGCTGCTTTGGCTGCTCCTCTGGACCCCTTCTGGCGTCCCTTGGACTCTCGATCTCCTCGACGCCTCGCGTCTTTGGATCCGCGAAGCTGATCCGGGCCGCTTTGCAAAGAAAATACGGCGATGCGGCGTTCCTCCTTTGCGGTATCCCCTGCGCCAATGGCCGGTCCTACACGGATGAAATTATCTGACTAGTCCAATTTTCCTTTACCCTTCTCAATCTTACCTAGGCTGGAAAACTAATGCCGGAATGCTGAAGCTCTTCTCCTCCCGCCGCGATTACACTTTTTTTTCCTTTTTAGCACTTATAAAAAATACTTGTTGGCTGTTGATAGACAAAACGAACGCTCGGGTCGAGCGCCAAAACGGGAAGAGACCGAAGCCAAGCCCCTCAACAAGCTACAACCCTCGGGCCCTCTCAAAGGACAGGGTGAAATGCCAGAGAAAGTTGACAATCCAAGCTGTTAACTCTATCACTCTTCCTATGCCACTTTTCGTGATCTCCCCGACCTAGCCCATAGAGGGTGTTTGGTCTACCACGGCCCTTACGGTGCCGACCACTAGATGGCGCTGCGAACTAGCTCGCTCGCTGATCCAAGCGTTACAGGTTGTTTCAGTCCTTACCAATGGATCTCCCCTTACAAGAACCTATGGAACGGCCAAAACAATCAATGGCAATCAAGAGGAGTTGTAAGAAAATATTTCCTGGGCAGAGGCGAATCCAGCGAATTCAAAATGAGATGAATGGCGGGAAAAGGCCGCAGGAATCTAAGAACACAATGCAATTTCAATACAAGTTAAGCGAACAATTGAAAGTTTCTTAATTGTAATCCTGCGGCATACTTTCGTGGAACGGTAATTTGAAAATGAGCAATGCAACTCGAGCACAGGAGCAAGAAAGGGCCTGCTTATAGTTTGAAAGCCGAAGGATGAAGTACCCCTGCAGATCCGAAGCCATGTACATTGCATGGAACTTATATACATACATATATGATAAGATTCCCACCGTACGCTGAAAAGTTAAGGGCCTGTGCAGATATCTTTTGCCCTCACACTGACTTTAATCACTCGGAACAATAGAGAGCGAATGACTTGCTGCAATTCCCAGTTCTTGTAGTCTAGAAAGTTTTGATGTTGTATAGAGAAATTATTTTAAAATTGCACACAGCATATACAGACCACAAAAATAAGTAATAATAATACTTTCGGAATATCGAATGCTTGATAAACTTTCTGGACAATTAGCGCAATTGAAAAATGTCTGAAAAGTTATCAAGGACAATATGGTGTGGTGTTGATTTGTGCTAGCGGGCGGGAAGTACGAGGAGTACTCACTTAGAGGCGGATGTCAACGGCACTGCGAGGCGCGCTCCATCACATTTCTAATTACGAAGTTCCCCGAGGTAATTAACTTTGCATGCATTACACAAATTACGCAAACAATGCGAGCGCCACACCGAACCTTTATCAACTCAATTACGAGGAGAGAAACTCGCCCGCCCATCCCCCCGCTCCGAATGTGTCGCAGAGATGCTTTTGCGAGATAACCGCAAATAAGCTTTGTTTGTAATTTGGCGAAATGGTTGGGGCTGTTGCTTCCCGCCTCGTCCCACTCGTCCCACTCGTCCCCCTCAGCCTAGCCTATCAGCGGGCCACCATCGGGAGAACAAGAGATGGTTACAGTTGGTTCAGAGAGCTCTGGTACAGTAAATACTCGCAATACACTGCTAGTTTTTATTTATTTTATACTTCCTGCTTCTCTTTGGCTGCCCCTTCCGTTCGGGGCTTTCTTATTTGTAAACCCTGAGATCGTAGGCAGAGCTCGCAGTAAATTTGTATTAAATATCCAAAGAATGCACATAGAAAACCAAAATATACGCCGAAAGTTCCACAATAGAAGCTGAATCTCCATCTCCACTCTATCTCCAAGTTCCTGGTGTGTTCTATGCAATATGGTCATATGAATTGCTCTTTCTGTGAAAAATCGACACAATAAATATTTCGCACATACGACACGACACATGTTTTTGAAATATGTAAAACAATTCAAAGTACACTTTGGTTTGGGCGCAAAAAACAAAGGAGAATGAAATGTACATATAAGGCAGGACAATAGCGACCAGCACCCATGATTTTTATGAGTCTGTGTTGATTCCCATTCCCATCCAAGCTGCTGCGGCCGCTTTAATGACCATTGGTCGTCTGCACAGAATCCTTTGACATCTCGTGTTTCTGTAGTACAAGTTTGTCCTAGCAAAAGTAAACCGTACTTCTCGTCGCCAATGCCTATAGATCCTACGATACACATACGAGTGTGTAGATTGAGTACGTGCTATGCTGAGTTTCTACTTATTTTGTAATGGTAAATACAAGTTTTTGTAATTAAAGTGAAAGCAAAGGGCAGTGCCTCTCCTCTCTCTTGTTTTATGATATGCTGATTCAATTATTTTTATTTTTCTACAGCCACGGGTAGGAGTCGAGCTGAAAGACAAGTAATTCATTTCCATCGTTTTGGCAATTGGTACTCAATGCTCTATAATTTGTCCTAAAACATAAACAAAGCCATTGTAAAATGTGGCCACCAATTAACCATTGCGGAGATTACTTTTAACTCCAGAAGGCTTTAAAGTAACTTTAGGTGATGCTTTTACTGCTACTCTGCTATCCTGTAATAAAATACATCACCGAAACTTTCTTAATTGTCCCGAAATGAAAATAATTCATGATATACAAATTTTACGCAGCTTTCACTTGACAAGTTTAATTGTGCGGCCAGGCTGGGAGGTCATAAAATTATTTTACGATCTAGATTCTGGCAGAAACGAGAGCCACCCGGACTTCTCCCTCAAAGGATTGATTTTAATGGTTTTGCGTATTTATCTTTTTATTTAAATCGATGAGGGACGTTCATTCTCGTGGCTTGACTTCAGCACAAAAAACACAAAAGGTTTCGCATTTTTTAGAATGCGGCTTGACTTTGCATTGGCTTGTCATCCCGATGAAGATGCATGGAAAATTGGCATGGAGTATGCGTATTTCTGTGTGCTACAAGCCTTTGACCAATGTCACAAGTGTAAAGTAGACGTGTCAGACAGAGCTAGAGTATCGATTTCTAAAAGTGTGCATGTCGTCTCAAGCACGTTCTTGTTTGTCCCAGGCCATTCTTGCAAGCTATACAATCTGCTCCTAGAAGAACTTAGCAGCTTACGAGCACGACATATGCAGAAGAAGAGAGAAAGCTCTGGCCCGCCGACATTTATGTAGGAAACGAAGGAAAGAGAGAGACACGAAGCGGTCGTGGTTTCGTCGCGTCGTCTGTATAGGGCAGTAATCAGCTCTGAGAGAGCCGTTAGAAAGAGGGAGAGATCACTCAGTTCTCAGTTCAGCCACTCAAGCGCATAATAACAACTCAAAAACATACATACTTATTGTAAAACTTGGAGCTTAAATCAAATAAATGTTATTCGTTGCCATCAAAGAAGTTAATCTACCACATTTATATGTAGAGCTTTGAGATTGGAAGTCCAATATATCTACGGGTATATCTTGCCAATCTATATATACATATAAATACTAGATGCCCATGTGCTCCACGCATACCGCGGGTAAACCTCATCCAAGCCATGCAATAATAGACATACGAGTAATCATACAACTCGGGACGCGTTCATTCCCCAAGTGTGAAAGCCGCAACTCCCCAAGGGCAGGGGCACAAAAAATAAGGAAAGATAACATAGCAGGGCCTTCCTTCTGCTTGGCGGCCTCCTAGTTGCAATATGTAACAATATGTATGTTGATTAACATGGAGGACGCGCTAGCTTGCCGCTTGTCGTTGCGCGTCTCCCCAGCCCCCCAGCTCCCTTGTTCCTGCTCTTCCACGATTTAATTAAAGTCTACATGTGCTAAGTAGATTTTGTTCCTGGGTTGCGGACTTCTTTTTTCCCTTCCTTGCATGTACCATTCGCTTTTCGCCTGCTGGCCATAATTGATTTAGGCATTTAGTGCATTAGACATCAGTTAAAGTTCCTCATATTTAGTTGGGTGGCGGTACTGAGAGTACATTATGAATGCGGTTGAGTTTGTGAAAGTGTTCAGAATGTTATTCGTCTAAACTTTTTGCCGACTTTGAGGTTTTGCATGGGTAGCAACGAATTTTTCACTCCAAAAATGTTTTTGAGCAGTTTTGCCCTTGCAGCTTTGAACTAAAGTTGGTGGGTATTACATATTCCATATGATAGTTGAGAAAATACCCAGATACTGGGGATTTACTCATGTGAAACATCTTTCGTTAGTTTACAGTGCGTGTTATATTTAAAGTGATTCGTTTAAATACCAAGTTAAACAAGTGTTGATAGCAGCCCCAACGGCACTCTCTGAGGATCAACAACATACTGTATGGGTAGATGCGGCCGTAGCCCAATTACAGTTGCTGCTGGCTTAGAGCTTGTACAAACATTATTCCCAGTTACAAATGAGAATCAAATATGTATAACTACTTGCATATGGTTGTACATTGGGAAATGGGCATCAATATTTACGGATGCAGCTACTTACGTGATGACTTAATGCCCTGCCGATTCCTGATTGCTTGAGGCAAGTGCTGGGCCTCCAATGACCATGTTCTTGTTACACTGGTACTTGTCATAATTGTGATGATTAGCATTAAGGCGCAGCCTTTACATTTCCCGGGCATGGCCATGATCCTCGTCGCTTGCTAGTTATACTCAGATTGATTCTGTTCTGATTTGTTCACCCCACGTGCGGTCCGCTGATTGGAGGCATTTATCCGGATAATTCACATGGTTCTCAATGATGCCGAAAAGTAGATACTGCAAAAGTAAGATAGAACTAGATCAGTACAATGTTGTACGTGCTTTCATGCTGTCGGCCTGCAGGTTTATATCTAAGTATTTATAAAAAAGGCACATCGTCCCGCACATATCAGTGTTCATTTTCCCGGCAAACAGAGTCTTAGCCAAATGCACTCCGCTATATAATTATCCAATAATTACCTTGTAGATTTCCCGCTTTTCCTGCTGCTAGGTTACTATTTTTGTATGTATTGTATACAAAAAACAAAACACTCAATGGCTGAAGAACCAAATCTTAACGAATCAAACCGGGAAAACACTTCTCGTGTCTGACTTCTGGCTTATTTTCTCCCCATAACTACAAGTTTATTACACATCTCCCGCGTAACCATTAATCACCTGGACAACGGCCATAGAGGCAGCGAACTACTGTTAAACTTGTATGGTCCCAAAAAAATACGCTGTCAATAAACCTAGTTTCTCTGATAGGCTCCAAAAATATGTAATGAGGGTATAGCTCCCTGCCACTTTTGTCTGTGGCATATTATGGTTAAAGGGATGATAAATGTGGGACAAAACAAAGCATACGGCTTCAGATAAGTTCAATTTTGTCATATTTGTTGGTAAACTCTTTTTTTCTTTTATCTGCATAGATATAAAGGTTATCTGGGAACACGCTGTATTTCAAAAGGCTGTTTTTTGAGGTGTCCGGTTCACGTCCTCACGCGAAAACTACCTCTATTTTAGAAGACTCATTAAGATCTGTAATGAGGTCCCTAAATTACCGTATTAATCTACTACTCACATTGACTTTTACTTCTTGGAAGGAGATTTGTGTACTGCTGATACTGATATTACAATACTTTTAATCATATGAACATTTTTTTGATTTGTTTTCTGCAACGCTAATAGTGCTATACGGCATTATTTAACACTGACCGATCGAAGCTTTCAATTGGTAACTTTTTTCAAACACAGCACTCAGACATTGAATCAATTCTGCCCGCACTTTCCGGTTAGACGACAGCACCAATCAAAAATTCATTAAATATGTACGTATTTTGGCTTTTGACATTTTCTTTGCATTTCAAGCAAAAATTCGCACAACACCAAAGCGGACAACGACAACACAACTACGAAAAATCTTGATAATGTAAATTTCACAAGCAACGATTCCCCGAACACGTGCGCCGCGAGTTGTGGGATTTATCAAAGGACTTTTCTGAGTTCAGAAGAAAATTTCTGTTGTTTCCTTTTCCGCGGCCGAAACATGTTTGTTTCACTCGGCAACCGAGTCCAGAGCTTTCCGTACTCTGTCCTGAAGCAAGCCGCGAAGGCACTCACTCACGAGCACCTCCAAGCCGAAGTTGTGGCTGTGCTTTTGTGAAAGGATTTTTCGCCGCACTCCGAATGCTGTTGAAAGCTCTGAAGAAGGGGCAATAAAGCTATTGATGGTGTTGGTGGAACATTTAAAATGAGCTTTTCTGCTGTTGATGATTCGATTCACACATTCTGTTAAAATTCTGATACCTGCTTGCTTCTAGCTGTGCGGTGGGTTTGACCGTATTTAGTTGAATTCGAGTTCGAACATTTTCGAATATTCGATATTATCTTTCGATATGCCACTTGCTATAAATGTCACTTCTTTACACTGCTTGTTTAACTGCTTGATGCACTGCTTGCTTAACTTCTTAGTACTAAATTTCAAGCAGTCAAAGCAGGGAAATTAAATTGCAACGAAAATTGAGTACTATAATATGCATTATAGCGCGTACTTAAAATCCGTTGAAATTTAGTTAACATGAATGTACACATTTCGTCTGATACTGTATGACTATACAAAATCGGAGGGTACCGATGCCAAGTCGCCCCAAAAGGTAATGTAGCTTCGGTTTAAAATGATTAAAAAAGTTTAAATATGCCCCTAGTATTTTTAATAAATAATAATAATAATATTTTAATAAAAAGTTTAGCAAAAGCTTCGCCCAAAAGTATGCAGCGAACTTTCGCTGGCCGGCAACGAAACAATGTTCCAACGTTTCCACACGCGTTTCCAACTTCGTTTCCACACGTGACCTTAAAATGACCTGCGTGTGGAAACGAAGTTGGAAACGTGTGGAAACGTGGTTGAAAGTAAAGTAAATGTAAATGTAAAGTAAATGTAAAAGTAAATGTAAAGCGAAATCCCATGTGAGTAGAGTAGAGTGAGATAGAATCATTTACAATTACTTCTCTTTCAGAGAAGTTTTTACAATGCCCAAAAAACTGTTTTACTCAAACTTTTAATACTATACTTTGCAGGTAAAAATTGAAAAAAAAATTCAACGCCACTGTGTATATATATTTTTTTTCAATGTACATATATCTCTTATATAGGAGATGAGATAGGATACCTATCCTATCCTATCCGGGGTGGACTCCTAATTTGAACATTCGACGACCCTCCATCGACATATCTGATATAATGTCGGTCACCAAGGCCGGGAACAAACACGTGCAATAAGATGCTTCAACTGTGTAAGATCCTCTGCAATCCGGTTCTGGAAATCCACGCGCACCGGTGGGAACTCCGTAATCCCGCCATTTTGCCGCAGTGAAATGAAAATTGTAAACGGGGCTCAGTACTCTGTCAATCCATGTATGTGGATGTATGTGAATGTGTGCAGCATGCAAAAAAGAAAAGCAAAAAGAAAAGCGAAAACATAACGGTACGGTACTACTTCTTTGGCAAATGTGAGTGGTTAAAGTGAATGAAGAAGAGACGAAGAAGAAGAATTAAAAATGTCATTCAATATTAATTTTAATTGTGGTCCCCCCCCGGTCGGCCAATATAAAATTGGAGAAAAAGAATCTATACTGGAATGTATAAATTCTCTGCCGAAGTGCGATTTGCCTCTGCAGCAAAAGCCTGAAGTCGGTTGCCAGCAGACGGCCGAGATTGCTGATGATAGCTTTGATTGCTCCAATCTCACAGCAGCACAGTTGGAGCAGTTGGCCCTACTGACGGCCGCAGCCAACCCTGGGCAATCAAGCGTCAGTTTGATGGTGATGATTCCCGCGGAAAGTTTGTTGGAAATTGTTCAGGTACTGTCTGGCACCGCGGCCCAGATAGTATCCATGTCGTCAACCGTTTTAAAGGGGAATTCCAGCAAGGGAACAACTTCCGAGGTGCCAATCTGGGTGGATGCAGGAGTGGGCGTGCCGCCCAGTGTCGGAGATATGGAGATGTACCAATCGCCCGAAGACAAACCGAGTGTGGTGGTGCAGACACAATCAGTAAGTAAATGCAATTAAACTTGAAATTCACAAGATCGCATCTATCTATCTATAGTATCTATCCCAACAGAAATCGACCACCGATAATCAGAGTTTTCGCATCCTGGAACATGTGATAATTCCATCCCAGCAGCCGGGCAGCCTCTGCAAACAAGAGCAACAGCTGATGGCGACTACCGCTGGAGGCAGTGCCCAGACTTCGGTGCAGTCACCCACGATGTTGTCCCTACTCACAGCCAACAACGTAAATCATCATCCTGCAGCAATGTATCGGTTTAAAATGTCCTGTTAAAATATCCAGGCAAGTGGCAAATTATCGGCATATTCTCCAGATAAATTGTTACGCAGAATGTCTCTACATTTCGGCATTCATAATACCTTGAATCTTCATCAGGTGACCTAAGCCCATTGGAGAATGTGTATTGATTTTAGTAACAAAAATAAAAATAATAAAAAAAAAATTAAATAAAAATTCCGTTTTTCTTTTGTGTACCTCTCAAATTTCTTGATAGGTGTCCCTTGAGCAGAGAATGTTTCTGGACACTGCTTTATGGGATTAGAATTGGAATCCTTTTGGGGATCAGACACATCCCCCACAAAACTAATATCTTCCTAAACTATTCGTGTAATTATTCAGGAAACTCATACTTCATTCAACTTTATTTTATTTATGCAAAAATCGATTATATAATTTAATGTACAAATGAAATTAAAAATTGAAACTCAAAATTCGCCTATTGAACAGAGAACCAACTAAACAACGCTCAATTTACATTTTAAGAAGTCTTTTGAAAATTGTACACACAAATAATATGAATACAAATATATACCACTTCAGCTTATCAGCTGGCCAGAGGATCCCACGTCTTTCCATGCCCTGATCCAGCGGACCTGGACATGGAGACGGATCACAAGGACAGGAAGTACGAGCTGTAGCCTTCAAAATGCAGTTGGAAATGTTTCGTTCTTCTCTAATTATAAAATTGATATTTTTCGGTCGCGGGGATAAATGCATAAGCATGAGATGAATTGAACAAACAAATTGTTTTATCGGGTTTTTGATATATCGGTTCTTTCTTGGCATCCACCATAATTTGCTCGTATTGCTTTTTTACTAGTCCATGTTGACGAAATGTTGATGTTTAGAGATGGTAGGAGTTGAGATTTATACTTATTTAAAACAAATTAATTCTTTTTAACTAATTGCCAAATAATTGTGGTTCCTTCAATATTGACTATGACGTGTTCTTGTTTATTCTTCGGATGGTATTACTCGTAGAATGTTTTCCAAGCGTGCCTGACGCTTAGAATCATTTAAGCTTGGCATAGGCATCAACCTTTTTGTGAAACTGATTGTAGTATTCCAAAGCCACATTGCGCGTCTGATTCAGCGCCTGATTGATGTTTTCTGGTGAGAAGCGGCCACTAAAATCACAGAATCACTTAGTAATGCTTTCTTTAATTCATTCTTCATGTAAAACTTACATCAGAATCTTTTCCTTGATTAGCGCGGCAGACTTTTCGTAGCTATTGTTGGCCAAATCACAAGCGCCCGAAACGAAAGCCTCAAGTTTACTTGACAAATTGGGCACATATTGATCAATCTAAAAAAAAAAACATTTTTTAACAAAGGAAACAATCTGGTGAAAATACAAAGATCACTTCTAAACCGGTTTGAACACTCCGTTGGGAAATGACCTCATCTTAGAATTGGAAAAATAACGTACAAACTTGGCAAGCACGGGCCACTTGGTATTGAAGTATCCCTTGCCGGATTGTATGATATTGTATGCTGCATTCCTCGCCAGCTTCCACAGATCTACAGAAGTCTTAATTGCTGGTTCGGCATACGGTGGGACATGTTCCTCCGCCCATTTATAGCCCCGGGCGCTTGCTCCCATGGTGACATACCAGGCCCTCTGGACATGTGGCAAAACTCCAGCGTTTTTCAGTACTTTGCCAGTGGCTGATTTCTCAAACACCCCCTTGCCATTGACCTCGGTATCATAGCAGAGAGCGCCAGCAATCAGTGCAATGATGAAAATACTACCCAAAGTCCACTTACAGCAGCCACATTTCTTCTTCTGTGTCGCAGAATTTTGTTTGTTCTTCTTTTGCTGTGCGCTGCTTTTTTCCTGAACAGTCTTGTAGGGGTAGGAATGAAGTTCTTATTAGTATTAAAGTACATTTCAGAAGGCTTATATTTCGAGGTATTTGTTCGTTTAGCTTGTTCTTTACCTTTTTGGCAGCGGTCACTTGTTTGCCACCCTGTTTGCTACTTTTCGGTTTAACCTGAGCCATTTTGAAATTAATTTCTCTTAAATTTCGGATAACTACGAGTATTTATAGTTTTTTTTTCAGCTTCTGTTGCAAAATATGTCGGAATTAATAAATGACGTGTTTTGTTTTGATTTTTGTAATTGTGTTTGCTAAAAAGTATGAAGAGGGCTTTTTAAGCTTTGAAATTGAGCTTTTGATACAGCTTAGCGCTAATGAATTGGTTTGAAGACGATTTCGGATTCTTGGAGGGACAGGGCAGGAGAGGACAAACGGTGGGAGAAAGGCGTTCCAATAATTGGAGGCAGCTACATTCGTCGACACACAATGTTTAAGACCAGGGACAGCCAGTTTTTCAGAGTGAGAGTCAGGAAAGGTGGCAACACTAGAAATTTGATAAGGATTTTAGGGAGAGAACAAAATATGGCGTTGAAATTTACTTTGCGAGACTACTGAAGAAAAAAGAAAGCCATGCCATACAAGTTGGACTATCTTAAGAGTTCAACGACCTTTAACAGAGGGCTTTAAAGTTTACAAGTATTCAAGTATGTATGCATGTATTTATTTACAATTCTTGCTGAATTCTTGCTGTTTTTATGAAAATTATCAGTTTTGAGGAGCTTAAAATGGGCATACGTAAATCAAGATATCGAGTATTTCGGTAGATCGTGATGGACAATGGACAGACCTGCCACGTGTTGAAACAAGCTGGAACCGACATACATCCCAACTACTTGTTGTTTCTTCTTGGTCTCTTCTACTTCTTGGGCAAGTTATTCTTTATGACGTGGATAACTTCGGGGGAGAGACGCCAAAGTGACACCACTGCCGAATGTATTAAGAATTAGAGTTCGCAGAGGTGCGCACAATCTAAAATGAGATGGGGTGAGAGGGGCGGCGAGTGGCATAAGACAGCCAATCATAGCTAGAACACATCATTCGCATCGACGACGGTGTTTCTTAGATTGCGTTTGCTAGACGCAAGATCACCAGATGTAGTGTACTGATAGGGCAAGAAGTCATACGTTTGCTGATAAATACAATGTTGAAAGCACTTTTCGAAAGCAACACGTCCGGTCAGAGAAAATTGAGCGGCAACTGGACCCGCATGGCAACGCCATGAAAAAATGCAGCTTGCTGGTACCAATACACAAGAGCGTCACACACAGCCATACGCACACGCACACTGTATAAGACGATTCGAACACGTAGACAAAAAACGCACTTTGCACACTAACAACAATAGTTTAGTTGCAGAACACGAATATATTGACAGTTAAAACTATCAATTAATAAAAAGGGGAGTAAATTCGCTCAGACGCCGGCAAATGTTTCTCTCTGACAGCAACGAAGTGACGTCGCGTTGGCAGCGTCCCTCTGAAACTTTATTTGATTGGCAATTGCTGTCTTTCTACGCGAAAGTAAACTGCATAAATGTATTTAAATGACCGATTTTGATTAACTAGCCCACTTCATTCTTTTTAGCACCAGCTGGAACCATTTAGCACATTACAAATTTTAGTTTAACTTTTTAATTTTTTTTATACCTGTGTTCAGTCTCGTATAACGATATGAAATCGAACTTAGCCCACTTAAGCCCCCTCTATTTAAACAGTTGAACGACTGGAGTTAAATGGCGGAAAATATTACTTATTGTAAATTCTTCTTGTAGTTCCATGACATCTTTCCACTGAATTAAAAAAAAAGCACGATGTTTTTCACCTGAACTGCGCTAAATTATTATATATTCATTATTTTCGGTGGAATATTAAAATACCCTTGGTTTACAATGGGTTAATCGTTCTCGGTCAAGGATTGGAAACCATGTTCCTCGATTTCTATATTCCGTGGTATATTACTAGCTATATAGAACATTTAGCCATGCCCACATAATTTTATCTGATTAATGAATCAATTTTCTACTTGACTGGCTTATTTGAAATACCGGCTTTTATTTGATATTGTCTAAAACAATCTTTAGACAAATAAAGTCAAAGTACGGTATGAAACATTAGTATACTCTTTGGGTCATAGTCATAGTTTCCTTGCATACTACCCTATTTTCTTGAATGTAAAAATTGTTTTTGAAGCTGCTTTAAACAGTAACTAATAATAACATTTTCTTTGATGGACATTTGTTTGACAAAATGAACTGGAAAATTTCGTTTTGTTAGCTTTAAAGCAGAGACAGGCTAGTTTCTGGTTATTGGACCATGAGATGACAAACCTTTCCTCACTTCTATAATATTCTTTTCCCTAGGGTGTGCAGAATGTTGACCATCCCGCGCCCATGTTGCGGGACATGCTGCTCGTTTTCTCGGCACATGAGTCCGACCCATACAAATTTAATGTTGCCAACGGCAAAAAACGATTCAGTAGCCGATTCAGGGAGAGCGAAACATGAGCACCAATGTGACCAGATTGACATACGAACAAGTGAAGTGTTGGAAAACTAATGCCGAAAACGCGGAATATTCAAGTGAATAGACAAACTCACCACTAAAACTTCTATTAATTCATCAAGGCAGCTTTCTCTCCGTTTGCTTGACTGTAGCTCTTCGTTTAAAAGACGCAAATCATGTAGAAAAGTGTGATATACTGGTGATTTTGCAAGTAAATTAGTAGATGTCTCCCAGTCTTTGTCTGAAACGTTTGAAATTCAAAATTAATCGGTAACATGTACATACTCGTATTATATGCCATGTGCATACCATACCTATAGCTTGTAGTAGCAATAAGCTGGCTAACTGCTGCTTTTTGTAGTTCATTCGCCAAACTTTCAGGCAATCATCCCCACCGCTGCTGAGAAGGCAACTAATGCATCCTTCAATTTCGTTGATTGGCTTATTTACAGTCGTTATGTCGCGGAAAAGCGTCAGGAAGATATTCGCATGCTTAACCGGGCTGGAAATGTACTTTTGCTGAAATTACAAACAAAGCAATGGAGTCAATGGCAGCGCTCTTAACTTAATTGTTTTCCAGACTCACCAGCAACTGACTTGCACTCCGCTTCAGGCTTTGCTGGAGCTCCTTGGGTAGATTATTATAGGTAGCATTCAGTGCGTTATAGGTGGCGAAAAATTCATTCTGATTAAGCAGCAATATATCCTCCGAGGTGCCTACAGCGGCTGCGTTAAGGACCCTTTCTATGTAATCTACTACAAACTTTGAGTAGGTTTTCAGTTCCAAATTGGGTAACATTAAATTCTGCCAGACCTTAACTCCCTCATTCAGTGATCTATAACCGCCCTGTCCGATGGCCCACAAAATACTTAAGCAAATGCTGCTCCTATTTTGATAGGAGTTTCTCAGTAAAGCGGTCTTGGCAAAGTTTTTAGAGCAAATACTCGGCCAATTCTGACCTATTAACTGTAGCATAAACTTGTAGCCAACCACCGTCTGGTTATTGTTAAGATCCGTAGTCATACCATCTAATAGAGAGTAAAAAAAATACTCTAGATTTGACTCGCCTACGCTACTAAGGAATTCTACTACTGATTTCTTGAGAGCAGCACTCGCCAGATTACTAGGATACTGAGCAGAACGTCCAGAGAATACGGGATCACAGTCGTAGGACAGGGCTCCATTGAAATAAAGGGCAATCTGTAAGGAAATTAAACAATACAAATCGTATGAACGATTGATGCTACTTGCATAAATGTACATGTTCCTATAAAAAAGTACTCCTGAGTTCTCTTTGTCGTTTCCACTAATTTTTGCCACGACAGCGATACTTTAGTTTGCAGCTTTTACGCACGAATTCACTTTTTTTTTTTTGCGATAGCTTGCCTTAAATTAGTTTTTGTTCTCCGTATCTTTTCGTAATATGTAAAAGGCTGCTTCCCGACTTACATGACTAAGCCATCGCAACTCAGAGCCAGGACAGCTTAATTTCACTTGCGTCAGCTGAGCAGCAAAATCATCCGGAGTTATATGCTTGAGGGCCTGTTCTAGTGTTTTCGGCTTAGCCAGAGGTGCCGGCATCTGTTTCTTGGTTGATCCGCCTCCACTATTGCCTCCAGACCCAACTGTTTTTATGGCGTTTTTCTTGATCGGCGACTTGTTTTTCGATGATGAGGCACTCGAACTAGACTTGGCAGGCGAATTCGATATGCTGTTGTTGTTGGTAGATCCGAATAAATTGCGATATTGCTGGGTTGGCACTGGGACAGAATTTAACGGGTGCATTTAGTCTCTTTTAATGTCAATTAATTACATGTACTTACAGAGTTCCTCCAGCTTTGGCATCTGAGCTGCAATACGCTTCTGTTCCGTATGTGCAGTAACTTTTTTATCCAGATTTTTTTGTTTGCGGGACTTGGTAACAACTTCCCATTGATCAGACATATTTATTTGCAATAAATTACGGGAAATATGAACTTTTTACTTAAATAGGTAAATCAAAGTAAGTTGACAAAAATTAGTGCTGCGAACAGTGTGACCAGCGGATTTATGAAGAGACGAGATATACGGACTGACCCTAATAAATATACCAAAATATACCGTCTCATTTTAAACATATACCGTAAATATACTGACGAATTCAAGATCTATTTTACATATTCCTCGTTTTTGATATTCCGTGGTATATTACTAGCTAAATAGAATATTTAGCCATGCCCACATAATTTTATACGATTTATGAATTAATTTTCTACTTGACTGGCTTATTCTAAATACTTGCTTTTATTGGATTTAATTGTAAATAAGTTAAGAGAATTTTTTACTTAAAGTTGGCCCAGTGTAACCGCAGAACGAACTTAGCCCACTTAAGCCCGCTCTATTTAAATATGTAGCTGTATGACACTAGATTTTGCTAACTGACTAACTGCAATATCAGAGACAGCCTTATGGGAAAAACCTGCAGATGAGAGCGAGAGAGATATATTCGTCAGCTTGGCAGAAATGATATTGCTGCCTGGCTTTCTGTGTATGGGAAAACATAATTTTGTTCTTCGACTAATAGCCATATATACCAATAGAGACTTATTTCATTATTAACGATTTTTCTGCCTCTCACTAACACACCATGCCCCATCGGAACTATTGTTGTTGTTGGCGATCATGGACGCTCGCACCTCCTTGTCCTAACACACCTTGTAAAATTCACGCAGTGCTGTCATGCTAGCTTAATTTCAAAGGTCACATTTTGTATACAATATTTAAAATATTTCATATGTTATGGAGGGATTAACGATGGAGATTAATTTCGATTATGATTCGGCGTTTTCAGTTTTCTGGTATATTCAAAATTGTGGATTCGTGAAAGGGAAGTGGGCTTGGCAAAATTATAGAAAAAACTTGATTCAGTGTGATATCGCAGGAGTCTGCATATGTACATTATTTGGTTGCTGTAGCTCTCATAGTCTCTGAGAACTAGGCGTCAAAAAAGACAGATGGACTGAAAGACATAGCTATATCGACTGATCAAGAATATAAATACTTTATGGGGTCTGAAACGCTTCCTTCTGATTGTTACACACATCCACTTTCACCGCAAATCTATACTGTTTGAGTATCGGGTATAAATAGGCTTACTTTGGAACGCTATACTGATTTTTCTAAGTTCAGTTCAGAAGCTTGTCGATGTCCGTATATACTCATTGTTAGAAATGAGTACACGGTATGGTCACTGCGCAATCTTGGCAAATTCAGACGTCTGCTCTGATGAGATGAATAAATACATGCTATATGTACAAATGTACGTAAATGTACGAACAAATAAGTTTCCGAGGGCAGACTGAAAAGAATACACGGATTGATATAAAAGCTTCAGCCACAAAAAATTAGTAGAATTAAGCTATGGGATTCCCACCATTATATTTTCCGTATTCGGCTTCAAACTTCAGCCAAATGTCATCATTTTAGGAAACAAACTGGGTTTTTCCAGAAAGCTGATTCCATACATACATAAGTATACGGTATCAGCCACATCCGGAACATTGACTTTGGCAGACAAATCATTTTGTCTGAATTTCTTATTGCCATAATTCATTCAAAAATAATGTACATATATATGTTTCGTAGATCCAAATGCTTGATAAGAAAAGATTCCGTTTGGTAACATCCGGCCCGACTTGACCAAAACCATCTGACCATCTCAGAAGTTTATTTCAGTATACGCTTAAGACGACATCTTTTTTAGGGGAAATCCAGCCTGGTCTATTGTACCGATCTCCTTTCTATGGTTCTAAGGTTTATTTTTATTTAATTTCCGTTAATTTTAAGATGATAAGAAGATGACACGCGTGCAGAAATGCTGACACTTAGAGACCTCGACCTGTACATACCCATTAATTGAAGAGTACATTAGTTTGAATATATTTGAAAACTCCTCCGACATAAGAGCACAATTATCTTATGGTTCTATTCCACCAGACCTCAAGATATCTTGAAGTGAACACTTGAACACTTCTGGAATCTCCATTCAATTCATCGGAATGCAAGTTTGAACTTCAAATTCAAATCTATAAAATCAAAATACTTGCAGCAGACCCAACAATTTACGTAGCGGGTATCCTATGTTCGGGGCTTGCTTGTGTCTCCTTATCGTACACACGTAATTCTATAATTTTTCTCGCCCGAACAATGTAGATTGACGCCACACATTTAGTTAGAACTGGGAGCTCATAATATACAAACGTTCCGCTGCTAAGACAATGAAAAATAAAATAGCGTTGATCTGTATCCTTGTGGTACTGAGCCTTGACTGGCTATATGAAGGCAGTGTCCGCGCGGACAGCGACAGCGACAGCAGCAGCAGCAGCAGTAGCAGTGGAGAGCATAAATATAAATACGGAAAAAAGAAGAACAAGAACAAATACAACTATCCCGCGTACCCGAGTCCATACGAGTACAATCCGTATCCCAATCCATACCCACAAAACAATTACAACCCATATCCCTACAATCAGTTTATGCCGCCCTATCAGCCGCCATATAGTCCGTATCCTTACAACCAGTTCATGCCACCTTATACACCTCATCAAGGGACTTTGGCTCCGTCAGCGGATCCAAATCCAAGCTGGAACTATAATGGACCTCCAAATCAGCAACCAGCTGTCCCGCCGGGACAGGCCCCACAAACGCAGCCCGCCTCAAGTGTAATCAACCACTCGCTTAAAGTCAACAAAGAATACAACGAAGACGGACACCATACATCTTAGGAATGCTTTTATAATAAAACAAAAATAAACAGGAAGAGTAAACTACAACAACACTGTTTATATGACGAACTTGCCTGCTTTGCAGACTTTTGCACACACTGATACTATTATCAGATGATCCCCAAGCGATTCTCGAGTCGAGTATCAATCAGCTGAGTTATGCACATGACATGTTTACTATTCAGGGACCTTCTCTGCCTGATGTTTAAAACACTAATTCAGGAGCGTACTTATTTGAATCTTAATATGTACACATAAGTACAAACAGTCATAGAAAAAATAATGTACATTTTTCTCATATTTTTCAAAATTTTCTTCAGTTAATATTTTTTTTAGGTTTCCTAATTTTGATTTAGGGGACGTATACAATAATGTATCAAAATCTAAAAATCACATTATATATTTTATTTATATTCTTGCACGGGCAGGAAAAATCACATTTACATTTCGTTTCATCAGGCACTCTCTGGTACAACAACAGTATTGTGATTGTAAAGGTGTATGTTGTATGCGTAAATATGCGAATACTTCTGTATGCTAAGTATAAGAGGTTCGAAAGGATGGCATATAAAGGCACATAGTTCGCGTGGAGCCAGCGGATTGTTTTGCCTTCGCGCCTTTGCGCTCAATCGAAACTTAACTAGCTTTGTGGTTCGATCCCGAAAAACAATAGGTTCGGCAGAGCACGGCTTTGGACGCTCCAGCGGAGAAATGAGCCGATCATCGTAGCTAAATTCATTGTATTTTAGATATGGCGATGGTGAATAGCTCTGAGTACTAACGGGAACGCTTGGATTAAACCTCAACGCTGCTTGTCGCATAAAATTAATCGTTTTGTTGGCATCTACAAAGTTCTGCTTCAGGAAAAATTGCGGCGGCAACGATGGTGCATCTCCAGTATGCAGTGAACGCACGTTACGCATTTGGTCATAGAATTGCAGTATAATTTGAAGCAGCTCCACAGAATCGTCTTGATAGACTCCCATAACTTGCTCGCCAAGTATGGTGTAGAAAACATAAAAACGGCGAGGAGTGGGGATCTCGCCCAACGTTAACAGCGGCGTAATATCATTGTCTTTTGGTCGTTCTTCAAAACGCAACAAGATCAGGTCACTGTTAACCAATTGCATCTTTTCCATTATCATATGCTCCAACTATAAATAGGCAAAACGTGTCACAGGTGGTCAACCATATGCTTCTTATAAAATATATACTTACAAAGTCGAAGTTCTTGTAGAAATCCTGATATCTTTGACTTGATCTGGAGCTGTTTGCATCAATTTGTCGATATAAAAAACTCAGTACGCGTTGTTTTATGTGTGTAATTGGCAAAATTGTATTGGCGTCCAAAACACCTATATCTGAAGAAACTTCATCGATAAAGCCCCTCGGCCGAGGACCAATTGTCTCTCGTTTGACAAGGCGGCCAGCGACCACCTCATATATATATATGCACTGATATAACCTCGACATGATCGCTACCAAGGAGTCATGGACCGAAATGCCGTGATTATGTCCAATAACGATTGAATCTTGCGGCAGGAAGAGTCTGTCAGTGACTACGCCCAATACCAAATCCACAACAAAAAATATGTATGAGAATGCGTCTAGTTTGTCAAACAGATCCGGATAGCTTATATAATCCGCTGTTGCCAACGCTCCATGCAGGATGCACATTGCTGCGAGAAGAACATAACGTCCGTTTTCCAAGAAAACACTAAATTCACGGTGCAAATAGAAGCGCCCATAATCGCCCTGGCACAAGCGCAGAATTCTAACATCATTTGTTGCGAATAGTCGATCAAATATCGTGTTTTTTAGTGTGCCGGGGCCTCTGTTTCCGGCAATGTAGCACTCGGTTTCTCCGACTTCGGAAATTAGTTCTCCCACGCCCGATGCGCCGAAGCCTTTATATTTGTAAATATGTAAGCTTCTCTGATCGTGAGAAAATGCCAAGAGCTTGCTTCCGTCAGGGGTAAACTTGCGTAGATAAACAAGTGGCACTGCCACATAATCTATTGTAAGACAGGGAGTGATACATTTGTAGAACCCTCGCTCATAAGTAAGGTATGGGCTTTGATTGAACTTGCTGCCGACTCTGGTGTAACACGATTCACGATTCTGCAGCATATGCACGAGATTTTGTGACTGCAGACGCAGGTTGTATGCTGTCATTATTAAATGCCGAGTTAGTCTAGAGAAACGAAACTGTAAAAAATATCGATAGTATCGATTATTGTAATAGCACATATTCTGCTACCGCCTTTCTTTATAGTTTTATATACATATGTACTTATACACTTCTTTATGCTGGACGCGGAATTTTAAACGGAGAGGCCAATATCAAGATCATTCCACCATATAGTTGAAAGGGAAAACAATGGTCAAAACCTTTTGATTCTGGCGATAGCTCAACCAAAGACAGTATAAATATTTCTTATTTTAGTTTACTGTCGTATTATTTAACTTTATTTAGTGTCCAGATATTAGCGGATACCTATATCTCAAACAAGCACTTTTCATTTTGTTGGCTACAAAACTGGAAATGGGACATTTAAACATTATATCCAACAATGTGGCGCTTTCCGATGCATTCGCCAATGTAAAACCAAAAGATGACCTCGGCGGTGATAAGCGTGTTTAACCAAGCTTCACGAACGGTAAGGTTCTTGTATGAGCCGGTTTTAGCACCCTTGACAATGTTGCCAATGCTCTGACGAATTGCTGGAATATCAGCTGGCGTTGGTGGAGTTAGTTCCACCTTGGCGTATTTCAAGAAAACATCGAGCTGAGGCCTTGCCTGAACAAGAAGCCCTGAAAAAAATTGCATTACATAATTCGGTATTGTGTGAAAGTATGCTTTTTTCCAAAATTTAGACTTTTAAATGATAAAACTTACTGTTTACAAGTCCCGATCCCTTTGTTGCCAAACTCGCCATATTTTCGTGTAATCTAAAAGTACTTAAGATTAAAAACTAAAAGATTTAAAAGAAATTGCGAAAACCTTACCAAGTCAATGCGCGATGAAACAGAGATGTTATGCACTAAGGGCTGCTGAATAATTCAAGACATATCGATAGTCGATAGAAACGCGAAATATCAAGTAGTAATTATGATACACATCCAAAAATTTGTTTAATATCAAGCGAGTTTCCAATAAATGTGAGATTGTAAAAAATATACATGGTACATACGATACATTAAAAGAATAGTCGATGATACTACACTTAACTAACTTTACTCACTTAACTAATCTGAAAGACAGTGCACATTCCAAGTGCTGTGGCGCACTATTTATGCGAAAGCGATGACTTTTAATCTATACTAGCCAAGTCTACAAAGATTATTTATTTATTTATAATTTATCCGATCGACTAAACACCCAAAGTCACTGCATTATTCATTCGTGAGAACTCTTCTCTGCTTTCAGACAGGAGTTAAGTTAGTAGCTAGTTAAGTGTAGTGCCACACTAATATTTAAGACTACATTATATTATTACATTATTTGAATGTTGTGCTTATTATTAACAGCTTCCATTGTATGGCAGGCTGGACAACAAACCATTTTTTTTTTTTTTTTGTATTAAATTCAAGCAGAATTGTACATTTCAATACTATTTTTATGACACACTTTGCTAATTATATTTATCAGGGCTGCTCTTGCTTGTAGATTACACTACAAGCATCGATAGTCTATCGATTGCTTACAATCAAGTGCACACCACTACTATAAAGGTGTGGAAAAATAAATTCCACAAAAAGAGCAAATATTTATGAATTTAATTTGTATTTATTAAGCAGTTCTTGAAAATTAAATTTAAATATTAATTTCATCCGAATCAAAAGTGGCTGTTTGATGTTTTTTTTTGGGAGTAGCGCTGAAAGAAAAGAGTGACGGGCGGTGAGTGTACTAGAAAAAAGGTGTGATTAAATCAAATGAAGTGGTGACCGAAACAGTGCAAAAAGAAAGTGCCTTCATAAATGATCATAACCACGTATGAATATTGTGTCGATTTAGTAAAACTGTGCATACAGAATAACGAAAAGGTGAAGAGATTCCTACATATTCGCATATGTAAATATGTACCCGCATGTACATACATATATACATGTAAATATGTATGAACAGCTAACCAAGACTTATAGCATTGATTATTTAATTTGCGTTGGTGAGTGCACACAGTGCAAATAGTGGGGCGAATCAGATCCCATTAAATTGGGGGTATTGACTAAACTTTGCTCAGTCTGCGCTACGGTAGGGATGATTTGGGCTGAGCCTCTTATCACAACATGGAGAATACCCATACATATCTGTGGGGTGTGGTCCATCGGTCCAATAAATGTTTTAAATTACAGTCCCGAGAACGAGGCTGTAAACTTCGTTTCAACAGTGCATACAAATTCAAAGTGTATAACTCTATCATTCACTATTAATACAGTTCTAAAGAAGCATACGCCGGAAAGAACCCCTAGGGTCAATGGTTTTACTTTTATGATATAATGTTTCAACAAAGTGGCTGATAAGACTGGAATAGACTGAATAGCTTTGAACAAGGAAGGTCCTGGAGTGAAACATTATTTGTTGAAATGTAACATTATTTTTATTCTTGGTTAGATCTTTCACAAAATTAAACAAAAATGCGTTGAGGAAGTTAAGGTGGTGCTGCTGGTCATCAACTGATTTGATTAAGTGTTAAACCAAAATTTAACTAACTTCTTCTATTCAAGTCAATGTGGACGCGTTAAAACCCGGTTGTGATTAGTTGGAGATTTTCATTACTTACCGAGGATGCCTCTGCCAAAGCGATCTATTGAGCCCGTTCATGTGGCACGATCCGTGTACCAACAAGATGAGCTGCAGTCGGTAGAGCTGGAGACGGTAACAAACACCACACTCACGAATATCATACGGCAGCTGTCATCGCTGTCGAAGCACGCCGAAGATGTTTTTGGCGAACTGGCCCGAGATGTGGGAAGTATTGGCGATCGTGCGAATTCTCTCCAGGCACGCATCGATCGGCTGGCAATTAAGGTTACCCAGCTGGACAGCACCGTGGAAGAGGTGCCACTCACCGATATTACAAGGAAGAAGGCCTTCAAGTCGGCAAAGATATTTGATCAGCAAATCTTCTCACGAGCTACAATGCCTGCCCCAATGCTGGAGACATACGCCCAGTGCGACAAGCCACCACCGCTGGACAAGCTGAACGTCTATCGAGACGATGGAAAGGATGGCCTCAAATTCTACACTGATCCGAACTATTTCTTTGAGCTATGGCGACAGGAAATGCTGAAGGACACGGAGCGCGTCATGCACGATAAAGGGAAGAAACTTAACCGGCCACGACCAGACGGTGGCAGCGGCGGGGCCGCCGGTCGTGGCAATAAAAAACAAAAGACAAAAATTAGAGCACCGCATAATACTCGGGAGAAGCAGCGACAGCTCGTCCTGGGCCACGGCGAGACGTTGATGCCCAACAACGTTATTTATCGCACTCCAAATTCAATGGTCAACGAGGAAGCCGGATATGGAAGTAAGTATGAACTTTCGCGACCATACATATGTGTACATACATAAATACGTATGTACCTATGATTTAATCAAAAGCCAAGTACTCAGTGCGAAAAAAACTCTTTAAAAGGCGATCCGAATTCGGATGCAATAGGAAATTTGACAATTCTCTTTATACGCACTGAATATTTGTACTTATCTGCACAACGATACGATAAATACAATTTACTTAATTTTCAAATATGTCCTGTCTACCTACGTAGCTCAGCTAGTCAAAATAATAACCACAGCGCAAGGCGCCGACATCGATGTGCGGCACCAGGTAGTGTCGCATTTGCCCGATATCGATAGGGATAATGTCCAAGACGTAGGTACGAACGGGTCCGGGGCTGCATACGATAAACATGAGCATAACTTGGGCGGACATACGATACTGGCATTCAGCATTTGATACAAATACTCCATACATTCACTTGTTTAATAATCACTTTAATAAAACGCTAGCTCGTGTGTTTTCGATTCGTTCAAGCAACTGATAATCGCTCGCTAATATACGTATGATGTTTGTGTTGCAGAGAAATGAAACTAAACCCAAATAAAAAAAAAAAAAATTAGTTGTCTCGCAGACGTTCTTCAGCGTTTTCTAATTTTATTCTGTTTGAATATATGAGTTACATATTAACGTATTAATTCATTCAAGCTGTTCATCATCTTATCATTGCTCATCTGCTTTACATAGACCTCGAATTTTGAAAGAATAATAAATTATTCAATTTGGAAACCAAACGAATGTAATTTCGGAAATATATAATAGGAGCCAAATTTAATAGGATGCTCCTGTGATGCCAGTGCAGAATACCGAGCAAATAAATATTACAGCCAGAATACAAAAATAATAGAACAAGAATAAATAAAAAAAAATAACAGTTGTAGTTTTAAACGAATTACTTCAAACCATCATTCAGACTTCGATCCGACTCACACTCAGACTCATTGTCGCATTCAAGTTCTTTCGAGTACTCAACAATTTCATGAAAGTGTCGGTTAAGAAGTTGTATTAAATCTTTTGCATGCCATAAGTTTTATGAACTTTTTTTTGTTGTTGTGCAATGATACGTATAAAATTGACTGTAAATATGAATGGAACAAACAAACACACCTGATCATCTCATTTACAGATTCAGTAAAGCCATATAATATGCTCTCACATTTGGAGAAAAACAGTAATCTCACAAAGCAAACCGCCGTTGCAATTACAGGTTAGACATCAAATCAACTTAAAGAAAGCTCAACATAGACTCTAAATGTTTCTCATACGCATACACTTCTATCCTAATTTTTCCACGGGCAACTTTTTATCTGTTCATTTGGTTTGCCCAGACCAGAGAGGTCCCTCCAATAACATATAAATATATGTATGTATGTACGTGTGTATGAAGTTGCACTCTATCGATATCGCAATGGAAATATGTACACATTTCTACACATTCTTATGTTCAGTTGAATCATTGTTTACAAACCCAGAAGACATTCACTTTTTATTTGTCCAAATGTCAGATAAGTGTACACCCGAGAAAAGTAATTTTCGAGCTAAAGCTAAAGACTGAAAACAATTTCATAGTATTATTAGAACAACAAAAACCAAAACATAAAACACAGCATATTATAATATGGTAAACATATTATAGTCTGATGCAATCCCAATTAGATCACTACAGAATAAGCTGTGAAATTGCATATGTGTATAAATTCGATACGATTCACTTCGATGTCTAAAGGTAGCGTCACTTGCACGGAAATACAAAATTGCTTGTCATGTCATACATGGTACATACATCGTTTTAATACTCTTGAAGCTCTACTCTAAAGCCCTCTTTATAGAAAGTCTGTCCGCCGTTTCTGTGAACCTCCCAGTTTCAAAGCTTAATTCTTCATTTGGCGCACGCATCGTACCAGAAGAGCTGCTATAGGAATATTACTTCCAACTCAAATTTATGTTTTCGTGCACATCACAGGATAAGATTTTGTCAAAATCGGATTAGCATGTCTGTTTAGAAAATAGATTTATTTAATGGTCGTAGAGCTTCAAGGGTATTAAACATTTCTCCGTGGTTTTTCTTTTTTGATTTAGATTCCATTTTGTGTAATTACATTTCTACCTTCGACCTAAGCATTTACGTACTTGGCTTGTTTTCTTATTTTCTGTAAGAATAGTTAACGGGTTGGACTCGTGACATTTCAATGGCACTAACGTTTCTGTTGCGCTTTTCTAGATATGGGTGTTTATGACACGCGCCCACCGCGTCCAAACTCCATTGAACTAAGACGCAGCTACCCATCTGAGCACGTCGATGGTAGCGGCTACGATCAGCATACCCCACAAGCGGCTGCCAATCAATACTCAACTTACGGCGGGAATGGCTTGTCGGCCGCACCTCACATGCATATGCAGCATCAGCAACTATACGATTCCGGGCTTTATCAGTCGCATGCGTTATACGGTCAAAGTGGACAGGGTGTTATGTCCCCAGAACCAATATACGGGCCGGGAACGCCATCTCGCAATAAACCCCGACCTTCGCAGCCACCACCGGCACCACCTTCGAATGGCAGTGGAGGCGGCACACCTACTGCCTCAAACGCAAATACTCCGACGCGAGGTCGAAGTATGTCGACAAGTCGTGACGCGTTGCCACCGCCGCCGCCAGTTCCAGATGCAGTTTCACCATTGTCATCAATGAACGGCGCCAACAATAGCCATATGTCTGTTAAACTACTGGGGCGCACAAACAGTGCATCGCGAGCTGGATCTCCGCAGATGGCTCCCAGCAACAGCGCCCATAATGCAAATGACCTTGTTATGGCGCAACTAAGTAATACATTTAACAGCATTGGCATGACAGGAAACCAACTGAACTCTCTTAGCGACTTACCTCCGCCACCACCAGTGCCCGATCAGGTTTGTTAGATTATTATTTTTAATTTGATTGCTCGGCCTCAACTTTTTCGATTTATCCTGTAGCACCTACCCAAACTGTCTTCACCAAATACGGCACCACCACCGCCGCCACCACCACCACCTGTAGATGAAGGCTTAGGCAGTCTCCATACAATGCGTCCACACCAAGTTCTACCCAAAACGCCTGCCAATGGCGAAATGCAGCAAGGGCTAAATGGTGGGTCGCACATTGTGAGTGCCAAAAAGTTACTGCCTCCATTCCACGATCCCCGCAACGATTTAATGAAAGCTATTCGAGATGGTAAGTGCCAATTGGTAATCAATAAATTAGTTACGCCCGAGCTAGATAACAATTTAATTAAATCTTAATTGCAGGCATCACTCTGCGTAAGGTGGAAAAGTCCGAGCAGAAGGAGATCGAACGCAACACAGCACCACTTGATGTGGCATCGATCTTGGCAAGACGTGTGGCGATTGAGTTGTCCGAGTCTGAAGATTCGGATAGTGAAGACGACAGCGAAGGTTGGATGGAGCCCAACGAAACATCGGCTTGATCCCTGATAAATTCATTAAATCCGGTCGTAATATTAAAGAATAAGAAGAAGAAGTAATTCCAAAGAGAATTAATCCATACGTTGGTATTTAGCAAGCGTATTCTGCAATTGGATTACTTAGAAGCACCAAAGCTTTTCAACCACTCTTATATCAAATATTCCTATTTCTACATTACTATATACATATATTTATAATCGAAAGCTAATAGATTGTATATACAAACAAGTAATTATATTATCGTTAAATTTACCGATATAGCACTAAACATTAGGCATTTACGAGTATGTAAAACTCGATCGGGTGCGAAATACGCTCCTGAATATTACGATGTGTCTAAATAATTATTGTCTTTTGTATTATAGAACTTGGTGTTTGGATAATAATTTATAAATAATCGATATTAACACTAAACTCAATCCTATCCCTACCCGAAAATCTGAATATCCGAAAAAAAGAATTTTAATGCAATTAATATAACATTATTCACATTAAAAGCTTACTATGCTGTATATACGAAAATATGTAAAGATAAAAAGCTTCGGCACTTGATCACATAGATATAAATTGTATTATCTACATATGTATAATTAAAAGATTTGTAATTGATCACGTATAAATAAGCACCTATGGATGTGTGGTCATATATGCAAACGTCTAAAACATACATGTATTCTTTAAACAAATATAAAATAAAGTAATTATTACCCAACATTTACTCTACAAAAACAGTTTCTTCCCCGGTAACCTGTCCGGTACCGTTTTTCTGTCTTTGAGTCGGATCCGGCCATAGTGATGTTAACCCGAGCCTTTCCATTCACAAATTCCAATTCAATTTTTCGTTAAATTCTCTTACTTAAATTCTCTTTTAAACTATCTTTCGTCTATAACCGCGGTCTGCTGCCTATCTACTCGCGTTCAGTTACTCAGCTCGTCTGGGTCCCAAAGCGACGTACTTTTTTAACAACAAATACATGGTCCAACGTCGATCGAGACTCGAGACTCTTCTGGGTTTGCCGCCTTTGGCCGACGAACGAATAATTCAATTAACGTGAGAAATAATAGAGCAACAAAATAGCAGTGAGTGAGCATGTCGCAATTGCGTGAAAAATGTCATGAACAAATATCATCAAGTACAACATTAAATGCTACCTTTCAATATTCAAAATTACCCCGACGCAGCATACAACATAAAACTACAATCGTAAGTGGTAAGTGCTGAAATTTTTTATTGTAGGTTAATTTTAGATGGATGCGGTATGGCACACAAATATTCTCTCGAGGCTTTTTAAGTAACTTAATGTTGTTTAGCATACTTTGAATTAATTTTTCACTTTGGTTATAACTTTAAGTAACTTAATGATGTTTAGCATACTTTGAATTAATTTTCCACATTGGTTATAAATAAAACTGACATTCGCAATACGAAAATTAAGAATGCTTCCTGCATATCTACGATCAAAATTGTAGTGGAGATAAACTTATAGATAATTGTAGTGGAGATAAACTTATAGATAATAGAACTTTTTCTCAAGCGCATTCTGTGGAATGGAGTGCAAATGTGTACCGACGAGGGTAGCTAGTTTTTTAGCATACTGGCAAACAGCGGGTACACGTGTAGTTCCCGACCAGTTATAATAAAGATGACACATCTTATATGTGAGCTTTTGGATTTGGTCAGGGCTGAGGCGTATGTTGCTATAGAGCACATTATAGCCCGTTGGCGACACTGTTCCTTGGCGAACAGCCTGTGACACCAAGTAGAAGTCGTATCTTTCGGGCAGAGTAACAATGTTATCTACTACAGTTCCAGGTGGGGGATTTCTTCCGTTTCTAAAAAAACGCGTGTTGGAAGATTTAGTGACCACAATGTATGCCAGCATCGGTGGACCACTATTAGCACGCTTATATTCAATATCAAGCTTTTCCACAATATCTTTCACTTCGTATTCAAACAACTGCTTCAAAGATCCTGAGCTAACACCGTCACGATAGAATAGTATACGTGCTGGTAACTTTTGATGCTCTCCCTGATATTGCCTTAAGGCTTTGGCCATCATTGGCCAAAGGTTATTAGCCAGTACATCAAAGGCACTGCACTCTGAGACAGTGCTAAAGTAAGTTGAATTTTGCTGAAGATCCATGGAAGCAACTAAAGCACCATAAGCCTTACGGCGGTCACGAGCGCTTTTTGCGATATCAAAGCCAATGGTCATTAAACCAGAAAGTGGCAATTCAATCATCCATGGTGTATACCCCAATTTACAATTCAATTGAATTGCTATTTTTGTTGCAATACTCAATAGGCCTCGATTTTTCGAAGTTTTTATAGTCACAACTTGCGTAGGAACGGCTCTGTCAACACATCCTCTCTTTTTAATGGACGAATATCTGAAAAAAAGAAATGTATTTCATTTTGCATTCCAAAGTTGGCTTATTTTGATTATCAAACCTTTCTACATTGTTATTGGGAACAAGGCACAAGATTAATTTTGGATCCATGTCCGCACATTTATCCATAGCTCGCACATATGAGCCAGTGCGATCATCCTGAATTTTTATTCTAAATGTAAAGAGCGTTATTTTAAGAAAAATATACATTTTGCAGTTTTCAGCTTACACATGTGGACTTCTAATTTTGAGTCCCATACCAGAAGCTGCACGAAACAAACTGTCGAGCAACGTTTTAAGGTCAAACGAATTACGCTCAGGTGTAATTACGGCCCACCGGTCGATACCCTCACTAGGAGTTGTTAGTAGTCGTTGATCACGAAAGCATCTTGTCCAATCGGCACTTTCGCCAGAAGAACATCTGAATACAATTCATTTAGATATAAAAGTACATTTTTTTATAGACGACTCACTTTGATTGATTAAAGACAATTTTCTGCGGTGCAATTATGCGACCTTGTACATTTATAAGATTTTCATCGAGTTTCATGTTCCAGTCGTTAAGTACTTTCACACTATCCGCGGTATTTTGCAAACGGTTATTGAATCTACGCAAACGATCTATGCGGCGGTCAGGATTCATACGGGTGTAATCTGACATTGCTCGCATCAATCTGTAACAAAAAGGTGACTGTCTTAAATCCTTAACAATATAACTAGATATTTAAGGCTTACTGAAAATTGGAGCGCATGGACTCAGTAAGTCCCGTTACTCGGCATAGCTCTGGAATAAGAACTACCACTTCACTGGCATTAGTTTTCTGAGCCTTGTCCTTATTTTTTGAAATTAACAAGGGCTGATTGTGGTCACGAATGCGTATGTTATATTTCTAAAACAATTGATGTTTGTTATTTTCGATTTTGTATCATGGTTTTTTTTTACTTACAGTCAGATAGTACTCGATAAAACTAACATCCTTGCCTTTGCAACTAAATGTGGACTTTGGCGATTGTGCAAAATCAACATCGTTAATGCGGTATGTTTTGTTATTATAATCTGTAAGAACAACCAAATCTAGAACATTCGCGCGAAACTCGTCTTGATGTCGTGAGGGGTTATTAGAGCAACGTTTCAATATCTCATAGACAGTTTCGGTGCGCATCACTTTATGTGTAATTTCAGCACATAGCATTATATCTTTTTCGTGTTGTCTGATCGAAGTTTCATATCCTGGCCAGAGTTCCATTTGATGATCTCGGATCGGTATCTACAAATATTATATGTTTTAGTTAAAAATAAACAAACATATTTTTTACCGAACTTCTATACCTTTGCGTGGGGATCAAAAAGATTACGCCCAACTAACTCAAGCTTCAGACCCTTCATGGAGCGGCGCAAAATGAGATTTAGCACTTGCAAAAAGCGCGGTTCTGCGTTCGACACAATTCCAACACACTTTATTGAGATTTTGTAGTCAGTTCCCATTTTTGATTGGCCACACAGAACAATTGAATCCTTCTCCAATTTTTTGTTTGTGAACAATTGTTTTCCATCAAATAGATAGCCAGCTCCCAAAATATTAGCGTGATTTGACAATATGCCCATACGCACGCGTATATTCTCCAGCTCAGGCTCGAAGTCCACATGGTAGTGAACTATACGCCACTCTGGCTTGGTTTGCAATCGAAAGAAGTTTGATTGCAAACTAATAGGTTCTCCATCCTTGCCTTGCTTAGATACGATATCAGCCGGACGGGTCCTCACAATATCATAGCGATCCAAGTGCTGCCGTTCCTGCACCGGACCACCTTCCCGTCTCGATGACTCATGAGATGGCTCACGAGCGACCACAGCGCCACTTGATTGACCTGATGTGGAAGCTTCAGATTGTCCTTTGAAAACCTTTGCACGCTACATAAAATAAATTTCCAATATAAAAATGAGAAAAAATGCGATACACTCTATTTATAAAAAGATCAAGAATGTAGCCTAAAGTCGATTTTACGATTTCCCTACAGAAAGACAGACAGACCTTGAATCCTATATTGATGTTGGTCGGTGAGTAGACTGCAAGCGTGAACCTGTAATTTTATCATTTGACCAAAGCCGAAGAGCCGTAGATCTTGTGTCTCAGCAATATTACATAGTCTTAAAATGTTTAATTATTTATTGAACGGTAAGTTTGTGTGCGTAGACGACAGGCACTAAGTCTTTAGTTTTCTTGATTGCAGCTTCATTACTCTCTCGTTTGCTTTTTGCGACTGGTTGTATGTTACAGACGTTCGAAAATTGGCAATGCAAATGAACCATTTCTTTTGCCGATTTTGGTATCTCAAATGTCGAATAGACATAATATATGGAGTCTTAGTATATGGATCTCATTTCTTAGGTTTATTTTTCAACTTTGACTTGACTTAACAAAAAGAAACTTCGTTAAATATATTATATTATTATATATATATATTAAATATTCAGATTTCCGGCAAATATATACTTATGAAACGAAATATGTGAGTTGTGAGTTGCTGCGGAGACCGCAACTCTGCATTTATACCCGATACTTAGTCAGTATGGCTCTCCTCCGGCAGACGCCGCTAATATTAAACGACACGGCAAAGAGGTCGTGCGAGAGACAGAAAATCAGTCTGAGCGTGACGTCGGGCGCTGCGTAGCCACTGCAAATTGATTTGCTCCTTTTGGATATACAAATGATCCGATCTGATCCAGATTCAGCAACCTGATAGATATGGTTATTGTCTATGATTGTGCGTTTTTAGTTTTCTCGAATCTGCAATATTGTGGATGCAACAGATTTTCGTCCTGGGGGCGGAAGGGGGTGGGGCGAAATTTTTAGATATACTTTTTTTAGTGAGATATAACAGAAGTGCGGATACCAAATTTGGTTACTCTAGCCTTAATAGTCTCTGAGATTTGTGGATGCACCAGATTTTCGTCCTTTGCGGGGGCGGAAGTTGGTGTGGCGAAATTTTGACACAAAACGGTCAAGGTCCGATATCACAGGAGTGTGGATACTTAATTTGGTTGCTCTAGCTCTTATGGGTTCTGAGATCCTTGAACTCATATTTTGCAATTGGCAAAACCGACCATGAAACCTGTGTGTTAGAGAGAGACAGAGCGAGAAGGAATGAAATTGTTTTCTTGATTCTGGCTATAATAATTATACGATCTGGTTCAGATTGTACGCTCTAGAACATATAAACATCCTCTACGCTTCTGCGTTGTCAGTTATCTCGTATCTTTGGACAGTGACATATCACAGAAGTCCGGATATAAAATGTCGTTGCTCAAGCTCTTATAGTCTTTGAGCACTAGGCGCTGATAGGGACGGCCAGACGGACAGGCAGACAGGGCTCAATCGACTCGACTATTGATGCTGATCAAGAATATATATACTTTATGAGGTCGGAAACGATTCCTTCTGGACGTTACACACATCCACTTTTACCACAAATATTTTACCAATACTCATTTTGAGTATCGGGTATAAAAAAATAGCCTGAACTAACTATAAAATAGCTGATTTGCTGTCAGCAATATAGTGCTTGTGTTTTGAATGTAGGCATGCAGATCCCTAACGTACATGCATACACATGTACTCTAATGTCGTTCACTGTACAACTTTTCAGCCTATGATTTCTTTCCTCCTTCTTCTCTTTCGCTCCGCTTTCCTAAGTTCCTAAGTCCGCTGACCGAAGTTCTTATTTTCTTCTGTTTCTTTTAAACTTCGATTCTTGCTGCTATTTTTAACCAAAAACATTGAAATATGTTTTTTCCTTTCATTGAATTTTATTCTTTTCTTTATTGTTTTAGTGTCTGGTTTTCAATGTATGAATTCAAGGGATACAAGACACCACTGCTTTATTACAATCGGTGTAAACACATGCATACATTCATACTATCAGCTCAAAGCATACAGTCGGTTTGAACAACTTTGAAGTTTAATAATAAGGAAGGGAGTTTCCAATCCCGACGTTGGTATTATTCAAAATATGTAAATACAACACATATAGCACTTTGAAGTGTAAAAAATGTTCTGGTTTATTTAAGCTGTGAGTCACTGTATAGATTCTATATGTACATACATATACATACATTAACTCGACTACACGAATAATTAAAACAAATTAAGGGATTTCAATTTGTAGTTTTATATGCAGTTACTTGATTTCAACAATATTTGTTTAAAATACATGTTTGTTTATTCTATTATGTGTAGAATGCGAAGACGTTGTTTTTTTTATTCTTTTAAAAGGCTTTCGACTTCGAAGTCAAAATGGCGGTCGGATGACGCCTTCGCAGACTGCACATACATGATACACAAACTTACAATTTTGAAGCGTCTGCAATTGCTTGCGCGGCAGAAATTTATGTTGGATTTATTTTCAAGGGCATTGCGTCTTTTTGGATAATGGTAAATATCAAAAACTAAACTTTGAATGTAAATATTTTCTCTTACAATGTGTTCGGGTAAATACGCATGTATGCATTTAAGGGAATTTCAATTTTTATAGTAAATGATTTTATATGATTTACGAGTATAAAGCTAAGCTTATGATTTTGCGGATGTTTTAACCTTGAAGTACATGTGCATACACAAGAAATCTGTACATAAATACTTACGCACTTGCAATTACCGAAATGTGCCAAGTGCGTCTAAAGACACAGAAATTTTCAACAGATAACTATTTAGAAAAGCGGGAACTCAATATACGAGTATATATGTATATCTATGCACATGCATTATGAATTGTATTTAAGTTTGAAATTTGTTGGTACTAAAGTATATGGCACACGCACACCATACCGCAAGAACCAATGCATGAAATATATGCTCCGAAAATGTGCAAGCTTAAATTTCATAACGATCTAGGGATAATAAAATCTACATACCGGTTCATCTCTTTTTTCATCAGTACTAGACCCTGGTCGGCCAAGAGATTCATCCAATGTCCCATGTGGGCGTCTATGTCCACGTCCCTGATTTTCCGACATTCCGTTAATCACACACTGCACAAAGCGCGGCTTTCAAAGTTTTTAAATGACAGCAGGCAGTGTGACCGCGGAGCTATCGAGAAAATATACCGTCTGACGATCAGAAATATACCAAAATATCGTCAGAAATATGCCGTAAATATACAGAATAAATATTTGGATTCTACTTCCATTATATTCCTCGCTTTTGATATTCGGTCCAATATTAGTAGCTAGCTAGGAACCTCAGCTATCAACTCATAGTTTTATCCGATTGATGAATTATTTTCTACAAGACTAAATAACTTTAACTTTAAATAACTCTCAATTTTATCGGATTTTTTATGAAATACGGAGGGAACGGAGGGATTTTTTGACAGATGTGAAACTCCGATTCACACCATCCACCATCTTCCATCCGTCAAAAAGCAGCTAATGAGCATAAAACTACAAAGATTAGGTTTAAATTGTGAAAATTCCACTTTTTTTAATTAGTTAATTGGATATATTATTGGTTATAATACAATTCATTTATGTACAATAAACCTTACTTTTTGGACGCCCTTAAAAATTACAGCAGCTCTGTTTGGAAGTTGGTTTGGCCTTGGCTGCTTGGAGGAACACAAAAGCACTGTGGAACACTATACTGCGCGAAGTGCTAACAATTCAATTCAACATTAAAAATTAGAGGACAAGATTACCACAAGGTGGGTTTATTGGGGCCAAACGAGGAACATTCATATTTACAAATAATCTTCATGGGCGGTGAAGAAATCTACGCAAAACAACGTGCACTCGCCAGTCGCAACAACATCAATTTTCCAACAGCCGGGCGAATGGACAACGAGCTGGACAGCCTATTGACTGCTCATGCACATACTACCCGAAATTACACGTAGCAAAAACTTCAATAGTTGTTAGATATAATTTTGAGATTTCAACCGTGAAAAATTAACGAAAGAATTTATATAAGCATTGGGCAAGATTTTTTGGGCCCGTAAAAATTCTTTTAATGTCGACCAGGGCAGATCAAACTATAGCTCTAGTATTCTTTTTGCGGCCAATGCGACCCACCAAAACAACAGTTTTTTTCTGGTTTTTTGATGGATGGTAGATGGTGGATGGTGCCAGTGGGATTCGAGATTTCATATCTGTCAAAAAATTCATCAAGGATCTAAGCTTGGATCAAATCACTCACCATTTTTCTTTCTGCATTTTAAAAATCATTTGTAATTTAGTCAATTGTATTTCCTCTTCAAAGGTCCTATAATTATAATCGAGGCTGTAATATTGCTGTCTTTCCTATTGAACGAAGCTAAACAAATGTATAAACGAATTTTGTTGTTCAAAGAGGGCCTGGAGAACTGAATGTCAGTCTGTTTTACATATCAAATCTCATATTAGACAGCATATCAACAAAACTACAGCTCCAAAAAAATTTCGACAGAAAATAATTCGTACCGTACCAAAATACTAAGAAAAAACGAATACACGCAATATTTCATGTAAATATTCGCTGAGATGATATGCTGGAAATAGTTGTGAGTAGATAGGAAGACAATCGAACTGGTAAATGATTATAAATAAACTCTTAACTTTAAGAACATTAAAATGGAAATAAGCATGGTTAAAAAATGGGTAGCCGTAGAGAGCTCAATGTTTTGGACAACATGGATAATCGATGGAATTATCTATATTCAGCCAAGAACAAAAATTCCTTGGCCCGTGACGATGGGCCGCTTGGTGAAGCCACGCAGTTATATATTTTTATACCAACAGAAGAAGCCCTCCCAGCAAGAGGATGCAAGAGACCTCACAAGCTCTTCAATTTCACAGTCAATTTCAAACCTGGATGATAGTAATTCAGACGAAGCATATTCAGATACGGGTTTATGGAAGCCTCGAGGTCGTATCATTTATCTTAAAAAAACCAAAATTCCCTCTCCTATGACGTTGGGCCGCTTGGTGATGCCACGCAGATATAGAATGACTTTCCCCTGGAACGACGATTGGTCATATGCACTCTGAACATATCCTGGACTACCCGGCTACAACCTCGTAGGGTAGACTCAGAGCTATTGGAAATTTTGCTTTACACTTTCCTATCCTTACAAGAATTTATTATCAGTTCCGAAAAAATTCCAAAACAGACCGCGCATCTCTCAATTTTTGCTTGTACTTATCAATATATATATAAAATATTTTTTATATATAAAATAAAATCTTTTATATTCTATATATATTATTTTTATTATTTATTTTATTAAAAGAAATTCGTGTTAGTTACACTACTTACGTACAACTCAAGAACGGCTAAACCTAAACATAATTTAGAATTGTTTATTTTTATTTTAAAAATGGCAGGTCTAATTGTTTTCATTCGACGTATACTTGACTGTTGCCGCAACGGAATTCATAGATTAGATCCACGAAGCTGGCCTTTATATTTTGTGTTTACCTGGTTCAGGTACAAATTCATAAAACAATTCAGAACAACTATGAACGTTATAGTAAATGTTCCGACCATAAATTACCCTGCAGTAGTTTTTTTGTTTTTGATTAACTTTTTTTTATTCACATGTATGTACATATTTATATACATTAGAAAAACTCGAGCCTAGTGTACAACAATTGTAAACAAATGTTCAGTTTTTATTTGTGTTCAAATAAGCCTATGAACATATGTTAATGTGTAATTCCAATCATAATTGTATACAGCTGTAAATGTAAATATGGTTGAGTATTTGTAGAAATTATGGGTAGTGCAACGAATTGTTATCAGTTGGATTTTATAAATTGATTTTAATTTTATATTCCCACTCAAGCTAATGGGTCCAATCTAAAAAGCTTATCACTAAGTGGTGGATTGAACAGCTTCGGTGTCCGAAGCTCAATGCTCATTCCGCATTTCATTTTATTCTAGTTAATACGATCGATTAGACGCTACAGCAAAGCCTTCCGTTTGTCGAAATGAATTATTTCAACGGCATAATAGTTTTGTTCGTTTTGGCTACTCTTAACATTGTGGTCTCCGAGCATGTCTGTGGATTTGAGGTAAAAATGTTGATATATACATGTATATAGATTTGAGCTGCATTATCACTTTAAAATAACTTTCTAATGTTGCAATTATCAATTTTAGTCCTGCCCTAAGACCAAATCAAATATGATTAATGTGCATTTAGTTCCCCACTCACACGATGATGTCGGTTGGCTAAAAACAGTTGATCAATATTACTATGGAAGCAATAACAATATTCAGCATGCAGGCGTCCAATATATATTAGACACAGTAGTGGAAGAGCTATTAAAGGACTCAAGGCGTCGTTTCATACAAGTAGAAACATCATTTTTTTTTAAATGGTACTCTGAACAAACGGTGACTATGAAGATAGCTGTGAAGCAATTAGTCGCTGAAGGACGCCTGGAATTTGCTGGAGGAGCGTGGAGCATGAATGATGAAGCTACAGTTCACTACCAAAGTGTCATAGACCAATTTAATTTAGGCTTAAAGTAAGTAAAGACAGTAATTTGTTTTAGTTTTTTTCGTGCATCATGTAAACTAAACCAACAGAGAGTTCAATGAACCAAACCGTCTCTTATATTTTCAGATTTTTGAAAGATACTTTCGGGACTTGCGCTCGTCCTCGAATTGGTTGGCAGATAGATCCCTTCGGGCATTCCCGAGAAATGGCTTCTATATTTGCACAAATGGGTTACAACGGTGAGTTTTTTGCTCGCATGGATTATGTTGAAAAGAACACACGTCTGAAATCCCTGGCCATGGAAATGATTTGGAGATCTAGCGAATATTTTAAAGACTCCGAAATTTTCACTGGTTTGCTTTATCAGCACTATGGATCTCCTCCCGGGTTCTGCTTTGACATCCATTGTCAGGATGATCCCATAATTGACGGAAAGAGCTACGACAATAACGTGGACAAACGAGTCGATGATTTTATTGCCTACGTAACGTCAATGTCAAAGTCGTTCAGAGCTAATCATATAATGGTTCCAATGGGTGATGATTTCCAATATGAAGACGCCGAGGTGAACTTTAAAAATATGGACAAACTAATTAAGTAAGTACTTACAGGTAAATCTAAAATATAAATTTTTCTTTTATTAAAGAATTTCTTTAATTACATTACATTTACATTAGGTATGTTAATAACCGTCAACTGGAGGGTTCAAAAATCAATCTATTTTACTCAACTCCATCTTGCTACCTCTACGAATTGCATCAGTTACTGCAAAGTTGGCCAAACAAAACCGAGGATTTCTTTCCATATTCTAGCGACAATCATTCTTATTGGACTGGATATTTTACTTCACGTCCAACCCAAAAACGTTTCGAGCGGGATGGAAATCATTTCCTTCAGACGGTTAAACAACTTAGCACACTAGCTAATCTGACCAGCGTTAAGCACACAAAATCCCTAAGCATCTTGCGGCAGGCAATGGGTGTTATGCAGCATCATGATGCTATAACGGGCACTGAAAAACAGGCAGTTGCCCAAGACTACGATCAAATGTTATACAACGCAATTATTGGAGCCGAAAATAATGCTCGCGATGCTCTGCGTGTGTTAACCAATCATACTAGGGCGGAGTTCCAAACTTGCTTAGAATTAAACATAAGTGTTTGCGCGCTTACACAGACAAGTGCTAACAACATAGTGGTAACATTAGTTAACCCGCTGGCTCACACTTCTTCCCAATATGTGCGTGTGCCTGTAACGGAAGAAAACTATCAAGTTACCGATGAAAACGGTACAAGTGATGATTTATTGATATTGATTGATATTATATAAACAAACTGTTTTTATTTAGGTCGTGAAATATCATCGGAGATTGTACCAGTGCCATTGGAAATTTTAGGTCTTCAACACCGTTCGAATGACACTCAGCATGAATTAGTCTTTAAAGCCAGTGTGAAAAAAATTTCCAACTTCTATATTCGCGTACTTCCCTTACCGAGAAAGAAAAATTACTTAATTAACGATCAAACAATACCCATAGCTGAGAACGACGCAGATGAATTCACGTTAGAGAACTCAGTAAGTGAGATACAAAAGAGTAATTACCACTAATTCAATTCAATGAAATAATTTTCAGCTTATAAGGCTTGTGTTCACCAAAAGTACAGGCCACCTTAAAGCTGTAGAAATGAATGGTGTATCCGAAAATATTCATCAAAGCTTTGGCATTTATAAAGGCTTCCAGGGCAATAACGGCATTTCAAAAAATCGATCCTCAGGTGCATATGTTTTTCGTCCAGACGGAGAAATTCAAGTTCTAAGCGATAAAATAGAATATTCAATTTACAATGGTAAGAATGTTAGGGAAGTTCATCAACATGTGAACGAGTGGATTTCCCAAGTAGTACGTATTTATGATGGAGTAAACCGTGTGGAGTTTGAATGGCTAATTGGGCCGCTTTACAAGCAACGTATACTCGAATGGCACTTTTTACACTGATTCCAATGGTCGAGAAATGCTTGAACGTAAAAGGAACCAACGAGAATTCTTCGAACCAGATATGACAGAAGAAATAAGTGGAAATTACTATCCAGTTACCGCACAAATGTACATACAAGATGATCATAAGCGTATAACTCTACTCAATGATCGTTCACAGGGCGGAACTAGCTTGGAAGACGGTGAATTGGAGTTGATGCTACATCGTCGTTTATTAAATGACGATGCATTTGGGGTCGGCGAAGCTCTTAATGAAGAACAGTTTGGCAAAGGTTTGATAGCACGAGGAAAAGTTTTTCTTATTCTGAATGCTGTCCCAGAGAATCCAAATTGTTTTGAGCGTTTAACCCACCATGAATTACATTTGCCATTTTGTAAGTTTTTCAGTAAAACAAATACCGTTCCTTCGATAGTTCAGCACATGATGCCAAATTTTAACGATTTTCCGGAATCAATGGAGCTTCTTTCCCTTGAGCCTTATTCAACCAACAAAATTCTTTTACGATTGGAGAACTTTAATTCCTGTGGAGGCATAAAAAGCTACAACATTCATCCTCTTTTCGAATCTTTGCGCGGACGACAGATTTGGGAAGTAACTTTAGATGGAAATATGCCTCTAAGACAAATGAAGAGATTCAAGTTTCATCATGATGGTACCGGCATTATTCCTTCTTCAGTCAGTTACTTCTTTACTCCACATAAGCCACTGGAGGCTAATTATACGATGGATGCTTCTAAGTTTAGTGTTACGCTGTTACCAATGCAAATTCGTACCTTTATAGTCCATCAGTAATAAATTATTTACCACATAATTATATTTCTAAAACTGGAATAGGTTGTCCGGTACTGTTGCTAAATTAAAATAAAACTAACTAATTGCATACAATATCTTGTTTTAGGAATTATCTTTGCCCACGTTTTCTACATCTGGATAAGTTGTCTTTTGAGTGCTCATGCTCCAGAGATGACCATGTAGCTCTGTCTTTCTCTCTCTCAAACACCACAAGAACAACAAAAGTCCCTTTATGCGGACAATTTTGGGGCTCTGCTCAATTGCATGTTTTTTGGTGCTGTGAACTCATCAAAATAATCAAAATAAATAACCGCTTTAAGTTGTCCTTGTGAGCACAAGAAACCAAGCGAAGAGAAGAACACTGTTCGGTTTTCTGAGAGGCTAACTGTGTTTCGTTCTTTTCAATTTTTTTCAGTGAGAAGATCGTATTGAAACGAATGAGAACGTTTTAAGTCGCAGCTACTAACGCTATTCTACATTTATATCCGATACTCAGTCAGTATGGCCCCCCTACGCGAGAGTGCGCACCCTGATTAACAAAGAGTGCGTGAGATAGAGAGAGAATTAGTTAGCGCGTTGCTATGCTATCGAAGCCACTGCAGTTTCATTTCTCTAGCTCTTATAGTCTCTGAGAGTACAGCAAATCCTCTACCTTTTTTTCTGATCTGTAGAATCAAATGCTCACCTCCTCGTTGGGTAATGGGCTACCAGCAGGCTGAACCCTCTAGTCCTTTTTGGAGAAACCAAAGTGCTCGGTCCCCTTAGACTGCATTTTCAAGAACACCTTTGCTCTCGGTATAGACAGGATCAGCTATATATCAGCACCTTGGGACCGGGATGCGATGTTTTCAAAACGTGTGCCGCGGCAAAGTGGTGTACCATTTGGTGTGCCGCGGAAAAAAATGGAAACCTCACCTAAAAATAGCTGAGATCTGTCAGATCACCTACCTACGTCCGAGCCTGCATCGACTAAGGAGCCCATACATCTCAAATTGCAAAGAGTCAGCAGGCACGCTTCTTTCCGACATTTGGGCTAATATCCAAAAGTTTGGTTAATTTTGTGTTTTTATGCCCATCCGGTATGCACCTTTAGGTTTCACTTTGACCAGCTCCTCCGAAGATCCTGCATTACCTCGGACAACAGCAAGCAATCAAGCAATGCAGTGTTCATTGCCCAGCCGGCACCCTCGTAGAGAGTAAGTGTACGTAACATTACCTTGTACCAGGGTTAGTACTAAGGTTGGGTGTATAGCTTGGGTGACGTCCTTGGCCAAGAAACCAACTCACTTCTACATGTCTGGGTGTCATGCGATCTCTGGACATTGGGATGATTTTCAGTCAAATGTACTCGACTCGGCGAGTACTCGAGAGATGTCACGGGAAAACTTTTTATCTCCGCACACCTGCAAGATTTCCAAGTTTAAGGTAAAAAATATGCGGGATATAAAAGAAAAGACCCTAGGAGAGCCTAGACTTATACCCTAGAAAAGAAACCCAGGAGAGACATAATCGCTGTAGGTCCCCAAACAGTCCCACCAAAAAGATGGCTCAGGTCAGGATTGATCGTCTTTGGGTGCATAGGCTGCTAAGATGGGCGTTGCCGATACGACCCGGGATCTGCGACATCTCGATGTTTCGCGTAGCCTGCTGCATCTGCCGCACACCGAGCAAGATCGGCTGTTGGCGCAGATTGTTAGCCTGATCAGTCTGGATTTTAAATTATAAGGGAATTAGATACAAAAGCGTGGCCATACCAGCTGGCATCTTGGAAAGAAAGAAATTTGGTCTCTCTAAATAATCTCCATCCGTCTGTCTGTCCCCTGGTCAGAAACGACACACGCACATTCTGTCTCTCTCTCATTGTTCCTTAAGCAGTGGCATCCTGTAGAAAAGCTAGCGATATTTAACGGTTGGATGGTATTCGTATTTCGCAAGTGGAAAGAAAGAGAGTGAAATATTTAACGGAAGGTCAGGAATGGAAACAGCTAGAATGTTGGTTATTAGATGGAATCGAAATAGACGAAGTGCACGAAATTACGGTTGAACATAAATAGCGCTTGTGCCTCTCTATGTTGCGTTTTCGCCCAAAACATTCTGTTTCATTTTCACCTGTTCTGTTAAACGCCAAATTTAGTTCTATTAAGCCCAGAATTAAGAGTATTATGTGCACAAAAGCCTCTGTTATGTGTAACAGAGATTTAATTCCGAAGTATCGATAACAAAATACGTCTGCGAAAGCCGTAAGCTCGAAAACGTAAAGTGTTGTTGACATAATTGGTCAGGTCAACAGCACTATGCAACACCATATTTACGCTTCGAGTCAGACCGACAATTTATGATAGATTTGGAGCTTTACAAATATAGAATAATTCAGTGATTCGGGCAAATTGAAATCTTACTGAAAGAAGCGGGAATATAAAAAAACACATTTTTTAAAATTGCTTTAAAGTTGTTACTACAGTTGGTCAAAATATAGTAATTATTTTTGTTTGTTTTACTTTCTTGTTTCTTCTTCGAATTTTTTTTTTATTTTAGTTTTCTCTTAATATTAACTTGCTTGTGTAGAGTCTTTTTGTTTATATTTGGACTGTTTCGACGCTCGACTACCAGTAGCTAGTGACAACTTGTAGGTTGTGGCTACATCAGTGCATTCGCTGACCGCCGAAGTGCTACAAACCATGTATTGAGTTTAATGTACACATACATACGGATGAATGTACATGTACATATCAACGCCAAAGAGAGCAATCAAGTACATTTTAGTTCTCGAGCTGAGTTGTGTTCTCCGCTTGATCATTCTGATGTGGTTGGTTATTGGTGTAGGAAACATTCAGTAAGTTCGCTTTGTCGATTCCTTATCAAAGTACATAAATTTAGCGGTCATGTTTGTGTGTAAAATTATTCGTAAGTCTGTATGTACATTTGTGTTCCTTTTGTCCATATAGCATAGAAAGGAGAAAGCTACCATGTCTCGCGAAACTATATCTTGGTCTGCAGCTTTATGCATATTTTCTTACTTTCTACATGGCGTCGATATGCGAAATATCAATGCAGCCTACGACAAATTGAGAGAGTCACCGGCATCCCAGTGCGGTTATCTGGTGAGTAAATGCGCATTTAAAATACAACAACAAAGAAATTTAACCTCTGGGAGTCGATGCTAAAGGTACCCCACCGTTGTCTTTATTATTTACTAGAGTATTATATTATTTTCAAGAAAATTACTGATCTCTCTGACTGATCATTTGTATGTTTACTTCAGGGATCGGCTTGCATATATATAGATACATAAGTATGTGCATGTTCACATGTTTTTTTATTGCTTTTGTGTGAGTAGACAGCAGGCAAAACGGAACATTGTTTTGGTGCCAACCACTGCTTTACGTGAGCGCAGCATCGGAACAATTTCCAATGCACCGGCCTCTGGTTTACTTATACATACATAGTATATTTACATATTACACATATGCATACACATAATTGCGATGGTAGTTGCTTCAGGTTAAAAATACATGTGTACATGCAATATGAATCCTGCTATTGATATTACAGCAAGTATAGTGATTTCGACAACATGCAACGCCGCTCAACCTGAGGTGGAAGCGTATATTTGTAGATATGTATGTATATATATGTAGCCAACATCAGCAGACAACTCTATACATATATTTATGTCTGTCGGTCGTCATAAATAGATGTTTGTTTGGGTTGCGTGTGCTGCAGCCGAACCGCCTGTTTGAATGATAAGCATTTATTGGTGATTGAACTTCAATGAGTATGCATGTATACATATGTATGTAGGTAAATGCAATGAACATATCTTTGAATATCGGGCACGTGTGACGTATACAATATCATTTCAGACTATTTACATTCATGTATTCCCATGCTGCACAGAATATCAAATCCATATAGATTTGAGCTTTTTCTCTCTCTTTTTGCGCCCTCTCCCCGGAAAAAGCTTGGCTTTTGTTTCAGTGCTCATTTGCTTGACTTGCGGAATAAAATAGGATATAGTCGCTGCGACGCTTATGAAAAAATGTTCGATTGGGCATGAAAATCGTATTTGATGATATCTTTACAAAAAGACATACATACTGCTCTTATTTTAAATATTAATTAATGCTTTAATTACTTTTTAAACATTTTAAATTGTAACCATACCGAATATCCAAAAAATTTAAGAGCTGTCATCCTACAAAACCGAATATGTTAAATGTGCATCTGATAGCACACACCCATGATGACGTCGGATGGTTAAAAACGGTTGACCAATATTACTACGGCAGTGAGACTAATATTCAAAAGGCTGGTGTGCAATATATTATTGATTCAGTTGTGGACGCTTTGATCAAAGATCCAGAGAAACGATTTATCTACGTTGAATCGGCTTTTTTCTTTAAATGGTGGAAGGAGCAAACTTCATCAGTTCAAGAATCCGTAAAAAAGTTGGTAAGCGAAGGAAGGCTGGAGTTTATTGGTGGAGCATGGAGTATGAATGATGAAGCCACAACGCATTATCAAAGCATAATAGATCAATTTTCCTGGGGATTGAGGTATGGATGAGAATACAATTTTATACAACAAAATCGATTAACAGAGCCATTTCAGACGTTTAAATGATACCTTTGGAGAATGTGGTCGCCCTCGAATAGGGTGGCAAATTGATCCATTTGGTCACTCAAGAGAGATGGCTTCAATATTCGCGCAAATGGGATTCGATGGAATGTTTTTCGGGCGATTAGATTACCAGGATAAGGACGAACGCCTAATGACAAAGAACGCTGAAATGATATGGCACGGATCCGCAAATTTGGGTATTTGAATTTTTTTTATTACTTTATAATGTTTTATTACTATTAATTTGTTTCTTAATCTGTTTTTTTTTTTTTACAAAATGGTAACGTATACACTCTCAAAATAGGAAAGTCCTCTGATCTGTTCACTGGTGCCCTTTACAACAATTACCAAGCACCGGATGGATTTTGTTTTGATATTCTGTGCAGTGATGATCCCATAATAGATGGAAAACATAGCCCCGATAACAATGTTAAAGAACGGGTGAGATTCCAAATATGCTGTTTTTGGTGTTACCACTTACAAGAGGCAACGTATTCAACATTTTGCAATTTTTTTTCGGTTTCCTATTGCTTTACTGATTGCACTAGGTCGATACGTTTTTGGATTACGCCAAAACACAAAGCAAATACTACCGAACCGACAATGTTATTATAACAATGGGTGGTGACTTTACATATCAGGCTGCGCAAGTTTATTACAAAAATCTCGACAAATTAATACGGTAATTGAAATTTAGTTTTTATGTGCACCGTCTATTGTTAACGAAAGCCTCTCAGATAAGAATATTCTGTCCAAAATGTTTTGTCAGAACGTGAAAAAATTAATTGCAATCATTGCCACCCTTATGTGTAAATGTATATATGTATAAACAGGTAGATGCTTTCTTTGATTTTGTTACTAAAATGGCTGAAAGTTATCGGACACCTAACTTACTTATTACTATGGGTGAGGATTTTCACTACCAAAACGCCGGAATGTGGTATACAAACATGGACAAATTAATAAAGTAAGTAACTAAACGGCAGGGGCTTTCCTTAACAAAGTATACCAATCACTGAATTTAGCGAGTTGGAAAACCTTTAGGCAGATAATCTTTTTTTTATTAATTCACAGGTATGCGAATGCGCGTCAGGTGAATGGGTCAAATATAAACTTAATTTATTCGACCCCATCTTGTTATCTCAAGTCGCTGCACGAGTCCGGCATTACATGGCCCACGAAGAGTGATGACTTCTTTCCATACGCATCTGACCCTCATGCTTATTGGACGGGATACTTTACATCGCGACCAACGATAAAGCGCTTTGAGCGGGATGGTAATCATTTCTTGCAAGTATGCAAGCAACTAAGTGCACTTGCTCCAAAAAAATCAGTTGAATTTGAGCCTCATTTGACATTTATGCGCGAAACACTTGGCATCATGCAGCACCATGATGCAATAACCGGCACAGAAAAGCAAAAGGTCGCGTTAGATTATGCAAAACGCTTAAGTGTCGGGATCAGGGCATGCGCTGCGAACACAAGATCTGTGCTAAATCAATTATCCGTACAATCGGAGACAAGTGCGAGTACAAGTGAGACACGTTCTGATTATATTTTTGATTTTAAAATCTGTCCCTTGCTGAACATCACTTCTTGTCCCGTATCCGAGTCAAATGAAAGATTTGCATTAACGCTTTACAATCCACTGGCTCATTTTACCGATGAATATGTGAGAGTACCCGTTGCACACCACAATTATAAAGTAATTGATAATAAGGGTATGGTGATAAAAATCAAAAAAAATTTTTTACAGAAGATCAAACGATATCTTTTAAATTATAGGTGTGACTATGGAAATTCAGCTGTTACCAATACCCTCCGCAGTAATGAATATGAAAAACAGAACCTCAAATGCACAGTATGAGCTGGTATTTTTCGCGACTAACCTTCCACCATTGGGATATAGGACTTATTATATTGAAAAGTTAAATTCTTCTGAAGGATTCCTCAGGCCAAGTTTTTCACCAAAGAAAACATCAAGTTTAACAGTAATTGGAAACGAAGTAAGAAAATCTTAATCATAAGCTATCTACCGTTAGATCTTATTAGTAATTTTTCTTTATGCAGTATATTAAATTAGGCTTTGACACTAATGGGTTTCTCTCAGAAGTAACTGCTGATGGCTTAACACGAATCGTTAGCCAAGAGTTCCTGTACTATGAAGGTGCTAAGGGAAACAATGCGGAGTTTCTAAATCGATCATCTGGAGCTTACATCTTCCGGCCAAACAAAAATAAAATTCACTTCGTCGCTAACCAAGTAGATATTGAAGTATACAGAGGCGAAATTGTGCAAGAGGTCCATCAGAAATTCAATGATTGGATAAGTCAAGTAGTGCGCGTATATCGCTCGAAAAGTTATGCTGAGTTCGAGTGGTTAATCGGCCCAATTCCAATTGATGATGACGTTGGCAAAGAAGTCATTACCCGCTTTAACTCTGGCATCGAGTCGGCGGGCATATTCTACACCGATTCAAACGGTGAGACTCTATGATAAAAATAATAGTATTTAACACAAATACAATTAGCCATACCAATCGCGTGTACGAATTTTTACCTAATCCTACTGAGCTATGAAAGAGAAAAAGAGATATATATTTCCTTGGAAGGAATCCAACTTCAGTTCCATTGACTGAGCTCTTTACGGGAGTAAGTTTACAAGTACTCGGTACAGACGATTAAAAACATATAACTACACCGATTAGATCCTCATTTCATTCGACTCTCATTTCCTACTCAAAACTACAATTCTACAGTTTTAAACTTGTTTTTTTTTTCAAGCATAAAAAGTATTTATAAAATTATAAATTATTTATACTACTAACCTCTATTAATTCCAAATAATTTGATTTCTATTTAATAACTCAAAGGTCGTGAAATGATAAAGAGACAGCGAAACCGCCGTGATACATGGAACGTAAAACTGAACGAAGAAGTATCAGGTAATTACTACCCTGTGACAACAAAAATTACCTTGGAGGACACAACGGCGCGTATGGCAATTCTTACGGACAGAGCCCAAGGAGGAAGCTCACTACAAGATGGGGCCCTAGAATTGATGGTACATCGTCGTTTGCTACACGATGACGCATTTGGTGTGGGAGAAGCATTAAATGAAACTGAGCACGGCAAAGGTTTAATTGCACGAGGCAAGCATCTTTTCTTCTTTGGTCAGTCCGGTACTCGCAAAGGTATTTCTCTAAAAGCTACTGAACGGATAGTGCAAATAGAAAGCTTGTTGCCTACATGGAAATTTTTTAGCAATATGAAGTCTTACAATGCAGAAGAATGGCGCACATCTTTTAGAAATATAGTGAGTATTAATTAAATTTATTAAATTTTATTGACTTCACACACATTTTTTTTAGTTCAATGGAATCTCGGTGGTTTTGCCAAAATCCGTACATTTACTTACGCTAGAACCATGGCACCTAAACCAACTCCTTGTACGATTTGAACATATAATGGAGAAAGGAGAAGATGTACATTATTCTAGATCCGTACAGATTAATGTTAAGGACGTCCTAAGTACTTTTAAAATTGACGATATGCGTGAAACAACTCTTGATGGAAATGCCTGGTTAAATGAAACTCAACGATTGCAATTTGTACCTGACTCCGAGGAAGAGGTATACAACTCATATGCAACATTCTCAAAATTAGCAAAGACTGTGCACTTATTAAGTGCGGCAAAACCGTTTCTGGGTGTAAAATATTCTGATGAAGCTTTACCATCTGGACAGTTGGGTGCTGAAAGTAACCGTCTTAAGCGGAATGTTCACACAGGGCCTTTCGATTCACATAAAGATGACCAAGCCTCAGGACCTAAAGGTGTAGATATTTCCTTTATATCGGATAGTGATGATAAAAAATATATAATTGAGTTAAGCCCAATGGAGATTCGTACTTTCGTTGTATATTTGTCGGGATATTAGGCCTTGACTAATTCTAATTCATTAATAACCTTTATAAACATGAAAATGTATAAATATATATATCTATATATGTATATAAAAATGCTCTGTTGGTTTGTTAAAAACACGAAAAGCTCTGCACCAATTTTCAGCTGACACATAATATTCATTCCCATGATGGTTATTCGCTATATAAAACCGGAAACGTCCGCAATAAGCACGATGATTAATTATGTTAATCTGATCTTTAGCTGCTCGCAGAGCTTATAAAACCAATTTAAAATTTTAATAAAAGTATCTGTTCCATTCTTTATTTTTTGAAACAAAATTGCAGTTTTTTAGTTTGAAAATGTGTAATTTAATGCCGCTAGAAAAAGTGTGAGAGAGAGACCCGAGTAGCGTAGCTACTAGAATTACATTATTATTATTATGGATGCCACAGATTTACGCTTTTTTTGGGGCGGTTATGGGCGTAGAAAATTTGGAAGCAAACTTGATTCAGTGGATAGCTCTTAGAACTAGGCTTTAAACAAGACGGACAGAAAAACTAATTATTGATACGGATCAAGAGTATCTATGCATTTGGTGGTCGGAAACGCTTTCTTCTGAATTTTACTCCAAGTACCGGCTATAAAAAGGTGACGACCTCCGACTTGGAGAGGTCTTGAAGATGTGATGTATCCGTACTGTATTTGGTCTGCCCAATTCTAAATTAAAATAAGCACAGAGTTGAACTAGTTGTATTTATATGTAAGTACATACATACATACATATTTAATATGTACATATGCATGTACATACATACATACATATATAACCTGCCAACTTTGGAGGGTGAAACTTTTTTCATTAAAATACTATAAGTCTGCATACATTTACTCACACTGCATTTATAATGCTTGAACTAGAGACTGGAGAGCACAGCACAGTTCCTGGTACAATTTGTGTTGTGTGAGACTAAAACTAAAAAATCGCCATTATCTTAGCTTGTATACAATTGCAGAATTGAAAGGCACTTGTAGGCCGGCATCACCTTTCAGTTAAAATCAATAAAAATACGCTACTGTTTGTACCAGAGTTAAAAATGTTCCACCTTGTCATTCAATTAAACAACATTTCAGTACATACCGCATAAATCGTATTATTTTCGTGTTCACATGTCCGTGCCTTATGAACCAGTCCATCTCCAGCTTGAATTTCATATGCTGGATTGCGAACACATACTCTTACATACATACGTATGGGCAAAACGATGTACTATGTATGTATGTACGTACAAATGTTGGGTCGCAGGAAGGAACATGGAGCAACGAATTATAGGGTGAAATGTTTAATTAGCGCACAAGCTAAATTAACAATTCATTTTTATAGAAACGGTAAGTTCAAAAGAAGTTTGCGCATTTTCTGACCAACACAATTAGGCATGTTTGTACATATGTATGTATACAATAAACGAAAGCGTGTGTGTAGATCGGAGGTCGGTAGCGTCATAGCAGACTGCAGCTTCTTTCGTACACGTGTATAAACGACCGGTCGGACTCTGTAGAACCGATTACAAAAAGGTATGGTTCAAAAGTGTTTTTTTTCACAAAAAATAATGAAAATAAACTCCAAATTCTATTATTTACACATGTATGTACATTCTAATGGAAGCAAAAAATGCATGTATTAAGCATGAAAACTTTTTCGATACGTGAATTCCTTGCTTCCATTAGAATGCATAAAGAATGTGCTTAAGCAATTTGTACAACAGGAAATGGGGTACGAACAAGCAAGATCCGCGGCGTTACATTGAGCGGGACACCATGAAACCTAAAGCAGTTCACAAATTGTCTTATGTATTTTTCCTTGAAACTGTGGAACTGTGGCCTTAGGATTGTTAAAATTAAAACAACAAATTTCAAAATGGCGCCTGCTACCTCCCTTTGAGTAACAGCAGCGTGTTTTCAAAAATAAATATTTCCTAATCGGGAAGACGAATGTGAATGAAACTTGCAGACGATGTATTTAAATATACGTAGTCTAAAATATTAGACTAAAAAATAGTACAAAATTTGTCCATAAAAATACAAAAAAATATATTTTAATTACTTTATAGTTCATTTGGAGAATTTTTTAAAATTTTCTTTGGAGACTTTAATGGTTTTAAGATATTGAGATTTTAATGTGAGCGCAGTCCGGCCGGCAATGAACATTTTTGAAACGACTTTTTGAATTTTAAGAATCTTTTTTGAGACTATTATATCCCACAGTTTCAAGGAAATTGAAAGACCAATAAAAATCGTGTAAAAAACGCGTGTTGAAAGATTTAGGGACCACAATGTATGCCAGCATCGAAGAACTCCTTAGAACCCTGTGCTAACACCGTCACCATAAAATAGTACACCTCTTGGTAATTTTTGATGTTCTCACTTATATTTTCTCAAGGCCTTAGCTATCATTGTCCAAAGGTACATCAAAGGCACTGCACTCTGAGACAGTGCTAAAGTAAGTTTAATCTGCTGAAGATCCACGGAAGCAACTAAAGCACCATAAGCCTTCCGGCATTCACGAGCTCTTTATACGATATCATACGACCTATTTTGATTATCGAACCTTTCTACATTGTTGTTGGGAACAAGGCACAAGACTAATTTTGGATCCATGCGCGCACAATCATCCATATTTCGCACATACATACATATTTCCCAGTGCGATCATCGTAAATTGTTATTCGAGTTTGAACCAGAAATTGAATTTTCCTCATCCGCTCACCAATCCAATTGGTAATATGGACAAAGAATGTTCACATTGGCATGGACTCAAATTCAAACAAATTAAAACCTGTTCCTGAAGTCGATAAATATAAATAGCAACCCTCGTATACCACAATAGAGTAAAGGCGCATTTTGGAATTTTACTTAGACTACGATATGGACGAAAAAGAATACACAAACTGAACAGGATTTTTCTAAGAAACGATTGTGAAATTTTATTAATATCTTTTATTATTTTACTATGTATATTGCTTAATGCTTATAAATGTAGGATGTAGCTAATTTAAAATTGACTATTCACCTTTTATTAGTATTCTATTGGCTTTCATCTAGTATCGTTGATTGAATTTTTAATAAGCGAGAAAGGATATCTTTGGGGGCGAAAACTACTGAATCTATATGAAACTACAATTTCTTACGTTTTTGCTTTTACTTCCCAGAAATAGACGGGCAAACAGAAAAACAAAGAAATATGTACATATTAGAGTTATATCGACTTGGCGTGGCGTTGTGATCCAAAATATTTATTAATGGTCAGAGCTGCCTTTAAAATGAAACTAAAGATAATGCTTCTTCTGCTAAGATTACATTGAGGCAAAATTAGTAGTCGGTGAAATTAAGAAACTGGCCATACCTTATAATCTACATATACAATGTATATAGTATGTGACTGCATATCGTCTGCAATAAAAGCTTGATATTGTGTTACATGTCTTTTCAGCTCATCCACTTTTTGGTTTATTTGAAACTTCTGGGGTTTTAAAATAAGATAAGTATCATTTGTAATGCCTACGCAAAAGTAAACTGGCAGATTATATCAATGAGCTTTTTATACCCACATTGACTATAAACAAATGTCTTTATATATGTATATGTATATATAAATACAATACAATTGTAAAATGTATCAACACATATGTACATTCAATCATAAAGGCACATTTTGAATTTTCTAATATTTAGAATTTCCGTTAACTTTGTTCTATTGGCTTATTGGACCCAGTTGGACCCATTCATGTTTATTAAGAGCAGCTGTCGGCAGGCCCCTATCTTATGTGCATAGGAAGGTGTGCTGGCGCTAACGTACAGATGCATAACACTGGTTTGAATCAATACATTTATCCGTTTTGCCGACCGTCTACGCACACAAACGCACTAAAAGCATGTGGAAGTATGCTTGCCGACCCCTGACTTAGAGTTGCAAGGTATACATATGTACTTATGTATATATATACTAAATTCATACTAGTTCAAATACATTTGCATATGTATATTTATGTATCTCTAAGATTACCGTAAATTATTATGTACAATGTACGTACATATGTATATAAACTTAAAAAATCAAAGGAAGGCTAACTTCGGGGACCGAAGCATTTAATACCTTTGCAGATATATCTTTGCAATATCAGCTAATACATTCATCTGATATTTAGGCAATTTGACTCGGCTATAAAAATACATGATAATATATATTCATAAACAGAGGAAATTTCCTCCCACAAAAACATATTTTTCGATTTGTCTATTGTATCTAGACGGTTCTTGACGGCGGTACTAACTGTATGGGGATGTGTGTGAAAAGTTTCAGCTAGATAACTTTAACTGATAGAAGCTAGAAGCTGACAGACGGACACATGTTGCCATCCCTATCAGATGTCATGTACTAGGTGTGATTAAAGATACTTTCTTCTGTGCTTTGCCAACATTATGTCAAAACTCTACAAGGTTATTTGAACAGATATGAAATTAATTATTGCTGCTTAAGTACACTCTGAGTTCTCCCAATTTGTGCGAGCCCAAACAGGAAATTCAGTTTCATACTCCCATCCAGGACCCTGAAAAAAAACGTGATTTATTTATTGAGAAATAACTTGTGTGGGAATAAAATGTTGCATTCAAACAAACCTTGTATTTCCAGGCATGCAGATACATGATAAGGTCCTTAGACTTTGGATCACGGTAGTGCACTTTGCACTCATAACAATGCGGATCTGTTGTGATTTTATTTAGCTTAATCCCAACATCTACATTGCTACCATCGACAGCGAGGATAGTATCGGGTGCCTGCAGTACTGACGAAATTTCGGTAGGATCCTTCGGATCAGTGCATGAAAATTCCTTTGGAAAGTTGGGAGGTTCTAATTTTTTAGCGCCCACTTCAGCTCGGGAAGGTTCTATGCAAGGCGGAGTAGTTTCGCGTGAATTTAGGCCCACGTCATCGTCGCTATGCTGAACAACTACAATTATATTTAAAATACAAAATATATGCATTATTAATTGAGAGGAGCGGGGACACGTTTTTTTATATGTATCTATATTTATTTACCAACCGAAAGTTTGGTCGCTGCTCAGGCTCTCCCCATCTGTTTCGTCCTTAGAACTCTTAAATATAGATATATCGGAATCATAATCTATTCCCAACCAGTTCTCCGCATTGTGGATGTTAATGAGATCTCTTATAAGCTCATCGTCTGACTTTCCACCGATATCCCCGAAACGCCCTTTTAAAGGGCCGAAGACTTCATGATTGTATAGAGGATCGTTAAGAATTGGATAGCCTATAAAATATATTTTCGTTAGTTCAACGCTAATTACTCGTGGGCTCTGATCACTGATTTCTCTCACCTAGATATTGCAAATGTACACGGATCTGATGCATCCTTCCAGTAAGTGGTTTACACAGTACAACGCTAGTTTTTCCGTTTTGTGAAATCTTTTGGAAAGTGGTGGTACAATCTTTCCCTCGTTGCGATACTTTACACACGCCAATTTTGTAACTTACTACCTCAATGGGCTCCTTACATTCCACGATTTCGCTAAAAATTAAAGAGAAAAAAAGGAATTAAAGATGCCTTTAAATACTTTTAATCGTTTTCTTTAACTTACTCTGGAAAAATTCCCTCCACTCTACATATATACTCTTTTTCCACTTGTCTATTGCGAATTTGCTGCTCCATTTGTCTTGCCTTCTTTGGGCTCCGTCCGAACAGTAATAGGCCAGATGTCAACCGGTCAAGCCGATGAATTGTGCGCAGATTCTTGAGGTTAAATTCCTTAGCGAGTATGAAAACCACAGTATTGTGCCTATAGCGGCCACAAGGGTGGACCTAAAGATACATACATATACAGAAAAGGAGATGTTAATTGGTTTTCTATAAATGTCATTAGCATTTAACTATTCATATTGTTTTGTAAGCAAAATAACTTAGTTTTCTATCAATACTCAAATTACTCTGATCGACACGGAAAATGGATGAAACATCGGACAAGAATATTCTCATATGGTTTTAATCGCTGAACACGAATCAGGCCTCCAAAAGTGCCTACATGAACAAGAGGCTATATGAAAATTGTTAATGGATTTTTCGATTCCAGTAAGTTCGTTGACAGTTCAAACTTTAAACCGGGTTTTTGGAACTTTGAGTCATGTTTAGCGTTGAAATTCCCATAGGAATAATACTATTCGATGTTTGAATCAGTAAAAAAGTTTTTCTTGGTCCTCCAGTGTTGTTGATCCTATTTGCGCTTGAATAAAATAGCCTCAACTAGAATTTCAGATTTGTTGTGAAAATGGATGTGTGTAACGTCCAGAAGGAATTCTCGATCATATATTTTCTTGATTAGCAACAATAGCCGAGTCGATTGAGCCCTTTCTGTCTGTCCGTCCCTATGAGCGCCTAGTGCTCAAACACTATAAGAGGTAGAGCAACGACATTTTATATCCAGACTTCTGTGATATGTCACTGTTACACTGTGTCCACAATTTCAAAGATACGAGAAAACAGAAAACGCAGAATCGTAGAGGATGACTATATCTTCTAAATCTACAATCTGAACCATATCGTATAATTATTATAGCCAGAATCAAGAAAACAATTTCATTCTCTCTCGCTCTGTCTCTCTCTAACACAAAGGTTTTATGGTCGGCTTTGCATATGGTAAAATGTGAGTTCAAGGATCTCAGAGACTATAAGGGCTAGAGCAACCAAATTTCGTATCCACACTCCTGTGATATCGAACCTTGACAAGTTTATTTCAAAATTTCGCCCCATCCTCTTCCGTTCTCACAAAGGACGAAAATCTGTGGCAACAACAGTATTGAAGATTAGATAGCCTGTTAGATTTATTTAAATGTTAAAAAAAGCTCAAGTAAAGAATAAAGTTTCAGATAAAATGATCAGCGCTGAAACTATTTGCGTATTTAAGATGGCAGTCGTCAAAGCCACTTACAGGTATTGATGCAGGCTTATTTACAACTACAAGGTCCTCATTCATATGCACAATTTTAATTGGTTGACATGTCACAGGAACTTCGTGTCTGCAAGTATAGCCATAAATCGTTAGATACATAATCATTACATGCGGTGCATAGGGCCAAATAAATAAAACATTATTATTGTAAGAGAAAAAACTAACCTAACTAACCTGTTTTAATAACACCAGGCAACAAAATCAAACTTTTTTTACTCCACGAACCAAACTTTTTCTGATAGATTTGGAAGTTTACAAATTTTTAATAAATTGTGATTTTTTCTGGGCAAGTTCTTTTTTATTGAAAAAAAAAATTGGTAATTAAAAAAAAATAAAAAAGTGGTAGTGCTTTTTTAACATGACCTAAGTATTTTGCATCTGGTTAATCATTAACTGTTTACCCATAGATTTTTATAAACGATACCCCGAACGGCGCATAGTTAATGGCTGTACAAATAAAATATGAAAACAGAATAAATCATTTTTTCTACTATTCCTGAGATAAAAAAAAGATTTCGTAGTGTTGCATAGTGTTATCGGGCATTTTACAAATATTTTGGGAATATACACCCGTAACAGGTCCATTAATTGGTCCGATGTTGATAATGCACAAAAGTTGTGAGAATGTACCCGAACCATTTAAATAAATATAACATTATAAATAAAGTACGTGCGGTATAACGACGATTTCAGTCTGTCTATATGTAAATTAGTCTCCTCGCTTCAATCGTTTTCATATTAAAATTAACGTGTGCTTTTCCAGTAAGATTTGTTTGAAAGAGGATTAGTCTTGATGTTTGGGTGGCTAACTTCAGGGATATATTGTACATTGTAGGTATGTATATACTATGTGGGTCGAAGATAGCCAGACCTTGGTCTTTTTATTTTTGATAATATGTTGAATTATGACCGTGGAATTTTTCTATAATAATTAATTGTGTTATCAGTAACTAAAAAAACACTACTTGTAAAGAAACGGAAACTATTTTAGTTTCGGTGCTATAAGTATTTGTAGTTGAACCGTTAATGCAAAATTACCTGTGAACTATATTAGCGAGAAGATCGTTGTGTTTTAATCGATAGTCAATAGGGACTTTCTCGAAGTTAACTGTCAATGTGCCTGCTTGGATACAACGTTCGTACTCTTCAGAAGGGTGTGCGCGAAACTCCCGTGAAAATATATCCAGAATCTTTTCTCCCACCCATCGTCCTTTTGTGAAAGTTGTGAAGGTGAAGTAGTACGGGTAGACCTTTCTAAGACCTTTTTAATGATTATTATATATGTCCAAACCATTTAATTCCATTCGTCAAGAAATACCTTACCATTTTCAATATAGTAAGACGTTTCTTGATATCGCTCGTCCGTAAATCCGGGTCTTTTGGCCTTCAGAGCCTTCGTTTCAAGTTTGGCCTTCAAAAGTAAATATAATTATTTTGAGCCTACAGAGGGTTTATTATGATTTTCATTAGACGTTTGCAACGCAGAAAAAATATAATCGCCGACCTGCTGGGGACTCTTTCTTTGCGTTATAAACATCCAATCAAAATAAATATTTTTCAATGTCCTACTTTTTTTAAATCCTTAATTGTATCGCTATTATCGGTTTTCCTTTTTTCTGGTATTTTGACTTTCTCGTTTTCGACCTCCCTGGTTGATGTAATCTGTAAGATAAATAAGAGAAAATAGCATCATGAATACAATGACTAATTTTTTTAGTAATCAATTAACTAGCTCTTTGTATACTTGTTTTCAATGGATACACTTTTAAGTGAATATGCTTTTAAGCATGCATCTATATTTCCTTACTATAGCACCTATGTGATTAAGTGTTCCGACTTTGACCAAGTATTGGTAAGCTCGGAAAAGGTACAAGAAATCAAAGAATCGTTTTCCGTACTGTGTTATATTGTTTGCATAAAGCGGAAACGGAAAAAGGCACAAATTGATTCGTTGCTGAATACGTGGAGAGGAAAAAGAAAGAAACCACGACCAATAGTTAACGCAATCGAAATTCGTTGGATGTATTTCCATCTCATATACGTATGCATGTTTAATATACGTACATTAGGGTGGAATAAAACTGGCAAACAAATTAAATTTGTAATTCCTGTGCTGTTAATCCAAGACTGCATTAAAATAAAAAATGAATAACGTAAATCAAAGTTCAATAGCTTCATCTTGAGGCTCCCCATGAAGATGATTTCAAATGTTCGACCTCAAATTTTTCTTTTCAAACATAATTTTTGTGGTGTGCATGTTTTATCGATTCCAAACATGTTGCTTGTCGCTAAAATATTAAATCGCTCTAAGCACTACTTATAGTGGGAATGACAGAAAACTAATATAAACATACAAAATAATTGCATAAACCTATGTACATATATAGCTATGCACTTTGATGGTCGTAAATAGCAATCTGTTTTCAAAATATTCCATCTCGGAAAACGGTCACTGTGGCAATGGGATGTGATGGAACCGCCGTGGACACTGGACATAAAATCTGAGTTATATAATTACTGGGAAGAAATCGTAATCGTCCTTGCTGTGGCTTGTGCGCTTGTTGCATGCGAATGAATTGCCACTTCGCCATTTGGAACACCCGATACTCAAATATAGAATAGGGGTGTATTAGATGTATGATGAAAGTAGATATGTGTAACACCCAGAAAGAAGCGTTTCCGATTCTACGAAGTCAAAAGGATCAATATCCTATCAATAGCCCAGTCGATATAGCCATGTCTGTCTGCCTGTCTGTCTGTCCGTCCGTCTTGTTTGACTCTTTGTGAAAGAAATATGTTACGGCCACATGGAATATCCAAAAATGCATATTTTCATAAAGGGTATAAACTGCGCCTGTTGAGTGGTAGATTTCTTGCTTGCCAGATTTTAAAATACCATTAGATATGGCTTTCTTTATAGAACAATCGATCGAAATGCCTCTTTGTGGCAAGATGGCCGAGTACTAATGTTACCGTAGTGTTTCATGTTACGTAAGCTCATTAGAATACCTAAATATTGTTCTACAAATAGTATATAGACTTGTACACTTGAGAATATCTACTTGCCTTTGACGCTTATGTGTTCGGGGTGCCTTCCCAGAGCGACTATCCGCTGACGTTTTTATTTTATTTTTGTTCTTTGTTTTCTTTGGCAGTGCGCCCAACGAATGATGAAAAGATGCTGCATGCCTGAAAAGCCGCGCGGGAGAGCCACATACCACGAAAGATGACGGCCGACACAGCCTAGCGGTCAAATCCCCTTAAGCAATCTCACAACTACAATGCTTTTGATATATGTTTACATGAACATGTAAGCATAAATGTAAAAATACGTGTGCACGACAATGGACAAAAGATACACATAAACCCGATAATGTATGTACATATTCCATATTAAACTTAGATGGGCTTCTGTACTGTCACGAAGTAAATAACCAAGTAAGAACGCAGTAGTCGGTACTTCTTATATAAGATATTCATAAATTAGGAACCAATTTGAAACAAAAAAAAACCCCCACTGCTGCCGATACTAGATATATGTATACGTACATACATATGTGTATTTGTATTTACTTTATGGGGTCACTAATGGCATTTACTTGTACTCTACGAGCACCTCATATGAACGTCTAGTATTATGAGCTAACATATATGTATGTACAAATATATGTAGATTCTTGCACTGACTACGCGTAAATCATTTTATCTGTAAAAGTTTTTTGATTAGCAGACAATGAGACATTCACATACAAACGTACTTTTTTTTACTACAAATGTAATAATACATTTAGGCCAGACTAGTATTTGAAGGAGCATCATGATTTCAATTTCCAAAAAATACTTTTGTTTCCGATCGTCTGATCGCTATGGCAGCACATTAGTGTTTTCATTCTATTTAAGCCGATTTAAGTAAAACGCACAGGAAATTCTTTAACGTAGACTAGTTTTCCTACGATAGCAATTTCATACAGTGATCGGCTCTGTGGGGAATCTGCCTGTTTGCAGCCGGATTACAGATTAGTTTACGTCGAAACGGGAAATGGTTCTTGGATGGCTGGTGTGGCGGATCAACAAAAAACACAAACAATACATACAAAAAAAGATATACCCTATGCAAGATCGGAGATCCTTCCATCTCTGCGTTGCAAACGTGTTGTTACTACGAAACTACATACTACATACTATATTCAAACCCAAACACTCTGTAGTTTCAGCAGTTAAGGTATCGTTTGTACAAATCTATGGAAACGATGCCGAGCGCCCTTTGCCACGGATCTAGCTTTATACCCGGTTCTCAGTCAGTATAATATTTGTTATTTAAACGCAAACTTCTGTGCTTTGTAGGAGAGGGGTGGCAAAGTAAAAAAAAAAATGTATCCAGTGTCATATCACAGAAGTCTGAACACAAAATTTGGTTGGTTTAGCTCTTATAGCCCTTTTCACCAAAAATCGAATATACCCCTACACTCTTCGAGTACCTGGTATACAAATTAATTAAATCATTCAACTGCAGAGACCTGTTGCCAGCGATATTCGCCACATACACACATTATTTCATTAATGTATTATAGATTTTTAGTATACGTCGAGAGATAACTTATACTATATAATATGTATATAAAAAACAAATCCAATTATATCCAATTCACAGTGTGACGAAAGAGTGCATTGTGTTTTCCGACTTTTGGGGATACCAAATGTTACGAATGTAATTAAAAGATTCAGATATTTATGGTAACACCAATGTAAAGGGTTTTTTGAATTAAACTGGCTGGTTCGATTTGCAAGGGTACCAAAAGCTTCGACCACCATTCGTTTTCAATTTGTATATTTACACCTAGGTATTTATCCGTCTATAACTTTTTAAGAATCAGTGTTTCTTCATTCTGGTAGTAGTTTTAAAGTGGATGCCGGTGGCATGCTTGATAATTTCGGTCTGTCGCTACAAAATCGTGTCATATTCTAGCACCAGCAGACCACTGATAATATTTATGAGTACGCCCACACCATGGCTGCTGGGGCTACCTCGTGGAGCAGAAGAGGGGCAGTGACAAAGTGCAAGAGCCTTGCGACACGCTTTCTTTCATCGCCTTCTCATCACTCGGTTACGCAAGGTGCTATTGGACGGTCGAATGCCCCTGTCTGGAATACAGCACGTGACTCCAACCCACAGTATTGTTTTCAAGAACACACATAATATGTACATATGTATTTAGAATGATATCTATTTTAGTTTGATAATAATCAATGTTGAAGGCACACTGAAACACAGAAACACAGAAACACATATGTGCAGATATTCATATTCATATAAACATTGGATTGGATCCAAATTGATAGAAATGTGTTAACTAGCTGGAATAATTAAACTTTCGCACCCAATCTAGTTTCCTTATAAGGAAAGGGCACAGCTAGGAGGGTTACCAGCAAAAGGTTTTCGTTCTACTGGACTTCTGTGCCCACAAGAGTAACATGCAGGGCTCTTCTCCGCGGCAGAAGAGTACATGAGTACTATGAGTACTATTACGAGCCGAAAATTTTAGAAAGGTAACAAAAACTCAGAGACTAGAAACCGAAAAACGAGCATTACAATATCTGCTCAACGTTTTTCTGTGTGTCGGAAGCATCTGTTCTAAATCATATCAGAGTTGACACATATTCGTACATTATATTTAATGTAACCCAAGCCACACTATCCAAACGGTTGCATGTGAAATAAAAAGAAAATAATTAGCAAGTGCACCAAATAGCATCAAGTACCATTTGACCTCGCTATCAGGTGTACGAGTATTTGTCTTTTACATTAAAATGTAGCCAAGTATTATGCCTATACAAAGCATTTATCTTAACTCAACAAATGAGTGCAGCAATTTGTTGGAAAATTTATTTAACTTGGGCCTGTGCAACTCTTTGTAAGCAGCCGGTTTCAAGAATAGCTGATTGGCGACAATCAACTCAACTTTGTCCAGTAACGGTTGTGTGGACCTACTTATGTATCTTAAGAGTACTCTTATATGAAGCTCTTAGCTGCTTTTAAAAAGCCAGAAAAGGAATCTTGCTAGTTTGGTTCTGCGGTGACTCTCTTCAGATCGGGAATACTCGTAAAATGGAAGAATACTAAACATCATATAGTATGTACATACAAACGAATTCATTCGAAGATTTGTCAGCCAGAGTCTGTAAATGCTGGTATTGTGCCTTTGGTTTCAGTTACTTTATATTCATGGTCATACGCTCGTTAGTGTGGAGTAATAGACATTCGACTCGACTCTGTAAATTACACTCACTCGTGCATATGTATATGCATGAAGTATTCACTTAACAATGGGAAAACAGCGTAGCTACTGCCACTATGATGAGCGTCTAGCTATGCTGAAGACCTTGAGTAACACAGGTAATTCTGTCCGCTCACCATTTGGCTTACGAAATTATCGAATTTCAAAATACAGTCAATGAAAGAAAAACGAAACTACGCTTTACCGACGCGGAAAGTCGGAACGTAAAAACATAGTAACAAAGATGTATGTATGTATGTATGTGGCACAGATTTTTAATAGCAAGCTACAAATTTCTTATAATAATTATCTCATTACCGAACAGCGAAATCGAAATGTAGAAATACCCAAAATTACGATAAATGTCCGCTTGATAGTTGCAATACTCTGTACACGAATGGAATGGTTGATCTACTATAGAAAACTTATTACTAATGCATTTACACCTTAGATCCCAGTCTGACAAAAATGTATCAAAGTGCAAGGCAGTACTGGTTGCTAGTAGATGAACGTGCAATAATAATAAATCAATTTAATAACAATGGTTATTTTCGTTTAGTCATGACAAATATTTGAGAGCAGCTTACCTTTTTGTTAATCAACATTTCAACATTTGGTACAACTTTGATGGATGAAAGAGCAGATCCTTGGTTCCTCAGTCCAATTACGCTGCTCATGTTGAGGTTAATAGACGACAGGTGATGAAAATCTGGTGGCAGACAATTTAGGGACTGAACGATCGCGCATGCCGACGAGGATGCTCGCGGGGCTGCCTGTACTGGCATGGACAGAGACGATGTCTGATGGGTCAATCCTTGTCCAGCTGTTGCCAGGAGTGATTCTTGTGGGGCCACGGAGACACCTGGTGCTGGTGCGTAGTATGCACCCACAGGCAAGGACGAGAACATGGAAGATGGCATCAAATGAGTTTGTGTGTGGCTGTGGGGGTGTGACTGGGGACACGGATTTAGCTGTCCTGGGTAGCTCGCCACCTGAGTTGCACTCAGTAATGTTGGCCCAAAATTATATGCGGAACTCATTGGGAAGTGGGTTCCGGCGGCTGCACTGGGATGCAAAGTCGGCTGCTGATAGTTCGACGGAGGAGCAGCTGCTGTATTTGGCGAGAGCTGTTGCTGGACTTGAGGCTGAGTTGCGAAAATACCTCCCACCGTCGAAGCTCCCATTTTATCCAAAAAAGGCGCCTGTATTTGCATTATTTTCTGCTGATGCTGCTGCGCGGCCAGAGACCATGGCAGATACCACGCGCAGGACGTTTGGGTGTTCTGCATTTTGTAACTCGTTCTCAGAAGTAAGCGGGAGTTGTTTGATTTTGCACTTATGTATGTACTTCTGTATTAAAGTATTTAATGGTCAATGGTCAATTTAAAAGAAAAATAAATAGTTCTGAAATGAGTAGTCACTGTTACATTGTTTCCCTCATTTATAGAACAATAAATTCGAACATAGCGTAGCATAATTACAATAGAATGATTGAAATTAATTTTGAAATATGTATGTAGGTATTATCATATACAAAATTTCTGCAAAAGGTAAATTTGTATCTAAGAAGTAATAAAACATTATCTAATTTGTACTCTAAATATTTGTTGAAACTAATATGTATCTGGGCATGCACTCCTATACCCCTACATATTGTGTTTTCATGTACATATGTATATATGAATGAATGTATCTAGGCAAGCTTATTTGTAGTTTCTGTTAGCGGAAAGGTGTTAAAATAGATGCCCGTCATAATTTTTGTACTTGATTTGGTTGAATCTCAATAAGTAAATCACAACATGCGAGATAGCTGCCAAATAGCAGCACGTAAGGGATTTTAAATCGATATTCCATTCAGACTTCTGAGGAGAGCCCTGTCTGATCAGATCGTTCACGGTATTTGGCAAGGGATGGCAAATGGATTGTGGCAGCAGAATGGACACTGGATATACACATGATGATATTGTTGTTCGTACATACAATCGGTAGGCACAGTATAGTGGGTTTTGTGCTCGATATACATATGTACAGACAAATAAATAAATGTGCGCATGTATTAAATTAGAATATGTGCTAGCTTAGGCGACGTCGAATTTTCGGGTACATATGTATGTACATATTTATGTGTCTATACAGAGGTACATATACATATTAGACCTCCGGACGTGCACATTACACGCGACAGAATGCTGTCTGCCAAGAAAGAAAGCACAGAACTAAAATGATCAAGAATGAGGGGTACATATTTAGGTAAATAAATATGTACATATGTACATATATGAAAGAACAAATACAATACGCACATGACATCGGCTTACTATGCCATGAAAAGTCAAATGTGCAACTATCGGAGCCCTCATCAAAATGATTAAATAAATGGGTTGCTTTAATTCGAATGTAAATCCAGCAGCCATCTTGGCGGTTCTATTTTTCATAAATCCTTTCTGAGGGAGCCACTACATTCGAAAACAAAGCTGTCATAAATATAAAGATATCTGGGTTTAACAGTTTTGGCTGTGCTTTTATGAATCAGTCAGTCTGTCAGACAAACAAAAGTATATATATAGATTTGCCAAGGCACTCAATATTAGCTTCGCTACAAACTAAAATATATATATGTGTACACGTGTATTGTGATTAACTAGGAATACGCTTATTTCCTCAATTCGTACGAATGCCTACATATGTAAATATTAGACACTTTATTATTGTCCTATAATATTTTTTAAAATCTTTTTTGACCGTCTGATTTTATGCTTCGAGTTGTTTTAAGACAAATTATCGTTCAACTGTCGTTCAAATTATACACAAAATACATTTTGTGTTGCACAGAAGAATTGTTACACGCTCTTTTCAGTACTAAGAAAATTTAAGAACTTTTTTATGTGGGGAGTAATGCAGAATGGTAAATTTGTTTGGTATTTTAAAATGGCTTACTGTAATGCGTATCCTATTTTCGAATTTAAAGCTCACTTAAATAGGCTATAGCTCCAACTTGTATACCAGCACCTGGACTATTTAAAAACAATTTAAATGTATTTGTATTCCCCAAATGTTAGCCAATGACACAGTTTTTGATCACTTAGACTTCGGACATCCTGCATGTGCATGTTGAGATTTTTATTTGATGTTATTCCTCACTTGTTGCTTACATTTAATCAAAAGAAAAAACAAGGATATCTTTTGTTTGACGTAATTGCACTCAAAACATCATCGGTTTATTTTAAAAAATATCCTATTTAGTTGTTTATTTTGGTTTCTTTGGGTCCGTGAACAGTCCAAATATGAAATTATATCACGATGCAACTAAACTTAATAATTCTATCACTATGTCATATTTATACTATTTTAAGTCAATCTGCTATTGGTATAACACGCGCGGGCCTTTTTAACCAACCAAGTTAACACAATACTAAATTTCTGTTGTTTCGTTGTTCGCGCCCGACGTGCTTATGACAGAAAGATTACTGGGAGGCCGGAGACTTTTGTGAGTTACAATTTGAAATTTTATAATCCACAACAGCCGCAACGGTGCGAACAAACCTGCTCTCACGGTTGTGGTTGGTTCGGCAGAAAATTTGTGTTGTTGCTACAATGAGGTATAGAGCTTTGCAAATATGAAAGATTAAAGCAATATTAGTCCCCTATTCCCACATCGGGGAATCACACAAAATTGCCGAGACCAGACGAGACCGAAAAAGAAAATTCAATTTCACAGCATAATTCACATTTTAAACTTATTTACACATTTTGAAAATATTATCAAATCTATTTTTTTTTTATCACATTTCCGTTCTTTTTAAAACTTAAACTTTTCTAACTTAATCTGTTGAAGGTGTACCTCACTTCGTTACTTACCTTGCATGCAGAACACTTTGGAGACTGTTCGTCGAACATAAGAGAGCTCTCGAACTTTTTGGATACTGCTCTGCGCACATTGGAGAGTTTCCAAAGAACTATCCAAAAAGTTCGATGTTTGATGTAACAAGCTTGAGAGTCGGTTACTACCATTTATTTACACAATAAATATACATAGTTTTGGTCAAAAAATAACTAATACTTATGTGCTACTATGGATTAAGCATATTGTTAGTTTATTCTTTATTTCATCATTTGGTGGTAATATTATGGGGAGTGGAAAACATTCTAGTGGCGGAAAGCGCGATCTAACAAAAGGAGTCATTTCAGAAAACATTAAAAAGACTTAAAAGACGGGCAAGACTTCATTTCAATATCATCAGCTGCTATTTAGGAGTTATTTGCATACGCAATACTCAAAGAGTGTAGGGGTACATTAGATTTTTGGTGTAAGGGAATATGTGTAACACCCAGAAATTATATATATTCTTGACCAGCATCAAAAGCCGGGCCAATATACAAACATCTTAAAAATAATACTTTTTAAATTAAACAAAAAAAAGAAAATACATACAAAAAGATATAATTCATTTAAAAAAAATGTATAGCCTCAATTTATGTGCAATGGTCGGGAGTTTTCATCTAATTTTTCATATTTTTGCTGGACTGGCTAATTTAGGAGCCTGAATGTTGTCTTGGTTTTGTATGGTATTATATTCCTGTAATTGTCATTACAGCAGGTTATTGTAGCACAAATTAATGCAGAGTAAAGATTGATGTATAATTTCCATCGTCACATGAATCATTTATTAAGACCCATAGTACTCGGCTTTGGAAAACTCAACCTTTGGATCTGCCAAGTGTTTGGTCTGTTGAGTGTTATTACAGCTTTTTATATTGAAATATAAGCTCGAAACGAAATAATTAACGTGAGTCGGGTCCTTTATCTTCCACCAAGGCTTACATTTTTCGTAATGATTGTCCGTCTTGTTTGACGCCTAGTGCTCAGAGACTATAAAAGCTAGAGCAACCAAATTTGGTATCTAGAAAACCAAAACGCAGAGTCGTAAAGAATAACTTTACTACATTTTTCAACATTTTTTTACATATTTGAAGGAATCAATTTAGTTCCTTCACTGACAGTTACCTAAGACCTCTAGCCTTTAGGCACGAGATGAAAAAACTTCACATCGACAATTGACGTTAACAGAGAAAATGGAAGACAACGCCAACAAGTACATAGAACATTTACATGTGCCCCGTTTCTTTGTCTCGCATTCGAGTGGGAGCTACAAATTTAAAATTCGTTCATCCGAAAGGTGCTATGGACAAAGAATGTCCGCATTGTCCTGCGCTCAAATTCAGACATGAGTCAGATGGTATGTGTAGCGCATCAGGAAAAGTGAAACTACCAGAAATTGAGAAACCACCAGAATTATTGAACGGCTGGCTTAAGCCTGTTCCTGGAGCAACAGAAATAGTTCAGAGTACTGCGGCAAATGGTTTGGCGGGTCAGCTAGTTTATGTATCAAATCTTAAGTTTTGGATCATCAAAATAAGAATTTCATTTTTAGTTACACCACCACTACTAACTTACTAACGGTAAGTTCTCCCACCCTTATAGAAGGGTTTCCTAGGAGTAGGCACTCCTTGAAAACGTACAACAGCTGAAAAAGTAACGCTTATCCAAGTAAAACCACGATGTCGTCATTTTTGTCAGGCAAAGGCAATTTAAAGCTCCTATATATGAATGCATTGGTATATACAAACCTCTTGTAAACACATTTATGTACATACATACACGTACATATTACGTTTGCAAGTGTTTTTTCGTATATGTATATGTACATACATACAAACATAGAAAAAAATATTTAATGGGTGAGCGCGAGCACACCTACAAAATATCGTGCTGATTTAATCACTTTCTTCGTTTTCACAAACGAACGTCAACTTTCACTCTCGTATACAAGCACGCACCATCCCCTATTCCAGGAGCAGCGCTACGGCCAGTGGCCATTAAATGTTGCCTTAAATGACGGGCTAGCCTTTTATACCCTTTCAGATGTTTGTATATCTGCTGCTTTGCACAGTGTAGCAGTTTTAAGCATACACATACTATATCAAGTTATTGTTTTAGGTCGGAACAATCATAGAAGCGCTTTGTTTCTTAAGATCTCCTAGGTAATCTATACATAACCTAACCAGCTTTGATCCATAGACATAACCCTATTAAATTTAATCGAAAGTACTGAGTATAAAAACGGTTGTATTACTGCTGCACAACCGATCGAGCTAAAAGGGTAGTTGAAGCTTCGGACTCCAAAGCCCTCCAGCCAAGCCTTCCTTTTTATCCTGTCGTGACCAACAGCTTTTTAAGGAAAGCCCTATAACTTTTAGACGACGACTTGTGTGCCAGAAAGAAACAAACAAGTCACAGAGTCAGACATGCAATGCTAAGCTCCCCTACCAAAATATTATTAACAAATTAATCTTAATTTAAAAAGGTTTCGATTCGATGTGAAGTTTGCCTTAAGGTTTTCAAAACGCTCCAATTTCATACAATTTACCCAATATTCAAATTCTTTTTAGAATCAGCCTTGTAACATTCCTACGATTATACGCACGATACACAATGCAAGGCGTAACTAGATGCGGTTTTTACATCTTAATAGAAAAGCAACGATTTGAAAAACAAAATATTCCTCCATTTTTTATACCCAATACTCGAAGGTTATAGGGGTATATTAGACTTGTGGTGAAAACGAATGTGTGTAACTACCAGAAGAAAGCGTTTCCGACAACACACCCACACCATGATCTCCAATTGGGCGCCTCTTCACTGATATATAAACAATAAAGTAAAGTTGTATTACTTTACTAATATGCGTATCCGCTAGTCTAAAATAGTCAAACTAATATATGTAAGTATCTATAAAAAATTCCGACGTTTGCGTAAATTGAATGAAATTTAAAAAAAAATTTTAAAATACACTGCTTGCCCTTTACATGCCTGCATTTTTTATGGCATTTACGGAATTTTTATTTTATTGGTGCGCCGGGTTTTTATTTAATCGAAATAGTTAGACTGCCGATCGGGGATCAAATTCTTTATCTCCACAGCTCCACTTATCAGCTTTTCAGAATTGTGAAATTCATTACAATCAGATGTGCGGTTTTGCTCTGAACACACGTTTTGTTTGCACGCAGTGTATGATCGTTCTTTCCCTGTGGGGCATTTTTTTTCTGCAGAATGTTAAACTGGGTAACAAAATTGTACTTTTTTAGGTTGTTTTATACAATCGGTAAGGCCTGACTTTTTTTTGTTTAACCAGAGTGAAATCTATCGCTTAAGCCCGTTTCCCACACAGCACATCTAGGGGGAACGGTGGGATTTTTTGACTGATGTGAAACATCGGTTCCCAGTGGCAGCATCCACTAATTTATCACAAAAAAGCTGATGACAATAACGTTTCAAAAGTTAAAATAGTGATTAAGGATCGAAGAAATCTATTAGGGTAAGATAGTAAGATCTCACACTTGCATCCCAGTTGAGGCCGCGCGAGAAATGGTGCAACACCGTCGTTGAGTGTGCAAATAGATGGTTTATGGCAGACTTATCAGTCAGAAGAAAATTAATAGAACAAATTGAAAAACGCCTGCCGTGGTTTCGGATTAGTTGTGGGACACTGACACTGTGTTTACACAGGTCAAGTATGTTTCAACAAATTTACAAAGCTCTTCAACCTCTGAAAAGTAAAGTACAGAATCAAGCTATTTAATACCGAAAATTATCAAAAGAAGTTCACGAGCATCTGAGCTATTCAAAATACATAACACATATTATGTACATATGCTAACTTTTATTGAATTTATCTTCACAAGCTACACTTATTTTCATACTGCCAATTCCAAAATTTAAACTGTCAGACAGACTCGTATTTTTCGATTGCGTTTTTCGTTTTCGGTTGAAACGTCTTGATTGCAGGAAAACGCAAAGTATTGTTACTTTGATCAATTATTTAAAAGCAAAACTTGAGGTTGGGTTTAATTGCCTTGATAATGGTATCAAATTTATGTTAATGCATCAATAAGTTAACTGTTTTTTCCTTCTGCAATTAAGATTCGTTTTATTGCATTAAAATCCGTTTAGTTTTCATTTTTCTTTCAATGCTCTGAATTTACATTACTGTGTTGGATTTGCTTCCTTCTATGCGCAGTAAATTATTCGATTATCCAAATGGTAAAGAGCCATTTTCATCAAATGATTTTTATTTACTTGTGAATAGTTTTAACCCACTTCGTTTTATAAATCCCGCGAAAGTCAATATTAATGCAAAAAAATGAATACCCTTAACGTTTGAATTCCCGTGCATGCAATGATTTTAGTAAAATATTCCTATCAATTTTTGGTAGACCACAAATTTTAATGAAGTTATTCCGACAATTAAAAACTATTATTCACTCGGCAAATTATTATTATTATGATAGATGGGTACATGCTTTAACAGTATGAAACATACATTTCCAATATCTCTTATGCGCTTAAGTACACACGATTATATACATACATACGACTATGTAAGAAGTATGTACTAGGTGGCACGTGCAAATGATATTTGTTTTTAGACTTATTGTAGTGGCCACAAATATTTTTTTAGCGAAATAACAAATCATTGAAGATATACGGATGCACTGAAGTGGTGGCGAGGTTTTTAATAATGATAAATCCAAAATGTGTGCAGCATGCTCATATCCAACAAGGTGATGAAACAGTAAACATTGAGAATATTATTCGAGCTGTGCCTCCTACAAACTCTGCCATAGGAGAATCGGTCGAAACTAACATGATCGATCAAGAAGCCCAGTCCCCCAAATCCACTCACGATGGCGATCTTCAAGTAAGCAATATAAATAAAATCTGCAGTCACACATGTACATAAATATGTAAATTCAAACAGTGAGTCGAAAAGCATATCGACTGCCATTAATCAAAATATTTCCAAGAGGGCATTAGCAAAGATTATAAAATACCAAGATATTGCATCAGGAGTAAAATCAAATTCAATTTTCGTTCGATGTAGTTCAATTCTCTCTTGGTCTGTCCTTCGTCTCTGACCGTGGCTCCGCCGTCTACAAGGCTTCGCTGCACTGACTGAACAGACGTAGTCGTGTAGGCAACGTTTTGGTTTGGAATTGATCAGGTTTTTGGTGGTCTCTTCTCCAAAATTGTTCCAATCTTCAGCTTTCAAGTTGTTGCACGATTCTCGTTCTATATAGCATGTATGTTCCTTAAATTTAAAAAAATTTTTTAGTTTGACGAGTTTGTGTATGCTCGAGCACCAGGTCCGAAGCATTTCTGGCTTACAATAAGATAAAATAAATAAATATTGTTAAAGAAAGCTGATCTTAACTCGGAATCTTACACGAATGTAGTATAAATCTTTTGAGAGAAAAGGTATGCCTTTAAAAATGTTCAAGATGGGGTAATATATTGCAGAACATATCTTTTCAGCATTTTCACAAAAAAGTTACAAAGTGTAACACTAAAACCCTTGTCTTTCATGGAAACAAAGACATTTAAAAGCATCTAGAAACATCCCTGCTTTTTAATGCCTTTGTGGGTGTTAGTGCTATGAGCACCCGTTTTACTTACCTTCATATTTTTATCCGCGAAATTGTCATAATTATTTCTCATTTCAACCTTCCTACGCTATTTGCTGGAGTTGGTGGTGGCTCTGCATCATTCTAGTGTCATTATTGTGGTTCTAACGAGCTACTTTTGTCAAGTTGGCGGGCAGCTACATGGTCGTGCTGTTTCCGCATTTATTTGTGTCAGTACCTTCTGCTTTTATGCAGTGGCAGTGGAAGCTTTGGCTTCTTAAGTGTACTGCCCATTGTTTTTCTTTCCGTGCCTTTTAAAATACTTGTGCCTACCGTTTTTTCTATCATTTCGAAAACTTTAAAGCACTCTTACCATCATTAAAAGCAATGGCAATCACGTACGGAACACGTGGCGCAAACCATCGTTCCCGATTGCAAAGTTTATTCATTACATCAAAAAGTAGCAGAAAAGTTAATTTTATGTAGTCGCACTAGCAACAGAAAAGGATCGAGAGATCGGCTAAGGATCCTGAGCCGGCTAAGATCAACTGGATAAGTTGGTAATTCGGTAACGGCGGGGACGAGAGAAAATCAACTGAAGATGGCGGGAGCCGATAAAGCAAAAAATATTGTATACCCAGAAGAATTTCAAAATTAAACTTAGGACCGCTAGTATCAAATAAATTGTAAATAGGAGTTTTTGGCTGATATCGCTGACTACAACTAAAATACGAATTTCGGTGTATTTCATGTTGTTCATATAAATGTATAAGATAAAAGTCAATCGAAAATAAAGGACAACCAAGTAAAGGAGACAAGACAAATGAGAGTAGGAAGATAACACACTGAGATCAATCTCGTAGTCAGTTCATGTGGCTGTGCATGACCAAAATACATTGATAATAATCTTAGGATCCGACATATACATAAATATTTATTTACAGGTGCTATCAACAATACAGAAAGATCTATCACCATTGCCCAAAAAACGTAATACTATCTCCACGGACGAATTATTTGATGCAAAGAGAGTCAAATTAGACACCAAGTCCCTCAAAACTAAAAGACCTGGCTTGACCGATGAAAAATATGATGAGACATCTTATTACTTTGAAAACGGTAAAAACGTTTACATTAAATAAATATATTGTTGATGATTTTGTATACTTTCAAGGTCTTCGGAAGGTTTATCCCTACTTTTTCACGTTCACGACATTTACAAAAGGGCGTTGGGTTGGCGAGAAAATCTTAGACGTGTTTGCTCGTGAGTTCCGTGCGCATCCTGCAGAAGAATATAAGCGCAGTATAGAGACTGGAAAACTAACCGTAAATTATGAAAAAGTTCCTGTAGACTATAGACTAAAGCACAATGATCTACTTGCAAATATCGTTCATAGGTATACTAGTATATATGTACGCTCTATAGAGGGAGCCAAAAGTACCAAACTTTCGAAACTTCAAACGGACTAAACTGACTAATTCAGCTATTAAATCCAAACCGTTTAACTACTTCTCATCTTCCCACGTATAAGGAAGCCATGAATTGCTCTTTTGAAGAACGATTGATACGACTACAGCTTAAATTAGTCAAAAATGAATATTTTGACCCTGATGCGAAATTTATATTCCCCTGAGGCAACTTTTTATCACTTGGCGGTTTAAAGTTTCAAAAGTTTGGGACTTTTGGCCGACTCAAATGCAAAAAGCACGTTAAAAAATTGCAGTTAAATATATTTTGTATTATAGGCATGAAGTCCCTGTAAGTCTGCAGTCTATTACTATAGTGCACATGGATGAAGACATTGTGGTTGTAAATAAGCCGGCCTCAATACCAGTAAGTCCATTACAACACAATAACTGATCGCAAAGAAAATGTCCTGAAACGAACAAAATTACCAGGTACATCCGTGTGGTCGGTATAGACATAATACTGTGGTGTTCATACTGGCAAAGTCGCACAACCTAAAAAATCTAAGAACTATACACCGACTAGATCGTCTTACATCTGGCCTTCTTATATTTGGTCGCACCTCAAAGAAAGCCCGGGAATTGGAACAACAAATAAGAAATAGACAAGTACAAAAGGAATATATTTGTCGCGTGGAGGGTCGTTTTCCCGAGTAAGCTACACAATTGCCGTTGTAATTACGCTATACCATACATTCTTTTTACAGTGGGATAATTGAATGCAATGAACCTATTCAAGTTGTCAGCTACAAAATTGGAGTTTGTAGGGTATCGCCAAACGGCAAAGACTGCAGGACAACGTTCCGAAGAATTTCTGAAGTTGGTGACTGTAGCATTGTTCTGTGCAAACCACTCACCGGACGCATGCACCAAATAAGAGTACATCTGCAATATTTAGGTAAGAATTTATTTAGGTACATTTCCAATGCTGATAAGAACATTGACTCTTTTACTGGCAGGTTACCCCATTGTAAATGATCCCTTGTACAACCACGAAGTCTTTGGGCCCTCTAAGGGACGAGGAGGCGACATTGGAGGAAAAAGTGACGATCAGCTGATCAACAATCTAATCAAAATTCATAATGCCGAGAATTGGTTGGGAGTTGAAGAAGGCGGAGATGTGTTAATGGAAAATCCATTAAAGTGTGAAATAAAAACTTCTGTACCAAACAAAGATTTAATTGAGATTGGAGCTCAGAATTCGAAAATAACATCAATGGTTGCTTCAATTACAGAAGTACGTACAATTCAATCCGTTGAAGCAGACATTTTTTAAAAATCATCTTTCTACTTTATAGGCTCCCCCCCAGACTGGTCACGAAGAACCAATCGACCCATTTGATTTAAATAAAACAACATATGATCCACATTGCCATGAGTGCAAGGTTAACTATAGAGATCCCAATGCCAAAGATCTGCTCATGTACCTGCATGCTTGGAAATATAAGGTAAATCACATTGTAATTTTTTTTTTTTCTGGTTCGATTTAAAAACAGTGTTTTTTACCAAGAAGGCCGCGTAACTTTGCGATCTATTATATATGTATAGACACATTTTACAGTCTTTTTTCGTAAATAAGCATAGATATAGTATCTAGATATGAATGTTTTGGTCGTGCAACTTCATGGGCTTATAAAATTCGTCACTCAAACATACACCTTACTGGTCGTACTTACGATATTTATGTAATTAAGATTTAAAATGTTTAACTTGCACATAATTAATATTGCATAGTAATACATATCCAAAATTGTTATATTTGCAGGGTGTCGATTGGGAGTACAGAACAGAGTTGCCGGACTGGGCTTGTAAAGAACTCATTGATTATGATACTATAGACCAGTAGTCGGTACTACCTACTACTGAACGTACGAAAGAGACAAGCAGCAAGCAAGAAACCAAACGGCTTCGTAAGTGTTGACTACGCACTACAAAATATGTGAATGGATGCGTCCCAACGTAAACCAACAAATACATATATTTTAAAACCAATCAATCTATAGTTTTGTATAAGGTGTCGAAAAATAGACCAAAAAAAGTTAATTAGGCTATTACATTTCGCGATCGACATCTCGTCCACCCAGCTGAGGCCCACAGTCGTATAACCAAGACATAGAGGCCATACTGATCATGCTCTTTCATCTCGCTTGCGCACTTACTATGCGTCAACTGACAATTTGTACGACTCAGTTCAAAGCATCTGTACTAAATATTATAATGGGAATTCACACACATATTCAAGAATGTAACGAGTTCGCTTCAGGCGAATATTCTTCTCGTTTGGTTAGGTAGTTTGGGAGGTGGGCTTCAAAGTGCAATAGTTGCAGGCAAAGGCATGATGTCGCATGAACTACACATAGTACATCAAATCCGAGATACACAACTAAACTCGATTCCTTCTTTCAGTTTTGTTCCTCTCGTCACATACACAGCTATTCATGGCGACAGACTACTGGGAGAAGATACGATTTTAGCCAGGTCACAGTAAACACGTGAGATACTTGGCTGATTTGTGGACGGAGGCGGAAAGACCATTGACACTTGAGAATCACAGGGAGTAAACATTGTCCCTTAGAATGTTGAAGGTGCTAAGTGTGTATAAGCAACAAATTATCATTTTATAAATATATATTTTTATATAATATAAACATAAATACCTTGTTGAAGGTTACTGGAAAACCCATGACCCCCAATAAAGACAACAAATTGTTTAATCCTGCTGAGAGCCTTTTTCATGAAATATCTTCCCGGAAAAGCGGCACGAGGCTTTAAATTTAACTTTCCCGAGTCCTGCGGCACTTGTGATTTTCCCACTTTAAATCATTTAAAGCGGGCGCCCTCTTGTTGAACCAAGCGCCCTTACCCGTTTTAGTGTTGACGGATCGATACTGCATCCACGATCGCGTGCATCGCGCCAGCAGCTGGTACATTATTTATGTACCTGCACTTTTTACGACGTACGATGTACGACGTACGTAAGTTTTTCTCGTTTCCACTTATTCATCTTTTGCATTGACTTTTTTGGCTCTTCTTTTTTTATTCCCTCCAGCTCTATTGGCCGAAACCACCTCTGGCCACAAACTGATATGCCGCGATCCTCTTCTCTTACCCCGTCAGGTAAAGTTATTAAGTTATTATTTATTCATTTACTTTATTTACCTCTTTCTTTCATTTCATCAGTTCGCTCCATCCAGTGGCCAGGAATACGTCTTTCGTGTCCATCATCGTTTACCAGGGGCTTCAAGTTTTGGTCTTCCGGTTGATATGCGCTCCATGACGGCTGCTCCTGTGCCCGGGGTACGAGTCCGTGCGCCACTCGGAACATGATACAAGGCGCGTGCGGCTCTGTCCTTTTGCCTGGGCGACCTTTAGGTCCCTCCACTGCCATAGCTCTTCCTTTCACCCCATGCTGTTTTCTCCGCCTTTCTAGTCCGCTCGCCGTCGGTACCTCCTCCGCGGTTTATGCCGCAGTAGCTCTTCGTCCTATCGGGAGGTCCAAGGGATGTGTTCCTGGCTGGACTGTGACTGGCTGTCTTGCTGCGGGCCATAGCTATGATGCCGCTGCTTCGTCGATAAGTCGACCCTGCCCGTGCGCTGCAGGGACATAACGCGAATCAAATCAGTATATAATTAAGGATAGTCATTCACAGAGGACTTATGTACCCTACGCTTTGCCACAAACCGAGTCGTATCCGATTTCACCCTGCTGATGGAGTCCTACCCAAGCACTAAGGATGCGTATTCGGGACAGACCGAGTCCTATCCCAGCTAGACGCAATCGTCTCTCAGCAGAACAGAATCGCACCCCTCGCAAGATGCGAACCTAGCAAGCCATCGTCATTCTTCGACCTGGCCATTGACAAGAAGGACTTTAACAATGGAAACTATGGGAGGGGCTACGCGGGCTACTGGATTCTAAATATATCTCGTTGTTGTTAGGTTTAAGGATATACGCTTCCATTCATTTAGATAGTAGGCACAAATGTTTTCCACTTGTTTATTTATTTATACTAAGCTAAGCTTTGATGAATAAAACTATTGAAAAGTTATCCTTGCTGTATACTGTATGGGGGACAATATACCGATTACAAAAACGCGGGGCACGCCCTAGATCAGTTCACGAATAGCGGAAAAAACTAAATATTTTTGATAAGGGGAAATTTTTTTGATCCTTGATAAGGACTTCATCAAATCAGGAACATTTTTCCGAACACAGGAAGCCGTCGTACGTCCCGATCGGGCAACAAGAGAAAACTAAGTATGTATAGTTGGGGTGGTTGGAGTCCTTACCAAAGGATCAAGGACATTTTTCTGATCACGGAGGGCCATGACACGCCCCGTTCTTGCGACAAATAAGGGAACAAACAAGATATATATGTCTGGAGAAAATACCTTTGATCCTTGGTCCTTGAAAAGGACTTCATAAAATTAGGGACATTTTTCCGAGTTCAGGAAGCCGTCGCACGCCCAAATCAGCCCACAAATAAGGGAGAAAAGAAAACTGGTTCAATTTGTTATTTTTGAAAATTTAGTTCAAGAAATCACCGAAAACGGCGAAAATCAAATGGCCAAAAACTGGATGGGACACCAGGCCAACAGAAATCAGCAGAAAGTCGCTGAATTTTTTTAAAATTGTTGATCCCCCAAAAGTATGCACCAATTTTTTTGGCACTCGCTACAGTTGCTTGCTGCTGATTTCTGTTCGCCTGGTATCCCATCCAGATTTTGGCCATTTGACGCGAGGTTTTTTCCCTTTGTACGGTGGCGCCCCCATCGGCGATTTCTTGAACTACATTTTTAAAGCCAGTTATAAGCCCGTTTTGTTTTCTCCGTTATTTGTGGGCCGATTTGGGCGTGCGACGGCTTCCTGTGATCGGAAAAATGTCCCTGATTTTATAGAGTCCTTATTAAGGACCAAGGTTCAAGGATAATTTCCCAAGACATATATATCTTGTTTTTTCCGTTACTCATGGGCCAATCGGGGCGTGCGATATCTTCCTGTGATCGGAAAATATCCTTGATCCTTTGATGAGGACTCCGAATTACATATTTACTTTTCTTGGCTGTTTGTGGACTAATCTAGTCGTGCGACGGCTTCCTGTGATCAGAAATATATCCCTGACTTAATGAAGTCCTTTTCAAGGCCCAAGGATATCAAGGATCAAAAATATTCATTTTTTCCGCTTTTTATAGGCCGATCTGACGGCTGTGTGACGGCTTCCTGTGTTCGGAAAAATGCCCTGGCTTGATGGTGTCCATATCAAGGATCAAGGACATTTTCCCTTATCAAAAATATTTTGTTTTTCCGCTTTTTGTGAAGCAATCTGGGAATGCCACGCCTTTTTGTAATTGGGATAACTTCCGCCATACAGGATACAGCAAGGATAATTTTTTCTTAATTTTATTCATCAAAACTTATTATAAGACCGCCATATTATCGACTCAGCGGCATCATGGCTATGGCCCGCAGCAAGACAGCCAGAGGCTGCCACAGTCAAGGCAGGAGCACATTCGTAGGACATCCCCAGAAGTCCAGAAGCTACGGCGGTATAACCCGCGGAGGATGTAACGACGGCGAGCAGAGCCAGAGCCTCGCGAGCGCCCAGAGGGGCGTACGGCATCGTGGCCCCGTGCACAGGACCAGGCCCCGGTCAGTTGCCTGGAGTGGACTGCCGTCAAGGAGCATCATATCAACCGGAAGAACATCCACCGGATGGAGCGAACTGATGAAATGAAAGGAAGAGGTAAATAAAGTAAATGAATAAATAATAACTTAATAACTTTACCTGACGGGGTAAGAGAAGGGGATCGCGGCATATCAGTTTGTAGCCAGAGGTGGTTTCGGCCAATAGAGCTGGAGGTAATAAAAAAAGAAGAGCCAAAAAAGTCAATGCAAAAGATGAATAAGTGGAAACGAGAAAAACTTACGTACGTCGTACATCGTACGTCGTAAAAAGTGCAGGTACATAAATAATGTACCAGCTGTTGGCGCGAACCACGCGATCGTGGATGCAGTATCGATCCGGCAGCACTAAAACGGGTAAGGCCGCCAAAGGGCGCTTGGTTCAACAAGAGGGGGCCCGCGTTAACTGATTTAAAGTGGGAAAATCACAAGAGTGCCGCAGGACTCGGAAAAGTTACATTTAAAGCCTCCGGCTGCTCATGCTCTCAAAAGAAATAAACAATTCGTAATCTCTATTGGGAGCTGGGATCATGGCTTTTCAATTAACTTTCAACAGGGTTCCATGGTATTCGGCTCAGGCTACCACCTCGTCAGAACGTCAGAGCGTAGAACAGCTGGTCACACTCTGCTGCTGTCGAAATACGACAAGGTATATTTCGGTATGTTTCTGAGGTTTGGTCGGTATATTTAATAGGTCCGCGGTCACACTGGTCGTGACACTGATGCGATCTGTCGCCTTGAACAAAATAAACAAAATAAAGCTGGTGATAATTAGGAAAGCTCCAAAATGATACACGACTTATTGTTATCCTGCTTAACTAAGACAGGTTTGGGTATACAAAGTTTTATGGTAAGAATTGGTCGAGCATCTACTTACATATGTGTTGTACTTTACATAGAACTAAGTACCAACTTAAATAAATAGATAAATACTATGAACGATTACATTAATGTCAACTTATTGTATTTTAGGACAACAATGCTATTGAACATTTTATCCATCCTTGCGAAAGACAACTATACATAGAAATTTTAAACATTATTAATGTTCTTCAAGAAGTTGTTCAGTTCACAGTTTTATTGAGATTAGATGAAGATGAAAGATGTAAAAGATTAATAATGAATGAAAATCACAACGTTGAAGGTAAGTTCAAGTAAACTTGTAAATGACTATAGCTTGTAACGATGTATAATTTTATCGTAGAACTCCCACATGGTTTTTACTTCATAAATTTTGCCAAAGGCATCGAGGCAGCGCTTGAGGAATATTATGATAACATCATACAGCTTGAAACATTTTGCTCAAAGAATAAGCCTAATTCGCTTGCATTTGTTCATGATGCTTTACAAGAAAAACTCCCAATTTTCCTTTTTTTGCGAAAACTTATTTGCGAAATACGAATGCAAAAACTACATGGATGTACAATGCTCCATAGCCTACATCAACATTCAGAGCATGGAGATTTTCAACTGGAGAGAATTACTAATATGCAAGTACCATAAAATCGACAAAGAGTGTTTATTATATCTATGTACTTCTTTTATAGAGTCATGAAGCCAGTCAAATTTGCATTTTTCTCAAGTCTGGCCCACTGGCTTATTTTTGGAGTGATCGACGATGTCCATTCAGAGTTTTTTATTAAATTCTCTCCACTCGATGAATCGTCCAATAATACCTCTTGCTCCAAATCATCAGCTAATAACACCCGACTGGTAAGTTTCTAAAATCCGCAAACACATCTTTAATTCAAAATGAATGTGCTAATTTTTAGAATGCCGCTGCTAATTGTGAAGACTATATATGGCAATATGAAATCAATATGTGTCAACTGCCAGGATTTTTGTCTACCATCGTAGCTGAGAAAGTTCTATTCGTGGGACAAACCATTCTTGTTTTTAAAATGGGACGAAGCTTTCAGAGAAACAATAAAAACGAGCACTGGGCTAACAATCTTTCTGATAGTACGCCCAATGATATTTACGAGCTGTGGAATGGCAAAGAATCTTTATTCTTTGGCATGGTAGAAGATCTGAATAACGATGAAAAAATTGATGTTTTTCATATCGAAAGCGTTATAAACGAAATAAAGAAATACGTTAGCATGCGTTTGTCAGAGATAGCCCTAAATGAGGTTGATTTAGAACGCCAAATGGGATTAATAAAAGATTTCTATTTGTTAGGGCGCGGAGAGTTTTACTTAGAGTTTTTATCTCAACTAACCCGCGCTTCAGATGTCTACTGTGATTCCAGTTCAAAAAATTACACGAGATCTTTTGAGGTTCGTTTAAACAACACCTAAAATAATATGTATACATACATTTATATTACAATATGTCTCTTAATTGCAGCTTGCCGCAACTGTCATGGGCATTACGGATGATTTGGAAAATTTCTCACTAAGTGTTCAGAAAACTATCGGAGAGTTGGACGAAAACAGCGAGTTTCGAATCTTAGAAAATCTTCATTTAAAATATATTTATAAATGGCCATTGAATCTTTTGTTTTCGCCAAAGGCAATTGAGCGATACAACCAGATATTTAGATTCCTATTGATAATTAGAAAACTTCAATACGACCTGCAACAAGTTTGGAAAACACAGATATTGGCAGAAAAGTTGATGTCTGGACCCAAAAACATGAAAATGATGAATCTCCTTAATCAACTTATGTTCTTTTTGAATAATTTGCAGTATTACATTCAAGTGGATGTGCTCGAAAGTGAGTTGTTTGATATCTATATTGACTATATTGACATCTATATTACATATATTTTAGGTCAGTTCAGTATTTTGATAAATGTCATAAGGAAGAAAGCCGATTTTGAAGAAATACAACGGAAGCATACAGTATTTCTAGCGAATGTCCTTTCCCAGTGTTTCCTGCTTTCTGGTTCAAAGGACTCACAAATGAATTCTACACGAACAACATGCCAATCTCAAAACCCCATTTATGGCATAATTCTCGAACTCTTTTATATATGTGAACAATTTAGCTGCATCAGCGCGAAGGAAAGCACATCCGATGGATTTCTAAAGGAGCTGGATAATCTAGAAGAAAGGTCGGATCCTAGCCAACATCTATTGGTTACTTTTGTAAAATATATTTAGGTTGGATTGAAGTTTGAGTACGATTTCAGAATGAGATTTGTTCCCGCACGCAAAGTCAATATAGCCATGTCCGCCGATCTGTATGAAGACCTACTTATTGGAGATATGATTATAACGACTGGGGTGTAGATCAAGGTCAATCAAATGTATCTTTCATTGGGCTAAAAAGCTTCTTTTTTGATAAGAGTGAAGCATATGAAGTTTATATATTCTGGATTATCATTAGTCCGTCTGTTTGTTTGTTTGAAGACATGACCCTTAGGCTTACTGTTCATCAATGAAGAGGGAAATAAACTATCGCTCGTGGTGATTTTCACTGATTTCCATTCTCATTAAACGGTACAGTATTGCTATCACTTTTGTCGACGTCCAAAATAATCCAAAAGAAGAACCGTTTTTAATTCGTTAAAGAAAATATACTTTCCCTTACCTTAAACTCAAATTAACCACATTAGCGTGGAATACCGTCGACAGTGATGGTTTTATACACAACGTGCATTTATTATTTACAGAGTAGATATCTACAGACTTTATGGTCTGGGTTTTTTTTTAATGCACATAGTAATGCTATGATTTTTTTTTTATTTTTAGGTTTGGCGTCCAAATAGCGAGCCTTGTTCAATTACTACTGAACATTAAAACAGCATCTTGCTTGGGGCCGCTTTCTCAGCTTTTATTGCGATTGGATTTTAATCATTGGTTTAGTTCCACCCATAACATTTCCTAAACTAAACCTGGAAATACTACATGTAATAGTCTACAGCTGTAAACGTTTTATATCTTCTATACGAAAATCGATTCTGAAAAAATATAAAAATAGTTTTTTTGTATGTGCATATATGTAATTGTAAAATTTACCTCAAGGCTAAAATAGCACGGACTTCGTTTGGAGTTAAATGCCATGACGGCATTTCTTTATTATTGTCAGGACTCCAAAATTCAGAGAGCTCGGAAACCTTGTCTAGATTTAAGACAGTGGCGATTTGAGAAATTCGCGTCATCTTATCTCGCACAGACCATGATGTCGCTCCTGTTAAATATGTCCCCAAAGCACGAACCTCCTGATCGAGAACTAGGCCACCAAGCTGCCAATTGAGAGAATAGAATGAGTGCCGAATTGAAGAAAACTAATAAATAAAAATAATTACCCTGTTAAAACTGCATTTTTTAATAGCCCTCTCCAATTGAATTGTGAATTCCGTTGCCAATATGCTAACAAGCGCATCGTAATTGCGTGGGCTCAATGCGGTTTTGAAGGAATTTAGGAGTCCATCCAGATGAACGATAAAAAACTGAACAAAAGTTTCTTCAGCTTCATAAATGGCAAGTTCTTCCTAAAATGTATTATCAAATTAAGAATATAGTTTTGCCTTTGTTTGGTAAGCCACTTTTTCAAACTTACCTCTGTAAGGTTGTGGCTATAGCTTAAAAATTTGTTTATCCAAGGATTAAGACGTGGTTTTATTGCGCTGGACCTAAGTTGCTGCATTCCAAAATCCACAGTGGCCTTTAAAGCGTCTCGAACAGTCTTCAGTTCTGTTAAGCAGCTGTCAAGCAATTGTCGCTCAACAGAGGACGTGCACGGAAATGTTCCAGCGATTTCTTGTTCCATGGTTTGGCACAGAGTCTCGATATATTCAGTCGACATGTCTGCATTGTTCAGTTGGACTAGAAAATTAGTTCGGCTTCGATCAGCATCGCTCGAATGCAGTTTCCCTTGCTGTAACGTGGTTTGTATTGCGTTATAGGCCTGAGCCAGGTCGATATATCCAGAGGGGTAACCACTTTTCAAAGGAGCTTTGAGCGCAGCTATAAAATCACCATCTAGACAGGCAGCTACGTTATTAATAACAGCACATGTTCCGTTTATTGATTGCGTTGTCAACGCACGACGAATGGATTTTCGAAGTATGAAAAAAACATCATCTACTATAGATGAACATTGCTGTCCAACTTCATACTTGTCAAGGGCGATAGCTTTAAGCACGCTTTCCTCCATGAAATATCTACAAATTCATATAGAAACATGTACAAATGTTTTAGTTTATACAAAGAAGAGAAAACCGTTTACTCTACCTCTCAAAGAGCAAATATGTGCTCAAAATTTCTTGCATTTGTCGCCGAAGGTCCGAGTTCTTTACAATCGTTTCATATCGGTTTAAAATATTGATCTGGTCTTCTTTTTCGGGAACACATGTATCTACATGAATCTAAAATAAAGGTTCTTCAGTACAGGCTAGAATTAAAATTAAAGCAGTTTTTACTTGCACTCGGCGTCGCATAAAACGGAAGTACAACTCTACTCTCGAGTGCATGACCGTTATTTCAGCTATAATTGCATCGATTTCTATCGGGTTTAGTTTGTCTATTGATCCACCAGAGGGGTTACGATAATGACCCAATGAAGGGATACTATTACTGCTGGCAGTTCCATTGCTTGACCTTTGAGTGCATTCGTAAACTTTTTTGCTGCGATACACAATTTGTCTATTCTTGTTAAATTCCAACAATAAATTTTTTGTCTCAGCGTCGCATTCCTCTTGCAAAATGACGATCATATCAATTAGAGGCGCGGACCTATTGGTAGAGATATATATTTATCTTATATAAGACGTAACGATTTTAAATCTAATTGATACGTACGCCAGTCCATAATATGCTTCAACGATGGGCTGATTAACTTCCACTACTCGTGCAAAGTTCTCTAAAATCGACGTGAATCGATCGGCATAAGCTAGTTGCAAACGACATTCGGCTTTGGCTATGTCCTGTACATTCCTAAGTTCTTTTTGGGCTTTATCCGATAACTTCTGACAAATGTAAGTGGAAAATTTTTCTATACCGATTCGATGGTAGCCAACTAATGGAAAGATTTTAAAAAATCTTTCCACCGACGCCAAATCATTGCTTTTAACAGCATCATCAAAACGTCTAGATATTAGCTCTCGAATTTTTTCAGTCGCATCCTCAAGAGTTTGAACGGCGTCGCTGACGGACGTTATCGAGACATCATCGGCAGTTCGATGCAATAATTGCTGATCCATGGCCAGAAACCGTGCAATGTGGGCGGCACCCTTTTCGAAATCTTCCTCGCTTACGGCTTTCACTACTCCCTGGCTACATAGTTGTAGATCAATAAGATCGTGTACACGCTGTTGACATTCAGATGCACGGCAGCGAGCCAAATCTAACCGACGTACCTTAGCACTAACAGATTCAGCCAATTGTGCAGTATTTATAATTTGCATGTTTAACTTTGTAGAATCGGAGTCTACGGTGTGCAGCAAAACCATTGCTCTTCCGATTCCACTCATTTTGGCTTCAATCTGGCATTGTTTAACGAGCAATAACTCGAGTTTGGTATTGACTTCTTCCTAAGCAATGAAAACATTAACTCATTTAAATGGCTCTGATATCAATACCTCACCCACCTCTTGTTCAGCAATACGTATTAGCCGCTGATCAGAGATTTCACTTGAGCTGGTATCAAATAACATTTTGAATATTTACTGATTTATGCACCAATTTAAAAACAATGGTCCAATTACAATGCTGTCGGTAAACATAACATGCAAAGAAGTTTGTAATACGTGGAACACAAAATTTTTATAAATCGAAGCTGTCGGTAAACATAACACGTACACGCAAAGCAGTGTGACCGCGGACTTATCGGCAAGACATACGGTCTGACCCTCAGAAATATACCATAATATACCGTCTCATTTTAAAAATATACCGTAAATATACCGGACTTATCGGCAAGATATACGGTCTGACCCTCAGAAATATACCATAATATACCGTCTCATTTTAAAAATATACCGTAAATATACCGGACTTATCGGCAAGATATACGGTCTGACCCTCAGAAATATACCATAATATACCGTCTCATTTTAAAAATATACCGTAAATATACTGACGAACTCCAGTTCTATTATACATATATTCGTCGATTTTGAAATTCCGTGGAATATTACTAGATATCTAGACCTCTCAATCCTGCCCACATAATTTTATCCAGTTAATGAATCTATTTTCTAATTGACTGGCTTATTTTAAATCCTTGCTTTTATTGCATTTTGGTTAAAATGTGATTTTAGGGAAAATGGTCAAACAAAAAAGACGAAAGCGGACTTTGTGGGGACGATAAGGGGCATGCCAAAATGTTTAAATAAAGTTGTAACAGTGAGATAACAAGAGTGTGGATACCAAATTTTGTCTCTTTAGTCTCTAGGAACTAAGCGCTTATAAAGACACTGTTAGACTTTTCCAGAGTTTTCAATGTCAACATTTTTTAAAACATACCGGAAAAAATGACTAATTTTGAACCTGTCAGCTTAATATTATCCAGACGGGAAGCTTAAGATACAAAGTTTTTGGGACCGATTTATAGCTGCATTCATCAGCTTTTAGGAATTGAAAAGTAATGTTCAACACATCCAGGCGTAAAATACTTAAGTTAGGTGATTTGGTCCACCGCGATGATTGCAAGGCAAGGCTGACATGGACATGGACGAAAGGAACATAATACACAAAATAAAAACCAAATAAGATGAATTTATACTACTTGAGGTGGGCAGCTCATAATAAGAGGACAATATTCGAAAAAAAAACACCTACAATGTTAGATACATCCCCTCTTGAGGTAATGATATTCATCAAAATTTTTTAATTATTATTTCGGCTTCCCTAATTAAATTCAATTTAAAAATTTCTATGCGACTGTTTTGGCTTGTCCCTCCATTTCGATTGGGCCGCGGCTTACCTTGCTCGGGCATATAAAAATACCATCGGCTCAACTGAGTACTGATCGGTGAACAGCGAGTTTAATAGACTTGTTTCATTAGAGCAAGAGCAAGAGAGATATGCGTCAGATTGTCTTTCCAGTTAAGCTGGGAGCAGGGATTATCGATTTTTAGATCCAAGTACCAAGGATAATCAACGCCAGATTTTTGGTTCACTTGTCTCCGTTGGTAGATTTTTTCATAAACTATCTAATAATATGACAATTTCATCACTTTTGAGATTTTTTTTTTGACATAATTGTAATCCTATCGGAACACAAGTAGTACTTCGTTTGAATAACTGCAGTAATCAACAGTTGTCAAAACGATAAATTTTCCCCAAGTCGTGATGTTTTGTAAGCTGTGTTCGTATATGGCTATATGTTCTATATGTATACTGTATGTTTAAATAAATAAACGTAATTTTAGATCTGTGAAAATGTATACATACATATTGCGATGTCTCATTAGACCAACAATTTGAAATGTTCTAATAAATTATTAGTAAATATTATGATCAAATATCCGACATTTTTTCATCCTCATTGAGTTTCGGCCATTAGTTTATTAACATTTCAGGTTGAAGCACAATATAATGTCTATTGTCTAAGATTCCACCTTCACTACGGTCGTCTTCTCAGAGACATAAAGGCCGTCAAGGAATTTACGAATATCCTTATTTTTGACGGTAGTCGATTGTTGAATGAGCGCTGCTGATCCAGATACAGACTCGATATCGTTACCCTCAACGATAAGCTCGTCTTTTTGGGCTGTGGAGTTCACGACAGTCACACCAGGTGCCATTTCTACACGGCGAATGTACTTTTCACCCAAGAAGTTCCTGATTTCAATAACTGTGTTGTTTTCGGAAGTGACACAGTTAATGGGGAAATGGGCATAGACAGCACGCATCTTGTATTGAAAGCCAAACGTTACTCCTGTAATCACAGAAATATCAGCATCAACATCAAGCAATATTATATACTGTTTCCTTACCCTTAATCATATTCTCAATATGACTGCAGACGGTACGTACTGCCGCAAGCTCCTTCTTTGTTCCAAACCATTTCTCTACTTTCAACGTACGTTTGTCAGACATATACATGTCCAAAGCCAAATGCTTGAAGCTACGTTTCAGGACGCCGCGAGTACCGGTAATGGTTACTACGCGAGCCTTCACCGAGGCCTTGATGTCCTTGGGGATTTTCACGCACTGGTTCGAGTTGATCGTCCGCATTTTGATGGCACTAAAACCACAGATAAAACATCCATTAGTATAAAGACTATTGATATAAACATCTGAATATAACATTTTTGTGACAATGATATATGTACATATGCATGCACATTCATTTGACAACTTAGATTTATTTTATGCAATTGTATGTACACAATTATGTTTTGAATTCTCCTTCATTCTTTCACACAATCACAGTTTATCATGAACAAGCGATAATGGAGTAAATTTACGAAAATACCATAAGCCTGATATCTTTACTGCCACGTAACATATTCAATACAAATTAATCAAAAACAGTTATTTCGATGTTTGAACATTTCTTTCTAAACAAAAATTCTACAACTTACGCTCCGTAAACCGACCGGAAAAAGGCTGAAAAAAGGAAAGGTATTTTTGACGTTTCCAATGAGTGGTGCTGCCAGATCGTCGTAGGCGCCTGAAGTGGGTTCGAAGTGATTATTTTGGAACTAGTTCAACTGCATAGCTATTTTATTGGTTATACTATCAGATTTAATTCAACATAACATACAACTATTTGATTTTTGTAGATTTTCAGTGTAAAGTAGAAACAGGTTTAAGGCAAAACTGTTTGTTGATTCCATTTTGTTTGCCAGATAACTCCATCTGTCATGCCTTATCCCCTGAACTAAACTTTAAGCCAATAACATGTAATATTTAAAATCACCTAAATTCAACCAACTTTTAACTTCACTTCTTACCTCCTTTCCACATTTTGTAAGTATATAAGTACCATTATTAGCAGATAACTTTTAATTAAAGATATAAATTAATATATATTTCTATTTGCAGTGAATTTTTTTTTGGATGCATATTTTTCACTCGATAGTTTTTTATTGATCAGGAAATTCTGCTCATAATAGTATAGCAATATTATGTTAATCGCTCATTTTGTTCTTTTATTATTGTTTCTTAGTTTTTGTTTGCAGTTATTGGCATCCATTAACATTCAACAAAATTAAATTCTTTTCGATAGCAAAAAAAAAATCAGCGCGTCCACCAGCAACTTGATCTGGGATCAGTTTTTGATTTCTTACGCAAATTCATCAAATTTGCAGATATGGAGTGTATAAATGGTAATTGCCTTTGACTTACTTTTGGGGCTACGTTTTCAGCCAAAACGTAAAAATTCACAAATTTTTAGTATTGATAGTCTGCTTGAATATAGCAAAATAGAAGAAGAAAATAAATGTATTGTTATTTTGTATCCAATAAAATATACAATTTATTTATTTCATCTTGTGAAAGTTACCAATTCAGACAATTGGTAGTGTTCCACATCTCAAATTTTTCCCACCGTTCCAACAGTGTACGGAATTAACTCAATAGTAACACTAACCATACAGTATATATATATATATATATCGCAAAATGCACAAGTCAGTGAAAATCGATAGTGTGAATGCATATCGATTTTCACTGACTTGTGCATTTTGCGATATCAGCAGAAAAAATTTCCATATTCGAATATTAATTTAATTTGATCATTATTTCGCACATTTTTGTCAAAGTTTCACATTTAATTGATTTGTACAATTGTACAAAACCCTCTGTTATGTTTGGCATTAAGCTGTTAGCTTAAAAATATTTTGTGTTGTTGGCCAGATTAATTAACTAGGCTAGTAACTAAGCAATTGCAGTCTAATAGAGTCACTTTAAATAAGCTATTAACCAGGCAATTACACTGCCGCGAGTTTGTTATCGATGTCGAAACACAATAGCTGAACCTGAACACTAATAGAATAAGTAGCTAAAAAGTGGTTTATTTACCTCTGAAGAATTAAAAAAATTAACAAAAAAATGATTGGGGCGACTTTAGGTGTTTCGAATGAAAAAGGGATTGTTGATACCTGCTGGAGATAAGCTGACTAAACTTGCTGATTTATTCAAAGTTTATCGAGCATAGGCCCCACTGTACTTTGATCTATCAGTCAGTTTTTCAGTCTCTCAATATATTGGGAAAACAAAAATATATATATAGATACATGAGCAGCAAATATACCCATATCATAACCACATCATAACCGTTATAAAAAACCATAATTAAACTGACATCTAAATTTATTATCAGTTCGATCATACAAATAATAACAACGGAATCTGCATCTAAGTAATTTTAGATTTGGATTCTTATGGAGCAATTTTATTGCACATTTATCCCATCAACACAACTTGGTATTACCAGTGATAATTTAACGCAAGTCCATTTCCACTTATCGATTGTTTCTGGAATGGGAAATTTTTAAGAGTGGAAACAAACGATTATATTACTTTCGATGTATGCCGAACTACCGAACTTCCGAACTATCATCGCTAATTAAAGGCGGGATCTGTTTCTAGTGGCGTTGGTATAACCAGCCGGCTTTACTCCTCGCATTGGTCTTTTTTGAGCGTCATTCTAATATATTTGTGTTGCTGCGCGTTTAGCAGTATAGTTTGTGCTTTCTAGATAAATATTTACAAAACAAAATGACTGCTACGCCCGCGCAGTTTGAATTTTTATCAACTGCAGGAAATATGCTGGAGTGGCACGATAATCTCGACAGACAAAAGCCTGGTCTATTGGAAGTGAGTTACAAGGTGTTATATAGCTTTCAAAATCTTATAAAGCTTCTATTTTAGTTAACAGGTGTTAGCCAGCATGGTAGACCCACGATGAGTGGCCTAAATGATTACGACTACCAGAGCCTTGCATACTTAAAATCAGATAATGCACATAACCTAAAACAACTGCGAACTGTCACAAAATCTGCAATACCAAATGAAATTCTGGAACACTTTAAGCGTATGTATAGTGCGGCATTATTCACATTGATAACTGGTATACAATTACAAATATAACACGCAGATGTAAAATGTCATTGTAACATGGGGTTGTTTCCTGAAATTGGTCGCGCTTGGCTAACCATTGATTCTGAGATTTACATATGGACATATAATCAAACACGAGATGTTGCATACTATGATGGGTTAAGCCATTTGATTGTGAGCGTTGGATTGGTAAAGCCGAAGCCTGACGTCTTTGTGAAAGATGTTATGTATCTTTTAGTTTTGACGACACCTATAGAGGTAATTGTCTTGGGCGTCACATTTGGAGAGAATTCGTACAATGAAATGCAACTAATGAACAGGCCAATATTTGTGATTGGAACTGACAATGTATCAATCAGCGTCATAAAAGGAACAGACGACGGACGCATTTTTTTAGGTGGTCGTGATGGCTGCTTATATGAGGTGTTCTATCAGGCTGAAACTAGCTGGTTTGGAAAACGTTGCAAGAAGATAAACCTCTCCCAAAATCTCGTTTCTTACATGGTCCCGAGTTTTCTCAGAGTATTTTCGGTACGCACGCAATGCTGACACAAATTTGAACACTCGATTGATTTTTTCTTATTTTATAGGAAGTTGATCCCATCCAGACTATTGCCATCGACAATAGTCGCAGACTGCTATATATTCTAACGGAAAATGGATCAATTGAGGCTTGGGATATCGGATCGAATTATGCAAATGTGCGAAGACTGTCTAAGATCACCCAAAGTGATATTACTAACAAAGCAGTCAGCTTGATTACGTATGTTCGATTTATGTGGATTTCTGTACAAATATCTAAACCATATTGTTTTTAGGACTGTTGACCCATCTATTTTTAAAGCTGTTAGGGCAATATGTCCCCTTATCGAAGATGAATCAAACAAGCTGCACCTTGTCGCTGTTACGCAGTGCGGCGTACGTCTGTATTTCTCCACCACATCGCTGAATACGCAACAGTCTTTTAACGCAACAACACCCTGCCCACAAACCGAATATTTCGGCAGTGGTCAGCCACCACTGTCAGCGGGAGTAGACGCGCCGAAGGGACTTTACTTACTCCATGTTCGACTTCCCCCGGGGTACACACCTAACGCAACAACCAATAAACCTAGGGAGGTACATGCAGCACACTACTCGGAGGAAACAATGTTAATGATTACGACTCAACAGCAAGATCAGGACATATTGTGGTCGGTTAGCTCTGTACCGTCAGTTAATCACACGTATCTCGTGGAATCAACAGCTCTGGAAAGCTTGGATGGCATTGTTTGGGGCTTAGCTGAGGTACACGATCCCTCTAGGCCTCTTCTTAATTCCCCTTTATACAAGGCACGCAACCCGCGCCGAGTCGCTTTGCTAACAAACCAAGGCACTCATATTATAGAGTTGCTAAAATCGCCAGACATACTGCTGCAGATCTTGTTGGCGTGCAATGGTCCGCATCATGAGGAAGTAAAAATGTTTTTCCAATCGCAAAATAAACGCGAGGCCTGTGCTACGTGTTTACTGATAGCCACTTCTGAAAAATATCGTGGTGGCGATATAGCGTTGTGGGCCACCCAGGCTTTTATGCTGTACGGCGGAGAACCATGCTTTCAAAATCAAAAGTTTTCGAATGCTAATAATCGTAACTTACCCAATCAAACATTGTCTTCGAATTCAGCCATAGGGACAGAGCGGTTGCCCATGTTCATGTCGACACCAATGCAAAATAAATCAACTCTCCCCTCTACGCAATATGCCGCATTTCAGTACAATCAGCATACAAGTCAAGGTACGTACGCTCAACAAACTGGTGAAAGCTTAAAAGTTAACTAATAATAAATTTCAGCTGGAATTTTGCAGTCATCCCAGGCACCTGGTCAGGAAAATGCAGCGATAGTTTTTTCGTCAAAACATGACGGACTATACCTATATGTCTCCCGGATGTTGCGATCTATTTGGAAACTCAATTGTGTTGATGAAAATTTCTGCACCAAATTAGGTCCAGGCGATTGTGCATCCATATTGTCCGACCTACGTTCATTGCGTAGTTTTCTGGAAGTGCATTCTGTACATGATATTTCCTGTAAGTAGCTTACTCAAAGAGTAAAGGGGCATGTTCGATTTTTGGTGAAAGTTGATGTGTGCAACATCCAGAAGGAAGCGTTTCGGATCCCAGAATGTATATACATATATTCTTAGTCAACATTAATAGCCAATGATATCACACTGAAACAAGTTCGTTTCGACCATTGATGCTGATCAAGTGGATGTGCACACATTCACTTTCACCACAAATCTGTTTTTGAGTATCCGGTATAATAATATTTGATCGGAATTAGTCACAATCGCCAACGAACTAATTTATATTCTTTAAATTTGTAGCCTCTACCCGAGTGCCTTTCGACAGTCAATTGGACAAAACGAATGGATACACAACAATGTTGATGGCCAACAGCCATTTGCCCATGTCGGATCAAAGGAGCATGACGGAGCAGGCTCAGGTTGAGGAAAAACGGTCGCTTTCAGCTTTGAACCTTTTTGTCAGTAAGTGTAGATTTAATGTTCTATTTAATAGCAAAAAATCTGGAGTCCACTAATTTGAACTTTTTACTAGAGCATGCCTGTGAGGTCATATCCCTGTGGAGCATTCTGAATTCGCATTCATTTCAACACCTTTGTCTGCAGCTTAGTCCCGAGCACCAGAAGGTTCTGAGGTGTTGCACCTTTCGCGACTTGATGCTTACACGATCCGAAGTGTGCGCATTTTTAATAATTTCACTGATCAATCTATACCTCAAGGATAAAACTGGTGTATCGGAAGTGTCAAAGAATTTACGTGAGCTATGCCCGAATCTGTATAGGCATGAGGATGCTGTTACATACAAGGCCACAGAGCTTCTAATGAGTGCTAAGAATTGCACCTCACCTGTGGAGAAGAAACAAAAGTTGAGAACAACGTTGCAAATGTGCAAGGAAGCGGCACCCACATTGCCGCTGCATAGCATTTGTCAACTTTTTATTTCCGTCGACTTTTTCGAGGGTGTAGTCGAACTGACAGCCATTTGTGCATCAAAGAGCGATCCCGAGGAAGTTGGAATTCACTTCTATAACAACGACGAGCCGCCTGAAGACCGTGAAGGTTATTCATATTTTGTCACCCGGTAAGTAAATTAAGAATCTGAGATCAGTCTGAGCAACTCAAAATTATTATTTCAGGATGAACTATTACAAGGAGGTGCAACTTATGCTAGATCACGTCTACCAGGCTACCTGTAATAATACATCTATTCAAGATCAAACATTACCGTATTATCTCTGCAACACTCCCGGATCTAATGTAGACCCTGGGGAAAGCTGTAATGCTGAATACAAATCGAAGCCATCAATTTCAAAAATTGCTGCCCAGACTCTCCAAATAAAAGACCCTTTAATTCATGTGACTCTCTACGAATGGTTGCTCGCTCATGACATGTTAACTGAACTTTTGGAAGTGGTAGAGCCAACATTGGGAGAGTTTTTGCGCCGAAGTGTAACACGTAATCCGGATAATGTCATTTTAACCGATTTGCTTTGGAAGTATTATGAGAAGAATGGATACCATTCCCAGGCAGCAAAAATTTTGGATAATTTGGCAATGACACGCAGTGAAAACATAACTCTGGAACAACGCATTGACTATTTGGTTAGGGCCGTTATGTGTATGCGCAATGGGAACGTTGGCTCCTCTGTAACCAGTGGGATATTCTTAAAGGAACTAGAAGACAAGGTAACGTTCATTTGAATGCACTCGTAAATTGACATTGAATTATTTTTTGTTATTTTAAATTTCAAATTTCAGCTGGAAATAGCTCGAGTTCAAAAAGCGGTTCTTGTTGATATGACGGCGTTGGCCCAAAAAAATCCAGACGCCTCAATGGCCGTAAAAGAATTAAATTACTCACTATACGAAATCACACCATTATACCAGCGTTTTGCTGAGCCCTTTAATCTTTGGGAGTGCCAATTGTCGATACTTAATTGCTCCCATCACAACGATCCCTTGCTTATAGAGTCGGTGTGGGGTAACATAATCAGCAGCTTAGTAGAAGACCCAGGATCCATTCAGGACCGCACCAACAGGTTGTTCAGCAAAATTGAACTATTAGTGCGTGAATATGCTGAATCGGGAGCTTGCTTCCCATTCGCTTTTTTGATAAGGGAGCTGGAAATTAAAGCTTGTCAGCTGCGTATGCCCGAAGGAACGGTCCCAGAAAAACTGGTTACCATGAACCTTGACCTGGAGTTAATTCTTGAATACTACTCAAGGTATGTTGTATTATTTTATTCGTGCAGTAGGAGCGAGAAGATGTTTTCGTGTTTTGTTAATCATTTTCAACTTTTTTCAGAATGATTTCAATGAATGAACGTGTCTGGGCAAATGAAGGCAACGAGTGGCACTTAATCCAATCCGCAATTCGTGTGGTATCTCTTCTTGCGGACAACGCCCATGCTATTTGGTACCGCTCAAAGTATGTTTGGTTGGCAAATATTTCTTTTTTTAAATTTAAAAACGTAATTGTCAATACTCTTCTCACAGGAGACGAATTATTGGAAAGGCTCAGGACATAGTGGCTGCCTGCTTGAATATATGTTATCAGAAGCCAGACACAAATCGATTACAGCAGAGTCTTAAAGAGCTACAATGCAGATTGCAACGGCTGTTGGGTTAGTTTTAAAATATGAATTTTAACTAAATTGAGAAGAGCAAAATTAAGAATAAATTTAATAGATGTTAAATTTGACTGAGATATATATTGTATTTGTATTAAGAGTTTTAAATAAATTGGTTTACTCTTTATTATGTTCCGCACAACAATTATAAAATCACGATGTATTTATAGTTTTTAAGTGTGCTTCAGTAAGTATACATTTAGTCATATGGCAGGAACATGGCACGGGGTGTTCTTCGATATTCGGATCGAGAAGCTCGACTTCCAAATTGTACTTCCGCATGTCACTTGCGCTGCGCGTCATAGAGATTTGAAATGCTATTGGTGATTTTTCATCAACAGTTTCGCAAGCGTCTTGTGGTAGAACTACTACACACTGCTTCCAATGCGTTTCCGGGGCGAAAGGAGATGTGCTAAGAATCACGGCTTCATTGCCTGGAAATAGCACCTCAAACCATATGCAAAATCCTTGATGGTTTCCCCCTCTTTGTGCCGCAACGACATCCTTAAAACGAACTTCCTCAAGTTCAGCCATATCCACATCGAGCAAGTTCATCCAATGAAGAACGACACCCTCGTGTAGCAAATTTTTAGGATCCAACTGTGTAATCTCTGGCCTAGTCGACTTTTGCGTTCTCAGCTTTTTAGCAAAACTATCCATTTTTATACCATCAATATTCTGCCAATAATCAAACAGAGATGGAACAGAGCAAGGTGCCACAAAAATCGTGCACTCTGTGGGAAACATTAGTCCATCTTCTTTCAGAAATTTGTCCCTAGCCAGAAGAACTGAACCGAGCATACCTTCATGGAGTAAATAAAACCCCATCCATTCGGAAACAATAATATCAACTTTCTCAGATGAAACAGGAAGGACCAATTCTTCTACTCTAGAGTGAATAACTTTAACAATGCTTGTTAAACCATTATCTTGCATTAGATCCAAAGCAACTTTTGTAGCTACGTTAGACGCTTCTACGGCATAGACCAACCGGGCTCCTGCCTTTGCACAGAAAGCTGAAAGTATCCCAGTACCAGCACCAACATCTAATACAACTTTATCTTTAAATATGTCTTTGTTGCCCAGAATGGCATTGCAGTATGCTATCTGCCGGGGTCGATCTTTCAACATTAGCTCATGGACCTAAAAACAAAATCTTATAATTTATGTGCTCTTTAATTATTTATATAAATAAACTTTCCTCTAAATTTTCGTATTCATCGAAGTAAGGATTAGACATATCTGCAGAATAAACCAACGTGCTTTTCGTAAAAACTCAGAACAAAACAAACAGTGTGACCGCGGACTTATCGATAAGAAATACGGTAAATATACCGACAATTTCCAGTTCTATTATACCACTAACCATACAGTATATAGATGTGCCAGTTCATGATGCAATTATACAATTATGTATAATTGTACACTAGGGAGCGGGAAATAAAATGAAAGCTGTTATTTGTTTGATTTATACCACAAAATATAAAATATTACAATAATATAATTACACATTTATTTCCTTATTTTAAACAGGTTGATAATATATTATAAAAATTATGCAAACATGCGTTAAAAAAGGTTTTAGCGAAATAAGTCAAACAAAAAAAAAAACGAAAGAGAAAAACTCAAAATTACACTACCTTCCAGTATGTTATTGTCAATAGAATCCGCCACGAAGATAGCATGTTTTGAAGACAAAAGAACCAAATAGGATGAATGACTTTATTCAAAAATAACACCATAAAAGTGGATAAATCCCTTCTTGTGGGAAAGAAACAAATCTACATATATGTTTTTTTGTACTTTAAAAATGCAGAAAATAAATATTGCGCCGCAACAATTTTTAATTTAAAACAAAAATATGAAACAATGTCTTATCGGGTTTATTTTAATATCATCCCTGAGTTAGCTTCGCAAAGACATTTTTCGGAAAATTCCTCTTACAAATTCTAGAAAATATGAGGAAGTCTCGGCTAACGGTAACTTCTATTAGCCTAAGATATGTTTGTCGGCAGCGAATTCACATTTTTTTAAATGTATCAATCAATATTGAGTAAAATCCAAAATCCAATCCATCACTTCATAGACACCAAAGCGCAGCATTCTACGATTATTCACATTGGAATATTTTTTCCGGTGAAGTGTGCGTCTCACCACTTCTCTTTTTGCTGATAAAAGTTATTAGCCTATTGTCAAAATAAATATCAGTTACATTTTTAACTTTTTTAAATTTAAATGTAAACGACTGTCTCGTTTTCCTATGTAGAATTATTGAATATGAATTTATAGGTAATTTGCAAAAAAAAGCATTCCAATCCTACCTGTTCCTGAACAGTATTACAGTATGACCACAGTATCATTTAATTTTTGAAAAAGCCAATAACTGTAAACGATATTTTGACATCGATAGCAACAGGAAGTGTAAAACTTGCGCATTCAGCCCTGGGTAATTTTAAAACTTTGACGGTGGACGACGGAAATTATTCAACGGAAAATGAATGATTTACCAACAAATTCTGGGCATTCTCGTGGACGCGGGCGCGGAACAAAACAGAAGGACGATGCAAACCGTGGCTTGGGTCTGCAGTTGGTAAGAAAACTAAATTAAATACAATGTATGTATATCCTTTCCCGGCAGTATTGATATATGGTTTGCACATCGCGTTTTTTTAAACATACAGAACTCAAATTCACAGTAATTAAGTAATTTCACTTTAATTTGTGTATTAAATCAGTTGTAAAAAATATAACATGTTAAAAAAGTGATGTATATAAATGGTTACCGGAATAATATTGCAGCTTTTTTACTGAACAGCTTAATTGGTGCACCAAGTCTTGAATGTGTCTTTAGAAAACTTTGATGTTCAAGTTTGTATAACTTTGCATGTGCTAAAAATATACAATATTATATTGTTTTTGCAAATACATATATATGAAATCTTTTGAAAGTTTTTATGTTGAATAATTTTCCCCTAACGTTTTCCCCTACTTAGCTCTTTATAGAATTGACTTAGCCACTGAATGGACGCATGTATGTACGTATTTCCATTTTATGCTTTTGGATCAATGCTTCGATCAATCCCGAATAATTGCGCTTAGGATAACCGTCGTGCTGAAATTTGCATAGAATTGGTGTGGTTTTCTTGGCCTGCTATGTTATAATATCTGTCTCTAAAGATGTTTAAAACCATAACACAAACCTATTAATACATATGTGCTGGGTTTATGCATATGTAACTAAGCGAATGGAGTTCAAATTGGATCGGTCGAAAAGCTAGTCTGTGAGAGTATTTATGTAGCATTCATGTACAAATACTCAAAAAGAGTATAGTGGGATATTAGATTGTGGAAAAAGTGGGAAAGGAAGCGTTTTCGATAGCCGAGTCGATTGAGCCAGGTTTGTCTGTCTGTCTTGTTTGATGCCTAGTTCTCTCAGATACTAAGATCTAGAGCAACCAAATTTTGTACCCAGACTCCTGTTATATCACACTGAATCAAGTTTGTTTCAAACGTTTTCTTTTGCAACGCCTCTTTCCTCCCCCACATAGGGCGAAAAACTGTCTCATCCACAATTTTGAAGATACGAAAAAATCAAAAACGCAAGATCATAGAGACAGATTCGAGAATCTGGATCAGATCATTTAATTTCAAGATTTTTTCCTCTCTCACACAGTTTTTGTTGTTCAACGTAATCGGCTATAAATATGGAGCTGCGGCCATAGCAGCAACTCACAACGTTCCCCCCGTTTTTAGTTTACTTTTGAACTAAAAATTAATATTTGGTATGCCCTCCTTATTGTTTATAACCTTTTCCAACCAATATCAGTCAAAAATTCTCAATGCCTTTTTAAGACAGGCGTTTGAACCGAAGAATTCATCAAGGAGGGACATAATTGAATTGGAAAAATTCAAGGAATTCACGATTTTTGTTGTCCTGATAAAATCAAAAACCATCTTTTATCCCGAATTTTTTAAAATATTTAAATGAGTTTTTTTTTTTAAGTATCCATAGATAACATAGCTGTGTTTCCATAAAAAAACATACATTAATAACACTATATTGTCGGTTCTTCATTTCAAGCTCTATAGTTGGTTCTCTCCAGAAATGTGTGTTTCATCGGAGCAAAAACCCTTTTTGGCCTTTTTTAACGAAGCTAAAACTCCTGTCCTGTTGAACTATTTTGTGTTATTTTGTCTGTTATTTGGTATAGAATATAAGCATTTATGTAAAAACATACGAATTTATCGCTTTGTAGGGGCAATCTTCTAACGAGGCTCGTCCGGATAAACCTGTCCCCCCAGCGGACGCGTTAAAAACGTCGGAGATCATACCCAAGTCTAAGGATACTGAAGCTCAAGCCATTGAAGGTATTGGTTTTGTTCTTTTTGTGATTATTTTAATTTCCAATGTTTTTCTTACTAGGCGATCCTCGTGGGTCTGTACGTGGACGACGCCTAATAACTGAAGTTGTGCACTCTCGTCCTCAGGGACTTACAACCAAAGCTGGAATTAGCGGCACGAAAATAAATGTCCAAACCAATTATTTTAAGCTGTTAAAACGTCCATGCTGGACCATTTTCCAGTACCGGGTTGATTTTGAACCTGAAGTCGACAACACACGTTACCGTCGTGGGTACCTTTACGAACATAAAAACATATTGGGTGGATACATTTTCGACGGAACTATTTTATTCTGCACAACTCAGTTCAACTTCAAGGAATTAGTGACAAAAAATCACGCAGGAGAGAACATTACCATCAAAATTAAGCATGTTGGTTTAGTTGAAGCAGCTGACAATCAACAATTCCAAGTGCTTAATCTTCTCTTACGAAAAGCAATGGAGAGTCTTAGTCTCCAGCTTGTATCCCGTAACTATTATGATGCTAAGGCGAAGGTACGTCACTTTGCACTAACAAAAATGAATTTAAATAATATACTTGCCATGTAACTATATATTTATACCATTTTTATATGGATTTTCATATTGTTACAGCAGCAGTATTTATTGCTCTAATATGTAAATGTGAACCAAAAATCTTAATCTTAACGCCTCTCAATCTTAATCTTATGTGTACCTAGTTGAAATCTGCATGAATAGTAAAAAAAACCGGCATTCGAATCCTACCAAGCTGTAACATAATGGCTCCCTAACATAATGACTTTCCATCATCGTATGCATTGCTTTTTTTACTCGAATGTTATGATGAGGTCACCTTCGAAGTCTCGTCACCAACATTCTCCGCATTAAAGGATGCAAAAGCAAAGAAAATATAAATTTAATTTTGAAGAAAATTTTGAAAAATAATTTTGGATGCGAAACTTTGGTAAACATCTTTTTATTTTGACTCTAACTTTAAAAGTGTTTGAGGGTCAAAAAACGAACTAGATGTTATTAGTTATTGACAACTTGCAATAAGTTTTTTCTGCTGCTATTACTAATCTAAAAACATTGGCTCATTGCTGGCTGCTGCGACGGTAATTATTTTCAGTAGCGTAAGCAGCCTGTTCCTTTTGAACAGTTTAAAAAAATCAAATCAGGGAAAACACAAATTTCACAATTCTTATTATTATATTATTATTATAATGTTTGAAATATCTTTACAAATGAAAAATAACGACGGGCTAATGTTTAAAAGCTTTTAAATGTTGTTTTTTAATTTCTGCTAAAGATTAAACTTAATAATTACCGCGTGGAATTGTGGCCTGGATATCAAACATCGATTCGTCAACACGAGTCTGATATATTATTGTGTGCCGAGGTCGTTCATAAGGTAATGAGAACGGATACCTTGTATGACATCCTAAGTGAGGCGATTCGGGATACCGACAACTTTAAAGATGCTTTTCGACGCCAAGTAATGGGTGAGTTTTCCATATTTACATATGCATATATACATAAATTTGTGCATAACCCTGTGCGACCAATTAGATTAATGACTCGTATTTGCATTTGTTATACACAAAATATTAGTAGATGTGAAAAGGCAAGACTAAAAATGCGCAGTCGAAAACATTTACATAGTTCGTGGTCTGGCACCGATTGCTGCAAGACTCAATTCTCCGCGAGTTATCGCGCCACTGACAATCTATTACTCAGTATCAATAGGATCACTAGAAAAAGCTCAGGATTAAGTCGAGCTATTGGAACTCAAAAGGTATGACTGTAGGTTATTTCTTAGGATAACTTAGGATAACATAACTAACTCTGCAGTCGTAACACTTACTAAAGCAATAGATATACTTTTTAGCAGGTACAACTTATTGATGGTTGTATATTTACGCATTTATTCTCTTCCCCAGGTATGATATGTCTTACTGATTACAACAATAAAACCTATCGCATCGATGATGTCGACTTTGGATTGAACCCCTTGTGTAAGTTTAACACTAAAGATGGAGATATATCGTATGTGGAATATTATAAAAAGGTAAGTTTTCATAAAGGTATTATTACATCGGTACAAAAATACACAAAATACATACAAATCAAGTTTAAGTGCACCTGGAGTTTCGCCCCTTGAGCACCTAGTTTTGTTACACTATTAATGTATGAGCAACGCAAATGTTCTTCCGTTTACAACCGAAAATCATGAAGATATTGAATCATAAAGAATGATCCTATATAAAAGAGCATCAAAACGCGATCAACAAAAATTGGAATGTACAATGTTAAGGCAAATAGCATTTAATCTTTTGTTTAATTTTAGAAATCATTTTACTGTTCTACTATTTCGATTTTTAGAGATATAATATCACAATTCGAGACCATAAGCAGCCATTGGTGGTGTCACGACCTACCGAGAAAAACATTCGTGGTGGCACGGATCAGCTTATTATGCTAGTTCCCGAATTGGCTCGAGCTACTGGAATGACTGATGCTATGCGAGCAAATTTTCAGTATGTCTTTTATTCTATTCAAAGTTTTTGTTGTTAATATTTCTAATATCAAAATTGGTTCGTTACTCTTAAATTAGATTAATGAAAGCAATGAGCGAGTTTACCAGATTGAATCCGGACCGTCGCATTGAACGCCTGCGCGCATTCAACAAGCGCTTGCAATCGTCGAAAGAGAGCATGGATGTGTTAAAATCGTGGAATATTGAACTTGATACAGCTTTGGTGGACATCCCAGCTCGCGTTTTATTTCCTGAGAAAATAGTTTTTGGCAATCAAAAGCGATTCGTATGCGATAACCGTGCTGATTGGACTATGGAATTCCGAAACAACTCAATGTACTCGCATGTGGACATTAAGAGGTGGTATGTGATAACTCCACAGCGTAATTTACGGGAGACTGAGGAGTTTGTAAAGCTCTGCATTCGTGCTGCCAGTGGGATGAAAATGACTATTTCCGAGCCTCGATAGTATGTATTATTTAAAACTATATAATATTATAGATAGAAATACATTTAGTCTTGTATTTCATTGCAGTGATAAAATAGCCGATGATCGCAATGGGACATACTCACAATCGATCGATAATGCAGTAGCGAAAGATCCGCAAATTATAATGCTAGTGCTTAAGGCTCCAAACGAAGAGAAGTATGGGTAAAGTAAGTTTGTAAAAAGTGGATTCTTATTAGTTTACATCATCAACAGGTATAGCTGTATTAAAAAACGCACTTGTGTTGATCGACCAGTACCATCACAAGTGGTCACTCTGAAAACCATTGCTCCAAGAAAAGAAAAATCAGCTGGTCTCATGTCCATAGCCACAAAAGTGGTTATTCAGATGAACGCCAAACTGATGGGCGCTCCATGGATGATAGAGTTACCTCTTCGCGGATTAATGACTGTTGGCTTTGACGTGTGTCATTCGTCGAAGAACAAAAACAAGTCGTACGGTGCACTTGTGGCTACGATGGACATGAAATCATCGAACCGCTACTTTTCTTCAGTAAACGAACACATGAAAGGCCAAGAGCTGTCGGATCAGATGTCAATGAATATGACATATGCCCTAAAAGCGTTCCGGGAACATCACGGTATTTTACCAGAGAGAATTCTGTTCTTCCGTGATGGTGTGGGTGATGGACAACTTCATCAGGTCGTTAACACTGAAGTGAAGTTTTTAAAAACTAAACTCGATGAGATTTATAAATCTGCAGGCAAAGAAGACGGCTGTCGAATGGCATTTATTGTTGTCGCTAAGCGAATCAATACTCGGTACTTTACCAACAATCGAAATCCCGTGCCTGGTACTGTAGTCGATGATGTCATAACGCTTCCTGAGCGGTATGACTTCTTTTTGGTGTCGCAAGCTGTGCGTCAGGGAACGGTATCGCCAACTAACTACAATGTTATACATGATAACATAGGACTAAGTGCCGATAAACTGCAAATGTTGTCTTACAAAATGACCCATATGTATTATAATTTTTCTGGAACCTGTCGCGTGCCTGCTGTATGTCAATACGCTCACAAATTGGCATTTCTTATAGCCGAAAGTATTAACAGATCCCCATCATCTGGGTTAGAAAATCAGCTATACTTCCTATAAAAGCTTTGTCAAAAATGTAATTTAAGTGTTGGACAAATATAATTAAAAACTGATTTCTCTAAATACTTTGTATTCCATTTATTTTATTTAATCGGCGCATGGCTGATAATGGCAGATTTACCAAAGGATCTGGTGCAGAAGTCACCTGCATTAACTGTCACAGGTATAGATTACTGTGGACCCCTCTACTACAAGACAGATGTACGCAACAAGGCCCGACAGAAGTGCTACAAGCCATATTTATTTGATTCGCCTTGAAGACAGCCTGGCTAGACCTGCTGAAGGATCTGAGGGTTGCATTCTTGGACGCCCTCAAACGTTTCACGGCCACAAGAGTTGCCCAAGCATATGGTCGCCACTTCGGTGGCGCAAGAATCGAGCTGGATGAGCTGAAGCACCTTCATTTTGGATCCAGAAGCACAAGGACAAGGTTCAAGTGCATTGCCTGGATTCGATTGGTGTTTTATCCCACCTAGTTCCACGGACTGTGGGCGGATATTTGAATCCGCTGTCGAAATGACTAAGCGGCTCCTGTATAGTTCAGTCGTGTCGGGCCCCCTTGGTTTCGATGAGCTTCGGAACTTGGTATGCCAATTAGATGAAATAATCAATTCGCGTCCTTTTTCAACTCAATAGAAAATCCAAATGATCGTGGCGTCCTTACTCCGGATCGCCTACTCGTTGGCCTTATGCCATTTGCATCTATGAGAGCGCACTACCATTGATACAACGCTCGCTCTCTAATTAAAGATTATGCGGCATAGACCAACCTGGCTCCTGCCTTTGCACAGAAAGCTGAAAGTATCCCAGTACCAGCACCAACATCTAATACAACTTTATCTTTAAATTTGTCTTTGTTGCCCAGACTGGCATTGCAGTATGCTATCTCCCGGGGTCGGTTTGGAAAAACTGGGCAAAAAGATCGGCAATTGCCTGATCATTATTTGCCGACGTATTACAAAATGATAGCGAGGATGGGTGTGCGGACGTTCTACGCTTACTGTTTACGAAGCAGTAAAACTGATTAGGGTACTGAGAAAAACGTATCCTGCAACGAGATAGGTAGCTCTTATAGCATTGAGCATTAAGAACTGAAAAGTTTGACCGAGCCCACTTCTTGAAATTTTTTATAAAGTCTTGATTTTAAGTTTTTTAGACGGGATAACTCTTTGGTAAACCAAGGGGGTTTTCCAGATCTAATCGGACAAGAAAGCGGGACAAAAGAATCCAAAAATGTGCCAAGAGCATTGTAAAAAATTGTTGTGCCTTTTGTGAGATCAGTGCACAAGTACAAAGCGGACCAATCAAAATCCCTAATGAGGTTATTAAGCTTCGCAAACTCGGCTTTACGAAAGCAGCGGACACGTTCAGGTAGTCTACTCGACCGATCCAATACAGTTGGTCCTATATCTAGCGACACCTCGAAAGTAGGGTGGTAGGCGTCTTCAGGTATAGTGAGCGGAAGGGCTCGGGATAACAACACTATGGTTGGATCCGATACAAAGAATAGATCAAGCAAACGACCTTAGGAATTTTTCACATGATTGACTTGAGACAGGGACAGGTCGAGCAAGCCGTCAACAAAGTCATGTCGTGACATGGGCAATAGGATACTAGAGTTGAAGTCACCAAGAACTATCATACGATCTTTATCAGATAGCGAGGAAGAAACAGCGGTTAAAGCGGACAAGTGCTGCTCATAAATTGAAATATCCGAAGAAGGTGGGATATACGAGCAAGTAATGAATATGGCGAAAGCGGGAAGAATCAGTTTTACACACAGGAATTCCAGTTCCTGTTGAACTTGGACTGTGAAGTGTTCTGACGTGAAGTAAGAGTCCACTGCAATTAGAACCCCTCCTGCACGTCGAGACGACCGGTCCTTTCTAAAAGTTGTGTACCGACCTGCCAAAACCTCGGAACTAAGAATGTCCGGCTTTAACCAGGTTTCAGTAAACACAATAACTGCATCGGAAGCAAATGCAACACTGTCCCGGAAAAGAATGCTGAGCTTACTACGCAAGCCTCTTACATTCTGATAGGTTACTAAAAGAGATGTTAGTTTTTTAGAAAGGTGGAAGCAAGACGGGAAGTTGAGGAAGAGGAAGTTGAGGTTGAGGGTGGCACACTGGAAAGATTTGGAAGGGATATGGGGGGCCTATTCTTCTTCTTAGCCTTAAACTCCTTCACCACCAAATGCTCCGGCCAAAATTTGGCGGAGCAAATGGTGTCAAATTGAGCTGGGGAGATGCTTATCTTAAACGAGGCTATCTCCCTGACATAAGAGAAGTTAAATTTCTCCACCTTTAAACCCACGGCTTTTATTTTGCTTTAAATAAAAGCAATTACATCATTAGATGTGAGGTCAGGGGCCAGCCGTGAAACAAAAACTTGTCGTTTTGGTGGGACTCCCACCAGTGGTTTAGTCACCACAGGCCTAGTGCCTGTGGTGGCAATATCCGGAGGTCCGGAACGTCTATTTACTGGTGGGATCGGGATGGACGGGACAACTAGCGAACTTGCGGACACCACGGACACGGACGCTGCAGACAGCGTCACATTCACCGAGGCGATGAATTCGGCTACCGAATCTGCATCGCCAGCAACTGTCGTTGCCCTTGGAGTGGCAAACGAGATCAACTGCACACTTGGAGTGGTCGGAGTCAGTTTTTCTGCGGCGCACGGCTGAGTGACGGTTGGCACTTGCTCAGAAATAAAATTACGATATGTTCTTTAATGCGTGACATCGAAATTGCAAGTGTGGCTTGTCTGCCCTTTACATTGCCGATCCCATCGCTAAGCGTAGCTTCGCTCGGCCGACGTCGGTAGGCAGACGCAAAGCGGAGATAGCGAAGAGCGAGCTAGCAGAGAGTGTTTAGCAGGGCAAGCAAGCGCAAAGCTTTAACAAACAAATTAGTGACATAGACATAAGTAACAAACAAAATAAGCGGCTGAGGGCCAAGAATTAGGTGCTATTTGGCAAGCAGCTAATCGGCTGGGTTTTGCTCCAAACATGCGTTAAAAAAGGTTTTAGCGAAATAAGTCAAACAAAAAAAAAAACGAAAGAGAAAAACTCAAAATTACACTACCTTCCAGTATGTTATTGTCAATAGAATCCGCCACGAAGATAGCATGTTTTGAAGACAAAAGAACCAAATAGGATGAATGACTTTATTCAAAAATAACACCATAAAAGTGGATAAATCCCTTCTTGTGGGAAAGAAACAAATCTACATATATGTTTTTTTGTACTTTAAAAATGCAGAAAATAAATATTGCGCCGCAACAATTTTTAATTTAAAACAAAAATATGAAACAATGTCTTATCGGGTTTATTTTAATATCATCCCTGAGTTAGCTTCGCAAAGACATTTTTCGGAAAATTCCTCTTACAAATTCTAGAAAATATGAGGAAGTCTCGGCTAACGGTAACTTCTATTAGCCTAAGATATGTTTGTCGGCAGCGAATTCACATTTTTTTAAATGTATCAATCAATATTGAGTAAAATCCAAAATCCAATCCATCACTTCATAGACACCAAAGCGCAGCATTCTACGATTATTCACATTGGAATATTTTTTCCGGTGAAGTGTGCGTCTCACCACTTCTCTTTTTGCTGATAAAAGTTATTAGCCTATTGTCAAAATAAATATCAGTTACATTTTTAACTTTTTTAAATTTAAATGTAAACGACTGTCTCGTTTTCCTATGTAGAATTATTGAATATGAATTTATAGGTAATTTGCAAAAAAAAGCATTCCAATCCTACCTGTTCCTGAACAGTATTACAGTATGACCACAGTATCATTTAATTTTTGAAAAAGCCAATAACTGTAAACGATATTTTGACATCGATAGCAACAGGAAGTGTAAAACTTGCGCATTCAGCCCTGGGTAATTTTAAAACTTTGACGGTGGACGACGGAAATTATTCAACGGAAAATGAATGATTTACCAACAAATTCTGGGCATTCTCGTGGACGCGGGCGCGGAACAAAACAGAAGGACGATGCAAACCGTGGCTTGGGTCTGCAGTTGGTAAGAAAACTAAATTAAATACAATGTATGTATATCCTTTCCCGGCAGTATTGATATATGGTTTGCACATCGCGTTTTTTTAAACATACAGAACTCAAATTCACAGTAATTAAGTAATTTCACTTTAATTTGTGTATTAAATCAGTTGTAAAAAATATAACATGTTAAAAAAGTGATGTATATAAATGGTTACCGGAATAATATTGCAGCTTTTTTACTGAACAGCTTAATTGGTGCACCAAGTCTTGAATGTGTCTTTAGAAAACTTTGATGTTCAAGTTTGTATAACTTTGCATGTGCTAAAAATATACAATATTATATTGTTTTTGCAAATACATATATATGAAATCTTTTGAAAGTTTTTATGTTGAATAATTTTCCCCTAACGTTTTCCCCTACTTAGCTCTTTATAGAATTGACTTAGCCACTGAATGGACGCATGTATGTACGTATTTCCATTTTATGCTTTTGGATCAATGCTTCGATCAATCCCGAATAATTGCGCTTAGGATAACCGTCGTGCTGAAATTTGCATAGAATTGGTGTGGTTTTCTTGGCCTGCTATGTTATAATATCTGTCTCTAAAGATGTTTAAAACCATAACACAAACCTATTAATACATATGTGCTGGGTTTATGCATATGTAACTAAGCGAATGGAGTTCAAATTGGATCGGTCGAAAAGCTAGTCTGTGAGAGTATTTATGTAGCATTCATGTACAAATACTCAAAAAGAGTATAGTGGGATATTAGATTGTGGAAAAAGTGGGAAAGGAAGCGTTTTCGATAGCCGAGTCGATTGAGCCAGGTTTGTCTGTCTGTCTTGTTTGATGCCTAGTTCTCTCAGATACTAAGATCTAGAGCAACCAAATTTTGTACCCAGACTCCTGTTATATCACACTGAATCAAGTTTGTTTCAAACGTTTTCTTTTGCAACGCCTCTTTCCTCCCCCACATAGGGCGAAAAACTGTCTCATCCACAATTTTGAAGATACGAACAAATCAAAAACGCAAGATCATAGAGACAGATTCGCGAATCTGGATCAGATCATTTAATTTCAAGATTTTTTCCTCTCACACAGTTTTTGTTGTTCAACGTAATCGGCTATAAATATGGAGCTGCGGCCATAGCAGCAACTCACAACGTTCCCCCCGTTTTTAGTTTACTTTTGAACTAAAAATTAATATTTGGTATGCCCTCCTTCTTGTTTATAACCTTTTCCAACCAATATCAGTCAAAAATTCTCAATGCCTTTTTAAGACAGGCGTTTGAACCGAAGAATTCATCAAGGAGGGACATAATTGAATTGGAAAAATTCAAGGAATTCACGATTTTTGTTGTCCTGATAAAATCAAAAACCATCTTTTATCCCGAATTTTTTAAAATATTTAAATGAGTTTTTTTTTTTAAGTATCCATAGATAACATAGCTGTGTTTCCATAAAAAAACATACATTAATAACACTATATTGTCGGTTCTTCATTTCAAGCTCTATAGTTGGCTCTCTCCAGAAATGTGTGTTTCATCGGAGCAAAAACCCTTTTTGGCCTTTTTTAACGAAGCTAAAACTCCTGTCCTGTTGAACTATTTTGTGTTATTTTGTCTGTTATTTGGTATAGAATATAAGCATTTATGTAAAAACATACGAATTTATCGCTTTGTAGGGGCAATCTTCTAACGAGGCTCGTCCGGATAAACCTGTCCCCCCAGCGGACGCGTTAAAAACGTCGGAGATCATACCCAAGTCTAAGGATACTGAAGCTCAAGCCATTGAAGGTATTGGTTTTGTTCTTTTTGTGATTATTTTAATTTCCAATGTTTTTCTTACTAGGCGATCCTCGCGGGTCTGTACGTGGACGACGCCTAATAACTGAAGTTGTGCACTCTCGTCCTCAGGGACTTACAACCAAAGCTGGAATTAGCGGCACGAAAATAAATGTCCAAACCAATTATTTTAAGCTGTTAAAACGTCCATGCTGGACCATTTTCCAGTACCGGGTTGATTTTGAACCTGAAGTCGACAACACACGTTACCGTCGTGGGTACCTTTACGAACATAAAAACATATTGGGTGGATACATTTTCGACGGAACTATTTTATTCTGCACAACTCAGTTCAACTTCAAGGAATTAGTGACAAAAAATCACGCAGGAGAGAACATTACCATCAAAATTAAGCATGTTGGTTTAGTTGAAGCAGCTGACAATCAACAATTCCAAGTGCTTAATCTTCTCTTACGAAAAGCAATGGAGAGTCTTAGTCTCCAGCTTGTATCCCGTAACTATTATGATGCTAAGGCGAAGGTACGTCACTTTGCACTAACAAAAATGAATTTAAATAATATACTTGCCATGTAACTATATATTTATGCCATTTTTATATGGATTTTCATATTGTTACAGCAGCAGTATTTATTGCTCTAATATGTAAATGTGAACCAAAAATCTTAATCTTAACGCCTCTCAATCTTAATCTTATGTGTACCTAGTTGAAATCTGCATGAATAGTAAAAAAAACCGGCATTCGAATCCTACCAAGCTGTAACATAATGGCTCCCTAACATAATGACTTTCCATCATCGTATGCATTGCTTTTTTTACTCGAATGTTATGATGAGGTCACCTTCGAAGTCTCGTCACCAACATTCTCCGCATTAAAGGATGCAAAAGCAAAGAAAATATAAATTTAATTTTGAAGAAAATTTTGAAAAATAATTTTGGATGCGAAACTTTGGTAAACATCTTTTTATTTTGACTCTAACTTTAAAAGTGTTTGAGGGTCAAAAAACGAACTAGATGTTATTAGTTATTGACAACTTGCAATAAGTTTTTTCTGCTGCTATTACTAATCTAAAAACATTGGCTCATTGCTGGCTGCTGCGACGGCAATTATTTTCAGTAGCGTAAGCAGCCTGTTCCTTTTGAACAGTTTAAAAAAATCAAATCAGGGAAAACACAAATTTCACAATTCTTATTATTATATTATTATTATAATGTTTGAAATATCTTTACAAATGAAAAATAACGACGGGCTAATGTTTAAAAGCTTTTAAATGTTGTTTTTTAATTTCTGCTAAAGATTAAACTTAATAATTACCGCGTGGAATTGTGGCCTGGATATCAAACATCGATTCGTCAACACGAGTCTGATATATTATTGTGTGCCGAGGTCGTTCATAAGGTAATGAGAACGGATACCTTGTATGACATCCTAAGTGAGGCGATTCGGGATACCGACAACTTTAAAGATGCTTTTCGACGCCAAGTAATGGGTGAGTTTTCCATATTTACATATGCATATATACATAAATTTGTGCATAACCCTGTGCGACCAATTAGATTAATGACTCGTATTTGCATTTGTTATACACAAAATATTAGTAGATGTGAAAAGGCAAGACTAAAAATGCGCAGTCGAAAACATTTACATAGTTCGTGGTCTGGCACCGATTGCTGCAAGACTCAATTCTCCGCGAGTTATCGCGCCACTGACAATCTATTACTCAGTATCAATAGGATCACTAGAAAAAGCTCAGGATTAAGTCGAGCTATTGGAACTCAAAAGGTATGACTGTAGGTTGTTTCTTAGGATAACTTAGGATAACATAACTAACTCTGCAGTCGTAACACTTACTAAAGCAATAGATATACTTTTTAGCAGGTACAACTTATTGATGGTTGTATATTTACGCATTTATTCTCTTCCCCAGGTATGATATGTCTTACTGATTACAACAATAAAACCTATCGCATCGATGATGTCGACTTTGGATTGAACCCCTTGTGTAAGTTTAACACTAAAGATGGAGATATATCGTATGTGGAATATTATAAAAAGGTAAGTTTTCATAAAGGTATTATTACATCGGTACAAAAATACACAAAATACATACAAATCAAGTTTAAGTGCACCTGGAGTTTCGCCCCTTGAGCACCTAGTTTTGTTACACTATTAATGTATGAGCAACGCAAATGTTCTTCCGTTTACAACCGAAAATCATGAAGATATTGAATCATAAAGAATGATCCTATATAAAAGAGCATCAAAACGCGATCAACAAAAATTGGAATGTACAATGTTAAGGCAAATAGCATTTAATCTTTTGTTTAATTTTAGAAATCATTTTACTGTTCTACTATTTCGATTTTTAGAGATATAATATCACAATTCGAGACCATAAGCAGCCATTGGTGGTGTCACGACCTACCGAGAAAAACATTCGTGGTGGCACGGATCAGCTTATTATGCTAGTTCCCGAATTGGCTCGAGCTACTGGAATGACTGATGCTATGCGAGCAAATTTTCAGTATGTCTTTTATTCTATTCAAAGTTTTTGTTGTTAATATTTCTAATATCAAAATTGGTTCGTTACTCTTAAATTAGATTAATGAAAGCAATGAGCGAGTTTACCAGATTGAATCCGGACCGTCGCATTGAACGCCTGCGCGCATTCAACAAGCGCTTGCAATCGTCGAAAGAGAGCATGGATGTGTTAAAATCGTGGAATATTGAACTTGATACAGCTTTGGTGGACATCCCAGCTCGCGTTTTATTTCCTGAGAAAATAGTTTTTGGCAATCAAAAGCGATTCGTATGCGATAACCGTGCTGATTGGACTATGGAATTCCGAAACAACTCAATGTACTCGCATGTGGACATTAAGAGGTGGTATGTGATAACTCCACAGCGTAATTTACGGGAGACTGAGGAGTTTGTAAAGCTCTGCATTCGTGCTGCCAGTGGGATGAAAATGACTATTTCCGAGCCTCGATAGTATGTATTATTTAAAACTATATAATATTATAGATAGAAATACATTTAGTCTTGTATTTCATTGCAGTGATAAAATAGCCGATGATCGCAATGGGACATACTCACAATCGATCGATAATGCAGTAGCGAAAGATCCGCAAATTATAATGCTAGTGCTTAAGGCTCCAAACGAAGAGAAGTATGGGTAAAGTAAGTTTGTAAAAAGTGGATTCTTATTAGTTTACATCATCAACAGGTATAGCTGTATTAAAAAACGCACTTGTGTTGATCGACCAGTACCATCACAAGTGGTCACTCTGAAAACCATTGCTCCAAGAAAAGAAAAATCAGCTGGTCTCATGTCCATAGCCACAAAAGTGGTTATTCAGATGAACGCCAAACTGATGGGCGCTCCATGGATGATAGAGTTACCTCTTCGCGGATTAATGACTGTTGGCTTTGACGTGTGTCATTCGTCGAAGAACAAAAACAAGTCGTACGGTGCACTTGTGGCTACGATGGACATGAAATCATCGAACCGCTACTTTTCTTCAGTAAACGAACACATGAAAGGCCAAGAGCTGTCGGATCAGATGTCAATGAATATGACATATGCCCTAAAAGCGTTCCGGGAACATCACGGTATTTTACCAGAGAGAATTCTGTTCTTCCGTGATGGTGTGGGTGATGGACAACTTCATCAGGTCGTTAACACTGAAGTGAAGTTTTTAAAAACTAAACTCGATGAGATTTATAAATCTGCAGGCAAAGAAGACGGCTGTCGAATGGCATTTATTGTTGTCGCTAAGCGAATCAATACTCGGTACTTTACCAACAATCGAAATCCCGTGCCTGGTACTGTAGTCGATGATGTCATAACGCTTCCTGAGCGGTATGACTTCTTTTTGGTGTCGCAAGCTGTGCGTCAGGGAACGGTATCGCCAACTAACTACAATGTTATACATGATAACATAGGACTAAGTGCCGATAAACTGCAAATGTTGTCTTACAAAATGACCCATATGTATTATAATTTTTCTGGAACCTGTCGCGTGCCTGCTGTATGTCAATACGCTCACAAATTGGCATTTCTTATAGCCGAAAGTATTAACAGATCCCCATCATCTGGGTTAGAAAATCAGCTATACTTCCTATAAAAGCTTTGTCAAAAATGTAATTTAAGTGTTGGACAAATATAATTAAAAACTGATTTCTCTAAATACTTTGTATTCCATTTATTTTATTTAATCGGCGCATGGCTGATAATGGCAGATTTACCAAAGGATCTGGTGCAGAAGTCACCTGCATTAACTGCCACAGGTATAGATTACTGTGGACCCCTCTACTACAAGACAGATGTACGCAACAAGGCCCGACAGAAGTGCTACATAGCCGTATTTATTTGATTCGCCTCGAAGACAGCATGGCTAGACCTGCTGAAGGATCTGAGGGTTGCATTCTTGGACGCCCTCAAACGTTTCACGGCCATAAGAGTTGCCCAAGCATATGGTCGCCACTTCGGTGGCGCAAGCATCGAGCTGGATGAGCTGAAGCCCCTTCATTTTGGATCCAGAAGCACAAGGACAAGGTTCAAGCGCATTGGCTGGATTCTATTGGTGTTTTATCCCACCTAGTTCCACGGACTGTGGGCGGACTTTTGAATCCGCTGTCGAAATGACTAAGCGGCTCCTGTATAGTTCAGTCGTGTCGGGCCCCCTTGGCTTCGATGAGCTTCGGAACTTGGTATGCCAATTACATGAAATAATCAATTCGCGTCCTTTTTCAACCCTAAAAGAAAATCCAAATGATCGTGGCGTCCTTACTCCGGATCGCCTACTCGCTGGCCTTATGCCGCTCTGATAGGCGCACTCCTATTGATCTAACGCTCGCTGTCTAATCAATGATTATGCTGTGCTGTACGAGTGTAGCCCAACTAGTAGTAGCGAGTAGAATGTTGAGAGCAAACGAGTGCGGGGCAGTATAATCCAACCACACTAGCAACAGTTATATATATAAATATATGTTTTAATCTCTTGCTATCGTCAAGAATTAAGCATTTCGACTTATTTTTGTCGGTTTTTATTGAAGAGCTGGGAAAAGCCCGACAGCTCACAATATAATAAATACTGAAACACTTAGCTATAATCCATATAGAAATATAACATATAATTTTAATAACTCACTCTTATTTAGCGTTTACTAATTGTCTTACATAATATATAATTTCTTAGAGGCCGAACACATTGAATACCTTTTAAACCTTAACACTAAATTTCCAAATAGGGTTAAATTTATAATGGGCCAAATGGTATTTTTTCTAATGGAAAGCCAGGGTTTTGTTGGTGTTTTTGATAGGCCTACAAACAAAAATTGGTTATAGCAAAAAATATTTAATAATTTATATTCATAGGCTTACCATGCTCTTTTCACGACGTTCTTTATGCGAATTTAAGGGAGATTTGATTTTAAGCATTAGTTTTCTTCTTCTCCTAAAGAAATTACAGTCTTGACAGTTAGTGGTTCACATTTATCGTTCGAGACCTAAATTAAAATAAATAATAAATAAAAATATGTACATATTATAAAATGTATGGATGAGTTTAAAATATACTATAAATGGTAAAAATAAAATAACTAGACTTGGGGTTTAAAAAATTGAATATTGTATATGAATATTGGAATGGAATTGTATATCTTTGCATTGTGTAGTACAGAACGAAACATACTTGACGCCTCAAACTATATGTATGTATATTACATATGAATATACGAGTATGTGCCTGATATGAATATATCATAATAGTAGATTTAATTTGACCTTTGTATTAACTATTACCAAAAATAAACCATTTATGCAGAAATGATTGCTTTTTAAAATTGTCTCTATCGCCGTGGGATATTAATGAGAATTTATAAACCTCAATGTCTTTCGATAACCGGAGCTTGGGAATTGCCCTTAGTTTGAGAAAGATCCTTTGTGATATTTTTAGAAAAAATGTATTCATTTGAGTCAGTTGACTTTGATCAGACATAAATGGCTGTTGATCCTGAGAAATATGATATGTAACAAATGTTTGTGATCGGGAGGTCCTAGCTGCTACATAAAAACAGAACTGATATACTTTTGTATTCTACGACAGAAAAAGTATTAATCCAATGTCTAAATTGTTGAATGAATTATAATTTAATTAAAAATACATGTATTAACGGACTATTCGAAGTTTTTGATTTTTAAATATATGTATGTATGTATGAATCGACTTTAATTTAGTGTAGTGTAATTTAAATCTGGTCTGCAAATTCTTTATTTAAACAGATTATAATACTGAAGTCATTATTCTGACTTTTTGTTGCCTGTTTTATTGACCGAGCCCAGAATCAGTCGAAAAGACATCTGGAAAAAATGTTAAGATTAATTAATTTGAAAACAAGCTTATCATTCTTTGTTACGTCTACGATCTAACTGGACTGGTCGAACTAGCTAGCCGAGGTCGACGAACGGGTCGCAGGCTGTGGTAGTTAATGGTGTACCTTGGTGAGTCAAGTGCGAATAACTCAGTAGTCTCAGCGGCAGAAAACAAGACGGCAAAACCGACGCGACTCTATGGCGAAGAAGTGAAAGCTCTGACGTCTCGGAAACCGAGAGGGTAGTGGTGGATGGGGAATCTGCAGATGTCCTGCGGCTTCTCCAAATCAATTAAGAATCCCATCCGAAAGATTCTGCAATCTATTCTATTCTTCGTTTTCCGTTTTTTTGTATCTTCACCAAACAAAATTTAGAGTAGAATCTCACAAATTAAAACTCTAACAAATTTGAACGTCCAGCAATTAGAACCGGCAATTTTAATGTATTGAACACTCTGAAATCGGGAATTTTTTGCGAAGGCGAAAATCGGAGCCCAACCGATGATGTCATTCCCAAAGCGAAAGGTATTGCAACCAGCTGTTTTAATTAATTTAAATGTAACATACAAATTTAAGAATGAAACAATATCGATAGAATACCGGAACACACAAATTCCTATTCATACAAACATTTTTAAAATCGGAATCGCAAGTCGCAGCGAATGAATTGATTGTGTTATTATTCAACATATCAATCGGAAAAGAATTTTCGACACCCCACCACAAATGCAGCCAATAAATTTAAGGCTCAAGAAATTTCACACAAACGTTTTCGATATTCAAATCAGTTGCTTTGCCCATATACATGAACATAGGTATACATATGCAGGCTTTGTGTGCACTCACAGCGAGTGTTTGAAAAAACGTCGGTGCATATAATCATTGAAATATATGGGAATTACTCATTTTACTATAATGTATATTGTCTTTGATGATACTATACATATAAAGATGACTTTCCATTTTTATTCATTCCATTTCACACTCTTTCACTCTCTACATATTGCTAATTATTTTCACTATATCTTCAACAATCACATTTTTTTTACAACTAAAATTGTCTTTTTTCTTAAAGTAATTTTTTTATGTGGTCCAAATAATAGTAGTGTTACAGATAATTTAAACATTTTTAAATCTCTTCCATTTTTTGCAAGCTTTTTGGTGTTAAATATTACTTGAGTTGTTTATTTAAGTCTCACGGTTTTTTAGCTATCCTTTACCTGACCTTTTGGTCATTTGGTGCCTGGATCATGGGGTGTGGCAAATACTCTAATCCCGAAAAACGTGAACAAGTTAAAGGGTTCAATTTAGAAGAAAATGAATTTCAAAATATACCAAAATATCATTGGTTGTTTAGCTACTATAATCAGAATTGCCATTATATAAGAGCCATAACAATAAAAGACGTAGTCACAAGTTCCAATGAAACATTGGAAAAGTTGAGGATTTGTTTGTTTAAAACTATGTTTTAAGAATCACGGCTATACGATTTTTCCACAAAAAATACATGAAAATTGTAGAATACGGCCGATCTTCAAGGATGGTTCGAGTAAGTTTCTACTCCGAAATTTTTGCATATGTTAAAAACATAATGGATCATTTATATTGCCAATTGCCAATTGCCAATTAAGAATTTATGGTGTTATATAAAATAAAGCAGTCTTATAAATAAAAAAAACATTGTTTTGGGTTGCTGTATAAAAATCCTCGAGCTAGATTTCTGTAGAAAGGTTGCAAAACTGGGTTAGCTTCCTGAGATTTGAGCAGTCGTTACAGTAAATAAGGGCTACTCAACCAAATATTAAAATTAATGTCAAATATGAATTTATTATAATGGTTATAAATAAAGGAGCCTCAGTCGCTTTTGTACAAATGCACTACTATTATTTTGACCGGGTAATTTTTGAAGTATTTCCACATTTTAATTTGTTTCAGTAAATATTGATGATATTGATCTGAAGTTTTTTTCTATTAATACAATCTGTAATTAACGTAGCTGCTAAAAATATTAAGAATCTTTTGTGGAAGTGCTTGCAAGTCCTTTTACTTCAGCTGTATATACACGCACAGGTTTTTATAAATACATTTTTTAGTGCTTAGTTTTCACAAGAACAATATATATAGAAGAAAATCTAGCTTGAGAAAATTTGAACATTTGAAGTTTAGCTTCAAGAAACCGAACCTTCACAGAGCCCAAACAAATGTACAGTTTAAACTGCTTGATAGTACTGTTGAAAATTTGTTGAATAATTATGTCGAACTTAATATTATTACAACTCCAAGTTGTACAGCTTGTGACAGTTATATGCTTAAGTATGCACGTGTACGTCAAATGCAAATGCATCAATTGCAGCGAAAACAAAACACTAATACTAATAATAGGTGTGCTACATTTGTTACCTTGCACACTAATTGGAGTGTTGGTAAACGATAGGAGAGTAAAGAGTGAAGCTATGCAAGCAAATTAAAATTGAATTTTAGTTCCCCTTTCCAGCCACTTTGTCCCACTGTGCGAAATTGATATTTTCTAAACAATAAATTGCCTCCACCTCTGTCAACAATTTTAGCCTTTTCTGAAGCATTTCCACAATTATTAATATTAAGCCTAGTGATATGATAAAACTTATCGAAGAACAACATGGTTAGCTTTTATTTTTATAAATTGTTTTCTTATAAGTCTGTAAAAGCCGTCTTAAGGTTTTAAAAATCTCGGCAGTTCAGTATGTTATGTATTCAAGTCCAAGACTTTTACTATAAGGCTAAATTAAAGTATATAATACTATCTACAAAAATTACATATAAATAAAGCGACATCACAATTAGTTAACAAATCATTAATCAAATCACGTAACTACAATTTTTTGTATATAATAAATATAATACATATTTTGTTAACCTAATTATATAAATTATATATATTGCATATCGATATATATATATATATATGTTATTGCTAGGGTAATTTCACTAACAAGAAGAATAGCTACTACTAGGAATACGATGGCAGCGAATATTACTTTAAAATCCATCTCATAAATTTGATGACGTAATCCTGGAATATTACAATTACAAACAAAACATATTGATTTATTTGTATATAAACGTTTAACGGAATTATGTAATGAAAACAAACATAATTTCACGCAACACAGTTTTTTTTTTGTGTGTAGCCTTAAAACTACATCATACCAGGGCTTCCCTCATAGTCCAAAGCACTACACTAACATTATCTGTTTTATTCAATTTTCTTAAAATTATACCAAAACTTATTCTTATGGGGTCCTTATAGTTCTTTTAAAAATGAAATTCAAATTATATATTCTATAGCCCTTCATAAATCTATTCAGCAACCTAAACGCAAATGATATCGCAACAAAACTCGGAATCGGATCAAAGCAGATAGAAATATGATTCATATGTCGTTAATTTTGTATACCTATATAAGATCCGCTTGGGCATGCAAGTAGTAGTGCTAGCGAGCCTTTTGAAAGACTTGTTTTCTCACTTGCCCTCACTTTCTCCTCACGGAGATTTCGGACGTTGCTTGAGGTTATCTACTAGAGTCAGTCATGTTAACAGTCAGCAATAACGACGTGCACAGTATCAAAACGATTCATGTATATACTTAACGCTGCCAATTCCACCACAATGTGTTCAAATCTTATCGATTCAAAAGTATTCAGATCACTAAATAAAATTGTGGCGAGTACTGCGCATCTTGAATCCCGATGTGGACGTGTTGTTTATACATTTACATATTTTGTACGTACAATTAGCTTCGCCATTCCACACACAATCATATTAGTGCCATGAAGAAGGCAAACTAACTATGGCGCTGACATAGAGATGTGGGTCTAGGCTTTATTTATAAAACTGTAATTTTCAGGTCTCAGGCTCTAAAAATGTTCCTTTTGGTCCAAGTAACCCACTCAAAAATTATAGCCCGACTCGACAACTTTTAGCAGGCATCTCTGACCGGATTGACCGCTCTGACAGAATTAATACAGCTTTGCGAGCTGTTTATTCTATGCAGGATTATATTCAAATACTGACCAAAGAAAAAAGTTTAGTATGAAAATTGGAAACTTAACTGCTTATTGTTGGCCTGTATATTATTTAATTGTCGTGGATGGATTATATCTTAATATTCGAAAACATAAACAAGGAACTATTTTATCCTTAACAAAAGGGAAGAGAATTACCCAAAATACGACACCTCATTATATGCTAGTGAAAGGATCTCCAATGCAGTGATCACACATTTACATGTTTTACAGTGCACTTGAGTGCGTAGACATATCACATACCTAGTTCCAAAACATGCGATTTTGACCGACCACTGATCTAGGCACATAATACAGCCTATGCAAAGTTTAATGAGTCCGTTACAATCATTTTGCAGTCTAAATATATGGGCGAGTGCTCGGAGCATATGCATATACATACATAATTTTGTAAATCCACTTGTGTTTAAAAACCTAATGTTTCTGAATAAATATCCCAAAAGATAAAACTAAAATGAAGCTCAATTATCCTGAAAGGAAGAACATTGGTTTTAAATGTGAATTCCGCCGTTCGTTTCCATTATTTTTTCCATGACTGTATGTACTTAATTTTCAAAAAAGGTGTGATGAAATAAATATTACATATGTAATGAAAACAAAAAATCGAAGAGCAAACGTTGCGCTTTGACACAACTCGATTTCATTTATAGACAATGACTATAGACTGTAAAGTCAAACTACAGACTGGTAAAGGAAAACTAAGCGTTTCTGAACAACAAATTTTCTGCGTACTAGCAATTTCTATCTACAGACATTCGAGTTTTATAGATACGATGACTCTGTATGTGGTCAAGACATAAAACTTACGCTGATAAAGAGCACGGCAGCGGCAAAGGAACGATTGCATAACACTCCAACATCCCTCAAAATTTAACAAGAGTCAAGAATATTAAAGCTGATTTGAATATATCCCTTTAATTGTTGTAGAAACAACCTAGTGTCTACATTTTAAATATATGAAATACATATACGTATATCCACATTATTTATGGTGGACTAAGCACCGAACAAATTATAAACTCCAATATGGAAATAAATTAAAAATTATGCCGAACCTATCCACAGCTTCTTAACGTTTATATATAGAAAAATTATTAATGGGGAAAAACTTACCTTTTTGTTTGGAGATGTTGGAACTTGGAGATGATATTTGTTTTGACAATAGTCTCGTAACAATGCGATGCCCTCCGCACGATTGTTTGCGTAGCGCGACTCCCAGGCATCTAACAGACGGTTGTAGTATCGTGGGGTATCATTGTATTTTAGGTACTTATGAGTTTGATCAGTTGGGAAGATACGTTCTAGGGGTGCGCATCGTGCCAACTCATCTTCCGCAATGATGAGACATCGTACATCATCAGGAGTTAATTTATGCAGAATTGCGTCTATGTACTGTTAAAAAATGTTACATTTTGAAAATGTATGCTAACATGGAAGCCGCAAGTTAATCCTTACCTCATTCCTATCGTCCATCGACTTTCGTGTGAATGTGTTATGCTTTTCCTTCTCTTCGCGAGATAAATAGTTTATGTAGAGTCGCTTATCGTAACACATTGGTGTGCCACTTGGAAAAGAGAGTTCGGCAGCTAGCTCTTTTTGCTTCTCTTGAGTCAGTTTTGGAGGCACCTACAATGTTTAGTTAGAGGAATGCAGATTTAAAAAAGTCCATTTTATAGCTTACGTTATACAGTGCCGTGTTTAGCACACCTTGTACAAGGGGGGCCTTGACATGGGAGTCCAATGGCAATTCAGAGTGTAAACTTGGAGATATATTAACTTCTAATAGCCACGGAACTAAATCTGAGTCCAAAATTACATCAAAGCCAAACAGCTCAAAGCAGCTGTATTTTGATTCAACGTTTGCTCTAATCATACTATTTATACCATTCTCGCCAGCTAGAATGGTCCGCAGAACTAAACTTCTCAAGGCTTCCCACAGACAGTCCGTTCGGACCCCTCGGTTAGCTAAATATGTCCACAGAGACTTTATGGTCCATTTATGACCATGGCAGGCATTTACATCTTCATTTTTTGAGTAATTAGAAGAGAACTTGTTGATGCTATAATTTGTCAAATGCATGCACCTATCGCCTAAAGTGTCTGCCCTGGAACTGTACTTTACTGTGGATACGAAAATCATCAAATCAAATATACATACTCCTCAAGGGGTTTGTGGAAGGTACATACCTGAAGCGAATCGAGCCAGGCCGTTGTGATACATGAAAACTCTCAACGGGTTTACGGATGTAACGAGCACATACAGACGCAAGTCAAATTTGCTACCATTAATAAGTAGTGGACGCTCTATATATCTATAAGACAGCAAAAATAACCATTAACTAAATATACAATTTATATGCATTGTTTGGCATACTTTTGCACGATAAGTGGTCTTCGCTTTGGGATCTGTCCCCATCTATTAATCACGCGAATACCAGCCCCTCGCGCACTGGCCGGTGGCTTGATAATCCACTTAGTATTGCGCTGTGAGTATTTTGGCCAATGCCGGCGTAATGCACATAGATCGTTGGGGATAATGTATGTTCGTGGCATGAAGCCAAACTCTTTGTTGCTGTGCTTGGTCATCTGCCTTTGCAAATTTTTCCAGCAGGAATCCTTTCTTCCTATGCGAAAGGAGCCTGGCAGGTGGTTTATTTTCTGATATGAACGGATGGTCTTGAAACAAGGCGACCTTAAATGCTTGCCCCACACTCCCATCCAATCGTTGGTTTCTGTGAATTTCTTGATTAATTTTAATTTGATTATAATGAAGTACAAATATAACTTACTCTTTAACATTCGCATTCCGCTGTTGGCTAGAATCAGGCGCACAACTTTAGGCATTATGTTGGTAACCCGCCACTTGAGCACTCTATGGAGCTCCGGCGGAACCCTTGGACCCTTTGTTGTGTTCGATGAGAAGGACAAATACGGTGGTACGTAGGGAAATAAACTGGGTACCAAGAGCGAGTCTGGATTCTTAAGGTCAGATTCAGAAGACTGATCCGACAACAAACTTGGTGTGCTTTGGGGTGATGTAAATCTATCCACGGAATGCGTAAGCTTATAAGCATGGGCCCGGTAGCCATCTTCAGCGTCGGAGATCAAGCTTTCAGTGTCACTTTCGTCGAAATTTGAAACTAAAAATTTAACATTGAATAGAGAAATCGTATTAAAGGAAGTAACTTTGAATACTCTTACTATTGTCCAAGTCGTCGTCATCGTCGAAATCAGGATTCCGATCGGAGTCTACATGACTTCGAAAGACTTCATCTTTGGATTCAGGATCAACTAATAGAACTGTGGGAAACTCGTCTTCGGCTCCCAGTGACTTGGAGATTTGGTTTTTCGCGTTTAAATTTCGATGTGTCGCGAACTGTTGCTTGCGCCCCATTCGCGGACTTTGGGTACTGTACAACAAGACTTTGTGAACCGTGGTCAATGACTTTTTAACGGAAGATGTGGTTCCTTTGGTTTTTTTTTGATTCACAGGCAAACGTGGCGGCTTCTGATCTAAAGGTTTTTCCGTACTTTCATTGTTGTTATTAGCTGAATCAGCTCGCTTATTCTCAGACAATCTAAAGCGACGATGTTTAGGATCGAATTGAGTTTCTACAATAGCCTCAGAGTCATATAAATCTTTTATATCCAGATATTCTTCTCCAGTCTTCTTCAGCAAAGATTCAGGATAATCTACAGCTTCTGCCCAGCCATTGTCGCTATAATCGACAGACAAATAATTACTGGGTAATTTTTCCTTTAGCACGTGTTTTTCGAATGGCGAATTACGACCAACGTTCTTTGATGGTTCTCTTTGACCGGCAGTGGTCGCATTAACATCCCGAGGGTCTCGTCGACCTGGGGAGTTTTGAAATTCAGTCATTGGCAGTTTTCGGTTACTTGTGACTGACGGAAGATTCGACACTGTTTTAGTTCCACGGTTATAAAAATATGAAAAATAGTGTTCGTAGTGCTGGCTTGTCGTATGATACGGCGTAGGTGCTTCTGATCTGCAATATATATAGAAAAGAAAGTGTTATTAATTTTACAAAATTAATATATGTATATTTGAGAATTTTGCAAGTATCATACAGTATATGTATAAGGAAGAGTATACATGTCATATGTATATGTGGTTTTAATGTTTGTAAATGTGTATGCATTCAAGAGGTTTACTTTTACTCGAACATATTTCTTGTTTTGGTTTTTTCAGACGTATTTTAAGTGGACATTTCCCAACGAAATACTACTGTGTGCGTGTATTAGAGGAATGTAATTACAAGCAGGACAATAACAGAAAATGAATTTCAAAATTACAGTATAGATTCCCATGTTGGTTCTGGCGATGGAGAATTCTGGACGTTATCTCTATCTGGGATATTTTCCAGATAATCAGTTCTACGAGTTGTTCTTGCTTTCCAGTTCTTTTGTTCCTGTTCCGCGAAAATATCTGTTTTTAGCACCCTTGGCTCATCGTTGCCGGCGATATAGTCACGCATGTTGTGCTGTGTACCATTTAAATATTCTTCTGCTTGACGAACTGGCTGGTAGATGTATCCTCGACTCTTGTTTGATAACGCCACACCGATATTACTTCGTTGATCGGCAGCACAGCACGCAGAATCGAGGCCCCAATGGCCAGGTGCCTGACGGTAGTTCGATCTAGATATATTCTTGAGAACGGCCTCCTTTGTAGATTCTTGATTTGATGGCAGATTTTGATTTTGCCGGCTCCAGCTGGCACCACTTACGTTTGCGTTATTGTAATAATTAAATGTATTGTCCACACTACTGTAATGTGGTACTGATTTTTCTTTCTTGGTACTTTTGTTGTTATTTGAATTTGTCAAGTAATAATCGCTTTTGTTATGCATGTCGAATTGTAGTCATATAGTTATGAGGCGAAAGAAAACGTGTACATAACCACGTAGGAGCAATAGTCTGTCCTTTGATGCCGTAAATCAATACATGTATGTTTTATGCGCATATTTTTTTCCCCTAAAATTAATTAATGTGAATGATTTATTGGAACATATATAGATATTTTTTTGGTTTAAAGATATCTAAGAATTAAATAATGTAATAACATCGCCAATAATCTCATCAATGTACAATTAGCACAAATGAATGTACACCAAAATTTAAATGTACGTTAATTGATAATTTTGGTTACCATTAAGTCTCGAAGTCATCGATTCCATACTATAAACAGGTCAAATATACAAAAACTTACTTGATTGCAAATATGTGACCTTATCTTTTGCTGTGTGCCACCGTGTGGAAGAACTTTGATAGACACCGCGCTTTTGCTTGCTGTGGTAATTCTTTTAGGCACTCCACTCATCTATATACATGTGTATGTATATAGGTCAATAGCATATATTTTAAACAAGGTTGCAGATCCAACCTAAAAACACGAGGATACAAAATTAGAACGGTAATCTGAGAATTGAATGTAAACTTACCTAAATTATATTATTCGACACTAAAGAAAAGTCTGTAGGAAATTGTAACTAATTTTCAATATTTTTGTTTAATAAATGCTCTGTAAGTAACGTTTTTTTCCAAAATTCTATAAATCAAAAACTCCGCACACTATGAAAAAAAAAATTGAACTAATGAATTAGGAAGAGGTGGGAAAAAATCGATAGGGCTATCCATACTATCGATGGTTGAAAAATGAGCCGACCGTCGATTGTTTCGGTTCACCATCGATAGTATCGAGCGGGAAAATTGAACATTGATATTGTATACATATATTTTTCTGAAACATATTGATGAACTTTTATACAGGAGGAGTTCAAAAGGAATGGGGAAGATTTTTAAGCGCAAAATTGTTCAGCTAATCAAATAATTATGGCTCTTGTGAGGTGCTTTTGTACACACATAATATATGCATGTATGTTCATAAGTGTTGGTGTACTGAATGGCGTATGTATTTCCATGTATTTTCTGAGCGGAAAACTGTTTTTAAACTCTAGCTAGGTAATTAATATTAATATATAAATTTTATATGAATATTTCATTCATATTTTAATAATTTTGTCGAATTTTTTATTTATACCCTTTTCCCACACAGCTCAGGGGAACGGTAGGAACAGATGTGAAACCTCGATTCCCACTGGCATTGTTCACCATCACCAAAGAGCTGCTGATGAGTATAGAATATCAAAGTTTCGGTTATAACAGCCATATAGCCGAGTTAATAAAGCTAGGGGTGTTTTAGCGTTCATCAAGTTTTGGTCCAAGGCGTTTGACAACAATACATCAGATGGACTTTGCGATTCCTTCAAGACCTATCCGTACTTTTCGCCTTATGTGCTTATCCTTATGTGGGTCAACTACGCCCAGCATGAACTTTTTAGGATTAGGTGCCAAAATTATAATTCCCTTTGCTTTGCTCTTTTCCATCCGCATCTCTTAGCGCATGTTATCGCTTGCTTGCTTCTGCCTTGCGGTTTTACTTTCTTTATCGGCCTTTCTCGACTTTCGTCATCTTTCCAATCGGAAAAGCAGAAGACACATCTACACCGATCGTCATCGCAAGCACAAGTTCCGGCGTCTGGCACAGTGGCTGTCTTCATAACATTACAAATCGAAATAAAACAAGTAAAGCACTATATCGAAATCTTTTTGTTGCTATTTGTGACTATGTGAATCAATCGAGTTACGCCTCTGAAGAAGCTCAGTGGCTCAACATTTACCACCACCTGAATTTAGCATGTTTGTAAATTTGTTTCTTTCTTCCTCTTCTTCTTTTTAACTAGCGCGCTAAAGCTTTTCTCCCGGATGTATATTGGTCGAGTCCTTGGCTTCTTTTTGGTACCTTCTCCAGCTTCTGTAAGCTGATCGTTCGCTTATCAACCAGCAACGGAAACAGGTTTATGTTGTTTGGGGTCACATTTGCTATGTGATTTGAGCTTCCACAGTTTATTTTTAAGTTAGTGAACTGTAACATTTGAAGGTTGATTTTTCTCTTGATTTGAATGTTTCAATTCAGTCCGGTCTGACTAGCCAGGACAGCTTTGTTCTGGTTCTTTTGCTTGCCTTGTTATTGCCGGAATTGAAACCGGAATGAACACTTATTCGATGATTTTTCGCTTGCGTTGCAGAAGTTGGGAATGCAGTGGACTGTTTGTGACGAAGAACGTTGCGGTTAATGTTGTTGCTGCGATGGCAGTAGTTAAGGGGGTCATTGTACTTCTTGTTGCTAGCAAGCGACACTTACAATCCATGACGTTTAAGAAACAGTAGGCAGAGAGGGATGGCAAGAAAGTGCTCTTCGGCCTTCGGTGGTCAGGTGAGCAGACTTGCTCATCGATAATTTAGTTATCTTATAAAAATGTTTCAAGGTCAAGAAAAATTAAGTGACACATCTTTACGATTTGAAAATGGAAAACAATATTTTTTATTTGCATCCAAAATGAGTTTTTATAAATTTTCTTCTATTGCTATGTTCCCCAGGCATTGATATCCCATTTAAAGAATTGAATGATTTAAAAGGAGAAATGCTGATTTCCGTATCTAAGGAGTAAAGTTGTTCTTATTATAAATATATATAAAAATCGAGGTTTGAAAATATTATCTTACCAATGCTGGGATCCGACCAATCCATTGCCATATTATGGAGTATAGCTAGAGCAGTAATTGTTTGCTTTGCTGAACCGAACGATCCAAATACTTCACTGCCGAGAATACCAAATCGAAACATCAATATATTAAGGCATTTTCTTGCAGACGCATATGTAATCGAATGGGCATGGTTATAAAGCTCTTCCGCTAGACTTTGTGGAAGCTTCACAGGAGTGAAGAGGCAAGAAGAACAAGAAAACGATTCGTTTCCCAATAGTATACGCCCACGAAATTCGTTTTGTTCGAACCGCTCCTTTATTTTTGATAAAGAGAACATTTTTGTATCGGTGATTAGAGAAACTTCTTCTACCAGTCGTATATCCAAGTCTCTTATTTTATGGTCCGCATCACAAACAAGTTGCATATGAACAACCTCTCTGGCGTTCTCTTGGGATTGCCTTACATCATGAACTCGAGGATCTTTTGATTGAAATCTTACTCTTGTCTGTAAGAGTGTACCAATCACTTGCGGCATATTTGCCAATTCTTGGAACGAACGCATCATTCTTTCCTTTTCGGAAAGTGTTGCAGGCATTCTTATGTAGCGCGATGCTTTCGATGATAACACCGAAGCAATGCGTCGAGTGATTTTTTTCAACGTTCTTAAGCTTACACCATGCGCCATTGCCGTCAATTTGGGATGCTGTTGAAAAAAAAATGCATATATAGGTCATATATTATACAACTAGCCTGTTACAAGTTATAATTCGACTTATGTATTAAGAAGCTAGTTTTAATGTAATGTAAACAAGTTTGGAGGGCGCTGTTGAAATGGTGTTTCAAATTGCTGATTTCATTTCAAGTCACTTCCTACCAATTTAAGCTGAAGACTTGCAAAGGGAATAAAAAAAGATTTGCGGACATTTGGAAGCGCTCCAGATTGATAAGGGGGGTGCTTTTTAGCCCACCACTGGTCATGCTGTGCTGCTGTGAGAGAAATAATTGGACAATTCGTGGACATTAATATGACGTCCATCAATAAGAATTTCATTGAGCCCTTCGTGTTAACAAATGTGGGTTTATAGTGGATTGGGAGCGGAAAAGGTCGTGCAAAGGGTGCTACGGAGTACATCTAATAAGTTATCGAAATATTCCTTTCAGTAGCAGTACTATAATAGTCTGGTCCAACTTGGAAAAATCTGTTGTAGTCAGATTAAAATAAGATTAATTTGATGGATTAAGATGTGAATAGTTTCCAGGACACAAAGTATGGGAATGCTTGACCCATTCGGATATGGGTCCAATACATTGGATGCTTTAATTGCTTACATACGTATGTCTGTTTGTATGTACACATCTTCAGGTATACATACCTCAGTTCCACCCCAAAATCGAATCGCAGATAAAATTTGCAGGTCTATAGGTACTTGCTCTCTTTCCATTGGTTCATAACAATCAATCTCGAGGTCATCCCGAACAATCTCAATAATACGGCGAATGTTTTCCTTGGTGTACCGATATTTTTGTCGGAATTGGTGTTCGTTTAGATGAAATAGCGGGTTAAATCGTTTATGCTGTTTCCTACTTGTACAGTTAACCGTTCTTTTAATTATATCTGGCGAGAACGGAAATCTTCGAAAGTTTTCGACATATTGAAAGTCTCTTAAAGACCGTTCAAATGATTCTATATCTTTCATTTTTTCTGTCTCCACTTTTCGAAGTTTAATTTTAGGGGGTCCTTCATTCAGTGTGACCGTGGACTTATTAATAAAATGCAGTCGTCTAACCATCAGAAATATACCAAAACATACTTCAACTTTTTTTTTATATACCGTCACAGTATGAAACACCAACGTTCCAAAACGTTCCATTTTCGTTTTGCAATTCGGTCCGTTTTGACAAACTTTTTCATCGGAATTTTATAACTACGGAATCATTTTGGAAACCTCGCACATCCGCTATATTATCATGTCAAATAGTCCACTTTGGGTCTATTATTTAATGGTTACAAAATACTAATAATAAAAAAGTATCTAGTATGTATATTTAAATAGGAATGGGAATAAACGAGAGCATTTCGAAAAATCAAAACCTGACGGACTATCCCAAAAATTAATGGTGGATAGTGGTCAGTGTGAATAGGATTATATGTAAGGCAAGGCGGGAGCCTGAGAAATAAAGAGGCAGATGAAATAAAGACTATAAAACAACGGTTGTGTTTTAATAAATTGTTAAAATGGTGTAGAAGTTACTTACTTGAAATCATCAAAATGTATTCTAATGAGTGTTCGTTGACAGAAATCGACTGTGCAAATTTGCCAAAAAAATGCCAGAAGTGCAAGAGTAAAGTTCTTATGTCTGATCACGAAAGGAAAAACGTGGAAACTAAACAAATATTCCTATGGCCTGCTGGTTGGTTTACAGAGCCGAATGCTTTACTGAAGTCGAGGGAAATCTGCAAGTCTATAAGATTCCTGGCAAGCCTTTAATGATTACAGAGATAAGCAATAATACATTTGTTGTATTTGATCGTCGCCTTATAAATCCATGCTGAGCTGGAGATATAAGTGATTTGCAGAGATGTTGCAAGTGGGATAGACTGCAGTACCTGTAGGAAAACAGAACATTCTTTACCACGAAACAATTTCTTGGCTTACCAAGTAAAGCGCCGCTCCTAGCCAAAGTTAAACAAAGCGTTGAACTGTGGTTCAAACTCAAGAGTTTTCTCGTTCCCACAAGTCACTGTTCTGACTCCCTTATACCACTTAAGGACTTTAAACTCACATACAACCGGGTTGTCTGCGAAAACACGGGCTCCTTCAGTAGTCCAGCTCTTAGAATATTTGATTCCGCCGTCAGCCAGTCGACGTCCGAGATCTTCACCTCCGGAGGACCGGGGACGATGTTGGATGCCTGCAGCGTCGTTCTAGGGCTGGCCACACTTTGGGTTCACCCTTTTCAACTTGGAAGCTTTTGTGGAGTCATCCGTTCTCTGCAGCTTGAAACTTGGATGCCGGCCAGTCGGTTCCACTGGTTTTGTCCAGAAGGCCGCTATTCGCGTCTGAGGTGTGGTCTTCCCTCTCTGCTTGTCGGTGTCAATTTGTCTTCCTTCCGCTTTCGCAGACGACGACGCTGAGCGTTTTCCCACCGTCGCGCTCATGCCAGTTACTGCTGGCGATGAAGTTGCACGTTGATCCTTCGCTGCAGTCATAACAGCTGCGCTCTGGGGGGTAGTCTCCGCCTGCATGGGTGGCTAGTTGCAGCTATTACTACCTCAGTACGTTGTACTCGTGCTTTTTCTTTAGGATCATTTCTCTCGCGGGGTAGATGGCTAAGTCGCCGAATGAACTGAGGCAGGTGGTACACCTGAAGGTCCCCGGATGTTAAGATCCGTGACTTCTAGATCTTCTGTGGCATCTCATTGATCCCAAAGCGAGAAAAGACACTAGCCAACTCTACCTCCGATACTGAGGGACCAATAAAGCCGAAGCTTCCGCATCTGGTTCCCGGTCCCAGAACCTATAAAGCCTCTTTCTGTTTGTGGCATTCTACGAGTTATCAGACAAGCAATCCACTACCTCGGGTTGCCTGTTGCAGTCACAGGATATCGACGCCGAGGGGCATGCCCTACCTTCTGCTGTACTAGACTCATCTCAGCTATCTATATGTTTTTCAAGAAATACCTTTAACGACGACGAATTATTAATTCGTTAAACATCAATTTTGTAAATGAAACATATGACAACATTTTTTGAAAACACCAGCACCTAGAAACGTTAATGAGCCGTTTTGGCTAAAAACGCAGAAGTGAGTGCGTGATAGTTGTGGTTTGGTTATAGTATAGTGTATACTGAAACATATTATTTTCTGTATAATTTACAAAAAAAATTTAAAGATTTTATATTACTTTATTTATCACTTAAAACTATGACAAAAACACGTGCATTTGAATGATTAGCTGGTTTAATTGGTTTAATTACTCTGATTATAATCACATATATTGGCCGTACAATAAACGAAAAATAAAATAAGGGTTAGCTAAGAGTTTCATAGACAACAATTTTTCTAAACAGAGCTTTGTCACGCAATTGTCCTGAAAATGTACCCTTTCCCACGTCTATGTACTTTATATATATTGTATCTTTTTTAATTCTCCGGTTATTCGTTAAGGTAAAACCATTAAGTCTGGTCATAAAATAGTAAAAAAAAATAATTTCAAACATTTTTAGTGAAATTAAAACAGTGACGATGTAAAAACGAGGTGGAACGTTGTGAGTCACTGCTAAGTTTTCTTCAAAATTGTGGACGCCACACATTTTCGTTCTTTGTGTGGGCGGTAGAGGGCGGGGACAATTTTTGCAACAAACTTGATTCAGTGAGTATAAATACAGAAATTTCGTTTCTCTGGCTCTTATAGTCTTTAAAAACTAGGCGTCAAACAAGACGGACAGACGGATGGACGGACAGGCGAACAAACAGACATAGCTCAATTGACTCGGCTATTGAGGCTGATCAAGAATTTATACTTTATGAAGTAGGAAACGTTTCCTCCTGAGCGTTACACACATGCATTTTTACCACAAATCTAATATACCGCTAAACTCTTTTTGAGTATCAGCTTACAAAATTTAGTAAATTAACAGATCGAAAGGGATTTTGAATTGAATTTGAGTTTGAATTATGGAGCCGGAGCACGAAACAAAATTATAAAGGCCGGACCTTAAAGATTTAAGAAGACTATTGAGACCGACTCAACAGGAGCACCAATTTTTCCGTTTTCAAAAATAAATAGGAATATTTTTGCGGAAGTGAAAACCGGGGCATGCGTGAATGTACATATGTGTCTATGCTTATCCATTTGGGATGTGCGTTGATGGGTCGCTTGGACAAAAACAGATTTTTTTATACATATACATACGTATGTATGTTCATATGAATAAATTTGTATGCTTTCTATCTTACAGTATGACTGTTGAATACATCAATTATTGACAATATACGTGCGGCTGACATAGGTTTCAAGAAATGATACAAAAGTCCTACAGTTATTGGAGATGGCCGAAAGCAATAGTAAACTATATTAAGGTATACTTTCAAAAGTGTTGCATACATGGATTCAAATATGTTGTCGAAAAAATGTTTACTTTTCTGGAGAGGTAAGTATCGCGGCTTTTCGCCTTAACGAAATCCTTGTTCGATTTCCTTTTTGTAAACTAATGCTCAAATGGTTGTATTAAATCAGACCTTATATTAAATCAATTTAGAGGGTTACCGGTTGACGCTGTAGCAAAGGCCTTAATTCCACATCGGCTACAAGACACAAGGGTATATTAGTTTTGTGTACAGCGTCCAGAAGGAAGCCTTTATTATTTATTATTCGCCAACAGAATCAAAATAGGCTTTAACTGGCTAGACTAACTTATTTCTATGTTAAATAATAGAAAGGCTTTCTGAATGGACTTCACGAGCCTATTGCACCGTTGTTCAATGTTTATTTCCGGATTGAGGAATAAAAATAGAGAGTTACTTTTCAAAATGCAGACAGACTTTATTTTTTGCAGAGACTATATGTGTTATTCCAATCAACGACAATTCAATGTTCGGCCTACATGATCAGCCCTTTTGTTACAATATGTACATCAGTGTGATGGTAACCTTTGATTCTTGTTTATTTTTTAGATTCCTGTGGCTTATTTTGTTGGTGGTTTCTATATATTTCTGTATTGTGGTCTGCCTATCTTCTATCGATCGATACTACACCAAGAGTACACACATCGGATTAGAAGTAAAACCATACATATGTACTTTAAACTATGAAAAAATGATACATATTTTGTATTTTTCAAACCTTTAGCGAAACTACCACTTTTGGAATACTACGATACCAAGTTTAACAGTATGCCCAATGCAACGAATTAACGAAAGTTTATTCAGTGACTACTGTCGGTAATTGTTAATATAATTTTTTTTATTTTAAAATTTACATTTTGGTTACCGAATTTCAGGAAAAATGGCATTAAAGGACAATACAAAGAGGAATTTTGGGGATTCATTGAAAATTTGGCAAATTCTACATACAAAAATTTTCAAAACATTCCGGAAAGCGAGTATATAGACAAATTACTTAATGTTCTCGGTATTAAACCAGCTTTATACATGGAGCTAATTTATAATCTTACCTATGATAGCTCTTATGAGCCTGTGGAAAAGCAACGAACCCGTAGTATCGATGGACAGATTAATATTCATGTACGACAAGTTCTCACGGAATACGGCTTGTGCTACTTAGGTAACTCAAAGCTGGGGGAAGAGTACAGCTCGCGTTACTTGATATTTGGAGTTTATCCTGAAGTTAACAAATATGAACAAAGCCGAAGATTACTAAAAGCGCAGATCGGCTCGTTTTTTGAAAAGGATGTTGGATTCACTTTATTGGGCTTTAGTAGCGAAGCTATAGATGTATGTTCATATGTATAACGCGATCACTGGTAATGAATAAACTGTTTTATTTTTTTTCTTTGTATTATAGAGCTATATTCATTCAGCTTTTGAGGTAATGAAAGTAGATAATAATTTTGGGTACACTGAAGAAGGTGTTGTTTATGATCCCGAAAGCGAAGAGATAATTGCTGAGGAAAACCTTGAGAAGCAAGTCTTTGAACCTGTTTATTAATTGTTTAATTTATTAATTTTTCTTTTTTATAGAGAAGCTACCATTGGACAAAGAAAATGTCGTTTCTATCACGAATCCAATCTGACCCATTTTCCATTCTATACTAGAAATATTTGTCAACAAGAGTGTCGAATTAATCTTGCTTACAAAATTTGTAAATGTATTCCTCACTTTTATCCAAACCGTAGTAAGCAATAAAATATCTCTACAACATTGCATACAGTTGAACTTCCAAAGAAAACATTTGACATATGGAGTCTTCGACATACAGAGTTTGACGTAATGTGCTTCCTAAACGCTGGTGCCATCCGTTGTAGATTGAAATATACGGAAGTTCAACTGTATAAGTAAGAAAATACATACTATGTCAAAGCCTTTTTGTTATTTCAGTTGCAGAACCTAAGCCGGTGTGTAATTATAAAATTCTTAAATCGTGTTTCCCAAAACATGCAAGTGAGTATAAATATTTTTGATTTATATGTTTAAAATATTCAAAAACAATTCGTTAGCTGAGATGTATGTACGTCTGTTTCTATGCAAATAAGCTATCTCAACGAAAGTGATATAAAGAACAAGCAAGAAATTTACAATAGCGTCGGGCTGCCGAGGGTTACAAGAATATGCTTAAAGCTGTAACCAAAACTACTATAATTTTCTAACAGGACTCAACGAAATCTTTATTTTATTGGTATAGCAGCAGCATATGATGAGTAATGTAAGTTATTAGTTATTAGACATTTTGCATTGAATTGACTTTATAGTCGCTTTGCTCCCAACAAATATGTATTAACCACATCTTGTGCTAAATAAGTGCAGGCGACAGTTTTCTGCAGTGTTTTTTTCTATTTTCATTAAACTATTCTAACGTGTCCAGGTTAAGAGAGTTCAGGAATTTTAATTAGTTTTCTCTTTGTTCGGGAACTGACGTTATAAAAGACAAGCAAATGTTGTACAACGGCAAGACTCCGTGAAACGTAAAGTGATTTGCAAGAGATCTTTTGATTTCTTTGAAACTATGGGATATAATAGTCTTAGGTAAGATTGTTAAAATCTAGGCGCTTATATGTCCAGACGAACAGACAGACATGGGTCAATCGAATCGGCTATTGATGCTGATCAAGAATATATATACTTTATGAAGTCGGAAACGTTTCCTCCTGGGCATTACACACATCCACTCTCCCCACAAAACTAATATACCATTAAACTCTTTTTGAGTATCGGGTATAATTAAAGCTCCAGCTTTCAGCTTCCCTAAGAAGGGGTAATGAAAGTTAGCTGGGAGAACATAAATTAATTCCATTTGAGACCAAAAAAATATAAGTCAGGTAATTCACTCCGTAACAAATCAAAGTTAAGGTAAATAAAAATAATAAATTATTTTAAAAACACTAGTTTAAGTCACGGATTTTAGATAGACTAAAGAAAATATAATATACTATAGTATATACATAGTTAAGTTAGATAACAATAAATACACGCGTATTTAGTTATTTCATACAGTATGGTTTAATTCACAGATTTTTTTCTTAAACTGTACGAAGAAAATGGTTTCCATGATAAGCCAGCGACATGCCACTGTGAACAGAACTGCCTTGATGCAGTAGTTACAACAAAAAGTGCTCTGGTAAGTATATATATGGTAGTATGGTAGTTCGTGATGCTGTACAAAAATGTGTTCGTTATTTTAGCCCATGATAGGATCGAAACAGCTACTCGGAAGTATAGGAAGTGCTATTTCTATGAAAACTTGGCCCCAGAATAGGCTTAAGCGACAAGTCATATTTTCCTTTACCGATCTCTTAGGTAAGCACACATCTTTACATTGTACAAATAATATATACATATATATATATGCTTTTTTAGTTTCCATTGGCGGAACTGCAGGACTGTTTCTCGGATTCAGTGTTTTGGGCTTAGCTGAGCTTTTTTACTTTTTTACAATCCGATTAGTTTGGCAAATACTTGGCTATACAATCTAATGTATGTAAATATCTCCAATTTTTTTTTGTAATTTAATTAATTCGAAGCAATGAGCATGAGCGCGATAGCAGATAATTTAAGAAAATTCGGTTACAAGATATTAGAAGTGATGAGTGGTATGTCTTAAAAGCTATTTAAGGCTGCTCATTTATTTCGGTACCTCAATGTATAATTTATTAAATATATGGATACATTGGTATTTTGAAATACACTTGTAACAGTGGGATATCACAAGAGACCGGATACAAAATTTGGATGCTCTAGCTATTATAGTCTTTGAGATCTAGGCACTCATCGGGAGGGACGGACAGACAGACATGGCTATATCGACTCGGCTTGCTGTTGATGCTGATCAAGAATATATACACTCTATGGGGTCGGATATGCTTCCTTTTGGGTGGTAAACACATCCACTTCCACCACAAATCTTATTTACTCCTACACTCTTTAGGTATCGGGAATAAATATGAGTACAGTTTTAAAATAATTCTTGGCCATACAAAATTCGATTAGATTTATTATAAGGAATATAAGTTATTATTGATAAAATTGGGTTGGTAAATATTTGTATTCGATAAAATAATCATTTTTGCAGCTGCATTTTAGATTACCACTAAACTCTGCCTGAGCAAGAGATACAGCAACTCGTACGGTAGTAATCGTAGCTACACAGCTTTCCTTGCGCAGCCCACTTGCAGTTGGGAAGTTTATCGGTACACGTAGATGAAGAGTAATTTTGGTGATGTTCTGAAAAACGGAATTGAAATTTATTGAAAATTTACCTATGTACGAGCATTACTTATTTCAGAAAAATTAAGCGACAATTAATTGTAATGTTATAATGTACCATCACAGTCATTTGTATTGCAGCTGCGAAATATTGGCTCCCTGGCCGCATACCGACATCTGGTTGAGTCCTGTAAGCTATTAAGGGTTGCATTGTATTCCAAGCATCTTACGCTGCGTCGCTGTGTTCCACCATCGCAAGATTTGGTACACTTTAAAATTACACATTAACATAAAATACATTTAATAGTTGTAAAATGTGTTTAAAAATTGCTTTTTACCTGGGACCATTCAGAATAATGCCAGCGAGGAGCGCAGTAAGTAATTTCTCCTTCATCATGAGAGCATTTTTCAAACGATTGCGGTTGTAGCTCCAACTTGCACTTTTTATGATCCACAATTAATTTATTTTGTATGCATAGTACCACTCGAGTTCGTCCAAGGTTAAAGCAATCCCCATTACAAGACGACCAAGGCCCAACAAACCACTCGCCATCTTCACAACTAGGTCTTACGCATGGGCGTCGATTTTCTGGAGTTTTGTTGTGATCACAACGAACCGCACCAACCTCAGATCGATCACAGAATATTGTACGATACTCTACACCTAAACCACACGTAGCAGAACAATACTGATTCCATTCGGAAGTTAACCAGACTGCATTTATGCTACTATTATCAACCATGATACGTTGTCTTCGTGTACTATTCGCGGACCCGGAGTGTGTGTGTAGACGATAACGAGAAGAGTCACGACTTCGATTGTTTGGACACTCACATTGCTTCTGAGTGGGTGGCATCTCTTCCATACATGCAGTGCTATCAACGTGTATAACAGTTCCAGATGCAAGTTCTTGCAGGCAACTTACCTCACGACGTCTAAATGCCCCTTCATGCAGGCAGCGACATTCGCCCCATTTCTCAAAGTGCCAATAGGCGGGGCATGGTTGTGTGTTGCAGTGCAATAAGTTCTCATTGAGCACTGGCTTTACAGAATGAATGCACCGGCGTTGTGAGTAATAACGTAAAAGATTTTCGCGAATGCAACGTACGATAGGTGCTTGTACACCCCCACCGCAGGACTTTGTACAGGCCCTGAACCCTACCACTTTCCAGGTAAAGTTACGTCGTCGCCCTGGACGTGAACTACTTAAAACACTAGCATCCTCCCCTCCAGCTCGTAAAAAACTATTCATATTTTCCACAGAGAGCTCGTTTTCTTCAGAATCAGATATTATTGGAAGCATGTACTCATACTTAATACCAGGATTTCGATTTTTCCCAAATACCTACAAAAATAAATAGAATTAGTTTTATATAATCTGAGATCTAAGATAATAGAATATCAGTACCAAAAGGTCCAATGAGTCCCTTATTGGCCCAGTACTTGTTATCCATTCGGTAACTCCTTCCGAGTTCTGGACTCCATCGATTCGGTGATAGTCAAATGTAGCACCGACCGCTTCATACGATCCGCTTTCCGACACATTACTTTCGCTATTAACTATGCTTTTTTGCTGGGAAGTACGTAAAACTTTCGATCGACAATAATCGGTGCTTATTAGGCCGGTAAAAAAATTGTAAATCACATATAGTTTTACCTAGCAAATTAAGACTATTTCTTAGCTCAGTTATCGATATATTCGAGGCACCAGTTGGAATCGTAGCAACGTGAACCAAGCCATCGTCTGGTTGTGGATCTCGAGTAAAAATTCCTGTTACTGGCCGGCATAACAATCCTCCACAACTAACAGAGCCACTGTGCGCATACGCTCCATTAATGGAACCACTAGCGTTAACGGCCTTAAAAGAAGAAACGATATATCCATTTATAAAAGTTACATTTACATTACAGCTTTTAACAAAACTGACTTTTTCGGATAGATTTGGGGATTTAACATTTTTTATGAAACTTTGGTCCTTTTTTCTAATTTTTACAATTTGGTAATTTTAAATTTTCTTTTCAGAGGCAGTGTCACAGTGCACTATCCCAGGAGCCTTGATATAAAATGTAATTGGTCCAGCTCTTATAGTCTTTAAAAACTAGGCTTGAAACAAGACAGACGGACAGACAGACGGACAACACTACGAAGTATTTCAGCTTTTTAGAATGGAAAGTTCAATACAATCAGATGTGAGAAACTTAGGTTATGTAAAACAGAAAGAATTACAATTCAAAACAAACTATATTTTTTTAATAATTTGTAAAGCCTCAAAGCTATCAGAAAAAGTCGGTTTAATTCGAAGCGTAAATATGGTTTTGGATAGCAGACAAAAATTGATTACATACAAACAAAAAAAATTGTTTCAAGATAATAACTTTTCTAGCTTATCGAACTAATTTTAAGTTTTGTTAATATTTTAGTTTTTATAAAAAAATATAATATTGCATTACTCTGACTTTTCAGACCTTTAAATGAAAAGAAATAAAAAAGTAAGTTGTTACGTTTGCTTCAAAACATTTCGGCAGTCTCATCCAAATTAAAGGCAGTACAGTGCAGAAGTATAAGTACAAAAGAAGAACTTAGCAGAAAATAATTATTGTGACTAAACTAAACAGGTCAAAAGCAAAAACTTTCGGGTATTTCAAAAAGAAAGAATACTTGTGAAGATATTCGCACAAAAATCGCGATTTTCCGAATTGTGTAAAAATTTCAGCTCGATCGGTGCAGAACTCTTCGAGTTTTAGGTCATACATACGGACCAACAAAGCATTTTTATATTATAGACAGTTTGTCTTTTTGCTCAATTATAAATTATGTTTCGCATTTTTTTTGTTTTGTATATCTGCCTCTGTACTGTACTACTTTGTACTGCCATGATTTTTTAAGGAGAAATAACAGGTAGTTTTGTCTAATTACTTGCCAATGGCATCACCAACGAGCCTTTCCAAAAATCTATCACGTCATTCAAATGGTTATTTTTTTTATTTGATAAAATCTTCTATTAGATTATTTGAAATGTTGGAAAAGTAAAATTAAGACTAAAGTACTGAGTCGAGAAAAGTAACAAAAGCTTATTATTTTAAAGGTTATTGATTTCGTTCGGATAAGTGAAATCGACCACTGTGCTTTTCAAAGTTCAACTAATTATATCTTACCAGCCATAATAGAGCTAAGTGCACCAGCATCACAATTTAGTATACAAATATGGAATATTTATTCTCTGAACGCTTTGATGCAAATTAAGATTGATAGCACATTTAATTAAGTAAAAATTCAGGTAACATAACTTTGGCGTTTCTAGTTACATACATATACGAGTATGTACACAGTAGATTTTCGTTTATTTTCTGGACTTAATGAAGAAATCAGGTTTCCAAACTGATTCCTAATAGATGTCTGAAATTGTGTGTATTTTAAGTTGAATAAGTTTTTCTCACAACCAGTTGTATGTGCGCTGTGTGACCTGAAGTGAATATGCATGCGGACACTCTCAGTTTTATAGATTCATACCGTGGGTAACAGACCTTTGTCCGCCTAGTCGAGGCGAAAATAAATCACGATTTTTTTTTAAATATTTAGACAAATACAGATTCGATTTCTCCAAGTGGGTACACATCCCTTAAATACAAAACCCTGCAACACCAAGGCAGGTAACTCATTTTGCTGGACCTTATTGAATCAATCACCTTCGATCAGCTGGTGCAGTGAGAAACGGATCGGATTAAGCAATGAGACAACGATACGATGTTTTCAAGCGCCTTGGCAGATCCCTAGAAACACTTTGCACACTTTGCAGCCTTAACGAGCCTGACGAAGTTTGGAGTCGTATCGATCGCATACATTAGAACTAGCCGATCGTTCAGAAACGATTAGACTTCTTCAATTAATGGTACGGTAATATAATACAAAATTCTCCACATCCAGTGCCGCGTCTTTAGCTTGCATGACAAGGTTTCGGAGATCGATGGCCGTCAAGACTTTGAGCCAAACAGATGTCGTTTCCACACTTAGAAAGGTTTCACACTGTGAAAATATGGACAGTTGTGTTATCCCGACGGATATAACACTGTGCTCATTTGTAGCGCCTGTCCATGTTGCTACCGCTGTTATAGTCTTGACCACGACAGTCGACAAGTGGAATACATATTGTGCTTTTGTATTGGACTACGAATCTGAAGCAAGTTGCTTTAACTGCTTTCCTACCTTTCGACAAAATTCATAATTCGTTATGTGATTTCCCATTTTACCGATTCTTTATTCAGTAATTCATTTACTACAATTGAATAATAATGTGAATAATTTGAGTTGCATAACACTCAATTACTTAAATTCGTATTTCAGAAGACAAATAATGAGCTAATGCAATATAGGGTCATGACGTAATCTTTCAAAAAGACCAAGAAAGTACACACGCCGCACAGTGAGACGAAAAGGAGTGGCCAAAGTCATTTTCTGAGTGAGCGCTTTGGAAAATTTGAATTATAGAAACTTTAAGAAAATTTTGCATAGACAGCCGGAAAAACGGAAAATTTTGGTGGCAACCACAGTAATAAACGTTTACGTGACCGGCAGCGCAGCAGCGGCACACTTTTCTATGATCCGAAGATTGAATTCAAACAAGGAATTTTATACGTTCTATTGAGGCCTTAAAATACCTGGAGTTATTTTTTGTGTGTTTGTGAAAGTATCAGCAGCTAACTTAAAAGGACTCCAGAAAAAAGGCATTAGCATCCTGCGAACATTATCGTAGCGACGTTCTATAAATTTGATTGAAGCAAGCCTCAGGATCTGACTGAAGAGGACTTGAACGAAAAGGCAGTATCATTCTGCGGTCATTATTATATCGACGTTGTATAAATTTAATCGATGAAATTATCTATCTCAAAGCTATCCACGCAGCCAATTTAGAATCTGATCCCCTACTATTATCCCACACTCATTGTGACTCCTAAATCAACTGTACAAATAAATTATGAAAATCGGTTTTCCAATTTGCAACTGAATTTTTTTTATTTACACAAATTCCGTTTTTTACGATTGCCTAAAATGGTACGTTTGTTGCATTTCACTTCGCAAAGAATACTAATTTGGAAAAATGATTCATTTATTTAGAAAAGTCTTAGTAACAAAGGCAAAGCAGACCAGTCGGAACATTATATTCTAGTGGCGTGTGCTTCGACAATTAGATACCCGCTACTCGTCTTATAAATAAACTTCTTTGTGTATAATTTGATTCATTAACAATTGATGATAGTCTCTTTAGATCCATTAGTTTCATCCTTTTGATCTTTGAAATCCCAAAAGGTATTCGTAAGTAGTCATTCTGTACAAATGTTAGCGTTATTTGATATTTCTTCCAATGTTGATAAAAATTGTACAGTTGAACTACAAAATTGTAGTTTGATTTGGATCAATTTGGACAGCAACAAATTCTAGTTTTATCAATTTTATGGTGGAGTCGAAAATATTTGAAGCAAATTTAATCTACATAGCGTCACTATAGACTTACAGAAAGACCTGGATATCTCAACTCGACTATTGACTATTGATTCTAACCAAGAATTTATATATATATATATATATATATATATACATAATATACATAATATTCATTTATATATTCACTTTAACAATAGTTCGGAAATCTGTTACATATATTTTTACAAAATCAACATACCCTATGAGGCGTAGGTATAAAATTGTTCTACAATTATGTTTGGTCATTTAGATCGTTTTTTCACTCCATGACGCACGGCGAGTCTGGCACGGAAATTAATAAGAAAAAAAAAACGATTTTACACAATTAAAAATTGCTGAAAACTGCCGGACGCCGAATTATAGATTCCCTTGCATTGGATAAACAGAAACAAAAAACAATCACTTAACAACAGATGCGCAGAGTTGATCAATCCAATATTTTTCCTAACGAAATCTCATGCTTCTGAGAGTAAATTTCAACCTCAAAATATATTAAATAAAGTTACGAGTATACATAAAAATATATAAAATCAGAAAGGAAACCTATTTTGGCGCTCCGAAGCTAATATACCCTTCAAATTAGATATCTGTACACATATTTCACTAATGCAAGAAAAACCCTGCTAGTGGAATCTTCATTGTAATGAATTCGATAATGCTATGCAAAAGCCAATAAAACTCTGCCTTTAAAATTACTTTTTTTATACATTTGGTGTCTATGGTGGTTTTTGTATGGTTACTTTTTATTTCTTTACTAAAAAGGGTATTTTTTTTTATATAAGCTTGTTTTTTCACTATGTTAAGAACTTTGAAATTCTAAAAAACTGAAACAACCACAAAACTTGATACCGAATGTTTGAAGAAGCAAAGCTAGTTGTAAGCGATGCATACAACCTCATTTCACATATACATTCCCATGCTGCAAAGAATATCAAATTCATTTAGATATTTTCGCTCAGCCAAGACGTTTAAGCTTTTTCTCTCGCTTTGATACTACTTTAATAGTCCATAGCTCACGCAGAAGCGAGATGTCAACACTGACGCAGCAACGTGTAGGCAGAGTCACAGCACGTGGAATGTTGATGCATTGTTTACAACAGGGACCGTAAATAATCATTATTTTCTTTTTTTTTTAATAAAAAAATCTCTTATTTTTAATGGACCTAGAAAAACACTATTTACACCAAAATCTTTATTTTTGTACAATATCTCTGCATTGCCGCCATGATTTGTAAACTTTTGATTTTTTACGATTTTCTTCACAGATAATCATTATTTTTGAGTAATTTGATAAAACTTAGGATTAATCATTATTCTTGATCAAAAAAAATAAAACTCAAAAATAATGATTATCAATGATTTTTATTTTTTTCGCTTAAAATAAAACTCAACAGGAATTTACGGCTTCTGTGTTAGAATGTTCGCCAATATTATTGCATATCCTTGTCAAAGGACCACAAAGCTACACCCTGCGCTAAAATTTTCTTTTTGAAAATAAATTTAAAAAATAATAAATTAATATATTATATTAATTTTTATATATTATATTTCGCTCAAAATAAATCTCAGCATTTATTTGTGTTATTTATGTAAATATATATATTTGTATTTATTTAAACTACGTTACTACTGCATTTATGTATCAATAACAAATAAAAGATAAGGAAAGCTAGTTGCTCATAGTCGTACCTGAGGGGGGAAGAAGACTTACGAAGACTTACTTGAGCTTGACTACGCTCATGCAATTTATTTATCTATTTTTAGAATTGCTTATCTTAAGCCGCGAGTGTTAATGCATTGATACTTAGTTTTTGGAGATTATTCTTAGTCGCGTTTCAAGATGGGTCGCAAACGTAATTGTATTCCGCGTAATTTTTTTACATTCCACGCGGAAAGTAATGTTTCTGAGTGTAAAATTTGCAAATTGACTTTGAGTGGAAATTTTGTGTGCAATCTAAAGCGGCACTTAGAAAAGGTGCACAAAGGCGAATATGGCCTTGGCCGAAAACAAAAAAACCGAAGTGCCCGAAAAGAAAAAGAAGTTTTCGGGGGTAATGGGGCAAGATGATGTCAAGAATGCCTGTATTGACATGGTGACTGCCGCAAAACTTCCGTTTGCTGTACTTGACTCAAAAGGCTTTAAGGCGTTAACAGCTCACATATTTAGCGGCTTGGATATGCCCACTGTAACTTCCAGAAATATTATGAGCTTAGTCGAGGAAAAGTACAGCCAAATTAGTGTTGAGAGATCATTTTCGGCACTCAAAATGATGCTCACTGATCAGAGATGCAACCTCGCGGACGAATCATTGTCAAAATTACTTTTTTTAAAATTAAATAATACTTATTAATTAAACGTGTTTCCGACAACAAAACCAAAAATAACGTAAAAATTTTAATGTATTTTCAAAAAGAAAATTTTAGCGCAGGGTGTAGCTTTGTGGTCCTTTGACAAGGATATGCAATAATATTGGCGAACATTCTAACACAGAAGCCGTAAATTCCTGTTGAGTTTTATTTTAAGCGAAAAAAATAAAAATCATTGATAATCATTAATTTTGAGTTTTATTTTTTTTGATCAAGAATAATGATTAATCCTAAGTTCTATCAAATTACTCAAAAATAATGATTATCTGTGAAGAAAATCGTAAAAAATTGAAATATGATCATTACCAAGTAATTTTTATTATATAACTTATAATGATTACGGTCCCTGGTTTACAATCAGCTCTAGACTGAGCGCATCAGAACAAGAGAGTTAGAGCGCATGAGCAGCTTGGTGTTGTAAGACGATAAATAATGAAGCGGCTTAATTGCTGCAGTTAGCAGAAACGAAACGAAGCGGTTGAGATACAAAATGAAAGGACGGGATTTTAAAGGATTTTAATTGACAGACATACGCAGGCAAATAATTGTATCTGATAAACTTATGATCATGATTTAATGAACCTGTGTACTGCAAACGATGCCGCTCGGCAGCGCAGCAGCTCTGCTCTTACTTTGATCTTCCAGTTTTTGAAAAGTAAAAAAAAGCTTGCCACAGAGAAAAACTTTAAAGCACCAAACCTATCAGGGAAATTCGTTTTTGTTCGTAAATACGGGGTTGCATAGTGTTAGTTAATCAATAATAAACAAATGTTTAGACTTACCTTACAAATACCATCAACGCATATAGCACGTCCCAAGAAATTTAACCTATAATATTCCGCTGGCCGCTTACAAGGAGTACCATTAATAACAGATTCGTTCAGAGTTGCATAGTATTTCATTCCCAATGGCTTGCAGTTTAGTTCACACTCGGCATCACCTGAAACAAAACTATTATGAATAAGAAACGACGGCTTCCTTCGAGGAAAAACATGTTTGATATCCTTATAGATTAAATGTTAGCAATTAACTATTATCTGTGATATGTGAACCGACTTTGGATTAGATTTTGGGTTTCTAGTTCTTATAGGACTTAAATTGCTAGTCTATTGGTAATTGTTTTCAGTATAAAAAGTTAATCTGACGAGAGAAGAAGCGTGAAGCCGAGTCAGTCAGTTTTCTCGTTACTTTAAAATTGTGGATGCCCCAGTTTGAAATATAATTGTTTCAGAGTAATATCACTGGAGTTTGAACAAAAAATCCGGATGCTATAGCTCTTATAGGCTCTGAGATCTAGGCGCTCAACAAGCAGGAACGGAGATACCGAAATGTCTATGAGTGTTTATTGACTCGGGTATTATCCAACGTAATGACTGGTTCATGATTAAATTCAAATAAGTTAATATTGCATCAACACGTGAACAGAAAAATAACTGATTAATGATTCATAAAATACAATTTTCATGGGATTTTGTTCACCAAATTGGGTCTTTAACTGATATTCACATATTGATGAAATATATAATTATACCGAAATCTTATCAAAGCCAATAAGACTTATAATTTATGGGAAATTTTTACAGTTAATCAATGCCATTTGCGTTAAACATTGATATTGGTATCTACTTAGTCTAGTGTAGTTAAATTCTTTAAAAGCCATACTCTTTATATAAGGTTGCCAGCTATATTTATGGCCCTCAAACATTATTCCATTGTACGCTGCACATTGATTAGCACGAAAATCTTTAGACTTCGCTGGGCATGGTAAATCATTGCATAGCTGATAACGTTTAAAGTATCCGAAACAGGCATCACTTATAAATTGATTTCCCGTCAAAGATTTTCTAAAATGAAATAGAAGGTATATGTACATTACTTATATTATTTATGTAAGTGTTGTATAAAGATAAAACTAAAGGCTATTCAAATTTGGGTAGCACGAAGTCTACTCCGGACTTCAGTCGGGTCTGATGGAGGTGCCTGCTTTTGCTGAGACTCCAGCTTGATATAATGAAGCGCGAGCACTGGTAGGGGCGTCAAGTGATGTTGCATTTCCAACGTGCATTCTATCTAGACGCAACTGGTTCGACGCTAGCCATCTGCTAGACCGATATTGCTAATAATTTCCATTTGGTCACTCGTTGTGTAGGAGTTGCTGATACTCCAGCTTGATATAATGAAGAGCGAACTGCTGATGGTAAAATATATATCCGACACGACTCCTGCTCTTGAAAAATGATGCTGCAGACCCTGATTAAAGGCGGTTAAAGTTAAGTTTAAGGCGGCATACTGGACCAACCTTTGGCTGCTGGAAATATTTTTATTATAAACTATATACCTTTGTATACACCGCTTTGTAGATTGAATTATTACTTACATAAACCGCTTACAGCCTAGGGCTCTTATTTTAATTCCCTCTACCATATTATCTACTACTAATTCCCTTTCTCTTCTTACGCGACAGGTTCGGCTATATAAGTCGCGCGTCATGCGACAGCACCTCTCAGTCCGTTGGGTGGGAGGGGCTAATAGGCTTCGGCTTTTTTTAAATAAATCTTTTTATTTAAGACAAATTGAAGTAAATAAATTTAAAAAATGTAGTCAGTATTTTATCAGACCAATAAAACACTGTTACTGTAAACTTCGTATAACTATCTTCTCCTAAAATGAAACTTACTCGAACTTTGCTAGCTCCTCTTAGCTATTTAATCATGTAGAATATAGGTGAGCTTACCGTCCTATGCACTTTCGTGTTTGATGCATCACACCTCCACCACAACTTCGTGAACATTCACTCCAGTTACTCCAATTATCCCACCGCGGATATGTACGGACTTTGAGCTCGAATCTTTTCCTAGCTAAGATGTTTGGAAAATTCACTGGAGTCATTGGTGGGCTTATAATCTTTGCAGTGGATTCTGTGGAATTTTTAATACCCTCTTTTATTAGATGAACATCAGGAAAAGAGGACATTGTTGTTGTATCCACTAGTTTAGATGACGAGATTTCGTAATGACTTTCATTCTGTAATATTTCCAACGGTTTTAGCGTCATTAAATTTGTTGTACTGGAATGTTTAGATATAATTTCGTTTTGTATGTATTGTTGTTTTTGTTTTTTCCCCCCTTTTTGGGTTATGGTCATTTCTTTTTTTTGGCGCCACAAGTTAGAACGCTCTGATAATAATGGCTGGTTCGTTGGGATTTTGTAGGACTTTGGCTTACAATGTTTTTTTAACCAATCTTGATGTATCTAGAAGGTAAAAGATAATTTAAATAGTAATATTATATATAAATGTATAAGTGTATATATGTGGGTGATGTTATTTCGTGTGTACATGTGTGAAAGTTGTTCGCTAAGTATCTTTTTCTTCCTCGGCATCTCTGTTTCAGACTCTCAGAATCTACAACATCTCCTCCAAAGCCGACCATAGCATGAATTTACATTGCGCCCATATCGCAAACATATGTTTGTATAGTGTTTTGTTAATTCTCAATAGCTCAGGATAAACCGTCTTATAATTATGGATTTTACTTCATTTCATAACTTACCTTTATTCGTTCTATGGTGGATATTTTCGTCTCTATGCAATCAGTACCAGCGATATATGCACCGATAATACAAATACTGAAAAAAGAAACGAATTTTTAACAATGTATAATCATTTTTAAAACGTTTCATTACTGTGCACTAATGTCCTGAAATAACCACAACAATGGAAAGCTAGCGTTGGGTGACGAAGCTTTTGAATAAGTTCGCAGAAGAATGCCAAAAGTACGGTGCGAGGAAGAAATAAAATGGTCCCCAGCGACCAGTGGATATGCGGAAAAGTGCCGAGGTTATCTCTCAACAACAAAGTACGAGGGTGAACTAATGGGGTGAGGAAGGGCTGTGAAATTCCACAAGCCGGGGGCCTAAGCACTTGCTGATTCACACGCGACCACTACCATTCGGTTTAGCACTGCAGATTAAATTCCTGACTCGCTCTCAGGGCAAACTCATCAACCTATTTGTGCTGTCATCGCTCGGCCTCTCTCGATTCTGCGCAACTCGGTTCCAGCTTCCGGTCTTTGATCGGCTTCTCCCGGTAGCTGCTTCTATCAATCATCGGCTTTCTCCCGTTATTCTGCGTATGACCGTTCTTTCTTGGTGATTGCTGTCCTTAATTGACCCCCTCGCTGTTCCGAACATGACCGTTTTCTCCCGGTGGCGGCTGTCATTGACAGCTTTGTCTCGCTGTTCTTCGCATGAATAGCTGTTCAGCTGTTCAACCGTGATCGCAGATCAAATAGGGAAAACGGGCATCTCTGTCGGTAAAGCAGAACGAAGAGCGCAGCCAGCAGACGTTCTTAAGAGAGGGCCGACGGCCCGCAGCAGCTGCGAACAAAGAGAAAAACCAACAGAACGCAACGACGTAATTGCACACCCTGCGTTAAGCAACAAAACGACAAAGAGCAGCAGCGGCCACCAGTAAGAGAGGCCCGATTGCCCGCAGCAGCAGAGAACAAAAAGAACAGCCACCTCCAAACACAAGAATCGATAGCTCTGAAAGCCGACAGAGAACAGCAGACGCGCGCGAAAGACAGGCCCGATGACACCAACAGCGCAGAATGAAAGCGCAGCCACCCATACATCCAAAAGAACGAGAGTGAGCGATCGAAAGCCGATTGCTCGGGGAAAATGTTACTGGCAGAGGAGACCGGCAGAGAAAGGGTTCGAGCGCGCTAAGCGCAAAGCGCTGCTTGGAAGTCAAAAGAAAAAAATTTCCGTGAATCTAATCCTCCCGACGTAGAAACTTCCCCACAACACACGGGAAATCAGCAAGTGATACCGTACGCGTCCAAGCACGGTGTCCCTAAACCTGATTCCCCTTCTAGTACTGATTCCTCACCAACCACGTTTTGGATGGATACGCAAGCCACTCTGCTTCCACACAACCCCGGACGTGACTGTCCCCTAACCCATATCTAGGTCCCATATTACAACCAAATATATACTGATGTAATTGGATCGGACCATGGAGCGACTGACAGTCTGTAGCCGGACCACCCGACTTCCTTACAGGTTTTAAAGTTTTTGTTATCTTCCTACCCAAAAATCTCTAAAAATAACATACAAAATGTAAGCAGAATGATCTATTTATGTGTGTGTGTTACGTGTTTTGTGGCTGTCATTCTGAATTGTAACAGTTAGAGCAGCAATTTGGTCAAATTGTTTATGTGTGTTACAGAGAACAATGCCAAAAAGACGCGAACGAGCCCAGATGAACAGATGAGAAAGAACAGGGGAACTAATCCAACAAGAAAATCAACATCGACAATTGGATCGGAGAAAAACGCGCCGTTACATAATGTACAATTAATAATTGAGAAACAAGTACATCGAGTATTTACATCCGCTTCGTTTTTTCGACTAGCATCCGCTCTTTCATTAAACAACAACGGGTCGCAGGTGGCGGATAGGGAACGGCCTACCTCGGTAGCTCAGCTGCGAATAAGCGGGCATCCCTAACGAGAGTACCGAAAATAATCGGTTCCGGACAGCCAGCGGGTGTTCGCTTGAGGTACCGCCTTATATAAGTAGCTCACACACCCCCAACCCTACACACTACCTACCCACATACTAACCCCCACATCGACCTCACACCGGGCCGGACAACGTGTGTTATTCGACCCGTGCCGAGAGTCTGCCTGCCTCTGGCCCCAGGCTCCAGCTAACGAAGAGCTCAGGGGCTTGGCAGACCCCTGTTCTAACGATGCCTTACCCGGAAACGTGGATCTCTGCCCTGACTGACCATTTCCCTTCTCTGCATTTCGTGGGATGACATGGAAAACAATAATATAAATATAAGAGCTAAAAACAAATTAGTCTGAACTCCCCAAACGCCAACTGGGAGCAATTCTAAGCATATGATGGCCCCGGCCCGAAGGCCTGTCCCAACAAGCTCAACTGCAGGCAAAACCTGCAAGATAGAAGGCGCCTGTAAGAACCCTAGGGGGTCCCATCAATAACCTGGAGCGAGTGGTACGGCAACTCCCGAAGCCGACCCCTTGGAAAGCCAGACACCTTGCCCGACCTTCTGAGAAAAGCGGACGGGGACAAGCGACAAGTGCCGAAAACAAACGCCAAACCTATGCCGAAAAGAGGAGTGGGCCTTGCCAGTACTACCTGACATAACCCTAGAGCAGAAAAAGGTGGCTCCTCAAGCAAAAAGACAGCGCTGGCAAGAGACGCCTGGACAGGCTGCAAAGCTCTCTAGAGTGCTGTCCAACGTCGTCTTTGCGCAGATTGTCCGAAGGCCAGAGTATGGGTGACAGCTACCTTTAAGGAGCCAGAACGTATCCTCAAAATGTTGCAAAGGTGCAACCCAAACCTTCCGACCTCCGACTGAAAGGTAGTTAAAGTTGAGACGACGCATGGACTGACAAACCAGGCCATGATCGCTCCCAAAAAAAGCGTCACTGGCGCCGATAGAGGCAGCTAAAAGCGAGCTGAATTACAAGAATCAAGGTGTACAAGTCGAAACCAGCGGCCGTGGCGCGTCCTGTCGTTAATGTCGAGCTGGAGCCGGACAAAAAAGGTTACTCTTCAGACGACTCGGACGATGACATTACAGTGGTGGAGAACCTTGAAGATGTTCCTAAAAATACTTAACATCAATATCTACAACCGTAAAGCAGTATCTGCTGGCCTTATACTCCGCTTGGATGCGAGCGGACCCGACGTAGCGCTAATCCAGGAGCCATGGGTAGTAGGAAACAAGGTCTGTGGATTGGCGACGAAGGAGTACAAGCTTATTGTATCCCAAAAGGAAGGTATAACCAGTACGTGCATATTTCCAAGAAAGCATATTTCGGCTCCATAACTTTAGTAACTGTGAGTGATGTCCTAAATGGCTCACGAGGAAAGTGATCCCCCTCACGATCCCGTTCGCAAGCTTGCGAGCGACAGTGACAGATAGGACACAGGTCCACTAATAGGCTGCGACGTCAACGCCCTTCACATCCAATGTTGGTAACTTTTCAGCTTTATCCTTAACTCTAATCTAATGAGGGGGTTATTGACCTCATCTTAGCATCTCAAAAATTTCTAGACATAGAATCCTCGAGGACTATTCCTCCTCTGACCACAGGTACATCGAGATGGCTCAGCAATTTGCTATCTGCCTTATACGGGTCCAGGGCCATCAGGGCAATTGTATAGCAGATGATTTGCCCAGATCTTCCCTTCTCCAAGACTAGACAGATAATCGTATGCCAATGGCCGCCTGTAAACTTATCATAAAACAACATAACAAGCGACGAATTGGCGATAGGTGGCAACTAGTGGCCAGAAGGAACATGAAGGTATGGATTTCTCCTCCGATCTCCTCCGAACGCTAACATATGTTTTTCTCGTCAAGGAAAACGGTCACAAAAGGTACCCTACGGCTAGGCGGTTCCGTGGAACAACCGCTAGAACTGTCTGGGGGTGAACACTCGTGAACCGAACAGCACACTCTCGAAAATATAAGATGCTTTTTGCAGCTTTGGGATACTTTTTCCGTTTGATGATTTCGAAAATGCATTGAAAACCATTTACAGTTTTTTTAGTGGCAGTTTGATGAAGAAAAAAATTTGTTTCCATGTGACCAAAATCATTGTCGCTCAACTTGTCCTTACTTATGTGATAGGATCATAATCTTACTCGCTCCCAAATTTCATGTTCTCTCATCATACTATTACCATAAATTGGCGCTTTCACTCTGTTAAAAAAACACATTCGCTACCGTAACTCTAACGTGCGTACCTTCCTTTGACCAGTTTTTGAGAGCTATCAAGGCCAGTAAAGTGTATCGCCCAGACCCGTATTCGTAACGCAGGGCAGACATAAAAACCTGTTGAAAATAACTCCCAAAAGTAATATTTGCTTTTGCAAATCAATCTCGCGCAACCCACATAACCGAGAACTCAACATACATATATACACAGATCCCAAACCTAAGTGGATATACCCTTTTTGCCCAGTATATATGGGGATATCGTCAGTTCTGACGCCACGACCTAACATTTATAGACGGTTGTATGGAACGGTAAATTCGTATGTCCATTTGTACAGAGGCAACGGAACACTTTCGTCCATCTCGTCACATTCGACGTGTGCGTGCCATTTTCCTTCTTATCGCAGCCGTCGACAGCGTTGGCATCTAATTTTGCTCTCTACGTTTCTGTTGTTCCAAGTCGCATCACTCTCTCCGCCAGTGACATCGACGCTGCGTACATGGATCGACCAACACATTTGCCACTGTCGCTGTCTAACGTTGCACCTACCGCACGTTGCCGCTCACGCTATTTCAGCTATTTAAAGTTTACAATCGAAACTGAAAGCCACTTTTCGTCGCCTCCCGCCATTGCAGCGCTGCCTTCGTCGTTTTCGTTTTCGTTGGTACAACGGCCCGCATATCTTCATCGTTTCTTTTCCGCCGTTGCAGCTGCCTTTACCTAAAAAAGTACAATCATCAAAGGGCCAAAATCAAGTGAAACATTTCTCGCATTAAAACGACAGTCGACGCATAAAACACTGGTTTAAATATCAGCTGTTGAACTTAAATGTCGTTTGGGCATTCTGGTGTCATACTTTAAGCAAGCGTTGACTGTGCAATCTAGCATCGAAAACATGGATCCAGAATACAATGGGCGCGCAGATCTCAAAGACAGCTGTGTGACTAATTTGCCGACAATCAAACAACTTCTTAGCGAGGATTAATGCCCCACAGTTTAGGTGAAAGGCTTCCCCGTTTGCCGCTGCCAACCTTCCATGGCACCCAAAAACGGAATGCAAATAGATATACAAAAAAAAATGTTGTTAATATTGCAAAATGCAATATTCTCGTACGTATCCGTACGAGATTTTGATTTCAGAATATAATGTAATATGTCATATTTCATCAACTGTTAAGGTATATACTTGTAAAAATGTAGTTTGCTTACCTGCATATAACAAATATATTTTTCATTTTGAGTTTCTGGAAAAAAAACCTTGTATTAATCATTTAAAAAACAAAAACAATTTTTAACATAAAAACCGAGGGGGAACGTTGTGAGTCGCGGCTAAGGCCGCGGAGCCAGTGCAAATTAATTTGCACACACAAAGAACGAAAATCTGTGGCATCCGCAATTTTTAAGATACAAGAAAACCAAAAGCGCAGAATCATAGAGATTAACCAGATTTCCAGACTGCAAAATCTGATTTTTATCTGATTACTATTATAGTCAGAAGGAACAAATAAAACTGCAGCGGCTATGCAACGTCTTCCACACGCTTACTCATTCCCTTTCTTATTCTCTCTCACTCTCCCTCGCTCGCTCTCTCTCACAAACTCTTCCGTCTGGAGTGGTTCGACCGATTTATATAAAAAATTGTTTGTTAAACAATCAGTTTGTCCCTTTTGCGAAATACGATACCAAACGGGATTTAATAACTTACATTAATTACATACATCATAAGGTCACACATATACTGACTGAGTACGGGTATCAAGTGGAGCCGCGGCCCTTACCGCGTCACAACGTTCCTGTACGTTTTTCTTAACCTTGTTGCAAACGATACGGTTATCGGAACGTCAGAACAGATGTTTTTGTGCGCTTAACGTCCCAAATTGTACAAATTGAAGCTCTCGCGTCTTATATAACTCTATATTAAAAGTATACAAATAAAGTATTTACATGTATATACTAATATATAAAAGTAAAATGATATACAAAATGGTCGGGAAAGTTGTGAGCCGCCGCAAGGGACGCAGCTCTAGTTTTATACCCTATATTTAATCAGAATGTACAAAAGTAGTATCATGATTTAATTAACATATACAATATATTTATAACCGATACAAAAATAGTATTGGGGTATATTAGATTTGTGGTAACATCCAGAATGAGGAGCTTCTGACCCTATCAGCATCAATAGCCGAATGGATATAGCCATGTCTGTCCGTTCGTACTTATTAGCGCCTAGATCTCAGAGGCGTAAGAGCTAGAAGAACCAAATTGTGTGTAGGCTCTTGCGATATTACAATGCAAAGGACGAAAATATGTGGCACCCACAATGCCGAAGCTACTATCTGAATCACTATTTTAGATAATTGGTGTAATTTGATAAAATAAAAGTTGTTATCTATAGATTGAATAGGATGGTACCAATGTCATAACATAATATAAAATAACATATTTACATTTAATTTTCGAACGATGAAACAAATTTATAATTTTTTTTAATAATTATTACATACAAATATTTAGAACCTATTTTTGGATTTTTTTTTTTTTCTAAGATCTATAGTAAACTTTGTTTCTATATTATTTGAATTATTCAGTTAATCTCAAGCTATGTCTTTTACAAGCACCGTAAACGCCGCGTGCTACGCAAATTCGAACTGAAATTTCGTAAAAATGGTTTAAGAACGAAGCGAATGAATACAAAGCCATCAGCTTCGAAGTAAGATTCATCGTTACTCAAGCGGTTGAATTCGAACAAAAGCCATTATAAAAAGAGGGAGAACGTTGTAAGTCGCTGCTACGACCGCGACTCTATATTTATACTCGATACTCAGTCAGTATGGCTCCCATATGCCAGATGGCGCACATAATGCACGACAGAGAGTGTGGGAGATAGACAGAAAATAAGTAAATGGCGTAGCCACTATTCTATTTATTTGTTATTTGTCTGGCTATAATAAGGATTCGATTTGATTCAGATGCTGCAGTGTGGAAAATCTGGTTATTCTCTATCAGTCTGCGTTTTTGGTTTTCTCGAATCTTCAAAATTGGGGACGACACTGATTTTCGTCCGTTGTGGGGGCGGAAGAGGGCGGGGAACATTTTTGAAACAATCTTGATTCAGTGTGATATCACAAGAGTCTGAATATACAAATTTCGTTGCAAACAAGACGGAAAGACAGACATACAGACATGCCTATATAGACTCGGCTATTGATGCTAATCAAGAATATATATACTTTATTGGGTCGGAAACGCTTCCTTTCGGGTGTTCAACACATCCACTGCAACCACAAATCGAATATACCCCTATTCTCTTTTTGAGTATCGGGTATAAATACAGGGCTTAGCTCATAGTGCCATAGTAGCCATCATCTTGCCTCCAACCACCCGCAACCACTAGTTGAAAGCAAACAAGCGATTGTCAGGCCTACCCATTTATATCTATGTACATATGTCCACATGGCCATACATACATACATGTATACGCATACAACGAGATGCATGTTGATGTACACACATAAACACCAAATATCGTTGCCGCCCGAACAATTATACCCGACAAAAAAATAAATATACTTTTAAAACGAATACTTTTTAAAGCGAATTATCATTTGATTCATTTATCAAACTAAAACTGGTGGAACCTTGATTCTTATCTGATTGAAAAGTGCCCTTTTCGGATGATGTTCGACGTTATTAGATATATGTATATGTGTAAGGATATGCTTCCGAGAGCTTAAGCTTAACCACGTATATAAAATTAGTATTTTTTATTTACAGTTTGTAGAAATGAAAATAAAAATGAATAATATGCAAGAAAAAGTTTCTTAAATAAAATTTTCAAAGCGCAAATTAACAGGCTTATACATTATCCCAATTGAGCGTGAAAGAGATATAATCAAAATTTTCGGGACCAAACTGCAGATGATTTACGCATAAAAAATGTTCTTTCAACTACTCCTCGTTAATATATCGTTTTATAACGGTATAAGCACCATGCGGATCGTCCCAAATTACATACATCATGGTATTCGTAACCTTAGCCTGCCTGCATAAAATACTCTTTTCATCTGCGACTGCAACGTATTTCGTTAAGCGAAAAAACACGAAGAAAACTCGAACATTTGTCTATTTTTTTATGCACATTTATATACATACATATGTGTAACGAGTTTATAAACTATACAAAATAGGTAAGAACACTGTTTTTTCTACATACATATATATTTTTCTGTATATGTATATATATTAGATTAAATAAGTTATTTTATTTCTTATTTGGCTTAAGCCCACGAGTGAGTTTGATTAGAATATTCTAAGCACCAAATATTTTATTCTCTTAAAGCCTATGGCGGCTGTTTATGTATCTCTATCAGACTTTGTTATTTTTGCCCGTTATATATGCATTTTCATACATTACCTACATACTGTAATCGGTTTAATTTATTAAGAAAACAGCTATTTGCTGCAATTACTTATTTTTTGACTAATCATTCCAATGGGAGCTAAATGCCAGCCAGGAAGCAGATCGAGCGTTTCTAAAGCTATATAATCTTTGTATGTTTGACTTGTTTGACGGACTAGTCTGTATAGACTCAGATCCGATCTGGCGGTTTCTATTCATATACAACCTGAAAAGCACTCTACACATATACGATACTCAGTCAGTATGTGCATTTCTGTGTGGCTTCCCTCCGCCAGAAAGCGCACACTGCCCAAGCAAAAGTGTGTGAGAAAGAGGGAATGAGTAAGCGCGTAGCCCCTGGAAATTTATTTGCTCCTTATGGCTATAATAATCATCAGCTCTGAGGATATGGTCATTCAAAATTGTACATACCACAGATTTTCTTTTTTGTGGGGGCGGAAAGGGGTGTGGCAAAATTTTGAAAAAAAAACTTGATTCAGAGTGAGATCACAGGAGTCCGGATACAAAATTTCGTTGCTCTAGCTCATATAGTCTCTAAGAACTAGGCGTTAAACAAGACGTTCGGACGTACGGACAGACAGACAGATATACATGGCTCTATCGACTCGGCTATTGATGCTGATCAAGAGTATTTGTATATACTTTATGGGGTCGGAAACGCTTCCTTCTGGATATTACACGCATCCATTTTCTACACAAATTTAATAAACCCTCTTGATCGAGTATCGGGTGTAAATCGATAGATGACTTTATGATGCATGATTTGAGTATATGACACCTTCACCAGAGAATCCCAAATTGCGAAACATCCCAAATTGCGCTGCGAGAGTTTGACAAAGGGGTTTGGCTCTGGTAGCTCTCCGCTTTGGATGGAAGCTCTCGCGTAGAAGAGGGAAAGAGGGAACCACGTTTGCTAATTATGTGCTAGCTTGCTGGATAAAGAAGACCGTGTGAAGGCGGAACGTATCCACAGACAATCGATCTATTGATTCTGGCCATAATAATGACTTTATCTTGAATAATTCTGCCAGTTAGATTTTTTAGCTGTTTCAAAACTGTGGATGGCACATATATTATTCCTTTGAGGGGGCATTGGAAAGTTTTTAGATACACATGTAATAGTGTAATATAGGAGGAGTCTAGATACAAAATTTTGGTTGTTCTAACTCTTATAGTCTCTGAGATCTAGACAGACAGACATACATAGCTATATTGAAGAAATATATATATACTTTACGGGATAGGAAATGCTTCCTTCTGGGTGTTAGACACAGCTACACAAAAATAATATATCCCTTATAGACTCAATACTCTTTAAGTATAATAAACAATAGCCGCAATTTCAAAATTGTAAGTTTAGCCGTTTAATCTGTACGTTAATTTGTCAGAAAGTATCTATGACAAAAATAAATTTGTAACATTAATAATTTTCAAATAACTGGTGTAATTTTTGAAAAAAGAACAGAACAATTATTATGTATAGATTGAATAGGATGGAACCAATGTTATAACATAATATAATAATATAACACATTTACAATTCATTTTCGAACGATGAAATAAATTTTTAATTTTTTGTAATAAATATTACATACAAATATTTATTAAAGTAGAACTTTATTTTTATTTTTTTGCTATGCTCTATTGCACACTTTATTTCAATTTTATTGGAATTATCCAGTTAATCTCAAGCTATGTCCGTTACAACCACCGTAGTAGCCGCGTGCTACGCAAATCCGAACTGAAATTTCGTAAAAATGGTTTAAGAACGAAGCGATGAAAACAAAGCCATCAGCTTCGATGTAAGATTCATCGTAACTCAAGCGGTTGAATTCAAACAAAAGCCATTATAAAAATACAGGGCTTAGCTCATAGTGCCATGGTTGCCATCATGTTGCCTCCCACCACCCGCAACCACTAGTTGAAAGCAAACGAGCGATTGTCAGGCCATGCCCACCCATTTATATCTATGAACTTATGTACATATATGTCCAAATGGCCATACACACATACATACATGTATACGCATAGAAAGAGATGCACGTTGATGTAAATATATACATATGTACACACATAAACACCAAATATCGTTGCCGCCCGAACATTTATACCCGACAAAAAAATAAATATACTTTTAAAACGAATACTTTTTAAAGCGAATTATCATTTGATTCATTTATCAAACTAAAACTGGTGGAACCTTGATTCTTATATTACATCATTACATTTTTTAGAAATAAAAATACAAATTAAAAATATGCAAGAAAAAGTATATTGTGAAAATTTTCCCAATTGAGCGGCAAAGAGATATAATGAAAATTTGGAACCAAATGGTAGATAAGTGACGCATAAAATCATTTTTCATCAGTAACTCCTACTCGTTAATTCATCGTTATACTTCATTTAAAAAAATAGAAACACCAAGCATATCGTCCCAGATTACATACATCATGGTATCCTAACACTTACATACCTATATTACTTCTGCTTGGCTGTATAAAATACGGTTTTCATCCGTGACTGAAAAGTATTTCGTTAAGCGAAAAAACACGAAGAAAACTCGAACAATTGCCCGTTTACTTATGTGTAACGAGTTTATGAACTGTACAAAAAAAGAAAGAACACTGTTATTAATTGTACTCTATATATTTATTACATATGATAAAATATCTTATTTTTATTTGGCTTAAAATCACAAGCGATTGTGAATATAATATTCCAAAAACGAAATATTTTATTCTCTTAAAGCCTAGGGCGGCTGTTTTTGTATCTCTATCAGACTTTGCTTATTTTTTCCCGTTATATATGCATTTACATACATATATACTGTGTTCGGTTTAATTTATTAAGAAAACACCTAATCCTGCAATTACTCATTTTTTGACCACTCATTCCAATAGGAGCTAAAAGCCAGCCAGGAAGCAGATCGAGCATTTCTAAAGCTACACAATCTGTATGTGTTTGACTGGATTGACGGACTAGTCTGCATAGAATCAGACCCGAGACCAATCAATCAATCTCACCGAGCGAAAGACTGAACCTATTCATCCACGAGATTCATGTACTTTATGTATTATTTCGTTTTATGCGATGCCAAGTTTCCTTTGCTTTTGAAAAAGGTCTCGAAGTTTGCGCGGAGCATCATTTTACAGAGTGTTTGGATCGTAAACGCTCAGAAGGTCTGCAGTCAGAAAGTAGGATCATATATCCGCTGCTTTACATGCAAACCTTGACTGCTGACGCAACTTATGGGGAATTTACCCGCAGACGGACTTCGAGCTCTCCGCCCATTTCAGGTATGTGGCGTTGATTTTTGTGGCCGTCTATACGACTCTGAATATATTGATATACTGATATACATCTACGGGCGGTAGGCAGCGCGCTCCTAACTGCTCTTTTGCTAATGCTTTAAAAACCGAACTAGAAAAGTCAACCCAGCCGAATATGGTAAACTCTCAGCAACCAACTACAAAGCCCTATTGAAGCGAGTATTTACTCTTCAGCAACATATGATGGACTTCATTCATGAGAACAACTAAGCTAAAACGAAACACACCATCTCAACAGTCCAAATAATAAACCTGAACTAACCAAATTCCACTACGACATATATATAAAGGTAATGCTTCTTTCAGAGAAGCCCCTCCCAATCAAATACAACTTTCAAACAAGCGATTATTTCTTTTATGGTACGGATCATCCGGGCATTCGGTGAAAAAGGCATCTTTATTAGAAACCGCGTCAAAAACCACTTTTATGAAAGGTTTTCAACAAATTATCTTGTGACTCCCAAAGGAAAGCAGTTATAAAACGCATTCATCAAAGTGAACAACAAACCGGACTATGTTTTCACGGGTACGCCCAAATATTTGAAAACAGACCCTAGAAAAATACCAGATTTGAAACACTTCGCAGACGAAGAACATCCCGTGCGATCTAATAAGCTCCGAATCGCTTTCGGATCTATTATCCGATCGCTCGCCTGTTCAACCACGTCTTCTCCAATGCCCGGAGTTCGTAGAGCATCATTACAGGCTCACAACGCACAGAACGAACAGGCTTAAATACAAGAAATATGTTAGTACCGACATTGAAGTAACCCCGCATAAACATTGAAGAACACATCGACTGCTCCGCTAATGCACTAAAATCTGTACTCGTTAAAGCAGGAAAGATTAGAAAATGCAATAAGAAGACTTGGGTACCATCCCAAGTACAGACGATTAAGCCTCCTTATTTGTCTTCCAAAGCTATTTAAAAGTGTTCTCCTGATCCTGACGATTGAGTATATAAACGGCATCTAGTCAGAGATACATACTGTATCTGAACAACGGGAATATTGGATATTCCTAGACGTTAGTCGCTCGGCCGAGACGGACCTGCTGATACAAATCATCCATGAACTGCTCTAGTCGTATCCCTACAAAAGATTCTTGCCACGAGATGTAACGAAGTCGAAACTAACAGCCTCGATGTTTGCTGATGACACCGCGATTCTTAGTTGCTCCAAATGCCCAATAAAGGCAACTGGCCATCTAGCCCGCCAGTTATTAACTGTAGATATGGCTTGCAGATTGGCACATACCAGTAAAGCATGTTACTTCTACCTTTAACATCAAAGCTGTCCCTCTTTGCTTTTAAACAATGCATGTGACCCTCATGCTAACGATGTTATATACTTGGGCGTCCATCTGGACAGGCGGCTGACCGGGCGCAAGCACATAGAAGCCAAGAAGGCCAATACGTTTACTTTTCGTTTTAAAGGGCTTCCGGTTTCACATATTATTGTCATTGATATGTTTCATTTTTCATCGTTTCTAGCAAACAAAAACAGCTGACCTGGCTACTTTGTAAACATACAGCGTGATTAAAATTACGTTTATTTTCTCAATCACTTGTTTTGAAGCAAAACGACGTCAGAAAGTGCGCGATTTAAGAAGATCAAGACATCTTAGATGCAACACCTGTATATTTGACATATCTGATGAGCTGTACAACAGCTGTTGTACATTGTACATTTGTACAACATGAGCATGTAATTTAAAAATAAAACTTCTGACGGTCAAAAATGTAAAAAACAAAAACATTTTAAATTAAATGTGGCAGGAATTAGCTGTCATTACAGCGCTGTTCTGTTACGCATATGCTACGAGTGCACTTATTTATTATTTATACATTTTTATTTCTTGCCAACGTTCCGATAACCAAATCGGACGGCCTCATCTGTTTGTACCAAAAGGGAAAAAGTGAATGCCCTGACCAATTCTGTACGCGCCAAACTAGAGGTTGGGTTAAGAAAAAATGATTTATAAAGAAAGCATAAGATAAATTGCCCTGATATAGGTATCAAGTTTATGTAAATGCAGCAATAAGTCATCTATTTTTTAACATTTTCCTTCTTTTCATTTCGTTGAGGAAAATGTTTTCGTTTTGAAAAGTAAGAAATCTTGCGGACTGTGAAAACGGGAGCCTCAATTTATGTGAAAATGAAAAACGAAGCCTGGCTGTGTATTAATTATAATACGAGCATAAGACGGTTAATGCAAGAAATAATTTGATCTACAAAACGGAAGGGACACCGGTACACAGTTTCTAGTGTTTCTAATAGGAATCGTGAAGTCTGGGCTATCTACGTCACCCTTGATCAAGCTGTGCACAAAAATAATCAGCCAGGCTCCGTTTTTCACATTCACAAAAGTTTTCCGATTTACTTTTGAAATCACATAAATTGGGGCTCTCTTTTTCCCATTCCGCAAGATTTCTTCGTTTTCAAAACGAAAACATTTTCGTTGACGAAATGAAAAGTAAACGGCTTTTTATACAACAAAACGAACCTTAATTGCAAAAGGAAAAAAATAGATGACTTATTGATGCATTAACCTAAACTTGATACCTATATCAGGGTAATTTAACTTGTGCTTTCTTTATAAATAATTTTATTTTAACCCAACCTAAAATTTGGCTCGGAAAAAATTGGCCACAGCAACAACAAATTTCGTTTTGGTGTAAGCAGCTGACGCATTCCGATTTGGTTATCGGAACGTTGGCAATTAATAAATTTTTGCGTATAACAGCACAAATGTGCATGTAACAGCTCAGACTGTGCTTGTAACATGTGCTTAACAGAACATCTGGGTGAGCACAGCTGTTTCCCGCCCAATTTAATTCGGACTTCAAAATGTAACATATCGATAAAAAAAATATGTGAAAAATGGAACACCTTAAAACGAAAACGAAACGTTTTGGCTGAAAACGTAATCCGCAAAAGTAAATGAAAAACGGAGCCTGCCTGAATATCAAGCATTTTTCTACGATTAACTAATGATAGAATATTTATTAAAATCGGTCTATTAGTGTAGGATGGAAATCTTAAACATTCATCCCAGTTGAAAGTAAACAAAAGTAATGGTTTCTCTGGACTGATACTGTACTATACTGGTGTACTTTTTACTGAGCCAAACACAAGAACCGTATTTTAAAATCGGACGAACTAGCGAGATATAGAGAGACTTTGTTATATAGGGGTCATTATTTTTTTGACCAGCTTTTTATAATTCATTAATTTATTTACCATGGTAGAATGTGTACAGAAAACTTTAACTTGGGGTTATAGCACCAAGATCTTTAACCATAGTAATTCTCTCAAGAGTGGTGGATAGGGTGTAAGGAAACAAGAAGGGTCTGGAACGATGAAATATCATTACTTTACGTTTTGAAGCATTAAGAAGTAACCTCAACTTGTGAAGAGAAGGAGTTGTAGAAAAGGACTCTTTGAGACCTGGAACAAAGGTAGCTAGAAACGCATTCCAGGAAAGTGGGCGGAATGACCCTAAAAGGTCATATTTTTGTGCTAAAAGGAAGTTTACAGAGTTGAATGCTTTACTGTAGTCGGTGTAAATAACACCCGTCTGTAAGTTGACTTGAACATGGGTGGTAATTGATTGTCGTCTTATTAATTCATGGTGAGCTGGAGATATTTGCAGAGATGTTCCGAATTGTTGGGTATTCATCTTCTTGGAGAATATTTGTGAAATCAATAAAAACATTTTCAGACAATAAAGTTTGTAATTTCATATAATAGTTAGGCAAGAAACTTACATAGCAGTTAGTTGTGAATAATTTATTTGCAAAATGCAGAGTAATAAGAGTTCATATAATATAAGGCATGCATTAGTCATGCATTAATCCATATTCTTAGCAAGTAATACTGAGAATTGAATATTTGTCAGGTTAATGCTCAAAGTCTAATCAAGATGTATGAATTTACATTGTCCGAAACGTGGTTTACGTCTAATGTTTGTGATGTTATAATTGCATGTTACGTATACAATGTTTTTCGATCGGACAGTGAAGGACATGTTATGTTAAGTCTAACCTGACAGCTAATATAATAAGTAAGCATACTGTTAAATTAGTACCAGTTAAAAAAAATTTGGATGAGAGTAGTCTGAATTACTCATTATCAAGCCGTTTTTAAGACCCTGGATGTCTAACAATATTAAATTGCTAATAAATTCTCGAAATGTCACCGTGACTATCACGGTTCTAAGCAAAAACTGAATAAACTGAATTAAGCTGAAGACTTAACCATTCACGCAAGCAAAATCTATGGGACAAGCTTAATCTCCAATAAGCCGAATACTTATTCCGATTAAATAAAAAAAAAATTCGATCTGTTCTTTATTGAGTAATATCCAAAATGTAAGCTAAGCTTGTTTGCACTTTACATGCCTGCATTGCTGCTCCGATAGCGATAGAGGGCAACTACTCTCGGCATAAATAGGTAAGCAAGAGCAACGAAGAGCGAGTTTGTTTTTTTTTACTAATAAGCATGTTGAACTAGGGTTGCAGCTTCTTCACCACCTGCACCCAATTATTAATCTTTCGTTGCCAATACCATGGTGTTGTCAAAAAATAAAACCTCTGACCAACTTATAGAATAATTATTCTCATGATCACACTTACCGAAGGTTTTCGTTTTCTTTCACCACGGTTCTTCTGAATATGCTGTTTTTGTGCAACATCTATGAAGGCTATCATACTGTATTGTGTTTGTGTTCATACTGTTTGTGAATAGCTACAGTTCAATGACAGTCCCAATTTTCATCTTTGTCTTTGAAAACTAAATTCGCCTTATACAAAGTACAGGTTATCTTATGACATAAAATGCATCTTCATTTTAGTGGCCAATACCATGGCGTTGTCAAAAAATCAAATGGTTATTGCAATGAGAGCAAGGTTTTGTATTGTTTTATTCTTAATAAAATAAAAAATGTCATTAACTATCGTCTTTTTCCAATCTTTTCAACATTGGCTCTTGTATGTTGTAATGCTTTACCATTTTCTGTGAAAGAACAAATAAAGATTACATATTCCTTCGCATCTTTTACTTTCATACCTGACAAAAGTTGACATCAATGGCACAAATTGCCTGAGCAGATCCGTTTGTAGATAAATTTCTGGGATTGGCAACAGTTCGAATTTGTGGTAAATTATCATTTCCTGGCTCAATATAAATCATATTTTCTTGAACAAGAAATGAAATATTCAATGCATTCTGAACAGAGTCCATAAAATTTGTAGGGTGACAAACTAATTTGAAATATGGAATGGGCTGGTCGTTGCCAGTTCTGTACAGTTGCCTGATTTGTTTAAGCGTACTGTTGACTGATGCTGAACCTTCCTCCTTGCGCTGCAACTTGTCACTTTTTGTTGGACGTTTTTCTTCCACCTGTGAAATAAATGCAAGATTACTGATTGTAATTTTTAAGTATCACCCTCATCTCAGAAATCGAAAAATATAGTTGGCATAGATAAACCCGTTAGTCCGTACTGATTTGCGCCTAGATCCTGCAGACTATACCAGCTAGAATAACAGGATCTTTTGTTGGACTCCTGTGGACACTGCATCAAGTGCATATCAAATGTTTGAAACATTCTCTATTACGTTGAAGACTCTGTTTACAATCGCAATGATTGAAGATACGATGAAAATTAAATTAAATGTGCCAGAATAAACCAAAAAGATTTTCATACATCTTTTTCCCGACCTATGCACACGGCAACTACATAATGAACATACATACATATGTATGTACATATAGTTCCATCTACATATTGACCAGATTCAAACTTCCGACTAACTTAGTGAATAATTATTCTCATGACCATACTTACCAAAGGTTTTCGTGTTCGTTGACCACGGTTCTTCTGAATGTGCTGTTTTGGTGCAACATCTATGAAGGCTATCATACTGTCATTTGTGAATAACGGTATTCCAAACGGAATAGCAACAGTGCAAAGAGAGTCCCAATTTTCATCTTTGTCTTTGAAAACTAAATTCGCCTTTTACAAAGTAAAGGTTATTTTGCGACAACCATATCATTAGTTGTCTACTTACAATAGCTGTAAAGATCATTTGGTCTGTAAAGTTTGTGTTATATTGTATAGCCTTTCCGACAACTTCATGATTGCGCCTTAGCAATTCAGAGTCTAGTACGAGCTCCGTGGGATTTGTACGACGTTCTTTCTGTCCCTTTGCGATTTCGTTTGATTTTTTAATAATTGTTTCTATAGCCAGTATTGAGTCGTCGAACCTTTTATTTTCAATTTGTTGCTCTGTTTAAGAAAATTGAAATTCGTTAATTAGACTGCATTCAACATTAAATATCTACTTACCAATCTCAATGTTTTTTTCGATAAGATCTTGTAAACGCATAATGCGAACATCTTGTTCGTTTTCTTCTTGTTGATCTTCCATACTTTCAAACGCAGAAATAACTTTATATGTGCGCTATAGAAACGATTAATTCGATGTTTTCAAAATATCGTTTTAGATATTTCTAATCGGAAGAGCTTGCGATAATTTGAAACAGTAGAAAAAGGAACACAAAGGGATTTAATTTAATTTAATTTACTTCACGTTTTGCCGATATGCCTATCACAATTTTTTCAATTAGTCATTAAATTCTTATGTCATACGGTTATGATACTGTCAAATACTTTTTTTGAAAGCATCAAAGCCAACTATTATTTCTTTTTTTTTAAATTAATACACAGTCTTCATCTTGGGGGAACGGTGGTTTATTTTTTAAAGTTGTGACGCACCACGCATCTCTCGCTTGGTTTTCGGCTGCTCATTCTGGACTCCTATCCTTTCCCGAGCAGTATGCAAAAGGTTGTACCGTTTGGTCCGCTTCAGTGAGGTGCGGTCAACCTCAAAGGAATTCGTTTCCGCTTATCCGCAATAAGCCAATTGTTTATAACGAGATTTCCTATCTTCGAACACCTTCAACCAGAGTACATATATTTTTGTTAATGGGCACAATATACTAATCAAAACTATATGAAAACATACATATACTTACCACAACAAGTTTCTGTTCCTTTCATTATTTATTTGTAAGTTCGAAGAGTTTATGAAGAGTTTTGTGGTGGGTGTGGATGTTTCCGACACCAGAAATAAAAATACACTCTTGAGACAGCTGTAGTGGAATAAGAAACAATAGCTGAGAAATGAAACAAATTGAAAATTGTATGCCATGGATGACTTGCCGAAGTCTATTTCCATAAATTTCATCGATGACTGCGGCTAAATCAATTGATTACAGTCTAATATATATGAAGAACAATGGTTTTTATGGTGTGAGGAATAAATATGAGCATAAAGTCCCACTCGTCCATTTTCCTGTCGAACGAACCATAATTTTGATTTTCAAAATTTGTTTGCTTTCCTCATCACCAAACAAATCAGCTGACAAAATAACTTTTTTCCGTAACCTTCTCCGCCAGAGTAAACTCCTGTTCCCATCCTTACATCTATTCCAATATCGATACAAAACGCGCGGCAGTGTTAATGGGCTATTACACCACTTTAGATAGGACAGGCAAATATAATTTCCCGATAAGTTTACTAAGATTTTAAGGCTAGGTTTTTAACCAATCACTAACCAATATATAGATGTATCACTTCATATCCTTATAGCCTAGACACACTGGCCAGCTTCCTTATCCTATTCCTTCATAGACGGTCCGTGAGGTTTTGCCGCTCCGCAAATTTCCCAGCTATGCCACCACCCATCTAAGATGTACCTACAAGGTAAGGTTAGTCGTAAGGCGCAAGTTTCTATGCGATATTTAGCTGATGGTTTCCAATGAATTTTCGCGCGTAGACATATATTAAATGAGTACCAACCAGTGAATCGGTTCCACATCTGCCAAAAATTCCCACCGCTCCCCCGGGACGTGCTCAGTGGGTAGAGCCTATTATTTTGTTGGCACGTTTCCTTTTAATTCTAGCCGTACAGTATGTAAATGTGATATTTCATGCAACGGAAATGTACGAGTATCAATAGAAGTTACAGCTTAGAGCCCGGTCTTCGGAAACAACGCATTTTTTTTGCTTTGTTTGTAAATTGTATGTTTGTTTGCTTCGTATCATAAAATTTTCGTAAACGGATTTAGAAATGATAAAAATCCGTTGCCATTCGTTGCTGGGCTTTGCCCTCTCTCCACGTTGCAGTTCGTTGCTGGGCGCGGCGCTCCCTCCACGTTGGTGTGGTTGCATTGTTATTTGGTGCTGTGTTATTTAATGACCATACTCAAAACCCAGTGCCACCCGCCGTGATCACGGTTTCCCCTTTTTGCTTGCTGTGCCACTGTTCACAGAAATTTTCTTGAACAAGAAGAAGAGGTGGATTAAGCGGTACAAGGTGGATTAAGCGGTACAAGGAGCTATATTTATTGTTCTTAAAATTACAGAGTTTATACATATTTGGGATCGTGATCACGAGTCTTCCTTCTGAGCATCTACGGGACCACACGTGACTGATTGGTGGTGCGTGGTGGTCACTTCGAGGGACAATCGTGGCGGAAGTTTCGACACACTCCGACAATTAACACATCGGGCCGTGTAATTATTAACAGCATGTGATGAAAATAAGAAATTAAAATGGGTAAATATGTAAAATCACATGTCAACACTTGACCCTAATATGAAAATATAAAACCTTAAACTTAAGATGTAATGATAAATAACGATGCTTAAACCTAATGTCGAAAATGTTTCCAGGGATGTTTCATGACTAAAAAAAAAAAAATTTGGGGCGTGCATACGCCCCTTTATACTTCAAAGACAGATTTTTCCTTTATCGTTAAATGATATATGTATGTACGGTGCCAGAAAACGTTTTAAACGTTATTTAGCAACAAACAAAGTTTCACTTTAAAATGGAAATCGAGACTTTGACTTCGTTATAATAAAAGAAGCACAGGCTACGGATGTACATAGAAGCCTACGTACTTTGCGCTTCCTTCCGACTATTTCATACATCTACACAAAACTAGTATATCCCTAAACTTTTTGAGACTTTGCAAGACAATCGTCAGGAAGTAGTAGCTCTCCAGGTACACTGACGAGTCAAAAACAGTTTAGGCTACGGGAGCTGGGATCTACTCCGAAGAACTAAAAACAAAAAAATCCCTCAGACAACCAGACTGGTGGTGTATATTTTTTTTAATACGAAAAAAGGCAAATTAAATCGCTACAATTACTTATACATTTTTTATTATCAGAGTAAAAAATGCAATATATTGACACATTTATAAGTATTAGCTATTACAATAATAATCAATAATCTAATGACCATTCATTCTCAGCAATAAAAGAGTCGACAACTTCTTTCATTGAAAAATTTGGTATTAACTGATCCTGGGTCAGTTTTACTCGTGTGACAGGATCAAAGTGACCAACCCGCTGCAAGTGCTCCTCAATATCTTTACGCTCATATGTAATCCCCGAAGGAGTTATCACAGGATCCGTTAGTATTTCAAAACTTATTTTCCCACATAGAAAATCGGGAACATCACGTTTCTGAAATTATGGTATGTTAGTATAATGAGTTGCAATAATATAGACACATTAAATTTTACGTTTTACAATCGTGGATGTGATACAGGATTCTAATATTCCTGTCTACTGATAACACTAGGCAGCAAAATTAAACTTTTCATATACGCTTCGAACAAAACCGAACAAAAAAGGCACACTCTAAAATCGCACTAATTTTTTACTTCTACAGCCTGGGGTTTCCCCAAACGTTATTCGATTCGTGAATTTTTTTGGTTTTATTGTTGTTTGTTTTCTCTAAATTAATAATAAACAATATTTCACAATTATTTTGTTTTTAAGTTTGGCATTGCTTTTATTACACATCGAATCGTGTAAAGCCTTCTATAATTTCCCCTAACTCAACCAGTCATAAGGGCCTCGACATTGTTTACCATATTGAGGTCTGGGCTGTAACCTGGCCAATAACTATACGGACTAGGACTTAATGCCCAATTCCGCCGTCACAATGTTAATCTATCGTTAAAAAATAGTCGACACTAGTTGAATGCATTTTTAAAAATGGTCTAATACTCCAAATTCGTTACATAACTTACCCTTCGTCGTTCATCAACTTTTGAGTAGATATTGTTGAGCTCTTTTATATGATCATCCTGAAAAAAAATATATATATTTAATAGTATCTTGTTTATTAAATCTTTTTCCTTAGCAATAACCATTACTTTTTTTTAGCAAAACGGCAGACTTAAATCAACATTTTTTAGCTTCAGTCTTTAAACTTTGAACGATAGCTTATTGCTTTGAAGCTTATAATGCGGTTTTCATGTAAAAAGTAAGTCAATAAAAAGGAAAAACAAAAACTGCCACGCGTGCAAAATGAGCCACGCTCCAACGAAAGAACATAGAAAACGCAAGCTTTAAATGGTAAAAATCTTAGAAAAGCGCATCACACAATTTTTCGATTTTACAGTCAATTAGCAACTTTTTGCGATAACCGGAGCATGGGTGTATAATCGATATTCCGATTAATGATTCGGAATAGACTTCAACATTCAATAAATGCACCATTAACTGGTCGTAGCCAAATGGTGTTTTCGTAAAAGGATAAAGAATTATAATAAAAAGGGAGGATAATTAAAATGAAAAAAAACATGAATGGTAATTAAATATGAATTAATATATATACTCTTACAAATAAAGTGAGTACAATAGCTGGCAGAAAACGCTAGTGTTTGCGCAAAAAATGTTTAAAATTGGTAATTCCTAATATTTCACAATTTGAGGACGCGGAAGGGGCAAACTCGATTCAGTATAATATCACAAGAGTCTGCACACAAAATTAGATTAATCTACTAGATCTTATACAGTCACTAAGAGCTTGCCGCCGAACAGAACGGGCAGACCAAAGGACGAACAAACCGACATGACTATATCTACCATACTTGGTATATGATGCTGAATCTGTAGGAATCTCTCCCTTCTTGCTGTTACATTTATTAAATTATTTCAATTATGTAACTGCTATTTTGGTATTACTAACGATTAATTGGTTTTGGTACAATAATATATATTTAATATAATACAGTAAATGTAACACAGTATGTATTTCATCTCTGAAAATATTTACGTGTTTCAAGTTTTCGAACGGATGTGAAAAGAACCAATAAAAATATGTACCGACGATTAATGGAGTGATGTAATTCAAGTATAACTAGTTGTATCTGTTACTTACACACTCTTGTTCAATTTCTTGTTGCTTTTCTTTTAGCTGATCTTCATGTAAGTTTTCATTTAGTTTTAAATTGGATAAACGACTTTCCATGTCATCTTTAATTAATCTGAAAAAATATATATAATTCATGTTTTAACGAATAATCCAGGTTCTTTTTTATGTACTATGTCTTAAAAAGGCTTATGCATGTCATTAATTTGAGTTAAATTAAAGGTGAACGTTGTGATGACGGCAGGGGCCGCGGTTCTACCCTATACCCGGTATTCAGTTAAAATTCTTACCGATTCAAATAACTTTGAAGTTCAATCTCTTCTTGCATTCGTTTTTCTTCCAAGACATTCCAGCGTTTTTTGCGAGCAAGTCGTAATTGTAATGTAATATCATCACCAAAGTTTTGCCTTTGTTCCTTTGACAAATCGTAAGCTGGAAAAAAATATTCTTAGAAGAAGAACTGTTGATTAATTATTTACTACTAACCGCGTTGGAGATGCTTTATTGCTTCGTCATAGCTGTCTATCTCAATAAGGCCTTGCCCCAAGAAAAAGTGTCCTTTTAGCAAGTTAGCGTCGATATCCAAAGCTCGCCGACAATCTTGACAGCACAGCTCCCATCGCTTTAGCTTCAGATTGCAAAGCGCACGATTTGTGAAAAAGGTAGCATTTGTTGGGTTTTTTATCTTTGAATAAAATGAAAACCACTTGTTAATATGCCGCACTAATTTCACAACCCACATACTCTTGCAAAGCCAAGGACTTAGTTTAGTTTAAATTAAGGAACTCTGATGGGCATTCTCTACGATCTGCGTTTTCGGTTTACACGTATCTTCAAAATAGTGGATTTCACAGATTTTCGTCCTTTGTGGGGAAAGGCAGACGGACATGCAGACATGGCTATATTGAGTCATGTTGATTGGCTCGTGATTGGCAACACAAAATTCTTTTACAAGATTATTTAATCACTAATAAGCCAATATTAAATAGCCAAATTAAATTGGACTTGAATCCTTTTAATTTTTTGATTAAAAACAATTTTCCATTCAAATATTTTTCTCAAAAAGACATCAATTCAGCTGGTCAATGTGATCAAGAATATATGTAAATATTTATATCTATGCATTCTAGTTAGTTAACTTTGAAAATCGGAGTACCCTATGCAAGAAGATGCGAAGAAAAAAGTCCGAAGGTTACCAACACATAATTTATTGCCCCATATACAAATGTGTGCATACAATGACGACTATATGGGTACTTTTACCTTCCGAATCGTAAACATTTAATAATATGTAATTTATGCAAAATTCTAGTCATTTGTACATCTTAAATAGACGTAAAATATTTATTTTGTTTTGTTTTTATTCGCGCTGGGAAGGTCCAAACAAATTTTAAGCCGAATTGTATGTATGTATGTAGTACATTCATACATACGTACATACATATGTAAGTATACTTACAATGGCTTTCGAATAACAATTTATTGCGTCGTCGTATTTGCGAGCTGCAAATAAACAGTTTCCTTGCTCTTTCAATTGAAGATCAGATAAATTTGTTGTAGAATACATATGTTTGGTCGTCATGCTGGCAAATTATGCTGGGTTACTGGTTTTTCAATTTAATCAAGTTTCCAAATGAAATATATTATAATGCTGAATTTATATTTATCGCAGGCCAACGCAAACTGTCCATTTAGTTTCACACAACATTTAGTTAGTGGTGGATGCTGTTAAAACTGGATTATTCAACATATTATTGAACATATGTTTTTATTGACCGTATGAAGTAATTGAGATGTTAAAATCCAAGTTTTTGTTAGAGATGTCAAAGCGCTTTAATATGGGTACTCTAGAAAGTGATTAGTACAATTAGATAAGAATAAAATAAAAGTTGTATTTTACATTTCGTAAAGTCTGAATTTCTTGCCGTTTTCATTTTTGTATGTCTTAGATTATAAAAGGTCAAGTTTTTGCACTAGAAGGGAGTGGATTACAGACCCGAATTCTTTACTTGACGGTGTAAATAGCACTGAAAGTCTGATTCCGGAAAAACATTTCATAAAGGAGGTGAAATCTAATAAATTTGTGTTAGTTGACTTTCTAACTTTCTTAAGAATAGAAATTGTAAACTATTCCTTCCTGATGGGGGGAATCATCCAGATTCAATAAATAGGGTGAATAGCTTTAGCATTGAGCGTTAAGAACGGAGAAATTTTACCAACCTTTTTTACATAGCAAGAGCAAGAAGAAAAAGAGACAAAAAACTTCTAGAAATTTTGCATATAGTCTTGAAGTGAAGTTTATTAGACTGGTCAACTCTTTGGAGAATGGACTTAAATACATATATACATATTATTTTTATTTAATTCATTATTATTTTATATATCATATATATACAATTACTGTATGGGGAGTGCTTGACTTCGACTTACTGGAAGGTTGGCGAGAACAAGTAAAAAAACATTATGGCATAAGCAGGTAGTATGAGTGAGAAAAATGTACGCTGCACCGGAGAATTGTGTGTTGAAAAGTATGATTTGTCTAGACTGTTGATGAAAATAGTTTTTAGACTAATTAGTCATAAATGGTGTTCGACTGATACGGTGCTATGACATAAGACTTTTCTAATAGCTGTATGAAGATAGACTTGTAAATTTTTCTTATAAATAACATCGGTCTTAAACCAATGTGGAAAGAGTTTAGGCAACGTCGGTCAATTACAGTGATCTGGCAGTTCAGAGTTCGAGCCACTTTCTTTTTTTGCCACTTTCTTCTTTCTTTCTTTTACGGCCACTTTCTGCAAAACGCCAAAGTGCTGAAAGTGCGGAGGGATGAAATGCCTGTCGATCGGGTCAGCCAAATATAATTCATGGACCTACTTCATAATTGAGTCGCGCAGATAAAGCTTCTTTAGCTCTAGAAGTTCGTTCTTGGCGCCAACGAAATTTGTCCGACCAAATTTGACCTCACTCGAGTGAAATATCAGAATCGGTGAGCCCTGGTGAATGCCTAAGACGATGTACCACAGCTCTGACTGGATAAGGTGTCTGACAAGCGTGCATTTCGAATGAATATCAGAATATGGCTAGACGACTGCCCTTCCCTGGACACGACATATATGGAAGCGCGTAGAAACGCGCAATCGTAGATAAAACCGACCGCTTGGAAGGCTTTGAGTCGGTGTCCAGCAGAGTCCCACGCAAAGCCAAGAGTTTTAGTTGTGTCGCTTCCTTAGGAATTTTTCTATGCCATTTTCACGGGTTCCCTCAGTACTTCCTGCTGATTAGAGCACAGTTAGCTAAAGTTACCGCCCGAAATGTGATCATCCACGTAAAACTCTTGCAGCCGTCACACATTTCTCTACTTGCCTAAACTTATGAATGCATTCATCGAACCTTGCATCCATCCTAACTTCCGGATATACAGATTTGTGCATTGCCAAGAGCGCCGAGCTTGCTGTCCACCGGCAAAACCGATCCACCCAAGCCGAGTCCGGCCGGGTCGGCATGAGTCCAAGTGCCCCTTTTTTAGAAAAGAGAAAAAGAAGGAAAGCTTATTCACTGCTTTGTGATGCAGCAACGGTGACAAATTTCCGAATAGCTTGCAAGAGTATCTTTCGTGGCAAGCTGAATGGCAAACAGCTCATTAAGCCGGCTCGTCGGAAGTTGTAAGCAACAAAAATGGTTTTAATGATTTTTCCGCACATGAGCACTACTAGCACTATAGCGTACTTAAAGCTCTCCGTCTTCTGGCAGCGTTTCTCCAAAAATTCATATGGACCTCCCATTTTTCTTCCGTTTTAGTATCCAAATTGCAGTTACCCAAGTCTGCAAGCCACGCGGTGACATGGTCCCGGACAACCAGGGTGCTTGAGCCCTCCCTCGCTGAAAGCCACATCAGTCGGAAGCGTCAGCTTAATGCAGATACGGTTTTAATAATGAATCTTTATTTCTATATAATTGCGGGAAGAACCGGCAAGCAGATCAGAGTTAAGAATTGCCAGAATCTCATATTCGAGAAAAAATCTCATATGCGAAGCTTTTCTAGAGTTAGAACTGTTGCTCTGACGACTCGATAAAATTGGTATTTTTTCGACTTGACAGAAGCTTTTCATAACCAGCCAAAATTATGAGAACGAGGAGGATACATTTCCAGGCGATTCTATAGCTGCGGCAAGGTGAAGTGATGACAAAAACCGTTGATACACTGTTGAGCAGCTCTTTAAGCTCCAACACTTCATTCCATAGGGCCGTGGCAATCTGAATACTTAACGCTGCAATGAATTAGGCTGCTTTAGATCCCTGAAAAGCTGTAAATGCGTTGGCTTTGTTAAAAAAAATAGAAAAGTTGCAATATAGCATTTACATCGTTGCCTATTTCGAACGTTAAGATGCGGCATTCAGAGGTTTGGTCAAATGGCTGAACCTTAGGCGTTTATCCATAGATATTTACAAACGATGTCTTAAACGACGGCTAATTAATGTACCTGTACCAGCAAAATGTGAAACCCCTAGGAATAAATCTATTTCGACTTTTCCCCGAGTGTTCAGTCGCAACTTGCTTTAACGATCCTTGAAAAACAATGAATGTGTGGCCTTTGTTGAAAAACAAACAAATATTGCAATATAGCATTTACATCGTTGCCTATTTCGAACGTTAAGATGCGGCATTCAGAGGTTTGGTCAAATGGCTGCACCTTAGCCGTTTACCATAGATTTTTACAAACGATGCCTTAAACGACGGCTAATAAATGTACCTGTACCAGAAAAATATAAGACCCCAGGAATAAATCTATTTCGACTTTTTCCGACAAATATTGCAATGTAGCATTTGCATCGTTGCCGATTGTCGATCGCCTATAACTGATGATTAGACATGCGATGGCCCAATAAGTGAACTTACTTTGGTGGGTAGTTAACTCAGTGTAAACATAGAAAACAGTTAGCTCCTTGCAGGAAAATCATTTTTTAAAACTGCTCGATAAAGTAAAATTGGATGAAGTTTTATGATTGAATGAAAAAGTTACTTATGTATTTATTTTAAAACAGATGACATGAACAGATGAATATATGATTTAACCTTTTTTAATTTATTCCTTATGCAATGAAACCATGTCCCGGCATATAAAAAAAGCAGAAACCAACGCTGCCGTATTTGCAATATCAGTGCAACCTTTTGTTAAACGTTCTTCGATGTGTGCAAGCTTCACCACCAATTCATTCATTACCGAAATCGGAAATTCAACTGTTTTTGTAAAGAATATAAAAAAATCAAAGCAAAAACCATATCTTATTAACACTTACGTCTCATTACAATTAAATGCAACTCCGTGATTATGTCTTCGAGCGCTAGACCTCTAGCGCTCTTGGCAACGTCAACATCTGCGTGAATAAAAATATGCTTTATGAATGTTGAACCTAAATTTAAACATTTTTTCATACTTTGAAATGACACCTCAAAGTTGTGCCCCGAAAGCAACGCCTTCAATATGTTTTCAATATCTTGCCGTAAAGGATAGCCAGCACACATGTACACATTATCTTCGTTGACCACATCAAATGCCATAGCAGTGCTTTGTAAAACGTTCAGTACCTTTCGCATATCGCCTTTTGAAAGAGTAAGCAGTGCCTTCTTTCCATTTTCTGTAATCTTTATACTAGAACGGTACAATGCATTAAAAAACTAAAACGGTACAATGAATCAAAAAACTTACTCTTCCGACTGAACAATTTGTTCCAACCTAGGTATCATTTTATCAGGAGACAACGGCGCAAAACGAAAACGGGTGCATCGCGATTGTAGCGCCGGGATTATTTTGCTTAGATAATTGCAAATTATACAAAAACGGACGTTGTCCGTATACTTTTCAATGATGCGTCGTAAAGCGTTTTGAGCGTCGTTAGTCATGGCGTCTGCCTCATCTAATATAATAAGTTTAAAAGTATCGCAGAAAATTGTTCGCGTAGATGCAAAGTTAAGGATTTGGCCACGTACAATTCCAATACCCCTATCATCGGAAGCATTAAGCTCTAGTACCATGGACTTAAAGAGCGCCGGCGGGTAAAGTTGTCGGGCACACGCCAATATGGTGCTTGTTTTACCAGTCCCCGGTGGTCCATAATAAAGTAAATGGGGAAGCTGCTTCTGACTAATGAAGCGATTGACTGAAATTGAATTGAGTACTTATTTGATTGATCTCATCTATTATTGATAAACTTACTTGTTAAAATTATTTCGTCATGAGATATAAGGTCATCTAATGAATATGGGCGATATTTCTCAACCCTGAAAATATAATATTTTATTTTGTATAATATGTTTGAATCAATTTACCATATTACATACCATGGCTTGCGCAAAGCAGTTTCGTTATTATCACACATTGCTTGGCACAAATTCAATCAAAATAAACTTATTCCTATACGCGCCTTTTTGTTACGATACCGATAACAATATCGTTAGATACGGTATTTAATTGATATACACAATTCATATAACGTCGCTGAGTTAGCATTATTCTGGAACATAAAACACAGAACAACAATATTAGCATTTCCAAACATAAGACATCTCGGTGAAAGGGGGAGAGCGAGATAAAACGTTTGGTGTTGGAAAAAGAGACAGATGTAAAACCAAAGCCTATGCTTTGTCTTTGCATTATTTTTATATATTCCGGTTAATTCTATCACGCCCCCATGGAATCCATTCATTCTCTCTATTCCAATTCAACGATGAGAATAATGTGAACATTTTTCGCTTTCTGTATGCGGTCATATTATTCTGTATGAAAATAACTATTTATTAAACAATTTCGGTCATTGGAGATTCATTGTCTTGCGAGCACTCAATTTGCTTAAAAAGAATATTAACAAAAATTGATACAAACAATGGCAACCAAACGACGAAAACGTGCACCAAGCGATAACATAAACGAAAGAAAGAGTAAAAAACATACTCTTGATTCGGATGAAGAAGATTCTGACCACTACGAACGGTGTGAATAAAATTTTAAGATTGTGGTTTATTTTCTTTTACAACCTATTATCTTACAGTGAATATATGAATGATAGCGACATTGAAGGCGGCGAGGAGGGCATTCCAAAAGTAGAAGACAATGTAAAGGTAACACCTTTTAATATGCGAGAGGAGTTGGAAGAAGGTCATTTTGATAAAGATGGTCATTACCATTGGAATGTTGACACGGAAATAAAAGATAATTGGTTGGATAACATCGATTGGGTTAAGGTAAGGATGATTGATTCAGTATCTCTTATCATATATAAATCTGTATCCCTTAGATCGAGAAAGGTGACTCCAAAAATGGCGATCAAAGCTTAAATTCGTCGGATAGTTCTATAGAACCCCCAGCGAATCCCTTCAATTTGTCTATGACACTAAGAAAAATATTGGAATATTTAAAAGAGGGGGAAAGCGTTCAACAAGCCTTGAAAAGATTGGGAAATCAGCGTCCAGCGGTATCAACTCTGGAAAGAATAAAACAAAAGAAAGCTGGCTTTGTTGATACAAAAACTCAAGATATTTTGAAACTAACTGAGCTTGCTAATGAAATACTTTTAAGGACGGGCAACATGAATATATATGACGAAACTACGGAAAGCATTAAATCCAAGCTTACTGATTTGCCTAGCACAAGCAAATCTACAATTGATGACGAGGTTGACATGTATGCTGATGATTTCGATTTGAAAGAGTCTCAACGTTTTAAAGCGCGTCCTACATCAAGTCAAACTATGACCGATTCGTCTGAAGTCATGTGGGAGTTTAAGTGGACACAAAATAACGATGAAATCCATGGCCCTTTTACCACTGATAAGATGTTAAAATGGTCTAAAGAAAAATATTTCAAAAATGGGGTCTATGCTCGGAAATGTGGCGAAAAATCAAACTTTTATTCCAGCAATAGAATAGACTTTGAATTATATTTGTAAATTATGAATATATTATATGTACCAACATATAATCTGTCGAGATATTTATTCAATATATTTACCTATAAGTATTCTAATACAAATTTAGAGGACAAATGAATTTTTGTGTAATTCACCCAAATGGTAAACAAATCAACGTCATGTAAATATGTATGGCATCAAAAACAAATACTTTTAAAGTTTTTGAATTGATTGAATAATGCCAGAACCCGCCCCGCTTCGCTGCGCCAACACGACCATATTACTGCCTTCGAATAGACAAAGCCACAATTTCGGACGTACGTCATTTTGTCGTCCGCGTATTTGCGACCTTCGGTGACTGAACCGTCGGCTATTTGACGCCCCAGGATGTCCTCCGCTGACTTCACGGACGCCCTCCTTCACTTCTCCTACGGCAGACGGCAGTGCTGATCATCGAAGGCCCTCTGGAGACTCATTAACTCCATCTTACCAAGGCCAGAAGAAGGCAATCGGACAATAGACAATAACAATAATATAAACCTTTAACGGTAGCCGTACAGGAATACGCCACGAGACACCGATAGGATCAATTAAATGTACGCCACAAATATGAAATGGCCTCACGGCTTCAAGTCTATCACCAGGTAAATTTCCCATAAGTGTGTTCAGCAAAACAGGTTTATATATTCGCATCACTTGAGAGGACTCTCGGCTAACATTTATTAACCAGATTTCCTGCTGGACAAAATTCGGCAATTTCCCAAAAGAAATAGGGATAGGTTGATAGGGTCCGTGTGGTGGATATCCTTACTGCCCGCGTTGTCCTCAAAAGAAGTGTTCTAATGGTAATTCTCTTTCCAGTAGAAACCAATATTTCCGTCCAACAATACCGTGATTGTGCTTTTTAAACTTTCGCTTGTACCTTTTTTTGCGAGATTTTTAAGGTGCGTTTATTACGAATTTGAATTCAGTTTTCAAAAATTCAAAATTCATCACCGTGCACTGAGCAAATTGTCCTGGTGTACGCGCACTCGCTAGTCGGTGGTGATGGACTAGCTCGCGTAGGCGCGATATTTCAATATTCAATATTTGAGCCCAGATTACGATGCAAAGCAACTTTTGGAAGCCGCCGCTTTTGCGGCAACTCTGATGGTCGTGAACTCCTCGTATTGTGACGGAAATACTAACAGGCATGCTATGCTGCGCGTTCGACGACCATGCAAATTGCGACAGACAATATAAGCAGTAAGAAAGTTTCATGTGTGTGCGTGTATGCGCTGATAGCGGAATTAGAGAATTAAAGAGAATTCGGATACAAGACATAACAAGAGATTATTGAATTGTCTTACGAGCTATTGACGGCTGCTGCTCCCAACAGAAATCTATATTGCTGCAAACGGCAAAGAGGATGGAAGCGTAGTCCTCTTAATAGGGGAAGACCTACCACCGTTTAATGGCTTTCTTACGGCAATGTTGCAATAATTGCACAATAAAATCATAAACTATTAAAGTGTAAAAAAACAAATTTTTTTTTAAATTTATTTCATGATGCACATGTACATACTTATTCCATATAGTTAAATACATTCTACTTTTTTTTTTTAGTAATCTTGCCTGAGGTACATATGTATTAGAGCCTAGTATGAACAGGCAACCGAATGGATTCAGTATTCGCTTCGTTCGGTCTGTTAGAATCAGCGTCATGCAGGGCTCTAGTATATTTGTATTTCCAGTGCTATAATATATGTATTTACCGAAGTTCATTAGTATAGAACCGCTTTACTCTATTCGATACAAAAATATAACCAAATTGATAATACCCTGCAAGGGCGTTTAATTAAATTAAGACAGAAAAATATTTATGTGCTTATAGTTCTAATTATAGATTAACATGACTTATTCTTCTTTAATAATTCCGATTTCTTTCAGGAACTGGTCAGTGTTGGGTATTGAGACATGTTCATTTAATTGTCTACTCCAGAGTATGTACTGTAAGTAAAAAGAGCCAAATAAATAAGTTTAACATGACATTGTAGCTTATATACCAACACGTTCCAGTTCAGCCCGCAATGCAACGACGGCCTTTTCACGATCTGCAACTAGCTCCTCAAGGTACTGATAGCGTAGTTTTTTACGGGCCCGGCATTCCCTAGCACTTTGCCTGCTACGTTCTATAAGAAAAATATCATTAAAGTATACCCCTATGGTTCGAATTAATTTACAATTATCTTACCAAGTTTGGCCTTTATATCTATTTTTTCGGTCGATGTTTTTCTTCCGGGCTTCCGTCCTCTCTTTCCACATTCTTTGCGGACCTGTAAATCGTTTTAGAAAATTGTATTATATATCCCATACGATTCTTAAAAAAACCTGTCTATAATTATACACACTCATTTTTCTCTATTCCTCTACCCAAAGTTATGAATATTCTCTGACAAATACCAATTTTGGGCCGAATAATTCCAGAATGGAACTTGTTTAGATCAAAAAAATAAAAAATCGGTATACACCCAATTGAAAGCAGGGAAGGACGCCCATTATTGTATTCGTTATAGCTTCTTTTTACAGTAGAAATGCAAGAAACTTGATCACCAAATGTCGAACTATCAAAGCATTTTTGCTTGTGGTCGGCACACTCTCATTCACAACTTTTGTAGCACAATTGTGTTGTTGTTTATTGTTTAGGGTTCAACAATGGTCAGTTGTATAGGAAAAATACGTACAACATATACATATGACTCTACAAGCAGGCTATGGAAGATACAGAGGAAAGTGGTTCATAGTCGGGCGGGACGGGACAGAAACACTAATAAGACTGATGAGGGAAGTTGATTCCACCTCACAAAAGAGAAGTTTTCTGCATAGACAACAAGCATGAAGTCGTACGTACATATGTACATATGTATATACGTTTTCTTGCTTGCTGCTTGCCTTGAGTGCAGCATTTGTGTCTGTAAGGGTGCACGCGTTTTCTGCGCGCTGTAGCACTCTTCAAGTTCCATTCAATTGTTTATTGTTCCATCTGCCAAGCTATGACTCAGGGAAAATATCTAAATGGATTTGATATTGCGCAGAATGACAATGAAATAAGATTGTATGCTTTACACATACATATGCACATGCGCTGTATTGTTTACAATAAGCTTGGGGTAAATGTAGCAGCAGCAAAAATCTCATAGTGCATAATCGGGGACATAAAAACATTGTTAAACAAAACGTCGAAAGCATAAGAACATATCTTACTGATGGAAAAGCTTCCTCCGTGACCGCCATTTTATTATTTTGGGATTCCATTTAGATTATTTACTAACACAACAATGTAGGATTTGGTCTTTTCTACTGCATCATATTTCTGATAGAGTTTACAAGCTATCGATTCACTAATGTCACAGTCAAGATAACTACCCCAAGTATGGTTCAATTTGGAATAATGAAAATGCATCATAATAATTTAATGAAACAAAGTGGTATGTGCGGACATTAAAATACATGGCTCCACATTCGCGAATAAGAGCTTAAGTGCACCCGGCTGAGCAGTACAACCGTTTAATAGTCCATTCTGCCGCCTGCAGACTATGTAGTTCCAATACTAATCCTGTCAAACTGTTACAACAACATTTTCTTTCTTCGTACTCCAATTCAACCTGCATTTAGTTATTTTTTTAAAGCTGCAATATGCACAACTTGTACTAATATAATCTACTTTCTGTTTATGTAGTTCCAATACTTCTCCTGCCATGTGATATGTCACCATTTTTTCTTGACATTTGATTGTGGAAGGGCGAATAGATTCCAACGATGCTTAAGAAGAATGAAGATCGAGCCATTGTGGGATTTGTGTTCTAATATAACTCAATGTGTACATAAATGTGGTGGAAGTTGTGATATAGTGTGAATGGATTCGCTTCCGCTTACTTTGTCGGTGGAATGCTAACCAGTCAATGCATAAATGGGTATAAAGCAATAACCATCCCCAACAAAACGAGCCATTTTTCATGCCATTAGTCAATAGGGCGAGAAATAGGCTTCAACGATTTCTACCTTTAAATGGCATTGGATGAGATTTCAAAGCAAATAATGGTACTAATCGTCTTGCTGGAATTTTTCCTCCAGCCATTCCAAAGATACCTTGAGCCACTTCTAAAAGACTTTTCCCATACAGCACATCTATGGGGAACGGTGGGATAGAATTAGTGGCGCATAACACATCGCGAGCACATGCTAAAATTTACTTGTCACTATGCCCAAACATATTCAGAGTGTGATAAGGACAAAGGACAAAATATTAAAGAATAAATTATTAATTAAAAATTAATTCCAAGGGTTTTTTACCTATTTTGAAAATACTAACAACTCTTAAAACCGATCTCTTTTAATTTTATTTATTGTTTTGTATAATTTTCATTTTATGAAAGAATATATGAAAAAATAAATCACAATTGACAAGCGTTTGAACTGAAAAGCTTATTTCCAAAATACTTTTTCCGTAACAGCTCTGTAGTCTTTGATTAAAAATATTAAACATGACATTCAGTTCTTTGATAATATAATTATCCACTACAGCTATTTTTGCACCATTTTCGTTTTTAAGGAATGTCCGGGATGAGTTGCATCGTTTGGGTTCCTATATCCATATTTAGTGCTCTCGGTCCTCAGTCCATACATCTTATTATGGCATGAAATGTTTTCCTGTTCAATGTTTTCCTTTTCATTAAAAAAAATATCAATTAAAAGTCCTTTATTTTACAAAATACAATATTGACGACCAAATAATAAATAATTGAAAAATCAAATTTTCTTTAAATTTTTTTATTGAACAGTGTTAACAATGAATACATCCCTTATGTTGGAATCATATGTTAAATAGTTTAGTTTTTATTTAACCTGAAAGATGCAGTATGTGAATGAAAATGGAGTAAATTGCTTCTCGCCGAAAAATTGTCAACTCTGAATTCATATCTCCTCTTCGATTTCCTCGAAGTTTTAATTTTTGAAAGCCATGAAAAATTCTCTATAAAAAGCTGACATCAAATTTGTAAAATGTTTAATTTTGCTACATGATTTTGGATGAGGTCCTAGGGTGCGTAATACCAAAGACTATACAATACCAAGATGTTGCATGAGCGACCAAAAAGCTGTTCTATGGCGGGTCCTAACACTAGAACCCAAAGGGCACGAGGGAGCGCGCGGGGTTTCAATTCCCTTTTCGCCTGTACTTTGTCTCTACCGCGACCCCGCTGCCCATCGGTTTCGTCTGTTCGGCAATTCTGGACTCTCGAGCCTCAGCACCGTCGAAGCGGTGGTCGCGGATCGCCGATGCTTTGGAGCGGCACAGTGGGAAAATTCGATTGGAAAATTCTCTATTAGATGCGTACATTAAATTTATCTAAAGCACTCATACAATTTTTTTACTATTTCGGCTGAGTCCCCACTGTGCCGCGCCAAAGACATCAGCGACCACGCTGCCCTACGGTCTCGGCACGCAGACGATTCATATTTTGTTTTTGTATTCTTTCTCTCGAGACACACCGACTCGACGCTGACCGAGTCATTGACGAAGCCGAGTAGCATTTCGGAGGCGAAGGTAGCGTAAAAGAGAATTGAAGTAATAGCCCCGCGCGCCCGTACCATGAAGCGTCAAACGAAAATTGAAAAAGAATTCGTTCCTCATGCAACATCTTGGTATTGTATAGTCTTTGGTAATACCTTTGCTTCCGTGCAGTATTTAAAGAATTTTCTAGCGCTTTCAAAAATGAAAAATTCAAGGTAATCGGAATTTAAGAATTTAGTTCACATATGTTGAACAAAAGCTAGATTTAGTTGCATAATACGCGATCTGCTCCAAAAACGGTTTATGTGATGAATGTACGTGCTAGAGCTTTAAATATCCTGGAGTACTTGAAACTCGCATAAGCGGATTACCACAGATAACATCATTTTTTGTGTAGGATCGAGACATTCTATTAGGCTGGACGATAAAAAAGTGTATAGTTTGAGTACATAAGATGTAGTATAGTAAAGAAATGTTTTACCTGAGTAGGAATTTGAACGTCCCCAAACAGGAGATCTTGTCTCTTAGCGGTTCGGCTGCGTATTTTGGAAGTCTTATCCGGCAAGCTACCAGTAAAATAATACAAAAATATGTTTTATTTTTAATATCACTTTGCATGCGTATTTTCAAGAAAAGTGTGTGGTATAGCGAGAGTTTATATTAGTCGCAAAAGTAAAGTAATTATATAAGCTCAGTACCATCCCATTGAATACAAACGAACATAAACACACTCACATACTGTCTCATGCTGCGAGCTCTCTCGTTCTCATAAACTCACCCTCGGATGTAACACCCAGAAGGAAGCATCTCCAACTGCATAGTGTGGAGTCTCACTTAATTAGGTTTGTTTTTAATGCTTACCACACCCTCTTACGCATCCCCGAATCGCACAACTTTGCGACTGCCACAATTTTGAAGTTAGATTAGTTCAAATTATTTAGTCATAATGAATCGCGCTCTAAGCTACTAGACTCGTATTTGTTACAATATGATCTCACTCATAGATTTGGTGGAACTCATATACAATAATTCAGTTACCATGGTAAAATAAATAGTATTTAAGTTTATACTCTTACGTGTCGATTCCAGGTGATGGGGTTCTACTACTTGTTTCTGGGTTATCTTTATGTGCAGAATCTTCAAATATATCCTCTTTTGGTATATCATATGTTCCAGTACTTAATAATGACTTTTGCGAACTGTGCCATAATGTATTTGTATTACTTTTAAGATTTAAAGAAAGAAACATATCAGACATATGCACATTACTGTTTTGCGACAGAAAATGTTGTAATATCTGCTGTTGAATGTTATTTTCTTGTTGAGCTTCTTGTAGTAGGGATTCATTTTCCTGTAAATGGGTCTCCGTTATGGCCAAATTACATGTAAGTATAATAGCACTGTCGGAAAGCTTTTGAAGAACATATTTTGCTTCTTCAACTGTTTTTATATTATCCAAAAAATTCTGGATCTTATATATGCCACTCTGTGCAGATTCTTTGCTGTCTTCAAATTCCATAATGGCTTGCTGTACATGTTCTATAGTTTCTTGTAAATACCTAATGTTGGTCTTTAAACTGTCTTGTTCATTGAAGTCTTCAGATTTCTTATCCGCATTTTGGCAATTTTGCATTATATTTAGCTCACGACAACGATCTTCTCGTTCCAATATTAAACGTTGCAATTCGTTTTCTAATTGTGTGATTAGTTGCCTTGTTCTGGCTGCGTGTAATATAAAGCGATACAACTTTTCCCATTGCTGCTGGGTGGATCGAGACTTTGAGCTCTCAAACTTCCCGACTTTTGATATTAAATTGGAAGCCCCTTTTTGGCTTAGCCGGCCTCTTTGACTTTTACGGAGGGCAATTACCTCTTCAGTTTTTCGCTTTATCATTTGATCCTTGGCATTCATTTGTTCTTTTAAAGATAATAATGCATTTTTTTGGCGACGTTGATCCTCTTGTAATTTCGAAATTTTTTTCGATTTTTTAGTGTCCTCTTCTTTGTGTCGACTAGATTGTTCTGAAATTGATTTCATCAATTTAACCTGGAAATATAAAGAAATATCGTATTTTCAATAAAAATTGTTTTAATCAGACGTATACAATTCTCTTACTTTTGTGAACTTCAACTTTTCAAGTTCGACTCGCAAGGTATTTATTCTAACGCTTTGGGATTTAAGTTCTCTGTGTTGTCGAATATGTTCCGTCTGTGCGTGCTGTAATCTTTTGAGCTCACCTTGCATATTTGTTATCTTACGTTCATATTCTGTTTTCATTTTCCTTATAGATTCTTTTGATTGTACTGATGTAGATGAAACTAAAACATAGACAGTTTTATTAATTTTGCATTTTATATCTTTGAACTTATTTACACATACCCATATTTGTCAAGAACTCATCTCGTTCGTTTTGAGTGTTCAAAATTTTACAATTTAGCACAGTAAGTTTTTCTTCATAGTGGCGACGCATGAGTTCTATTCTTTCCTGTGACAACTCAAGCTGCTCAATTAATTTACTTTTAATTTCAATGTCCGAGTTAATGTCATGCAAGTCTGCTACCACTCCTTCTTCTACGATAAAAATATAAATTGGAAAAATGTCAAAAATATTTGATATGCGACATTACCTTCCGAATCGCTACTGGAATTTTCAGATTCATCCAATCTGAGATTCTGGTTTTGTATTCCTGGTAAGGATTGTGACATTAATAACTCCTTGTCCCTTTCCAAGCCTTTTTTTGCCAAGTCTATAATATTTCCTTGCTCTTCTAAGATACAAAATGTGAAAAGAGTTATAAATTTTATGAGTTGAATAAAAACAAAAAGGAGGGCGATATTCGGACGCCGAAACTTTTGAGTTGGAAGAACTATTGGAACTATTTCCCTAGGCTGACTCTTCGATCTCGCTCATACACACTTAAGCTTACCATTATAGACATTCTTATGAGGTTGTTGCCATTTTCCAATATAAGCTTTCAGTTGGTTTTGCATTTCTTTAGATTCTATTAATTTAGCTTTTAGTTTTTCGATTTCTTTTATATAATGTTCAACAATATTATTTTTATCTAAATCTAAATTTGTGTCATTTGACCATTTATTTAAATCCTTTTCTAGTTGTAGATGTGCATTTCGTTCAGTTAGCGTGTTAATTGTCTCTTGCATTGATTTGAGACGTTGCTTCAACCGTTTATTTTCTGATAAAAGCAGGATATTTTCATTAAATGTGTCCGAGCGTGTTGCATTTCCGTCGCAATCCACTACCAGTTTACCCTAAAAATAATAAAAAATTTCGTTGTTTTTAATTAAAACATGTTTGTACGGACGCTATGTAAACATCGAATAACATTAAAAGAAATCACCCGATTTTCAAATATGAGGTTCTTAAATTAATTTGGTCCTTTAGAATGTATTATGTCTAATTTTAGAACACAATACCAAATAAGTGTTCACCTTTATTGGAAAGGTATACCTTCCAAAGCGCGTGTAGGCGATGCAATCTATGATGCGTGAGAGCACTACACAAACAAGAACGATGATCCAAAGCAGACTGATCACTAGTGATCAACACAATTCCCTATTTTCGAAACACTTATTTATCTCGCATGCTATCTTTCTTTTGCAGTCTGGAATTGTCTTGAAGTCTGGTGGAGCATGCGAATATTTGTCTATGAGAATTTTTTTAAATTACCTGTTTATATTCTAGTAATTCCATTTGTAAAGCTGAGACATCTCTTCTCAGTTGTGAAATGGTTCGTGAGCTTTGATCTTTATTTATTTGAACTTTGTTCTTAATATTCCTCGCTCGGTTTGCATACTTTAATGTATTTAATGTTTCCATAAAGTCCCGATCGCTTGGCGATATGCATGCAATCATTAAAGTCCGACTGTTTCCACCTAAGGAGTCTTGAAGGAGCCGTGTTAACTTGGAGTCCCGATAAGGTACATGTAAAGCTCTCTTGGACTTATCACCAAGCGCTGATATACAATTTCCTAGGGATAAAAGTCCACAATTAATAGAGATGCCTTCACGTGCACGTTCTCCCGTAGCCAAAGTCCGTTTAAGACGTTCAGAACCCGCCAAATCGACAAAATGAAATTTCGAAGTCAAAGTTTCAAGATCGTTATCTAAAACATTGTTTGTAGGCGTAAGTAAACGCTGCCTGCGGACAAATATTGTAAACAATGCATGTGATCGTGATGACTGATCATTCATTTTCGTTGATGCAGTAGTGCGTGCTAAAGCACCTTGCTGAAGGAACCTGTAATATACGTATATTAATAGGGTACAAGCCAAAATCATAGTGCTACGAACTTTAGTGTCGAAAGGACAGAAGAATCTAAAAGAGCCGAGACTGCCAGATAAATAAGTTGAGAGGGTACTCACTTTAATGCATCTTGGGGATGGTTAATTGGCTTTATAGATGCGCCTGTTATTTCGATTTGTCCATTGGCAGCTTCATGAATTTTAAAGGTTGTGTTCTTATTAAATGGGTCTAAGAGATCGAAAATGTCCTCATTATACAACTCTATGTATTGGACCGCAAGGCTGAACTGTGGACTTCCAATGGCAGACGTCTCATTATTTGCAGTAGTTTCGAAATCTTCGATACCAGAAAATATGTGTTGCACTGCTCTAGGTATAATCCCAAGTTGAATGTCATCGTATTCACGGTCAAACCCAGTCCCCATTGTATATGTTTTTCCCGACCCCGTTTGTCCGTATGCTAGTACTGTAGCATTATAGCCTTGCAAGGTACTCTCAACCAATGGCTCCACGCTTTCTTTGTATATTTGACCCTGAGGAAGAGGTTTGAATTTGTATTGAAAGCATAACGAATTAACTAAAACCAAACTACCTGATTTGAACAAGTATCATAGACATAGTCAAAAGTGAAGGCTTTGTCCGATCCAAGAAGAATTTGAGGCTCTCCAATAGCTACTGTTGTACAAATACGGCACATATCGATGAGCTCTCTCGAGTTTTGAGGTCGAATTCTGAAATACAAAAAGAAAAAACATTGTTTTTATATCAAAAATAATATTATTTATACAGTCACGTCGTAACATGCAAATAAATGGCAACGCAAAATATCGTTGCGTCTAACAGCACTGGCGATAAGAGATCGCGCATAGATTGGTAACAAGTTTTTTTTTGTGATTGGCACATTATAGTCTTTATAGTCGCTAGTTATTATACTTTGTTTGTTTCATTATACTGCCCTGAGCTCGTCAAATTCAAGTGTTCTTGAGCGGGCCATAGTGCGACAGAAGATTTAGTTGGCCATCTTCACTAGAACTTCTCTCCCCCAACGAATCAATGTTGGGATGGGCTTAGTCCCAGCCGCGATCGAGTTCAAGAGTCCAGACTGAATGCTGTCTGGTCAAGACGATTGGATGAAAGCTATCAAAGTTCATTGAATATCCTAAGTGTGGTCCAGAAGTAGATAGAGGTGGCTCTTTCAGCTAGAGCTTAACGGCTGTATCAGAGCGGATTGTCACGGATATGGATTTCTGCATCACCAGGGTGCGCTTGTACGCAAGCACGAACGCACACGGTTTGTTAAGTGGAGATCCTCCATTGAAATTTGTAACATCGAACGTAACGGAATTTCAAGGCAAAATGCGATATTTAAAGGTTTGATCAAACGGCTGCACATAAGCCGTTTATTCATAGATTTTGACAAACGATACCTTTAACAACGCAAAATTCATGTAACTTTACCAGAAAAATACAAAACCACAAGAAATAATTTGATTTCGACACTTCCGAGTTTTCAAAGTCGAAGTTTCGTTAACAAATACCACAAAAAATGTTCAATTTGAAAGCTTAATATTTTCTAAACGATAGTGTTCGGGTCAGATTTATAGCTTCATTTGTTCAATACAACCAGGACAAGATACTTAAGCTATGTGAAAAAAACAGGGGTTTATCTTTAATTTCTGGATTCTAGATTTAATTTCTGGAGGTGATATCTCGGGTGGTAGTACTTTGTGAGATACCCCGTTGGTTGGAATGTCGTGTTCATTAACCGCAATGGACTAAAAATTCACAAAAATTTCCGATCATTTTGAAAGGTACACAGTTACGGTCTAGACCGCACTGCGGTCGCCACCGACCGCCTTAACTTAACCTAAACATACCGTTTTTAGCTTTAAAGAGTATTTTGTTAGGGCTATTATTACATCTTTAAACTCACCTTACAGCCACACGCACTGAACTGTCCTTATTTATGGGGTCTTCTTCGGAAATCATAGCTAAATTTTACCTACAATTAAATGTTGATTAATTAGACGCATTGAAAATAAAAGAAACAGAATAATAATATCACCGAACGCGCGTCGTTCCTGATATACGCGGTACTCTGTCAAGAAGGAACCTAATGATCCCATTATCCCCTAGTACGGTTTCCGAACCAGACCTAGATCTAGCCAAGATATCCCTGAGCCCCGATGACAGTTAGCGAGCGTATTCCAGCACCGCACAAGATTCACCAGAATCCCCATAGATGGTCTATATCAGCACAGTCCCCGAACACGGTTTCTAAACCACCGACCGACTTAATCTTAGAGCTAGAGCAACCGGGTTTTATCTGTGGTACTACTATAAAATAACACTGAATCAAACAATGAAATTATGAAGCGCCAAAGCGACCCAACTCGACAACGGATCTAAACATTAATTGGGCATTGTTTAATGTATCGTTTGTAAAAATTCGCCTTTACCCCTAGCAATATTGTTCGGTACGATGTGATCCAAATTCAGAAATCTGGTTATCTTGTATCTTAAGACCTCTTCACAGCGCAGATTTTGCCTACTTATGGGCGGAATACACTTGTTTTAGTATGATGTCACAGTAGTCTGAACACTAAATTTGGTTGCTAATTTTGTTTGCGAGATCTATGCGCTCATCAAGACGGACAGAAACGGCAGGCCATATCGACTCGGTTACTGATGATGATGATGAACAATATAATCATACGTTTACAAACTGTATTAAACATTTATCTTTTACTTCTGAATACACCTTATAAGAAGGCTAAATATTAAGTCGTTTTTTATATTGGTTTTCGGATCTGGGAATAAGAATAAATGGATCTGGAAACAATATTACTGCAAACCATAAGTAGATCTTTTACTGCCAATTCTATAGATTGACCTTTAAAAGTCGTTAACGTAAAGTAAAGACGTATTTGTACAATTTTCAAACTTCAAAGACTGTGGACCTAAATGTACATACATACATGTATGTAGGATGAACATGTTGATATGTAATATGTATATACATATGTACACATTTATCGATGTGTATGTAATATCTTGGGAGTAAACAATGATTTTTAATGTAACAGGTGCGAGTTAAGTTCAAATTTTAAGAAGTTCCTTTACATACCTGCGAAAGACTATTATTGTATGATTTCAATGCATACGAAATAAATTAATTTAATAAAAGCTGTGAGCTGACTTCCTAGTTATAACAAACACATGCATAAAAACATAGATTTGTTTGGAAGGTTGATCAAGATCGATTTACCGTTGACAGTTCACAATAGTGATAGTGATCGATATCTCTCAAATAGCAACCCTCGGTGGGGTAAATTTAGCTTTTTCCCACAATGCACATCTACGTGGAACGGTGAGAAATTCTGACATATGTGGAGCACCAAATTTCACTGGCTTCATTTACCTGGATGATGAAAATAACAATAACAAAGTTTTTTTTAATGAGATGTAAGATGTTATAAAAGCTTAAGTGAATAGCTTGGCGATTTTATTAACTATAATAAACTATACATATGTGTACAAGATTACGTCACTCCTTATCCCTTAAACAATTCTGGTGCTCCTCCTATGCGTTGTGCTGCTGGAGCATTTCCCGACCAATCTCTAGAATGAAGTGATTTTTGTAGATTTCGAGGAGCTCCCACAACATGCGTGTAATTGTGCTGCTTCTTTTAATTGTTGCAAGACACCTATCATAGAAAAATATATGTATATAAAAACTTAATTTTATAACAGTTTTGCTGTCTCTATTTTGTTCTGTTTCTCGTTTTCATTTTGTTTATTTTGGTTGTGTACGATTTAAAATGTAAAATACGCTTTGAAATATTTTTAGGCGCGAACTTTTTTGTTTGGCCAATCATTGCTCTTTAGGGTAATAAACTACTGTATGAATGTCTTATAGAAACTTGCGAGCTAGGATTATCCTAGATGGATAGTGGACTAACTTTTACAAGTAACCTTTCGGGAACACATAAATAGAGAGTGGAACACAGTAAGCTTTAAACGGGAAAACGGGAGCATCTAAAAGCGAAGAGTTCTTTCCGAAAACCTAATCCGCAAAAGTATGTGTAAACCAGAGCTTGCCTGTATATTTCAAGGCCGAACACAGAGGAAAATGGCGGAAAACAAGCAAGCCAGCCTATATATGGCGAATAGCGAGAAAAGCGAGTGCCATTCATTAACTTAGTTTGCTTTAAACAAACTGGTAAGCAACACACACTGACTGTGTAACAGTAAAGCACGCACACCAATACACACTAGAATTTACTGAAAAATATGTCACTTTTTGACAGCACATCAATGACAAATATTTGCAAAATGAGAGCACCTACAAATCAAAACGGATCGTTTTGGTGGAACACGCAAAAGTAATGGACACCCGGGGCTCCCTTTATTTCTATATCCTGCTTTAATCTTATCAGGCCTAAAAATTTTATTTAAAAAAATCTCGCTCGAAAATATCGTATGCGTAACAGTTCAAAATTGGCTCCAGGGGATCGATGCGAAAGATTGTTGGTGTAACTTCCATTGAAGGCTAAGTGAATACATTTATTCTGAAAGTTTAAAAAGTAATCTAAAAAAAATTCGTTCAGATGGACTTAAATATCGACTGATCAGTTGCCAACAGATAATTAGTCAAAACTACAGCAACACCAATTCAGTTGCAGGAATACCCATGCTTGTATTACACTTTAGAATCGTTCATTTTTAATAAATGGTTTTTGGTGCCATCCGGTCACACATTTATTATTTCGTCGTGCACTTCTAAAGAAACGAAACTAAATCAATTAAAAACTAAACATGGATCATTTCAGTTTTGGAGGAGCAGACTTAACGAGGGGACAGATTTTTCAAGTCATAATACGTTTATCTGTTGCTTCAATGGTTACATATTATTCTGTTAAATGGATGATGAACCAGCTGGACCCTACCAGTAAAAACAAAAAAAAGGCCAAAGGCCTTGCAGAAGAACAATTAAAAAGGTATATATTTTTGTATTTGAAGTAAATGTTATTTTGTATTACTCTCTTGATTTCATAGGTTAAGTGAAAATGATGGATTGAAAATAAATGCCCATGACTTTAATGACTACGAATTGATGATTGCGTCACACCTTGTTGTTCCAGCTGACATTACAGTCGGGTGGAGCGATATTGCAGGATTGAATTTGATTGTTCAGGAGCTTCGTGAATCTGTTGTTTTGCCAGTTCAACACAAAGATTTGTTCAAAAGCTCAAAATTGTGGCAGGCCCCAAAAGGTGTACTTCTTCACGGGCCACCCGGTTGCGGAAAAACTTTAATAGCGAAAGCCACTGCAAAAGAGGCTGGGATGCGCTTTATCAATCTGGACGTAGCCATTCTAACTGATAAATGGTACGGGGAATCTCAAAAACTTACGTCTGCTGTTTTCTCACTAGCTGCAAAAATCGAACCTTGTATAATATTCATTGATGAAATCGATTCGTTCCTTCGGGCCCGTAATTTAAATGACCACGAGGCCACCGCAATGATGAAAACTCAGTTTATGATGTTATGGGATGGTCTAAGCACAAATACCAACTCGACCGTGATTGTAATGGGCGCAACAAACAGACCACAGGATTTAGACAAGGCTATTGTTCGCCGAATGCCAGCACAATTTCACATTGGTCTTCCATCTGAAACCCAGCGAACAGAAATACTAAAATTGATATTAGAGTCTGAGGAAGTAAGTCCGGATGTTGACTTAAATCGTTTGTCTAAGCTCACCAACGGGTTTTCAGGTTCAGATCTTCGAGAAATGTGTCGAAACGCATCAGTTTTTAGAATGAGACAACTAATTGAGGTTAAAAATAATTCAGGCTCTAGTATATCCGTCATAGACAAGACAAATTTAAAAATTACAATGGATGATTTGCTGAGCTCACATCTAAAAATTAAGGAGTCTAAAATGCACACCGGTAGTTTGTTTTTAGAAAATAGAATTGATCTAGATTAAGTTAAATACCACATATTATATGGTAAATAAAGCCATCACCGAAATCATTACCCACATTCATACGAATTTGATGTACTTATATTCTTTTTGACTTTAACCATTCCTTTAGTTGAGGGTTTTCAATTGCCTCGATTATCGTCGTTTGAATCACACTGTTCATCAGTTTCTTGACGGACAACCGCGTACCGTGGCAAAGTTTCATATGATTCAGATTCCGCAATATCATTATAATCGATCTGTACTATGTGGTAAACCACGCTTCTGCATTTAACCGAGTACATTAGACCTCGGAGTTAGCCAAAAACCTTCTGCTTAACGATTTAATTCATGATTACTCTGATCTTTTGTTTGAATACTCGTACCATTCCGACGCAACAATTACCACTGCGACTTCATTGATAGTTGGAGCATTGAATTGTCTTGCTTGGTCAACCGGTTTCCATAGAGCAGGTGACAGGTGACTTCGGGAGAACTCGAGACAAGAAGGAAAATGCAGGGCTTAATCCCTCTGCCCAAAGGAAATCTCCCCGTAGCAACCATCAGGATTCCGGCCGGATGTCCTACTTGAACAAGTTAGAGAAAAACTGGAAGTTCGTTTGCAAGACCCTAATAACCCGCCAGAGCAATCTGAGAAGATGCGAAAGGAAGTGAATCGTAGCAGAGAGTGCCTAAAGTAGGCAATGTAATTCGCAAAGTAATTCTTTACGGTGATCCCGCGGAGGGGCAGGCCAGTTCGTTGAATGGCACGAGTCAGTCACGTCTCTTAGAGATTCGCACCCACCATGGCATATCGATAGAAAAAAACACACTCAACCCCCCTTTGATGAAAATGGAAATTTTTATGAGCCATATTTTTTAATATACTGAAGAAGAAATTTATTTTGGAAAGAGTTCATGGAATGTATAATATTTTTTCTATCTTAAATCGACTTGTCCTTTTTACTGGAGATCATATGGTATGCCAATTATATAAATATATACCCGTGCTTCCATTTTCACTTAGCCATTTGATCCAAATAATTTAAATTAATTTTCGATACTCAAAACTGTTCGATTACCAATTAACAATTTGTATTTACCTTCTGGCGTAAACCTCACTTAACGTACCACACCACAACATCTGAGGCTTGGTTAAACAAATATTTGTGTTAGATTTCCCACTAGAACTAAATTGTACTATTACAATTAGTTTCCATCAAATAAAAACAAATTTTGTATGTTATTTAGATGCACATTATTAAAATTTTTTTCCGATTTTAAACCGATTTTGATAATATTGAAAAAGTGAAATTGGAAACACGTCGGATAATCATTTTGTTCTCAATGAGAGATTTTTGTATTTTATAAATATCTGTTCAATTTGACTTCGCAATAGATCAGTTTTCTTTTGTTATTATAAATGATCAATAGATGCCGAGTTCAAGTTACTTCCACCCAGCTGATTATGAGCTATCATTAATATGTCCTTTTTTTCTTTTGGGAAGCGTAATTCCCGACCAGCCATACGAGAAGTCTCTAGCTCGCGCTCGGCCAAAAGCAACTCCCTTCGGATAACGCCAGGGCTATCATGTTCACGAGCTATCCAATCTAAAGACATCTGTGCACGCATTTCGTCATCTAGACTGCGGTTTGAATAGTGCGCCACTACTTCTTGCCTTGAACACTGACGTTCTCGCATTGCCTTTAAAGACCCATTCCAATGCAGGAGCTGGAATACAGTCATCAATTCTTGGAATTCCAACATGGTTCTTCCCTTATTTGCTTCCAGCATAAACCTAAATTAAAATAGGAATTGTTAAGTTAGTGATCGGATGTCGAATTACCCTTGCAGATGTATTTTTATGCTAAAAAAATTAGCTTCGGAGACCCGAATTTTATATTTGTAGATATATGCCGCATTCTTTTTTTCTTTTTGTCTAGAGAACATAGAGAGAAAGAAAGAAATCACAACGGCTAATTATAATCTTCCACGAGGAAATGAGCGTGTGGATGGGGCTATAATAACGATTAGATCTGTTAGATGTGATAATTCTCTTTAATACTATAATAAATTTTCGGCTTTCTCGTATCTGTGGATGCCACAAATTTCCGTACGAAATTTTTAAATTCGCTTGTGTGATATCACAAGACCTGGTTCCTCTGGATCTTACAGTCTCTAAGATTTAGACGCTCATCAAAACGGACGGACAGACAGAAATGACTACTCTTTTTTTGTAGCGGATCAAGAATATATATACTTTTTGGGGTCGGAAACGTTTCCTTCTGGGAGTCACATGCGTCCGCATACACTACAAAACTAATACTATATCTCTCAGCTCTTCGAGTACCGGGTATAAAAAGTTAGATCATCAAATGTCATATATAAGAACTGAGTATAGAGTAGTACAGCGGGTCTGCCAAGCTATCGTTTTTAATCAACATTGTTTTTGGTGATGATGTGTTATTTAATACACAATCCGTAATAGTAAGGCATTAAAAAATTATAATATAATAAGTTATTGATTTCTTAATAAATACAATTCTGCATGAGTATAGGAAATATATTCTTTGGAATTCATTTTACCTGAAAGCTTCGATTCCAGATTCTGTCCCTTCATTGCCTTGTAGTGTTGTTTTAAAGGAAGCACGTGCATCCTGTACTGCCTTCAAAATAAACTCGTCGCTAATTCGACGCGACGGATGTTCATTAAATACGGAGTTCATTAAAGCAATTTTAGCCGAGCTACGTCTTGCTTCCGCCTTTGTTGGACAGTTCTAAAATCAAATCACAGTATAAAGTTTTCTTCTTATATAAAAAATGCTATGTACCTGAAAGCTACCAAAGCAACTACCCCCAGGCAGTGTTACGAAACATACATAAGGCTGGCTATTGGACGGAATCGATTCGTATATTACAAGTGCGCCGTTTTTAAGGTCCGCTCCTCGTGACTGTTTCATTTGCCAAAATTCTTGAAGTGCTTCCACTACATTTACTAAAACACATGACATTCTTATATAAGCAGACATTTTCATACAAACTTTTAAATTCAAGCGTACCTCTATAATCTCTATCTTCGTAAAATCCAGTTACCGTGGGTAAAACCCAAAAGGGTTCCTCAGGGTATACCATTATGAAGATACTTAAGTATGTATTATATTGAGAAAAGAATAAATAAATTTGTATTAAATATTATTACAAAACAATTAATAATACTATTTGTTCTACACGGTGATCTTTCAATGACCAGCATTCAATTCTGATCATTCATACTATGTATATACATATGTACGTAGTTCGTTGAAAATTCACAAATTATACAAATTAAGCCATTACAAAATCGACTTCAAACATATATGTATGTATGCCTTAATACTTCTCTTAAAAAAAACTTCTTAGATCGCGATTCAGCAATTTGTTAGTTATCAGCTTTTGATGCTGATCAAGAATATATGGGGTCAGAAATGGTTCCCTCTGGGTTTTACTCCCAGTATGCAGTACAAGTGGGCAGTACAAGACCTAAGGTAGTCTCTTAACATGGTTATGCATGGTGGTGAAATCATAATGCTGTGAGGAATGCTTTTCCCATGCTCGGGTATTGGTCATATGCATACATTGTGTAGAGAAAACAATTTTTTCCTCCCGTACTCGACAGTAACATTCTGAATGCCACTACAGTGGGAGATCCAGCGGGATTATGACCCGAAGCACTCTTTAATACCAAGACCAAGAAATGGTTCCTGCAAAAAATATGTTCCTCTGATGGAATGGCCTTAACAGAAGGGATAGACATCGACTGAAATTTTTTGGCACGACCCAACACGGCACGAAACATGCACTACCATGCACTGCTATAATATACGGCTATAAATATATAATCCGATTTGAACGATATATGGTATAGCTGCCATAGAAACCATCGACCAAATATCGTATTTTAAAACTTTGAGCCCAAGTCCGCACCTCTAAACGTTGTCGCAACGGGCTATAACTTTCTATTTTATTTTTTAATACCAAAAGATACCTCTTTGGACCCTGAGACCTTAGATTCAGACAAATTTTTTGTTCGCTCACACAAATAAGCGCAAAACTAATGCACACATACAATTTTTTTGTTGTGATATAGCCACGTCTTTAAAGATACATATGAAAGTCCATGACCATATGTACATACATATGTACATATATACCCTACACTTGTACATTTATGCTGGATGTATGCAAGTTTGTTGCTCAAGTCTTTTGTTTAAGACCTTTTGATTTACACATTTGTATCTGGAATAGGGGCGTGCAACCAAATATTGCTATACTTATTTAATTATAAATTATGAGTAGGCACTGGTTATGCGGGGCTGGTTAAAACCCATGAATATTCACTTATCAACATATAGTGTGTGTATAATTATTTCTGCACATTAATCCACGTCCATAATAAAGCTTTAAAAAAATAATACTTGAAAAATACATACATATCTACTTAATTAAACATTCATATGTAGATTTATCACTTCTAACTATATCATTGAACAGTAAAAGTCACCTTCAGGTGAGAAAACATTGAAACAGGTTAGACTTCAAGTCAAAATTGTAACTGAATTCGTCATTGTAGTTGTGCAAAGGTTATTATGTTCATATGGTATAAGGAAAATATAGTTAGAAACCAGGGTACTCACGTAGGTGTTTAATGGCTGATTTAATTAAAGCCTGCAAATTAGGAATTGATGAAATGATTTAAATGGCTCGAGTTAACACAGCAGCGATAGATGAAATTTTAATCATACATGTTTTAAATTGTCATATTTTTCTATTTGTTTACAAATTGATTCGGTTAAAATGACCATTTTTTACATTTTCTGAAGCAGTAAAAATACAAACTCAGCGGAAAATAAGCAATAAGCAATATGGTTTGACTTCCATGTAAATTAATATACCTAACTAACAAATTATAAATTTATCTTCATTATTTTCGCGGCCTGCTTGGTAGCTTGGCTATTATGTTAGAATAAGAGAGACAGATAGTATGTCTCTCCTACCCCGTAAAATATCATCAGCTGTTTTTGTATTATTGATCGGTATTTCATTTATTCTGTCAAAACCACATAGCAAAACTTCATTGGCGAAATTGAGCGACATAGCCTTTTCAGCAGAGTAAATGTAGATAGCGAATTATTTTCAAATAATTACTCGTGTTTAATATATCATAAATATATTAAAAAATAATATATCTATTTTTATATATACATATATAATAACACACATGTATAACAAAAAAGGAATATATATATTTATATAAATATAATATATACTTAGTTTATAAATACTAATAAATAGGCTTTATTATGTTTGATGTAAAGAGAAGCAAACAGATGGGCCCGATGACGATGTTTAAGCGATAAAAGACGAAGTTTAAATTTAGTTTATAACAGTGCCAGTGAGTTCTCCTATGCAGACGACCCTCCCTCAAAACTTTCGTCGGATGATGGGGAAGATAAAAAGAGTGAATGCTACAATTAAGAGCGTAGGGCATGATCCCATTAGTAGTTTTAAGCTCAGCTAACCTGAGAACTCCCTATCTTCGAACGATCAGCTTTGTCAGCCTTCCTAGTGGCCACTTGAGGAGAGTTTAGTTCTCGTCGCCTACACTGAAACAAGGTAGCTCAGTTCTTCATTTGGCCCTTTTCTGAAGAATGATGAGGTACTCTTCCTACCAGCGGGACCAGAACGTCTGTTGCAGGAAGTTTACCCGCTTCCATCGGTCGAGAAGATTGAAGCTCATTCCGTCCACATCTGGTTATGCGAATGTATGAACAGGCACGTCTAAATCGCCGGGATTCTCTGAAATGGAAAGCTATGGTCTTGAGTTCACTATAGCAGTTATATGGCACACGAGTGTCCTTAGGTCATCCAAGCACAGAAAGGAACTGATGTTTGGCTGTATTCACCACAGCCTCCCAGAGCCGCCAACTCGTTCTTAGCTGCCACAAAGTTGGTTACGTTATCAACCCAAATCTCACTGACCACAAAAGGGCCACAAAATAACTAGGTCCTACGCATTGAAATCAATAGATAAATTCAGCATCCATGCCATTTATTTTCATCCAGAAATGTCGCGAGTGACGAAATAGAGCTCGACGACTGCACTTCCTTTGCGTCACGGAGGGCCTAGCAGTCAGTCTCTCTCAATCGAACGAAGAAATATCCGTGTGCTACCAAAGATGTCAACCAAAGATGTTAATCCTGACGTCGTGCACTGCATAAATTGGAAGACGTATTCAAACGTGTTCAACTTCCGTATTCAATTTCCGACCCAATTTGCAAAAAAGACGTCAAAACTTGAAGGTTCATTGCGAACCCAAGAGAGGGCAGTTGTGGAGTTGGACCATCAATAGCTTACAGTAAATAATTTAAGTTGCTGTATCTTACTGATCAATTGAGAATCTGAGGGGTAGACAAATTTTCGCAGAAGGGGGTCCACGCTGACGAAAGAGACTTTGGCAGACTCTCATACCATTGATACTGCTCCTTTTACGCCAGCTGAAGGAAAATCTTTGATTTTGCAATGACAGACCCAATCAGTCCTAGGGGATCATTAAAGTGAGCGCTTTGTTGGTTTCGACGACATTTTGATGGGTACTACCGAAAAGAGAAAATCATCAGATGCAAAAAAAAGTGTCCCTTTGTGGCTTAATGTACGTTGACCTTTAAATCCGTCCAAGTTGGTTTTCGGTGCATGTTTCTCATATTTTCTACGATTCTTTTCTCGTAACGGAGTTAGTGGATGCAGTAGAACCGTAGTTCTACCGTAGAACAGTAGGACCGGCCAGGGCCAAGCCGGTAATCTTCACTGGGTAACTGGGCAAAAAGATTGAATACCAATCATTGATCATTGTTTGCCGACGTATTAAGAAAAACGAGGAGGAACATGGTGAGTCACAAATAGGGCCGCGACTTCTTGAAGTTTTTTAGACTCGACAACACTTTGTTGAGCCAAACCGGTTTGTCAGAGCTCAAAAAGTGTTTCAGTTACACTGTAGAAAATGCTTTCAACTGTGCACAAAAATTAACAGCGGACGAACCAAAATTCCTACCGAGGTTATTAAGATCCTTAAACTCGGTTTTACGAAGGCAGTTGGTGCAATATCGACCGACACTTCGAAAGTAGGTCTTAGTCTTGATTATGCCTAATTTGTGATTTGACTATCATAGCGAAGTTAACCAGAGCTATTCTATATTTTTGTATATTGGAATGTCTTTATTTGATCGTTCAGGTAAGCCGCTATAACGTGTCTGTTGTAATCAAATGTGTATTATCGACTAGTCAATGAACTTAATTTTTGGAGACCAGTTGTGGGGTGTCTTATGTCTTATTACAATGAGAGGGAATATGTTAAGAACCTGTATTTAAAATAAATCCCGATAGCTGTGATTCAATTAGATATACAATTATTATTTAGCGCTTCAATGTACAAAAAGTGTCAATTTTGCTTACACTCTATACCACCTGTAATTGAACCGGCGACTGTATTATAATATCCGTTGGCTTTGCATAGCGAATTAATCTATTCTGAAAGGTTTTGTGATCTTTGTTGTAATCCGAATCTACTACAAAGACTTCTACTACCTTTTCTATCGAGTAATGTTCATTGTTTTCGGTGTCAACCAGTAATAAGTCGGCAATTTTAATGAGACCCAACTTCGATGGGGAAACCGATAGTGGAAACTCGGCATTTTCTCCAGTGTTTAATTCATCAAGCTTGAAATCAGCACAGCCCGTATATTGACATTCCGGCGATAACTTAGTAACCAGTCGAACATGCAATTTCATTGTGTGTTCGGATGTATTTGTTACCCTACAGTTAAAGGTAAATATTGTTCCAATTTTTACTGTATTTAGAGCATTTATGACTTCGAAACGCAGATCCTTACATTCATAGGGCTGTAAAAAAGTAATTTTCATGTTTAATTGTGAAAATGCTTGGCATATCATAGTTGAAGACCATACCAAACGCTGTAATTGACTAGTTTGCAATCGTCCTTTTTCACCGAGATTTGACCGCCAAACGATATCCAGTTTGCCTACATTGCTTAACTGTCGAAGAGCATGGATGTCTGTAGCTTTCTGCACTTTTGGCTGTGGGCAATATACATTGTTATATTTAAAGATATTTATAAAATTCCTTGCTACTTACTTTTATGCAATAAAGAAACTGACAACTATTGTTAGGTTGCAACATGTTCTTAGTATTAAAAACAGACTCTCCATTGGGCAATGTATTTAAAGGAATAACTGTAAATTCTTCAGAGCTATCCAATTCCACTTTCTCGAGACAGAATGGACTGGTGGTAACATTTTGTATTTGAGCCTCCAAATAAATTTCTTCAATTTCTGCATTATAAAATTTTGTTTTTACGTCAAGTGGTTTTAAGACTTGAAACTTAAAAAATTTTCTTAAGGATTGAGCGTACCCCGCTGGACTCGTATAATTCACCTCGCAGACAAGTCTAAAAACATAAATTTTACATTAATATAAAAATTTTGTACTTAATACGAATTTACGCACATATGTGTTCCAATCTCTTTTACTTCATATCGTATAACATCATCAATAGTCTCTCCAGGTGCCAATATGATTGCAGACTTGTTATTTTTTTGCAAGGATAAATTTATACGGGTAGTGTTTGACTGCAGGTCCGTTTTAACGTTAATACATTCAACAGGCTGGGGTGAACAATTGTGAACACAAATGTAACTTGAAAATGTTTCACCCAGATATATGTTTCCAAATGACTGTGGTAACAACAGCACTTGACCTGCCGACAGTGTTTCAGCAATAATCCCAGAAAAAACATCACTATGAGGCTTAGAAGAAAAGCGTTGCATCAAATCTTTGTGTTCACAGCTTACGACCGGCCCAAGTTCAACTAATGTCGGCCGCATTAAACGCATAACTGTGATAGATTTTAAATTAAAAAGTTTAATTAATTAAATCATTATGTCTATTAGTTTTAATATATGTAGTTCTTGTAATTTGTACCTTTTAAAGCCAATAAATGTGCATCAGGCTCTATTGGGTCCATTTTGTAAAGAATTATGAAATATGGAATTAGGTACGGTACGTAAATATATTTATTATTTGGTGCGTAAATATATTTATTAGGGATGGGAAAAAATTGATAGATATTGCAAATTTAACAGAACATCGATGGTTTCTGCCCCATCGATAGTTTCTCGCAGAAAAATTTTATAAATATTTCGAACGAGAATATTCAATTGATGCGTCTCGTATTGTTAGTTGGATGGGGTAAATGAAAAAGAAAAAGGATCCTCTTTTCTTCATCTTCTGAGAAGGGATCACATCTGAAAAGAGATCACATAGAGAAAGAGAGAGAGAGAGAAAAAACAAAACGCTCACGACTTGTGGTCGCTCTACAGTGGCATTGTAAACAAAGCAGCTGATTAAGGACCTACCATGATGCACGGCCAAATAGCTCTCAGGATACGACATATACTTTATGGGATCAGAATCGCTTCATTCTGGGTGTTAAACACATCCAAATAAACCAAAAAAACAATTAAAGCTCCATACTTCGTAAAATTAAATGGCTACAGCCTGTTACCTTTTTTTTTTTACTTTTCAAAAATGTTTTTTCCAAACTAACATCTTGTTAGTTGGATATTTCAGTATCGCTTGCGCTACAAATACCGTGATCCAAAATTATGATTTTAAACATTTATTAAATTCCAAGAAGCGAATTAAAATTTGCTATATTGTTTCGGGGCTTATTTTGAATGGGTTGAAGAACGTTGAATAGTATTTTTCGATATATAAAATTAGTAGAAAATACAAACAATTATTTTCATATTATGTAGTAGCCGAAAAAAACTTTATCAGAGTAGTTTTAACTTTTACCTAACATTAGATCTGCATAAAAAATGAAATAATATTACAACTTAATATTTATAATAATATTGTACTTTCACACAATTGCATACGCAGCGTAATTCGCAATTCCACATAAATTTATGCCTTTCTTCAATCTCATGTAGCCAGATTCTCCCCAACGGTCGCCCCACCAGTTCTTTAATATCCAAAAATCCTTTCCGAATCCAATTACCAACATTGCGTGATTTACAGATGTGGACACACATGAAGCGTCGTCATAAATGCCGTCACTGAAAAAAAATTAAGTATTTTACAGATTTGAATATGTAGAATGGTTTTTATTGAGCTTTTTCCGTTTTTTTTTTTGTTTGGAATGTTTTACCAGCCTTGTGCTGAACGGTGACCAGTGGTTGCTTCTTAGCCGATTACACCAAGATTTTTCTTGGACGGTTAACTCCGGCACCAACTAGTTATTAGCTAGACAAGCAAGTCGTAAAACCATTTTTATTTCTGAGTATTTAAATCATACCTATATAATTGAAATGTCCTTGGAGTGGCATTTATTGAAACAGCAATAGGACCGATATGTGCCACAGCAGCTTGAATTGCCTGTTCATTATTAACTGGTAGTATAGCCCAAGAAGTAATATTAACGACGGAAAGGTCCCTTACAAACTGGCATTTCCCTTTCTGTAAATTGATAATAAAGCAATGAAAATTATTTAAATGTATTCAAACGTATACGAAAGGTTTTCCTGACTCTTTAGAGCGTTCCCTGCAAAACAGATGTAAATTTGTGTATGTGAGCTTACAAAAAAAGAGCGCAATAAATTTGTTGTTGCATTGTTTAATGTAGTGCAAAACTAAAAAATATAAAAAATTACCTTTGAAACGTATTTGTAATCATCCGATCTCATTATACCGCCTGTGCTCTGTAAGTATTTTAAAGTGTTCCGTAAAGATCCTCCAGTGCATCCTTGATTTCCATGAGACACACTGCAGTCTACAATTTGTTGTTCGCTTAAGCTCAATATTTTTCCTGTGCGTTTAAAAATCTGTCCTTCAATGCTTTCAGCAATACTGAAAGCGTAGCATGAGCCACAGCTTTGTTGATTCTGTGATGGGGTCGTGAACCCTTTTCTCCGCCAATCCAGACTTTCGGGGATGTTAGTCATTTGTGACGATCCAACTATTTCAGCAATATTATCGTCGGCCACGTTTGATTGACTTTTCAATAAACGTAGAAAATTTTTTAAATAACCCTCTGTACTCTAAGTGAAAAGTGTTGAAAAGTTATAATTCCATTATAAAAGTAAATGCGATTTAGTAGAATTCTCCAATTACACAGCGGTGCCACAGAAAACTCTACAGGCTTGACTCGAAACTTAGAAATTACTATTACTTAGAAATTAAAAATGAATGCACAGAATATAATTAGTCAATCGCAATCGGATATTCGAAGAAGAACAACATTTTTTGGCACGGAAATCGCTCGCTTTGCACGAGTAAGCACACGTACCACACATGCAAGCTCATACTATTTACAGATTTGTTTATTCTTCTGAATTTGTGCGAGCGAGATGAATGTCTCATGATGACACGGCACGAGCCGCACGCCATAGGCGAAGACCGCAGCAAATTCGCTTGCGACATATTCGTTGTTAAGCTGGCACATCTATATACTGTATACTATAGTTAGTAGCAAGACATACCGAACAGAACATAACCTTAGGAGGGTTGGTCAAACGACTGCACCTTAGCCGTTTATCCACAGATTTTTGAAAACTATACCTAAAACGACGCCTAACTAAGGCAGCTATATAAATAAAATATTAAAACACTAGAGAAAAATCTACGTTTTCTGAGTTTTTAATGTCAAATTTTTTTAAAAATACCGCAAAAATGATGCAGTTTCCGTTTGAAAGCTTAGGCCCAGACGGTCAGCTTTAAAGTATTCAGGTCCAATTTATGTCTGCATTTATCAGCTTATTACAACTAGATGTAAGTTACTTAATTTAGGTGAAAATAAGAAACACTTACTCTATAAAACACATTAAAAACAAATACAAATTTAATAAAATTAAAAAAAAAACTTTGTCTAAATAAAAATACTTCATTTAATTCGAGGAAATTATACCGCCAGAGACATTTTTGTACAAAATTTGTAATGTATTGACGAGCGAGATAAACAAAATTTCTGTTATATTTACTTATTTTTACGTTCACATGACATATGAACATGTTTATACATACCATGTCAGCCATAATATTTGTTGCTAACCTGAATGTAGTCTGACCGTCCTGATAATTTTTATTATGGTCTTTTATTATTTTATAGTTTACTTCAAATGCTTTTAGACTACGTGTTTCATCAAAATTACGACTGTACGTCTTATTATTTATCTTCTATAAAAAAAAATGTTAATATAAATTTCGGTTCTTACATTCAGTCAAAGTCGTACCTACCTTAAATTGTTCGAATTCATTATTAATGTCTAAAGTAGATTCATTTTCAAGGTAATTAGCGTTAAGATTTGATAAAGTACTGAAACCATATAAAAATAAAATTTTCCACATGTTCGTAACTTCAACTAACATATACAAATGTTACATATTTTTTAAACTTTAAACAAAAAAAAAACCACAACGACGCAAGAATGAGTTCTTATTATCATGGAAAATACAACGTCAGCATTGCATGTGCATGAACTACCAATATTTTGGATATTCGAATTTCACATAACATAAGAACTAAAATATGATTACGTCGACTACTTTATACCCGATACTGATATTCTTTACGTTAACCAAAACGAAAGCAGTGAAAATTAAAAATTTATCCTATGCGTGACGTAGTTTTTAAGTATTCCCTTGAAAAGAAACGGCCAATAAATCTGCAAGCAGGCTGATAAGCTGCGACCAAAGTATTATTTTAAGTTTTATAATTATTTTATTAGAAGAGTTATATAATTATAATTATTTGGCTTTAACCTCTCGTTTTTGTGGCAGATAGATGACATAGTGGTCATGGTGGTCTGTCCGATTCCAACTAATGATCTGTCATTTTAGAGGGTATTTCTTAGGAATTTTTAGAGGGTAGCTCTACTATCATAAAGAATATTCATTATTGACTACGTTGGCAAGCCCAGTCAACCCAGCGATGTGTTTCTGTGTGTATTTCTTATATGAGAAATACGTTTTTTGTTCAGAATTCAATCTCGAATACACTCCTCTTTTTGTATGAGCTATAACATATTTTATATGTCTTTCAAATACAAATTTCAAACTCATGACGATTCAAACTCAAAAGTTTACATATTTTTTACATGGTTTTTGAGATATGTTGTGTAGATAAAAAAAAACAAAATATACAAATTATTGGTAAAATTGTCTTCCAAGCACGCAATTTATAAAATTTCTGGCAATATTTTCTATTTAAAGTCATTATTGAATAACCCAAGGTAAATGTAAAATATATAAGCTCCTAAAGTCGAGAAAAGAATACTCTCGATTGACGATTTATCAAGAATTTAAATGCTTATTAAGCTTAATAAGCCCGAGATAAAGAGACGAAAGAACTGGTGCATAAGCTACTGCCGTGTGTAACCATATGTACATATGTATATGTAGTGTTTGGTACAGTGGGCATACCGAAAAAGACGTCGCAGACGATGCGCTTTTATTGACGACTCTTATAAGCGAATCCAAAGGGGTCCCATCCCAGACCTGGGGTGGATGGTGACTCGGATCGCAAAACCGATACCTTGGTAAGGTAGCTATGCAATACTGCGGCTGTCCAATTTTCTGTTTATATATTATTTATTTATTTATTTATTTATTTATTTATATATTATTCTATCAAATAACGCCCAAGCCAGAACACAAACATTTGTGGAGAAGAGGACGGCTGGCAACACAATCCGTAAGCGATCAAGATTTCAGCCCAAAAGTGGTTGAAAAGTGGTCAAGTTGGCTTCGATGGTGCTCCCTAACTTCGGAAAAGCCTAGAGCTTCCAATATAATATTCTTTTCCACCACAGAATATATGCGGGGAACGATGGGATTTTTTCACAGATTTGAAACCTCGATTTCCACTGTCACCATCTACGATTTACCATCCATCAAAAAAAAAAACTTGGCAATAACAATAGCCATGTTTTTGTCTGAATTGTTACATATTACAAGTTGAAATGAATAAATTTGCGTTTTTATTGGCTCTTACATACAGGCTCAATAAAACGTTGCTCTTTGGAATCCCTTTAAAATTGAATCAGCTCTGTAGGAAGTTAGTTTGGCCTTTACTGCTCTCAATTTACTGAAGCATCTCTCGCTTTGTTTTCTGTAATTTCTTAATTGTTTGCCATTTTTTTCAATCAAGCTCGCGTTCCATATAGGAAGTGAAATTTGGTTTCATGTTGTCAAACAAACATCGATTCCCAACAAATGAATCCATGTTTTCACCAACACCAAAGAATCAATTATATCGATGTTTGAATCGATATTTTCCCAGCTCTACTCATGCCTTAATTTTGTTGTGCCATTTTAAAGCAAAACAATGTCTCGAGCAAGTGAATTGATCTTTAAAACAAGAAAAAGTATGTTATTAAATAAATTTCCCATATCAAATAAAAGTCGGGGTAGAGAAAACATCTTACGAACGTATGTTTATATGAGGTGCAGACAATATGCACAGGAAAATAATAATAGTCGTGCATACACTGAATCAAAACAAATAATACATTAGTATTTACTAGCTATTTCTATTTACTATCAAAGGTAATCTTCAAAGTACCTGTTCCAAAAACATAAGGCCAATCTTGACCAAATGCATTTTTTTTAAACTTTATTACCATACTGAAGGTATAGCTGCATTTATCAGTTTTTAAGTTTTGCAAAGTTCAATACAACCAGATGTAATATTTCACAATTTCACTTAACTCAATATACAAAACCAAGTTTGTTTGAAAAAAAAATAACTGACGTAGGGTAACTGCAAGGGTATTTAGAGTTTCGGCCAGCAAAGCTAACCTTCTGTTCTTAAATATGTTTTTAATGCACACATAGACATTAATGATCTTAAAATGCTGATTTTAATAAATATAAAAACATTTTATTTTTTAGCTTCCGAAAAAATATCGGAAAATGTACACATATTCGCAAATGACCCTTCCCTAGCTTTTTTTCGAGTTCAGGTACGTGAAGCTGTTATTATTGTAACTATATTGTATAATAATATAATCTCGTATTGAACAAGCGGCTACAATTGTATTGACAGACACAAATTACCCCTTTTTTATGTTCTCTATTTTATTTTAATCAGTATATCGGACCGACCAACTTAGATCTATGTGGCCCTTAGTTCCCCGGTTGAATGGGACCGCTAAGAGTATAATTAAAATCCCACAGAATTGAAGTGTCTTTGGCGAAGGAAAGGCAATCCACTGATTTCAGCACAGGAGCGCCGCTGTGTCTGTTGCTTGATCATAACATAATCGAGGATTTGCAGTTCCTTGCATTTCCTGCATCTGTTGTTGGTGATGTCTAGGCAGACAGTGTTTCACCACTTTAACGCCTTTCGTGGTAAATTCAACAGATGGTACTTTGTGCTCTTTTACAAATTTTGTTAATTTACTTGAGGTAGTGGTAGTTTTGTGATCATTATTTTGTGATGCAGAGCCAATCCTGCTGCTGAGTCTTTCCCATTAGTTTATTGTAGGTCTAGAGTCTAGACAATCTTTTCAAACTTCACCAATTTTGTTCCGGGGATTACTATGTACCGTTATCTTCGGAGTGTGGTTTTTTCTCCTCTTGCCCAATCATCCAAGGACCGCTGCCGAAAGACGTGCTACACGTGTAACCGAACCGATCGCATACATGCAGGAAAAATATATGTTAGACTAATATAGCTAAATGAGCTAAGAAATTAATTCAAGAAGAGGAAATTATAATCCGAGGATCAGATTGCCCACCAGGGGTTAACGTTTTCACACAGAAGGATATACCAGGTCTTAAGGTTTTGTATAGGATAAGTTATATTATCAACATTTTATTTTATTTTAAAACGAATAGATTAATTATACGTGATCTTTATTCTAATAAAAATATACAAATGTTTCGCTCACACCATATTTATTTTAGCTAGCTCTGAAAGAAATATGAAGTTAGTATTTAAATAATATAACTATAACTATTGAATAATAGTTAGCTGTTAAATCTGGCTCACAACTTGTTTTAAGTTTCAAGCACACCTCTAACAGCGAATCGGTTATGGTTTGTAGTGAAGTATTTCTCAAGTAAAGTCGGAAAACCCTCTGTGTTACATATGAAAAAGAATCCATCCAATAATGATTAAATGCTTGATTTTTCTCTTCAGTTCGTCTCTTGTTAATCGTCAGGGAAAGTCTGCATCTGAAAATCTTAAGATTCTGCCTGATTATTTCGGCATTTATTGCCTGTTCAGTGTCAAACTTTTCATCTGAGCTGATAGGAAGACGTAAGAATGCGTTCATTAAGCTTTGGTGCTGCGATATTTAATTTCAAAGTTTTTGGGCTTAAAAATTATAGCCTGAAGCATGTTTGAAGTCATTGCTGGCAGATGCTTGTTTGGATTAAATATGGTAACCAATGGCTTATGATCAGTTGTAGAAGTAACTTTCAGCCGTAATGGTACTGATGATTTTTTGTTACCCCAAATATAATCGAAAGTGCTTCCTTTTCTATTTGGCTTTATCGAACATGGTGGACATACATATATTGTTAATATAATGCTATTGGCCTTTCCGTACCATCTGCTTGAATGTGTGGGAATACCACACCAATGCCATATAAAGATTCATCGGTGTCTAGAACAAGCGGTAGATGCTAGTTAAAATGTAGGAAAGCAACACTTTTCGTTTTCGTGCTAACAGCTGCATTTTTGCGCAATATATGTGAATTATTCAGGGTTTCATTTTAAAATTATCGGCTAAATATCGAATAGAAACGTAAGGATTATCAACTGCATGGTCGACTAACTGAGAAGTTTTTGGAAGCGAAAAACCTTACGGACAATACCACATTTCAATGGTGTAATTAGGGTATTCGGCCTTCGGAATTAGCGTTGTAATATACCTCACGATTATTTTCGATATTACTGCATTAGTTTGTTTTTAGGAGCATGTGCGGAAAGTATTACCAGCGATATATGAAAAACGGGAAGAAGTGTTCCAGTTGCAGAAAAATCTTCAGGGACATTGCTATGACATGGAATATGGAGTAGAGTATGTCAACTAATTTAATTTGCTACAAGTTTAACGATAACATTACGATTATTTATAATTCACAGAGCACTACAAACAATAGAAAAATCGGAGTCCCTATTTTCCAATGTACAATCAATTTTAAAAACATCAATTTTTTTAAAGCAACAACTTGCAGCGGAAGAGAACAGGATAAAAATGAAAAAAGAAAGCATCAAATCCTCGGTATACAAGAGATTTTCAGCGCACCTTGTATTAGATCTTCCCGAATTGCCTGATTTTAGTGGTGTAATGCGGGACACCAGTCAACGAATTGAAAATAAAATAGGTCCTAGTAATGTACGCGATGATACACAAAGTTTTCAAACCAACTTAGCAGAACTTCAAAGGTCGCATACCACATTACACTAGCTTTATACGAATGATAATATTACACAATCTATAACTTTAAATACAAATTTAAATATTAACACTTTTTCTCAATCTGTTTTTTTTAAATTTTTTGACGCGCCCCTCACAAAAATAAGTTAGAATAAATTGAAATTATAATAGGATTAGGAGATCATATTATTATTTATCATTATTTTTTTTTAAATTAAATTGATCAGGACAAGATTTGAAATTGTCAAGATAGGTCTTCAAACCAACCCCAAGTCTAGACAATGCTGGCCCCCTCCTCAATTAGAATACCAGATGGTTTCCGAGCCACTTCGGAGCTCAGAACCCGCAGATCGTCAGAATCCGTTAGCGTCGTCGCTGACCCACGCCTTAACTAGAATACCTGAACCACTTCAAGCGCAAAGCATGCAGATTCCTAGAATCCCTGATTGTGCCTCCCGATACATTCTCAAGTTACGACCAGGAAACATACCTGGCAGATCATACCCGCAGAACAAGGACCGACTGCGTAAACGACGCTTACCCCGTCAAATAGGACTGTGTGAAGAACAAAACCGACGAAGCCCTAGGATTCCCTGGACTGGACCGCGAGTATCTCGGACCATTTTCAGAATCCATTCAGTATAAAAAAAAATATAATATAAACTTAACCTTTAAAGTGTTGTCACTGGGTAGGATGTAAACGATTATTGACTGGAGGGGCTATATACAAAAATATTCTGTCACGAACCTCGGATACGGCGAGATATACCGAGCAATACCATTCCAAAACAGGGTTGTTACAACGTTTTATTCGATTTTTTTTGTATTATTTGTATATCATTATTATATTATATATCATTATATATTATATACAACAGCTCCAACAGTTTAGAAACGTTTGAGAATGATTTTACGATTTCTTACGATTTAACATGCGTGGAAAAAAATATGAAAACATAATTTGCTGATAGTTTCAGTTTATATATGTTATATGGAAATGGAAATTTATTTTCGTATAACTTTTTTAATATATATTTATATGTTTATCACTCTCTTTTGCCTTTTATATCCGTTGTTCCGGCTATTTTTAGCATGACCAGATCAAAATCGCTATCTGATTGTCATCGACACACACATCAGCTGTTTTAATAACGCAACTTTGCATACAAGGAGAATTTTTTCGTAGGTTTTAAAAGAAAAATCGAAACTTTTCTATCTGGTTGCTTTCGATAGGTGACAAGACTCTTTTTAACACCAATCGATAGTGTCATCGAAATTTATTCATCACTAATGGTTAAAAACAAATAGCATAGGAAATATGAAATCTGAAATTTTAGCAATAGCTTGCGTAGCTGTGTCACTTAGATCCATAGTTTCATTGTACTCATTCTCAGGATTTGACTCGCCTCCTATGTACGGTGACTATGAAGCTCAACGCCACTGGCAAGAAGTGACAATTAATTTGGAGCCTGGTCAATGGTATACGAATAGCTCCGATAATGATTTGCAGTACTGGGGGCTAGACTATCCTCCACTAACCGCACATCATAGCTATTTAATTGGTCGCATAGCAGAATCCATTGATCCCCGCTTTATCGAGTTGCATAAAAGTAGAGGTTTTCAATCTAGACTGCATAAAAGCTTTATGCGACTAACTGTATTGACAGGAGACATTTTAATCTATTTACCGGCTATCTTGGGGGTGTGTATTTGTATAGATAAAAGCTTTCAAAGCAAAAGTCTACTGTTTTCCTTCATGTTGTTCGCCGCCTATCCTGGTCAAGTGCTTATCGACAATGGACATTTTCAATACAATAACGTGTCGTTGGGCTTAGCAGCTGCGGCTATTGCAGCAATTCTGCATGGCAAACAATATATTGCTGCATTTGCCTTCACATTAGCCTTGAACTACAAACAAATGGAACTATACCACAGCATTCCGTTTTTTACGTATATTCTAGGCGAATGCTTGGCAGCAAACAGGTATGCTTACGGTAATCACTTATAATAATCCTATGGTATACTTAAATACTCCATAAATGTCGCTCAATTGTAAACCTACACGTAATATGTGGTTGTCTCTGTCATTGGAACAGTTTCTGTTGCCCTTTTCTAATAAAATGAGCGGCAGTGTATGTAACATATGTATGTGTACATTTAATGTAACTTAATTCTGAATTCACTCATTATTATTATTTATACTTATACTTATGATTTATACTAATACTTATGTATGTATACTTATTATTTTGACCAGACCGAAAATTACCATCCAGCATAAATTTAAGCTTAGCATTGAATCACTAACCATACAGTATTGTATGGTTAGTGATTGAATGAAGGGCTTTTGCCATTTTAATTTTTGGTTTAAATATTTTGCAGCACTCGCCTCTCAAAATACAAACCATTGGCAGCCATGCATTCAAAAATATTCGAGCCATTCGAGCCATCCCAGTAGTGTATTTTGATTTTGATTTGATTAGCATCAATAGCCGAGTCGATACAGCCATGTCTGCCTGTCCGACCGTTCGTCCCGTTGAGCGCATAGATCTCAGTGACTATAAGAGCTCGAGCAACCAAATTTTCTATTCAGACTTCTTTGATATCACCCTGCTAGAAGTGTATCAATTTTAAATTCGGGTTTAATTATTATAGTAAGAATGAATGCTAAGTCCCTCGTTTTGATATAGCTGCATAGATACGAAATATATATTTACGACTGTATTGCATTAAGAGGGTCATAGTCAAAGTCTAATAGGCTGCTTTTAACTTAAATTGATTGGCCTTCTAGATTGAAGCTTTATTAAATATATATTAATACTTTATTTAATACTGAACATGTTTTAATACAAATATTTTTAGCCTCAGGTTATTTGCAGTTAAATTAGGAATAACCGCAACCATTGTTTTAGCTACATTCTGCCTGCTTTGGTACCCTTGGTCTGGATCGCTTCATGCGGTGGCTGAAGTGTTACATCGCCTTTTTCCTCTCGGGCGCACCGTATTTGAAGACAAAGTTTCTAATTTTTGGTGTTCATTAAATATAATTTGGAAACTAAAGTAAGCCCACACTAATTAATAAAAACATTAAAAAAAAACAGTACAAAAATTGTATGTTTCAGACAACATGTGTTGAATAATCACATGGCTCTAGTTTGTCTGGCTTTCACCTTAATTAGTGCTCTGCCAACTAATATTACACTGTATAGGAAGCGATGTAAAATGGGTTTTTTATTATCCCTTTTCAATACTGCCATTGCTTTTTTTTTATTTTCATTTCAAGTACGTATGAAGAATTAAACTTTAGAACAGTTTTATAACTCGATACAATTCTAGGTTCACGAGAAGACTATTCTGCTGGCTGCACTACCATCATTATGCTTGCTTACATGGTGGCCGAACGAAATTATTCTCTTTCTCGAAATGTCAGTATTCACCATGCTACCACTTTTACAAAGAGATGGTTTGTTAGTACCGTCGCTGGAATGTGTTTTAATATATCACTTGATTTGCCAATGTTTTTATTCTGAAACTAGACCGAGTTCTGGCCAAAAAGCATTTTTATATATATCAAAAATCTGCTTAATTGTCATTGTGGGGGCTTCATTAATAATCAAAGCCCCTTCACGATATCCCGATCTTTGGCCATTGATAACGTCTGTGATAGGTTGTGCATACTTAGCTTTCTTTTTACTATGGGGAAATTTTCAACATTTGACCTGCAAAGGGGAGGCCCTATAAATAAATAATATGTAAACTGAATGTTATCATAAAAATAGAACAACAGATTATTAACAAAAGTTTATTTATTTCTGTTCAGCTATCAAGCTTTTTGAATAACTGTTGAAGGTTCAAATTAAAAGTAAGGCAGCTTCGATTCACTATATACATACATATAGATCTATGTACATGGTAAACAAAAGCGCGCGTTTTATGAATTGCCCGTTACCTAATGACCTAATGCAAGCAGTTGAACTAAAGAAACTAGAAATCCACTTTGAGCGCTGCTGCAGTGATGTATATATATGGACATATTCTTCCTTCCACCGGACCAGGTACTGCAGGTACTGCAGGTACTCGCTACCAGCCACGCAGGCGATCGATGTTTATCTTCGTGACGTCAGGATTAGCACACGAACCAGGAGGACCATCATTCAAGAAATGCACCATTCACTCTAAAATGTAAACTAGGGGTGGCAAATCCAAGAACCGAATTGCCTTTCGCACAGTAGAAGATGTACTTGGCCGTTTTCACAGCAGCTTCCCATAGACCACCACGGTGCTAGTCTATAGCCTGGAGAAAGAAAAACTCCTGTATCCTCTTTTGATGGTCGTCGGTGAGGAAAAGGCGTTTCAACTCAATCATCTCATTCCTAGTACCAACAAAATTTCTTTTATTTTCTTACCGAATTTTTCGCGGATTTTATCTGGCGCTTATGAAGCGACCATGGATTGAAGCAATTCCACATAAATCCTTCATCATCTACAAATGAAGAGTCTTGGTACCGAATCAAATGAAGACGCGGACGTAAAACTTAATTGGAGCCTTGTGCCGCAGGCTTATAGAAAAACGGGCCACAAAAATATGCGCCTATGTTCTCAAAGGCTTGAGAAACGTCGAGCCACTCCGTTGGGAGATCCGCCATAATCTGCCATAATATCAAACTCCAGCGGAGAATTCTTAAGTCGACCACGTACGAAAAGAACTCCAAATTGATCCATGAAAGGCGTCAGCGATGCAAGTGAGCTAGATAAGGAGACCACTCCTCTGGCCCGCAGTGACTTCATGTCCTTCCATAGCTAAATACGCTGGACCAACCGCAGCAAAACCTTCTGTCATCGCTATATTTTTCAGCTTCCAGCTAGAACTTTTAAACGAGTACAAGCCGAGGAAATTCACATCGACGAATCTGGCCAAAACTGCTGCATATTTCGATTCAGTGTCCAGTGGAGCTGATCCCAGCAGCGGATCCCAAGACCTAATGTTTTGGTAATAGTCAAACTTCAAATAAGTTGCCTTGTTCTCCTCCGGAATTCTAGAACTATGGAATTATAGCCAGAAGGCACAATTGAAATTGCATTGGCATTGCCTTCAAAAATCAAAAACAAATCCCCAAACGGTTCGTTTTTTTTTAAATTTTGGTTTGACAATCAACATGTCCCTTTTGCGAACAGCGATACCAAACAACATATAAAATATATTCTATGATTATTCTATTCTACTGACTTTGTACCGCGTATAACATTTTTATTAGCTTTTTTTTTTGGCCGTTCCCCCCGGGTTGATTATACCAGCTTAACCCGATGAGTCTGTTCAAAATTACTGCATTATACAGTTCTTATAAAGTTTTATAAATCGAAGCACTTTTTATTATCCAAAGAAAGCGTTCGGAGAAAACTTTTGGAGACTTCCACTTACAGAGTTAAAACACTTTCTTAAACACTGTGCCACCCATTTTAGTTCAAAATATAGAAAATTCAAGCTACTGATATTCGATTTATGAATAATTCTCATAGAAACAGATAGACGAAATGTTTATTTTATTTCAGACTATTCCATATCGCTTTGCAATTATAAACTAAAAAACATTTCGTTAAAATTCCATTAGCTCGTATCTATCGTGTATCTCCATGTACTATCTCCGAGATGGATTTCTTCGAGAGTTTTTATATGTATCTATGAACGTGACCAATATTTTGGGACTGACTGCCATCACTCCGTGTACTGTGTACTGTGTGTGAACGAACGTGAGAATATTGGAAAAATTTTGACTGAAATTCGATCACATCAGGGTTTTGAGATTTGTTTTTACTCCGAAACTGAAGAAACTTTGGCCTGGAACTCTCTTGAATGTGTATGTGTATGAGCAAGGTATTTGTTGCGAGGTCTGATATTGGAGCCGCGCTTGTGCTGCTTACAGGGTCTGCACGAATGTGAACACCTCCGGACTCGAGTTGGCCACACTGTTGAATTGCTGTGGATACTCGATGCGGATTTCCTTCATGAAACTAACAGCATTGGCGTTGGTGTCATTATCTCGAAACTCCTGCTTTAACAGCACATGCAAGATGATGCCCAGCATCTGCTCGATGTAAGGGAGAATACTCTCACGTGTATTCATGTACAACACGCGGAAGGCCTTCAGCACCACGTCATTTTCTTCAATGTCCTCGCGGAGGGGCAGACTGGACATGAATACGGGCAACACATGACCCAGGGGCACCATATTGTGATTGGTTATGATCAGGCGTGACACAGCCCCGCAGATATTGTCCATGGCAGGGGCATTCTGCTCCTGGGCGATCGCATCGGAGAGTGCCTGCAAAATCACTCCAAACGAGTCAAAGGACATCTCTTCGGCGTGATAGACCAGTTCACCCAGGCCGAAGTAGCTGTTCTGGCGCGCCTTGGCGTACGAGTCGGTGGTGCCCTCTAGAAGCACGGGACAGAGCGAATCGAAATAGGTGACCACACAGAGTCCCAACGATTGGAAGCATTCGGCCAGGACGCCATAGATAAATGAACGCTGGTCTGGATCATCGTTCGTCTTGGCCTTTGCCAGTTTGGTCAAGAAGAAATTGTACAGTCGTCCAAAGTACAGCGAGTATGTCTCCGGTTGGAGGGCGTGGCCAATCATGGCCACCAGATTGCCACCACTTTCGATGAGTGCCTCATCGTACTCGCTTTCATCGGCCTCCTCCTCATCACCAACGCCACAAGGCTCATTGAACTGGCAGGCCGTATTATTGATCAGCACATCTTTGATGCAGGCAACAACCGACTCAGCAAGATCAGGGGTGGGCAAGGCCAGCGTCTTCACGGTATTGAAGAGCTCGCCAAGCTCATCGAGTATTTGACGGACGACGGCCTGTTCCTCGTCGTTCTTAACGAGGTAAATAAACTTTGGAATGAGAATCGAGCATGCGCGCTTTACTCCGTCTCCGTCGTTCATCTTGTGCAGGCAAATTACAAAAGCGCAGAGGGCCTCGATGGCTGCCTTGCGGATGACATCCTGGCAATGATCTATGGTTTTGTACACCTCCTCGAACACCACTGTGAGGTAGGGGAAAAAGGCGTTGCTCGAATTTACTGCGAACTCCTTGAGCGTCAGTATGGCCTCCTCCTTCTCATAGACGTAGTCATTCTCCACCTGATATTCCCCTATATCGTCGTCATCATCGTCCTCATCGTCGGTACTGCCCAGATCGATTTCAGTTAAGAGGCCGCCCGTCGGCGAGTCTTCTCGTAGCTTTACCAAAGCATCTTCCGTCGACACCACCGTCTGAATCATGCGTTCGATAACCTTAGGGAAGAACGTGTTCATATCGTTTGTGACAACAACGGACAGTCCACCAATTAAGGCGTAGATGGCACGCCTCAGGTCTGGATCGTCTGGTCCCAGCTCCAGCATATTCATGCAATAATTCATCGTGTCTTGGGCGAAATGAATAAAGTTCTCTTTACCAACGGTTCGGGTAATAGAAGCCAGTGTATCGATGGCCTGAATGCGTAGCTCATTGAGCGACTCGTCGCACTCCTTCACCAGATAAATCTTCAGTATCTCCACAATCTGACTGAAGTATGGGACCAAATTCGACTTCGATGCGGCGGCAACCGACGAGATGGTCGACAGGGCCAGCTGTCGAATGTGAATAGAGTTCTGCTGATCCATGCACTCGAACAAACGATCCATCAGCACCGGCAGATGTGGCACAATCTCTTCCTCGAGGTTCTCGCAGAAAACCTCCAGGGCATAGAACATGCGATCCATGTGTGTGGGTTCCGGCTGGCCCATCTTCAGCTCCACAACCAGTTGGTGGAGAAACTCAAAGAGCACGGGCAGAATCTGTGGGGCGAACTTTGCTATCTCGGGCTGCATAAACTCGGAGAACTGGCCCAATGCAAAGAAGGCCGAATTGCGCACGGCTGGATCCTGATCGATGATGCCGCTCTTCATTATGTTTAGCATTAATTCCAAGTATTTCTTTTTGATGGCCTCCGAGCAACCCTCGGAGATGACGGCCATGGCCATGAAGGCGGCGCGACGGCGCAGAGGGTCCGGACTCTGGAGAGCTGGCTCGAGAATCTGCAGAAGTGGTGGAATCAGCTTTTGTGGCGACAACTGGAGAGCCATCACATCGAGTGTTTGTGTAGCCGTGGACACGGGCGTGTTGCTAGTACTCGAGAAATAGTCGTCCTCATCATCGTTGCCGAGTTCACTGCACATCATCTCGAATACGGTGACTAGGATGAGGTCCAGGAGTTTCTGCTTGACGATTGCCTTCTTCTTGACGCGGACGATGCGACCGACAAAGGTCACCACCACAACACGGATTTGGTCATCTATCTGCTTGTTGCTCAGCGTCGCCAGACAGAAATCAACCAACATCTTTATGTAATTATTCAGCAGTTTCGGCACGTACTCTGCAACGGAATCCATGATCTCAAAGGCGGTAGTGAATTCTGTCAGGACTCCCTTTTGGACAAAGGCCTGGAGAGCAGCGAGCATCAGCGGGACGACTTTGGAAACCGTCTGCTCTGCCTCTGTGTGGCCGACAATAAATGGCATCAGGGAACACATTCCCTGCATCATATTGGCTATAGTGAGCGTGGCCATATCTCCATTGCTCTGGGCGGCTATCAGCACACTCGAAAAGAGTTGACAGATCTCAGACATTTGGCTGATCAACTGATCTGGGGCGCTGTCGGTCAGACTGGCGAATATGGATGATCCCAGCTCACTCTCTTTGGGATCGTCCATGTTGCAGCGTTCGAAAATAAAGCTCAGCAATTCGGCCAACCACGAGTCCTTTTTGTCTGCCTCATGACGCACTAATGTCCCAATAAGCAGGGCTATGGCATTCTTTACGCTCTTTTCCTTCTCCCTTATCAATGCCTGGAGCATGCAAGCCTTAATGCCTGCCTGATGTTCGGGCGGCACCATCTGCCAGTGGCGCAGCTTTGCAAGGCGCTTGTTCATCAGGACAACTGCAAACTGGCGGACTTGCGTCTCGCGGGTCGACACCAGCATCTGGCAGAGCACCGGCAGTACCTCTGGGTTTTCGAACGCCTCTCTCAAAGCGGCGGTGCAGTCGTGTATGCGTTTGGTATCTGTGCACAGCAGACCGGCAATTATTTCATCCAGTTCCGCCTCCATTGTTGATCTCTTTGTGATTTGTTTCTACTTCTAACCTTGTAACACACAATAAAATTCAAGAACTATTAGAGCACACGCCTACTTATGCCGAATAATAATTCAAAAGAAAAAGGACATACATATGTATGTCATAGATGACAGACATATGTAGATGTATTAAAGCTGCTTGTCGTTTTGATTAATACATACATACATACAATTTATATATTTTGTGGTTTGAGATGCTTTCCTTCCATGCGCTTTGAGTTTGTGCACAATTGTATAATAGCCCCTTCACGGGTATAAATATCCAAACCATTTTCAATATTTAATTTGATTCCCTCTGAATAGTTGTAGTGTTCATTTAGAAAACAAAGAATATTACAATTGGTAAATTTTTACATGTATTATTCACGAGTTTTTGATTTTCTTTTTCATAAAATAGTTGCAACACAAAAAATTCTCCCGATACATCTTCTGTAAATTATCATAAACTAAAAATTCTTTGTGGAACGGTCCATTCTTTATTTGCTTTTGTATCCGTCTTTGCTGGAATACACACAGCTGCTTATTAATGCCTTTGATGTGTCGATGTATTAAAGTTAACAATTGTTTTAATTATGCTGGCAGCTGTAGTTTCTTGCCCTTAAGAACTTTGGTAATGTATAAGTAGAAGAAATCGCAGTATAGAATGGTTTGAACAATTCCCGCGAAGATCGCAATAAGATCATAGTGCGATTCTACCATGTAGCGATAAACCCAATTAAGCAAATATAGCGCGCGGTATGATCCAAGAGCAAAGAGGTAATGGCTAGTTATAGATTCTGCCTCTCCAGTTTTGCTTACCAAAAAAAGTTGTGGTAAAATGGCAACAGATTCCAAATAAATTGAAAATGTCCAAAGCACTTCCATTACTGAGAATTCGTGATTAATGACGAAGGAAAGCAAGGCGCAAGGTATAAGAAGGAACTCGATGCGGAACGAATCATGGTTGTGATCATAAGTTGCCTTAAACTTTACGTACATCAAATAGACCGTTGCACCAGAAGTGGCCAAAAACAGCACCTTCATAACAGAGTTATAGAGGCTTACATATGTGGTGAAGAGATCGAGGTAGCGTGTTAAGTAAACTACAGCGAACAATATTTGCGATTTTCCAGATATCCCAGCACACGATCGAGTTTTCCATATTTTTAGCAGAAGTATTATGATGGCAAAAACATGAGATAGATCTCCAGCAAACCGAAAAATATTCATCCTAAATGATGGGTCAAATTATGAATTTCTGGCGATTTTTCCTTGTTCCTGGTTGAAGTATCAGAGAGCACGCACCTTTTAATAAATTTAGAGAATATACACTTTAATAAAGCATTGGAATTTAGAATGCTTTTTTTTAATTACTGCATACGTTACCCGTTTTTATTTTTCACGTATATTGCCAACGAGTTAGAACTTCAGGGCATCGGCGCTTCCTCCCCAAACTTCTGAGTAGAATGTCAGCAAAAAAGAGAATAACGGAGAGAGACCAAATGACGTGGCCGTATGAACATTGAGTCGCAGACTTGAAGTTCATTATTTGTTTACTATGTTTGTAGGGCTGCAACTTTTTATGCATTTTGGAAGTAGTCGATAACAATTAACTACATCTAAAGACTGAACTAAGAATATACCATTTCAGTTATCTGCGCATATCGGGAAGCAGCTGTTCATACAGCACAAAACGAGAATAACATAAAGTTATCCAAGAATTACAGAGCACTACCTTTTATTAATATTTCGATTAAATTTTATGTTATTTAGTTAAATTTCACCATGATTTGGTTGCGTTATTGCGTTCTTGCGTTTAGGTAACAAGGTCTTACTATTTTTTTTAAGTAGAAGGAGACTAGTGCCATTTCGTAGGTAAAGTGGGAGTATCTGTATTCCGATATCGATAGCAGATATATGACAGTGTAACTCGGCTATTATATTGAGAACATGGTTAAAGCGTTTACGCACCAGCGAACTTTTTAAAAATATTTTTAATTTGCTTTATATATCGACTTCATTAAAGGTATATCGAAAAATTAGACCAAAAAATGTAGCCAGCTATCAGTCACAAACTGAGGCACTGCTTGTGACAAATTTTCCCACACACACAGCCAGCAACACTTTTCTGTCGCACAGCTGCTCCCTTAAGTGGAAAATCAAGCATATTTCTCTCATTTTTTCAATGGATGGTGGCCAGTGTGAATAGGGTAATATGGGGACCCCTCTGGTCATGTAAGGAAAGAAATAGCAAGGAACATTTTAAGAATAACGCAGTATGCATTACGTTCTGCGCTATGGTCGTAAGGTCGTATTCCACTACTCTAAGTGCCTGTTAAGTATGAAAAAACAAATCCAACTATAAATTTGTGTTAGTTTGATGCAGTGGTCGCCACGCATATATTCACATGTTTGTAGTACGTTTGCATGCGTAAACAGTAGGCAACCCAAGGCAAATCCCAAGCAAGGGTTTTCAAAGCATGCCGATATTGATAGAAGTGGAAAACGACCATAAGATATGTGGATAAACTACTCGATTTATTTGTTAATTGAACTCGTGAGCGATAGCAATCGTTTGGAATAATCGAATAGAATAAGATTAATTTTTCTTCAATCTAACCCCGTGTTGGCTTGCCTGATAGAAATACAAATTATTTTATTTTCGTTTAAAATAAATCTCTTAAAATGGTAAGACGATGGCCGCCAATGGATTTCATTGTAGAATAGAGAAAGAGTTATTGAATTGAAATTAAATATGGATTTATTGTGTTACTTGTAGAATACAATTCGATGTTGCCGGGTGAAAAGCATTCTGTACATTGTGTACAAACATTAATACATAAAGATTATAAACGAAAACTAAAACAAAACCATCAAACAATTTTAATAAGCAGCTAAAAATATGTTTCATATATCAGAAAATGATTGGAATTATTATTTCCGTTGCATACATACATTTGTATGTACTATCGAAAACCGACGCTATTTGCGAGTACAATGTGTTGTCTGGTACTCAAAGGCTACATCGCGTAGATATTATTGATCAATATCTTTAGTCCAGTCGGTGTCTATATCACACTGAAAGAAAAGACAATCTGTTGCTTCCACAATTTAAAAAATACGAGAAAACCGCATCGCTTTCAGAAAGATTATATTGTATATTTAATATGGCCAGAAGGAAGAAAACAGTTTCCCGCGGCAGACCTTCGCCACGCTTTACCTGTCTATATGTCCGCCAGTTTTCAATATATACATTAAAGGGTTACATATAAGAAAAGATGAGGTAAATGCGACGCGAATGTGGGGTAAATCGTTATCCTAAGATCCAAAAACAGGTTCGATTTGCCATCTTAGCTTTCGTACCACCATGTGCTATTTAATTGTTTCTACATTAATTCTAATAATTGTCGTAGGACTATTTAAACATATATAAATTCATTTGTTAACCTAATATTATTTTACTTACAGACTATTGGGAAGAATAACAAAATGATTCAGCATCTGAACTACCGGGTGCGAATCGTTCTGCAAGACTCACGTACATTCATCGGAACTTTCAAAGCATTTGATAAGCACATGAACTTAATATTGGGCGACTGCGAAGAGTTTCGCAAGATAAGATCTAAGAATTCGAAAGTGCCCGAACGAGAGGAAAAACGTGTCCTAGGCTTTGTTTTGCTGCGTGGTGAAAACATAGTTTCTCTTACAGTGGAAGGACCTCCACCTCCAGAGGAAGGACTTCCCCGAGTACCAATACCAGGAGCTGCATCAGGGCCAGGCATTGGTCGTATAGCCGGCAGAGGCGTACCCTTGAACATGTCAGCTGTACCAGCAGGATTACAAGGTCCAGTGAGAGGCATAGGCGGGCCAGCTCAACAACATATGGCTCCGATGGGCAGGGGCGTGCCTCGAGCTCCCATGATGGGAGCACCCCCACCAGGATTAATTCCTGGTGGTATTCCTTCATTACCTGGGAATCTTGGACGTGGAGCTCCACCACCAATGAGAGGCCCCCCTCCTAGTATAATGCGTGGAGCACCTCCTGCGGGTAGAGGTGGCTTTTAAAATTAATATATCCGAATGATCAATAAAAATTCTATAAAGAATTTTACAAATACCTGATATTACGTAGCTACATTTAATATATTTAACTGCAGGGTTAACAAATAACTAAGTCAAATTTGAAATTTTGAACGAAGTACTTGTATTTTTTTTTTAAACTGCGCCGGGGAGTTCACTCGCTTCGCTACCTCGAGCCGATATGAGCTAACTAAAATAAATATCGTTGGTCCTTGAAAACACTTTCATCAGATCAGGGACAATTTTCCGAACACAAAAATCCGTCGCATGCCCAGATTGACCCATAAATAGCGGAGAAAATTAGTATTTTTTATCCTTGATATCCTTGGTCCTTGATAAGGACTTAATCAGATCAGGGACAATTTTCTGAACACAAGTAGCCGTCGCACGCCCAGATCGGCACATAAATAGCGGAGAAAACTGAATGTTTTTGATTGGGAAAAATTTCCTGGATCCTTGATAGGAACTCCTTCAAATCAAGGATGTTATTCCGGACACATGAAGCCGTCGCACGTCTCGATCGGGCTCCAAATAAAGGAGAAAACAAGATATATCTTGGGAAATTATCCTTGATCCTTGGTCCTTGATAAGGACTTCATCAGATCAGGGACGTTTTTCCGAACACAGGAAGCGGTCGGACGCCCAGATAGACCCATAAATAGCGGAGAAAATTAGTATTTTTTGATCCTTGATATCCTTGATCCTTGAAAAGGACTTTATAAAATCAGGGACATTTTTCCGATCACAGGAAGCCGTCGCACGTCCCGATCGGCCCACAAATAAGGAAGAAAAAAAAATTGGCTTGTAATTTGTTGTTTTTGAAAATGTAGTTCACGAAATCCTCGACAGGGGCGCCACCGTACAAAAAATAAAACTCACGTCAAATGGCCAAAAACTGGATGGGACACCAGGCCAACAGAAATCAGCAGCAAGCAACTGTGGCGATTTCGAAAAAAATGGTGCATACTTTTGGGGGACCAACAATTTTTAAAAATTCAGCGACCTTCTGCTGATTTCTGTTGGCCTGGTGTCCCATCCAGATTTTGACCATTTGACGCGAGTTTTTGTTTTTTTTTTCCAAAGCCAGTTACAAGCCAGTTTGGTTTTCTCCGCTATTTATGGGACGATCTGGGCGTGCGACGGCTTCCTGTGATCGGAAAAATGTCCCTGATTTTATGGCGTCCTTATCAAGGATCAAGGATATCAAGGATCAAAAAATACTAATTTTCTCCGCTATTTATGGGTCTATCTGGGCGTCCGACCGCTTCCTGTGTTCGGAAAAACGTCCCTGATCTGAGGAAGTCCTTATCAAGCACCAAGGATCAAGGATAATTTCCCAAGACATATATATCTTGTTTTCTCCTTTATTTGGCGCCCGATCGAGACGTGCGACGGCTTCCTGTGTCCGGAATAACATCCTTGATTTGAAGGAGTTCCTATCAAGGATCAAGGACATTTTTCTCAATCAAAAATATTCAGTTTTCTCCGCTATTTGAGAACCGATCTGGGCGTGCAACGCCTTTTTGTAATCGAGGTGGTTTCCCCGATAAGGGAAACAGCAAGAATGATTTTTCAATATAATTTTTTCATCATAACTTAGTATAAATAAATAATCAAGGGAACAACATTTGTATCTACTATCTAAATATATGGATATATTCATATCCTTAAACCTAACAACAACGATATCTCTTAGTTCCAACAGTCAAAGTCCTTGTTATCGATGGGCACGTCGAAGGATGGGGGCCCCTTGCAAGGGGCTGCGATAGTTTGATAGGACTCCATCTGGCGGGGAGAAATCGGATATGACTCGGTCTACGGCAAAGCGTAGGGTGAACAGGTCCTCTGTGAAGGAAGATTTCTATTAAAATATATAAACAAATATATACTGATTTACTTACGATCACTGGTACCTGCTGCAGCGAACGGGGCGACACAGCCACATCATGGCTGCCACAGTCCAGCCAGGAGCACATCCTCTGGAACTAACGAGAGGACAAGGGGCTACGTCGGAATCATCCGCTGAGCAGGTAGCGACGGCCAGGCCAAAGACCACAGCTCGCGCGACATAAATCATGTCCCGAGGGACGGACGTCACCGTGGCCAATTTACGGAATCCTCGGCAATCCCCATCTCCAGCAGCCATTCTCTGTTGCGGGGCACCCTTTCTCCTGTGCCGGCATCACCTGTGCGCCCATCATATTTAAGAAAGCAAAAATCAGCAGCAGAGATTCCTTGGAAGTATACAGGAAAGTTTGCACTTTTAACAGCCATATATCAAAAGAAAGTGGATCGATGTTAAGTTATTAATTAACCTTGTGATTACCTTGTTCTCGTGATTACACCGAAAGTTTCCAGTTTGGTCCTTTGGTGGCGCTGGCCCAAAAGGGATCGTTTAGGGGCAGGCTCACATACCTCAGTTCCTGTTAAGACCCTTCCCGCTTTTTTAAGGTGAAGTTCTTATAATTATATCTGCTGCTTGTCGCCTATAACTTTCGTGAAATACAGGTTAGCTAGCATGGTAGCATGAAAAATGTCCCTAAGCTATTCCATGTATATCTCACACTTTTTTGTAATTAAAATTAAAACAGAAACTTACAAATAACTAAAATTATTGTAAAAATGTATCTTGGATAAAGCGGGGGAGGTAAAAGCTACTCCGGATTTTTCTTTTGATTGCACCCAGCTGTCTCTTTCAAATGTGTTTTAAACTTTCTTTCAATAATATTTATATGATTCAATGGCAAAGTCCATTCAACCAAGTTTGACTGTGTTGTGGGATCAGACGACTCTGAATATTCTGATATTTCAATACCTAAAATATTACAAACCCTCGATAGTATTTCATCAACATAACTTGAGATAACTAAGTGTGCCTTAGAGTCCTGAAATGAAAATTTATATATATTGAATTGAATTTATATAAGAATGTGTATATGTCTTACATGTTTTGTTGGTTGTAAATTACATATAACAAGTTTACCACCGCCTTTAATATTTTTTAAGGGTAAGTTCCCACTTGGTACAATTTGTAGGGTTGTTCCCAGAGTTATATTCAAGTCAGCCATTCTATTATATATAAGAAAACCTTGTTAGATTCGGACGCCAAAACTGCTAGTATCTATTATATGGTATATATTATATACTATACGTTCGTATAGTAATGAAATGTCAATTTAATAAAATTATAGGTACGTATGTATATATTAGGGCCCTGCATGAATCCACAGTATTTTTAAAATCACAGTTGTACTCATGCTGATACTTAAGTTTTACAGAGCTACAAAGATTCTGCATTTTTGGTTTAATCGTATTTCTCGTAAACCAAGGTTGCGATTTGGAGACCATTGGAGTTATTTTGAATCGAATATGGGACAGTTCCGCAGAATTAAAACTAAGTGTGAATCCTTGTCAAAAAAATACCATATGGCCAAACAAGAGCATGGGCTCATTAAAAAGTGCTGAATGCAAAGTGGGGCAACATTTAAGTCCGGCACTGTATGTATGTTGAGTTTTGGTTGGAATACCTCTAGTTGAAGAACGTACAAACTAAGATTTTTTTCTGTATTGATAAAGACGGACAGCCAGACGGGATTCGCTATATCTAAACGGTTTGTATAATTAATTTTGCCTTGACAATTACTGTCCAAATTAGATATTTTTAAATTATGTAAAAATATAAACAAACGTACGTAGAATGCATGACAGCCATATCGAGATCTCTCTGCGGTAAATCGTGCTCCCAGTCAAGCACGTTATCATGCAAATAACCAGTTCGGCATGCCCGGCCTACTTTACTGACTGTAGATCGACAGCGGATTCCCAGTGCTTTTTGACCAACTGATTTGACAGATGTCGAACGAACAAACTGACGTCTACAAGTAGCGCATTGTTCAATAAATATGTTTCCGTGCAACTCTGATAAGTATCTGCGTTTAAGTCCGGATCTTAAGTGCAACCCGTCTATATTTTGAGAGACAATATACTGCACGTATCCGGCTTCTACTAATGCTCGTAGGGCCATATGTGTCTTAGTCGGCGTTGCCTTATCAAAAGAAGTGTTCAATTTTGGGATTTCGCCTTTTTTTTCCAATGTCCACACGCCTTTCGGGCCTCTTCGTTAAGATATGCAAATAAAAAATAAATGTATATTTATGTACCCGTCATAAACCATATCAAAATGTATATCGCATACCTGAAATCGGGAATGCCGGCTGATGTACTTATCCCAGCGCCAGTATGAAATACAACGTGTCTGGCATCCTTGATTAAATTGGCTAACTCAGTGCATTTTTTACTGACAGTATCATCGCTGTCAAAACACTTAGCCGGTAAATGAATTTTTTAATACGAATCCAAAGCGCATCAATATAAATATTTACCTCTGGGATGCCTAGGATTCCCTTGTTTTCATAAGGTGAAAGGCTGTCAGCGTAATTGGAACTCATTGTATTAAACTCCCTTTCATTTCCTTAGGGTTTGTGCTACTATTCGATAGAATTAATATTAATTGATGATAAGTTTTGAACTGCAGGAGATTAATGAGAGATTCACTATTGATGGGATATTTTCACGGGCAATATTATTAGGTTTCGATACTTTTTACGTCAAATATCGAGTCTTATATATCGAACATTATTATAACCACTAATAGCCAGTGCACACTGAGAGGGGAAACGGTGGGATTTTTCGCCAAATGTGAAACGGATTCAAGCTGGCACCATCCAACATCCATCAACTACTATCCGTCACAAAGCAGCTTATGAGCATAAAATTACAAAGTTTTGTTCTGAATTGTAAAATTTTCACAATTGTAACTTAGTAAATTGGCTTTTTATTGGCTATAAGAAAACACTCCATGTATGTACAATAAACGTTACTCTTTGGACACCCTTAAAAATTGCTGTACATACAGCTGTAAATATAGCTGTATTTGGAAGTTGTTTTGACCTTGGTTGTCACTGTATCTTTCCTGGTGCTCATCGTCTAATTACTGCTGCTTCTTCTGGACTTTAAGCATTTTCCTAACAATCTCCAGTATATTTTACAGCTTAATCCGCTTTGGTGCGGCATGGTTTCAAAAATAATACTAGAGCTGCATTTGGATGTGTCCCGATCGACATTAAAGGAACTATTTCGGGACCGCAGTAAATCCGCAGTACTATCATTCCAAATGATTATGGAAAGCTTTTCCATCTATGCAGTCCATTTTGACTTGCGTGGGTTGTGTGTTTATTTAAGGCTGCAAAAAACTAATCATGAAAAAGCAAATACATACACACTTATTACTTCTTACCACCAATTTCTGGTGTCTCCATTTTGTATTGAGTCAATTGTATGTTTTTCTTGTTCTAGTCTGTAACGATTTTATATATGTTTAGTCGCGAACTTTATGTTTTTTGCCATTCTTTGTTTTTTAGAGTTGCATCCAGAGAGAAGGAGGAATGACTGGGAAATTTTTGGAACTGCAAAACCTAAGCACCATCCCCGAAATAAATGTTGGATGGTAGCCAGTGTGAATAGCCTATTAACAAATGGCAACCGTTATTTTCGAGCTCTGTTCGTATACAATATAGTATGGTTAGTGGCTCTAGCGAAATATAGAAATGTTCTGCCTGTCACTGGCGAGCTGGCAGAACCCTAAAATAATTTTATAATAAAGACAAATTGAATCGTATTAACACAGTAGAGCACAGACCAATTTGATGGAGTTTTTTTTTTTTTGTTCACACTGCCACTAGCGAAGCTCATAGAATTTCCGAAAAAAAAGGTTCCGTGTTCAATGTTTCCCCGTTCTATAATCTAGAATACATTTTAATTCGTTTATTACACTATCGAAACAACATCAATCAATCAAAATCTCATCACCTACAAAAACATCGATATAATTGATATTTTCTTGAATATCATCACTAGTGTGAAGTTGGTTGTATAAATGGCTTCAACATCGAGGTATTATTGAATATTTTTGGCACAATTAATTCTATATATGTGGTTTTTTATATTTTTAGACTTGACAACAATAAAGTGTGCTGTTATGCACATCCAGAATCTCCGTTGATTGAAGATTATCGGGCTGGTGATATGATATGTTCGGAGTGTGGTCTGGTTGTTGGAGACCGCGTAATTGATGTTGGATCAGAATGGCGAACATTCAGCAATGAGAAAAGTGGCGTGGACCCCAGTCGTGTTGGCGGTCCAGAGAATCCCCTTCTTAGTGGTGGAGATTTATCTACAATAATTGGGCCAGGAACGGGCTCTGCATCATTCGATGCCTTTGGTGCTCCAAAATATCAAAACAGACGCACTATGAGCAGCTCAGACCGCTCTCTTATATCAGCTTTCAAAGAAATTTCATCAATGGCCGATCGAATTAACTTACCAAAAACTATTGTGGATCGTGCAAATAACCTATTTAAACAGGTATGTTTTGATATAGCTAGTGAAATCCGATCCCACGACTTATTTCGTTTAGGTTCACGATGGAAAAAATCTTAAAGGTCGGTCAAACGATGCGAAGGCATCTGCATGTCTTTATATTGCTTGTCGACAAGAAGGAGTTCCACGTACATTCAAAGAAATATGCGCCGTTAGCAAGATTAGCAAAAAAGAAATCGGAAGATGCTTTAAACTAACACTGAAAGCTCTCGAAACTAGTGTGGATTTGATAACAACTGCCGACTTTATGTGTCGCTTTTGTGCAAATTTGGGTAAGTATTCAGTGGAAAATACAAGTCTATTTACTAAAGCATTGATATTATATCGTTCTAATCGACCATAATTTTCTATACATTTTCCATTGACAGATCTGCCGAATATGGTTCAACGCGCTGCTACACACATTGCGAAAAAAGCTGTCGAAATGGACATTGTTCCAGGCCGATCTCCAATATCTGTGGCTGCAGCCGCAATTTATATGGCATCGCAGGCGTCAGAGCATAAGCGTAGTCAGAAGGAAATCGGTGACATAGCTGGCGTTGCTGATGTCACCATAAGACAATCGTACAAATTAATGTACCCTCACGCTGCAAAGCTTTTTCCTGAAGATTTTAAGTTTACCACACCCATTGATCAGTTACCACAAATGTAAATTGGTTAGTTATCGATGCTCAATAACAATGCTAACGCTAAGTTGTAATATAATCAAAAAGGCACGATTTTATTAAATAAAGCTAGTATTATTTTGTATACAAATCTGACTGTTCCTTTTGTTTATCGGACTTTGCATTTTAGCTAATATTAGAGTGAGCTTTACATTTGCCTTGATCACGAGGGGACAAAAATATTAAGTGTGTCAAGAATCAGCCGGTCTAAGAAAATCAGCTTACAAACAGTTTACTGCTTCATAAGAAATAAGTATACATATGTAGATATGGGAAGAAATATATATTTTAAACTAGAAATCAGTAAGAAAAGTATCTTAGGGACGTTGACGTTTTACCAGCCTATGGCAGCTATATATGTATATGGGCCAAATCTTACTTATCAGTCCCACTCCAACAAAAAGGACTACGGAAAATTTCGTTAAGAAAGGTTACGTTCGCAAAGAAACAGACGGACATAGTTATATCGACTCGGGTCATCTTAAATATCTCAAAATTGCATGTATATATGCCTATTTGATGCGTTTGGAGATGCTTTCACCTGTGCGTTAAAACATCAAACTAAATTTACAATAACTTCTCCAAGGGTCTGCTGACTACATTTAATTGAATAACAAAAATACAATAGAGTTTATCGTAAAAAAAAAACATTCAAAGTACTTCTAGACTACTGCATGGTAGTCTCATATTGATCTAAAAGTTTATCCACTTTATAAATCGTAAAAAAAAAACATTCAAAGTACTTCTAGACTACTGACTGCATGGTAGTCTCATATTGATCTAAAAGTTTATCCACTTTATAAATTACCCTTTTTATGGATTTTATCATTCTACCCTTTCTTTAATATATTCTATTAAACTTTGTCTGTCATATACAAATTTACAGTCAGGATATCTTACAAGACGGCGTTCACTTCTTTCCACTGTGGTGTAGTTTGACACAACTATTCAATGCGGAAAGTCATGAAGTTTCATTGAGGCCAAAGATTTCTCCCATTTTTAAGACATTTCCTCAAGTTATTCTCGCTCGCCGGTCAAAATTGTAAATATATGGGTATATCCTGCGGCATTTGATTTGAGACCAAAAGACGGGCTACCCTCTACCGGCAGTAGACTGTTCCGCCAAACATCAAAAAATTATTTCTTTTCCAATGTAACTTAATTTTTAAAGGAAACTATGAGATAACTCTTGTCTTGAGCAACGTGCCATACTGATCACGGATATGACTATAATTTCCTAAAACCCTTTCCAAAAGTAAAGAAATAAAAGGCGACCCTCTTTCAATCAACCATCACAGATTTAATATAAGACCTATTTGTACGCCTTTAGCACTTTATTTCTTCTGTCGATATCTTGCGAACATAACTTTAAATACGTTCATATTTTATAACAATTTTAACAAACACACATTTTTATAACATAAGCATTTAAGCAATGTGTTGAGACCAAGTTCCACATTTTGTATTCATTACAACAGACATACAGTACATAAATGGGTGGACTATAATAATATGTGAACATAAATATACTTTTTATTTCTTAATTGTTCAATTTTTCGTAGTGGTAAAAAAAAGTTTGCGGTACAACTTGGTATAATGAATTGTAGAAAACAAAAAATCTCTATGAAAACCCCAATGAAACAGACTTCGCCACATATATTTTCTTTATATCACGGTAGATCGTGGCACTGTAGTATATATGTAGCTTCAATGGGAATGAACGACCGCAAAACAAGTCCCCTGATAATAGCCTACCAGCGTTCTTTCTCAAATCACGGAATAATAATAGAACTTTTTTTAAGCCAACATAATTTGATCGGTGAACCTCTTATTGGGAAATTAACACACCTTAGCCATATTTGAGACATCAAGAACGAAAATCATGGTCTTATTGAGTCATATAAACAGAAATGTGAAAGGTACTTGGGGTATTTTCATAGAAAAAACGTATTCTCATCACTCTATTTCCGATCTTCTGTAGAGGAGCAACATGAAATAGTAATTTTATTTGGACCAAGGCCTTGTGAGTTATTTGAATGCAGGTTTCATTAATTTATATTTTAAGCAAAGGGTTTTCTTACGACTTAATTTTTGGTCGATCGTTCTTATTACAGTTTTAATAATAATATAAGTAGTTGGTAAGAATATAATTTGTGGGGTCGTAGATGCTTTTTACTTTGCTTTCCAAACATAAATTAGTCATGGCTAGAACTTTTAAAGAAAAACCGTTTGTTTTCAAGCTTAAAATAAAGTAAAATTTAATGAATGCTAATATTAATAATAGTGTGTATCCGCCAATCTGGGTACATGCAATGCTAATGGTCGAATACCACTACACTTGAAGTTAAAGCAGTCAGCCCAGATACAAAAACCACATGGCGAAAAGCGTGAAGCAAGCAGAGAAATATATACTTTAGGTTATTTTTGTAGTCAATCTGGTGGCAGCGCGGCATCAGATAAAATATAAATGCTTACTCTGAAATAACAAATTGGCCAATCCAACCTAACAACACTAATGTATCGTCGTCAGTTTTTCAGAGTAGATTAGTCCTGAAGTGTAGTGGAATACGACCATTACTGGTATTGAAAATGAAAAATCCATCAATATGCAAATATTTTGTAAATTAATGGAATTGGCAATCAGCTAGTCAATCGAAAGAGAACATTTCTCGTCATCACTATGCCCCACACACTCAAGTGCAGGTCGATGCTCAGAGTCCCACATACCAGGTCCACATCGCTTACAAAGGCCACTTAACGTACACGGAATTTTGGGTATTTGACGGTATTGGTGTAGTAGACCACGAGCTTTTCGAAGAATCAGCTGTCCATCCATATACATGGCCAGGGAGCTGAAGTGCAATAGCATTTCGTCCGCGCGTAATCCTTGAGCTATCACGTCATCTGCATAGACAGCTATGATGGCCAAGCAAAGAAATAGATGAAAGTAGTCAGTCAAATAGTTTGACCAACAGGCCTCCCACATACGAATTACGACAGCTTCGGTAAACTCTCGCTTGAAACAAAGCAAAAGCCATCGGTGACAAAATAAGAGCTCCATAGAATCGTTCTGATGTTCCAAATGTTCATAAAAACGCGGCAACATTAGCCTTATTAGCTCTCGCAGATAACTAAGATTATGGTCGACGTCACTGTCTGTGGGAGTGCACACAAAAAAAGCACGTTGCATTAATCCTACGAAACACCAAAATGTTTCAGACTCATTTTGCACCTCGCATAATATAGGCGCTAGTAAATCACTCATACCCTGAAAGCGAATTGAATAGTAAATGTTTGTGTGTAAATAGACTGGCACGTCTTCAAATTGAACTACGAACCTGGGAATAGGACAACCCAGCATTATAAATAGCAAAGTTGAGCAGAATGTTTTTCATAACCTCGGTATTGGGATTATCGTCACCGCAGAAAAAGGGGTTGGTGCGGTCCGTACGCACAACATCCTTTTCAACAACACACTGTACGGTTTTCCAAAAGTGTACTTGTTGCTCTGGAGACATTGAGTATAGGCGCCTTCGTGTAATTTCGTCGTACTCCTGTCGCTTAATGTCCATAAGGACTGCTCGATCTTCAAATGTCGACGAAAAGGAATAGCACTTTAATAAAAATGGCCATACCGTTTTTCGCAGGCTCTTTTCAAGGCCACCAAAAAATACACATTTGCGAAGAAGCAAATCATCTTCGATCTGTCCTTTTTCGTTTAACAATGTGCCATAGAAAAAGTTCGTAGTTATTTTCTTAACGTCGCCCTCATCGGGATGCATTTCTGATTTCTTGACTTCAGGTCGACAGACCATAAAATGCCTGTATGGCAGATCGAATTTTTCTGGGAAATTGTCCAAAGTGATGTTGTGCAGAAAACAATGCCACTGATGGAGCACCTGGGCCAAGTGATCCAAACCACCATAATGGAAATGGAGTATCTTATACTGCGATTCTCGAGACGCAATCACCAGCTGACCCGATGTGCAGTTGTTGTCATTGAAAAAGAGGCGTAGTGATCTCATTTGACTTAAATCGACGGAAAAATGACGACACTTTAGTGCGGTATTTCGGCGGGCGGCGGCCATCGTGTTTTCACTATCTGGGAACTCTAAGTTGTGCTTAAAGGCAAGTAGTTCAGGGGTCATCCACTTTGGGTTGTTGTCATCAGATGTCTGGCCAACGGAGTTCAAATGGCCCCTGGGTCCTATGAAGCAGTCACTGGTGTTGTCTTCGTCTGTCCTTATCGTTATACAGTTGAATGATTGCGAAATATTGGTGTTTTCGATCTGCGGATTCGAAATGGTTATATTCACCGAAGTTATTGGGTTATTCTTTAGGAGCGCTGTTAAATCATCTATTGATGCAGTTTGTCCGCCGAGCAGGGGCTGTAGCTCATTCTTTAGTTCTTGCATTTCCGACGCCTCATCATCTTCCTCTCGGATGACGCTTTCATTACCCGTTTGCGACACCGCTAAAAAACACTGTTTATTGGTTAAATCAGCACTCTTTCGCATGGGACTGAAACTTTCGCTGGAATCTGCCTTAGACGAAGTCGTATATTTACATAGGGAAGAGTTTGGAATCCATGTGAGAAGAAGAGTAGGTCTTTTAGCACAGTTATACTGATCAACGAATGTTTTTGTAGTGCATGTTAAATAACCTGGGTTGTGCAATATATCAAATTCATGACGTGCGATTGTTGGCGGATGAATGCATACATTGTTCTTGCAAAATAGAATTTCGTTGTCTTCGTAAGAAATATCGATTTTTTTATCAATTATTTCTTCACCGAGTATAAAGCTGGATGCTTTTTTTATTATACTTCCTATTGGCATTTTTAAATATGATTTTTGTATCTTTACATATGCCTATCTTTTTTTCAATTAAAAGGATGTTTTTACAGGATAAGATACCAAGGGGTGTTACTGGGTAAAGGGGGTTGTAACAGGTTTTTTTACGGGTTGCTAGTGATGTCCAAAAACGGTATCTTTGTTGAAAAAGGGTCACTCTATTATGCATTTTTTGGGAAAATATCTGGGGTGCTCACGTTAGATTTTAAGGATCCCTTCCGACCCAAATATATGTTATATTTAACAAATATAAATATGCAAAATATTAATGCAATTTAACGTTTTATAAGCTTAGTAAATTGGTTTTGAATTTGTCATATTTTACGCAAGCGGTAAGTGTGACCAGCTGTACATGCTCCATGGTCACACTGTTTTGTGTGTTCTATATAAATAATATTAATGAATTGTTAAATTAAATCCTAATGGGATTTTCTGATAGATTCTGAACTGGCGAAATGTCACAAAGGATAGGGCCCTACCGACACCTGGTTTACATTCATATAATAGGGCGGAAAAGCACCGACGGGCCAAATTATAAGGCACAACAGCTGATCAGAGCAAATCAAAAAAGCAGCGTCGCTGAAACGAATCGGAACAGTCCTGATCAGTGGCAAGCTAGGCTAGCCGCAGGGCTAACGTCCATTTTGGTAAGCATTACGTGTGATGTAGAGCAAACGATACGTCTACTTTCACATTTGTATTGAATACATTCTGTCTCGGAGCTCACTTGAATCTCCGTAATCCCTTCCACTCGCGCTCGCGGAGCCGCGTTGATCCTCCGGACCCATTACACTACTCAACGCGACATTTCCGCTGTGAACTAAAGACACTTTTATTTGATAGATTTGTGGCTTAAAAAATGTTTAAGCTATTTGTGCATAGGGTTTATTTTATTTTTTAAGAATTTTTTAAATCTTGAAATTGTTTAAAGGTATTTTTTTTTTTTGACATAACTTAAGTATCTGAAATCTGGTTATATTGAACTTTGCAATTCTTCAAAGCTGCCAAATGTAGCTATAGATCTGAGCGGAACACCTTATAACTTAAGGTTAACGTATAGAAAATATTAAGTTTTCAAATTAAAAATTGAAAATTATTGGTTGTATTTTTAGACAAATTTTGATATTAAAAACTTGAAAAACTTTCCCGAAATAAATGTATTCCTTTGGAGTTTGTATTTTTCTGGTATAGCTGCATTAATTGAGACACGGCTAAGATGCAGCCGTTTGACCAAACCTCTGAATGACGCATTTTGCCGTTTTCTTCCGAGTCTTAAGTTAACATTTTGGAAAAATATACCGCAAAAAATTAATCATTTTTAATTTGAAAGCTTAATATTGTAGAGACGGTAAGCTTAAGCTACGAAGTGTTCGGGTAGAATGAACAGCTGCAACCATTAACTTTTCAGAATTGAAAAGTTCATTACAAAATATATTATTAAACATTTTCAAGGCCCAAACCTATCACAAAAAGTCGCTTACAGCGTAAATGTGGTGTTGCATAGTGTAATCTCAGCCTCTACCCGAAAAAATAGAGAGCACCCAAACACCTTTTTAAAGTAACAGAAAATGTATGAAGCGGAATGTGATAATTTCATTAAAGGCGTAATGGGAGCGTTCTGAAAATATACAACCTACTTGCTTGTCATCACATTTCCAAGTGCTGAAAGCTTTCGTAGAAAACGTTTGGCTGTTCTAATAGGTACAATAGGTACAAAAAATGTGTATTTTTTTATTAAATATCAAACCTAATTTTTCTGATATGAACCACGACTGAAATTTTCTTTGTATTACAGTTTATTTACACCTGTAAGGGGAAATCTTCGGATAAACGACCAAACTGCACTCAAATAAGCCAACCCTTTCCAAAATTGCATTTGCTGGCTAGCTCAAGGTGTAGCAGAGGATCCAAAGGAATTTTACTTTTATTCAGAGGTGCGCGTCGTACCCAAATTTACAAATACAGTGTCGGAGTTGAATGTTGGCACAAATATATGAATTTTCCATAAGATTGGCTCATTTTAATAAGCGTAATTTTATTGCAATATTAAGTAAAAAAATTTAAACAAAAAAAATGTCTAAAATAAGGGTAACAAAAGTGTTGACACACTTAGGATTTATCACGTCTTAAGCACTTTTAATCTTGATTGGCACTCAAATCTGGTGGAGTAGGATAGCAATATAAGTATACCTTTGGGGGTCCAATTACCTGAAGTTTCAATCCTGACCTGTTTTGTTAAATATGGAGAGTGTTGGAACAGAAAAAAAGTCAGGGAAACTGCTGATACCTTAATAGTGTCAATAAACATATTTACTTCTATATTATTTTAAGATTGATCGACTTTGCAAATGCTGCAGATCATTGAGTAATAAAGTAATACTGTAACGCAATCGTTGAAACGTGGACAGTGGTAACTCCAGAGTTCGAAAATCTCCACTCGGGAGCTTGAAGTGCAGTACTACGGTCGTTTTATCTTGGATAGTACTAAATAATACGAAGAAATATCACCAATTTATTTGAATATCCCAAATTAATTATATTCATACCTTAAAGTCAAAGAAATGTTGATCCTCCACTTCACGTTTAACATTTTAACACGATCTAATTTGGTATCCGAGTAATTTTTACTAAGTATCTCTCGATGATGGAAAATAACTGTGCAGATATCTTCAACGCATTCTTCCGAAAACCTGTAAAGAAATTTGAATTGGATTTAATTTTTATAATTGTCGGGTTTTATTTTGTCAAAGTTCCAGGGAAATGGGCGGGGCGCGTTCACCAGCACGATGTATCATGCATCATGTATCATGTTTTTAAGTGGCTGAAACGGCCAATCTAGCTTATATTCGAATTCAATTTCAGAATTCCGAAACCCTTTTTTTATCGGCACACGAAAATTATTGGTCTTGCCTGACGCCTAGTTCTCAACCAAATTTTGTACCCTGCAATACTCCTGAAATATCATACTGAATCAAGTTTGTTGCTAAATTTTGCCACGCTCCCGGTGCACACAAATCTGAAGTCGTATGAAAATTAAAAAATCGTATTCGCAACTTTTTGCGAATACCGAATCATGGCTGATACATTTGTCTGCTCTAAGAAAAGTGCAACAAGCAGATTGCGTATAATCAGCGGATCTGTAATTTCACCCTACCAAAAACTAATTTCTTTCATTTTACTTATAATAACGGTAGAGGTTTAAGCTGGTTTCTTGTTAGTCTTAAGAGGGCCGTAAACGATGCAGTACCTTCATGGTAGCATTTTTACATACGACGTATGTATACCCGTGCTGCACAGAATATTAAAATGATTTAGATATTTTCGCTGATTCATCACGTGTGATCAAAGACTATACAATACCAAGATGTAGCATTGGGAAAAAATTCGATTTCAAGGTTTATCTTTCGCCTCTGACCTGTTACTCGGCTTGGTCTGCTCGTCAATACCTTGCTCAGCGCTGAGCCGAGCTAAAATGCAAAACAAAAAATAATTGTCTTTTGACGACGGCCATAGAGTCGACCATCAACGTGCAGAATCATGACAATGTAGCAATGTAGTTATTTTTTGTAATCTTACGACCTAAAAGTCTCGAATCTCGCTTGTGCGAGGGGAACGACTTTGTGCAGCGCCAAATGCTGTGGAGATGTTGCTAGAAATTGAAAGGACCGAAAGTACTACGTCTCTGCACCTTTGTATTTATAGAAGGATTCGAGGACCCTGATGAGCAGCACACCCGAAACCGAGTAGGTAAGCAGTGGTAACGAAAAACCCCGCCATAAAACAGCTTTTTGCTCCCTCATGCAACATCCCGCTACTTCTTCTTAGATTCTTCTCGTCATTGCCATCTTCATAATTCAATCTTCCACCGTCCTCTAATATAAAAATATACAAGGCTCTGGGTATATCCTTACATAAACTAATCGCCGACAATCCAATCTTAATAACTACCAATCAAGTACAAATAATAGCTTGTTGGCTACTTACTAACTCAGCGTAGTGAGGGATTATGTAGTTCTCTTGTGCAAAGTCTGCCCACTTCTCTATCTGATTGGCAATTGTGTATTTTGTATTATTTATACTTAATGCTAAACTTGCTGTATTCATAGCTAATTTGCAAGCCTCAGAGCATAGAACTTACAGCAATGCTACTGTTGTTCTTTGAATTAAATATTAGTATTACTATTACTTTGAAATACACAAAAATTTGCTCGACGATTACTATTATTGACTTTACTCTACTCTCTTTAACTTTACAAAAAATGTATGCTCAACAAGTAGAATCATAGTGCAGCTACACTTTGATTCAATGTGCAGAAATACATAGTTTGTTTCTACATTTGAAAACATCTACATTCATACACACATAAACATATACATATGTACATAAATACTTACAATAAACAACAAACAAATAAATTACTTTCGAATGTAAATAGAAGAATTCATACATATGTACATACATACATATGTATGTGTTTGTATACCTTAAATCAACCATTAGGCATTTTCGTAGCTCGTCAGCCTTTACCACTCCTTTTGGATAGCGCAAAAATATTTGCATCATCAAAAACACTATAGTAAAGAGCTCGCAAAAGTCTCCAGGAACTTCATGGCCGGCATTTGTCAGTTTGCTCTTTGCAAGGGACAGCACTTCGGAACATGATTTTTTTGTCTCTATATAATGCACGGAAACTTGAATTAAGACCCGCAGCATGGGTTTCGATAATTGCGGTAGGATCGAAGAATATGGTTGAACATTTCTCTGAATATTATGTCGAAACGAAAATGTCATTTTAATACAAAATATGTTTGTATATTTAAAGAAGTGTTTCTTCTTTATGTTTCAAAGATACAGTTAATGCTCATTTTATCATACTGGCAACTTGGATCAATGAAATAGGAACATAATAAAAATTTCATCTATATACGTTATAAAAATTAAATTTTAGCTGGAATTGTATTAATGCTCTGTTTTTCGCAAACTTGGGAATACAATTTTAAACGCTTTCCTTTATATTAGAACTTATGCTCTGTTTTTTGCAACATTCGCAAACGATATAGTGTTTCCTTTCCAAATTGTTTCCAGATATTTTACATGCTTGGCTGTCTGTCTTCCTTTCGACAATTAAAATATTTTGTTTATAGCCCAAGCCGAACATGGTACGGTGGAATTTTAGGCAGATGTGAAACATCTATTCCCTCTGACACCATTCACCATCCATAAGAAACAGCTGATGATAATGACACAATCAGCCAGGCTCCGTTTTTCACATTCACAAAAGTTTTCCGATTTACTTTTGAAATCACATAAATTGGGGCTCTCTTTTTCCCATTTCGCAAGATTTCTTCGTTTTCAAAACGAAAACATTTTCGTTGACGAAATGAAAAGTAAACGGCTTTTTATACAACAAAACGAACCTTAATTGCAAAAGGAAAAAAATAGATGACTTATTGATGCATTAACATAAACTTGATACCTATATCAGGGTAATTTAACTTGTGCTTTCTTTATAAATAATTTTATTTTAACCCAACCTAAAATTTGACTCGGAAAAAATTGGCCACAGCAACAACAAATTTCGTTTTGGTGTAAGCAGCTGACGCATTCCGATTTGGTTATCGGAACGTTGGCAATTAATAAATTTTTGCGTATAACAGCACAAATGTGCATGTAACAGCTCAGACTGTGCTTGTAACATGCGCTCAACAGAAAATCTGGGTGAGCACAGCTGTTTCCCGCCCAATTTAATTCGGACTTCAAAATGTAACATATCGATAAAAAAAATATGTGAAAAATGGAACACCTTAAAACGAAAACGAAACGTTTTGGCTGAAAACGTAATCCGCAAAAGTAAATGAAAAACGGAGCCTGCCTGAATAATAGTAACATGGAATTCCGAAATGTGAATTTTTAACAGATATTGATACATTAGCAATCATTTTAGCCGTGGATCCACAACGGAAAATGTTGGTAGATTGGCATACGTCCCTTCTGACCGTCAATATATCACAATGATTTCTGCAGAAGTCTTCCAGATGAGAATGATGAGGGGTCGGTTCCCCACTACTGCCACTGCATTGCCCTTGGAACCGTAGACGCTGGTATATCGCGTCCCTCTTTACCAAGCGCATTTTTGACATATTTGAAACCAAAACAGCATTCTTATCAAAATAGATCCAAGCCACTGAATGGGACTACTCTTAAACTTCAGAATAGTGCCCACGGTCTGGGCAGAGAGATGAGGCTCAAGCCCATGCGAAATGGTCTATAACAGGACCAAGTGGGCTGAGGGGAGGCTTAGTTATGCACCAAGATTTTAATATTTTTTTACTGTGTCCATAGTCGAAAACATCAAATTGTAAATTTCAACTTTTTAATACGGCATTCAGAGGTTTAGTTAAACGGGTGCACCTGAGCCGTTTATCCATCGATTTTTACAAACAACACTTTGAATGACGCCCAATATACGCCCAATATACGCCCAATATATAATATATAATTAACCAGAAAAATACAAAACCCTAAGGAATAATTTTTTTCAAAAGTCAATTTAAATCCTTAATATTTTCCTGATGATACGCCTTAGCTAAAAAGTGTTGGGGTAAAATATGTAGCTAAATTTTTCAGTTTTGCAGAATACACAGAACATATAAAATAAATCACCAATTATGAGAAAACATTACAAAAAAAAAATGATTCAAAAAATTGTTTTAAAAAAACTATACCAATATCCAAAACCAATATCAATATTTTAAAAAATTGTTAAAGACATTTTCAAATATGTCGGGTTGGTTCATACCGGAAAAAAAAAACTTTTCTTGTAGTGTTGTTATTAGCTAATTATATATTAATAACTTATAATAATTACCTTTGTGCACGGTACCGGTCGCATTTACGCCACTAAGCTTTACCTTAATCTGCGCATTTAGCTATGTTTCATGTAATTACTAGGTAATATCGGGCTGCGAAACTTGACATCCACAATTAAAAATTTAAGGAAAAGGGTAAATGGAAAACTCTGTATTTTGTGTACAAAAGTAAAATTTTATGTTCTTTGTTGGGTATGATAATTATAAATATATATTACAATATAATTAGATTTGGAAATCGTCATTGAACTTTGTTCTATTATAGAGAGCACGACTGGCGCCACTGTCATTTCTATTTAAAGAAAAGCAGCCACGTCTGTATAACACAATAATTCCTAGTGTAATCGGAATGGCAATAAGTATAAAAACAAGCAGCCCAATCCAGAAAATACCACTGCTTTTTTTACTGTCAATTAAATGATCCGTCGCTACCTTTAAAATATCCACATTTTTTAATTCAACGGGTGAATCACACTGTACATTTTTTGCCAGAAGTGGGGTTGTTTTGTTTATTTGTGGCAGTAGGATGTTGATTAAATAATCATTCGACTCTTCGCAAGTCCATGGATTAAATCGAAGATCAAGCACTGAAAGTTTATCCCAACGTACAAGGAATGACTTTGGTATTTTTGTCAAGTTGCAATTATTTAAATAAACCTGTTGGAATTATAAGGGAACAATAGATAACATATGTATAATAATGGGATTTTTTTAAGTTACTTTTTCTAATGGCGGATAGTTCATGTATTGCCCATCATTAAGGTTTTTTGCTAGGGCGAGCTCATCGATTTCTACTAGAAACTTGTTGTCAGACAATATTAGCTCGGTAAGGTCTGAAAAAAATTTTAATTGAAGGATAATGAAATATGTTTTTGTTAAATTTGATTAGATGATATAACTAAAATGGTTTTTGTTTTTTAACTCCATATTCATATTGCTATGCTGCAGCTGCAACGCATTGGAATTTCAAAAGTCATATTTTTGCGCTTTCTTTTGTGCCTACATGACAGGAGCAGTTTACTATTTTGCGGCTGGTATGGAGGAACTAGATGAATGAAATCAACAAAGACAATTAATTTGTCTTTGTCACTCACAAGTAAATCGAGCATTTACACCCGCTTCGATTGTGACATAAATGCAAAATTTCACCATTGTCATGCAGTTAGTATATGTTGCGCAACAGGAAAAGTGCAACTACCAGAAACCACCAGAACTATTAAACGGCTGGCTCATCGGCACGATGATTATATTTCTATTGACATGAAGAAAACAGTGGGAATAAGATGGCACAGCAATTACCGCAATCTGTACCGAGATAGTTCAGTTCAGTCAGCCGTGCGACGATTTGAAGATGTGTTTTCCCGATCAATAGCCAGAGTCGGGTAAAAGATGAGCCCACTTCTCTCAATATCGTCAATGTTTAAGTCCCCTTTTAAGGAGGTAATAAATATTGGGAGCTTCGAATGTCCACCCAATTTATTTCGAGGTATATTTTCTACTTATCTCGGGTTTACTAACTACGTAGGCCAATCGTACAATTGCGAGCGCTTTACTGTAACATGTTGCTGTAAATATTTTGGAGTAGGACTAATTAAAAACTGTTATATTGATTGATAACTAAATAATCCAAGAAACAACGTGACATGAAGATGAAACTAACGTTGATTTCAAAAAGAAAGTGCTTGTCTGGCTGTAAAATACTAGAAAAGCTTAGATTTGTAAACTTACTCTGCAATTCACTCATGGCTCCAACTCCAATATGGCGCAGCTTTGGCATATAAGACATACTGAGATATTTTAAGTTAGTCATCACAGGAAAAATGCTAAAATTTTAATATTAAATTTTTAAAAATTATTTATAGTGTTTCTTTAAGACAGAGAGCTCCGTTGGTCATAGCTTACTTGTCGCCTTGAAGATCTTCAATTGGGTTTTCATTCAAGACAAGCCTGGCTAAATTCTTTGCAAATGATAAAGCATCTGGCAATTTACTGAAAAGATTTCCAGCTGCTATTAAAGTCTCAAGATCTCGTGGCCCATGTAAAAGAGTTTGTGGCAAGGTTTTTATTTCCATATATGAAATATCTAAAACCTATAAAAAAAGATTATATTAATAAATCATATCTAAAAAATATTCTAGGGATATTATTTAGCCAAAAAAACAATGACATCGGAACTGCTTTTTACTGAATTAGCGGGTATAACAAATTTTTTCAATTTAATTATTTATATTATTATTTATTTATTATTATTTAATTATTTTTTATGTAAAGAGCTTTTTGAGAGGGAAACCTCCTTCCCAATTTACTTCAGTCCATTACAGGCCCTCATGGGCTTGAGAGCGTTCTCACTGACTCGACCGTTGCAACCACAAAAATATCGAACCAAAAGAGTTCCCAGATATAACAAAAAAATGAGCAACGTTTTTCGGCACCGAAAAAAGCTTTGTCGTAGAGATACTACTTTCTGAGTGTCAAAACGTTTCAAAATAGGAATTGATCTTCCTGGAGAATATTTTCAAAAACAATAAAGCTATGTTAAATGTTTGTTTGTTGATGTGAAAGTGCTTTCACTCTTTAGCCTAATCTAAAAAAATAAAAGCAACTTACGTAAAATATATAAATTTGTCTATATATGTACGTATTACCCGAAGGAGTCCGATACCACTGCTACGCATAATAATGATAATTTTAATTTCTTGTTAAATGGGATTTACATACCTTCAATGATGTCAAACCTGAAATTGCCACTTCTGAAAGTCCGTCTATTACTTGAAAATTATTTGAACATAAAATAAGCTCTTCTAGGTTTGGAACATGCTCGAATAAATCTGCATCCAAAAAATGCAGTTCATTGTATCCCAAATTTAGCGATTTCAAATTATATAACGCCTTATAGTCCGATACGGTATAGGGTCCTTTAAAGACATCTGGTAACATCACTTTTGAAGTTAATTTGTTGTGCGATAAGTCTAGGCTTGTCAAGTCGGATAGATTTTGAAAGGCGCCGTTAGCTATTGAATCTATCTGGTTATAGCCAATGTATAAATGTTTTACATCATATGTTGGCAATATTGGGATACTGCTTAAATTGTTGTGTTCTAGCTTGATTGTTTCAAAAGTAAAGTTTCCGTTGATTAAGACATTCCATTCTTCGTTAGAGAGCCAACTGTTTAATTTTTTCGTGCAATCGATTAAATTGTTTTCAAAATCGCAAATGCATTTTTTACACAGATCATTTTCTTTTAAAGTTGCAACGTTCTGGAATTAGATAAATTAATTTTAATATGTATTAATCAATGTGGTGTATTTGGTTTTGGTTTGGTTCTTGGTTAGAATTGAAATTTAAAAAATAGTGAGAGCCAGCTACATGAGGAAGCTTGTGTTTATCACGCGTTTTCTATCTGTTATGTACATTAATATATTAAGTTCAGAGTCTTAACGGAAAGAAAGTTTGTTTCGGCCGGATTGATTTGTTGGTTAATTCGGGGACGATGGATCTCTCTCAATTTTTGTTATGACAACTGTGGAAAACATAGAGAGAATTGTGCGTATTTTCAAAATTGTGGATGCCATTGATTTTCACCCCTTGTGGGTCGGAGGCAAATTTTGTAAATACAATGTTAACCGTCTGATATCACAGGAGTCGGGATGCAAAATTTGGTTACTTCAGCACTTATAGTCTCTGACTTATCAAGTCGGACGGACAGGCAGACATAGCTGTATCGACTCGATTATTATCATGCTAATCAGGTATATGTTTAAATTATATTCACCGATGTCATTTCGTATTAATATAAGCAATATTTAAAAAATATTATAGAAAACATCTATATCTTGTTTATGTCTATAATGACGCACCAGACATAATATAGGGAGAGAGATTTCCTTCCCTGTTTCTTGTTTGAATTTTGCGGTTTTTAATGAATATTTAAACTCATGTTTCGCTTTTTAGACTAGCTCCTCGTAAATGTATATTTTCTAAATTGACAGTTAACAAAGCCAAAACGACAAACAAACTATTAACTATTAAGGTACTGCGTAATATTACAGAGTAAGAAGATTAAAACAATTACGTATACCTTCGAAACTGATGGCTCTCCGGATGTGTTTTCATCAGAAACTGCCTGAGTATTGACATTTGTTAAAATAAAATAATGTAATGTACAAATTAAAATATTAATTATTTTTAATTTCATTTTGTTTGCTCAAATAAGAACAACTAAATATGCAATGACTCTTAACAGACGAATGAAAAGTGTATGACTAAACGCTCAGTAAAAAATGTGTATTTTTATCTATTTCTACCTATCTTATCTTCTTTGGAGCATTGAAGGCGCTGATTACGATTATCTCGATGAAATTATTTGTACAATCCCTGATAAGAATCCGAAAAGCTTTCCCAAACTTTTAATTTTGTACCTTCAAAGTGAATAGGCCTGCATTCGTACTCTTATACTTAGTCAATTTTGAAATTCAACTTCTAAGCTATGTCCGAGTCTAAATTTTGAACGATGTTTCGATAAAAGCTGTACGATGTTGGGATCCGACTTGGAAAAATGTTTTCAAAGCTGCATACATAAACATCAAAACTGGTCAAACGAAATTTTAAGTGCAAAACGAAAAAAAACACTCTTAAGCGAAAAACACCTTCTACAATTTTGTTTGTCTTTTCTACCAATTGCCTACAAATTACGGTCTGAAATTATAGTATTTGTGGCATTTCTGATGAAAATATTTGTGTGATGAATTATTTGTGCTATCTCTGATAAAAACATCGCACTTTTATTGGTCGGCGATTGAGATACGAGACATGGTGGAACATCTCTGTCATCTTATGTTGACGACGAATATATCTATAAAAAGATTAAACTTACTCGAACGTACATACATGTTTGCCCACACTTTTTTCGAACCGATTGCCTGGTTTTGTAACCCCAAATTCTGCAAGTTTTGTCTCCATGTTAAAACATTTTAAAGTTGGAAAAATGGAAAAAAATTACGGTTGTCACTTTTGCGGATTACTCTTTCAGTCAAAACGTTCGTTTTCGTGTTCCCGTTTTCACACATTTTGGTATCGATATGTTTCAATTAATCATCGATTCTGGCAAACAAAAACAGCTGACATGGTTGCTTCGAAAATTCGCAGCAAAAATGCCTTAATTTTTCCAATTGACAATTATTTAACATGTCTGAAAATGTATATTGAAAATAAAATTGATAAGGCCAAAAACTGAATTTGGTTTACCAACATTTTAATTATATGTGGCGGGACACAGCTGTCCTTACCCTTTCCCCTTACCATTTGTAAGTTTTCCGATAAAAGCTGTTTGTGCATATCCAAAAAGTGTTGACCAATTATTTGGCAAATTTAACGTTGGGTTAAAAAAAAATTATTTATAAACATACCATTAGCATAAATTTGACACCATACCAAGGCAATTCAGCCTTATTTATACAAAAATTTCGAATCTGTTAATACCGTCCGAAACGGTAGAAATATAGCTTAGTGAAGTAGTAGGTGCATACTAGTGGTCTGTCACGGTTGGGACCGGTGATCTTAAAATACTCGTGACTTATTTACTTTAGTTAGTTTCATAGCATAACAACATGACGCTTAAAATGAGCATACTCTTGAAATGTTTATTACCTCAAAAGTCTTTAATAAGGAATTTTATTCTCAGAAAGGGGAAGGGGTATGTGTAATATATTTATTGTGCTTTCATGCCTAATGACTAACTGGTGGGTTTACATAACACAACTTCACAGCGATGCAGGAAAGTATGAAAAGATCTTTGCACCCGGACAGGTTTCCAAGGAGCGGACTGTTCCTGAATGGATACCAAAGCCTCCATACTACTACAAAAAAATGCCACCAGGTAGCACAATTGGGACCCCAGAAATTAAAAATATAGACCAAATACAAGGAATGCGTCTAAGCGGACAGCTGGCGGCCAACATATTACAAGAATGCCGCGCTCTAGCAGTAATTGGGAAGTCAACAAATGAAATAGACGCACGTGCCCATGAACTTATTATTGAAGCAAATGCGTACCCGTCGCCCCTTAGGTATGCAGGGTTTCCAAAATCCATCTGCACGTCGGTCAATAATGTAGCATGCCATGGAATCCCAGATGACCGCCAGTTAATTGATGGCGATATTATAAACATTGATGTTACCGTTTACCTCAATGGTTACCATGGTGACTGTTCAGAAACCTTCCTCGTTGGCGATGTTGATGAGCATGGCCGCTACCTGGTCGAGGCCACAAGGACTTGCTTAGATATGTGCATTTCACTATGTGGTCCAGATGTGTCTTTTAATAAAATCGGCAAGTTTATACAACAATATTGTGAAGAAACAAAACTTGAATCAATAGTTGATTTTATTGGACATGGGATTGGTAGTTATTTCCACGGGCCTCCAGAAATTTATCATTACCGTATGCACACCATTTAAATTCTTAATTGTATGGTAATCTAAAACAATTCATTTTTAGATAATAACATTGGTGGTAAAATGCATCCTGGTATGACGTTTACAATTGAACCCATCCTAACTCTTGGCGAATCGGACATAGCTTTGTTAGAAGATGGATGGACTGCAATCAGCCTAGATGGTGCACGGAGCGCACAATTTGAACACACTATACTTATAACAGAGGCAGGAGCAGAAGTACTGACAAAGGTCCATGAATAGTTCAAAGTATGTAGATATATATGCGAATTTTTATTGTTTTTCAATATATTTGCCTATTTAGTTCATAAAAATGTTAATATATGAGTGAAATTACAATTTTAGCAACTGGGCCGCTATAAACTTTGGATATTTTGTGCTATAGTTGATTATAGATGCAATTTCGTCGGCGGAAAGAACCTAGCCGCAAATAGCGTTGGACTTTTGTACTGGTTTTTGAATTGGTAGGAACAACTTAAATTCTGGCGGCAATTCGTCTTCTGAATAGAGGCGATCAGAAAAATATACGCGCCGTATACGGCAATTTGCATGGATTTGTACGCGCAGAGTTTCTACATAGTTTGTGCCATAGGCGCGCCGTGTAAAGTCAGATAGGTTAAATTGAATTTGATTCCATCCCTCATCCAGACGCATGGGCATCGTGCAAATAAATGGCTTGACACGAGTGGTCGATTGATAATTGCTGGCTCGAAACCGGCGACGAACATTTTTATCATCCAGAACCTACAAATTATATGTAAAGAATATCATACGAAGAGCTGCATCAGAAATATTACCTGCACTTCAAATGTGAAGTATTTCTTCATGTTCTTAATAATCATTACAAGAAAAGGCAATTTTATACCAAGTGTCTTCTTTGGATCCGCTGGACATGTTATAAATGTAGTGCTGACGTTAGTCCCAACTATTTCCAGAACTAGACTCTGTATGTCATTGTCAGTTATACGTTTTATATGTCCATTGCGCACTTTCTTGTCCCAAAGCTGAAGAGGCTTGGAGCCAATGCTGTAGAGAATTGATAAAAATCCAGATTGAAAAGTATTTTTGAACATTCTGCGATTGAATTGACCGGGTTGTTTCGCAATATACTGTTTTTCAAATTTAGTATATGACCAGTAAATGCTGGCCAACAAATTTAGCACAGCCGAAACTCGTACAAACTACAAACATGAATACGAAACTGTTCAAAATTTTTCTGTCAATAAATTTGTTTGGAATGATTGTTGCCATTAGCAATGGGAAACGAACAGAGTTGACAATAGGGTTGGGAAAAAATCGATAGTACTAGCGATACTATCGATGGTTGAAAAATACGCCGACCATCGATTGTTTTAGTTAACCAACGATAGTACTGAGCGGAAAAATTTAACATTCAGCCAGATTCCTGTTTTCACTTTCACAAAAGTTTTCAAATTTACTTTTGAAGACACACGTTTTCACATTTCGCAAGATTTTTTCGTTTTCAAAACGAAAATATTTTCCTCGACGAATTGGTGGGTAAACGGCTTGTCAGGGCAACAACAATTTTCGTTTTCGTGAAAACAGCTGACGAAGTCCGATTTGGTTGTAAACAATTAAACAGTGGGGTACAGCTGTTTCCTGCCAAATATTTCCTGCCTGAGTACTTATTAGACTATAAGGCCAGTACTCAGATAAGCGAAGTTTTTCCCCTCTAAAATTGTCATATATTTCCGCAGAATGTTGCAACCTCTATGTGCTCTACGTTTAAACTTTGTTGTGTTTGTTTACGAATAAAATCTGTTCAAAACTAAACTAAAATTTTGGTTTGATGCAAACAGGAAAGGAATGTGTTATTTGAGAGCGAAGATTACGATGAATTTCACCTCAGTATTTTTTCATTTTGGTATATGGTCACATTTTTGTCAGTAATTTATGTTATTTTAAACAAAATTATACACATTAGTGTATAAGACCTTAATATTACATTGCTTGAATTATGTATCACCGGTTTTGTTTAAAAAACTAATAATGATGCGGGGATTAGTCAAGCGTGAATGGAGGCTAATAACCCAGGTTGTAAGTCCTGTTAATTTACAATGGACGCGAGTAAGTTTATTGTATGTGTGTTATGTAACTTTGAACACTTTAAAACTGTTTGAATTTTCAGTGTACAACTAAAACTGCATCCTCCAATAATGAAGTAATTGCAGAAATGAGAAGTGCTTCGCCTTGTGACAATTCGATAGTACCAGTATCTCAGGTGAAGGATATTAGTGGGCCTGTTAGTAAAGACAATGTGATATTCCCAGCGACAAATATAATACCCGATAACCATACCTCATGGCTGCCGAGTCCATACACTGCCATTGGGAAAACAATCAGTCAATACAAAAAACTTTCAAAATTTCGGCTTACATGTAAGTTTTCTCGTGCTGGAAAATTAAATGAGCTTCTTGTTTATTGTTGTATTTCAGCTCTGGTTGTTGTTACCACAATGGGTGGATATGCGATGGCACCTGCTGCGTTCGATCTTAGTTCGTTTGCTATGTGCACGTTGGGAACAGGAATGATTTCAGCTGCAGCTAATGCAATAAATCAATATCATGAAGTTCCTTTCGACTCCCAAATGTCGAGAACGAAAAACCGTGTGCTTGTAACCGGCCAAATTACCCCACTTAAATCAGTACTGTTTGCCGCTGTGTCTGCGTCAACTGGACTATGCATGCTGTATTTTGGTGTTAATGGACTAACAGCGGCTCTAGGAGCGGGAAATCTTTTTCTTTACACATCAATATACACACCAATGAAGCGGATTAGTATAGTCAACACGTGGATTGGATCAGTAGTTGGCGCAATTCCACCTTTAATGGGCTGGGCCGGTTGCGCTGGCAGTCTAGATTCAGGCGCAATGATACTGGCTGGTATACTGTTTGCTTGGCAGTTCCCTCATTTTAATGCCCTTTCATGGAACCTGCGACCGGACTACTCTCGCGCCGGGTATCGCATGATGGCGGTTACTAATCCGAGTCTATGTCGTCGTACAGCGTTCCGATATTCACTAGCCATTGTCGGACTTTCATTAATGGCGCCAGTTCTAGACGTTACAAACTATTGGTTTGCTTTGGAAACAATTCCCTTAAACGCGTATTTCGCATACTTGGGTAAGTAAAAACACACCCAGACCAGCAATAATTTTAGTACCCTATTAACAAACAAAATTAGAAGCACATTTATCATTTTGGGCTGTTCTTGAGCTATGTTCTTGTAATTTGGCCATATGGTCACTTTTATTGTACAAGGACTCACACATGATTTTATTTCTGTGGAGCTCTGCCATATTTAATCTCAGCATACCTCCAATGGTGGCCACACTACTATGAAAAGAAAATTATTCTGCATTTTCACAACCAAGGCAAGCTGAAGTGTGGTAATAACAAATGGAGTCACGGCACCAACTTTCATTCGACTCTTCGTTCAACGGCTCAAAAGAGTTAGGAAAATGCAGAATGAGTTTCCTTTCAGATTCTGCAGTTTATTTTTCCTTATTTGGCGTTTTCGGGTTTTTAAACTATGTTTTCAGTTCCGCTTTCGGCTTTACTGCGCGCGGTCTAACAAATGACTGACTGTTGGTCTACTATTTATAAAAATGGTATAAGGGTGATAGGAATCATTCAAGTTTTGTCAATAAAATGTTTTGACCAAGACGTTAACCAGGTCTTTATCTTATTTGTTCGACATGTACGATAAAGTGTATGAATCTGATAAATAATCTATATAGACAATAATAAAAACTATATGCAAAACTGGTTTTAGCTCCAGCATAGCATCAAACTGAAAAAATGTCTATATTGCCGCCAGTCGAGCTGGTCTCCACAAAATCTCTTCAGCTCTAATATTAATTACAACATGATATATACATAAACTAATCTTCTTTTCAATATTTTTTTACAGCGTATAAATTTAACAAAAAGTCAGATAGCAAAAGCTCGAGAAGCCTTTTTAGGTTTTCACTACTGCACTTGCCAGCTTTGATGCTATTATTTTTGGCAAATAAAAAAGAATGGTATTTTAAAAAGAACGCAGAAGAAGAAACAATAAAAACAGATTCAAACTATATGGTTTTGAAGCCATCAAAAACTGCAACAAGTCTTGGAAACGTTTTACCTGTCGCTGTAGCCGAAGGACCCAGATAATTTTACATAATTTATGCATTATTAAGACTTGTAAAAATGTAATTTATAGTTAAATATAATTTAAGCTAGTCCTTTGACTTGTAAAATAAAAGTTGTATTCTGGAGCTTTATTATTCAGTTTATATTGATTGTAAAATGACTATTTGTTTTGATAGTGTGATGGCTCTCCTGTGATCTTACACTTTTGCTGGCAACACAGCATTCCCAAGTCGATCCAAATGTTCATTAAAAGTTATCCTGCCACTTGAGAGACACTTAGTAACAACTGATTGACGCATCAAAATAGCCGAGTATAAATTCAAGCATGTGACGTTCATATTGAACAGACGACGCTGATTGACAGTAAAGGCTGATTCAGCAAGCTGATTGCTGACTCACCTGAGGTCACCGCATCCGAAATCCCAGCTAAACCGATAGCGATCTGGGACTCAAAGTCAACAAAGCCGATAGGAATATCGTGGCAGCCACACGAAGAAGTCTTTAAGTTCAAAATAGACAGGTCAGTCGGTGACTTCACTAGTTTGGGGGTAATCTGGTACTGATCCTATGTCAGCGATTCAAGGACATGCCTCTGCCGACGTCCTAAGTCCTAAGATATGAGCCGCTCACCTTCTCGCAGATCTCTTGCCCCGACTCAAATCGCTATTCAAGGTTCCAATCGAACGAATTATACATTGGTCTGATTCGGAAATTACCCTTCATTAGATCCGATCCCACTCTACGTCGCTATCAACATTCGTTGCGAACCGAGTCTGGTGACCGAGGTCTGGTGATGCTACGTAGCGGAAAAATCACAAAACAGAACCCAGCAGACATTGTTTCGAGAGGTTGTGACGGAGAGGAAATCGTGCAGTTGATCAAGTTTGATAGACCAGAGTTTTTAAGGATGAAAAAGAGATCTGGCCCAAAAATCTGCGAAGAAAATCTGAAGATGAAGACCAAATGATTTAGTGCATGCAATCGAGGTATACTCGTCACACCTCAAACTGCTAAGATTATTCGTTTTCCGTCTCATCCGCAAACGTCAAGCGGGTGCGAGCTTTCCTTCGAGAGCTCTTCTCACCGCAGATGAGCTGGAGACCGTGCAGGTCGGGTCTCGCGTCCGCTAAGACCACTAAGCCCAAACCGAAGCCACGGAGACGCGTTAACTCCCGAGCACCGGATAACAGGCGGGCCGCTCACCGCACCCCCTCTAAAAAACAAATATGGTGGAAACTTATTTGCTTATTACTCTGCAGCTTTTAATGTCGATATTCACCGCACACCAGCACAGTGGCTGTGCTTGTCTGCATTTCTACCCATCAATTGACCAGAGCCTTTTTTGGCCAATTGTCAAAGTTGTGGAAAATCGTAAAAAATCATCTAAAAGAAATGGTGTCAGGTAATTTATTTTCGATTGGGATGCATTTTTAAAATTCAATCTTAAAAAGCCCACATCATGCAATCTTTCTGGAATGACGCCTTAAATTATATACCACAAAAGATTTGTTAATGCGTTGATATAAAGATCCTGTTGTGATATTATCACTTTGAGCAAACTCGAGGAGAGTCATAAAAACTAGAATCTAGAGAAACTAGAGCTAGTCTGTATTTCAATTCCAAAACTTAAAGTGCTTAGCGTCATAATTATTTTATAATTTAGATAAGAAGTTTCTTGATTTCATCGCTCTCTGCTGCTTCAATATAACTTTTGCCATCTGGAGTAGACTCGCTTTTATTTGCTCCCTGTAAGATATTGAATTTTAAAACTTTTTTAGAACATTTACAGATTTTTGTTATCAATCCAAACCTTTTCCAAAAGAAGCTCTACGCAGCTCTTGTGTCCTTCCCAAATAGCTGCAAGAAGCGGTGTAATGCCATGTTTATCCTTTTTCTGTGTTAGAGCATATAAGGATAACAGTAAATCAGATCATTTACAAGGGATGATAGTTTCTGATACTAAGAAGTTTTTAATACAGAGCCTACACATATCCATGGGTAAGTATATATGAATCAAGTATTCAAGTATTCAATTTTTGTGGGCGTGGAAAAATTGTAATTGTTCTTGATCTACGTATGCTTGCTTTCTTCATTCGGGATATTATAATGATCCGATTGCAATGTGTTTCTCAAATCAATTATGATTCTCTATGACTCTGCGCTTTCAGTGTTCTTGTATCTTCAAAATTATGGATAGTTTGCATAGTTTTGCACCATAGTTTGCACCACTTGAGGGTAGAAGGCCTGGATAAGTTTTGAAAGAACCTTCTTCTTATACACATCCATCCTTGCCTTCCCCAAATCTTGCTCAATCTCAATAGCACTCCGTATCGGGAATATTTTTGGATTAAATTCATTTTTATTGACAATAAAGATTTTTGCTTGGTTAGGAAAATGTAGAATGATGAACAGTTTAGTTTAGCGGAAGCAATTTTTTCTTTAAAAATCGCTATGGGAATGATTTCAAAACAGCAGTAAACTTATTTAAAATTACTTAAATCCGGCCAGTATCTACCTGCAGAGTTTAAGGACATACATATGTATCTAGTCCTTCAAAATGTTCGCTACGCACAGGAAGGATATGCGCAAAAAAGTTATATGACTTTATAAATATGTAGAAAACAGAAAAAAATCACAAAGCTCAATCATAACTTTTTGGAAACATGTTTATAGTCACACGGCCAGTCAGTAAGCCAATAAGTGGTGAAATTCGTACTGAGACTTTGCCGGTCACTGTATATAATACGTGTGTGTGTATACTGTTTTTAGAGAACATAATTAAATCGGCTAAACTTACATTAACATCGGCTCCTTTTAGAATCAAGAACTCGAGCACCTTTAACTGACCAAAATCAGCCGCATAATGAATTGGGTACCTTCCTTTAATCTCCTCATTTACTTTAAGAACCTGTCGAAAAAAAGAATACAATTAAATGCACTTTTAGAACTTGCATGCAAACACACACATCGTTTTTGAACGCTTCTTGCACAGCATCAAACTCTCCGTTTTTGATAGTCCAAATAACATTTTCACTCATTTTTATTAATCATACAAAGATTATTTAGGTGGATAGGAAAGAATCTTGCGATATATCGCTACTAATGTTTTTAAATATCGATCGACGCACTAGAAAATTATCGAACACTAGGTGCAATATTATTGCCAAAAAAAAAATAAATATTATGATGTACAAATTAGTTGTCTATTTCTTCTAGATTGGCAGATACCGACAATCCATCAAAAAAAGTAGTAGCCAAAATATATGATATGAATATGAATTTATACGACAGAAAATTTTATCGCCTGCAGCTATTTGATATTTTTGACAGACTGACGAATTCATCAAAGACTTGTTATCAGTCATGCTGCGGTTATCGGAAATCGGACAAATTTGCGGTGTGACCTTAAATAGCCTAATTTCGTACTCCGGTTTTCGCACAGCGAAAATTTAATGGTTATAGCCAGACAAGCTAGGTCTTGAGACTGAACTACCACCATATTTGATGATTAATTTGTTTCAATATTTATTTATATGCAAGATCATTTATAATTACAACTCAAACTTGAAAATATACCAAAGCGAAAATAAATGGCGAATTCCTGAATTCCCAAAATTCTCGAAATTCCGAAACAAAACCTTTTATTTTAATTAATAACTAAAAGCAAAAATATTTTTTTATAAATCACATCAAAACAATTTGGGAAAGAAACGCTATCGATGGCATAGCAAAACTTTGAGAACAGAGGAACAAACAAATTTTATATCTAACGAAAATAGCATATTTGCAGAATATGTATTATTATACTCGACACTCGAAGATGGATATCTTATTTTTGGCGTACAAGGACGACTGTCCATAAGGTTTATATATATTCTTAATCAGCAACAATAGCCGAGTCAATAAAGTCCCGAAGAGCGATAAGATCTCTTAAAATGGCATGAAATTCATGTCATGGCGCAGCATTGTGTTTATACTTGCACAATGCTGACTATTTAATTTCGATTGCTGAAACGTGATTGCGTTACCCGCTCCGGCGTTCATCTAGCGCCACTTCATCATCCCAGCAGCTCATTTGCATATGTTCGTGTGGAAAACACTATATTCTCACAAAAAACACTAGAAATATTGAATATCAACCGCTCGTAAAATGTTTAAGAAAAAACCCTTTCAATAATTTATTCAGTAATTTTTGCAGACCACAGTTTCGTTCCCTCTAAAAAAATGGTACAATTTTGTTGACCAGCGTAATCGAACGAGTTTTCATCGTACATTTTTACTGGCACGTTATAAACAATTTGTTCAAATAACTAACAGAATCTAATCCATATATATATCACCTTAGCAAAGTATGCCATCTCGGCATACATTTTCAGTGTTCCATTTCATCTGTCTCTAAAATTATTAGAAATGTCTATGCTAAGCCTTATAAAACAGATGTTTTGCCATTCAGGTTGATTACCGTCAAAGCCATACCAGAAAAATGCTTAGGAACACTATCAGCCGCTTGTTACAAAATAATTCTGTAAGTTTCAATATCGATTATATGTAACGAAAGTGCGTAATATGACCATTTTTTAATAGCTAAAATGTGTTACCGGAACTACTTCTTCTCGGAGTATAAATCTCATTCCCATGGTGGTAGAACAAACTGGCAGAGGAGAACGGGCCTATGATATATTCTCGCGACTGCTGAAAGAACGGATTATTTGCCTTATGGGAAACATAACCGATGACATTAGCTCTACCGTGGTTGCTCAATTGTTGTTTTTACAATCTGAGAATGTCAACAAGCCAATCCACTTGTATATAAATTCTCCGGGTGGCGTTGTTACTGCTGGTCTTGCCATTTACGACACTATGCAGTACGTTAAGCCGCCTATAGCGACGTGGTGCGTTGGTCAAGCATGTTCAATGGGATCACTTTTATTGGCTGCAGGAGCACCGGGAATGCGATATTCATTACCTAATGCCAGAATTATGATACATCAACCCTCTGGAGGCGCACAAGTATGTTTAATTTCTTCATTTCCTTTTGTCAATAATAACATTTAATATCCAACAATGTACTTACTCTAGGGTCAAGCCACCGATATCCTAATACATGCCGAGGAAATTATCAAAATTAAACGCCAACTTACTAGCATATATGTAAAGCATGCTAAAAACTCGTACGAAGAAATGTGCCAACGAATGGAGCGGGATCATTTCATGACCCCCGATGAGGCCAAGATACTTGGTATTATTGATCACGTGCTTGAACACCCACCAGAAACAGTCTCAGACAGTGGGCCGACATCTGATGGTGGTAAAACTGCTGGTAAATCTGTTTCTGATGAGCCCCAGAGGAAAAGGTCAAACCAGGCAGCTTAAGATCTTTTCATTTACGGAAACCCAAATTCAAGCTTTATCTTTAAAATTGAAAAGCAACTTTCATATAAAAACTATTTTTTCAATACTTTTGTCAATTTAAAAAAAAAAAAGAACACATATATATATATATATTTATTTAAATATATCTAATTCAGACATAACTACATTTGCATACGCAAATGTTTGACAGATGAAAGAAACTAGAAATCTATGCTTGACTTGTAGCTTTGATCCAGTACAATTATTTCCGAGCTCACAGGGTCTTTAACTTTGATCCATTAAAATAATTTCCGAGCCCCCAGCGACCGAATCCTTCTGTATATACTCGTAAATTTTAGCCAATTCTGGAGTTTCCTTAATTGATTTTAGAAAATCAATTAAATGCTGATTTTTCTCTAAGCAGGACAATTTTTGATTATTGGATTAGGCTGAGGTATATGTCTCTATGAATACTTACTTGCTTTGGGTATTTGAGAAAGTGCAGACACGGCGCGAAGTGCGGAACGTTTCAGTTCATCTTGCTTTTCGTATTCCTGTTTCACGGAATTGGCTTTCACCTTATGTGTACAAGTATCACGTAGTTGTTGAATAAATTGATCAAGTCCTAGGACGGGAAGCAACAATTACATATCGAATATAACCATATTTAAAAATATATTTTACTTAGCAACACCTTATCCGGACACAATACGGCTAAACGAGCAGTCATTAGGTACGTCAACATCTTAATGTCGTAGTGGTCGCAAAGTCCAGCTTGCACATGATCTAGAAATTGCATAACATCTACACGATCTAAACCCTGCTCAAGCAGTGTATACATGCACTCAAAAGCAGCTTTACGGATATCCAGACCATCGTCGACTGTGTGTTTAAACGGTCCCATTTCTACCTCTCGAATAAGTTCACTCTTAACTTTTGTTTCAGAATACAACCATGGCAAAAGGGTAGGTAGCAGGTCGCGCACCAGGCTTGGCTTGTTGTGCACAGCTGAATTGAAAGCAACAAGAGCAACGCGACGCACTTGGGGTTCTGGGTCACGAAGCGCGAAAAGGAATTCTCCAATGCTTTGTTTAAGAAGGACATCTATGGGTTGTGGCTGATCGGAAATGGTGAATTTGATTGAAGAGACAACAACAGTACGCATAGTAGCACTCTCCGATCGCAGTGCTTGCTGTAATTGCGGCAGTAATTCGTCAGGGTTAACCAGTACGAGCTTACCAAGGCATTCGGCCACCACATTACGTGAACCTTCTTCTGAGCACTCACAATGCTTGAAAAGTTGAGTCCATATGGATGGCACAGATGGTAACAATTGGGCGAGGCCACAAGGTGTTACAGAAAGAGACGATATAACTTCCTTTAAGGAATGAAGAAGCAAATATTGTCGCTTGGGCTGTACTTCAATTTCTTTTAAAATAAGCGGCAAATATGTCTGCAAGCTGCCAACAGATACCGCTCCAAGGGCATGTGACGCTGCTGCTTTCACGTCTTCGGAGGTTGCACCAAAGCAGTCTATAATAGTTTTTGGGAGCACTTGTATGGAGCTCAGATCAAAGTGCCTACCTATTTCTCCAATTGTTAATAAACAAAAGATGACTTCTGTGTCGTTTCGTTTTTGTAGGTCTGTTATCAGCTTTGTTGCTAATGGTGTGGCCACTTGCGAGCATTGTTGAGTTAGAGCAGCGATGCACTTGGCTGATGAATGATATGCTTGTTTATGAAGTTGTAATGGTTCAATTGGAGACGTAGTTGTACTTCTAGACGTCATGTCACCACCAATCAAGACTGGCGCCATAAGTTTTGACACAAGCGAGTGATAGTCTAAGCCAGGCAACTGCGTTTGAACCAAAGCTTGAAACAACTCCAACGTGCAGTTCAATGCTGTTCCCTATAAAGACAGAAAATTCCTATTACATTAAAAAAAATCGTAACTAAAAATGATTTTACGTACCTGCAACAATGGTGACCGAACTAGAATAAGTACTGATGGTAAAAACTGCTCATGTATGCCAACTAATGCTTGTGGCTGCCTACGGGCTACAGTGCTTAGGAGCGTTAAAGAATACTGAGCTACGTGTAAATCTGTATCAGATACGAGTGGTGGAATTTCTACTATTGCTGTCTGCAGTAGATTCGGTTCAAAGTTGCTTGAATAGTTGATAACAATTTTGTTAATAAGATCCAAAGAGTGGAGCTTCAGGGCACGATGGTTCTTGCGCAAGAATGTACCTAAAGTCGGTAACACATCATGCAAAATTGGCGTGAGGTCTATACGTAACGTGGATGCTGCAATCATAGTGAGCGCTTTCACACTGCTCAGCCGGGTTACTTCGTTCTTAAGGCGTTCCATAAAAATTGGTAAACAAATGCACAGTTCAGTTTTTAGCATGTCTCCCATATTAGCAATAATTTGTCCCATGCATGCTATAGCTCTTTCCTTCACCTCCTGATCTACGTCAGTGACTTTTAGTTTTTGCAGCGTGCAAGAATAAACCTGCCCAACAAAGGGTGTCGCATCGAAGTTAGATTTTGAATCATTTGTATCCAATGGTCGAATTACTTTAACAAGTTGCTGTAACACCATTAATGCTTCTGTGGCAATTTTATAAAATGGATCGAAAACTGAAGTCACTACTAGAGGAACTAGTGACGGTATGTGTGGATGAAACACACTCGGTGGATGACCTTGAAGTAGAGAATATAGAAAACCTAGCGACTCGATTTTCATATTACTTGTCGAACTCTTATCATTTAACGAATAACTTATGCCGGGCACAACGCTGTCTAAATGAGGACCTAAAGCTCCTGGTAGTGAGTTTAAGAGCTCTCGTAGTAGCAAGAAGCAATCCTGACGCGTTTTCATTGATTTTTCTCGCATTAGCGGTTGTACCGCTTTGACGATTAGTGGCAGCTGCTCCATTAATAATGAAGTTGGACTTGATATTTGATCCATGGAGTCGGGGTCTGGAGTCACATCATCGGTCAGACGCGTGCTCTTAAGCAATGCAACATATGCGTGAAATATATCAGACTTTACATTTTCCTCTCTTTCTTTAAAACGAGCTATTAAAGCTGGGCTTAAGGTACGATAAAAATCTTCAATAAGTTCTTGTCGAGTCGCAATTAAAACTTCTAGACACTTAGCTGCAGCTCGTCTGACCTTCCAACTCATGTCGTCGTCATCACTGTATTCTTCGCTGTCAACGTATTCATCATCTTCGGTATCCATTGCATATCCAGTGTCACCATCATCGGTCTCATAGTTGTAGTTTGGATCATAGGTAACATATTTCAGGCAAAGTGCCAGAATCTTTTAACAAAGCAGTGAATGAATATAACAGATATACAGATTACTGAAAGATTACGTACCATAGATATGTGTGGATGTATGGCATCGGGACAGCGCATAACAAATGCTTCACAGGCCTGTAGACAAAACTCACGTAATTCATCGTCATCCTGCTCGCTGTATTGCTCCAGAACACGCATTGAGCGTTTAATAGTATGATTACAAAGCCGATGTCCAGCCTGGCGGCTACAGAGATTAACAACAGTTAATACCTTAGTAATATTGATATTTATTATGTCTTACCATATTGAAGCTAGACACTGAATGTACGTTCGAATCGCAGCAGGATTTGGTGGTTTTTCGAGTCCATCAAGAAGATGATCAATGACGCCATTATAGGCATTGGTATTTGCTTGCATGAGAAGAAATGAAAGTGCTACGATAGTACGCTTTCGTACAGCTTGACGGGACGAAGCCAATTGTGGTATTAGTGCTTTTAATATGGTACTATGGAAGGGAACTAAAAACTCGCCAAATCGAGAAAGTAGGTCTGCCAGAATATCAAGAGACTCTAATTTTACTGAAACATCTTCCTTTTCAATGGCCGTACTTAATTTTCCTGTTATGCGCTGGCAGACATTTGGGGCAAGAGAGTTTGAAGACTGAGGGAGTTCAGCAATTACTGTTTTTAAACCAATGCTCGAGATGTCTCTTAGCTGTTCTGTGTTTGACATCATATTGGCACAGAGGGAATCAACAATTGTCTCTACTTGGATTTCTTTTACTTTGTTGACTAAGGGGCCCAGACACTTTACAGCTAGATTCTGCACTTCGCCGTTTTTATCCTCCAATAGTTTTAATACCATTCGGACTACTTTTTTTTCCGAGTCATCATCAAGAATAATACTATCCTTTTGCAATTCCATCATTAAATCGTTTGTTGCCATAAACCGAAAATCTTTATCGGTTGAGGTCATCTGCATGTGTAAAACTCAACTATATATGTATTTCAATCATTGCGGATATAAAAATCTATACGTACCTTTTCCAGCAAATTTGCAATTTGGTGGTATTGATGGGACGACATATTGTAGTCTTCGCAAGTATTTTTGAAGTGGTTATATTATAAATACGTTATATTTGAAATATTTGGAAATATGTTTGAAACTTCACTAACTTTATTTTCCTGGAAAATTGTATACTAAAATGTTCCGGCAGAAAATTCGAAGAAGCATACCAAAGCAGTTTGGTTATCGATGTCTAAATTATACATGAGTTATGTTATCATTGACATGGACATAGCGCTAGAAATTTGGAATAATGGAATGAACATCAAATCAAATCTATATATTATTATAATCACAAAATTATATCAAAATTAAGATTGTCTTATTGTCATTATTTTTAATATTCGTTTTTTTTTCTTAATCATGTTGCATTGTGATATTGTGTATTTTGAAGCCATGCTAAGCAGCCGCCAAGGTGGAGATATGGCGATTAGATATTTAACAAGAATATACTGAGGATTTACGGGAGCACACATGTACAAACAAAATTGTAGAATATAGTCAAAAAAAAAACCGACTACACCCTTTATGTAATATGTGTATTTAATGCAATTAGCTTAACAGAAAACACCTCCTCGTCGAATTAATAAAGATGTGTTTACTTGCATCCTAAGCAGAGGGCGTTAAGCATTTATTCACGCTTTTATTTTTGCGGGTTTTTGCGAAGACAGAAAGAAAAACGGAGGATTGTATTGGTGCCAATCAGTGTTATACTTTTTTGTACGTGAGCGGCAGCTGCAGCACTTTTTTATATGCACATAAGATATGACCTTGCATTGCAACAAATTTCTTTGTTGGTAAAACGAATTTAATGGAATAGGCAACTTATATTGCATTTCGTTGAAATTTCAGAAGAAGGCCCTTACGCACAACAATTGGTTGTCGAATTTGAGGAGGAAGTGGGGAATCTGTGTGGTCTATTTGAAATGGAGGAAAGAGTAGCTGGTCTGATAGTCCCTAAAACAATTAAATCTTATTTTATCATTAGATAATACATTTTTGTGGACCCCTCCTCCCATAGTGTGTGGGAGAACTTCTACATCTGTAGAAAATGGCCGGGTATAATTCGGTTGCGTTCCACTTCATCGCAGATAGCAATAACGCGTTCCTTATTTGCTTGTATCGATGGGACGCGAGCTCTGCGACGATAACTTGACTCATATATTCGATTGATTTTTTAATGTAATTCCTATCGCTACAACAATTTAGTGCCCGCAAACATATGTTTGAATTTGATATCTGCTACTATAACTAACTAAGAAAATTTCGTTGGCAGAAATTTATTGAAGAATGGAGCAGATTTTTTTGGCCAAGGAAAATCCAGGTATGCATTCTATACAATATATTAACTGTTGCATTTTATGAGTTTCTCTCTATTTATTAAAATCTAGTATCGTCGATATCCATCAAAAAGAATGCATTGTCTATTAATAATAGTAGCATAAAACAAAATGCCAGAAAATTAGTTCTGGGAAAGCTGGAAAATGTGATGCATCAAAACCAAACGCCATTTAAAAGTGATTCCATATCATTCCCTAAGAGCGTTGCAAAATTGCCACTTCAGAATTTCCATAGAAATTATGATAATGAACGTGGAGAAGCCATTCTGAAAGTTACACCTAATTACTTGGGTCTCTATTCTTTAAAAAATGAAATATGTTCCCAGAGTGCCTATGAAAACTTATTTGATTATATGGACTTTTCGAGTACGAAGTGCTTGAATAAATGCTGGAGACGTAAGTCGCTTAAAATTTGTATTCTCTTCAATCGATTACACATATTTAAATTACTTTAGAGACTTCATAACTTTAAAAAACGCAGTTCTATGGTCGCTCGTTGGCAGATCTGCCCTGTGTGCTGTGTCGTCTAATTAGGGATCCAGTGGTCTCAGTCCGTACCGGTCTCTCCAGAGGTCTAGATCCTCGAAGAATCCTCTTTCGAACAGCCGCAGAGGCGAGGCTTTACACTCTATTTCAGAGGTTTGCAGCATCCTATGCACAGTGAAAAGGAAAGTGTTGTGATGCTGCCGCGCACCTACACGCGTAACCCAGTTTGTTGCTGCTAACATAATGTTTCGTTTTTCCTGCTGTCTACTTATAAAAAATGTGAATATTGGGTGCCGATCCCTTGCTTTATTTCCTCCATGCAACTGCGACAGAAGTCATGTTACGACTCCAATCAATGTTCGAAACTCGTTTTTGTAAATGCACTTTTATAACTTGTTGTACACGTGAGAAGAGACTCTCAGCGTTACGTCTTAACTCGCGTTTGACGCATTGTATTTTTTTTAGTTATGACCGTCTCCAAGGAAATTATCATTAATGTGTACACGCATATATCGCCCCTCTTTGCCAAATTATGATCAGCGAAAATTAATTCAAAACTCACTTTTATGTTAAATTGTTCTATAATATTTAATTCGTCATCCATTGGCAGCTTTACTTTTTGTCGCTAATGATCATTTCGCAAAAGGAGGTCGACATGTACATTCGTATTTAAGTATGTATAATATATCTGCTTCTTAAAATGATTTTTTTATTTTTTTCTAGCCATTGCTGAAATATGGTTGGATAATCAATCTGGTAAAAATACTTTTACTCAAACAATTTTAAATGATCTTGGCGACTTAGTGGAAACTTTGGAAACTGAGTGCTGCATCTCAATATACAATGTTTTTTGTGACAACTTTGACAGGGACAATTGTTCCAAACAAGATATTGATAACACTGGGACTGAACAATGCGAGTATAAGTTGGACTCACATATGGCGCTGCCAAATTTAGATGATATAGATATACCTTTTTAGACATGATAAATTAAGCACGCTGACGTCCTATCGGGCGTTTGTCTCTTACTAAATTAATATACTTTAAATAAATTTTAAATTGACATTCCCTTGTTTTTTGATGTGCCCATTACATATGTTAGTTAAAGTCACCAATAAAATTTTAATGATATATTAACAGTTGAAATACAACAATACTACATTTTGCTAAAGGAAATATACATTTGCGTTAAGTTCTGTTTAAAAACTGTCTTTATTTCTTACAGTCGGACCTTACATAACATATCTAAGGGCTACGGGCTCGAAAAATATTTTTTTTTGTATTCTTTTTTAAATCGACCACTCCCTCACCGTCTCACCGTCTTGGCTACGTTGGCAAAGCATAAGCTGAGCCGCATCCCTGTCTGTCACTCTCCCCTCTCGCAGCCGAACACCGGCCTCATACCCTTCTACGGGTATTGTGAGGTATCTTGACTTAGTGCCGAATCTCTGGCAATAAAATTGAACTCGATGCTCTTTCTTAATAAATACAAATAAACAGGAAAAATATACGGAAATAACAATTTTATTTCATACTAGCTGTAGACTGTCAGGAACAGTCAAAAACGAGGGGGAACGTTGTGAGTTGCTGCGGACACCGCAACTCTACAGTTATACCCGATACTAAGTCAGTATGGCTCTCCTCCGGCAGACGCCGCTTATATTAATCGACACGACAAAGAGTGCGTGCGAGAGAGACAGAAAATCAGTCTGAGCGTGACGTCGGGCGCTGCGTAGCCAGTGCAAATTGATTTGTTTCCTTTCGCTATAAAAATAATCTGATCTGATCCAGATTCAGCAATCTGATAGATATGGTCATTCTCTATGATTCTGCGTTTTTAGTTTACTCGAATTTGCAATATTGTGGATGCAACAGATTTTCGTCCTTTGTGTGGGCGGGAGGGGGTGGGGCGAAATTTTGAGATATACGTTTTATAGTGAGATCTAACAGGAGTGCGGATACCAAATTTGGTTACTCTAGCCTTAATAGTCTCTGAGATCTATGAATATCCCCAGATCTGCATCCTTTGCGGAGGCGGAAGGGGGTGTGGCGAAATTTTGAAACAAACTCGTCTCGGTCCGATATATTAGGAGTGTGGATACCAAATTTGGTTGCTCTAGCTTTTATAGTCTCTGAGATCTAGGCGCTAATGTTTTACTCTAAGCAAAGCCGCCTATGCTACGTGTGTGTTAGAGAGAGACAGGGCGAGAAAAAATTAAATTGTTTTCGTGATGCTGGCTATAATAATAATACGATCCAATTCAGATTCTGCAGTCTAAAAGATATGGTCATTCTCTACGATTCTGCGTTTTTGGTTTTCTTGTATCTTTAAAATTGTGGAAGCCACAGATATTCGCCCTTTGTAGGGGCGGAAGTGGGCGGGGCAAAGTTTTGAAATATTTTTGGAGCAGTGACATATCACAGAAGTCTGGATCCAAAACATCGTTGCTCTAGCTCTTATAGTCTTTGAGCATTAGGCGCTGAAGGGGACGGACAGACGGACAGACGGACGGACGGACAGACGGACAGACGGACGGACGGACAGACAGACATGGCTCAATCGACTCGGCTATTGATGCTGATCAAGAATATATATACTTTATGGAGTCGGAAACGATTCCTTGTGGACGTTACACACATACACTTTTACCACAAATCTAATATACCCCAATACTCATTTTGAGTATCGGGTATAAAAAGTTTGGATCTTGTTATGGGTTTTCCGCTTTATGCGATCAATTTATTTATTTATTCTATTGATGCAGAGCGTCACACCTTTTCACAATATAGTTTCCTTTTTCTTTTGCTTTTGCAATTTATTTTCTACACAGAGATTCCGAATGAATACAAGAAATACTCTCGTATTCATGAAGCTTAAAATAAATAAAAGCATGTACAATCATTATGTTCAATCTTTGTCTTTGCAAATCCGAGACGTCATTTCGTGCAATGGCTCCAATTCCTTGCTTGATATCATATCGAATTCTTTTACAAAATAATAAAAATGTTTATAGCAAGCATTAACGTGCGCCTCCTGTAAATAAACAAAATGTAGGAGCATGTTATTCACCGAGTTAAGATCGCAAAAGCAGCCAAGGAAACGTAGATTTATAAAGAGCAGAATACTATAGTGCTCCGACAATAATATATCCGATTCTAGGAGTAGGGATGAAAGGAGAGAACATTCTCTACTGGGAAAAGATTATAGTGCACCCTCTCGGTTTACATATGGAAAAGGAAAAGCGAGTGTGCGTCTAAAATCTGATAAAGTTCACTGGTTTATGAGACCAAAAGCATGATCCGAACAACCTAGGATGCTTGCTTCAGCTCGTAGCGATGTAGTTATGTATATGGCCGCTTGAAAAGGTCCCACCCCCTTCCACCTAACTCCCCTAATTTACAAGATAAAGAAACTTCTCGATGAACTAGGGATGTTTCCCAGATCTTATCGGACAAAAAAGAAAATTTACGTTCCTTTAATGACGTCAGACTACGAGTAGAGAGCGGACCCATCAAAATCCCTAATGTGGTCATTCAGCTTCATAAGCACGGATTTACAAAATGCAGCATACAGTTGATCCAATATAAACCGACACGTCGCAAGTAGTCTTCACTCTACAACAATTCGGTCGTATCCGAGAAAAAGGGATTGCTGAGCTTACTGAGTAAGCATTCTGATAAGTAACTACAGAAGAATAAGTTAATTTTTTGGATACCGGTACTGCACAGACAGTTTCGTGAGCGAGGAAGGAGGAACTAAATAGATGGATAAATTATACAAAAAGTTTCTAAAAATAGAATTGCGCCTAGAAAACGTTGTCAGTTTAGCTGAGAAAGTGTATCTTACTATGTAATAAATAATAGATAATAATTATTATCATGAGAGTAGAAATTACATATATCCTTAATGGCTTACATTAACTATCGGTTTATAACAAATTGAAATTACTTACAGCGCCGATGCTCACGATTCTGTCAAAATGGTGAATGTAGACGTGTACGAAAACACGGAACAATCGCGTTAGAATTTTACGACAAAGTGCAACAAAAGTTTTTGGAAATGGAACACCTGAAAAAATATCATAAATATTATATATTATTATTATTCGGATAAATTCATACGTATACAGTGCCAGACTTAAGTGCTCCCACAGCAATAACTTTTGACTTTACTGCTGTTTTTGGCATTGCTCCGTAGAGTTTATCTAAAAATGACTAGACTCTTGTAGGCTAAAACAAGTATCAGTTGGTAAATTTGTTCGTTCTGATTATCAAATAGTAAAACACCATTGTTTTTTGTTTGCAGTTTTTTAAATGCATTTTTGTTGTTTTATTGTCTGCCTCAAAACGTTCATTTTTTTTCTAGAAGTCAGAAATTGTTAGTCACGAAGACGATCTTTTTTTACTTTCGACGATATAGGCTAGATTAGCCGTTTGACCCACTGCGCAAAGGCTTAAAGTTTTCTTTTTTTTGAATATAATTCATTGTTGTATTCGAATTTACACGTACTTACCAGTGGATACGGGAAACAAGGCTTCATTGTTAATTTGAGTCTCAATCCAGTCCATTAGGTGTTCAATATATTTTTGAGCCGGGAGAGCAACTGGTTTTTTATAGCTGAAACAGTAAATTAAGAAAGGTAAAAATTTCAATTAAAAACTTTGAAAAAACTGCTGGATTTACACATCAGGAATTATGTAGGGGACTGATGTCAACAAACCAGTATGCTTACACCAAAAGGGTAATCGGTGGAAACGATACTGCATTCGCTAGTAGCCACCATCGAGGGAGCCCTTCATAACAAAAAGGATGCACTATGAGTACTGATAAACCCGGAAAATTCGATATCGGAACTACGAACGCTATAATGGATCGCAACACGCACCCATCAATTAACCTCTGGATAAAGAACCATCGAAGTTGTAGACGTAAATGTGTAAATGCATCTCTCGAATTGAGTTGCGGAGATACAGAACATCACTTCACTTTCAGTGGCAGACTTAGATTCGGTATTTTGGTTTTTGAATTCAAGAATCCAATCCAACCCAAAATTCTCATTTAAGTTTGACAGAAGCGGGTGTGTCATTGAAGAAATCATCGCCAATTTGGAGCCAGGCAGAGCCTACCGGAAAGTTTCTTCCTGGGATTGCTCATCGACTATTCCTGTGAGCCACATTTGAGGCGGAGTTATGTCGTTATTTTTTCAACCGATCTGCAATATCTGAAGGAAACCCATATCGCTCTTAGGAATGCCCAAACTGAATCATAATGATAAAACGTGGTATGATGTAATTCTGCAGCTAATCATATTTTGATATCAATTTGGTAAGGTGCATAAAAACTTACATCTCTCCATCTGCCCACAAATACTCATAACGTGAGCCTCCAGACATAGTTGGACATGTTGATTCATCGCAATACTCGGAAACAGTACCGTAAATAAGGTTGATACGATTGAAGAAGTCCACAACTTTGTATTAAAATCGAAAAAATTTTACATTTAGAACTTTTGTTCGTGTAGAGATTGTTAACAGCTGCAATGACCACTTACCATGCACCGCTAGCCAGTCATTCATGTTCTCCCCTGGAGGTAACCGCACCACCTGACGTAAATTTATGCCAGATTGAAGACTAGCCTGGGCTTGTTTGTAGAGAGAATATCTAATTGTGCCTGCCGCAAATCGTTTTTTGGGCCTAAAAGTCTGCAAATAGATGTTTTGATTTTTAAAAATGCAGATGACGGGGCAGACGCTGTATAAATATTCATTTGGTTGACTATCGTACTTTTCCTTTTTGAAAGAACTCAACAAATCCATTTAAAGCCATATTATTGTTTAGTTCGAAACACAGGTAGTAATATACAATTGGCATTACATTTTAACGTGAATTAATACATAAATATTTACGTTTTTTATACTACTCTAGTGAATGTACAACGCAATGTGAAAACAATCGAGAGTACTATCGATGGGTGGACAAAATAATAACGGTATTCATTAAAGCAATTCAAGTTAACTACTGCTTTTAACTTGAACTTGAATATATGTATATTTTTATCACCAACTTCCTAGTGCCCAGTACAGGAAAATTGTTCGCTACTAACAGTCTTATGACATTAGACATTGCTAACTGACTAGTTGCAAAAGCAAGGATAGCCTTTTGGGAAGAGCATGCGGTAAGAGCGAGAGAGACAACTGCGTTAGGTGGGCTTTCTAGTTAACGCTGCTTTCTAGCAGCGCAATGGTAGATATGATCGATTCGAATGATATCGGATTACGTTTCAGTCAAAACGTTAAGTATTCGTTATAAGTTGCTCCTGTTTTCAAAAATTTTGTCATCGATATGTTTCGTTTAGTCATCGATTCTGGCACTCAAAAACAGCTGACCTGCTTGCTCTAAAAGTAAACAGCGTGATACACATTATTTCCGATCCAAATTCGAGGTTGGGTTAAGAAAAAATTAAGGCACAAGCTAAATTGCTCTAGTAATGGTGTTAAATTTATGTTAATGCATCAATAAGTCATCCATATTTCCGTTTTAAAAAGCGCTGCGGACATCGGTAGACACTGGCACGAATATACTTCAGCAATTAGGGAGCAGCTAGCTTAATAAATAAATATAAAACACATGTACATACATTTAAGTTGCTACAATATACGCGAGTTCATGGAAAAAACAAATAGAGTTACTAAACTGTTTGTATTGGGAAAGGCTTATCAATATTTTCTAAAGCTGTATTTGTGTATTAAGTAAATCTAGCATTGCAAAATTTATTCCTCTTCGAAATCATAAATTTGTTTTTTTTTCCAACGTCAACATGAGTTTTTGCAATAATATTTTTTATTTTTGAACCACAGTTAAAACTATTGTTAATGTACCCATTTTTGTTAATTCTACAAAAATTCACAGAAAATTTTGTGTTTGTTTGTGTCGTCAGCTCTTGTTTTATGGATATTTGATGCTGAAAGTATGAATCGATGTTTCACATCTATCTAAAGTTTCACCGTTCCCCCGAATAATGTCATATAATTATTGAGTACAAAGAGAATTAATTAAACATAATAATATGTATAAATAGATGAATGCGTGTAAATATGATACTTCCCTTGAATTAACAAGCCACGCAGGCCCATAAACAAATGTATTAGTTAGTCCATTTTGTATTTTGGGTACAATTCAATTCCATATTCCAAATTGACGATTTATGTTGATTTGTCGAATTCCAAGTGGCTTGTCAATACAATATAGAAATCTGGCAACTTCCAAATAAAGAAGCATCTTAGAACGCGGAAATTTGAATTAGTGTTTTGTATTAATAATTTTTAGAAATGGAAGAATTTGAGAAAATTGAGAAGATTGGTGAGGGCACGTACGGTGTTGTTTATAAAGGCCGCAACCGAATCACGGGCCAAATTGTAGCAATGAAAAAAATTCGCTTGGAGTCTGACGACGAAGGCGTACCGTCAACTGCGATCAGGTAACCCGTATTAATTTTAAACACCCCAATATGTATTTAATGTTTCCTTTTTACATATATCCTTAATATATTTATTAGTATTATTAACCCCATTAGCTCATTTTATATATGAATGTACGTACATGGAGGCATGTAATGGATTTTAGTGATCTTGTGCACTACGTGTGCTTGGTACTAACATATGCCGATTAGCTAGAGAAGAATATAAATGCTTCTATCTGAATTGGTTTCGAGCTGGGGCTATTCACATTCGAATTCCCTTTGAACAGAAATTTGACAAACAAATATATCTGTGGATGCCCAGCTAAATTTAAATGTTGTACCTTCGAAACAATTAAGAAAACCCAGTGAAAAAATACCTGCATCACGAAGCTGTAGAGAACCTGCAAGCCGAGATGCCTATGTCGGTTTTACATACATATATGTATATCTTCAATATGATATACATACGTATATATTAATGCGATTTAAATCCCTTTTAGTTACGTTTGCACAGGTATATAATATAGTATTTTCGATTGTTCCAATCGCAGATTTATGGTCTGCCTTATCAGAGCTATGTATGTAACTTTAGAAATGTAAGTCTAAGCTGGGTTGCCACCAGTTCGATACAAAAAGAAAACGAGCTAGAGCATTATATACCTCTCGATATCACTGATTTATGATCAGTCGTAGTTCATAGTTAAGGTATTGAAGGAAGGAAACTTCTAAAGCCCTCCAGTTGTAGTCAGTCAGTGCGCTTAGCAAGGCACACTTACTTACGCAAATGGCGCTTGACGTTCGCTTCCGACAAACTTCTCGGTGGAATACAGCAACAGAAGAGAAATTCAATATCGGTCTTTGCTTGACCGAAGAGCGAATCGAGCAAAAACATATTTGATCAGGTGTTTTCTGCCTCTTGTCTTTTTCAGTCCACTAGTAGTTACATAGTTCCCAACACAGGCTCTATCGAAACTCAACACCACCACCTATTGTGTACTGGCTAAAATATTTCGACACAATTATAAAATTTACTTCTACTTGTTGTTTCAGAGAAATTTCTTTGCTTAAAGAACTAAAACATTCAAATATCGTCAGTTTGGAAGATGTATTAATGGAGGAAAACCGCATTTACTTGATATTTGAATTTTTATCAATGGATCTAAAGAAATATATGGACTCGTTACCACCAGAGAAACTTATGGATAGTAAACTTGTGCGAAGCTATTTGTTTCAGATAACAAGTGCTATTTTATTCTGCCATCGTCGTAGAGTATTGCATCGGGATTTGAAACCTCAAAATTTACTGATTGACAAAAATGGCATAATTAAAGTTGCCGACTTTGGACTGGGAAGATCTTTTGGCATTCCTGTCCGCATATACACTCATGAAATTGTGACTCTGTGGTACAGAGCACCCGAGGTATTACTGGGCTCTCCCCGATATTCATGTCCCGTCGACATATGGTCAATCGGATGCATTTTTGCCGAAATGGCAACACGAAAACCGCTTTTCCAAGGAGACTCTGAAATCGATCAATTATTCAGAATGTTCAGGTAATTATATTTATTAATTTTTACTTATTTTGGAAGTGGGTGTGTAATACCCAGAAGCAAGCGTTCTCGACCCCATAAAGTATATAAATTCTTGTTTAGCATCAATAGTCGAGCCATGTCCGTGCCGATGAGCGCATAGATATCAGAGACTATATTAGCTAGAGAAACCATATTTGGTATCCACACTCCTGTGTGGAAACCTTCTGACGAAAATATGTAGCGTCCACAATTTTTCAAGTTGCAAGAAAATCAGAGAATAACCATATCTACCAGATTGCCGAATCTGGATCAGATGGGATCATTATTATAACCAAAAGGAACAAAGCAATTTGCAGTGGCTACGAAGCGCCCTTTACGCCCTCTGATTTTATATATACTTGATAATTTTTGTTTACCGTTTTCCTAAGAACTAATTTGTACTTATTCTTATTCATTTACAGAATTCTCAAAACTCCAACTGAAGACATCTGGCCGGGCGTAACTTCGCTTCCCGATTATAAAAATACTTTTCCTTGCTGGTCAACAAATCAATTAACAAACCAGCTAAAAAATCTTGATGACAATGGTGTAAACCTCATACAAAGAATGCTAATCTATGATCCAATACATCGTATATCAGCCCAAGATATTTTGATGCATCCATATTTTCAAGGGTTTGAAGCAGGTTTAATATCTAGTTAACTTTCGGAATATCGATTCAAATAAAAGCTTATGTCAACCAGAAATTTGTGTTCCAGTCCCACCTGAGCGGTAGTTGGTCCAGGGCTGTGAGGCCACGCATGCCCGTGGAGGCTTTAAGTAGGGGTGAACAAATTAGAGCACGTGGATTAAAGTAAAGATGTTCATATACTACGGATGCAGCGCAGAATTACTGCACATCAAACCCGATTCAGACGAACTTTCTGGAGTGCATTAAGTCCCTTGAGTAGCCTGGTGGGAATTTTCGTGGAGATGATCGTGTGGTCCCTCAAGATTGGGAAGTACTAGTGACCACAGGTCATAGTTGAAGATGCCAGACGGACTGCAACGCAATGAAAACAGTGAGTCCGTTCCATACAATTTTGGCTGCGTCCTATCCGCTGCATATGCTTAACACTTAGTGGTGTATGAGAAGTGGTTCCTTTCTCATTCAATATTTAGTAATTCTGCTCCTGTGACCCCTAACAAGAGCTCTGAATAGCTTCATCTCGGTTGTGGCCCACATTAAATTAACACCTTATATATACATGAATACACATCCCACACATGCCTACGAGTATAACATGTTTCCCGCAAGAGCATGCACGATAGGTTATTTACGAGAACAATTATAATTTAATTATTTAATGTTTTTCGCTTTTCGTTAAAGATATTTTTTTGTTAAAGGTGACATTGTCGATTATCTTAACTTAAAGCTTGGAGAGGACTCGTGGCATAAGCCATGGATTAGGCCAGACGCAGCCGTTCCGGCGGTGGTTGGCAAAAATTACCGTTTTTTTTTAACACAGGCTTAAACGCCTAACAGCAGCCTGTTATTCTTTTTCGTTCCGACCTTTCGGAAGGACGACTAAACGACAAATTAACCCGAAGTCGACAAACCGTCCCAAAGGGTGGTTTAAGCGTTCATTAGGCGTTAGTCCAAAGAGTTTGATAACCCTTATGTTAATAAAACACTGTATGTACGTCTTCAGAGATTGCAATTTGCACGCAATATATTCGTCGGAGCAACCATTATTTAAGCACACTCGATCATTTGGAAAGCTCTGTGAGTTCTTTCAAAATTGCATACATGTTATGCTTTATATATCATATACAGTGGCGAGCACGTGTGGATACATGTTTATCACTTTTCACTTTAAGCGCCTGTAAAATCTTTAAAAATCAATCAATCCTTGTGATTTTTTTTTTTTAAGATTCATTAAAAAATATCAGTAGTTTTCATTTTGATCAGACTTAAAACGGTTTACTTTGGTATATCTGACCCAATTACCTTCTTAAAATTTTCCCTGGTCCAGTTCCTATGCTCCTCGGTAAATATAAGATGCGCAGCCACTTTTTGTGAGAGGGCAGGGTTTTCTGGCTATCTGCCTGTGTCAGGCCGATCGTACGCAGAGCGTCCACTCATGGGACGTTCTCCAATTGGTTAAACCTACTAAATTTAGTCGAGAGTATGCCAATACTTACTCGGAATATGATAAAAGCTAAGGCCCTTTGGAACAAATATTTTTTTAAAATTATTAAAGTACAAAAATTTGAAACGTGCAAAAGTGGATACATGCTCATTTTTTGAACAAATTAAAATCTCGTAAGGAAAAGGATCTCTTTGAATTGAAATTGTTGTCTTTTTTCATTCTCAATAAATTAATGAATCTTTAAAAAAAAAATCACAAGGATTGATTGGTTTTTAAAGATTTTACAGGCGCTTAAAGTGGAAAGTGATAAACATGTATCCACACGTGCTCGCCACTGTGGCTGATATTGGAAAAATCGATCTACAAGTGTAGTAAAAGCTTCGTTGTCCGTTAGATATTCATTTTGGTATTTTTATTAAATTTGAACTGAAACATAAATTGGCTGAAGAAGTCGAAGTCTAGATACCTGCAACTATAATAAATAAGCATGCGTTTTACTTATCTAATTTAACAACAATGGTGTCAAACGGATCTATTTCAAAATTTTTGAAAAATATTTTATCAGTTTCGTTAGTGAGCATTCGAGTGCCACTATAAAATGTCGATGTCAAGTCCATGGTAATTTTATAACTGCCCAAGTTTGTAACAGATGCAAAGGAGTTTCTCCGTGGGTAGTTTCGGACAATAATAAGTGTATCATCATTGGTATATCGTATTAAAGTATTTTGAATATTACTATTTGGCTTACAAATTACACTTTTGTATATAGACGGGGAACGCTTTCGCAGAGATATCATATTGCTGACAATTTTTGATCTATCACTTAGCTTATGCACGCTGTATTGTTTTCCATTCATATCATCCTCATACTTTATATTTGGTGTACCTGGCAGCATAAGCTGCATTATTGTGCCAGCCATTATTTTATCCGAATTAAAAGAATCTCGATCGTTGTGGTGTTTTAATTTGGAATCAACAATCGACCAGTGTATCCATGTTGAATCTTCGGCTGGTGGCATGTTTGCTAAAATATTTTCTATGCGATTGGTAATTTTTTTCGTGCCACCTTCCAGGTCTAGGCAAACGTCAACAAGATCAACATGTTGCTGAATTGCTGTTAAGAATGAACTTGGTTTTCCTTTTAAAACTTTCTCGTTTATTATTAGTACTCTATTTTCGCCAACTATACGTTTCCATATTGCTAAGAATTTAAGAAGCATCAAATCATTTGAAAACAAATCAAGTCCTTTTAAATAAAATCCGTTCACTCCATTGTCCAAGCAAGAAGTTAGTGTTTTAGTAATTTGATTATAGACTATTTCTTGGTTGCTGTGGATATTAACAAATGTATTATGCAATGGTATGTCTAAGAGAAGAGCTATATTTCGAGATTGTAAGGTATCGGCTAAAACTTTTAGCTGGGATACATTCCCAATTGCAGGATCTATGTGAAGTACCGATGTGACATTATCTATATTTCCTGGTAGAAAAATGGAGTTCAGTCTGACAGCTGCTACACCTAATGAGGAAAGGTAATCAAGGCGGTTGATTATTCCACCTATATCGCTAATTCCTTCATACTCAGAATCCTGAAATCCCATTTCATAGAATACGCCTCCACGGTACCAAGTTGTTCTGTAAAATTACAGAATCATAAGTTATACGTACATTTTAAATAATTTGCCAGCTTACTTTGGATTACAAGACTTGGGCATAGTAGATATTTTTGCAACAACTATCGAGCACATAGCTAAAATAGTAGAGACAAAAATAAAAAAAGTACATTTCCGTATTAGCGGCCAGTTCCATGATACAAATGAGGGAGCGTCTTTCGATTTTTTTCCAATGAAGTGTGTATCCTAGTTTTACAATAAAGAAAATAAACAATTTATGTAAACTTTCAAAATACTATGAAAAAAAGTTATACTTCTGAACATTTAATAACGTATCTAAATTAACCTAGGAATTTGTCGATCTGTGAAAGATAAACCTGTTGTTTGTTGTGACTCTTGAGTCTGTGCCATACTTATACCCGGTACTCAGTAAACGTACTGTAAGCGTACGTCCACTTTTATATTAAACTTAAACAATTAGCGAAATCGGTCCAAAACAGATTAATTTTCCTCTGTACTCTATAAGCACTCTAAGCCGACTGTACCCATAACTTGTGTCTTCATAAATCCGAAAGCCATATTTAGCCATTCTGAAGGACCTTTAGTTAAAAAGCCATCGAATAATTTTAAGCAGAAATGGCTGTTACAAAATCAGATAATCTCATTGTACCAAACGTAAGACAATACCAATTAATTAATAAATTAATACCAAATTACTACAAATGACAAAGTATTTTTGAGAACGACGTTTGAAATTTTCGTACCACTTTTTTGATACTTGCAGCTTCACAGCTAATGTTGGAAGAAACCAATCATTTTTATGAAAACGCATTCTCATTCTTCTCGCTTTGTCAATTTAAACTAATCTCGAAAAAAATATATTTTGAAGGTATAAATTGCCTCAGATATGAACAAGCGTGCTTGGTAAATTGGTTCAGAGTTGGAAATTATGACCTTTCAGAACCGATTAAACTATTAAGATTAAACGATTAAGAGCTAAATCAAATGATATAGTGGATGTAATAGAAGGATACTAGTCACACCTCAAACTGCTTAAAGTGTTCGTTTTCGTTTTCCGCTTCATCCGAAAATGCAAAGACTTCTGCCATGAAGCACCTTTTCGTTGGTGCGAGATTTTATGGCTCTATGTCATATTCTTCTTTGTTATTAATAAAACGCTCACAGTTTGTGCAGACTTATGTTCGAGGGCACGTAGGAGCACTAAGGAGAAGTCCTTTATCGTTTTCGTTGCTAAAATATATAGTTAATTTTCAACTCATGTGACAACATTGGTTTCCTTACTAGTTTTTGAGGAAGTCTAGAGTTAAAATAAAATACAAGTAAATTACCTCTTCTTTATTAATATTGTTATTTTGTAGATGTTGATAGCTTCCATTATGAAATAGGTTGGTGGTAGCAGATTCCTGAACGTCGATAGCTATCCCGCTACTACTGTCGGTAGAACTTGACTCGGCCTTACAGTCTAAACTGATTTGGCAATTTGAGGTAATACCGTCTGTATCCATATGATTAGGGCTCAATGGATGTGCTATGGGACCTAACATTCTACTTGAAAGTAATGGACAAAAAGCAGCCTCTTCATCTGGCAAAAAAGTCGATGTTGAAGGTGATTCAAGAAGAGTTTTGGGCAGCTGAACATCAAGAAATGTAGATTCCGTTGGTACTCCCATTTTATTCATATTATAGATGCTTCTGAAATAAGTTGGAAAAAATATATATAATTATTACATTATATGTATATATGAACAAATTCCAGGTTGAAAAGTGCTGTAAACAAGGGCGTACCCAGGGGGAGGAAGGGCAGGAAGCCAATTTTCATTTGATTTTCGCTGCAAAAGAAATGTTCTTCTAAGTACATGTAACATTATCATCTTACGCGTAACAATCACGTATGGAAAATGGATGACTTATTGATGCATTAATATAAATTGTATTCCCAGGTCAATATAGCTTGTGCCTTATTAATAAATAATTTTGTTTAACCCAAACTGAAATTTGGCTTGGACATAATTGGGCGGGTCAGCAACGCTTTTCGTTTTCGTGCAAACAGCTGACGCATCCCGATTCGATTATGGGAACACTGCCCAAAAAATACATTCTTGCGCATATCGATAGCAAAAATTTGTGAAAACGGGAGTACCTAAAAACGAAAGGTTTTGGCTGAAAACGTAATCCGCAAATGTATGTGACTAATTTAACTACAAAAAAAGCTCATTAGTATCTATTTTATGGTCGGTATGGCCGTTATTAATTACGACATGTGAGTCTGATTCGATCAACACCTTATCGATATTTCTTATACGATATATCGGTATCTCCCACAAATTACGTTACTACTTCTCGTTATTATTATACTGCTACATATTTTTTTTTTACCGGAACTATGTCGTTTTCAGTTATATTATTTTGCAGGATTGTGAGACATAAATTTTCAATTTTTATAACAAGTGACACACGATACTTTCGAGGAATTGCGTTGTTGGCTTTCCTCTAGATCCCCAACGAAAAAATTCCTATTGAAATATGTACATGGGTTTGGATTTGTTCACCGATTTGTTACATTTGTAGAGTAAAAATTTCTAATGATTTTTATGGCACCACTGATAGTTTGGTTGAGCTATAAAAAACTACAGCCTGTTGAGCGAAGTGTTTCCATAAAGAATCGAACCTACTACAAATATGTATAGCTTTATAGGTATATATATGTACAGCTGTATATTGGTTACAACAGTTTCTGTGCAAAATTCATCTTCAATAAAAGAAAACTTACTTGTCCAGAGTTTCTTATCCATATATTAATATGGATCATTAAAAACAATTAAGATTTTAATTGTATTTAAGAATTTATTTGTGTTAATCCGTATGTATACATACGTAAAATTATACACATATGTATGTACATATGGAAAGATGTATATGTAGATACAGAAATGTGTAAAAATATACATACGTTGTTTTTTTTTGTGAATTCACTATCAATACCCACACCGAATTTTATACAATATCATCAGATGTCTTGAAACATTAACATTTACGCTTATAAGGATTAATATAGATAATTTATATATAGTGAAAGAGAAATATCGATAATCAATTACCTGCAGAAACATCGAAGCTTACATCGATGTTTTATTGTATGTATAATAATATGTATGTGTACACACTGAGCACGACCCGGGGGAACGGTGGCATTTTTGGCAGATGTGAAACACTGATTCACACATGCTCCATTCTTCAAAAAGCAGTTGATGAGCATAAAATTATTAAGCTTTGGTCTGAATTGGGAAATCTGAACAATTTTAAATTAGTGAATTGGCTATTTTATTATATTCTATGGATTCTCCTGTACCATGTTCTCTTTGGCTATCTAGCGATAGCCTATCTTCTGCTGCAACTATAAAATATACTCCTCTTCTACCAGCTGTTCTAAATCACTGTCATGTTATGCCCGTCAAAATCTTGTACGGAGATATCTGAATACTTCTCGGAGCAGTGGAGTTTATAAACAGTTGTACCCTACCAACATGCGGATCTTCTGCGCAATGCAGAATGTCCATTATCACGTGACACTCCTGGATGGATACTCACGTTTCCATCCTAGATGGAAGCACCTTTATTCGAAGTCTTAGTCTTTTGGCTGCTAACGTTTTACTCTTTACATAGTCTTATAGTTGAATTATCTGTTGGGTTAGGTTATATTCGCTAAGTGCCCGTCACACATGGACGGGTTTCGCCCCGTTGTTGTAACGTTTTGGATCTTCCGATTTTTACGTCGGCAGACCTGATGCGAGCAGCTATCCTATCCGGATTCTTTTACTAAATGTTCTATCTTCCTGGGACAATCTTTGATCTGCCAATCGACTTGCGTAGCCTCTGGAAACTTCCACGAATAAGATCATTGCATTGCTAAGAAAGAAAATACCAATACCAAAAATGTGAAAACTGCGAACAGGCTGTCCGGTTACTGAACTGGCTGAAATAGAGAAATACACCCAACGAATGTGGAACCCACAAAATCCGTGAAGATAGTCTCTGTGACTAGTTGTTTAAAAAGAGGACTAGAATATCCAACCCAACCGAATATGTTAAGCGATAATATTTACTCCACAGCAAATTATGAAGAACTTGTCATTCATTAGAAAATTTAACGAAGAAATATACTGATCTGAAAATGCACTGGAATCTGTACTCATTACAGCAGCAGCTGTGGAAACCAACCAAAATCTAGAAATCGAACAACTCGAAAAGGGATGATTGCGACGGCAATAGCAGTCCAAATGGTATTTGGTCCCGTAGTAACGTCACGTTTTGCAGACCATTTAAAAAATTAGCACCAGCCTGATCCTGTCACTAATTAATTGTTGCTCCCATCTTCATTGATGGGAGCCCATAGAATTTTGGCCAATAGATATGCTAAATGTCATACTAGTCCACTCCATTAGCTAATACTGTTACTCCGTGCTGAAACCTGAAACCTTTAGAAGCAACCAGAAAATTTCTGTTTCGTCACAAAAAAAAATTTTTGTTGCATAGTGTTATTATTAGTCTTTAATTAAAAGTGATAAATTAAAAGAGAATAATAAATTAACAATTAATTATAATTAATTGAATTATAATTATGAAAAGTATAGTATGCTTGATTCTGTATAAAAAAAATCCAGACTTTGTTACATAGTGCCTTCATGGTAAAACTGTACCTATTATTTATAATTTTTCCCACCTGCATTTATCTTGTCAATCTATTGGCTGTGAAAGCCATATAAAAGCACTGGATCTTTACCAGTTGCTAAGAATAAAAAATGAGGGCCTCCATCGCTTTGATTTTATTAATCGCTGCACGTGGAGCAGCGGCGCATATGGACATATCGGTTTTAACCAAGTTTATTGTGAACTTGGTTGGGACTAATGAAGCAATTATTTTTTCCTGTTCAGACAAGGGTAAATATTATACAAATTAAATTTTAATGACTATCTAAATTAAATAAGGAACTCTAATTTAAAATATATATTTTTAAAAATACTCAAATTATGTAAAAAATTATTACCTCTAAAAAAACCAAAAGAACTCATTTCCGACAATGTTTGACATAGTTTTATAGTTTCTGATATCACAATTAATACGGTTCACATTTTGTCAGAATTTTTAAAATACAGGGAAGTCATGAAAACATAATCTGAGTCTTGTCTTGCATGGCCTCTAGCGGGTCTTCTGTCCGCTCTGATAATGATTTTGTGGTCGTCAGAATGCATTGTATCCAAAGCGGGTTTGAAGAAAAATTGCACAACGCTCGCCTAGTTCAATTTCCGAATCACCAACAAAATAGTTTGACATTCCTTTTTAACTGAATTTTTAGAAGAAATTCCGAAAAAATTAGAATTTTTCCATTTTCATATCTAATACAAAGAGTTTATAAAAAATTAATTATGTATATATTTCTAAATTTTAAAATGGGACCAGATTTGCAGCTCGTTGCTTCTGCGTTTATGAAAAATGACCAGTTTGTGAATTATGTACATATGAAACAAATGTACTCTCTGCCCTTTATACTGGGACGAAATAGCCATGGTCGAACTTCTGTTATAGTAAATACCAGATGTAATGGTGCAGCTGGTCTACTGGCTGATGCTTCTGCAAATAAATACTTTAACAAAACCTATCAGTGGGTTTTTTGGGGTGTTGGCGTAGAAATAAAATATTTACTTCCACTGGAACTGGATTATATTGGCCCAAACGCTCAGATAACCTACGTTAATAAAACAAGTAACGACTACTGTCTCTGGGATATTCATTCAAAGGGACGTCACCTTCAATCGCCTTTACAATTACAACTAATAGCAACAGTAACTAATTATGAAGGCAGTAGTTACCTAAACATAGCTCGAGACATATTTAAGCTACAAAGCACTGAATACCGTGGGCAATTTAATGGGATTACACTACGAGGAGCAAGCGTAGTAAGTATGTAAATGTAGTAATAGAAAAAAACACTACTGTGTCTACACTACCCTCTTACTTAGAATTTATAATATACTCCAAAAGTCTTTTTCAAAAATTCAAAAGCACTGCAAATTTTTATCATTTGGATTTATAGTTAGGACTTTTGACTATTTGCGTTCGGAATTTAATCGACTGTCCATATCCTTTTTTTTTATCGTAGATTGACCAAGAGGATATAACTACAAATGAACAAATCGAGGCTATACTTTCGAGGTCTACAAAAGATTCCGGAGTGGCAGCCTTTATAAAATATCACTATGAACTTGTAGGACTTTTACGGGATCGTTTTAATTTTTCTGTTAATTTCCGTAACTCAAGAGGATGGGCTGGTCGACTAGGTAACACCACATTTCGTCTTGGACTTTTAGGAGTTGTTAAACGAGACGAGGTGGACATTGCAGCATCTGGATCGCTCAATCGACTTAACCGTTTTGCGGAGTTTGATACAATACATCAGAGCTGGAAATTTGAGGCTGCATTTATTTATAGGTTTACTCCAGATTTAGATACTCATGGAAAAAGTGGTAATTTCTTGGCTCCGTTTAGCAAAGCGGTTTGGTTTTTAATTCTTGTTTCGCTAATAGTGTTTAGCGTAATTTGGGTGCTTTTTGAAATTATTAACAGCAAATTGAGTCCTACAAATGATCCAAATGACCAAATCAATAACATGCCTGATACTGAATCACAGAAATGTTACGCGTTAACAATTCAAAGTAGTTGGGTTGAAAGTTTCTTGCAATCCTTTGCAGCTTTATGCCAACAGGGTTTGGATCCGATTCCAAAAGATCACTCATCGCGTTTTGTCGTAATAACCATATTTTTATTTTCACTTGTAATATATAACTACTATACTTCTTCTGTGGTTGGTGGATTGTTAAGCTCTTCTGATAAAGGTCCAGCTACTGTTGATGAAATAACATCTAGTCCACTTACAATATCTTTTGAAGATATTGGTTACTATAAAGTACTATTTCGAGTAAGTTAACTTATAGCTAGCTTTTCATTGAACAAACTATTATTTTAATGTTATTATATTTTAAAAGGAAAGTAAAAGCCCAGCCGTAGCCAGACTAATAAAAACCAAATTGTCCTCATCGAGACCTTTGGGTAAAATACCAGTTTTTGCACATATCGAAGAAGCTGTACCATATATCAAATCCGGTGGTTTTGCATTTCACTGTGAAGTAGTTGCCGCCTATCCTTTGATTGCCGAATTATTTGATGTCAGTGAAATTTGTGATCTGCGCGAGGTATCCGGCCTAATGGAAGTAGAATTGCTGAATTGGATTTTGCCAAAAAACAGCCAATATACAGAACTGTTTAAAGTTGCGTAAGTACCTTTCATTCCCGATATTTACATTTTTTTTACGCAGTCATTATTTTAGCATGTGTTCGGCAAGGGAAAGAGGTTTCGTGGAACGACTCCTTCGGCAACGTCAAATTAGAAAGCCTACCTGTCAATCATTATACACCGTATATCCAGTCACCTTATCAGGAGCTTTAGCGGCTTTCTTTGTGCTGATTTGTAAGTCACATTTAAATAAAGCTGTAAGTGAGCTTTTCTTAGACTTCTTTCTTGTAGGTGGAATTATTATGTCTATCCTAATGTTGAGCATCGAAATAATTTATGTATATGTTGTTTTCAAAAGAGGTCAACAATTTTCTATTGTCCGCTAGTTATGTTGAGATCAATTAAAAGCAAACAATATTAATGGTATTAATGTGTAATCCTTTAATTACATTTAAAGTTTTAAAAATATAAATAAATTAAATTAGAGAAAATTAAATTTTAAATTTAAAACTACGCACAAGATACAAGATACAGACCCCCATTTTTATGTGCAGCTCCGGAATGGACTAAGCTAAGTCTACACTTTAATGAAACTGTGTTATTTACCTTTTGAGAGGCGGCTGGATTAAGGAACAAACGGACAACCTCAAAAAGCTGTGTAGTCTCTGTCACCAGTACTGCTCCAAATCCATCGAAGGTTTTCTGCCGAGCAGAAGCCGGGTCGGACACTACTAAGACCTTATGAATATTATTTTTATAACAAGAACTTGTTGCACTTCGAATATATTGAACTGTAGATCCGTTTCACAGAATTCACAGCTGTCTTTATATACTAGTTTCCATTGCTTACTTAACCATTAAAAATGCGTCTCCTTAAATTTGTTTATATTTCACCGAATTTTGGCAAGCTTTTTTCGATTTAAATCTCGGCGATCAATATTTTTTGACCTGCTGATGCACTGGAATCTGTACTCATTACAGCAGCAACAATTCAACAATCGAACAACTCGTTTGCGACGGCAATGACAGTCGCACAGATCGCTATCGTCAAAACAACGGCTAAAATTTGCTACACGCAAATTCACCAAGGCTCTAAATAATGAAGAAAAAACGCCCAAAGTCGCTACATAGAAAAACTATTACCAACCAGCACCAAGCATTCATTGTGGAAGGCCCATCGAAACCTAAGTGCTCCAATACAAACAGTCATGCCATGCCGTTAAGGAGTCCAAATGGTATTTGGTCCAGTAGTAACGTCACGTTTTGCGGACCATTTAAAAAATTTGCACCAGCCTAATCCTGTCACTAATTCATTTTTGCTCCCATCTTCATTAATGGGAGCCCATAGAGCCCATAGAATTTTGGCCAATCGATATGCTAAATGTCATATTAGTCCACTCCACCAGCTAATACTGTTACTCCGTGCTGAAACCTGAAACCTTTAGAAGCAATCAAAAAATTTCTGTTTCGTCACAAAAAAAAAATTTTTGTTGCATAGTGTTATTATTAGTCTTTAATTAAAAGTGATCAATTAAAAGAGAATAATAAAATAACAATTAATTATAATTAATTGAATTATAATTATGAAAAGTATAGTATGCTTGATTCTGTATAAAAAAAAAAATCCAGACTTTGTTATATAGTGCCTTCATTGTAAAACTGTACCTATTATTTATAATTTTTCCCACCTGCATTTATCCTGTCAATCTATTGGCTGTGAAAGCCATATAAAAGCACTGGATCTTTACCAGTTGCTAAGAATAAAAAATGAGGGCCTCCATCGCTTTGATTTTATTAATCGCTGCACGTGGAGCAGCGGCGCATATGGACATATCGGTTTTAACCAAGTTTATTGTGAACTTGGTTGGGACTAATGAAGCAATTATTTTTTCCTGTTCAGACAAAGGTAAATATTATACAAATTTAATTTTAATGACTATCTAAATTAAATAAGGAACTCTAATTTAAAATATATATTTTTAAAAATACTCAAATTATGTAAAAAATTATTACCTCTAAAAAAAAAACCAAAAGAACTCATTTCCTACAATGTTTCACATAGTTTTATAGTTTCTGATATCACAATTAATACGGTTCACATTTTGTCAAAGCCCCAGAATTTGTAAAATACAGGGAAGTCATGAAAACTTAATCTGAGTCTTGTCTTGCATGGCCTCTAGCGGGTCTTCTGTCCGCTCTGATAATGATTTTGTGGTCGTCAGAATGCATTGTATCCAAAGCGGTTTTGAAGAAAAATTGCACAACGCTCGCCTAGTTCAATTTCCGAATCACCAACGAAATAGTTTGACATTCCTTGTTAACTGAATTTGTAGAAGAAATTCCGAAAAAATTAGAATTTTTCCATTTTCATATCTAATACAAAGAGTTTATAAAAAATGAATTATATATTTCTAAATTTCAAAATGGTACCAGATTTGCAGCTCGTTGCTTCTGCGTTTATGAAAAATGACCAGTTTGTGAATTATGTACATATGAAACAAATGTACTCTCTGCCCTTTATACTGGGACGAAATAGCCATGGTCGAACTTCTGTTATAGTAAATACCAGATGTAATGGTGCAGCTGGTCTACTGGCTGATGCTTCTGCAAATAAGTACTTTAACAAAACCTATCAGTGGGTTTTTTGGGGTGTTGGCGTAGAAGTAAAATATTTACTTCCACTGGAACTGGATTATATTGGCCCAAACGCTCAGATAACCTACGTTAATAAAACAAGTAACGACTACTGTCTCTGGGATATTCATTCAAAGGGACGTCACCTTCAATCGCCTTTACAATTACAACTAATAGCAACAGTAACTAATTATGAAGGCAGTAGTTACCTAAACATAGCTCGAGACATATTTAAGCTACAAAGCACTGAATACCGTGGGCAATTTAATGGGATTACACTACGAGGAGCAAGCGTAGTAAGTATGTAAATGTAGTAATAGAAAAAAACACTACTGTGTCTACACTACCCTCTTACTTAGAATTTATAATATACTCCAAAAGTCTTTTTCAAAAATTCAAAAGCACTGCAAATTTTTATCATTTGGATTTATAGTTAGGACTTTTGACTATTTGCGTTCGGAATTTAATCGACTGTCCATATCCTTTTTTTTTATCGTAGATTGACCAAGAGGATATAACTACAAATGAACAAATCGAGGCTATACTTTCGAGGTCTACAAAAGATTCCGGAGTGGCAGCCTTTATAAAATATCACTATGAACTTGTAGGACTTTTACGGGATCGTTTTAATTTTTCTGTTAATTTCCGTAACTCAAGAGGATGGGCTGGTCGACTAGGTAACACCACATTTCGTCTTGGACTTTTAGGAGTTGTTAAACGAGACGAGGCAGACATTGCAGCATCAGGAGCGTTCAATCGACTTAACCGTTTTGCGGAGTTTGATACAATACATCAGAGCTGGAAATTTGAGGCTGCATTTATTTATAGGTTTACTCCAGATTTAGATACTCATGGAAAAAGTGGTAATTTCTTGGCTCCGTTTAGCAAAGCGGTTTGGTTTTTAATTCTTGTTTCGCTAATAGTGTTTAGCGTAATTTGGGTGCTTTTTGAAATTATTAACAGCAGATTGAGTCCTACAAATGATCCAAATGACCAAATCAATAACACTGAATCACAGAAATGTTACGCGTTAACAATTCAAAGTAGTTGGGCTGAAAGTTTCTTGCAATCCTTTGCAGCTTTATGCCAACAGGGTTTGGATCCGATTCCAAAAGATCACTCATCGCGTTTTGTCGTAATAACCATATTTTTATTTTCACTTGTAATATATAATTACTATACTTCTTCTGTGGTTGGTGGATTGTTAAGCTCTTCTGATAAAGGTCCAGCTACTGTTGATGAAATAACTTCTAGTCCACTCACAATATCTTTTGAAGATATTGGTTACTATAAAGTACTATTTCGAGTAAGTTAACTTATAGCTAGCTTTTCATTGAACAAACTATTATTTTAATTATATTATTATATTTTAAAAGGAAAGTAAAAGCCCAGCCGTAGCCAGACTAATAAAAACCAAATTGTCCTCATCGAGACCTTTGGGTAAAATACCAGTTTTTGCACATATCGAAGAAGCTGTACCATATATCAAATCCGGTGGTTTTGCATTTCACTGTGAAGTAGTTGCCGCCTATCCTTTGATTGCCGAATTATTTGATGCCAGTGAAATTTGCGATCTGCGCGAGGTATCCGGCCTAATGGAAGTAGAATTGCTGAATTGGATTTTGCCAAAAAACAGCCAATATACAGAACTGTTTAAAGTTGCGTAAGTACCTTTCATTCCCGATATTTACATTTTTTTTACGCAGTCATTATTTTAGCATGTGTTCGGCAAGGGAAAGAGGTTTCGTGGAACGACTCCTTCGGCAACGTCAAATTAGAAAGCCTACCTGTCAATCATTATACACCGTATATCCAGTCACCTTATCAGGAGCTTTAGCGGCTTTCTTTGTGCTGATTTGTAAGTCAAATTTAAATAAAGCTTTAAGTGAGCTTTTCTTAGACTTCTTTCTTGTAGGTGGAATTATTATGTCTATCCTAATGTTGATCATCGAAATAATTTATGTATATGTTGTTTTCAAAAGAGGTCAACAATTTTCTATTGTCCGCTAGTTATGTTGAGATCAATGAATCAGATCAAACAATATTAATGGTATTAAGGTATAATCCTTTAATTAAATTTAAAGTTTTGAAAATATAAATAAATTAATTTAAAGTAAATTAATTTTTAAAAATTTAACTTTAAATTTTAAATTACGCATTAACGGATTTGGGATCTGTTAACAACAAAATTGTATTTAACACGGATGCAAGATACATGTGAAGCTCCGGAATGGACTGGCTAAGTCCACTCTTCAATGTATCTGTGTTATTTACATTTCCAAAAAAGACAAAAAACCAACAAACATCAACAACATATTTTTTATTTAGACATTCTACATATTTCGGGGATTAATAACATTCATGACTTTGATGGACTGCAAAAATTGTAGTTCTGCATTAAAATCAGAAATATGAATTTATGAATTTTTTCTACCCAAGGTAGGTACCCAAGGCACCATGAAAAGATTTCTATAAAAATTTCGAATTTATGCCAAAATCTCGGCTGTCTGGCACAAAATATGGCAAGGAGCGAATTATTTGTTTTTACCTCTCATTACTTTCTGGAAACAAGAAACGGACGGATTAGGAACATCCCAACTGGATGGTGGACTAACTGAGACATTTTTGGCATGGCAAAACCTTCCGGTCGCCATCACAGAAATGCATGGCTGATGTTAACCTGTGGGAATAGGGTAAAATGTTTTTAAGTATCCATTGTTAGATATTTGGTAAATTTTTAAGGTTCAAGAGTGTCTCTAGGATACATATAACGTCTAAGCTTATTAGTTTTTTTTGACTGACTGCCAAGTGCCAGCTGCCAACAATCGCTGAAGACATCGGTTGAAATTGTGAAAATATCGCTAGCACATACCATCGTTCCCAATTTTTATTAGCAATTTCGATATATACAAGCAATATCGATAGCAGTGATAGTTGCTCGATTTTCTCTGAATTGGTATAATAATAATTTGAATTAGATCTTATATTATTGTTTTAGTGTTAATTCCATAACTACCAGAAAATGTATGCGCTACCATCATTACTTTGATAATTAAATAAAAAAAATTGAAATTTGACTCTAAAATTAAAACAGAGTAATTACATAATTACATACATAATTCGATGTGTACAAAAAAACCATTTTATTTTATTGTACATACATGTGTACATATACGCCGGCCGGTTGTCAACAAATAAATCCCATTTTCAATACATGGATAGAAAATTATTTCGGAAAAGAAAAGATGCAATTTTGTTAAATATCTATTTATATTTGGAAACTATTCTGAGTTTTGTCACAGCACACGTGCTACTACCGAGTACTCTGGTTGTGTATATGTTTGTGCCGTACCGGTGTTGGCACAGCAAACTTTGGAGTTTACTGAGATTTCCTGTCGGTATCTCTCTTTGTATTCTCAGCAATTTGAGCTTGCGATTGGACTTGGTTTGGTAAATGCTGAATGACTGCCATTCCGCAATGCGGTTTCCCACGAAACAGTTTAGTGTGGAGGAATGCATTCCCATCAACTGCAGAACAGCACTGGAATCTGTTCAGCAAAATACAGGCAAACTAATGCTTCATTTTATCCCAAGTTTTAAATTATGGGTGGATGATATCGAAAACAGAAGGTGTCTATCCGAGATTTCCACGCAATACCGAAAGCCTTTGATATTTCTGAACGGCAACCTTAATTGGAACTTCCTGGATCCCTCCTGTCCTTTTTTCGTGATTGAAATTCCACTTGGCCAACTGTAAGCTTGTAGGCTTCTTATAGCTGAATAAGGAGCGCTCGAAAGACCATAAGTTACAGTGTTAAAATTATACATGCTAATGGGATAAGTAACTTTGTTCCTCCATGGTACCATCGAATAACCCATAAAAAGTCTACACATCTTAGAAACGATAAGCTTGTAATTATCAAGTCTCTTTCGAATTTGGGTCTTAAATTGAATGTACGAATGGACTCCAGGACTTTTCTGATGCGCGATGAGTCGATGTAAATAGTCGTTGTACTTGTGTGCGTTGTCTATCATTTTCTCTGAGAGTGTCGATTATGTACGATTATGTCTCCGTTCCAAATGTCGTTGTTGAATTCATTAATTTCTTACCCCTTGTGATTGAGATTTGCGCCATTGCGACATGCTCACACGCACATTTTCGTTAAATTTTCAATTCATTCGTCTGTTCTTTCTTCTCTTCTATTTCCCATATTTCATTCATAATTCATTCCACGGTCAATGTTCCATATGTTGGTGTTGCTCCAGTAGATCCGCCATTAAATCCATATTCTCGGCGTACTTCATCTGTAAAAAACAATTAACTAGTATTAAATGTTTATTACTTTTTTACATCAAATTTAATTATTTTAAACTTGTTTTTTAGGTGATATGGCCTTTACCGAACTTTTGTCAAGTTTATCAACAAATCCTTATTTTGGTGCTGGCTTCGGTTTGTTTGGAATCGGCGCTGGTGCTGCAATATTACGAAAAGGCCTTCAAGGTGGAATAATACTCTTTCGACGCCATTTAATGATAACTTTAGAAGTTCCATGCAGAGATAAATCATATCAGTGGCTATTAAAATGGATAACAATTAAAGGAGCCCGTAAAACTCAACATTTAAGTGTAGAAACCAACTTTCTTCAAAACGACAATGGCCAAATTAAAACCAGCTATGATTTTATACCAAGCATTGGAAAGCACATATTTAAATATAAAGGAAATTGGATTCAAGTGGAGCGGACTAGAGAACAGCAAACATTAGACTTGCACATGGGAGTGCCTTGGGAATCGGTGACGCTAACAGCATTTGGAAACAATAAACAGATTTATTCTGATATCTTAGATGAAGCTCGTTATTTGGCTTTAGAAGAAACCGTTGGTAAAACGCTTTTGTATACCGCTATGGGCGCAGAATGGAGGCCTTTTGGTCATCCTCGACGCCGTCGTCCTATTGGCTCAGTAGTATTAGATAGTGGAGTTTCTAAAAAAATTATTGCTGATTGCAATGACTTTATTCAAAGTTCTGTGTGGTATACTCAACGTGGGATTCCCTACCGGCGAGGATATTTACTTTATGGACCCCCTGGTTGTGGAAAATCGAGTTTCATAACTGCTTTGGCAGGAGAATTGGAATATAGCGTTTGTTTGTTGAATTTATCTGAAAGAGGCCTTACCGATGATCGACTTAATCATCTTTTGAATGTAGCACCAGAACAAACCATAATTTTGCTTGAAGATATTGACGCAGCATTCGCTTCTCGGGAGACAACTTTGCAACAAAAATCTGCATACGAAGGAATTAACAGAATAACATTTAGTGGATTGTTAAACTGTTTGGATGGGGTTGGTTCTACAGAAGCTAGAATTGTATTTATGACAACCAATTACTTAGATCGCCTGGATCCCGCGTTAATACGTCCTGGCAGAATAGATTTAAAGGAATATATAGGCTATTGTACTGAATATCAATTGGAAGAAATGTTCAAAAACTTTTTTAATAATACTGACACTGATGCTGGGGTAAATTCTGTAGAATTTGCACAGCGTGTAAAATCGTTTGGTCGCCCTGTAAGTCCAGCTCAGATTCAAGGCTTTTTTATGAAACATAAATTATCTTCCCCAGAAACTGTTATTAATTGTTGTAAAGATATTTGGGAAGATTCCTTAAACATAAATAAATAATATAATTTGTTAAACCCAACCATATATACCTTTACTTCATATGTCCGTTCTCCGGTATATCATGAGTTTTTTCCAATAGGAGACTCAAAATGCTTATCAAATTATAGTACCTTAAGTAACAGCTCACTCTCATGGTGACTGAATCCGCGTTGCGGGTTAGTTGAGAGGGAATGATTAAATGCGATGATTCTAAGATCTTACATTCTTGCTGCTGCTTGCAACCTCTCTTAGATGGATATCGTAGGTCCCATTAGATTTAAATTTGAGTTTTAGAATAGGACCTTGTATTCCAAACGAATGGTGAATCAAACGTTCATCCTCCAATGGAGCTTTAATCGGACAAGAAAGCGCGACACAAGAATCAAAAAATGTGTCAAGTACATTGTAGAGCATGTTTGTGACTTTCATAACGTTAGTCCACAAGAACAATGCGGACCAATCCAAATCCATAGAGCGGTAAGCTTCGTAAAGTCGGCTGTACAAAAATAGCGGACACGTTCATATAGTTACCCGACCGATCCAATAGAGTTGGTCGTATATCGAACGACACTTCGAAAGTAGAATGGTATAAGTACAGTAAGCGGAAGGGCTAGGATCCGAAACAATGCACAGATCAAGCCATCGGCCCAAGAACCCGGTAACGGAATCTTCCGAAAGCCCGGGCTAATTACAAGATTGAGGCGCCAATTGTGACCAGCAAGCCGTCCCAATTTCGGTGGAGACCAGAACCAAAATACGTCTGGGTTTGTTTTCCCGATTAATGATATTTTTGAATTTATTCACCATTTATTTAATGCTTTTATAAAGACATATATGCTCTCAAAAATCTACTCCTCCGTTGCGACAGCTACGATTGGGTCTCTAGGTCCAGAGGTTGATGGACCTGCCTGCGATGTGCTTTCATCATCATCATAAGGTTGATTAGCGGGAGGAGCCCCTTTCTCTGAAGCCATTGTTAGATATATCTGGGTTTCTTTTTCAGAGAGAATTTTAAACGGCTGATTTTTGCCGACAATGGCAATTGTGATATTCTATAAAAATTTTCAATAATTATTAATGAACGATTGTATTACATTATTTATTATAATCTTACCAATTGAGATGCACTCTCATTTCTACTCTGCATTTCGTCTGTGGGCAAGGAGCCATGAATCGCTGATATTCCGTGGCATATAATTTCATCGTTCGAACAGTTTAAAAATGTATCCAGATTTCTCTCCAAATATGTACGTGCACTTTGTGAGCGGGACCCAATAGAATTAGCTTTGCAATTATAAAAAGTCGCAGACGGTGTGACTTGATATATATGAGGCCCCTTTTCATCATAGCCACCAACAAGAAGGCCCACTCCGTAGGGACGTCGATCGTACCGTTGAGTGGTCGTTTGCATCTTATTACCAAGATTTGTAATCAAACGAGATACCGGATAAGTCGAGCCGTAAGAATGCTTGTAACTTAAGCACTCAGAACGTAAGTATCTGCTAATCACACGAGCGTCAGCAGTTATGCCAGCGATGGATATTCCCAAGTGATCATCAATAGGAATAATCTTACGCTGAGAAGCTGACAGCTCCGACGATGGTTTGGAAAGGGCAACCAAAACAGCAAAATCACGATTTTTTAACCCAACAGTTGCAGTTCCAAGCTTAACCGCTTCCATTGCGTACTCGACTTGGTGCAGTCGTCCTTGCGGACTCCATACAGTAACATCACTATCATACTGGTTTCGAAACTAAACGAAACAAATTTTAAAAAAAGTTACTTTATTAAACTTATGACTTACCATTATTTTCAGAATAGAAGCCGCACAGGATGACAAGTAGTATTTCGGAAAGCTAGATATGGCACCACACCAATAACAACGACAATGAACAGAAATAATCGAAAATTTTAAAACAATGAACAATGAACATAAGTTTCGGTTCATGACATTGAGCTCAATTTGGATCGGGTGAATATGTAACATAGAAGGAATAATGCTATTTAAACTAGCTCTACCAAAAACTCAAATTTTTCAAAATACAACCAAAGTTTGTACAAATTAAAACATATGTAATGGGTTTTCGCAACTTTTTCCTTGAGATAGTGTTTCATTCCCAAATTGTTCATATCACTTGTGTGTAAGAACTAACCATACAGTATATTGATTTGAGTTCATACACCGAACATGTAGCAAACGAAATATTTTTATTAGCTCACAGGCCCTGGCGTTTGACTCCGCCGCGTCATTATGAGCCAGCCACCGCAGCTTTTCCACACTTGGTCCTCAAATTTAATTTCATTTGTCCATTTCTCCTTTGCGGATGCGACCGGTTCTGTCATTGAATGGATATATGATGTAAAATTTGATGCGATCGTATGTAACTAAATTCTGTATTAGAAACTGTTCTTAAGCTTAAATATCTTTGGAGAACATTGCACAACAAGATTCAAAATGAATGCAAATGACGATGCAGACAGACCAACTTGGTCGGAACAGCGGAAGTTTTCGAGTCTTTTTTATTCGGTTGTCTTGACCATAATCTAAGAACACGAACTATTCAACAGACATTATAGATGCCTAATTTATATCACAGACTGCAAATCAGAATAAGAAAAAACCTGACACAAATAATTATAAATTTGCAACGCAATGTAAATTATATAGCCTTTTTCCAATGTTCCTAATTAATTCTGAAATATCATATTAACCAAACGAACTCGAATACATCCAATTCGATAGTATCGATTTCTTTCATCACTAATCTAAATTGCATTTTTAACCAAAACAATATTTTAAAGGTTTAGAAATTGATTTATTAAAAATGTAAGTTAAAAATGATGTCAATTAAGGTGTTAATTTAAGCTTTCAACGACGATTAAATCTGTTACTTTCCCTCTTACAAACTTAAGAATATTTACCAACTAAAGTTATTTTTTTGTACCATTTGATATTTTCCAAGCCAGCGGTAATAGTTACATGCATATGTATGTGCATATACATCATTTCATAGTATTTTGTGTCAACGTACAGATTTGATCAAAATTGCATTCGTAAAATGTTGACGATTAAAACGCGTTTAAAGCGATTATAGCTGTCTCGAAACACCAAAAGTATTCATGTTCATACATATGTAAATATCCTAATTCGAATCACCGGGTCCATTAAATGCATCATCTATTAAAAAATAAAACATCAAGACAGTGTCTTAGTTTGTGTATAAAGTGTTTCTTACACCCATACCTACCGAAAAGACGTACATATATACATACATATACATACATATATACATACAACAACTAAAATTTAGTTTTTGTATATCTTTTCTATTATGCTCATAAGGTTGTTTTTATTATCATTTCTTTTTTTTTTACTGCAAAAATATAATTATCAGGCAGGCTCTAGCTTTCACTTTTGCAAACATTTTCCGATTTACTTTTAAAAACGCTAAAATTTGTGCACCTCTTTTTCCAAAAAGCAAACATTCTCCTTGCCGAAATGAAAAGTAAACGGCTTTTTTTAATACAGCTAAACGAATCTTAATTGCTAATGAAAACCAGTTTGTATGCATCAACGTAAATTGTATACCATTACTAGGGAAATATAGCTTGTCTCTTTAATAAATAATTTTTTCTTAACCCAACCTCAAGTTTGGCTCGTGAATAATTGGTCAGGGCCACAACCGTTTCGTTTTCGTAAGAACAGCTGATCGGAACGCTGGCAAGAAATATTTCATATCACGCTGTATATTTTGATACAACCAGGTCAACGGTTTTTGTTTGCCAGAATCGATGAGAAAATGAAAAATTTCGATGACGAAAATTTGAGAAATCGGGAGCACCTAAAAACGATAACGAAACGTTTCGGATAGTAAATAAAGTAAGTAAAAACCAGAGCCTGCCTAAATACCCTAAAATATCTAAATTACCTTTATCAAAGCAGCAGTGGCAGAATAGGTGCTTAGGACAATGGAAGAAAATATAGAATGCTGTCATATCTCAGTTAAAACCAAGAAAATTGGTATGCTATCCGCAATCGAATTTTCGTCGAACATAAGAAATTCGACGAACATGTGCGCCTGTGGATGGCTTGCTTAAAGCACATGGAATGTAGGCATTAGAAAACTGTCACTTATTTACGAATTCTTTAATGAATTTAATAATGTATTGGTCCCATTTTGCTGACATTAACCTCATAGATCAGAATCTACTCGAATAATTTAGGTCTCATAGATCCTGGTTCTTGAATAGTTAAGGAGACAATGCACGTAGTTTTGCTCGCAGTGAATATCCTTTGTTTCCCAACTCATCGAAGAACCAACTCATTGGTGTCATCCGAAGATTGGGTTTCGATAAACGGCTAGAAGTCGGGGGCTACTTTAACAACATATTAATTAATGACGTAGTGAACTTCATGTTTAGAGGGCGGTATTGGGTTTCTTCTCCTTTTCTTTATTGTTTTTTTATTGTTTAAGTTCTATCTTCGCTTCCACCAACTTAACCTAACTAGCACCAACGCTGAATGTTAGTCTGCACTCGATTTGAGACCATTTAGACCGTGAGAGTTTTGGAAGTTTGGAAGATCGCAAAGTCCTTGAGGGTATTTGCCCGAAAAGATGATTTCTTTCTCGCCTGCGTAGGCCACCCGCTTGCAATCTATTTTTGTCTTAACACTGGAGATTAGCACTCTCAATATTGAAGATACTGGATTGCTGAAGATAATTATTACAACCACAAGTAAAAACAGGTCGAAAGACATTCAGTGTGTCTTCCTATGAAAAACTTGATACCGTGTTTTAGTCACAATCAGGTGTTTCCTCCATTTCTCTCGGTCTCTCTCTATTTCCCTCATCAAGTTAGATGTTAGCCTTTAACTGCTTTCATACCTGGAGAGTACACCAACTCTAGTCGTATGCTTTTTATTCAGTTTCCTAATGGATAGGTAATAGTACTATTTATTCAGCCGGCATTTATTTAATATATATATTCTTTTCTTACATATTTGCAGGTTAAAACTATAAACAGGATATATGACCCTAACAATATAAGTCATTAAAGTACTTTTTGCAATGAATGCATCGTTCCATTCATATAGAGATTTACTAGTGGCACATCCCCAAGATTCCTCAAGTCCGGAAAATTTTGCTCCCGTAGTTATTGGTTATAGAAATACTGCCAACAATAAGGATATTGTCGAGACCAGCTCAAATATTTCTTCGTCTCATTTATCGTTCATGGACGAATCGTCAAACGATTTCAATAATCATCAGTTAATTCATCCTAACTCTCTAATTAAAGTGTGTGGTGGTTGTGGAGGTAAGATATTAAATAAATCAAATATGTTGATTAATTAATGTTAATTATTTTGGATAGACACAAACTTTTTCTTATTATTAAGCTATTACAATACTTGGATAACAGAATATATAGTAAATACGTATATCAAGCTATAATGTAATTATTGTAATTATTATTATGCAACAGTGATTTTGTACTTTGCACGAGACATAAATTTGTTGTAAGATGTTGTTGAACACATCCTCATACCTCAAATTTGCAATATATCACAAGTCCTTTTTAAAAATTTAAAAAAATGGTGATAGGGTGAAAATATCAGTTGAATGAGAATGACATTTCATACGAATTTTTATTCGTGTATTAAAAAAGTCGAAGCTTTGTCATTCATTAGGCAATTTTTTTTTTGTATTCTCGACAAAAACAGGTCCATGCTATACAAAAAAAAATGAAAACGGCAATGGAAAACAGTGGGTTAGGCAAGGTTAGGTAGAGCTTAGGTAATAGACACTCACAGAGAAAATAACTGTAGTTTGTCTGCCCTCCACAATCAGTTAACAATTTTAACTAAACCCTCCCGAAGAAGTAAAAATACTGGCTAATTCGGGTACTTAATATTATAAATTTTGGTAATTCAAGTAAAAATCTTGTAAAAGCGGTATCTGGAGGGCTCAGTTGGGCCTGTTACATATCCGTTGCAATGGGCCCTTCTCTCTGCCTACACGGTGGAAATCATTCCGATGGCTTGGCTGTATATTTATGTTGACAAGATCTCTGTTTGATTTCGCATGGCTCAGAAAGGTCCGTGAGAAATGGGGCCCCGATAGACCGTAGTCTGTGGTTTCCAAGGTCCGGGCAGTGGCAGAACACGGGCGAAACCGACTTCTCCTCTTCCTAGCTCCGACCACTTCTGCAGGCATCATTGTGAGGGATTGACGGCCTGGAGGCGTGTGTGCCAATCTGCCAGTGTCTACACAGTACTGTACTGCTGAATCGGTATAACTCTGCCGAGTTTTTCTTGGATCGACATGTCCATATCAATCTCGACATTCTGTAGGTTGTGACGACGCTCTCAGCCGGGTTATGCTCTCCGCTCACAGAAGGGGAAGAGGAGAAGAGGGTACAGAGGTTCAGGTGCTTTCGGTAAGAAGGATGGAATGCTGAATCTTCCGGGAGATCGAGAAAGAGGGAGAAGGAGGTTCTGGTGCAGGAAGGGAAGGAAATGTATTTGCGGAACTTTTGGGAAAGTACAGAAGTCTACTTTCCTCGCAAGTAATGCTTATCCCATTACCTGTTTGTATTTACTTCGATAATTTCTTGTGTGAGAAGCTGCAAGTAGCCAACGCCCGCTTCCTATCTGCTAGCAGATATTTGGTAGTGCTCTGTCTTGCCAGTTTGTCGGCGGCATCGGCCATCGATGTCCCTTTGTACTTTGTACTCATATTATGAAGTGGTCTAACTGCACTGCGGTCTCTTTAAGAGACCAGCAACAGTCTTTTACGGTCGTTGATTTCGACGATATTGAGCCTAGTGGTTTGTCTGCGTGGCTATCTGAGAATGTGGGTCATTAAATGCCCGTCTAGAGAGAGTTTGCAGATGCCCTCCTGCAACTTCCGCTTTGAATATTCCGAGTGAGTGATCCACTGCAGTGACCAAGCAGCCTGATGTTAAGCTCGTCACAGTAGGTTCGCTTCGTTTCCTAACTGGGATGGATGCCTGGAAAGGCGTCGAGAGGTATTTAATGAGGATACCGTAATCTGTCCTCTCTAGTTATTGAGGGAATCTCGTCAAAATTCCTGAATGCCCAAACGCGAATAGTTTTTAATGTTTGGTTTCTCTCACTTTGAAAGCGGAAAGTGTTAACACACTTAAGTATACTGGAAGATGGTGCAGTATTGTGTCCAGGACATCGCCTGGGTGAGTACATAGCCCACCTGTTATACGTAGCTCTGCAATGCCCTGTACTCGGCTGAGCTTGTTAGGACAAGTCTTCTTATCAAGGACTGGTCCTCTCATTGCGCATGGACATAGTCGTTGAGCTTCTCAACCAGTGCCTGCGGAAAGGAGTATTTCGTAAGAGGTGGAAGATGCTGTTTCTCCTGCCCTAACCGGGTAAGCTGTCGGGGGAGCACCCTTCTATTATGCCTGACCGACAGAGCGAGTAAACCTCTTGGAAAAGTAAAATGATTACGTTGGGAAAGGGCGTGCGGCTTCTCACCTCACCAATATGGTTTTCGCAAGTTTAGATCATCTATTGACGCCATATGGTAGTGGAAATTGCTTCAAATGCAATTGCCAGCACTTGGTGCAAGGGCGGCGAAAAAAGTACTGCGTGATGGGTTCGCTGAACATTAGGAATGCGTTCAAAACAGCTAGGTGAAACTGGTAACCACCCAGGTATGAAGTCATTTTGTGCCCATCCATCATGTGACCTAGGCCAACTTCAAAGTGGAAAAAATAGTGCAATTTAAGAGAGCGGTCAAGTCCTTTGTTGTCATGATTGACACAAGGCTCTGTTTCCGAGAGCACTTGGCCTTTATAAGCGCGATGTGGGCGTTCAGCAGCATTGCTCTCTCAAGATGCGCACGACGTGCAACCAGCAAAGCCTAAGGAAGTGGCAACATGGATCGAATACGGCCACCCAAAGACGTTGGACTCTCAAACTCATCCCAACCATCGACACATGGGTTGAAAGTGCTCGCATAGTCTAATTTGTAAACATGTCTATATTAGCCTTGACCTTGGAGAGTCAGGTTGGTCATGGTGATGGAGCACATACTCACTGGCGGTCTCCGGGGGCAGCTATCTCCGATCTCCGGTTACCTGGCCGTCGAGTCGGACTTATAGGAGACTAGGATAAACTTTTCGTACCCATGATACATCACACCACCTGTCTTTCCAAGCAGGTCCATCAACTCGTCGGTAATGGGGACGGGGGGAATCACATGACGCCTCTGTCTAGCTTCTAAACGTTGGCAACATTCCAATTTTCTATAAGAAGACCTTTTCTGTCCCTCCCCGTCATTTTGTGCACTAGTTTTCCAAATGCAGAGATAGGGAGATGGTCTTGTCGCTCCGGCACTCCCATGAGTAGGGAGGGAAGGGGTTAGTCACCCGAGGAATAATCCGATCGCCCCGGCAATCATATCTCGGCATATGACGGTGCCACTTTTGACGGTTCGTCCGTGATCGCTCTGTAGGGCAAGGGTGCACAGCTGCATCTGGTCTGGGAAATCCCTAAGCCGAAGCCTCTTTACCCTTGTCCAAGTGTACAGGTATGGCGCGCAAACCCGTTATCCTTTAGTGCCCCTGTAACACTCGATGGCTGACCGCAAAAGTCCGCCAATGTATAAGTTCCGCTTGTGTAAAAACGGAGCTGCGTACCTTGCCAATTTTCTAATTATATATATGAAACTCTGTATGAAAAATTTTATAATTATAATGGTATGTAAATTTCGGCTATCCGAATGTGCGTATGTTTCCGGACCTTACAAGATTATACTAACATTTGGTTTTCTTATTTATTCATAGATAAAATAAGTGATAGATATCTTTTATATGCTTTAGACAGATATTGGCACAATGGTTGCCTAAAATGTCATTGCTGCGGAGCCATGTTAGCCGAAGTCGGTTCCAGCTGTTTTACACGAAGAGGTTTGATACTCTGTAAAAAAGACTACTCCAGGTAAATGTTTAACTTAATATATTAAAAAACATAATGCTTAATTATATTTTTATTACTGACATAAAAAAAATAAATATAAATACAAAACATGAGTTGTCCCTTTTTTTTGCGGAAGATTTAAAAAAGCCCTGCGCATCTGCCGGCGAGTTGTCACTACACTAAAGAAAGGTATTAATACGTTTACAAGTTAGCCTATAGAAAAGCGTTGGATGAATTCAAAAATGCTCTGATATTATTGCTAATTTGGCAAAATGTAGCGGCACAAATCGCGAGCGTGACAACGATGCTTTCTAAGTTGATAGAATAACAATTCTTTTTAAATAGAGTTTCTAGTAAATAAAAGTTTCGTGTCACGGTGTTTGTGTATCAACTTCTCCGAATCGGCTCGACCGCGCTCAAATGAAAGCGCGTAGAATCTCGATAGAACAAAGAAATGGGGACTACTCTTTCGTTTCAACCAGTGATTCCTGGTTCCGAAAATCGTGGAGGAACTTCTGCTCCATCACCGCAATATGCTATTAGAAAATCGAAAGTTAATTCCGATAATAACAATAACATGCAAGCACAAAAGCTATGCAGACGGGATTAAAATACTTTCAAATAAAAAACTAAAACTCAGCCCGCAAAATTAACGGGACAATAAATTAAAAATAAACCTTGGAAGTTCAAAACACGCAGCAAGTGTGAGACCAAACAACACCAAAGGGTTTTCGTTCCTGGCTAATAATGCAAACGATCAGCTTACCGATGCTGGAGAAATCACTCCAAAGAAGCCAAGGCCTGCATCAGCAGTTATCCAGGTAAAGAGATCCAGCACGCCAGTGAAAAAAGTTGTGGCACTTATTCAAAATAAAAACTTTCATGTGTTACCTCTTATTAAAGGGAATATACATACATGAAATATACATCCAATAGCAGAAAGGCAATTTTAAATATCTAAATGAGCAAGATTTTGCAGATGCATAAACGCAATGGGGATACCAAGAAGTACTGTACGCTGCGATCAGTCTGCGAAGTCTGTATAGATCTAGTTAGGTAGATATTTACTGCCACGCCTTTGATCTAACTACACTGTTAACCAAAAAAACAAACGCAAAAATGGGGAAACTGCGGTGGAAATCACACAGCGAACTGTACCCTCTCTCCAGTTTACAAGGAATTGAAGTGAAGGAGAATCGCCTTCAGCATTGGAAGAATTACCAAAAGGCCCGTGTTCTGAGAGAAAAAACCTATTGCCAGCTTTGGCAGGACGTTTACCCGATTACGATTCTGACGGACTCCAGCTCTTGCGAGTTTGTGAAAGGGCTTGATCTTCGGTGAAAACTATCCATATAACTCCCCAAAACACAGGAAAATGTGCGCATGAGAGGATTGTTCAATGAAATGCAGATAGAACGATAGAAGAGCTTGGCTTAAACCAAACCATGTGGAAATGCTGACGTTCCTCAATATAAAACAAGTTCACTTTAAAAGTGTGGATCTCCAAAAAATCTTCACTTTCACTTTGGAAGTTTATTATATTGTAAGTTAACCGGTTTTTCAAGCTCTATAACAGAGTCTGCAGACTCAAAGAGAATAAGATTTTGCAGAGCGAATAGAACAACAATAACAAAGATAGAGACGTGAAACGGCCGTCAATTCTAACAAAGAGAGGAGAGAGCCATATCTCAGCAATCGACGCAGATTATTCGCTTATAAAAATACAAGCTCATGTATTCCGATAATGGCGCGTGCTTAAGAACATCTAGCCGATGTTCCGAGCTTGAGAAGCGAATTAATCGCAGCTCATCAAGAACATCAGGACGAACCACCTCCTACTAAGCACGTTGGATGAGAAGTCCAGTCGCCAGGTCTAACCAGACACACTAAATAGCTTCACAACACTAGTTTGTGGCGGTGACGACATAGTGATGGTAGATTTCAGACATACTTTCAGCTGATAAAAACAAATATGCTTGATCGATCAAACAAAGATGAGCTCATCATGGTGAGCCTTTGAAGTTTCAGCAGTTCTTACACCGGTTCAGTGTCTTTGTTCTTTAGGAGCCCTTACTAAAAGCACATATGTTACTTAGCCGATTAATGGAATAGACTAAATAATTTTCTTTAGGAAATTTCATTTGTTTAATCAAAGTACGAATGAATATTGATAAAATTTATTTTGTTTTGTTTCTTTGCCGACCTTTTTCCATCCCAAAAGATCCACAAGGCTTTGTCGTGCTTAGGGTATTGCTTCCATGCTCGCCAAGACACTTCTGGAACTGACCACGGACGACTACATGGACCTTATCGCCGATTGGCTGTCTACGAATAATTTGACCACATCATGTGCTCGTTCCGTTAGTTGAGCAGATCTCTGCAGATGGCGAAAACTTTCGCCTAAAATTACCTGCACTGATCCGGTAGCTCATTTTAAGGACTTATCTCAGAGTCTGTACAGTACTCCTACTCCTCCGTCCATCTTGGAACCGTCGGGTTAAAGTGGCTAATCTGGTCCCGTCCTTTTTCCAGTCGTCAGGTTCAATAAATTAGGTTGTTTTGACATCGAGGCAAGTTTGGGGGATCATGTAGTGAGTAAAACTGATTAGGCCCCTGCCAATTAAGCTATGTCCGACTCCTTTTAGCGGCATGTTTCCTGATGCAATTAGGCGTTGTGCTGCCTTTCCTGCAGTCAGAACGAGTATGTTTTCGAGTTCTTTTGTTCGGGTTGACCTCAGCACCCTTGTGATGCAGAGCAGATCATGCCGCTGATGTATTTCAATAAGCTTATTTGACTTATTTTCAGTAACTTTCCACCACACTAAAACGTCATACAGTAAAGTTAGTCGCACCACCGAGCTGTAGATCCAGTGCATAATAGCAGATGACAGGCTCCATGTGCTACTTAGCATCCTCTTGTATTTGACTTGTGTTTTTGGGGTTAGCCTAGTTTTTTCGATTTTTGAAGAGAGGATGAGGTCCGTCTTTTCTGCATTAATACTCAGTCTTTTTAGTAAAACTCTTTATTTATTTATTTATTTTTATCCGCCAACGGAATATAAATCCTTATCTGACTAGACTTACTTATTTCTAACTTAAGATATTACCAGAAAATAACAAGAATTAATTATGGTAAAGGAAGAGGTCTCCTAGGAACCGTCTGACGGCTCCCTTCCTCTGGCAAAAGTCAAAACGCATCCCAGCTGGCAGCGCATTGTACTGTCGAAGCGCCCTACAAATGGGCTCATTAAAGCCATAATTGGTCTTTGGAGATCAACTGCAAGAACTTTAGAATAAGCATGCCAAAATATTCCGTCTAGTCCAGACCCGTGAAGGAGTCTATGGTGCAGTGGATTCTCTTAGAGGCTACCAGATCTGTGGGAGGTGTTGTTCCTTGGTTGCTAGATCCTGATGGGAAGGTCCCATCCTGGAAGTGAGATTCCGTTAGTGCCAGTTTCTTCAGTACTCTCAGTCTGCGGAGTTGCAGGGACTTACTCGATGTTGGATCACAATTTCCTCGACGAGTTTCCTTGTGCCTTACGTACTTCTTTCTTGTTACTCTTAAGTAGAACTTTGCATTAATAATGTCCTAGCTCGCTTGTTTGGTGATCTTAATGCATTCCTTAAGATTTTTTTGTTATAAAGATAAGGGCGTCTTTATATCCTCCGCGGATTTCACTACGCCCGTCGCGAGTTTTGAAGTAACCCAGTTTGTATTCAGGCGGTTTCTATAGACCGTTATATTCGGAGAGCGTTTTGAATTCGCACTTGAACTGTGAGCTTATACTCTCTCCAGCTACACAGCCAAGTACGCTATACTGCCTGCTACGAGTGTTAGATCTAGTAAGTTAGACGAGGTAGGACTTGCGAAGATATATTCCTCCCAACCGTTTGATAATCCTAGTTAGTTAGTGACTCAGCTCTGTCGTTAATATCGGAGCTGTCCGTACCAAAGAGAAGTAGCAGGCACCAGGCTCTTTATTGTTTCAAGTAGTGCGGGTCCGCGTGTGCCATATAGAAGGAAGCTACCAGAAGGTGCTTTTCCACACTTTCTACTCCCACGTTCGTCTTTAGTATAGACGGGATTAGATCCCTGTGGACCACTTCCAGTTTGGCATTATCGTAAGAGCGTTGCCTCTTCTTGTTAGCGTATTCGCCGTTCGACACCCCCATCTGGGTCATTTGTTTGTAATTCAGTCGACACTCTTCTAGCTTGGCTTTCTTCTCTTGGGACTTATTCGCCTTTCCTTGGAGCCGGATCTGGATATTAAGGGCCGCCTTGTATTGAGCTTTAGCCTTCCTACCCTCCCTGAAACGCTTTAGCCCCTCCCTACGAATGGAGCTGGTACCTGGTACAGGCGAGCGGTGAGGGCTCTCTTTCTCCGTCTTGCTGACCGAGAGCACGCGCTCCAAATCTGAGTGTCTCAACAACGGGAGGTAGTCAGTTTTGGGGCAAGCCATGGCCTGCTCCATCAACGTCAGAAGTGGTCTCCCAAGCCAACCAACTGATCACCTGTTTTTTCGAAAACTGATCAACTTTATCGATAGACAAAAGGAGAAAGATCAATTCTGAGTGGCAATTAACCATTTATTTGGCACAACCAATTGAACCATTTTTAACCATAGTTTCTAAATTGGTATTCATTTTCTTGAGGAATATTTCCAAATCTAATAAACCATTTTTAACCATCAACGTATGTTTTTTCGATAGCTACGCCGAAAACTTAAATAGCAGCCTATGTACTTGAAGTATTCTAACTGAAGAAAAAAGGAAAACAATTGCTATTGACGATTGTATTCTGAAATGATAGCGATATATTTTGTTGTTTTAGTACGATATCTTTTGTATTGTAGAGCTTTTTCAATTTATTAATTGAATTCTTTTTTGCAGTATGTTCGGATGCTCTGGAGTATGTTCCGGATGTGGCGAAACAATTCCTCCAAGTGAATTGGTAGCAAAAGCGCTTACTGGAATAAATAATATTGATATACAAAGTCAACAAAAACAAATAATTAACTGTGTATTTCATCTAAGGTGCTTTAGTTGTGCAAAGTGTGGCTCAAGTCTACGCCCTGGTGATAGGTATGTATGTCTATATTTTAAATTTTACAAAAATTTGATTAGTTATTGAATATTTTTACACTTGGGGTCTAGCCCCAACTCACTTCGCTCGTGCGCCAAAAACCCGCCCCCCTTGCTCAAGTAACAAAGAAAAATACCATAGATATAAGCTTGGCCGATTAAAAAGTGGCATGGAGTGAGCAAAGGATTAGCTCCCAGACCGCTGGATTTTGTCTTTTCTGACAGTCGCGCTAATTTTGCAGTCATTAAGTCGCAAAGCGTTTGAGTGTACTTCCCCGGCCATACAGAATATTGTTCACTGCTATGTTCCTTTGAAGACGAGACAGGATACAGCCTTGGGATGTACCTCTGTTGACATACCTTGACTGAGTGGTCGATCCCATCCATGATGTCACCGTCCTGCATATGATCAATTGATCCGGCAGGGCCTCCTTAATGGCTCCTGGTGCGACGTTGTTCTTCGATGTCGAGAAAGTTGTACAGAAGAACTCTTTGAGATGCAGAGATTGTCGTTTCTGTGGATTTTCCTTTCCGATAGGCATGTTGTGCCCTGGCAGTATGTGAGGATTTATTGGTGTCTTCAGTTGTTACTTGACTTGACCGTCAATGATTTTGAGATGAAAGGACGATATACTGATTAGATACACACTATTTTTGCCTTAAGCCAAGCGTGTGGAATTTTCCCCACTACCTTTCCTTTCCCACATTCCTGAAAATACATTGCAGCCAGTTGATGGCCACGTCTGACCTTATCTGGACATTTTAACGGGTTGAAGCTGTTTACTACCCAGGTAATGTTACGTTTAGCCTTCACTAGGGTTGTGTGTCGGTTCGATGGTTCTAAAGTCAGGGAAATGAGTATCGAATAAAATGTGTAGGGACTACTCACTGGATTTAGTCCACGTACCATCATTTCCTTTGCGGTACCTCACCGAGGTTGCAGTTTTCGAGGTGAAACTTATTGTGCCAGATTTTCGTATCTAGATCAGATCGGATCAGTATTATATCCAGAAGGAACACATCATTTTGCAGTGACTACGGTACCGGTACCTCTTCCACGCCGTTACTCATCCTTTCTCTCTCTCTCTCTCTCACACAGTCTTCCACGTGCTGTCTGCGACGTCTGGCGAGATATAACAGCTGGTGTTGGTATGAGTAGAGAGAGAGAGGGACATATGTTGCGTAATTAAAACCACCAGCAGAAAAATGGGAATCGATAAAATATTTGAAAATTATAATAAAATAGGCCATTGGGTGGAAATAGTGAAAAAACTGACATTAGAATATAACAGGCACCGTGGTTCCTCTGTTTCTCTCTATGTTTTTATCTCTCATAACAAGTGCCAACAAAATTAAAAGAGATCTCTCCTCCCACAATCACAAACAAATCAATTCGTCCTTTTTACAGACAGCGATAACAAAAGACAGAGAGAGAAAGAAATCATTCTGTACGTAATTGCCTATACAATATTTTGTATAAGTTACATAAATCATAAGCTTACATTTATACTGCTTGAGTACCAGGTATCAAAGTAGAGTGACCCTTACCGCTGATAGTAGTGTACCGACGCTTTTTTTTAAATTATTTCTGCTTTCCATAAAGCAGACTTATTCCATAATATTATCCCTAATATTGGATAAGCAAATGAACTATATGTGAACACACGATTTTTGTAATATTTTTAGGTACACGATGCTAGGAGCCAGCTTGGTGTGTGAACAGGATTGGCATAAACTGCTCAAAAGCCCAGCAAATTCGAATGGTACGCTTGCACAAAGGAAAGGGAAAGTAGGAAGACCCAGAAGAGCCAAGGATTAATAATATTTAATGTCTTGTATTAAATAAACGTTTATTTTAGAACACAGTTCATTTTATAGATTATCTTTAAAAATTCAATTAAATCAAAATGTAATAATCCGAAAGCCCCTATCCCACTCCTTCAATGGAAATATACATAATTATTTTTTTATACAGTTCTGAATGTAAAGGTAACTAAATTGTCGTCGATATTATTTGTGATTTTAAGGAGACGCCTCCAAAATAACAAACCATCGACAGGCATTGTATGCAGAATAATAAGCTTAGTATGCTGCCATAATATCGCCGTTTTCAGAAGACATCATCTCGTGCGAGCTTTTTTTATGGTGATTTGAAAATGATCCGTGCTCTTTCCTTGGGATAGGGCCGCACATACGTGCTCACGTGTATCGGCCTCTGCTAGGCCGATCGTTATGCACTTTCTCCCGAGTACCTTAGAACCCCCGATACCTATTCTATTCAATGATAGAAACTCACTGTAGTACCTAATGATCTGCATCTATCATAGTCTAGTTGGCTATTGTCTCTGAATGCGTTCGGCCCTGAAACCCTAGCTGGCCCTGAGCTATCACCCCAGAGAGAGAAACTACTTTATAAACTTTCCATTCCATTCCATTTCCACTGGCTTCAAACGAAAGCATCGAACACATTTACAAAAGAGACAGGATGACGCAGAAATGGATTTAAGTGGTACGTCAGAAACGACAGTCCCGGAATTGGTTCAGATCCTGAACCAACGATTTGAAGAGCAAGTCAGTCTCACTTCTACAAAGATAAATGAGGCAGAAGAGCGGCAGGAGAGCTTAGCAGTATGGCTGGTGAGATCTCGAATCTTACAAAGAGAGTTCAGTTTTGTCGAAAACAAACTGGGTGAGACCCAAATAGAAGCCCAGCTTAAGCTAAGGGTCGATGCACAGGCTATGGCTAAAATCGCATGCGATTTTAGGATTCAGTTCCTTTCATCACGGTCACACTGGAACTGGTTCGCAATAGAGCGGCATAACTGCATAATTTCGGTATGTGCAGTCGGAAAAGAAAACCCATCATCTTGCAGTCACTCGGACTAAATTCACCAGCACCAGTATATATCAACGAGCAGCTTACAAAAGAAATCTACCCGATTTTTAAAGAAGCTTTACAAGAGAATTTATGTAACTTTAGGCCCTGGAACATTTTAGCAACTTTAGTGAATCATTTGTACCATCCCTGGCATGTACTGTGATGGGCGCAGTTCGCGCTTGGACAAATGCACGCACGCGCATGCTTACATACATACATACGCATTCATGTCTGAAGATATGTTCCTGGCTCCCCCTGTTACGTTGAGACCTACATAATGCGATTGCGTGAGTTATAAGGAGAACATTTGTACGTGGATATGTATGTATGTTTGTGTACATTTCCGACGGGAATTTAGTCTCCGTTTGACATTTCAAAGAAAAAGTTCTGAAGCCGGGCAATGCATTATTAAGCCATCAAGTGAATTTCAATTAGTTTTGTGCTAATTTTTTTGCATGTGCATATGTACATAAACTAAAATATATTTGGAGTACTTTGAAAATGTATTTACATATTTAAAATATGTACATACTGTATCAACGACACATTGAGGATACTTTATACATGAATGAATATAAAATATCTACATATGTACATATATAATACATAGGTACAAGATCTACTGAGAAACTATTGCTCAATTGTGTGGTTCTTATCTGCGTACTATGTATACACATATGTAAATAAATTTCAACATACATATTTCGTACAAAAATAAGTAAATATTTACTTATGTAGATACAAATATTTGTACAGAATCAAAATATAATATCCTTTAAAAACCATACACAATGTATGTAAATATGTAGGAAATGTATAAATTGTAGGTGTTAAACTATTGAAACATAAAACAAGGAGCGCCTACATATGTACATCTATAATTGACCTATGTATGCCTATAAATAAAGGAAGCAATTTGTTTACTGTGTGTGTAGCATGCAACATACATATGTATGTATGAATGTATCTGCATGCATGCTCTTCCATATTCAAAAAGCGAGGTGGTCAAGGTTTTCAAGTGGAACAGTGCTACATTTTTATTAATGTATAAAATGTATTATGTATGTACGTCTATAGTATAAAATGATCCTTCCTGAATATGTGCATACATGTGCAATCTGAAATTGGTGTCTGACAAATATGTTTCTGCAACAAACATAAAAAAATTCAAGCTCGGAAAGATTTAAATTTGGAAATAATGGAACCGAAAAGATGGCACTTGCAGCTGTCATGTTTTTTCCTGCTGCTTAGCTCAACATTTTCAGGTATGTCAAATCACATATGTATACTTATTTCTAGATTATTTCGCGCGCGAACTTTAGTTGAAAGGAATCAAAAAATTCGATGCTCCGAATTTTATGTCGGTACATATTTATATACATATGTATGTATATATCCTTAAAGTCTTAGGACCAATAAATAAATACATACATATGTATGTTTATAGCAGATGTCAAATATGTTTATGTATATGTTTGTATGTATATAAATATGTACAAATGTACATTAGATAAAATTCATCAATAAAAAAAGTTTATCTTGCAACATGTTTTTTGTATTATGTTTTTAAGTTCTTTTAAACCATTAAGACATACATATGTGTACATAGAATTGGTGTTTAAATACCTAATGGCTCTTTAGGGTACCTTTGTACTTTTTTTGTGTTCAATTATTCATTGCAAGTTTTTATAGGGATTGGGAAAAAGGTGATGAGAGGTACCTCCTTTCCCCAGCTCGCATCGCAGCATCTGTTTTGCGGTTTTTGGATATCAACAAAGGGGCTTCGTACAAAATTAAAATATACTGTCTTTGAAGACGGACATAAGTCTGCTACGCCGAAGGTCGAGACTCTTCTAGTTGTTCTTTTAGCACATTGATGCTCGACTCGAGTTTTATTTTTGTTGTTGTTTTGGCATGCTTTCAAAATTAATGTTTTAATGAATAATTTTTTGGAACCGATTTAAAAAATTACAAATTACAAAAAATTAAAATGTGCCCCTTACTAACTTCTGTTAGTGAATCTAAAGGAGCAATTGTAAATGATAAATAATATCTGTTCGGTCAAACTTTCCCTTGCCAATGTCTTAATCTTACTGTTATCCTCTTATCCTCTCACACTTCATGTTCCCTCATAATGTAATCCATCATCTCTCATCATGTTTATGCACCCAATGTTACCAAAGACCAGGCGTGCGTACCTTTTTTGAACATTCTTCCGGAGTCATCCAAAGTCAATAAAGTGCACTCGTGCATTCACAAAAACGCGTGTAGATTTAGATTTAGATTTTGTCTACCAACGTGGGACAGGGTATATAAATTTGTGTGAAAATAACCCCTAAGAGTGATATTAGGCCTCTCGAATCAATCTCTTGGAACCTAACTAACGAGAACTCAAAGTACATTCATAGATCCCAATACTCGCTGCCTACATATTGTCAACGGGATGTTTCTACTACTTCACAAGGAATACAGGTTCTTCACAAATTCTTCTACCAGCTTCCTGTGTGATTTTGTAGCGTTATGCGCGAGAAATAATTTAGGACTCTTTCAGCAACTGTTGAATGCTGGATTCTCCGGCTCTGCCTTATGAACGATCGGATGTCGTGTTCAACTGCGCGACTTGCATAGCAAATTATTACATTTAAAAATGTCTACAAGCCGCTACACATTTTGCGTTCTATACGATTACGATTTGAGCATTAGAAAGCTTTCAATTCGTTACTTTTTTTGGGTTATCGTCGTATACATAGAGGAGCATTAGGGACTTAAATATATAAATTCTTGATCAGCATCAATAGCCGAGTCGATATAGGCATGTCTGCCTGCCGTCCGTCCGTCTGTCCGTCTTGGTTTGACAACTCCCAGAGAGTAAAGAGAGCTAGAGCTACGCTCCTGTGATATCCCAATGTATCAAGATCATTTCAAAATTTGACAGGACCCCCTTCCGCCCCTTTTGTCGCAGCGCATCTACCAGAAGGTAGGCCGTTCCGCAACCAGTACCTGGCAACAATCTCACCAAATCGTTGGACTAGACTAGCTATTCTTTTTTTTCTTTCTCTTTTCATAGCCTAATATAATATAACATAAATTTTAAATTTTTTAGATGTTGGCAAAATAACGTCCTCTCAAAATCACTTTGGAAATACTATACAGAGTCAGTTCACCACCAAAAACAACACTAGGGTAATTGCCCAGAAAGGAGGGCTTGCCATATTACCCTGTGTCGTCAAAATTAACTCTCCAGCAACGGTAAGCCGTATTTTTGTTACTTAAAATAAATATAAGTAATCGTAACTAACACAAACGTAACTAAAACTAATACACTCACAAATGACTCGACCGATTTTGATATGTATGTACGTATATGTAATTTTTTTTTAACGATTTTAACCAAGCAAGTTTAGGTTAGGTTAGAACTTCCCTGACTGCACTGACGTCCGCTAGGAAGACGCTACAGTTGTCTGGTAGCCTGGAGGAGTGCCTTATGTCGAACTGTTCACAGTAGATTCCTCGTCCAACCCTTTCGTCCAGCTTCGATCCATCCAGTGTATGGCGCCATCTGGGCTGGGGAGTCTCTGTGAGAGATGATTGTATTGATAGGAGTATCTGTATACTCTCTGGGAACTTGGTAGTCCATTTTTGCTAAGACGATATCGCTGTTGTTTAGTATGTATGAGCGACCCATATGCTGTGGCACCCATTAGTGCCATTTAGCATTTAGCGCATCATTTGTAGCCCTTCGCACCGGCTGCACTGATGCATAGGGCGGCGGTCCGCTGAACTTTGCCCAGTTGTTTGGTGATCGTCTTTTTTGATATTGCCGGCCACCACACGGTAACTCCGTAGAGTAGTATTGGGGTAGCTGTTGCTAGATACACGCATTGGACTATACTTGGGTTCATGCCCATCTCAAGCCAATAGCTTGTTTACATTCACGGAGCACTTTCGTTGCCTTCTTCAGTATTTTTTACGTTTGGGTCCACTTAAGCTTTTTGTCAATTACCCAACCTACTCCCAGTCCACGCGATTATGTCCATTCTGACAGTCGCGCAAGCTTTGCGGTCATTAAGGCGTAGAGTGATAGAAGGTATTTCCCTGAGAAGATAATTGCAACGTCGACCGTGTATGCCACGGACTTCTAGCCCCACCCTTTCAGGTCACATAGAATCTTGTTGACTGACACGATCCAAAGAATAGGAGAAACCACCTTGCTGGGTGCCTCTGTTGTGACATACCTTGACTGGGCGGACGATCCTATCGATGATGCCACCGTCCTGCATATGAGCAATTGATCTACAAGGTGCTTTTTAGCAAGGATGCAGGTGCGTGTTTTACTTTCATTTTGAGCTGCAACCTTGTACTCCTTCGTCGCTAGTTGTCAAACCTTTTCTCACACTATCCAAGATTCCTGAACTAGGAAGCATGGGATTTCCAGTGGTGGAGATTGATCTGAAGGATCCATAAGAACAACCTTAGAGTTTCCAGCACTGTAATGCCGGTGTCTTGGCGTGGTATCGGAGGCGTAGCATTCTAGGTCTGCATGTCTGCAGCATTTTCAGGATACGATCCGGCTCCTCCATGAAGGCGGGCACCCACACTCTCGCCCTTGGTCTACTAGACACTTTGCTCCAGTCTACAGCGACGACCTTCGCCCTGGGTAGACCTCTCCAACTTGCGCTACCGCTGCTTTGTACTTTGTATTTTGATGAAGACCTGGTACCATCCCATGTCTGTGCAGACTGGGCGGGGGGTTCGGGCTGCTTCTCCAACAGCTTGAAGCAGCGGTCGGCCAGTGCTGCTTCCATCGCAGCAATAGATTTTCAGAATCTTTGATTCCGCGCTGCCTTTATCGCGTCCTTTCGCGGTTCTTATGACACCGGACTTTATGACACGTACGCTTTTTAAACATTATAACTCTGTGCTACAATTCTCATTTCTTATATTATAATTGATTTAAGTTTTTTAAATGCATAAAATCAAATAATTATTAAATTACCACTTTGTAGGTTTCTTGGATACGCAGGAAAGATTTCCAGCTACTAACGGTTGGGTTGTCAACACATAGTAGCGATAAACGGTTTTTGGTTGAGCATACGCGGCATATGGGTCACTGGTCTCTTAGAATTAAAGCCGTCAGAGAAGAGGATCGTGGATTTTATGAGTGTCAATTGTCAATTTACCCAACCCAGTCAATTTTTATTGAACTAAAAATCGTCGGTAAGTAGTATTAGCTTAAAAGGTTTTCAATCAAAACAAATTCTAATGTCTTATAATCACAGAAGCGGTTGCTGAAATTTCAAGCGCACCTGAGCTTCACATAGACGAAACTTCTACTTTACGGCTTGAGTGTAAACTTAAGCGGGCGACGGAAAATCCCTCTTTTGTATTTTGGTAAGAGACCATTTTAAAAATCAGAAAAGCTAATTTCAGATTCTGACAAACAGTAAAAGTGTTTTATCTTAAGTTTTCTTAATATGAGCACTCAGAGTGTCAATTCATTCAGTTGATCTAAACTCTAAACCTTGTTATCTGTGTTATACAACATTAGTCCAAAACAACCATTAGTCAGCTTTGATTAACGATAAACTATTTCTAACAATGCACGTAGTTGGCCTGGCTAACGAAAAGCAGACAGGAGAGGTAGAGCTGAAGGCAAAATGGTACACGCTTTTGTAGAAGAATATTGTCTATGCATAAAAAATTAACGGAAATTTGCGCTCTATGATATTTTCTGATTTATGTTCAAAGTAGACAGCTGGTTAAGTGGGAACCTCAGTTCTGAGGACCTTTTATGGTGATGGAGATTCTTAAAAGTGACCATTAATCTATTGAAGTCTATCGACGCGTGAACGAAGATAAAAGTATTCGAATAAGAGTTTGAGAAAGTTTCCAGAAGACCGAAGTTCAGACAAATTAAACGAAGACAATGGTAAAAAAGACGTTGATGGTGACAGGTCCCAAGTCAGCTGTACGTACATATGTACCATTATGATTTATCTATGATATTTATGAAATTTGTGGAGAATATTAGGGTTCGAAACACGACAAACAGATTTGTATATTTTAACATATTTTCAACTATTATTATTATTAATCAATTCTTTGGGTGTCTAATATTTAATTTTACATATTCATATGACATATTTGATTCATTTTATCGCTGTACTCTTTTAACATTACTGCAACATTGTTTATTTAGGTATCATGACAACAAAATGATTAATTATGATGTACAAGGCGGTTTTGTTGTGACGTCGATGGAATCAAATGGGAAGAGTAGCGTACAAAACGGACACATTTTTAGAGTCTTGCCCGGGTTTGCTGGTAACAAATCACGTATTATCCCTATTCCGGATCCCGTGGAGTCAATTAATGGAATTCTAAATAGCAAAAACGTAGCCACTTCAGCAAACTTCATATCGCCGAATCCACCATATTTACAACCGCACCAGTCCTCATATCTTCTTGCTCCTTCTATGAGTGTTCTAAGTATTAAACAGGTTAATTTTCGGCATGCTGGTAACTACACCTGTGCTCCATCAAATGCCCGTCCTGCTAGCATTACGGTACATGTTTTAAGAGGTAATAATAATTGAATAATGTATATTCGCCCACTAATGCATTTAAATTTTAATCTTTAGGAGAAAAAACTGCTGCCATGCAACACGCTAATCGAAGTTCTTTGGATAGTGAGAATTTGAGCAACAGCACTTTTGGGTTAATTAGTATAGGTGGTATCAATGGCACAATCAGCCTAGTATTAGCCAAAAGCTTATTATATATCTCAATCATATTCCTATTAGTAAGCGTTCTATCAAATTTTCGCCTACTAAAAGTTGTAGATTCCCTAATATTCCTAGCATTTATAATATTACTCATGGAAAGCTGAAAGTAATTCATGTTATAAGAAATGGAGCAAATTCAATCAACCGAAAGTAAAAAAAATGCTCCAAGTTATAATTATAATTATCGTACATATACAGGTATATGTATAATATCGACATACTTATGTTCCATGTATAAGTCCCTTACCTAAACCTTTACTATCATACAAGCTTTATATGCATTTTTAGAGAAAAAAAATTGATGTATACTAATTTTAAACTGTAAATAGACTTTCATAACATACAATGTATTGAATCGTGAAATAAGAAAATTCATCTACTTGTTACCAAATATACAAAAATTATGTAGAATACATACTCTGTACATTAATTCATAAGATACAAATACTGCAGTTATGATTAGGAGTTCATATTTATTTACATGTACTGAAATTTTAGCGTTAAACCCACAGATCATACAAGAATGATAAAAGAGTAATTTGTTATATATGTATGTAACTGTTATTTTGCTGTTCAATATGACTATGCAACAAAAAAAAAACTGCCGTCAGAATTTTAATTTTTAAAAATTAATGTGTATGGTACAATTTAAATTAAATAAAAATATTACCGTAAGTTTGAACGCATACAATGGTATTGTAGCCCCATAAAAAATATCAGAGTTATGTATCAATCCACCAACAACTAGTCTGCTACAACTACGATTGCTGTATAAATATCAAACAAACTTCCTGCCAACTTGGGCAACTAGTCTTCGGAGCCATTGGTTTGAAACAGTATTAAGAGCTACGGAATGACGAAACAAGGCTTCCTTTTCTTGTTTGTTTTTCTTTTTAGTTACTAATTGGCTGACCTCTTTTAAGGGTGAGCATAGCTTAAACAATACGTAGAGTTAAAAAAGTGAACTGTAAAGATGAGTATATTTACATTTAATAGTTTCAATATCTCAATTCAAAGAGTAAACAAAAATAAAATTAAATTTTTCCAATAAGCACAAGTACAGATGATCCAAATCCATGTCCATTCTAGTTTTTCGGACGCATGTTTGAATGTTCAAATTCAGACTTTGTTACAGCTGCCCAGCCACGTTTCGCTGTGGCACATTGTTGTTGCATGGTTGAGAAATAAGGAGAAGCACTAGTTGTATATATATTTAATTTTTCAAACTGGTGTGTGTAAATCATATTTTTTATCATCTCCCTCCCATTTACGACGCAAGGTGAGGAATCAGCAGAAAAGAGGTGGCAAAATGCATTTTCTGTGTGAGTTGTCTGCCGTCTGTCTTGTTTAACGTCTAGTTCTCAGACACTCATTTAGCTGAGATATAGCATTCCGAAGATTTCGATTTGCATATCATTAAAATACTGGTTTTTTTCTGTAAGCTATAGCTCGGCCACACAGCACCCGATCGTGGCGCGGCATGTCTTTTCGTGATGGGGAGAGTCCTGCCAATCGACTGCCATCGAAAAACAGGACATCCATTCCGTCACGATTTTCGCAAAAAATCATGATGGTTACATCATTGAATTTGTCAAAAATCGGCCTCATTTTCGAGGTCGAGATTTTGATGCCAATCGACAGGCTGGGTCCTCACGATTCTGCGAGAGTTGGTCCTTCGCCGATCTGGCCCCATTTAGCTGAGATATAGCATTCCGAAGACTTCGATTTGCATATCATTAAAATACTGGTTTTTTTCTGTAAGCTATAGCTCGGCCACACAGCACCCGATCGTGGCGCGGCATGTCTTTTCGTGATGGGGAGAGTCCTGCCATTTAGCTGAGATATAGCATTCCGAAGACTTCGATTTGCATATCATTAAAATACTGGTTTTTTTCTGTAAGCTATAGCTCGGCCACACAGCACCCGATCGTGGCGCGGCATGTCTTTTCGTGATGGGGAGAGTCCTGCCATTTAGCTGAGATATAGCATTCCGAAGACTTCGATTTGCATATCATTAAAATACTGGTTTTTTTCTGTAAGCTATAGCTCGGCCACACAGCACCCGATCGTGGCGCGGCATGTCTTTTCGTGATGGGGAGAGTCCTGCCAATCGACTGCCATCGAAAAAAAGGACATCCATTCCGTCACGATTTTCGCAAAAAATTATGATGGTTACATCATTGAATTTGTCAAAAATCGGCCTCATTTTCGAGGTCGAGATTTTGATGCCAATCGACAGGCTGGGTCCTCACGATTCTGCGAGAGTTGGTCCTTCGCCGATCTGGCCCCATTTAGCTGAGATATAGCATTCCGAAGACTTCGATTTGCATATCATTAAAATACTGGTTTTTTTCTGTAAGCTATAGCTCGGCCACACAGCACCCGATCGTGGCGCGGCATGTCTTTTCGTGATGGGGAGAGTCCTGCCATTTAGCTGAGATATAGCATTCCGAAGACTTCGATTTGCATATCATTAAAATACTGGTTTTTTTCTGTAAGCTATAGCTCGGCCACACAGCACCCGATCGTGGCGCGGCATGTCTTTTCGTGATGGGGAGAGTCCTGCCATTTAGCTGAGATATAGCATTCCGAAGACTTCGATTTGCATATCATTAAAATACTGGTTTTTTTCTGTAAGCTATAGCTCGGCCACACAGCACCCGATCGTGGCGCGGCATGTCTTTTCGTGATGGGGAGAGTCCTGCCATTTAGCTGAGATATAGCATTCCGAAGACTTCGATTTGCATATCATTAAAATACTGGTTTTTTTCTGTAAGCTATAGCTCGGCCACACAGCACCCGATCGTGGCGCGGCATGTCTTTTCGTGATGGGGAGAGTCCTGCCATTTAGCTGAGATATAGCATTCCGAAGACTTCGATTTGCATATCATTAAAATACTGGTTTTTTTCTGTAAGCTATAGCTCGGCCACACAGCACCCGATCGTGGCGCGGCATGTCTTTTCGTGATGGGGAGAGTCCTGCCATTTAGCTGAGATATAGCATTCCGAAGACTTCGATTTGCATATCATTAAAATACTGGTTTTTTTCTGTAAGCTATAGCTCGGCCACACAGCACCCGATCGTGGCGCGGCATGTCTTTTCGTGATGGGGAGAGTCCTGCCATTTAGCTGAGATATAGCATTCCGAAGACTTCGATTTGCATATCATTAAAATACTGGTTTTTTTCTGTAAGCTATAGCTCGGCCACACAGCACCCGATCGTGGCGCGGCATGTCTTTTCGTGATGGGGAGAGTCCTGCCATTTAGCTGAGATATAGCATTCCGAAGACTTCGATTTGCATATCATTAAAATACTGGTTTTTTTCTGTAAGCTATAGCTCGGCCACACAGCACCCGATCGTGGCGCGGCATGTCTTTTCGTGATGGGGAGAGTCCTGCCAATCGACTGCCATCGAAAAAAAGGACATCCATTCCGTCACGATTTTCGCAAAAAATCATGATGGTTACATCATTGAATTTGTCAAAAATCGGCCTCATTTTCGAGGTCGAGATTTTGATGCCAATCGACAGGCTGGGTCCTCACGATTCTGCGAGAGTTGGTCCTTCGCCGATCTGGCCCCATTTAGCTGAGATATAGCATTCCGAAGATTTGGATTTGCATATCATTAAAATACTGTTTTTTTTCTGTAAGCTATAGCTCGGCCACACAGCACCCGATCGTGGCGCGGCATGTCTTTTCGTGATGGGGAGAGTCCTGCCAATCGACTGCCATCGAAAAAAAGAACATCCATTCCGTCACGATTTTCGCAAAAAATCATGATGGTTACATCATTGAATTTGTCAAAAATCGGCCTCATTTTCGAGGTCGAGATTTTGATGCCAATCGACAGGCTGGGTCCTCACGATTCTGCGAGAGTTGGTCCTTCGCCGATCTGGCCCCATTTAGCTGAGATATAGCCTACCGAAGATTTGGATTTGCATATCATTAAAATACTGGTTTTTTTCTGTAAGCTAAATCTCAGCTATACAGCAGCCGATCGTGGCGCGGCATGTCTTTTCGTGATGGGGAGAGTCCTGCCAATCGACTGCCATCGAAAAAAAGGACATCCATTCCGTCACGATTTTCGCAAAAAATCATGATGGTTACATCATTGAATTTGTCAAAAATCGGCCTCATTTTCGAGGTCGAGATTTTGATGCCAATCGACAGGCTGGGTCCTCACGATTCTGCGAGAGTTGGTCCTTCGCCGATCTGGCCCCATTTAGCTGAGATATAGCCTACCGAAGATTTGGATTTGCATATCATTAAAATACTGGTTTTTTTCTGTAAGCTATAGCTCGGCCACACAGCACCCGATCGTGGCGCGGCATGTCTTTTCGTGATGGGGAGAGTCCTGCCAATCGACTGCCATCGAAAAAAAGGACATCCATTCCGTCACGATTTTCGCAAAAAATCATGATGGTTACATCATTGAATTTGTCAAAAATCGGCCTCATTTTCGAGGTCGAGATTTTGATGCCAATCGACAGGCTGGGTCCTCACGATTCTGCGAGAGTTGGTCCTTCGCCGATCTGGCCCCATTTAGCTGAGATATAGCATTCCGAAGATTTGGATTTGCATATCATTAAAATACTGTTTTTTTTCTGTAAGCTATAGCTCGGCCACACAGCACCCGATCGTGGCGCGGCATGTCTTTTCGTGATGGGGAGAGTCCTGCCAATCGACTGCCATCGAAAAAAAGGACATCCATTCCGTCACGATTTTCGCAAAAAATCATGATGGTTACATCATTGAATTTGTCAAAAATCGGCCTCATTTTCGAGGTCGAGATTTTGATGCCAATCGACAGGCTGGGTCCTCACGATTCTGCGAGAGTTGGTCCTTCGCCGATCTGGCCCCATTTAGCTGAGATATAGCATTCCGAAGATTTGGATTTGCATATCATTAAAATACTGTTTTTTTTCTGTAAGCTATAGCTCGGCCACACAGCACCCGATCGTGGCGCGGCATGTCTTTTCGTGATGGGGAGAGTCCTGCCAATCGACTGCCATCGAAAAAAAGGACATCCATTCCGTCACGATTTTCGCAAAAAAATCATGATGGTTACATCATTGAATTTGTCAAAAATCGGCCTCATTTTCGAGGTCGAGATTTTGATGCCAATCGACAGGCTGGGTCCTCACGATTCTGCGAGAGTTGGTCCTTCGCCGATCTGGCCCCATTTAGCTGAGATATAGCCTACCGAAGATTTGGATTTGCATATCATTAAAATACTGGTTTTTTTCTGTAAGCTAAATCTCAGCTATACAGCAGCCGATCGTGGCGCGGCATGTCTTTTCGTGATGGGGAGAGTCCTGCCAATCGACTGCCATCGAAAAAAAGGACATCCATTCCGTCACGATTTTCGCAAAAAATCATGATGGTTACATCATTGAATTTGTCAAAAATCGGCCTCATTTTCGAGGTCGAGATTTTGATGCCAATCGACAGGCTGGGTCCTCACGATTCTGCGAGAGTTGGTCCTTCGCCGATCTGGCCCCATTTAGCTGAGATATAGCCTACCGAAGATTTGGATTTGCATATCATTAAAATACTGGTTTTTTTCTGTAAGCTATAGCTCGGCCACACAGCACCCGATCGTGGCGCGGCATGTCTTTTCGTGATGGGGAGAGTCCTGCCAATCGACTGCCATCGAAAAAAAGGACATCCATTCCGTCACGATTTTCGCAAAAAAATCATGATGGTTACATCATTGAATTTGTCAAAAATCGGCCTCATTTTCGAGGTCGAGATTTTGATGCCAATCGACAGGCTGGGTCCTCACGATTCTGCGAGAGTTGTCCTTCGCCGATCTGGCCACATTTAGCTGAGATATAGCCTACCGAAGATTTCGATTTGCATATCATTAAAATACTGGTTTTTTTCTGTAAGCTAAATCTCAGCTATACAGCAGCCGATCGTGACGCGGCATGTCTTTTCGTGATGGGGAGAGTCCTGTCAGCTATTTTATCCAGTCATATATCCTGTTTTGTCCGTGTGGGCCGATCTGGCTGTTCCATAGCTTCCTGCAATTGGAAAAATATCCTTGATCCTTTGGTAACGACTCAAACTAATATTTTCCCGATTCTTTGCATGGATGATTTTTATTCATCAAAACTTAGCTTAATATAAATAGATAAACAAGTGGAAAAACTTTGTATCTATCTTTACACCAACAACAACGAGATCTATTTAGATACAAGACTGGAACGCGTAGCCACTCCCTTGGTTGCCAAAGTCAAAGTCCTTGTTGTCGATGTTCTCAACAGTTAGAGCTGGAGGTAATAAAACAAAAAGAATTAGAGCCAAGAACAAAGAAAAGTTGGATAGGGAGAAACAAGGAAAACTTACTCGGTGCTGATGAGGTAAAGCATGGCGCAGGAGGGATGACGATGTCGGTAATGTATTAACCTGTGAAATAATTACGTCGTAAAAAGTGCAGGTACTTAATTTTTTTGTATTAGAGCTGGTTGCGCCATTCTAACGATAGGACAGATCTTAAGCTTGTCCCGAAGCAAAAGCGAAAGCGATGATGAAAGAATGTATGTTTGCACTACACCTACAAAGACGTCGAAAGCAAAGGCGGAAAATGCAAAGCAATCAAGCAGAACACCTACATACGTTTGTGCTGTATTTATGCACTCAAGCGGTTCGTATCTCGATTTTGTTGCTTTTAGCACTGAAACAAGTTTGTACAAATATTCCGAACTGACTTGACTCTCCGGATATTTCTGTATGCACTCTTCTACGAGCAACGATATGGCCGGACCGCTAAATAGAAAACGAAAAGGGAACTAAATTGGTTGTACTTGGTTTATTAGTAAGATTACAAAATCTTTATGTTTACGAAATTTACATATTTATATTTTCTATATCTTATTATACAATTATTTACTTTTTTTGTTCTTAATAAATTAAGTTTAAACTTAGAGGTAATTTCTAAAGAATACGGAATTTAGTTAACGAACTCTATTAAATGAAAATATTATTTTCGTAGGTGTAAATATTTATTAAAACCTTAGAGTTTTAGATTCTGAACATGTATTCATAACAGTTAATTATTCGGAATTAACTCTATCGAATATTTGAATTGCCTACAGATAAAATTATTTTGTAAATAAACATTTATTAATTTTTGTACATGTAATATTATAGGTTTCTTGTGAAGAACACAACGCCCATGAAAATAGTATATTTTTATTTATAGAGTAATAAATAAGTATACCAAAACGAGTTGTTATTAGTTGCTAAACCATATACAAGAAAACCAGAAAGGATCAAGCTCACGCATATTCCTCATCACTGACTTCATCGTCGTCAGACGACATTATCTTGCGCCGTTTTCGCTTATTTCGTGCTATGTATTGCTTACGACCACTAGGTTTTGTAGGAAAAATTGATGATTTCACGATTCGAGACCTCGGTGTACCTTCCTAAATCAACGTGCACATTATAATGCAGAGTTTGAACCAATAAAAAATTTCATATAAACACTTACATCCGTTGAAGTCGCAGGTATTGTTGATGATTGCACATTGCTTACATTTGGTGTCGAACAAAAGCTGCTGTCATCATTTGGTGGTTTAGAACCTTTTGAAGAGTTTAAGTAAATTAGACCATCAGAAACGGACGAGTTATTTAAGTTTGATTTTTCTCGCAGTTCATCCCCATCTGAATCTCCGTCCTCTGGATCCAGCTTTAGCATAAGTTGCTTGAACTAAAAATAAAATTGTTATATATATATTGTATATAGCGTACGACAAGTTACTTACATCCAGGTACTTGACGACAAGGTCTAGTTTTTCATCGTTAGTAAGTGGTCTTGAGGAACAATCAGGTTCTGAGTTTGAAAGCTGCTGTGACTTCTGTTTCTTAATTAAATCAATTGTTGTTTTAGGGTTGAAGTCGTTGACGCCTCTACGTGTAATCGCCTTTTCATACATTTTTTGCTCGGAAGGCGAATATCTTGAAATTTTACCATCTGTGAGACCATACATGTCCTTTAAATGATCTTTCAGTATTAAAAGGAGCATGCACGCTTCGGCGGATGTAATACATTTTTTTATCTCGGTCATGTCTTCTGGCAAACGATTAAACAAAACTTGAGGATCCTCCACGTCATCATCATCCTCTAATGCATCTCCCTCCTTGTCATTTGGATTCAAATGTTCCTTAAATGTGGCAAGTAGATGTGTTCCAGCCATTGAAATCAGCAAGTCTATTTGATGTATCAGATATAAAGGCTCATCTTGAACTACATACGGAAAGTATGCTAGATTATCGGCTATATACAGCATTTGCTGAAGAGATGTTTTCTGATCATCAAACTGTTTTGTAACAGTCTGAACCAGTGCACGTCTCTGTGGCTTTGTGGACCGAAGTAAAGTATACAGAAAGTCATTTAATGCCGTAGTCACGTGTTCTGGTCCTCGTTTTCTAAAAACAAAATAATAATATATTGATAAACTGATTAATATGAATTATTTAAATACTCACGCATAACCTCGAATGATTTCAACGTTTCCCCGGCTGTTTATTTGCAAGATTTGCTGTAACTTAAAGCAAAGTTGTAATCCAAATTGAACCTTCATATTTACGAAGCCAGAATAGGTTTTATCGATGTCTTTTAATAAGGCATCAGCTCTATGGGCCGACTGAAAAAATCAAACGCATTTTTAGATTTTCATTTTCAAAATGAACGAATAGATACGCACCTCTACCTTGGGGTCGGTACTTAAGCATATTAAATATGGAACCATTCTAACAGGATGAACTAGGCCTTGGCGCAGAACAATATGTACTACTTTAACAGCCCACAGTCGAACCGTATCATCCCGATTAAGAAAACAGTTGAGGATTTCTTCTAAATAGAGCTGAATTATCCGACTTGACATGCCTGACGACACGTCATTCATTTCCTTGAGGTCTTCGTGCTTTGATTGTTTTTCCCCTAGAAATTATGAATGTACATTTAGGTACTATAAAACAGAAATCCAAAACAGACTGTACTAACATTCTTTTTCCTTATTGTGCATAAACATCTCAGATTCTGTTAAGTATATCCAAATATTACGCATACATATTATTTTTATGCCACCATCGCTTGTGGTGGAGTTTAACAAATCACAGTAAAACTGTTTAAGCTCAGATCGTGTTAGGTAATCATCGTTCAGAACACAAAAAGAACCAAGTGAAATCAGAGCTTGCTTTCGAATTTCTTGATTTGAGCAACGACAAAAGAACATCAAGCACTCAAACACATCATCACATATCGATGCCGGAAGGCCCCCATTTGTTTCACCTGAAAATTAAAAATATGATTACAAACATATGATTCGATTTAATCACAATTAAATCCAAAATTTCACTTACCTAAGGCAATAGGTGACTTAAAATCAAAGTATCGCATTAGGATGCCAATCGTAAAAAGGCTGCGTCGAAAGCTAGGCGTGTAAATATTATCTGCACTGCAGTTTTTTTGAACCACTTGATTACGAGAAACATCAAGAACGCGATAGAACCTAAAAACAAATAAAAGTGGTTATATAAGACTATATGTACTATTGCACAGTCAGTTACATATTAAAAAAACGGTACTCAATCGTAAAAATTGCAACTGTCTGTTGCAATCAAAGAGAATCATAAACAATGTCACATCTGATCATTACTATAGCCAGTTCTCGCTAATTACTGTTGAAACTTTCGGGGTGTCCGAAAGAAAAAACCCTTATTTACAGACACTTTGAAAAAACAGACAGAAAAGACCCGATCAGATGATACAGAATTTCGTTATTGGAGTGGGTCAATAATTTCAAATAAAAGTGATAAAGAATGATATAAACTATACCAGCATTTCGGTTATATTATCTCTTTTGGTCTCCGAGAACTAGGCTGTCATATAAGACGTGCAGACGGAAATACCTAAATTGGCTTGATGCCGGCTAGTCTGATTGTCTACCCCATAAGTATACAAATGCAAAATGGTTAAAAAGTAGTGGTAGATTCTCTGGAATAGATTTAGTTTTAACTTTAACGTTTAACAGCTTATGTTGTTTGGCTTGTTGTTTGCTTTTAACATACTTATACACTAATATGGCAGTACGGAGTGTACCAATTACTATTAATGAAATACATTTTGGAAATGGAAATACATACTTTTGAAAACAATCGCGGATCAATTTATAGTTCTTTGTAATCTTATTGACGAGTGCGCCCAAACAGGATACACAACTGGTTACTTCTGCTTGGTTCCGCGAAACAACCAAGAGCATTAAATGCTCTTCCAAAGAAGCCAAAAAAGACTCGCTAGCGTTATTAACAAGGGGCACCACCTTCTCGAGAATATCTGCAACAGCACATATGAATTTTGCAGCTGTGGCTGAATGACATTTAATATTTAGATAAGGCTCAATAGTCATTGCATGCCGAACCAGGAGCTGTGGTCGCACTTTTGCTAGCAAATGCAGTGTAGTTATGCAACCGAGCATTCGCGCATTATCAGTGTCTTCTAATTCAATCAGCCGGTCTATAAGCCCATCAGCTAATTGCTGACATGCCAGCACTATTTCTTGAGGTGGCTCAGTATTTTTTTTCACAGCTTCTTGGATACTTCCGTCGTTCTTTAGCATGTTATCTTTCGGTTTGAAAATCTAAAAGAAAAATGTTATGTGAGTTTTTGCGATATTTTAATTACAAATAGTACTTACACTCATTAAAAGTCCCTCTAACCATATAGTTCCAGTGTCATGGGCTGTATTTACCACGTCTATAATCTGATTAATTTTCCGTTGTATGCCGTGCTAATTATAAATATATACACAGAAAGCGTTATAACAGTTACACATTTATTAAATCTGAATATTGTTTACTTACTTTGTCATTTTTCATACACGGTGTGAACCACATTTTCATAAAAACCTCGGTAACAAGCTTTTGAATTCCTTCCTCATCGTTAACGCGTCGTATCATTTTAACACAAATTTCGGGAATTTTCTCAAAGTCTGGATATTCAATACAAATATCACGCAATATTTTGATAACTCTTTTTCTCACGGAGACTCCAGTATCCTAAAACAGAATGTAAAAAACAAATTAATGATGTTAAATTATTTGTTATGATACAGATTAGAATCGTTCCAATTTTGATTAGATTTGATAACCGATAAGATTCAAGTGGCATGCAGGCTCTAAAAATATATAATTGCTTTTATTACACTCATATTCGGCCGGACTCCGGGAAAAACCTTTTGGACCGTTTTTGGTTAAAAACGAAAACACAAAAGTAAGTGAAACCCGGACCCGCGAATACAAATTTGTTCTTATATTCTACACATCTCACCAATATTCGAGTCGATAGCATATCGTAATACTGATCAATTAATTCTTGATTGCTGAGTACGAATTTTCCAACCAAATCTACAGCAGCTTCGCGTACTGAGATAGCAGTATCTAAGAATTTCTGGTTAACACCCATTTGCATATCTTTTCGTTTCAGTACCAATGGATCCACCTCCACAATGTTAGCGAGACATTTCATTGCACGTGTCCTTACTGCTATGGACGGTTCACTGTTCAAAATTCAAATGATTAAAAACTGATGAGCATAGAACTCACTCGATATACTCACTTAACGACTAAAATAATTTTCTTTAAGCATCCATCAAATGACTGACTAAAGGGCCGTTTAGTAGCTAAATATTGCGCTATTAGCTGTGCATTATTATAATCTATGTAAGTCTTAATTTGCTGGTGTGATGTGTGATGTTGTTCGCCAGAAACCGAATATGGCTTTATTTTACTGATTAAATATTGTTTTCGTTCCTCTAAAACGTTAAAAATTTCAAGGTTGAGTTCATAATCAATCAATTCAATAGACGGATTTCCATTTTTTGTTGAGTCTTCGTTGTAATTTTCTTCGCACGATTCAGAATCTGATGTTTCCAAGTATTCACCTTGAAGAAAATAATGCATTTATTTTTTTCCAGCTGGGTTAATAATTTTAAAATAGATATACAAATCATTTCTAAGTTCATGAAATCAATTCGAAAGTAGGCGGAAGCGTCCTATATCTTAAAAGGTGTTTGACTGAGAGCATGAACCTTTCCACGCAACATACTCCACAATTTAAATATATCGCTTCTATATAAGTTGTGAGAAAATCTTACTAAATTACTGAATTATTGACCCGCACAGTGGAACTTTCACCGTTGCCACTCGTTGCCAAAATTTATTTTCCAGCTGTTCCGTTGAGAAAATTTTTTTGATATTGATTTTGCGCATACATTGTACTACGAAGAATGAGTAAGGGAATGACTTATCGCGTGGGTGGGGTTTTGTAGTCACTGCAAAATGGTTTGTTCCGTCTGGCGATAATAACGATCGGAAAAGTTATTGTATTTCTGATTGCAGATGAGCATAGTTTAAGATTTCACCTGTTTTATATCCCTTTCTTTTCATTTTACGAAACATCTAGTCAAATCACTAGTACTACAAGCCTATTGAAACATGAATCATGTGCAAAAATACCTGTTTTCCGTTTATTTCGGATTTTAGATTTTCTCAACGCGAAGCCCTTTTCTCCATCCTTTATTCGACGTCTCTGATAGATAACATCTCGGTACCATTGAGCCAAATAAAAGTGTCGTGCGTAGTCCCAAATTAAATTTTCTTCTTGCGCATTTACAGCCAGAAAATCAAGAAGAATCTTCTGCAGAAATTCCGTTCGCTGCTCTTCTGGGTGTAGTTCAATTTTTGTCTGTGAAGTATATAATATTAATGTAGATGTGATGAGACACAAAGTCTACTAATCGAAGTACTTACGTTATTGTTGGATAGATCTCCCTCTTTTTCTTGTTCCACTTTTATTGATTTAATCATTGAATCAATTATATTAACTTTACATCGGGACTCAACTGTGTCCTTGCGCAGACGAGCAGCTACTATGCCAAGGTAATCTAAGGACACTAAGCGAATGCTCTGCTCTATACCCTTATCAGACACATATCGGACGAGCATAGTTCCCAGGAGTGAAAGCAGCAGTTCAGATGCGGGCCATTCGGGCTTGTTGACGGTGGCCAGCAGATCATGGATAAAATTTTCAAAGAGCGGTCGAAAGTCTGTTTCATTGGACCGTGACTTGCATTTGTTTAAGAAAGTTGTTAAGAAATTGCCTCCAATACTGACAGCTACATCATACTTTTTTAAAACCACTATATCTTTGTTTGGTTTAACTATTTTCTTAGCACTGTTTTCAAGATCATCTTCGTTATCAACAGTCAGTTGAAATGTGGTCGTTTTTCCGTTATCACAAAGCGAGTCTGGTAAAATTGTAGCACATTGAATTAATTGCAGCACAAGTGCTGTCACCATTTGAATATTTCCGCCATTATTTGTAAGTTTGTACGGACGAAGGTTCTTCTTGGATGAAGGCAACCGATCAATCGACGACAATATGTCTCCCAAGATACTGTTCCTTATTTTATCGTATCTTTCTTTCCGAAATATCTAAAATATACAATATAAGTGTCTTTAATATAAATGGTGTTCGCTTTTGTGTGTGATGTTATCTAAGGATGTTATGAATAAAGTTTCATTACTTACAGTAGTTACTAGTTCCAAGCACACAAATTGCAATGTTTCAATATTGTCTACAAAGAATGGTTCTATAGCAAGCGTCGACAGCGGCAAAACTATAGTATCGACAAATATACACTTATCAAAAAGAGCCACAAAAACTTTTAATAGCTCAACTGTTTTAGAGTAAAAGATCTGTAGATTTCGCTGATGTCCTTGATGCGACTTAATTTTTTTGCGGTTAGTAGTCTTCTTCGTACTCTTGACTGTATATACAGGATCATGGCAAGGAAATATAGTTTCGCGCAGTTGAAATTGTGCAAATTTGATAATATGTGAAATGTTGTCCTCTTGCAAAAACTTAAGATCGCTCACTGTCGAATATATATTGCAAATAAGTAAGCAAGCATCCATTGCATTTAAAATTTTTTCTATTACTTCATCATCTACAATTTCATCTTCGTCTTCCTGCAATTAGTTATAAAATCAGCATGAAAAATAATACATTAAATAATGTAATACATACTGGTCCAGCAAAATAATTTCTGGCTAAATAAACATTACGCATAGCGTAATTTATTAGAAGGGTTAACTTGTTTTTCGGTATGGAGTCCAAGGCTTGTTTAGCTTTTAACTTGGCCACATCATTGCTCATCGTATTAAGAAGTTTTGGGGAAATGCATTCAATATTTTCGTCAACGTGCTCTGAAAATGTAAAATATAAAAATATTTTGAAAACCAGTAAGACTTAACTAACTAACTAACTAACTAAAGCTCAACTTAATTTAGTCAGATTGGTTTATTTGCATTTTTTCTTTTTACATCAAATTATTATTATTATTATTATTCCACACGTACTCAAATATACAACAAACAATAGGTCGAAGAAGCTCAGATGTAGCTTGAAGAATACCCAAAATTCAGTGATAACTCACAAGAAGCAACAAGTGACCAGAGTACAAGGCAATTGCATTGCCATGAAAGAGGTCACAGCAATTGACTGTCGTTGACCTTCTTAGTAAAGTAAATGCAATGATTGACCTTACTAAAAATATAATAAAGACAGATTATGGTTCAAAATATTCGCCGGTCGTTGATCTCATCCGGATTTTCGAGAAGGCTATCTACGATTTCCTTAGAGAGAAGATAAGTTAAATGTGCTACGTTTACGTAAACGACGTGATCATAGAAGTCTTCCATAGAAGTCTTCACGACACAGTCATGAGGGTATCTAGCTCCAACAGTCTCTGAGATCACTGAGCCGGACAGACACTGCTATATCAACTCGCCTTTTGATGCTGATCAATAATATATGTAATTTATGGGTTTAGAAACACTTCCTACTAGGTGTTACACACATCCACCACAAAACTAGTACTTTAACTTTAAACTTTTTGAGTATCGGGTATAAAAATGCTATTCTTTTTCAAGAATAGACTATTTTTTGGCGAAATTTGGTTAGGTTTTTCGGTTATTTGCTGGCCTAGAGATCCTGTCAGAGCAGTAGACTATAATTTATTTCTCAGCAACATCGCCAAAGACAGGCGTTGAGTGATCGGGGAATAGATGTACATTTAGCATGAGGAAGTTTCCCAAGTTTTGTGTTTACGTACCTGAATCAAAATTTGGGGATTCCGTATCGTCCAACATCTCAATAATTTGTTCCATATTTCTCATAAAATGTTGATATGTTTGTGACCGAGTTACTTCATCCTTTGAATCCTTTGAGTTGGAAACGGCTATTATTCGTTCGACGCGACGTACTTTGGGCTTTGAGACTAAACAAACGTACATTTTAGGGGATTATTTTGTATTTTGTATTTTGTAGGTCATAGGAATATTTACATATTTGTTCCGGGGGAATATCACCAATTGAAATAGCCATTTTTCGCTTTGAAGCAAACCGTTTCTCGTCTGCTTTAATTGTTGAAAACATATCCAATGTTGTGTTTAAAGATTCCGTAGTGGTCCTACCGACTTCTAACTCAGCGGCTATATTCAATCTCGTATTGGGCTGTTGTTCTGATGATTGTTGTAGTAGCCCAATACTTCTAGCCAATTCTGGTGACTTTTGTACAAACTTTTTAATACTTTGCTGCATCAAGCGAGTATCCTCAACGTTAAGACGATTTATACATACCCGAACCTGGGACTTGCCACTCGATGACGTCGATGTCGAAGTGGCAGTCGAAGCTGAATTATTGTTTTGATGCGGTTCTTGGCCGATTGCATGTCCACTATTATTACTTATCAGCGATGTTGAAGTTGCAGGTAATAATTGTTCGTCTGGCACGTTGGTGGATAGCGTCGGTAACTGATTTTTGTTGCTTGGCAGTAAAGATTTTTGTTGATCTTTGTGATGTGCAGCAGATTCCGTAATCTGTTGTCTTTGTAAATTTAATACATTTTGGAAGTTGCCTTGGATCATTGAGGTCGATGTTGTGGGAGCTTGGGATTCTGTCATAGCAGCTTGTAAATGATAAATTGGTGATTCCAAGAACGGGAATTCATCATCCATCCGAGGAAAAGATGGACGATTGTCTGCGGGCTTAAGATTATCGCAATTCAATGAATATTCCCGAGCTTTAAGGGGACTGAAATACTGTTGCTGCACAGAATATAAAGATGAGCTTGGGTTCTTTATGTCTAAAGCGTTCTGAGCGATTTCCATTTCCTCGATTTTTGGAAGTGTTTGTGTAACATCTTGGTCTTGGTTTGCCGGTTTCTCCATTCTTTTATTGAAATCATTCACGTTTGTCCTGGAGCTGATCATGGAATACTCATCTGGAAGCACGTCAGTACCAGCCATACTAAAAAATAAAAACATTTGTTAAATTAATAATACTTAGCATAACACATAAGCAGTACAACTTAGTGATTCTCACCTGGAAGATTTTTTGCATTGTTGCATATTTTGAGATAGATCAGTAGATGACGCTGTCGGCTGCGGAGAGGAATGTAGTTGACCCTCCATGTGTTCGCTGGGGGTTAGTCCCTTGGCTTTATTATGTTCACTTCGCGCTGGATATCACAAATATGAATGTAACAAAAATCAAATACATATACTAACTAATGTTAAAACTTACTTATCTTCAATGGCGTGTTGAAAACAGTTGGCCGGAAATTGTAAATGCCCTGGAGTAGCTCTGGATAGGTACTAATATTAGTTCCATGTTGTTCAATAGTATACTCTGGCTTTAGCTCGCTGAAATATAAGGATGATTAATGCTAAATTATTAATCTTAAATCGTACCTACATATTGTCCGAATTTGTTTGTTCAATGGCATTCACCAACTGACGTACGAGAGTCCCATCTCGGACAGAAAGCAAATTATCAGATTCACTTGCAACTAAAGCATGGAACAGCAGTGACTTATTCAGTGAGGCCGCACTCAGGAGAGAATCGGATACAGGTAGCTCGCTGAGCACTTGGTGAAAAATAAATGAATGTTTATATGTTTATTACATTTCTTTATAATGAATGCATATAATGCATATATGTGAATTACTACTTACAATCAGAAGTGCTGGTTAGACCCGCTAACGTTGTGACGGGTACGCTCGGGATGTCACGGTCCCCCATTATTTATGACAGGCTGGACTTTCAGACTGGTGTGCCTTTCTTTAGAATGGTTTGATATTGTATACGATTCGGTTTAGAAATGGTAGGACTAAGCTGCAGATAAATAGGGAAATTTGTTTAATTGACTGGTTACCATGTTTTGCGTACGATACATATGTACGTATGTAGACACTTAAGACATTCATATATAGATATGGACTTTTCGACATATGTACATATGTATGTAAATGTATGATAACACCCTTCTTCTTACGCTAATTCATTAATATTGTTATTATTTATTTATTAAACCATTGAAATATTTATTTGGAGCAACACACACACACATGTTTATTATACTCAAGTCTACTAGCCATGTAAATATGTATGAATGTAGATTTAATTCCTTGGCAATCTATGTACATATATATGTACATGTGTTTTTACAAATTCGCGCATGAGATTTCTCTTCGTATCCGGCTTAAGTGGTTATATGCGAACAATAAACACGTCGAAATAATTATTAATATTATATTTCCGAGTACAATGCACAAATGAGTTAAGGACTACTTTGCACAAATACAAGCATATACAGAGAATAGTTGCATTGGTATAATCTAAAGATGTTCTTATTTAAGAATAGATCTGGACCGCCTTTACACATACTTTTATTCATTTTATATACAGCACACTTTCAACACAAAAAAACACTTTTAAGCTAGTAAATTCAATTCATTTATTTATTTTCAGAAATGGAGATTTAAAGGAACATGGCCGACAATTATGAACGAATACTGGACGCTCTAAAATCATCTGGTGTAAACAGATTTTATAGCAGTCAGCTTTTATCTGTAAGTGCCACTTGCAGGGTTGATAAATGTACGCATTTATGGTATTCGTGAAATGGTTTGAACGACTAGTTTTCGTTGATATTATTTGTTAACATGAGATTCCTTACCACAGTTGCAATTCATTCCAAACACATTATGGCACACTTGTCGAATGAAACAAATTCATTCTTGTTCAATGGTCTTTGTTCGTAATATTGAAATTATTATTATCGCACTGACAATAACTTTTTTCGTTTAGCCTAGCACTCGGAGAAGAAACAGAACAAAGACTTAGGAGAATTTTGCGACGGCAACTTGGTAAAATTAATAAAACCAGTCGGGCGGTGCAAATTGTTACAGAATTTAGGGAATATAGAACATGTTAATTGCATTTATATTGCAAACACATATTACGATTTTTAACAAATAACTAGATCGAATGCAGCGATAAAATTTTAAGGTTAAAATAATCTAAATTTATATCACATTATTATAAATGTTAATCAGGCAGGCTCACTTAGTTTTGCGAATTACGTTTTATGCCAAAACGTTTTGTTTTACAGTGCTCGCGTTTTCACAAATGTATGTTATCGATATTTTTCATTTTCTCATAGATTCTGCAACTGCAAGCTGCTCGCTTGAAAACGATAAGTGTTGTTCCCCTGAACAATATTTATAAAGAAAGCACAAGCTAAATTGTCCTGGTATGGTATCAATTTTTTGTTAATGCACCAAGACGTCATCAATTTTTTTCCTTTTTAAAATTAAAATTTTTTATATATAAAAAGCCGTTTTGAACAATTTTGCTGAATGTTTTCTTAAAAGCAAATAGGAAAATTGTTGTTAAAAGCGACAACCAGAGTCTTCCTGGAATAAGCTAAAGTAGATAATTTATTCATTAATGGCCTAAAATTATATGGGCAGTGCTAAAGGTTTTAGTTAGTCAGCATTTTTCAACGGACTCAATAGTAACGATTTTTCTCTTACCTTTTATAACCTTTATTTGTTTGACCTTTTTCACAAAAAATATTTTTTTTTAGGCAAAATCAAGTATTATGTAAATGAAGCCAGTAAAGTTGGAAATTGATTTGATTCATTAATTGGATACAATTATGTGGGCAGGGCTGAGAGATGTAGATAGCTAGTAATATTCAGCGGAAAAATCGAGGAATATGGGTTCCAATCCTTGACGGAGAGCGATTAACCTATTACAAGCCAAGCCAATTTTCCACCGAGAATAATGCAAATTTAAAAATTTTAGCGAAGTTCAGGTGAAAGTTAGCGTTGTGATTTTTAAGTTCAAATGAAAGATGGCATGGACCTACAAGAAGAATTTACAATCAGTAATATTTGCCGCCATTTAAATCAAGTCGTTAATCTGTTTAAATAGAGGGGGGTTGAGTGGGCTAAGACAAATCTGCGCTGCGGATATCGATGTTTTCGATGTTTTGAGAGAAAAAACATCGATGTTAACATGTTTCAAAACTTATATTTATTGCGTTATTATTATACAAAAAAATCTTAAAACTTAAAAATTGTGTTGTTGGAAGTTGTTAGTTTGTGAATGATATGTCTGTGACTGAACAGTACTCTTCATACCTTCCCAAACACACAACGGGTTGCCTTCGAATGATGTTAACGGCGTTCGCAGTTTCATATTTAATCAAATGTATACCATCTATAGTAAATTTGATTCATTTTAAGTTATATATGTTTACTTACTTTGGCATTGCTGTGTTGCTGCTTACAGAAGACAAATACGCAATGATATGATATTAAACTACCGATGTTTTGCAAAACATCGATGCATCACGCAACATCGGTAGCAACAAAAACATCGGAAAACATCAGTAAACATCGGCAGAAAAACATCGATGTTTTTTTACATCACTAATAGCATGCTTTAACAATATACAAAACAAATTTATTCTATTTCTGCATGTGCAACAAACGTGGAGTTCTTTTTTTATTAAGTCAATTTTGAAATTTATAATTTGAACGGTATAAGTGAACTTTGTAATCGTATACTATCGTTAGCTGCATCGGAATATTTAAAAATGGATTCAAAATACTTGCTGACCAAAAACTCTGAGATCGGGTTTAATTCGACGAATTTTGCAACTAAGCGGAAAGCTGAAACAGTCAATTTGGATATGCACGTTAAAAATAAATTTAATTACACTCTTTCAACGTCTCGAAATATACCACCAGCTAGTAAAAGAAATTGCATTGGACAACAAAGTAAATCGCTACCAGTGTTCAACTGCCGGCAAAGAATATTAAAGGAGATTGAAATAAACGACACTGTGTTAATAATGAGTGAAACAGGATCAGGAAAAACAACACAAATTCCACAGTTTCTTCTACATGCAGGGTATGCCAAGAGTTCCATGATCTGTATTACTCAGCCTCGTCGAGTAGCAGCAATAACAGTTGCAAGACGCGTTGCGCAGGAGCTGTCCAGCAATATTGGCGATATTGTAGGATATACAGTTCGATTCGAGGATGTTACCACGAAGAATACAAAAATTCGTTATCTGACAGATGGTGTATTATTACGAGAGTCTATAGAAGACCGCCTTTTGCTTAAATATTCTGTGATTATTCTCGATGAAGCTCATGAAAGAACTGTAAATGCCGACTTACTATTTGGAATAGTAAAAGAAGCTCAAAAAGAAAGAAGTAGAAAAAATATACCCAATTTAAAAGTGGTGATTACTTCTGCGACGATGGATATTGATCATTTTGGAAAATATTTCAAGTGTAAGGGATTGTATTTGGAAGGAAGAACGCATCCCGTCCGTGTGATGCATGCCAAGGAGCCACATGATGACTATGTCCACGCGATACTGGTTACGCTGTTTCATATTCATCGCACTGAACCAATCAAGTATGTATGCAAAAAAATAATATGCTTAAAATCTGGGTAAAATTAATAGGAATTTCACTGGGGGAGTCCGACCAATTCTCGACGCCATAATTTCGAGGGATATGTCGTTCCCACGGCTAGACTGACACATGTAGTGTTAAAGCGTCTTAATTTAGCGAATTTCAATCATATTGAATTCGATGCAGAGTCGATGCCCCATTCAAGCTAGTCTCAGTTCAAAGCCACAACGATGTTTCAGTTTTTACTCTTTGCTCTCAGGTGCTCTCTGCTAGCTCTGGTTTGTTGAGCCGCATAAACTTCACGATGCCTATTAGATCCACTAGAAACTATATACCTTTCGTTTTGTGGATCGAATTATTCCTTGCGTGAACCGGCTAGGGTCTTATGCTCGGATTACAATTCCCTCTGCCATATTATAACTACCACTTATTTCCTTTCTCTGCTTAAATTAATACTACTCACATACCTTTATCGTAATTAGTTATTGTATTTCTATTTTTAATGCATGCTTAGTTATTTTAGTAAGTTTAGTTCTAATCCCTCCTGGAGGACGGCTGCGTTCCTGTATGGGACCCGCGCGTAACAGTCTTCTGCTGGTGTCGCATGGGCCACCACAATTAATCATCGGTCCAAAGCAGGTGTCATTAACCTGCGGATTTAAACCTATTTATGTAAAATAAAATAAATAATTAATATAGCTAATACTAATCAAAAACAACAACACTGAAACAAAATTTCTGAATTGTAACTTTTGGCTCTCCGTCTCAAAGGATTTCCGACTCCTTGTTCAAATCCTTTCAAAGCAAGCTTTTCTCTTTTTTAATTTACCTGTTTTAATTTGAAATTTAATTTTTTTAATTTAAAATTATTGAATCACTTTACAGCCATGACGTTTTAATCTTCTTAACTGGGCAAGACGAAATTGAATCATTAGCTCAGCAAATTCGAAAGCTTGCAAAGGTGAGTTTTTCTACGAAATACAACTTTGGATGATATAAAGGAAAAAGAAAATTATACCATTTAAACCCATTTATATGTAATTATTATTATTACATATAAGAGATATAAGAGAAGTTTACAAGGCTTAAATAACTTGGATGGTTTAGTGCTGGCTACAAGGACTTCGACTATGCTATTTGACATTGTATTGGCGGTGGCGGCTTATTTACTTATTATCCTCTGTTGTATATTAGCCTAATTATAAGTAATTTAGTAAGTAGTTTATACATTTTTTGTATACATTGCTTTAGTTCTCTTTTAAATTTTGTGGTACATTTTGAATGTTTTTCTGTAGGATATGGTTGTATTATAATCTTGGAAAAAAGGGCAGCATGGTGGTAGGTTATGGTTAATTTATTGATGATGAGTCCGATAAGAGTGGCCCAGCCGGATTCGGATTATTTTTGATTCACTCTGCTAAACTTTTGCTGGCAGAATCCAAATTAGTCGCCAACATGTGATTTATGCAAATTTTGCGCTACGATTGACTGCAGTGGCTACTTTCTATCTATATATTTATACCTGTTGAATTTATGTTTGGCGTAAGAAGAAGAGGCATTTATGCCTGCAGGACCAGGAATCCACATTATTTATATTTTAGTTGATTTTGTTGGGGTAAAACTGTTATTCTTTTTGTTTTAAAGGAGGCGATAGCCGGAGCACGACTGATTGCTCTGTATTGAGGGTTCCCATAATGCTATTTCAAGTTGTATGATACAATATTATGTCATTATACACTAATAATATCACAATGGTTATAAAATGATTTTTTCTTTCTTTCTTAGATAAATACAAATGGACCCACTAATATTCGTGTTTATACACTGTACGCGCAATTATCACACAGCATGCAGCTGGAATGCTTTTTACCGGGCCCATCAAACATGCGGAAAGTTGTTTTGGCCACAAATATAGCTGAAACGTCGATTACCATACCTGGCATACGCTGCGTCATCGATTGTGGATTTGTAAAAGAAAAATTTTTTAATTCCGTTGATGGAATTGATATTTTAAAGGCAGTTCGAATATCACGGGCACAAGCATGGCAACGGACTGGTCGGGCAGGTCGTGATGCACCTGGAGTGTGCTACCGGGCATATACAAAAAGTGAAATGGATTCTTTTCTGAGCTCGACTCAGCCGGAAATTCTTAGAGCAAACCCAACATCAACAGTGCTGCAGCTTTTGGCTATGGACATAGATTGCAATAATTTTGATTTCTTAGACGCTCCACTAGATGAAGCCCTGATAAGTGCATATAGAAGTTTGGATGGTCTTGGGGCTATTGAATATGGACCTATATCACACATTACGCCTCTAGGTCGTTTAATGTCCCAGTATCCATTAGATCCCAAGTATTCCAAATTATTAACATCTGCTTCAAAGTTCGGCTGTATGGAGGAAATATTACGTCTGGTTTCGGTCCTTTCGAGTGATAATATCTTTGTTTCAAGCAACGATAAAAACGAATTGGCCACACTTGCACATGCCAAATTTCACTCCAAGCATGGAGATCATTTAACGCTGCTAAATGTTTATAATTTATTTATAAAGGCAGAAAAGCCGAAGGTAAGAGCCACCTTTTTTTACACAATATTTATGAATTTATTTGGTTAATTTTTTTTAGGTGTGGTGTCATGATAATTTTTTAAATTATCGCTGCCTAATATACGCCCGTAACGTTTGTCGCCAATTGTCAGAAATAAGCCTGCGATTGGGCCTGACTATAAACAGCTCCGAAAATATTGAATCGTTTAAAAAATGTCTTTTGAGCGGATTTTTCGAGAATGTTGCTATATTGCAAAAGGACGGTTCTTATTTGACTTGTTCCGGACATCTTAAGGCTAAAATGCATCCTTCAAGTGTCTTTCACCTAAAGTACAAACCAAAATGTATATTGTTTACTCAAATGGTTCAGACGGATAGTAACTTTCTTCGGCAGGTCACAGATGTATTTATAGACTGGGCTAAAGAAGTGGTACCTTGTCTTAAAAATGGTATAAAATAAAATACAAAATTTATACATTTTTTCCTAGTCGAGAACATATTCTGTTAATGGTCAATTATTCTGAAGTAATTATTATTTTTTTGTTGTTGTTCAATATGTTAATAAAAAGAAAGGACTGAAGGAAGGAAGCTAAAACCGTTCGGTAAACGCCAGCGTCGTCTATATTGAATATTTCAACGTCTGTGTAAAAGATGTGTTAGCTGAAATATAGAGTCTCGTGGTTCATGAATAAGGATACAAGAACGGGTTATCTTTATTGATCTTAAATTTTCAGAGTTACGCAATATCCTGGAGCGAGGTCGAGGATCTTATTTCTGGGTCGTCTACGGGGCCGCACGGGCCTGATTTTCCAGTATTCTCGTACTTGTTTACTAATGTCCTAGGACTAGTCTATCTATAAACTGTCTTCTAAATTTTCAACGCTTTTCTCACTTCGAGCTACCGGCCAGGGGTCCGCCAGTTGGCCTTGTACTACTGCGTTTTGTTCATCTAGTGTTTGTTCCTCTGGCGCCACTATGTTCCAAGTAGATACGATCAATCTTTATGATTCATTTTTATACGTCAATCGAATTTTTCCCGACACGTTCATTTCATAGGGACAGAAGACCGAGATTCTATTTTTGAGCTGCTGTGCTGCTCTTTGCAGCGCGCTGCGTCGACCTCCATTCCTAAGTAGTGCTAGACGCTGCAGGTCCATACTTCACGTGTAGTTCCTCTCGAGTTTTTTTCACAAAAATGTGTGCTTTAAACTATTAACAAGCTTTAAAGTCGTGCCAGTCCCGGTACTCAGTTTGTTTATGTATATGCAATGCTATGAGCTGTATCGTCACGAGAATTCTTAATTTCTTAATTCTGGCTGTAATGATTCGATTTTATTTAACCAAGAATATATGGACTTTAGGTCGTCGGTCGTCGTTTCTTCTGGCTGTGTATCATATTTTTAATAACGATCTGAAAGTTCCAACTACCATGCCTGCAACATAAATTGTCTCTGTGCTGAGTAAAAACCCCTGTCGCATAGTGTTATCTTCATAAATGAAAAAGATTTCTCACAACAAAATCTTTTTTTAGGAATGTTCATATAGTACACATATAATATTGTACACTCTTCAGGGATATACAAATCGAAAATATTAATTCATAAAATAGGTATATAGGACCAAAACAACTTTGTATGATTATTTTCGCTCCACCTCTATAATAATAACTATATAATAGTCTTAAATCTTAAAACATTGAAATGGTCAGGTAAATATTTATATATATTGTATTTATGTAACAGATCCTTCTTTGCCAAAATAAGTAAAACAATATTAAAAAGATACAAGTAGGATTTTAAGTAAAAACTTTCACATTGGCTTAGAAATTGTATTGAATTCTCGGTTTGATTTCGGAAAAATTTCAGTTTCTTCATCGGAATGGTCATTTTTGGGTAGTTTTATATTCCAGGACTGAACTTCTGCTGTTCCAAATATTTGATACACAACGTAAGTCAATAAGGAAATTACTGCGCCAACTCCAAAAACCCTTCGCCACTGATCGATGGAGTCCTAAAAAAAAACAATGACACTTAGAAGTTTTAATGCTGTATTGAATATGTATGCATTTATATAGATATATATGGAATGTAAATGTCTTATCTAGTATAAATATATTGCCGTGCATTAGGTACGCTGAAAGGGGGGGAAGCTCTGCACTTGCACTTGCAAACACTAAATGGAGCTAACAGCTGATAAAACGCATTCCATCGAGTGTAGTTTTTTTGTTGCTTAAGCTAGTGAGATGGTTGTTGTCGCACGAGCGAAGCGACTGTGTAGTCGGGTTGTCCCCTAGTATATTAATAAAAAATTATAGTTTTATCTTGGAAAATCGTGATATAATCTTGAAATCGTAGTAACTTAGTAACTTAGTCAAGCAACTCCTTTTAGACTTTCGCTTTAACGCTCTTCTTCTATCGCCCCCGACCGTCGGACTTACAGTCTTGCGTTGATCGTCATAACTAAATCTACCTACGAACATATGTATGTATGTATGTATATACGTGTACATTCGATATCTTGTAATAATATGTATGTATATTAAATTGACACCTCTCGACTCTATATTTAAAACTTCAGCAGCTATTAAAATAGCTTAATAGTTTAACGAATACAATTTAGACATTTTCCCCAAAATTAGAAGAAAAAATAATAAAATAGAATACCAAAGAATGGCAAAGGCAAAAAATAGACATCACGAAGACAAATGCAATAAATTCGTAGCTAAGACTAACTACTAAATTTCTCAGAACGTGTTACCATATATCTGATCGAAAGCTATTAAAATATTCTTTTGCCTTATATGAGTAAAGGGCCCCAAGAATCGTTTGGCTTTGGTAGCTTGGAGCGTATTGTCCATTAAAAACTAAATGTGCAGAAATATAGACACCTAGTCTTACGCTTATTAAAAGCAGCTATCCTAATGTATACAATTTATTTTTCTTTTAAAAAACACGATGAAAAAGCTCTTAAGATAACAGTAAACTGTCATTTGCTGTTCTAATACTCAAGTTCGTAACTGTAGTTGACATTAACATGGCCTGTTTTTTATAAGTAGCGAATTATATATTATATTATATATTATAATTTACCTCTTGAGTGACAATAAATCCAGCCGTTAATGGTGAAATAAACGACGCTGACATATGAATAGTTTGGCAGAATGCTAAGACGGCAGCAGAATGTCCATAATTCGGCGCTAAGTCAATTATATTTGCCATTGCTCCTGCATAGGATGCCGTTATAAATATCACTGCTATAAACCAAATTGATAATAAAAGATGTATATTATCTACATATCCTATACAGTATATTAATATCCCCGGAATGATCTGTGATAGCGCTGTAAATAACTTTCTCACATTAGTAAGATTTAAGACTTTGTACAATATAAATTTATCAGCAATATAACAAAACAATACCGATGAGAAGTATGAGCAAATAAAAGGCATTCCCGATAGAAAACCATTTGTTTCAAAGTTAAACTTCAAGACGTTGCCCATAAATGTGGGTCCATTTACAATAAAAATATAATGCAGGAATATTCTTCCAAATGTTGTAATTGCAATTGCCCATGCCGGTAAAGACTTAAATATTTGTGGCCATGGCACTTTTAATTTGGTATTAGTACCCTCTTTGCTAACATTAAGCTCAATGTAGTTTAATTCTTCTTTAGTAATACGAGGATGTTCACGAGGTGTGTTAAAAGCAAGCAAATACCATAATAAACACCATCCAACTCCTAAAGTACCCGTAGTATAAAATATGTATTGCCATCCAAACTGTGATAGTATAAATCCACATAATGGATATGTTAGGCCGATTCCAATACTAAATCCTTGAAAACTTGACATAAAACGAGAACGTTCTGTAAGTGGTATCCAGTACCCCACTATAGCGTACATAGCAGGCCAAGTTAAGCCTGAGGCAAACCCCTGAATAGAACGTAACACAATAACAGCAATGTAATTTAATTCTACTGCCAACGGAATAAGTAGACTACAAAGAGCAGTTGCCAGCTGTGACCATCCAAATACGCACTTGGTTCCGAAAAATTGAGTGGCAACTCCGCCAGCAACCTGGGATAGTACGTAACACCAATAGAATGAACTTATTATAACCGATTTTACTATGGTTGTTTGGTCTTCGGTACCACCTCCCTAAAAAAAAATCATATTTAAAAGGTCTCTGTGTAAAATGTTAAGAGTCACATTACCGAAATTGTATGCGAGGTATTAGTTATGTTCTGGTTCGTATAATCATTTGGATATATGGCAACCAAAGCAAAATTCATATCATTACGCATCATAAATGATACAAGAAAACCAGACCATGAAAGAAAATACAGCACCAAGCGAGCAGGAATTTTGTCTGAAATTTTAAAATCGTTTTTTTTTTATAATTTAATATAATTGAAATTGTTTCAGCTGCAATGCTTTTTAAGTACATAGAAACTGATTACATTTTACGGTTTGAAACAGAAAATAAAGGTTAGCTTCGGGATCCGAAGACTTGCAGATCGATCGTTCCTTTGTCAGCTCTCATATATGCCCAAGATATTCATTCCAACCGAATTCAAATCGAGATGAAATTCTAGGTGACTTAATTAACTCTCCCGGTTACTATGGTTACTCTCTAGTACTAACAGTAACTAATTAACAGTTGTAACAGTTTTGGGAAGGTTATTTTATTTTTTTTTTGAATGCCAAAGTTTTTTAATGTTTTAATCCCATTATTTTTATTCTACGAAACCTTTGGTATAATCTTTAGTAGAATTACAATTTAACACCAGTACCAGTAGTAAAAACCCAGCAGAGGGTTGTTTTGTTGAAACGCGATACTCCAAATGAGTATAGGGCTATATTAGATTTGTGGTGAAAATGGATGTCTGTAACGTCCAGAAGGAAGCGTTTCCGACCCCATAAAGTGGATTGAGCCATCCGTCTGTCAGTCCGTCCATATGAGCGCCTAGTGCTCAAAGACTATAAGAGCTAGAGCAACGAAATTTTGTATCCAAACTTCTGTAAAATGTTACTATTACACGTATATTTCAAAATTTCGGCCCACCCCTTCCGCCCCCGCAAAAGACGAAAACACTACAATATTGAAGATACGAGAAAATTAAAAACGCACAATCATTGAAAATGAATTCTGAATCTGGATCACATCGGATTATTATTATAGCAATCTTTGTCGTGTCGTTCAATATTAGCGGCGTCTGACGGAGGAGAGCCATACTGACTAAGTATCGGGTATAAATGTAGAGTTGCGGTCGCCGCAGCAACTCACAACGTTCCCCCTCGTTACATATTCAGAATACCCTCGGCTCTAAAGGTGTATGGTGAAAGAGCATAGTTTTCGAATCAGCGAAGTTTCTCGCACTTCAGGGTTTAGCTGTACAATTTTTTAAAAATCCAAAAATGGTTTCAGAGGGGATATTGAGGTGAGACAAGAAAGTTTTATATACATATATGGTGCTTGTATTTTTGCTTCTCAATTAACTAAGGCAAGAGAGGATATTATCCCCAATTGGCCTATTAATTGATTTGAATAAATACAAAACACGGCGCACAAATTTTGATTAAATGCATGAATATAAAATTGCGAGTAAAGCTTGAGGGGTGTACAAGTTCGGACGTTTGCAAAATGCCACAGCAGCGAAAAGCAGCTAGGAGTATAAGAAACAACAAAACATCTACATATATATCTCTCACATTAAACATGGCGTCAAAGCGCTCTCAGTAATGATGAGCGTAAAATAAGACCCGAAAGAGTGGGAGTCGACTACCATAATGGCATAGTTTATGCGGAGAAAGCTTATTAGGAGTTCAATTTATTATTATATGAAGAGCAACGTAGGGGTAAGTACATATATTTGTATGTGTTCTAACGACCGATAAAGAACAATGTGAATCCAATGGCTCGAGACTGATTAAGGGTACGCGGATCAAATTGCCCGTGCCCTAATGCAAGTGGGCTAATGCGAGTCCACGACTCTACACTGCTCGTCAATAGGTTGGACGCACCCATTCTTGCACTTGCCATTGATGTGTACTCAAGGGTGTAATATAAATACATTTGATTTAATCTAATTGGTTCCTTCCTATATTCGGACTAATCTATGGTCATAGTCATATTTTATTACCCCACAGAACAGACTACACATACTTTAATTATTACAATTAAATACACGGTTTCCGTTAAGCGATATTCTTTTTTAGTAAAAATTTATCAAAACAAAGATTACCTCTGAAATGCCATCGACGCAGGACTCTTGTGGTTTCGAGTTCTTCCTGGGGTATAGAATAAGTGTCCCTCGAATCATACATGTTACTAAAGAAAAACAATGTACATCAAAAATCCATCTTGGATTCACATTAAACCAATTATACTTACTGGAATGTTATAAAAACTGTTTATCTATTCGAATTAGGTACTTCATTACCGATGAAAACCTATAATTGATGGATATAAAAAGAATATTAGTTCGAGATAAATAAAATAAACTAAATAAATTAAATTAATTTGATTATTATAGTAAGTACATATATCCTTAAATCGTATGAATAGTAATCTACATTTATTTTTATGATCATTTAGGAATAGAACATATTTTTTATATTGTAAACGACCCTTCCAAAAAAGAAATAAGAACACAATTACTTAGTGAAAGTGGAATGCAGAATCGTAGAAATTACCATATCTAGCGAACTGCCGAATATGGCTCAGATCGGATTATTATAGCCAGAAGGAACATATCAATTTGTGTTGGATAGGCAACGCGCCCTCTGGCGGAGAGGAGCCATACTGACTGAATATCGGGTATAAATGTAGGGTCGCGTGCGTAGCAGCGACTACCAACATCCCTCTTCGTTTATTTTTATTGTTACCTTTATTTTATTTGATTGTAAATATATTGCCGTGCGGGACCATATGTATATGTAAATATGTAAACTACAATGCAGTACAGTGGGCGGTGCAAACAACGAAAAATAATACGATTTACTCTACTTCTTTACCTTTAACTATCATCTATAAATTACTGAGTTATATCGGGCTGCATAACACTTACGGGTTCTCTTTTATTTATGATCAAAGAAGGATTCTGAAGTGATTACATTGGAACAGTTGCAGAACTTTTTTATATAGTTTCTGATAGAACGTCCTTTTATGTATGAACTATATATTCTCAAGGAACGGCTCTGGATGCATGCCACAGATGTGTTATGTAATGCTTCTTTTGGATACGCAACCATCAGTTCCCAATGCGTTCTAGGAGAACTGTGCCTACCCGAACCTAAAACACCAGTTGCCTGCGTGTTCCGTCCTTACCCAAATGGAATTGAGAACTTTATGTATAGGAAACGTTCTTAGTGGAAAAGGAAGTATGCCATATGTAGTTCTTGGAAGTAGCCAAGTCAGATTGGCAAACGGTGTCAATTACTGTTATACACGTCTAAGTGAGCGGCAGCAGATATGTTACAACCAAAGATCTAATAGCAATATATTCCATCAGGAACAAATTCCATTCCCATATTCGTTCGGGTTCGGGCCTGTGGTGTACTTTAATTCTCTTGTCGGTTACCCTTCCTCTCCACCGTGGCCCGCTTCCTATCTATCAGCTCGTCTGGGTCCTAGAATCCTACCGAAATACAATGGCTCAGAAACGACATACTTTGCGACCAGTATGTTTCTAACAAGGTCTTTGGCGACGCACAACGTCGATCCCTCGCTCAATTTATGCTTTTTTCTACGTCGCAAGATTGCAAATAAAATCTTAATTGCTTGGGAATAATTAAGCACAATAAGACTAGCCATAAATTGGAAGTTTGTATACTTTTATTTAATAATGAGTGTGCCTACGTCACTGTATTTATCTACAATGACGACCAAAATTTACTCTTTTTTTTATATACCTTTAAAAAAAATTAAAAGTGAAATAAAAATAATAGAAAAATTCTTTTCCGATACATAAATAGATTCTTTCAGTTATAAAAAATGTATTAATTTATTAGATAAAAACATATATTTATTAATTATATCTATGATAATATTATCTTATCTTATAACAGATAAAAAAAAGGGTGCACAAAGCATGACGTACCAATAATGAAGTTAATCACTGTATTTACGTTCATGTACTAGGTAAGAGTGCACACGTGCATGTACATTCCAAGTAATAGTCCAATTGTAGAAAATACTATGCATTTTTACAATTGAGTCTGCATCGAGAGTCGAGATTCCAAACACATTCAACACATCCATTTACAATAACAATAACAATTATCGATATATACAAACAAACGACATATGCATGTGAGCTAAACGTTACATTTCACCATATTGAAAGATTTTATCGAGACGATTATGCAAATGATATATGTGCACAATATTCCAGCCTATGAACTACATAAGCATACTGTTCAATGACGTTTAAAATTCGAGTTTTGAATTACCTGCACTTTTATTATTTAACTATTTAAAGTTTTTCGTCAACTAGACATGTTTGCTTACATATGTATATATGTATGTATGGACTTTTTACTTCTCAATCAGCTGACACACACTGGACTTAGAGATGGAAGCTGTCGAGACTTCATGGACATTAATCATATCGATAGTGAATATGTTCTGTTCGATTCATTCACGACCGGTGTACATATATTATATTAATTAATTCATTAATTTCATATTAATATATAGGTGTGTAGTTTATGAAATTATTATTTTCAGCCATTAAACACACAAGTACCGAATAATCACGCTATAAAAATTTGCCATGAAAATATTGCGGATTCGCAGCTAACCCAAACATATGCAAAAACTAACAAATTTGGACAACCCGCTGGAGATTGGTCGGAATAAGCTGGAGGTCCAGAAAGAGCATCAGAAATTGTGGGAGTAAACCGACACCAGAAAACCGAGCACCGACCAGCCAAGGCACAAACAGATTCAATTTTCAATGGTGGCCATACATTTTTTTATATCAACTTGCTCAAATTTGTTCTTTGGTTAATGTTGTTTCTCACCAAAGACAAGTATCCGACCGAGTAGCTAGGTAACGGGCTGCTTTCAGAGACGATGGATACCTCAAAAGAGAATTAAAAAACCCCGCCATAGAATAGCTTTTAAGTCCCTCATGCAACTTCTCGGCATTATATAGTCTACTATTATGTTATCAGTTTTCCGATGTTCCGAATGAACACTGGCTCCTCGACGCTATTTTGACTATCATCATAATTTTCATGTTACTCGATAGTATCAGTAAAAATAGTAAAACAATCATACGGTAACTCTAATTGTTTGGCGCCTTTTTTCGATACTTTGCTGTAACAAACAATTGTGAAATAACCGGGAAAAATGTTGAAAAATAAAACTTTTAAAACGTCCAAATTGTTTGTTGTCAAACGAGGTATGCGAACAAACAAAATGCATAAAACTGTTATATTAACTTTTGTTTTTAGATGGAAGACAGGAAGAAGTACATTTTGATAAAATTACCTCACGAATTCAGAAGCTATGTTATAATTTGAATATGGATTTTGTTGACCCTGTAAGTTGTATTTAATATCTTTCTGATTCTTTTCGCAATTAAGCGTGCACATTTACAGTCACAGCATGCGTCTTAGGAAATAGATTACAGTTAATCATTAAGTATTAGATCCAGGGTAGAGACCTTGATAGGTATTCCCTATACGTACCACGTCTTGGTCAAATTTTATGTTTTCAAAAACATATGTGTACATATGTGCACATGTGACCCAAAGAATTATATGTGTGTAGTTTTACTTGCTGAAAAATTTTACGGCAGTGCGAGTTATTCGCTTCTCAATAGGATTTACGTCCGGGCTAAAGTCTAGCTATTTTAATACAGGTATTGTTCGGCCTGGTTTAATGTTGCACTTTGTAATTTATTGCCTTTCAGTATAATAATTATACGTTTTGAGTTCTTGTGACCGAATTAGTTCAGTTCCATTTTATTACTGATTGTTCAATGTTCTTAGGGGCTAACTTAGCTCTAAAGGCTGGGCGCTGCTTTGGCAGCGAAGCCAGCGTCAGAGCCGTATATAAATGTACATATATAATATATTAGTGCGTATATATATGTGTATGGCAACGGCGTCATTGGACAGAGTGTGCTACATATGTACATATGTATGCGCGAGTGTTATATTTCTTGATCAGCATCGCACGGATATACTGACGCAACATTGACGCTGTGCCCGCTACACTCAAGTGCGATCATATTGCATCGCACTTGAAATGTCCTGGGTTCTGGAGTTTGTTTAGATCATCGCCGATCCTGGCGCATATTTATCGAATATTTTTTGCAACTGTCAGGACCATCTAAACTAACTTTTCTTCATCACTCAAAATGACATTATGCCACTAATCGCCCAAAAAACTGTATTTATGTATCTCCAAACTCCAAGCTTTAGGCACCTTAAAGGTAAGCTTCAGTAACGGAGTTTCATGTATAATTTGGAGTATTTAAGTCTTTGTTATTACTCCTTTGTAACTTGGTAGTCCGTTTTTGTTGAGACGATATTGCTGTAGTTTAGTATGGATGAGTGACCTGTGTGCTGAACGCTTCTTCTTGCAAGGTCCAAGGCTCTGAAGGCATAAGATGGCATTTAGCGCATCATTTGGAGCGGTGCGAAGGGCTCCACTGATGCATAGGTCGGCGGTTCGCTGAACTTTGCGCAGTTGTTGGGTGATCGTCCTTTTTCATAGGGCCTACTTACTACTGCTACATATATCCATTTGACTATACTTGACACGAGTTCCGTTTCCGAGGGATTCAATCCCAGAGTTTTTGAGGGTATTTACCAGAGAAGAAAACGGCAACTTCGTCCGCGTATGCCACCACTTTGAAGCCTCCCCTTCCTGGTCGCATAGAATCTTGTTCCGCAGAAGAGGAGACAGGACACCACCTTGCGGAGTGCCTCTGTTGACATACCTTGACTGGGTGGACGATTCCATTCGATGAGCATAACTAATCCGTAACCAAAGTTTTGTCACAACCAAATATAAATGTTAATCCACCGGCTTTTGAATCGTTTTTAGCTAGCTTTAAGTCTGCTGCTTCTATTTTTTTTTTTCAAGTCTAAAGTATGAGAAATTCATTTTTGCTACATTAAAGATTTTGTAATTTTATTTTTTTTTTTATTTTGGCAGAATCCTGTATACAATTTGAATCAATATTAATATTAATCAATATTTGGGAAATTTATGCCGTTTTATTTCCTCTTTGCCATGACCTGGTGTATAATATTCAAGCAAATAAACCTGTTAATTTTTAGGTGTCCATTACCCTTCAAGTAATCAACGGATTGTACTGTGGAGTCACTACGCAAGAACTAGACAATTTGGCTGCAGAAATTTCAGCTGGCTTGACTTGCAATCATGCCGACTACGCCATTTTAGCTGCTCGGATTGCAGTTTCCAATCTGCATAAGGAAACAAAAAAAGTTTTTTCTGGTATGTACACAGACAATATCTAGTCCTGGACGAGTGGCATTTGATCTACAAAACTATCCTATCCGGTACTCGGAGTGTATCTTTGCAGTCGTTTGATCTATGCTTTGTTTTCCGCCTGTTTCCACACCACGCCTTTTCTTGCATCTTTCCGTTTCTATTTTCCTTTATTTTTTTTAATTTTAACCCAACGAAGTACCAGTTGGGTGAGGGCGAGGCAGGGCAGTCAGCCGCAGGGAATTCTTTCTTCATTCTGGATATGAAAGAGATTTGATTAACAGTATTTCCACAATCTAATAGATTTGGTTATTCTTTATGATTCTGCGTTTTCAGAATTCCTTTACCTTCCAACTTGTGGGCGCCAAACATTTTTTCGATATAAAGGTGTGGTGGGTGTTGAAACAATTTTAAATATTTGATCTTGTTTCGGTGAGAACGGAAATTAGTGAAAGTAATACAATCTTTCACGAATAATAGTAGCTCTCCATTAGCCTTATAATTGGTGCTCGATTTCTGCAAACAAGTTCTGGTAAAGAGTCTATGAGGAAGAATTTTTACCAAGAATCATCTGTACTCTAGGAGAAAATAGTAAAGGAAAACATGACTACAACAACACAAAAGAATACCCAAAAAGTGTAGTTTAACAGGGCTTCAGATCAAAGTTCATGGAATTATAAACCATTTGATTAAAATAGCTGAGTATCAATCAACTTAGAAAATAGCACACGCACAAAAGTATGTGGAAATGTGTTTTAATAGACTTTTAATAGTCTACTGTTGGCTTCGGTGAATTTTTTGCGGGAAATATATGTAGTTATGTATACTCGTATATAGGTAGTCAAACGGGTCGATAACTTTACAGTTACTTGACCCTAAGATCTTTAATAAAAATTATTATACAAACCGTGGAGAGCACATTTCGGTCTTCAAGACTGTTCTGTTAATTCATTTCTCGGTATTAACAATATGTTGCAATACATTTTTCAGATGTCTTCGAGGATCTCTTCAAAAATATCAATCGCGAAACAAACACTGCGTCACCAATGGTATCGGAATTTCATTATAATATTGTTAAAAATAATGCTGATCGCTTAAACTCCGCTATTATTTATGACCGAGATTTTGGTTATAACTATTTTGGATTTAAGACGCTCGAGCGTTCCTATCTACTTAAGATAAATGGGAAAATTGCAGAACGTCCACAACACATGCTGATGCGCGTCGCTCTTGGTATTCATGGAGACGATATTGATGCGGCAGTGGAAACTTACAACCTACTGTCTGAACGATATTTTACGCATGCCTCGCCAACGCTTTTTGCTGCTGCAACAAATCGACCTCAATTGTCCTCATGTTTTCTTTTGACAATGAATTCGGATTCAATTGAAGGTATTTTTAAATCAGTTGAACAATGTGCACTGATTTCCAAGTCAGCAGGTGGAATTGGACTTAATGTTCATTGCATTCGTGCTAAAGGCACATCCATATGTGGAACGAACGGTACGTCGAATGGATTAGTTCCAATGCTAAGAGTTTTTAATAATGTGGCACGATATGTTGATCAGGGAGGTGGAAAAAGACCTGGTGCCTTTGCTATTTATTTAGAGCCCTGGCATTCAGATGTTTTTGAGTTTTTAGACCTCAAAAGAAACACTGGAAAAGAAGAAAACAGAGCACGTGATCTTTTTTACGCTCTATGGATTCCTGATCTTTTCATGAAACGTGTTGAGGCAAATGAAAGCTGGTCGTTGATGTGTCCACATAAATGTCCTGGCCTTCAAGATGTTTGGGGCGAAAAATTTGAAGAGCTCTATGTCAAATATGAGCAAGAAGGACGTGCGAATCGAACAGTGGAAGCCCAGGCTTTATGGTTTGCTATTATAGAATCGCAAGTGGAGACTGGTAACCCATACATGCTTTTTAAGGATTCCTGTAATAGAAAGAGCAATCAACAAAATGTTGGCACCATTAAATGCAGTAATTTATGTACAGAAATTGTCGAGTACTCAGCACCTGATGAGGTCGCTGTCTGCAATTTAGCTTCCATAGCACTGAACATGTTCGTAACACCAGAAAAAACGTATGATTTCAAAAAATTAAAAGAAGTAACCAAAACTGTTGCCAAAAATCTTAACAAAATTATAGACATCAACTATTACCCCTTGCCAGAAGCCAAGAAGTCCAATTTAAGGCATCGTCCAATCGGTATAGGTGTTCAAGGTTTAGCTGACGCTTTAATTTTAATGCGTTTTCCCTATGAAAGCGAAGAAGCCGGTCTTTTAAACCAACAAATATTTGAAACAATTTATTTTGGGGCTCTGGAAGCTAGTTGTGAACTTGCTGAAGAATTTGGAGTATATGAAACCTATGAAGGAAGTCCTGTGAGCAAGGGAATTCTACAATATGATATGTGGGATAAAACTCCAACGAACCTATGGGATTGGCAAAGCCTGAAGGAAGACATTAAAAAGCACGGAATTAGGAATTCGTTGTTAGTAGCGCCGATGCCTACAGCATCTACTGCACAAATTATGGGTAATAACGAATCATTCGAACCATATACCACAAATATTTATACGAGACGAGTATTATCTGGTGAATTTCAAGTGGTCAATCATCATTTATTGAGGGATTTAACAGAATTGGACTTATGGGATGATGAGATGAAAAATAAAATAATTTCCAGCAGGGGCTCCATTCAAGATATTGAAACTATTCCCCAAAAGGTTCGCGATCTTTATAAAACTGTATGGGAAATTTCAGTAAAATCCACAATTAAAATGGCTGCTGATAGAGGTGCATTTATTGATCAAAGTCAGTCATTTAATGTTCACGTAGCAGAGCCCAACTACGGAAAATTGACATCCATACATTTTTTCTCCTGGAAAGCTGGACTAAAAACCGGAATGTATTATTTACGCACAAAACCTGCCGCCAACGCAATACAATTTACTGTCGACAAGAAACAAGCTGCATCAGCGTTAAATGATCTAAATGGGTCTTTTAACAAATCAACTTTGCTTGATGAAAGCACCAATAACTCTCACCATATTGAATCAGACCGAGAACGCCATATGGCTGAAATGGTTTGCTCGCTCGAAAATAAGGATGCCTGTTTATCATGCGGATCTTAAATGCATGTATATATATGTATAAGTAATAAACAAATAAGTCAATGAGTTAAATTAATCCCATCATGTATCAACAAACATAAAATAAAAGAATATATACAGAAGTACGCAGAGGTAAAAATTGGCATTAGTCAAACCATACGGCAAATGGCATTTAATATTTAATTTACTTATCAAACCTTATATACATATTAAAGAAAAGTTTTTGTATAACAAATTCAATAAAGAACACTTCTACTAGTGCTATTTACAAGCAGATTAATAAGGCCAGATGTAGTGGTCTAAAATACATCTTCTTTTAGCTGGTTAAACAAGTCGCTTTAATGAGGCTTGCGACTTCAAAATTAATTAGTGTTTTGTTGATTTTTTTTTGGTTCATGCAATATAAATTTTACTTTTTTGTTAGGTTGGTATAGATTGTCTGCTCAACCAAGGTTTGGATAACTCTGAAGTAGTAACGGTGTCTTCAGTCTTCGTTTCTATGGACGGAGCCAATTATTTCATCGGCGTAGCCTTCTAGAAGCAGAGATTAGCGAGTCTAGTGTGATGACAGCATTAATATATACCTGAAAGTCGAGGTTATCGAAACATTTTAACGGTACATATCTCAGCCTTGGAATACATGCACTAGTCAGGGCAGGGATATGTGGGTCGAAAAGGACTTCAGGTCTGCCTAGGGGTGCATTTCGAAGATCCGATGACTCCGAGAAATACTGCTCGATGGACTTTACGGAGGTTTTCTGTGTCTGTTAACAACACAAGATTTAAGCTTTTCTTCATTCAGAGAAGGCTGCACTTTTTTCTTTTTTATACCACATATTCACCATTATATCACCATCGACGGCATAGTCCGTGACTTTGTATCCACTCTTCTCAGTTGAAGGACTAGATTGGATATAACCCCTACGTAGGGTGTGTACCTACCAGTAGATCAGTACACGCTACTTGCAGCTAAGTTGGTTTGCTGGGTTGGGTTGCAATGATGTGATAGTCTTATCTATATGGTCTGGTGCCATTATATCTCTGACGAGATTCGCAATTCGCTTGCTTCCCGCAGCAGTTCTTTTACTCCCACGATCAACAGGAAGGACGAGGGGACTCAGCGCTGCTGAGGTTATAAAATAAAAACGATAAAAAGAAGAAATAAATTTATGTTGCTACTTGTTAAAACTTTTTTACAAAAATATTTATTGAGGTTGGTTTTGTTTAAGCTTAAATATACGACTATACGTATTAATTTGATTTTTAGTGATAGGTTAGATCGTTAAGGAGATATTAAACTTAAGCGTGAAAAGTGCTCTGATTCATTTAAGCTGTGAGCCCCATCAGGGCATTTTTCGATGAATCATTTTGTAATTTATCAGCGCACATGTTTCTTTGCTCGTATTTCTTTATTTTTTTTTTGTTTTGTTTTCATTTTCTATTCAATTTAGGAATATATATTTTAAATTTTCAAAATCCATTTTATTCAGTATTTTTTGTCATCAGGATATTGGACATGCGCATTCAACATGTATTTGAAATGTATGCAAACATGTGTATAACATTGAATTTGAAAGCGATTAAGTGACCAAGGATTGTGAACAATAAATGTGCAAAAAATCTTCTAAATAATTTCGTATATATGAGAAGATATATACATGGATAATACATACAAGAACAAAAATTTCGCCAAGTTATTATTAGTGTAGCTACACTCTTGTTTATAGCTCTGAAATATGGCGAAAAATCGATCAAAAATTGTTGAGGAAAAGGAAACCAAAAATTTCTATGTGAATACCAGCACATCTATTTGTGTTAAACATATATGAGGTATGTAAATATGTATGTAACTGTGTGTTAATTGTATTCTTAATAGATATATCTAAAATGATGTATCCATTATATACATACATATATACATAATTAATAAATTTCAACATTGATAGTAATTCTGGCTATCATGTTATTTTTTGTTTGTTAATGTTATGTATTCAAATACATATGTATGTATGTATATAAAAAATATATATCGTGGAGTGAAACTGGCAAAACAAATTCTATTTAACTCCTGTATTGTTAATCGATGACTTCATAAAAATCAAAAATGTATACAACAAATCAGACTTCTGCCACTTCATGTTGGGATTAGGCATGAAGATAGTTTGAAATGTCATACCCCATAAGAAGTGTTTTTTTGTTTAGTGTGCAGGAATGCTCGGTTACGAATTCTGCTTCTCGCTAATGAACAAGGGATACTTATGGTACGAACAAAAGGGTAACAAACATAAACATAAATAATAGTGGAATCGAAAAAGTTCCAACAGATATGCAAAGTTTTTGAATAGATAAACCTATGATGGCTATCTCTCTTTAATATCTGATTCGGGCTCAGTATACTTCGGTCATCTTTCAATTGATTCGGGTAAAGCAGCCACATACTAAAATAATTTTGTCGAGTTTTAAGTAAAATCATATGAATATCGTTTTCCTCTTGTGGCAACTGGATGTGATGAAACTGCTGTGAACACTGGAGCCGTATTTCAAGTGGAAAGTGGTTCGTGTGCTTGTTGCATGCGAATGAATTCACACTTCGCCATTGGATAGGAATAGGATTCGTCAGCATAATCCTTACAAGAACTAGTTACTTTCGTCATGAAAGTATACGCACCAACCTGGTTTGACGATTTTCATCTTCCACAACTTGAAGTTCATGCGTCAGGGCAAATTATAATGCTCTGCTTATAACAAAATGGTCGATTAGAAACAGCAAAATGGAGAACTGAATATTATCATGTATTACTTTCTTACAACTTGATAAGTTTCCTTGCCAAACTTAAGCTGTGGAAAGATGTGTCAAGCTTGTGTTAGAGGTCTGTTAGGTCTGAGGAAACTAGCTAGGGACGGGTTCATTCGTACCCGAATAAAAGGAAGGAAATACCACTGTTTGACACAAAATCTACATTTTTGTAAACACAATAAAATATAAAATACTAGCGGACCCAGCGACCTTTGGCATGCTCATATTTACCGCCATCAGACAAACTTCAAAGTAATAATAAAACACATATAGTTCAAGTTTCGATATGATTTATTTGAATGGGCCATTTCGGATGGCAAGTGAACGCGAATGTCGCTTCTTGAGTTTACCCAAGCGTGTGGCAATGGTTTCCAACTTAAGTAGCTGGAAGAATAGTCAAACAACCGATGACGGTGGGTGAGATTGAAATTGTATCCAACAAAGCATTTAAAATTACATAAATGAGTTTGTGGATATTCTCGATGGCCTTTATTCTGTTGTTTGGCTGTCAATCCTTGCAGGTCCTACTATCTTTACAATATTTTTCTGAGAGAAGAAAACTACATTACAACATATTTAATTTAAATCGAGAGTTTATTCATAATATATATTTAAAAGTTTAATTAATAATGAAACTAAAATCTTATATATTTCCTTTTCAGATGAGAAACCATCACTGTTATTATGACATCAAGTGGAGAAAAACTGTCAAGCAATAATTGTAGAACTGGAAAAAAGTGTCCAGACAATGTTCATTTCATAATGCGTGCAAACGGTAATATCAGCATCAGTCAAAGAAAATCTGTTAATTCCCAGAATCAATTTTCGTTGACCTTTGAATCAAATGAATGTGATGTGATGTACTGCAGTTTGCAATCTTCTCGCTTAAATGCGCAGTCTAGTGATGCTTTCCAGCCCAACGCTGGAAAGCTGAAGCTGTCGCCGCTGGAAAAGATTGACGATGCCAATACCGTAGCCCCTCCATCGCCCGCACCTAATAATGATGGTTTTGAGGCATGCGTTAACCAGTTAAAAACTCATACATGTAACGTAACAATATCAAAGTCAGACAACCATGCCTTAGTTCCGAAGCATGGTATCGGAACAACAAGCTACCATCAACGTGGCATATCCCCAAACTCAAGATATCGTCTGGAGCGGTATAAAGAGGCTAAGCCAGCTCAACAACCAAAATTATTAGAAGCAGTAAATGTTCCATCAACAGTTCCATCTGTTTCCTCAACTCGATTACTGCTACCATCCAATGTAGCGCTACCGATGGGTCAATGTGAAAATTATAATGCTTATCTAGGATCGGCGGTACATACACCAGTAAAGCGATATGTGCCAACTCCACCGCCTGCTATTGATATGTATGCAGGCCTAACATTACAGGCCTCGTCAGCGAATATGACCCCCCCGGCATCATCAGTGCAGCCTCAGTACGGCAATATGCCCTATAATTATCGTTCAAAATGCTGCCATAATGGCAATGTGGAATCTATGCATGGAAGTTTGACCAAACCATCACAAACATATGTCGCGAGTGTATCCTGTTCAACATCTTGTACCTCGCCATTGCCCGCACCATCAACAAGTATTTCCATGGCTTTTTCAGCAGGCAACCATTGCTCGCCAATTATGACAGCTACTGCAGAGCAAACGATAGCTCACAGTAGCGACAACTCACATATAACCAGCCGAAGATCCGAGGAAAGTGATTCTTTAATTGTTATAGCACCCGGTACCACCATAGCCCAATTAGAAGCGGACAGCCCCGCCGGCACGTGCATGCATTGCAATACAGCACGACGAACCACTGGGGTACATCAGACAACACAAACGACTGGACCTATTAGTCCTGTGCCGATATCTTTGTCTGTTCCTATGACTGCGCCAGTAATATCGAGTTTGAGTGAGCAACTTGCAAATACAAATACCGAATCAAGTATCGTGTCCGTTCAAACGAAACTCCATGATAGTAGAAATATTGCACTGAAGCAGGGGTCGAGTCATCATCAGTTGTACGGACCAGGTACTGCAGCTGCGTTTAGCCATCTTATAAGCAATCCACGCTTACAGCATACTCACCACACACAGACACATCAACACCAGTCGTTGCAAATACTACCGCAGCCACAAATTCATCATTACTCTTGCAAAAAGCGAATAGTAATCTATTTAAAACGTACAACTTCCCAATTTTTTGGAGTTGAGCCGAGTACTGAGGCCGAAGATTGTGCTCTGTGGCATGGTCGACATCGTCGACTAGCTATTCGTCGATTTGGATTGTTCGATAGCGCACTAGAATATCGTGTCCAACAGTCGATTAGACACGGTGTTAATGTTGAAGTTGGAAAGCAAAATAGTCCGGAAATGAAGCAGAACTGTTCTAACGCAAGCAGTAATTACGCACAGGATCGCCCCGACATTCTACCAGTTCAAGATGCAATTGCTATGAATATGACATATTCTTCAGATAATAGGCGACCCAAATTCTACACTAACAGAGATTTTTGTGACGGTGAATTTGTAGAGCGTAAGGCGTCAGTTGGTCACATGTTTATAACAATGGTTAATTATTTGCTCCATTTTATTTATAAAAGGCAGACTAAGTGCAGCCACAGAGTAAAGCATCAGTGGCAATGGTCACGTAGTTTTGCACCGTTACATGTGCAAAGCAGCTCCAGTTTTGATCCGACTCACAACGATCAACCGATTGATATAGAAATAAGCAATAGCATGACGGATGCTTTAGAAACGATAATTGTTGATGAACTCTTTTTTGATAGTCCTTGCGAAGTGTCTACTGCATCTGCAAATGATGACATATCTGATATTAGCAGACAAGCCATTAAGCCACGTGTCTCCACACTGGGAACCAATGGTACCAATATGGGAGTTGGAGTAAGTGTGTACATGACTGAAAGACACCAAAACGGATGGCGCACATCCGCTCTGATCAGCAATGCATGCACAAATGGTGATATTAATTTAAATGCTGATCAAAATTTACATCAAGTAAATGCGGGTCATATACAATTGTGCAACTCAATCCCTAGCCAAATACAACCATCAATGCGAACATCACAATCTACAACATCTGCATGCCAACGTGGTACACGTATTACAGCTCAGCTGTTGGACGGAGTCTTGGAAAACTCAAGGCGAACCCCTTTACGGCGCATCAAATATTTCTCAGTCAATGATTTAGACGATCGAACGGATCATCGACCTATATTTACCTATTGGATTAATACCGTACAGTTTTTAGTTTTAGTTCTATCGATAATATGTTATGGTATTGCTCCAATTGGAATTGGCTCTGAACAAAAAACAGGACAGGTACTGGTCACCAGTCTAAGTCTGCAGACGGTTCAACATGTAGAACAACGAAATCTGTGGATTGGGCCTAGGAATATTGACTTAGTTCACATTGGTGCAAAGTTTGCTGCCTGCATGCGACGTGACAGTAAGATCATGGACGTGGTTATTAAGACAAGACGTCACGAAAGGGAAACAGCCTGCTGTATCCGGAATGATGACTCCGGATGCGTTCAAAGTTCTCAAGCGGATTGTAGTATAAGAGGCCTCTATCCTACAGTAAGTAAATATTTCAAAAAGCCAACAAATACTTATCAAAACAAAAACAGTGCTGAGGTTGGGTTTCAACAAACCCAAGCTGTTTCCATACCGCACGTTCTATCACTTTTCCCCACCAACGACGTATTATGCTGCCCTTTTATGTCTTTCAATACAGATAGAGACAACGGATGTGGCAGTGCGAAAATTATCCTATCTGATTTTGCAATCTATTAGATAGTGTTTCAATATTGTTCATTGGACGTTGATATGCAATGAGATGATGCTTCATCGCCAACAGTAGAACTCAACTTTTAAACTCAATTACAAATTTGTAAATGGGAGTGGCAATTTGGCTTCATATTAATAATAGCCCAGGCTAAGAATGTACAAAACATATGTCTTCTTTCCCGCTCTACCACAATCACCCCTCTCACAACAGTTCGAGTGGTTTTAAACTATTCTTATTTTCCATTGACATATTTTCGTGAGGTATAACATGAAGATCAATTTTATGAGATTCTGAATCTTATTCAATTCTTTTTTCATCCCATTGATTAGAAATCCATATCAACATGGAAAAAATGGTCGCCCGGCGAATCAGGACCTGGAGGTCGAATTTCTGGATCAGTTTGCGGCTTAGATCCAAAATTTTGCGATGCACCAGCGTCAATAGCACCATATGAGTGGCCCGACGACATCACAAAGTGGCCCATTTGTCGTAAAACGAATTCATTCACGCAGCGCTATCGTTATAAAGACCATACTTCTGAGCATATGGTCTGCGAAGTAATTGGTCATCCTTGTTGCACCGGGTTATACGGAGAATGCCGAATAACGACGCGGGAGTATTGTGATTTTATAAATGGATATTTTCATGAGGAAGCCTCTCTCTGCTCACAGGTGAGTGTTAATGGCTTGAAATTGTTGTCGTTACTCCAGTACCTGTCCCATTCACTTTCAGATATCATGCCTCAACAATGTTTGTGGCATGTTACCATTTATATCTGTGGAAACTCCAGATCAGCTCTATAGACTGCTAACATCACTGTGCATGCATGCCGGTATCTTACACTTGGCAATTACACTCATTTTCCAGCATTTGTTTCTTGCTGATTTGGAAAAATTAATTGGAACGCTACGAACTGCTGTTGTCTACATAGTTTCCGGCTTTGCAGGAAATCTTACAAGCGCTATAATTGTACCACATCGCCCAGAGGTAATTGAAAATATCTAAAAAGTTGCAATGTGAAATAAATTCTCCAAGTCGAAACCTCCATCCTCTTTTCAATGGAGTCAATGGAGTAACGAGAGAAGCTCATATCTGAATACCTAAAAACAATCGGCACGTTATCCTACAAGATAGACTTTGTAGTGATTCAGATGTTTTATTAAAAAATCTTTTAATTAATTTGTTTAACAGGTTGGACCATCAGCATCGCTCTGTGGTGTGGTGTCTTCGCTTATTGCACTTTTGATATGGATGCATTGGAAATGTCTTCACAAGCCGCATATTGCTTTATTTAAATTGTTACTCTTATGCAGTGTTCTGGTCGGAATCGGAACCCTACCCTATCAGCTGAATTTTGTTGGACTTTTGGCTGGAGTGGCTTGTGGTGGCCTTTTAACTATGACCCTAGTGCCATTTACAACATTTTCGAAATACGGACGAAAAAAAAAGGTTATAATTATAAAGGATTTTGGTTTATAAAAGATGCTCAATGTTTTTATTTTCAGATAAAACTTATTTGGACATGTCTATTGTTCCATGTAGTAGTATACAGTGGTTTGATTGCTACCTTTTACATTCATCCCAGTGAATTTCATACAATAAGCATTGTGGATATTTTTAGTAATAGCAACGGATACGATAATGTCACCAACTCTGACCATCATGGCGTTGACGTCATAAGCAGCACCACTAGATACACGGAGGCCCAAAATCCCCAATTTTATTATCACCATCATTCTGATGATATTATCAGAAATAGTGTCGCATTCACAGAAAGAGCTCTTGTTTCGGTAAGTACAATACCAAATATGTATAAGTTAATTGTATCTGTATTGAAAGGACAAAAAAGTTATTTTAACTCAGTTTAGTTTGCAAAGTGCATTAAATTAATATCAGAAAACGACTGACTTAAATATAAGTGCTAGAAACCTACGATTGATCGCGGTAGAGGAAAAGACGACGGTAGAGGAAGGCTGGCGTCAACGGGAAGTCTGCAACGGTAGCATTGCTAGCATCGGTGGTGAAGGTAGAGCGCAGCAATGTCAAAGTTGCCGCAGACGCGTCGTCGGAGATGGGGTGGAGATAATACATTACATATTACATTTTAAACGGTTTTACATAAACGTCGGGTTAAGGAAAAAGTGGCTCTCTCTGATTGACTTTATGGACATTAATTTAGTGAACTTATTTTTTTTGTTGCAGCACATAATATATCCATCAACTCCACGGAAAGCAAGTGTTCAACAGTGGCAGAAAGCTGAGTTGAGTCGTTCGTTGAATAACTTTACAAATTATAGTAATATAAAAAAAAGTATCGAACATATATCAAACGTAAAAAAAATGTTTACCCTACCTGTTAGATTAACAATTCAAAATAACCATTCAAATCTTATGACTGAATTAACAACAGTGAATACCAAAATGAACCAGAAATATTTAGGTTATATAAACAACACAAAAGAAAAAAGACCGTAATTATTTTAAATAATCGAATCAATTAAATAAAATATAAGTATATATAGTATGTAACACATTATACATGTATTGATAATATATTATATCTTTCAAATAAAATATGAAAAAATAAATATAGTCCTAATAAATTTCAAAAATTTAATGATAATCACCATTTGTATTTTTTTCGTCATTGGCAACTGAGCTGTGCCCTTTGGCCTGGGCGATCTTTGGGTCCGTCCACTGCCGTGGCCCTCTTCTTCGCCTTTCCTTGAAAAAACATACTTGGGAAGAATTGGGGAAAACATACTTGCTGGGGTTGTTTGAGTCCTTGCCAAAGTATCAATGATATTTCCAAAATCAGGAACGTATGGAATGGCCAGTTCAGCTCTCAAATAATGCAGAATACAGGATACATATGTTAGTCCTGGGTCCTTGATAAGGACTTCACCAAATCAGGGACATTTTTCTGGTCACAGGAAGCCATTGCACACCTAGATCGGCCCACAAATAGCCGAGAAAACGAAATATATATGGTTGGGGTTGTTAGAGTCCTTACCGAAGGAGCAAGGACATTTTTCTAATCAAGGCGGGCCATTGCATGCCCAGATCGGGCTAGAAAATAAGGGTTTAAACAAGATATATATGACTGGAGAAAATATCCTTTATCCTTGGTCCTTGCAAAGGACTTCATAAAATCAGGGACATTTTTCCGAACACAGGAAGCCGTCGCACGTCCCGATCGGCCCACAAATATGGAAGAAAACAAAATTGGCTTGTAATTTGTTGTTTTTGAAAATGTAGTTCACGAAATCCTCGACAGGGGCGCCACCGTACAAGAAAATAAAACTCACGTCAAATGGCCAAAAACTGGATGGGACACCAGGCCAACAGAAATCAGCAGCAAGCAACTGCAGCGAGTGCAAAAAAATTGGTGCATACTTTTGGGGGCAACAATTTTTAAAAAAATTCAGCGACCTTCTCCTGATTTCTGTTGGCCTGGTGTCCCATCCAGATTTTGACCATTTGACGGTAGTTTTTTTTTGTACGGTGGCGCCCCTATTGGTGATTTCTTGAACTACATTTTCATAGTCCGTTTTGTTTTCTCCGTTATTTGTGGACCGATTTGCGCGTGCGACGGCTTCCTGTGCTCGGAAAAATGTCCCTGATTTTATAAAGTCCTTCTCAAGGACCAAGGACATGAAGGATAAATAATACTAATTTTCTCCGTTATTTATGGGCCGATCTGGGCGTGCGACGGCTTCCTATGATCGAAAAAATGTTCCTGATTTTATAAAGTCCTTTGTAAGGACGAAGGATCAAGGATACTTTTTCCAGACATATATATCTTGTTTTCTCCCTTATTTGTGAACCGATCGGAAGGGGCGACGGCTTCCAGTGTTCAGAATAAAATCCCAGATCTGATGGAGTCCTTATCGAGGACCAAGGATCGAGAATATTTTCTCCAGACATATATATCTTATTTAATCTCTTATTTTGTAGCCCGATCTGGCCATGCGTGATCAGAAAAATGTCCTTGAGCCTTCGCTAAGGACTCGAACAATCACAACCATACATATTTAGTTTCTCGGCTAGTTGACGGCCGATCTAGGCGTGCAATGACTTCCTGTGATCGGAAAAATGTCCCTGATTTGACGGAGTCCTTATCAAGGACCATGGACTAACATAAATATCCTGTTTTCTCAATTATTTGTGGGCCGATCTGGCCGTTCCATACGTTCCTGATTTTGGAAATATCATTGGTAAGGCCCCACCCTAGAAAGTATGTTTTCCCAATTCTTTGCAAGGATATTTTTTCAATAGTTGTATTCATCAAATCGTAGCTGAGTATAAATAAATAAACACGTGAAAAACATTTGTATCTATCTTAAACCTAATAACATTAAAATTTATCTAGAGTCTAGTAGCCCGCGTGGCCCTACCCTTGCCCTTGCCATTGTCAAAGTCCTTGTAGTCGATGTCCAGGTCGAAGGATGACGATGACTTGTTCTGTCCTGATGGGATACGATTCTGTCTGGCTGGGATACTTTGATAGAACTCCGTCTGGCGAGGAGGAAATCGAATACGACACGCCTTGTGGCAAAGCGTAGGGCATTTAAGTCCTCTGTGAAGGAAGATTTATTTTAAAATAAATCCGCAATTATATTCTGGTTTACTTACGCGTCTCGATGCCGAAGCTCAGCGTTTCATTGGGCGACGTATCAATGGGGGGTTGCTGACAATATTTTTCGTCGGCGGGAACCACCAATTGCGCCGTCGATTATCAGACCGTCGACTCGGAGCTCTCGAGAGGACGAGGAGCTATGGCGGAATCACCCGCGGAGGAGGTACCGACGGCGAGCGGCCTGCAAAGATGGTAAGATGAGGGGATCGCGACATAGCAGTTTGTGGACAGAGAGGGACTCGGCCAATAGAGCTGGAGGGAATACAAAAATAAAAGAACCAAGAAAAAATTGTCAACGGAAAATATGAATAGGGGGAAGCAAGGAAAACTTACCCGGTCAAAGCCGATGAGGTAAAGCCGATGCAGGAGGCAATACGAGGTCGGTTTAAAGAGAGAAAATCGCCACAGCAGTGAAGGTTAAATTCTCGCGCCGCTTATCCAGGAAAATATATAATCCAATATGCTCTCAGAAGGAATAAACAATTACGATTTATATTGGGAGCTGGACCCATCGCTAATCAATTAACTTTCAACTGGGTTTTCAGGGTCTTCGGCTCTGGCGTTCAGCCATCATGAGCACACGGGAAAGACCAGAAATATTTTAAATGCATACAAGACTCCTGCACAATGAGACAGTTTTTTGTATATGCACTTCGCACTTGGAAACCACTTCCTCACGTCAAGGCAATCAGTGGTGCCATGCAATTCAAGTTGACCTTTATATTTAAAATAGTAAAGATGAATGAAAAGAGAGCGAGACCTCTAGAAACTACATTACAAAATTACATTAAAAAATATTAGTATACAATTTTAATTGTAATTTTAATCACTTCTTAATGTTAGTAAATTCCATTCTTAAATTTAAATAAAACTAATTCATTTGTTGTGTCTAGCGCCCTAATTTATAAGTATGTAATATGCTCGTAGCGCAAGGATGGAATAATAAAATATACAAATAATTTTAATTATGAATTATAAATAAACAAACCTTTTTATTTAAACTATTAGCATTATTTGTGTACTATGCATTTTTTTAACAACAAAAAATGCTTTTATTGCCTTATACTATTTCATGGCGGGTCTGCTGTTAGGCCGGATTGAACATATCGATGATACACATAATTATAATTTATTCTTTTTTAAATTGAGATCTTCGTCTTGAGTACCTGCTGACCTTTTCCTAGTTGAAAGTGGAGTCCTGAAAAACAAAAGAGGAAATCAATTAAAGGCATAAGTATCAGTATCTTCATTTAGTTATATTTATTTGTGCTTAATCGTCTTCAATATTGAGTGAATTTTTAAAAGCAAAAGTCAACCAAACCCAACATAGTATTTTTTTTAATTTTAAATATTTTATAATATCTTCCGTGTGGATGACTACAGTGATCTGGCAGTCTGGAGCAGAGTCTAATTGTAGGATTGTATTCAGATATTTTGGGCCTGGAGGTCCAACGAGTCAGTCGACTCGTTAATAATAATAATAAGAATACAATTATGTTCTTACCCGATAGAGCAGACATCAATTTCAAGATTATCATTGCTAACATTTCGTCCCACGTTGTCTTTGAAAGGAGAAAAAGGTTCATGGACCTTATTCCTTATTTTATTTTGATGATTTAGCGAAGGGGTATCTTTTGGATCTCCTATTGTTGACTTCGTTGAATGTTGTATAGTTTTGTTAAACACTCCACTTTTAGAATTTGCGTTTTTATTCAGTGAGACGCTTGACACCAACTTCAAATCACTAACCGTATTTTTCTGTACAATATTGGAGCGGTCATAGCGTGTAGTGCTTGAAGCGGCATCAGAAGTACTCGTAGACATTGCAAAAGGTTGCTTGGAATTACGAATAGTTTGCGGAGGGCTAGCTAGGGGTACATTTTGCATGCCACAATTGGTCAAACCCTTACGGGTTATGTTTTCTAAAGAAGAATTCTGGTTAACTACAAGGTTTGTCGTGTCTTTATGTACAGCGGCATAGGGTGGGACTTTTCTTTTTCGTTGATTACTGTTTTTTGAAGAGTTTGACACAGGATCTTTAATCACCATTGTTGCCGATTTTTCTTCATCTGCTGTGATATGTGTAAGATCAACGGTATTTATATTTTTAGCAATAATTGAATCATTCGCAGCGCTTACGCTTTGAGTATATCGAGGATCGAATGCATTTAAACGTTCCTTTCTTGAAATTTCATTATCTCCAACGTCTGTAAACTTTGCTTTATTAGTTGAAGCATCATAACTCTGATTCGAAAAGTTTATGAGACTAGAGAAAGGACTTTCAAGAAAATGTTTGTATTGTTCAAACGTCGACAGTACCTTGTTTGTATTTAGATTCGATTGCTCAATACTTTTAGAATGTCTCTGAAATATATCATTTGGAGCTATTGAACTGGAACTATTTGGCACGCTGGGTACACTCGCAGAAAGAAAATTATGATTTGATTGGTTGATTGGATTATAAGGGGAGACATAGCTATTATCATTTAAGCAAGAACTAATGTCTGGATATCGTAGCGAATACTTTTGGTAGTAGTTTAAGTTGTTCAAGTAATTTTGATTCATGTTGTAATTAAGTTGTGGCATAAATGTTGTTGGCTGAATACTGTAGTTTAATAAATTTTGCATCTGAAAAAAAAGAAAATTATTTTTGTTATATATGTGTGTACATATGTGGGTAATGTACACATTTGACATAAGTTTCAGTTTAACGAAATATTGCATAAAACATAAAACTGCAGCTCGGGCTGCAACTAAGCCGAGATCGGGCTGGGACACCCGAAAACTTTCTTCCTGATGTTAAAAAGGAAGACCCAAAGATCTTGACAGCCTTACAAACGTTTATATCAAGGGAAACTACGAGGCTCCTAACGAAGCCACCATATAAGCAGATCCTAGTGATTTAGTTCTATCCCAGTAGCAAGGGCATCACATTTTTATTGGGATGATAATTTCTACTTACATCCAGACTTGGAATTGGAGCTAAGTACGAGGACAGCCTTGAAGTCGGAATACTGCTTTGACCTCTGAAGAAGAAAAAAATTGATTATGCTTTTATGTTGCTTTTATAAGACCGCTAAAAATAATTGCTTACGTTTCAGCATGTAATCCTTCCTTTTGTTCTGAGGGAGAGAGATTGCAAATAATAAATACATATATTATCATAAAGGTTAAGAGACTCTATTTAATGTTTTACCTAGATTGACTTCTAATTCTTTTTCGTAAGTTTCCCAAGCATCCGCTTTTTCTTGTTCACTCAATTCTTGCTCCACTTTATTTTCTAAGAGACTGTCATGCTCATGGTATTTATAAACAAGCTCCGATTGTCTTAATAAGTGTGCCAGTATAGTGTCCTTAGGAAGCACAGGCATAGTTCTTTCACTTTTTTTTGGTTTCGTCAACCTATAAAGTAAAATATTAGCAAGTCAATAATTTATTATTCAAAAATAACTTTCTTAGAGGATAGCATCTCGGCTCAAAGTGTACCTTACATTTGATTTATTAAAGTATAGCGTAAGATAGTGCGCTACAGTATATAAGTTAGGCTTAAGATTTAATTAAATGAAGAGGAAGAGGTCCTTACAAATAATTGAAATCGAAAGCAAGTACTTTGCGTTTTTCGTCGCTTGAAAGATAAAAAATTTGCAGCCACCAGTATAGATTTTTTATATTTGGAAAAACTATTTCAAAACTTCATGGCGCCCCAGGATGGACTCGCAAATTAAATCTATATATAGTTGAGTGGCGCAGTGACACGACTGAAAGGTGCGACACATATCTGAAAGCATATATATCTTATATAGATATATATTTAAATTTACTGCACATCGTGTGTGCAAGAACGCAAGCAAATGAAGCTGCAAAACCACCGCGTCGGTCGCGCAAATACCCTGTCAGTAGTTGTACCGCCGAGGGAATCGACTCCAGAGGAAAATTTTCGTTCTCGGGCGATGAAGAGGTTCAAGAACACACCATCGATATGATGGTTTCGACATCGATGGAGGATAACCATGGAGAAATTCGGTGCCTACTAGTCACTTCCAAAACAAGATAGGCTCCAAAGATATCAATGAAACCAATTTCGATTCCCAGGATGGAACTTATGGCAATGTGGTATTGATGATAATTAAATGGAATAACTTAACTATAAAGAGCAATGAGGTAGATCAGAAATAACTGATCTACAATGTATGTACATTATTATTTTATTGATTCTGGCAATAATAATCGACTATATATATCGACTCTACTATTAAAGCTGATAAAGAATACATATACTGTGTAGTTTATGGGGTCGCAAACGCTTCCTTCTGGCTGTTAGGATGTCTGTTCAATACCGAATATTCAGTATTCAGACAAATTTAGTTTAGCTTCATAAATAAATCATTACTTACGTATAAAGTTCTGCTAATTCCTCCATGTTATAATGCCTATCTATTTGTTGTTCATCTACTACTCGAAAACTCATAGCTTGTTTTGTAACAGATCGAGAGTAAACTTTTTCTTCCATTGTGCCCTGTAAGTATAAGAAACGTAAAAATGAAAATAGCTGTATAGTTTCATGGCTCATTTTACAATACCATTGCAATTAGACGATATATATAGCAATTTTTTTTTTGCCCCAGACGAAATACTCGAAATATATTTTGTTGATCATTGGAGGGATTCCACGAGGTATCTAAAATTATAACTCTATTCGCTCCAATTAGATTTATTCCTTGGCCTCCAGCCCTGGCAGATATTAAAAAAACGCGTGCACGTTTGTTAACTTCACTGTTGAATCGTTTGATCATTTCATGTCGTATGTTTTTAGGTGTTCTGCCATCCAGTCTGTAATAGTCCTGGCCACTGATCCATTTTCCTGAGGGTTTATGACTTGATGGTACATCTGGAATGCAAAAAGTTTGTCAGAGTCTGCAAACTATTCGAGTAATATTTCGTAAAAAGTATATATGATCTATTAACTTCTAGATTAAGCTTTAAATATTCTTAGGCCAATTGAAAGCTTTCAAAATTGCAAAGTTGTTTAAAACTAATTATAATATAATTATAATATACTAAAACATATTGGAGCCCCAAGTCTATCAGAAAAATTTAGATTGATGTCAATTAATTAATTATTATTAGTCATAATATATGAAATTTAGCGTATACTGAGCTTACGGGCGAGGTAAAACAGTTCGGGATCAGACTCCGTAATCCGTTTGAAAAAGTATTCCACAACATTGAGTACTGCCACAAAAGCGGAAAAGATTAAACTGGAAAGAAAGAAAGAGTGGAAAATTAATAACGATCAAAATATGCATATTGTTTCATGGGCATGCGACTATTAAGTTACTTAAGTGTTAGCACAGCAATCAATTTTCAGTTTAAGGGCTTTTCCATTCACATAATAGTGGGTGTGGAGTTCACCTTTAGCGACCCACCAAGCGAATCGACGTTGACCTTTAAAAAGCCGAAAACAAAGGAGCCAGTTGAATGCTAGAAGCCGGTCTGATCCTGACCGGCTACAATACGGAATCTGTCCTCATTACTATCTGGAAGCAAAGGGAGCACGGGCACAGTGCGAGTAGGAGTCGACCTGATAAATTCGCAAGACTCCAACAAGTAACAAGGCGTTGTTAGAAAGCAGCGTGCATGAAAAGAGTCCTCTCTCGCATACGGCCAAATGTTTATTTTTATAAAAACTATATGTATAGTTTTTAAAGAAAAAATTTAGATGGTGTTTTGCCTAGGTAGAGTCTTGGCTGTCTGTTTTATAGGTATATTTGTAGCTGTGCAACTGCTCACCATTTTTCGCCCTTCTCTTCGCACATTCGAAGAATGGAAAACATTATCCGGAGTTTATTACTAGGAATTACAGATTCCAGATCTGATTTTGTCAGATACCTGCGCCACCAATCATTAGTTACAGACATAACACCAGTTTGACTGTCATAGATGTCATCTGGTTGATCTTCTTCGGAGTTCGGACAAGGGATTTTTTTAATTTCTTTTTTGCTTCTTTGCTAAAAACAATAGTTATACGTTATAAGATGGTTTTAAGAGCAGTAATCAATAAGTTGTTTACGTACGATAGTAGCATTTTTCCATGCGTCCTCTAATACCTTAGGATGTGTCCATATCTAAGGAAGAAAATGATTAGCATGTATCATCTCCAACATATTAAACTTACCTTTCTTAAAACAGTATAATCTGTTATCAGGCTTTTGCCTCGACAGTCGCCGCGGTTTCCTATTGCTTCCAATATATGTTCATAAAGTATATTCTATAAATAAATTCGTTGTAAACCTTTCATTAAAGTGATATTAAATACAGAAGTAATGCACGTTATGTTTGTATACTTTATATATTTGTATATTTTTAAAATATATTCAGGAAAAAATATACTACTAATAAACGAAGTACTGCTTCTTGCAAGAGAATTCGAGAATTTTCAGAATTATTCAGTATTTTTTACTCGGCTTTCCTGAATAAGCTGAAAAGCTTGCATTTAGAATCATGAAACCATTAGAATTGATTTAATATCATAGAGACATACAAAAATAATAATAAGCTAATTGTAAAGATATTGTTCGACAATCAAAAAGGAATAAATAATTACGTACCTGAACCGACGTCATCGGAATAAATAAAACATACTCGAATTTTTGTGGCAAAAACGTTTTAAGCAACTCTGCCTCTTTCCTCTGTAAATAAAAGAAAAAAAGTACTATATTAAACTTGATCACCATATTTATAGAACATTTATTAGCCGCAACTTAACCCACGTTCAAGTCGATTTCTTGCGAGGAAGGCGTTCCTAAAGCACATTAAGAACTCATAAGATATACTAATCAGCATTTATGGTCTCTTTCTATGCAAACTAGTCACTCAGTTTTCAAAATCAAATCACCAATATACCATAGAGCTCCATAAAAAAGATCGGTTTGAAAATCAATAATGCCCTTCCTGTTTTGTGACGAGGTGTTGGAATCACTATTACAGACATCTATACTCTTTGAGTACCCGGTATAAACTTCGAGTGTGTAATAAACATATTAAAGATGCGTTATAAAAACTCCTCGACCTCACAGTAGCACAAGATTAACAATGTCCTGACCATCAATGCTGAATAAAATAAAAAATGTAGTTACCTGAACAAATTTTGATAATTTCTTGTGTAACACGTAGGATCGCTGTTTCATTATTGTAATATCCTTTTTACTGGAATCTTTGTGTTGGCCGTTCTTTATTGGATTTGCATATAAATTTGCAAACTCCCTTTCAGTTCCAAGGTACAATGGTTTTATAAAGTTTACCATGCTATAATCTATAAATATATTATTATTATAATTATTATTATTGTATATTCGTGGGCATCCCTAAAGAATTACTTAATTGGTCAAATGGTTGTACACTTGTAAAAGCGTGATATCACAGGAGTCTGGATGCCCGATGCACCAATTTGGAATTCAAGCAGTAAAACATCTGATATATGAAATGAATTTGAAAGACTAGAGTAATGCTGCACTGTTTTTTTTAGATTGCGGCAAAGCTTTCGACCGCGTTCTGCTGGATGGCTTTATTCAAAAAATCTAAATATTACTTCCAAAGAACATTCATAAAATATTGATGACATATACGACTCCGGGGAAAAGACCTCCCCGCCCAGAAATAATAGCTAGGGCAGTACTCTAAATAATTAATTAAATAAACATATTATATCCAGATTTTCCTACTTGCTAGTCTCCAAAAGAGAAGATTCAATAAATAAAATACAGTAAAATTAAAAAAAGAACCTAAATGTAAGTCAGTAAAACTCAGAGAATACCGGACAGGGATCAATTTGAGACACTTTAATTCTACGAAAAACTTACATTCTTTAAGATTATTTTGTATTGGCGTTCCGGTTAATATTATTCGTCTTGGCGTTTTAATTTTTGATACAGCAAGACTTATGGCAGATTTGCTGTTTTTAATAATATGTCCTTCATCACAAACGACTAAATCGGCACCTGTTAAGATACAAATAATGACCATTTTGGAATTAATTTCTTATAAATAAATAATTACCCGGCTCTAAAAGGTATTTTTGAACTTTTTCGCGAACATTTTCTAATTTTGAAGAAGTCACGTTCCCTCGATATTTATACGAGTGATAAAAGACAAGAGAACGGAATGCCTCGTAGCCCACTAATAAGCAGCCCGCTTTGTTAGTCGACGATAATGACCATTCTTCCAATACCCGTAGCTTTTCTGCAATATCCCTAAAAATATAAGTATAAATAATGCATTAGAAAGCGAAAAGATGCAAGGACCTCGAAGCACTTTATAAAGTACACATAAAAGAGTAAGTTTTAAGATAATTGGAATTTCAAAAAGTTGTGTACAGTTTTTAGAAGCTTAATTTAGAAGCTAATGTAACTTAAATTCGGCACATATTTATTGTTTGTCCTCTGTTCTTGCCAGAAAAATCAAACGTGTTAGGTATCGGTATCCGGTATGGAGTTCTATCATTTTTCGATTATCGGTGACCTTTTTTAACATCGGATAGGTAACAGTTACAGGTTTCTGATTTAGTTTTTTGTATTCATTCATTTAAAGATTCAATTCAATAATACCGTTATAAACATGTAACATTTCAGTCCGATAAATCTTAACCCGAAGTCCAAAAACTGGCAATAGCAACTGGAAATTGGTTGAAATATATAAAATGGAATGTAGCCCTTGATCAGATTCAAGTGTGGATCTTTCTCAGATCCCTAATGAAAATCAATGAAATATATGAAGACGTGAGTCAGAAAATTATTTTGTGAATTTAAATGTGCCACAGCTCTGGATTTTTTTTTTGGCTTCCTCGTATATAAGGCTATAATATTTTGGTTAACTTATTATTATTATTATTAATATTCCGTTCCAATATTAAATATTGGGCAAACTAAAAATGTTATAAGTAAGAATAAAATAAAGTAAATAATAATGCCTCGGAGTACATGAATGTATGTAAATACATAATTATACAAAAAATCAAACTCACGATGAATCAGGGAAAATGAAAACCTTTAAATGACTTTTTACATTCAAAGGACTCAGCCAATAATGAAATTCGTCAGCCCAATTCATGACCGTGCTTTTTGGACAGAGTACCAAGACCTTCGCTGTATTTAGTTCCTTGTAAGATATGACGGTGTGAAGCAAAGCGATGAGCTAAAAAAAATATTTGTTTGTTGTATTAATGTTTGCTCAAATTTTGAATTTTGAATATTCGTTTTACCTGTAGAGTCTTTCCCAGGCCCATGCAGTGAGCTAAAATGCATCCTGAGCCAGCATTCTTTTTGGCTTGATCCACTCCGCCATAACAAGAATCGTACATAAATTTAATACCATCGATTTGGTGCGGCTTTAATTGCTTAACTATATCACAATGCACTTTAATAAACTTATTAGTGCTTTCGATGTAATCAAGTATTAGCTCTGACTTATTTATATTTTCAGAATTCTTTTTAATTGCTTTGCTAAGCTCCGAATGTTTCTTTTCAAGGCGTCGTATACGTTCACTTTCGGTTTTTTGTGCAGCTCTAGTTTCATTGGCAAGCTGATCAATTCGAAGCATTGGTTTTATCAATCTTGATTTTTGAAGATCAGCTTCAACATCCGAAAAATCGCTTTCCGAGCTTAGAACGATTTCTTCATGTTTATTGTGCTTTCCCGATTCTGTTAATGTATTTTTTGACCTTTTTTGATCATCTTCTTTGACAAACACGTCTGCGTTTTTCGCTGACCGCTTATAGTCAAGTTGAATTTCTTTGTCAGCAACAAGAGCATCGTCCGTTTCCACTTGATCTATTTTATCCGAGCTAAAATCTCGCAAGAACTTGTCTACAGTATTATTTATGTTATCACTTTCTTCTGACAAAAGTTCCTTTGAATTATCGTAGTCACTTTGATTTGACAATCCTGAATCACTACTTGAATCATTTAACAGTTGAATCTTGATTTGTTCGTTATAACGCGAAAGAAACTGTCCCTCGGTAATACAATCTTCGTTCTAAAGTGAAAAAAAATTATTGTATTATTTGTAAGATTAAGTAAAAAAGTTTGACCTCGTGCATACTCACTTCAATTATGGTATCACTTTCATATTGGTCCATGTCTTCTCCAGAGCCATTATCCTTTTTATCCATACTCTTTTGAAACAAATTTTGGTGACTCTTTTGCTTTGATTTGGTGCAAGTCTTATGGCCATGACGGGTATTCAGCGCACTCAAATTTGTCAGTCTGTAGAGAAAATATTAACATTTTAATTCTTGCCCTTAATCTATTACAAAAATTCGGTTTGGTTCAAATACAAACCTGTCGATTTCCTGGTCAGTATCGTTGTCCGATACATATGATTTCGTAATTGTTATAGTTTTTTTATCGCCCCCACACAAATTTGAATTATTATTTACATCCAGCTTTATATATTTGGAAAGATCAACACCGTCATTATAATCGTAAAGCAAATTCCTGTTTTCACTTGAATGGTTCCAGTGAGTTATTGACGACAGTCGGGAACTACATTCAATTGAAGATTTTTCGTTTAGATCGTCCGAGCTACTTTCGGAGCTTAATTCGGAGTCCGAACTCAATGAACTAGATGTATCTAAAAGTAGTCTCATTTTTGCTTTATGGTTTTTTTGATGTTTCGTCATCTTTGATCCATTGAACGGCTTCTCTAGAGCTTGACATGAAGACGTACTTCCAATGGTTGCAATTTCGTGAAGTTTTTTTATTTTTTTTAATAAAATCACTTTAAATTCGTCTTCAGATTTTGAAGTGTGCGCATAACAATCATTTATTAACTGTTTTGCTAAATTTAGTGTGGCTCTTAAAATTGGTTTAAGGACAATTTTTTTTTTCACATAATTTGTACCTTTTTCAAGGTACTGGTCATTCAGCTCGACTTCCAAGGGCTCTGAACAGTACTCTTTTAACTCTGCAGTACATTTTTTTTCACTCGTTACATCCAATTCTAAATTAAAAGTTTTTATTTTTTGTATGGTGGTGTCAATGAAATTCGATATGTCTGTTGTAACAGGCTCAGATACAGCTCTATTTGGAAAAATAAGATTTTGAAGCATATTTTCAACACAATCCAGGCATTGTCGACACTTTAGCTCTTCTTGTGATGTATAGTTATGATCGCTCAATGCGTCTGAAAAGCTTGTGTCACTTTTTTTCAACCAAGTACATTCTTTACGTCGATGCTCTTTTGCAGGAAATTTTAACAATTCTTCAGTACTGTTGTAGGTATTAGAGAAATTTTGCACTTCAACTTGATTTATTTCTTCTATAGAAAAATCTACAAAAGGTGTTTCCGCAATTGGTTCGGTAGTAGTTTCGCCACAATTATCTTTCGAAACCTCAACACAAAAGGATTCGTCCTGCATACTTTCCTCCTTCAGTAACGGTTGATTCATTTTGAGTCTATAAATAATATATAAAAAACCATTTAGTTAGCATTGTTTAGCATTCTTTTTTGTTTTTTTTCTTCTGAAAAGATTTCTAATCAAGAAAGGACAGCTAACTTCGGGGCGAAAATCTTCATCCAGATCAATTCATAAAAATAATGCACACAAAAATCAATTAAATATTAGTTAATTGGAATTCAATCAGACTTAAAAAAAAGAGTCGGTGAGTCGCCACTACACTACAGTACCCAAATCTCAGTTATTATTCGAGTATATGTGAACTCACAATAAACAAAATTTAGTAAACGATATCGCAAACGAGAGTTACGCGAAACACAACAGTGCAAAACTCTCGAATTTTAATGGGAAAAATTGCTTATAAGCGAAGTCCTTTGGATTGGATGCAAATCATAATCAATCGAGATAGAATCAATAGAATATACAGTTATATACTAGGGGGAAAACCCTTAAGAACTCGCTTAGATCGTTCGCCAACACCCGTCTCACTTGCTTAATCAATTTATCAGGAACTTGTAATGATCTATCAAGAATTTACATACGTGAAGAAACTATTATGACTCAATTTTTACTTCTGTAGTACTGCTACTCCTAATAACATGGTTAAAAAGGGCATCGAACAAAACAATAATAAATGTTTGTTGTTCTACTTAACCGTACAAGTTTAATATGACATGAATGATAAGGGTATATGGATAAATGTGGCGCTTACTCTTCGTTTTGATTCAATTAACAAGAAACAAATAGTTGTCAGTTTTTAAGAATAAACTCTACAGTCAATTATTCATTATTTCTGGGAACACCAAATTCATTTTCAAAACACCCGAGTACCGGCAGTATCAGAATAGACGGCACGGCAGGATGAGACAATTATTTACCTTTCAGATCTTTTATATTTAGTTGTACATAACAAGCTATTGAAAGCTATTGGTATATATGGCTTGCATATGTATTTTACATATTATTATTTACAAATCTTTCTTATGCCTTGATATTTTAGAAAGTTGTTTGTTTTTATTAGTGCGATACAAAAATATTAGCAATTAATTGTATTTGTATCAAAACATCCAACAACAGATAAGTTAACACTGGAAGAGGTCATGGACGACAGCACTTTCATTTCAATTTGCATAGATATTGCTTTACGATTTTTCACCTGTAATTTCTTACTTTTTATAGTTCTACGATTTAGGGTTTTCTTTACTACAAATTATAAACACAACTAAATCATATATCGATGCTTTTATCGTACACCGATATATACAAAATATCACCACTAACCACACAGTATATCGATATTTCAGTTCATACATCGAAAATGTCGAATGCGAGCTTTCAGCGTACGCTCCCACGGCACCGGATGAAATGGTTTGTTCGATTTCTGTTTTCTCATGTGGTTCCATCTTTTTTAATGTAGACATTAAAAATTCGGATGATTTATCTCAATTCAGAAACACTTACGATCTTCAATAGTACAGGAGTGACTCTGAAGTCCCATTTTCTTGTCGATCGAGTATTGTACAACGGAATCTCTAAATATGGAATACATAACAGATTATTTGTATTCTTTAAAAACTAAGAATGTACGAATTTATTTATTGGAAAATATAATTAATATTAGGTTTCAAATTGTACAGTAGAATTGTGATTTTTGTTGTTTTTTGTTCATCTTGATTCATCTTAGTTTAAGTTTTGAAACGGGACTTGTAATATTTGTTATGAATTAAAACGGGTTATCGGCGCTGCGTACTACAGTTTTTGGAAAGTTAAAACAACAACATGCCTGATCATCCTGGCACTTAAAATTATGATGTGTAAAAATTTCAGCTCCATCGGTTGGTGGCCCAACTATCGATTGTACCGATAGCGCAATCCATTATTATCCAGTCGGGGAAAAGCATTAATAAAGTGTCAGTAGAGAAAGAATAAAGTGTAAAAATGGTAAGATGGAAATCAAATATTGAACTCTCTTTCTATTTTCTATAAATAATCGCATTATATGCATTTTTCCAATCGAATCAATTTAAAATATTAATAAATTTATTGTACATGCATATTTCCAGACGTTTATACATATGCACATACATGTACATAGAAAGAATTATTAAATTTAACTTTCAATCGCCCTCTATCATGTTCATAAAAAACGTCATAACTTGATTGACACTGTAAATTTTTCCAAATTAAATTTTCTCTTTCCAAAGTATATTCATTTTTATAATGGGCACAACAAAACACTCGAAACATTTTTAGACACATATCATAACATATCAAAATTTTAATTTTTGGTGTCATGATATTGTATAATGTTTCGGCGGGGGGGATTCGGAGGGGGTTCCGTTATCTTTTAAAACGTAAGCACGGTCGCGGGGTACTGTGTACCGACCTTAGCTTGAGTTTAAGTAGGGGCTTGAACATAAGCCTCGCGCACACTATAGCTACTAGAGGGGTTGAGCTAAAGATGCATTCAAAATTAAGAACTGAGCCTTTTTAGCCAGCAGGGTGCGCTCACTCTGCTCACTTAAGCTATTATCTGACAGCTACATACATATATGTATGTATGTATATGTCTATGGGTTGCTACAAAATATAATTCCGACTGCAAGGCATTGGGAAAATCGAATTCAATATGCAAAAGAGCAATTAATTGTCCCAAAGAAACATCCTATGGTCCGTGCAAGCCCACATTTCTTTTTTTTTTGTGAAAAAGGGCCTTGGTCTTGTTTGAGACGACTACTTAATGCAGAATACAAACCCCTGACTTACTTGTAAAACCATGAAAACATAGAGGAACAAGCATCATGGTATGGGCATGATTTTTGTATTAGGAAGGTGATCCAATACATGGCACAAAAAATGTATTAGAAACATTGATGCTGCCTCATGCGGAACACGAAAAGCCGTTGTTTTGAGTCTACCATCAGGACTATGACTAAAAACATACTAGAAAGTGGTACACAAAGAATTGTCTCTATTTCATGGATTTGCCTGTTCAGTCCCTAGATTTGAACCCCGTTGAAAATGTTCGGGATGAAGTTAAAGTACAAATGTATCTGTTTCTAATAGGAAACAAAAGAACAATAAAGATCTTTAGGGAATCCTGCATGATTTTTGGATCAATATCCAAAATGAATGTTGCGAAAATTGGGTGAACTTTAATGCCGACATGTTGAGGTACAAATTTTTGTCAAAATCGGTCCTTTATGTCATATATGTAGCTGCCATAGTTGCGAAATATTGATGAGAAATTAAATTTTGAAATATGGAGCAATGGTCACAATATTTGAAATATTTACAATTTCGATTAGGTATGTATTATAGATGATCTGTGATTTTTCTATGTATTTCTGAAAGCATTTCTTTGATGGTGGGATAGCTTCAATTTGAACGGGATCTAAATTATTAAATGATGAGTATCTTTAAGGGACGAGTGAGGGACAAGTGCATTTGATATGAGGTCTGAGGTCCACATGTGGTGGATAGGATTTTGACCCTAAAGTGGGTACTAGTCAGCTTGCTGTGGACTAACCTCAACCTTTTTATGATTTTTTGTTGTCCAATATAGGGTAGAGTGTTTGAGTGGTTTAATAACCACTGTAATAATCTGTAATTTTGCTTTTCAATCTATGATTTTACCATCCATTTCATCGGCACTTTTACCTCTCATTGAGCAGAAATTAATTAAGTAAACATTTATGGAAGTCTGCACTTTCTTGTAAACTTGCATAGCATAATTATTATTTTTATCTAAATAAACAATCTGGTTCTTATCTTTTTAGGCTGAACCAATTCGAGTTGTTGTGACTGGAGCTGCTGGTCAAATTGCTTATTCCTTGCTGTACATGATCGCACGAGGAGAAGTTTTTGGATCTGATCAGCCTCTTATCTTGCATTTACTGGATATTCCGCCTATGGTTGGCGTTCTTGAGGGTGTTGTCATGGAACTAGCGGATTGTGCGTTGCCTTTGTTACGTCAAGTTATACCTACAACAGATCCATCTGTTGGGTTCAAGGATGTCTCGGCCGCCTTTCTTGTAGGCGCCATGCCACGTAAAGAAGGAATGGAGAGAAAAGATTTGCTATCAGCAAATGTAAAAATTTTTAAAGCACAAGGACAGGCTATTGAAAATTTTGCCAAAAAAGATGTTAAGGTTCTTGTGGTTGGAAACCCGGCCAACACTAATGCTTTTGTTTGCGCTAACTATGCGCCATCCATTCCACGTGAAAATTTTTCAGCAATGACACGATTAGATCAAAATCGCGCCACCTCGCAAATAGCTACAAAGTTGGGAGTTCCCATATCCGCCGTTAAGAACATAATAATCTGGGGCAACCATTCATCCACTCAATACCCAGATGCTGGACAAGGAAAAGTGGTTATCAATGGTGAAACCAAATCTGTGGCTGATGCTGTCAATGATAATGCATATCTACAAGGTGCCTTTGTTGAAACTGTTCAAAAGCGTGGAGCTGCTGTAATTTCAGCTCGAAAAATGTCATCCGCTATGTCAGCAGCTAAAGCCGCTTGCGATCATATGCATGACTGGTGGAACGGTACCGCTCCAGGAACATTTGTATCAATGGGTGTATGTTCGGATGGCAGCTATAACTCTCCAAAGGACGTTATTTTCTCTTTTCCAGTTGTCATTGAAAATAAGCAATGGAAAATCGTCCAGGGTTTAAACCTAAGTGATGCTGCTAAAGCGAAGTTAAATATAACTGCAAAGGAGTTGCAAGAAGAAAAGGACGAAGCATTGTCTGTATTGGATTTAAGTTCGAACTTGTAATATGGCCTTGCATATTAACGCAATTTAAATAATTTAGATTTGAGCATTTCAGGAGCAAAGCTCTTTGCATTAATGTTTGTATATAGATTATATTATGAAAAGTTGATCCAGATATGTGTAAATAAATCATAATATGATGAGAGATGTTTTACGTTTCTATTACTCGCACGTAGATATCTTCCAAAAATGGGTGTCTTTTCTGCATTGATGACGGGTATATTTATTTAGTGCACTAGGATTGTCCTTCTTTAGGTTGTAAGAGATTTTCTTTTGGAAATTGCCTCTTACACATGTAAAGAGTCCATGGATCAATTTTAGTTCTCCGGAATGTCGAGCACGCCACGACCGTCGTCCCAAAAATTTGGCTGGCATCTTTCGCGGCGGATCAACACCTACATTCAAAATGTTAGGTCAATATCTGCTATAGCTCTAAATAAACCGGCAAACGATTTTTAAATCCGATACTCAAAGAGTATAGATGTGCATTAGATGTTTGGAGGAAGTGAATGGGTGTAAGACCCAGGAGTAAATGTTAACGAACCCATAAAATATATTTAGTCTGTCCGTCCATCTAACCATCCTTTTCAACGCCTAGCCCTCAGAGACTATAAAAGCTAGAGCAACCAAATTGTGTGCAGACTCCTGTGATATCACACTGATTCAAGTTTGTTTCAAAATTCTGTTACCATCCCCTCCTACCACCCACACAAAGGGTGAAAATCTGTGCTACCCACAATTTTCAAGATACGAAACAAAACCGCAAAGTCATAGAGAATGACCATATATGTAAGTATACCAGATTGCATCAGATCACATCAGTATTATAGCCAAAAGGAAAAAATGAAATAGCAATGAGTACGCTACTCCGCACGCGATTACTCCCCCTCTCCCCTCTATCACATACATTCTTCGTACTGCCCGAGGTAGAAAGGGGGCTTGCCTCATTCGTTCTTTGCATTCGCATCAGAAAGCGATAAATGATTTCCAATTTGATGAGTAAGTATGACACAACCATCCGTACAACCCAATTTTCATACCACAGCATTTAATTATATATCACTATACCCTATACTCAAACAGTATAGAGGTATATTATATATTTGGTGAAAGGGGGTGTGTGTAACACCCAGAAGGAAGCGTTTCCGACGCAATACATACATATATATCATATATGAATATTCTACAAAATCGATTCCCACACATTCAAAGACGAATGCAAGACATTGGGAATTCCCAAAACACGGAAAACACCCGAAAATTTTATCTCGGTAGGTTAATATTTAAGCCAACAATAAACAGTTAAGACTCCACTTTTATATTAAACTAGCTGGACCTGCCACTTTTTTCTGTGCCGCAAGATAACAATACAAGATAACAAGAAGAAAAAATGGACTCTTCTTCCTCTGTGGATTATAAAACAGAACCAAGTCGCCATCGTGAAAGTCTTCGGTGTTCGCCTTCAGATCATATGGGGCTGTCGTTCTGTCACTCTCTATTGCGACTTCTTATAAATTGGTGAGTCGCGTCTATCACCACCATTTGTTCCATTAAACTTTAGTGCCTTGGCTAATTTCAAATCAGCCGGAAGTCCTAAATTGTTCCCAACTATTGCAGTTGGGCCAATCGTCCAATCCGAAGCGGTCGCTGTTGTATCATGCTTTTTGGAGCGATATGCCATTAAAAATATTGAAGTACTTAATCTTAATCTTTTTGACTTGTGTCGACGACACTCCTCTCCGCTCTACACTATATTCCTCTAAAGTTCTGCTAAAACGTTCCCCCATACCATCCGACTGGGTGTGAGACTTAAGTTAGGAGTCGGATTGCAACAACATTCTGCTTTTTTCTCATTTGAAACAGCATATGTTCCTGTTGCAAAGCATGGTTCTTCAGCTGTAAGATCGTTCGTTGTATTATCTGCAGCCTTCCTTATCCAAAAACTGTTGTCTCCATTGCAAGTTTCAACCGCAACTGCAGTTCGGCTATTAAACCGGTCATCGGTAAGAACCGCTTAACCAATTCCTTCAACAACAACGCAACTTTTAAATCTCCATTCTTAAAATTTGACTTTTGGCAAAAGCTGTTACGTTTTTGCACTTGGTATTTTCCAGGACAGAATCAACTGAAGCCCTCGCGTTCATTCTGCGATTGGGCACCCCCCCAAAGGAACAAAACTGGACAATATTCTGGAGATTGAGCGGGAAATACTGGAAGTGCAAAAGGAGCAGCAGAAATTATCAAACGAGGGATACTCCAGTAAATTGCGAGCAGCCTAGGACAAACTAACTTCCAAACAAAGCTGTTGCAATTGTTAAGGGCTTCCAAAAAATAACGGTATTAAGTGGTCTTGTGAGATATCACAATTCAGTAAAAAGCTTTTTATGGTCATTGTTATCAGTTGTTTTTTCGATGGATGGTTTCACATCTGTCAAAAATTTCCACCGTTCCCCGAAGCTGTGCTGTGTGGGAAAATAATGTTAAACATAAAAAACATTGATGTACTTCGTCTTTGGAGGTTAATTTTCTTGCGACCAATTTACTCTAGCAGCTATCAAAGAAAAATGGGCTGATGAAGCCTTATAATTTTAGATACATTCATCCGTCTACGTGCCAAAAATTGCTTAAAATGTTTCATAATGGATATTCACCTTCGTTGAATTTTTTGTTAACAACAATAAAGTCCTTTGCATCAATATATGTATTCTTCTTTTTCCATTATTGTGCTAAAAATATAAAAGACAAAATAGGTATTTTAATTGTTAAAACGATGTACGTTTTATTAACCTCTTGATTAAAGTTCAGCGACGCAACACTTTCGAGAGTGCCCTTTATGCACTGTCGTACTTCCGTATACATCATAGTGTTCCCTCAAGCGTAAAAAGAGAGGAAACCAGCTCAATTGAACATCAACATTTTAATGAACCACTAAAATGAACTATTTTTACTTAACTGAACGTGGATTGTATTGTGACAATGAAAAATTGAGGAATAGTGTTGTATTCATTTTATAATTTATTTTAAAGTTATCGTTTTTAATCTCTAAATAAGAGAAATCATATGAAAGTTTATTTAAGAAGTGCATATACATATAACTATTTAATTATGTATAATGTACCACACAAGTTTCATCAAGTTTGTCGATTGTGTCTCACGTTGGTTAATGAGTGCGATATATCCGAACTACAAATTTATAATATCCCGACACGAAACAATAAAAAAGACAAATTCGACCACCATAAAAACGAAGGGATAAATGAACAAAAAAAGTCTTATAAATGTTTCTGCAATGCTCCAAGCCCAAATGTATGCAGCTGTGTAGATGATAACCTGCTATCAGTGATTTTGACCAATAATGAAACGGGTCAAAGCAAACCTCTTCATAAAACACAATACACACCGAGTGTGCCTTATGCAGACAAAACAACCACATTGTGCGGTAGTGAACAATATTCAACGCTTTTGGAGCCCGAAATTTCCGGTAGTTCAGTATTAAAAAATCAGTCGTCAAAGCAAACCACACTGAATCAAGAGAAAATAGAACGAACAAAAACAAACTCGGAAATTCAGATGGAGCACCGTTTACTCGATCAAGATGATTTGGTTCCCGATAAACTAAAATCAAATTTATGCCAATCACTTCATACAATTAATAGCTACAGCCAAGAGCACAGAGATGACTCATCCTCACATATTACATTTCAGATAATCAACTGTCTCTCTATTAAGGTAAGCAGATTTCAATTCAGCACAAATACAAACACAAATACAAATATACATTAATTGCGTACTCATATGTACATGCGGTTAGAAATCTGCTGTGGTGTGTGCGAATCTGAAGCAGAATTATGTTAATATGTGTTCAAACATTTGTGTGTGTGTTATTTTTGTGATTACGACATCACAAATCATAATAAGAGATGTAGGATTCCCATATTCTATGCAGCGTTAACAATTTCATTCACAGTTTCGTATGTACATACACGCATACATATGCACTTACATATTGATATACATATATTGATATCCCTTCTAATTTTAGTCAGGTGTTTGTAAAATCACAGAACGAAGCTTTTCCGACAGTGTAAGGTATGTACGTGTGTACATACATACTTGTATATGTATATATGTATACATGTAAATTATTGATCAGAATTAGCGGCCGAATCGATCTTGGAAATGTTTAATTTCGAAGTTGGTCGGAGTTTTAAATGCACCTTGGAAACCATCATCGGAGCTCGAACACAAAAGTTATAAATATAGATCAGCACGACTAGGAGCGGGTATATACTCCCACTTAAGTCTGTTAACAAGAGTTTGCAAACCAGTCGTAGTTCGAGCGAACCATTTGTGTTTGGTTGTGACCAAGCCACCAATTTGTAATGATAATTCCAATAAGAACGATGGATGGCTCTAGTGATGGCTCTCTTTAGTGATAGTGTCGTTAAACAGTGAACAAATGGCCACGTTCATCAGGACAACTTGGTCATTGATCAGTGATGGATTTCCTACGATAGCTCTGAGATATATCGCGGAAAGAGAAAGGATGCTCCTACATGAAGGGAAATATAGCAGCGAAATTAATAATATTGCTAATCATAATCATGACAGATGGCCAAGCATGAAGAAAAAGAGGGGGAGTTGCGAGGCTGGTTAAATATTTAGAGAATTACAAGCTGAGCAGCTGGAGACGGAATTAGCTGGGCGGTGCTTACCAACGAGAGGTTTGAAAGCCGAACTGGAGAGAACCTGCCTCAATGTAGAGGATTACGAGTTCTTGTATAAGCAATGCTCCAGGTCGACAGTTGAGAAGAACCAGACGTCGGCGGCCAACGGCAGATGGAGAATGATGAAGATGATGCAATAGACGATGTTTCAAATGAGAAACCAAGTAGAGGTACGACAGGTCAAGATAAGTTGTAAGATCAAGGCGAGCTTTTTGAGGATCAAGAGAATCAACGACAACAGGTTATCGTGAAGATAAAGGATTAAGGTTATGTTATAAAAGAAAAATAGGCGAACGTTGGCAATAAAACTCCAGGAAAACGTTCGGGGTCTGGATAGTCGTGGTGGAAAGTGGAAAGTCGACTCGAAAATCCTTTTTAAGATCTGCTCGAAGATCGAATCCGTCAATTGGAAGTGGGCGTCCCTTGAAACAACAGCTCAACATCTAAGGTTTTATAGATAGTATCTGGGAAGCAGTGAAAAACGTATGGGGAAGAAGTCAGTCAAGCACTGACCTTTGAAACATCACTACTGATATGCCGTCCAGCACCCAAAGAGCTTATTGTACGAGCCCAGGGTGGTTTCTACTGGTTTAATACAAGTAAATTATTCACCCTGCTGTATATTGGTTCACTGCTGAACGCCTCGAGACCGACTGACCCCTGAGTCAATCCTTTTATACGCTTTGCTTGGCATTGCAACAGGTTTACAGAAACTTTTAAGACGGATCATCAGCACATTCGATTCGACCTGGAACCTGGGACCTGGGACATTCACCGCCTGGGTCCATTGGTCAACAGGAAAACTGTTCTGCTTGTCCGATAACAATAACGGATGAGTAGGAAGCCAATTAAACTTCAGTCTAATATTGAATCAGCCTTCTATGACGTAGCTTTGATTGGAGGCATTCCCATTACCTCCTGGTTGGCGTCTGTAGAGAAGATGTGGCCTCGTGGAGGTTCACATCTCGTGTAGAAGATGTGAAGCGACCTCCTGGGCCTGTGTTACAGCTGTGAACTTTACTTTCTCAATCTCTTGGTTGACATGTGGCTACAGGAGCCGCTGGTGACTTCTTTATTGTCGTCGGGAACTTTCTTGCCGGGCTTTCTGCTGTCCTCAGCTTGGCACTCTTCCCCCGAGTGCCTTCGGAGGTCGTTTCCATAGACATCATCCACTTTCAACTTTGTAACTCGGGTCCATAGGCGTCGCTGTGATTCTTCGGCAAGCAAAAACTGTCTGGAGCACCTAAAGCTAAAGCACCTTAATTTATGGCCAGGAGGAACAAATGAAAAATCAGTGGCTTTGACAGCGTACCCACGCGCTTACTTATTCCGTGTCTCTCACACACTGTTCCTCGTGCAGTGTGCGCACTCTGGTGGAGTGGAACGAAATAAAACTTATTTTAAAGTTATTCAATTTTCGACCGTACAACTAAATTTATTTATTATATTAATGTAAATTATGTTTTTTCAGCCATTTCCTAATGATGGGTTTCCCAACGTAATTTGTCGTGAATGCCGAGCCAAATTGGATTCATTTGGAAAATTTCGTACTATGGCACATAACTCTCACAACGCTTTAAAAGAATTTTTAGCTATATCCGAAACCCTAAAACTAGTAAGTTGTAATCTTAATTAAGATAAGTTCATTTTTAGATTAAAGGCCTTTATAGGAAAATGTCTGTAGTCCGGTTGGTTTTACATTTCGTCTTTAGTCTTTATAAAAAACAACTATATTTACAAATATTTTGCGTGACAAAATAAAATAAATTCTCGGAGCCTTAAATGTTTATATTGAAAGAGATGCACTCCGAAGTAAAAAATACCCGGTTTGCGGAAAGATAATAACTAAACTACTCGTCCCTCTAATACAGTCATTGTCTGCGACGCGATTACCACACATTGCCGCAGTTGAACACTCTCGACGCGCTCTCTCTTTATCTTGTCCCTTTTGATCCTCTCTGAGCGAGTCATCTCTCTTCCTACATACTCTCTCACTAACTCCTTCACAGAAATGGGACAGACAGTGAACAATAACAAACGGTAAATTGTAAGGAAATAATATTAGGATCCGATTCCGTCTTTAGTTAGAAGGTCTGGATTCTGCCTTTGCAGCTTCAGTGCTCGCTCTCCCTGGCCTGCAATGGGGAAGAGCACCTTTGCCTTTGGAATCGAAGGGATCAGCTCCCCCACAGAGCTTCCAACTGGAGCACCTTCTGCACCAGCCACTGCCGCTTTGGGTTGTCATTACCCTTGAGGATCTTAACGCCGTCACCGACGTTTGGGTTGACATCCCATCCCGGGTTTGATCATTCGTCCGCTCCATAATTGGCCGAAATTGTGCGTTGACTTTGGCTACAGGTGCTTCTCATTCAATAAATAAAAGGGGCTTAGTTAATGGAAATGTGTAGCATTTGAATGGACTAGAGCCACAAGTGGAGATAATGGGCAAAATTACAAAGAAACTTGGAATTACGAAGACGAACCTGGAACCCGATTTCATTGTAACCGATATGACGGACGACAACATAATAGAATTAAATTTTATGACCCATTATTACTTTACACTGGACTTGAAGTAACAAGTTCGGAGATATGACCCGATGAGGCCCGAGAGAAACGGAATAGACTACCAGCGACGTTAGGTCGCCACTCTCACCGTCAGCGAGACGTTCCGAGTCCTCTCGTCAACCCACCTAATCGGTCGACGCACGAGGAGATTCAGTTTTCGGATGGTATTTTCCGGACCGCACCACCACCGTTCGGGACGAACGAGATTATTTGGGGTGCAGCGTAATGAACGGTTGTAGGAAAAGAAAAACACAGGTTCCAAGTACAAGTTCCCGAGAAGGTTATTCTTCAGGGGCCCTCCAGGATGAAATGTATACTTGTACGTGGCCGTAGCTGCCAGAAGACTCGTCCTCTGAGACCTCGACCTCGACCTAGCTGAGAACTTTGACTTCCTCCTTCCTCCTCGGATGGAAACAAGTCTGATGCTCTTCGGTGCTGTACTTAAATGTGAAAATTTTACAAGTTGTCGTTACCCATAGCAAGCAGTCTGAGGTCTGTACAGTTATGGAAGGTAACAAGAGCCTCATGAATCCGCCGTAACTTAAAGGCGTTGCTTTAAACCAAGTGCACAGTTTTTTGCGAGTGACAATATCTCCCCCCATATTATTTTAATCATATGTATTATTCTGTTTTATATGTAGTACTCATAGAGTATAAGGTAATATTAAATTCGCGTAAGGCTCTTGTATACAATTACTTATTTGAACTTGCTTTGACAAACGTATTTGTATTTTTCGCAGGACACTAACGATTTGGAAATGCAGCTTGATACAGTTTTAAAGTCTTCGTCGGAGGCAATAGCAGCTAAGGCCCTGACTGAGCTCAGCACTTTTTCTCAACATAAGTACGACAAAAAGAAAGTAGATTCCACTTTTCAGACAACTTTTGATCGAAGTTTTGAGAGTAGAACTCAAGATATGCAAACCCATACCCATATATTACATCCGAGTCTTTTTCAATCAACCAATATGGAAAGTGATGAGATTAAAACGCAAGCAAAATGTATGTCTGGGCCACCAATACATGACCGATTCGACTCAACATTTCACAAAGATTCTGACATTGAACAGTTTCAAAGCTTGCAACAGCAACTGGAGACTGCAGCAGTTCTTATGGATATAAGTAAAAAAATTGTAATTTCACCTCCGTGCTCGAATCCTCAATCTCCACGTAGTTCTGCAGTTATTGATACAAGTATTAAAAGTTCTGTGATAAAATCAAAACGTCCATCAAAAAAGAATGCTTTGTATGAAGGAGTTGAAATTGACCTTTCCGTTAAAAAGAAAAGGAATGATTATTCGAATCAAAGAAACTCAATCCCAATAAACAATTTTTGCCAAACTCCAATACAGTCACATAGAAGTGAAGAGGATCTTCAGAACTACAGTATTACCATTACCCAACGTGCTGGGTCAGATTACAAACATACACCAACAGTAAAAACGAATAGCAGTTCCTTATTAGATTCTGGTGACAGTTCTGACTCTCACAAATTGGAAATGGACATAACATCTTCAATCAACGATAGAAAGACCCCCGACAGTGTGAGCTCGGATCACGCAACCGACGCAGCTACCACTCAACTCTGGCAAGCTCTGGCACGATCAGCTGGTAAGTTCAATTATAAATATCACATAGGGCAAACTGTCTTGAAATACTCAAGTAATCAACATACACTCTCCCCTAATGCATACCTTTACATATAGCAGTCGTAAATACTTCCTACTGAGCGAAGGAACTTCACAGTAAACAAAGTGCAAACAGCTGATGCAATATTCAAGGCAATCCTGTGTATTTTTCGCGCTGCACAACAATTTTGTGCGCTCAACAGCACATTTGTGTGCTTAGCAGCACCCTATTTCTGGTCGTCAACTTTTTTTGGAACGACAATCAACCGGCATTCAAAGTCAAAGTCGAGAAACCGACCGTGGAATTATCGACTACAATACCCCAGACTCAAAATAATGTCAGAAGGCATGCTTTTTGGACGGTAATTAATTTGAAATCTGTTCTTTGAAATCTTTGTTGATTTATCATCAGTCGAAAGTTGAGAAAGTATAACAGTTTCAAAGATATTGCTGGTTTTTCACATTTTCCATTATAAAACGTTCCCCGTTGTGAGTCTCAGCTACGGCCGTGACTCTACTGTTATACCCGATGCTCAGTCAGTTTGGCACACATAGATGTAGTTATATTTCTATAGTTCTGCGTGAAAAACTGAGTTACTTACTTACTCTCCTAGTAGTACGACAATGTAAATGTAATAAATACTGAGGGGTATAATTTTCATAGCAGCCTGATTTTAAATATGCCATTCAACCCTTTTAGCTAAAAACAAGGGAGAAGATGCGAAAGAGATGCTACGTAACATAATGAGTCAGCCTTTCGTATTTCCAGTGCCGTCAACAGTATCATTTACAAAAGTACCTGAAGAACCCATAGCGCTATTGAAGGTAACTGAAATCCGATGGTGTTCTTTTTTTGTTAAAAAACAAAAAATATATTTTTTTTTGTAGGACCTATCAGAGGCTCAATCCAGCAAATTGAAAACATGCAGAAGAAAACAAAGTTTTCCCACTAAAACGGATTGCAGCGATGCAAATAATGAAAAGGGGACAGAGACTTACAATCATTCAGATTTCGAGCCAGAAGAAACAAAAGATAAAAAGGTATGCACCTTGTAAATAAACTGCAAATATATATTTTAATTTAAGTTATACATTTATAGAACATCAACATTTTTAATGCCCTACCTGGCGCCCAAAAAGACATGTCATGTTCTAACTGTGGAACTCTCACCACCACGATTTGGAGGCGAAGTGTTCGAGGAGAAATGGTGTGCAATGCCTGTGGATTATATTTCAAGCTTCACGGAATCAACAGACCACATTCAATGAGACGCGATACTATACACACTAGACGCAGGCGTCCTAAAGAATTGGAGAGATCTAAAAAAAGTAAGTAATTAAAAGAAAGCAATGCATGCTTTTAGCATATGCTTCAATTGAATGCCAGCATCCATACCGTTGTCCTCAAAAGCAGCTTCACTATGAACGATAATGATAATCTCTTATTGAAACAAGAAAAGATAGCTGAGAGCCGAAGCTCCAGATATCCATGCAGCTTTATCGTTCGTAGCGAAGTTCCAACCCGGTAGCTTAATGCGAAACCATTCACATTCTTTTATACCCGATACTCAAAAGTAGTATAGGCCTTGATCTCAGAGACTATATAGGTTAGTGCCACCAAATTTTGTATTCAGACTCCTGTGTTATCCCACTGTTACAAATGTATTTATTAACTAAGCAAGTATGTTACTAGATGAGCAGGATTATATGTAATTCCTTAATTCAAACGCAATACGTTCAAATAAGCTATAAGATAATTCAAGACGGTATTTTCATTTCTTATTCTGTTTACAGAACAAAAGCAAATATCTTGCTCTTCAATAGAACAAACGAAGCTTGATTTCTTGAATTCTCAAGATACAATTAACATTTCCGGCCTTGTTTTAAATGTAAGTATGTAATAGTTTCTGTTGAATGCTTTACATTTTCTAAAAATGGTTTTTAACGAATCCATCGTTTACTGATACACACAACGTAGTTGAGAAATTCATTCTTGATTCCATTTCAGAAATGCAAAAAGGAAATTGATGAAACCGAAACTGCAGCAGCACTCAAAAACATTTTATTAAAAGGCAAAAAGTCGAATTGCTTGTCGTCGTTTAATGACAGCTGTGAAACTGCGGAATTGACTGTACCGCTTAATCTTGTTTCCAGTGAAAATAATGCGAAGTTCACATAAAACGCCAAAAATATTCGTGTTTTAGAATGCAACCCGTTAACACAAATTGTTTTATTTATTAACTCTCGCAGAAGGGGAAATAAAAGGTGTAGAATTAATTATTCCTATATATTATAAATATAAGTTTAATCCTTTAAAACTAAATTTGATTCATTTTTATCATTAGAAACTAATACCAAAATACTTCTAAAATAAGATTACATAAAATTTGTTCTTGTAAGTTAATCTTTTAAAATAATATCACAATAAAAAACTTAGGCATTAAACAAGGACATAAATACTTAATGCAACTAATAAAAATAAAAACTTTTATTGATATTTATTATAACCATTTTACAGTATTTTCAATATTTTAAAACCACTACTTGGTTCTATGGATATTACATTGGATTTTAACAATGATTTATTTAGCTTTCAACGAAATTTAAAATTTATAAAGTTACAAAAAATTGTTTAAATCTCTTGCCTATATGAAAATCATGTGATAATATAATAATCTCCATAAACATTTTAATAGTAAAACTATGCAAAAAGCAATAATAACATAATGCAAAATTTTCAAGGAAATATTTAAATTGTATACAATTATAAGACATTTTAATTTAAAAAACTATATGCTGTTTTCGAACCTATATAAATCTAACTAAATTAAGGTCTTCAAATTACAATAAGATACAAGATTAATGCACATTTATTTTTTCAAATATAATACTCCAAACAAATTTTAAAAGTTCCAAAAACTTGTTCTTTATTTTTGCGACTTGAACGCGTTTTCTCCACGCCTTTTTTTTCAACGCAAATTAGTCCCACAACGGTAATGTTGGAACCGGAAGACGGAAATGCTCATAGCTCATGTATGCCGGGAAACATTAAACCTTCAAAAGTTATGAGCTACGCACAGAAGTCTTTGCTACATAGGGATAGCCAAAATTCATTAGCCACAGATCTTCGCAGAAGATCCCAGCTCTCGTCCCTTCGGTTGTCTTTGAGCCGTCAGTGAAGATAGAAAGCTCGTTCTGCCTAAGGGCAGTGTTTCGCTTCCCTGACTCCGTGTCCAATATATGCCCACTATAATTTATATCCCACGAAAGCTCTGGCACGCAGTCATTCCGCCCGACTGTTCCACTCTCTTCCATACACAGCATAATCGCGTGGTTGTAAGGCTTGAACCCTGAGGTGCTCGGTGTTCTGTTTCCAGGACAGTTTAGAGTCGAGGAAGATAGCTTCGCTCGATAGCTTGAGTCTTATTCCACCAATTGCGGGTAGCTTGAAACTAGGTATCTTATATTTTTGTGAGATCGGCCATAGTTCAGTTTTCTGAGGGTTCACCCCTGGAACGTTCTGGCGTGCCCATCTAGCGGTCGTTCCAAGTGCGGATTCCAGAAGTTCTAGCTTAGCAGTTATCACTTTGCTCCTGGAAACAGATTCAGCCATCTGTATACCGCCGTGTGTGTGCCAATCTTGTCCAATGCGGCCATTGTTGACTCGATCCTGAAGGCTCCTTCTATGGCTCCTCTGATCTGTAATTTAGGTACAAAAGTTGAGCTGCGCCGAACAATCGTTCGTTGAGCCCAGTTCTTATGTGTAAATCCATTAGGAGTTTAAAGATTCTCTGTTGCCATGGTGTGCAAGTAGGTATAAGCATGCCACATGGCTATTCTGTAGGGACTGAATGATTTAATGGCCCATGTGATCTTCTCTGGTACGTCTTGTCCTGTCTCTCGTACGAGATAGTCAATTTCCACTCCCTGTTTTCGCTCTCCGTCGCTGGTTGCGCCGCCGGTAAAATCCGAGCAACCAGGAATGTGGGCTTTCATACGGAGGTTCAGGTTGTGCAGCCGGCAAGGTGGGGTTGGCGGATTTGACCGTACTCTTCGTAGCATTGAGGCCCATAAGGTGCTTCCTATCATCCCATGCCAAAGGATATGCGCCAGCTCCTAGCAAGGAGCTTAGCGAGTCTTTCCTGACCAGAGTTCCTTGACGTTCACTATGGCTTGCGCTCTGTTCACGGCCGGGCTTTGAGCTTTGATAAGGACGAGTGTGTCAACGTCCGTTTCGATCGGAAGAGGGATCCACCACTTCATGATCGTTTTCCTTGGATCCTGATCCGTGGGGACTACGCAGAGTGCCGCTCCTAGACAAAGGTTACCAAAGTCTTGAACTGTGCTTTGGAGAGACTCAAGAGTTTCCACGTTACCACAAGCCACTGCATGGGCTCCCTTGTACCACTCGATACCACAGCAGCTTACAAACGGGTTGTCTGCACAAACAACGGCGCTCAGGATTTCCGATTCTTTCCCTCCGTATGACCACTGTCGATGATGGGTATGCTATTTTCATGCTTTTCGGTTCTGATGCTTTTGTGAAGTAGTCCGTCTTCTGCTGCTTGGACATAAGCTTCGGCCAGTCGGTTCCACAGGTATCTTTTGTCCAGAAGGTGTTGGTGGTGTATGTGCGCTCGTCTCGTTCCGCGTCTGCGGTCTGGTCTTTCCCTTCTGTTTTTTGGTGTACTTTTTCCTCCCTTGCGCTTTCGCAGACAACAAGGCTACTTAGTTCAACCAATTTTTTTTTCATTTTCAGGGAGCCATATCTGTACTTTCCGGTAAGATCCATCATACACTCACATATGTTTCTGTGTGTAACTTCTGTTGTGGAGCCCGTACCCATTACGTTACTTATGTCATCTGAATAAGCTGTTAGTTTTGGGACTCTTCTCTCAAATCTGTTGATGCTGAACCACCATGAGGTGTACCTCTATGTGATCCTTTACCATGGAAGCGATGCGCCACTCTGATTACACCCGTCTAAAACTTTCAAGGGTCTAAGTCCAGCATGCTGATTTTTTGACATCAGTCCCCCACATCATTCGTGATGTGTAACTCCAACAGGTTTTCCAAAGTTTTCAATAGAAAGAAGGTAAGGGTTATCAAATTATCGGCTTGGGGATCATAAGGCTACACTTTCCTGCCCTTGGGAGGAAGAAAACTCGTGAGATTGTCTATTGAATAGGGAAATACTCTGCCATGGGTTAATCACCTTTTTGTTCACCTGCATCATGGCTGAGAATATTCCGTCCAGTCCAGGTGTTGTTATGCTTACGTTCTCTTATCAGATCTGCCGGTGGATGTTATTTCTCGTTTGCTAGGTCATGTTCGCTTCTGTGTTCTCGGTGCAGCCTGGAAATTGGCATTCCATTAGTCTTGTTAGGGCTTCTTTACTAAGCGCTGTCCACTGTTTATCATCTAGCTTGATTTGACTGTGTATAGTGCGATACTTTGAAAGCAACTTCCGAAGTTTCGGAATTTCCTTCTTGTAGCTCTTGAGTTGTGCTCTGTATTCATTGTTGATAATGTCTTCGTTCGCTTGTTTGTCGATCTTAAACAGCTCTTAGAGTTTGGAGAGTTTCTCTTTGGAGAGAAAGATCTCGGGTCTACCAGAATCGAATACTTTACTAAAAACTCTGTAAATGCCATCAGCCTAATTAATCATAACCAAAATCTGCAATAGTTTGCGGCGCATACTATTTGTAAAAATCTAAAGATAAACGACTAAGATGAGCCCGTTTGACCAAACCTTCTAGTGCCGCATTTTACCTATAAAAAACCGCTCGACACAATCCCAAATGGTCGGCCTTCCATTCCCTCTGAACACGACAGAACGGCTTTTGGGGCTGCACCTCATAGCAATCATTCCTCCCAGTCTACTAACTGATTCCCAGCAGGCCTAGCGGAGGGGAAGACCCACCAATCATATCGATCTTGCCGCATAGTGCCGTATGTGGATAATGGTGCAATAGCATTCTATATTTTAGAAACTCAGGAAAAGTACAAATAAATTTATTGTTGTATTTCTCTTTGTATTTTGTATAGGTACATTAATTATGCGTCGTTCAAGGTACCATTTGTAAAAATCTATAGATAAACGACTAAGATGAATCCGTTTGACCAAACCTTCTAGTGCCGCATTTTACCGATAAGTACCGTTCGACACCTTCCCAAATGGTCGGCCTTCCCTTCCCTCTGAACACGACAGAACGGCTTTTGGGGCTGCACCTCATAGCAATCATTCCTCCCAGTCTACTATCTGATTCCCAGCATGCCTAGCGGAATGGAAGACCCACCAATTAAATCGATCTTGCCGCATGATGCCGTATGTGGATAATGGTGCAATAGCATTCCATATTTTAGAAACTCAGAAAAAGTACAAACAAATTTATTGTTGTAACTCTCTTTGTATTTTGTATAGGTACATTAATTATGCGTCGTTCAAGGTACCATTTGTAAAAATCTATAGATAAACGACTAAGATGAAGCCGTTTGACCAAACCTTCTAGTGCCGCATTTTACATATAAATACCGCTCGACACCTTCCCAAATGGTCGGCCTTCCCTTCCCTCTGAACACGACAGAACGGCTTTTGGGGCTGCACCTCATAGCAATCATTCCTCCCAGTCTACTATCTGATTCCCAGCATGCCTAGCAGAATGGAAGACCCACCAATTAAATCGATCTTGCCGCATGATGCCGTATGTGGATAATGGTGCAATAGCATTCTATATTTTAGAAACTCAGGAAAAGTACAAACAAATTTATTGTTGTAACTCTCTTTGATTTTGTATAGGTACATTAATTATGCGTCGTTCAAGGTACCATTTGTAAAAATCTATAGATAAACGACTAAGATGAAGCCGTTTGACCAAACCTTCTAGTGCCGCATTTTACCTATAAATACCGTTCGACACCATCCCAAATGGTCGGCCTTCCCTTCCCTCTGAACACGACAGAACGGCTTTTGGGGCTGCACCTCATAGCAATCATTCCTCCCAGTCTACTATCTGATTCCCAGCATGCCTAGCAGAAGGGAAGACCCACCAATCAAATCGATCTTGCCGCATGGTGCCGTATGTGGATAATGGTGCAATAGCATTCTATATTTTAGAAACTCAGGAAAAGTACAAACAAATTTATTGTTGTAACTCTCTTTGTATTTTGTATAGGTACATTAATTATGCGTCGTTCAAGGTACCATTTGTAAAAATCTATAGATAAACGACTAAGATGAAGCTGTTTGACCAAACCTTCTCGTGCCGCATTTTACCTATAAATACCGTTCGACACCATCCCAAATGGTCGGCTTTCCCTTTCCTCTGAACACGACGGAACGCCTTTTGGGGCTGCACCTCATAGCAATCATTCCTCCCAGTCTACTATCTGATTCCCAGCATGCCTAGCGGAAGGGAAGACCCACCAATCATATTGATCTTGCCGCATAGTGCCGTATGTGGATAATGGTGCAATAGCATTCTTTATGTTAGAAGCTCAGGAAAAGTACAAACAAATTTATTGTTGTAACTCTCTTTGTATTTTGTATAGGTACATTAATTATGCGTCGTTCAAGGTACCATTTGTAAAAATCTATAGATAAACGACTAAGATGAAGCCGTTTGACCAAACCTTCTAGTGCCGCATTTTACATATAAATACCGTTCGACACCATCCCAAATGGTCGGCTCTTCCTTCCTTCCGGAACGCCTTTTGGGGCTGCACCTCAAAGCAATCATTCCTCCCAGTCTACTATCTGATTCCCAGCATGCCTAGCGGAACGGAAGACCCACCAATTAAATCGATCTTGCCGCATGGTGCCGTATGTGGATAATGTTGCAATAGTATTCTATATTTTAGAAACTCAGGAAAAGTACAAACAAATTTATTGTTGTAACTCTCTTTGTATTTTGTATAGGTACATTAATTATGCGTCGTTCAAGGTACCATTTGTAAAAATCTATAGATAAACGACTAAGATGAAGCCGTTTGACCAAACCTTCTAGTGCCGCATTTTAGCTATAAATACCGTTCGACACGTTCCCATAAGGTCGGCCTTCCCTTCCCTCTGAACACGACGGAATAACTTTTGGGGCTGCACCTCAAAGCAATCATTCCTCCCAGTCTACTATCTGATTCCCAGCATGCCTAGCGGAAGGGAAGACCCACCAATTAAATCGATCTTGCCGCATGGTGCCCTATGTGGATAATGGTGCAATAGCATTCTATATTTTAGAAACTCAGGAAAAGTACAAACAAATTTATTGTTGTAACTATCTTTGTATTTTGTATAGGTACATTAATTATGCGTCGTTCAAGGTACCATTTGTAAAAATCCAAATATAAACGACTAAGATGAAGCCGTTTGACCAAACCTTCTAGTGCCGCATTTTACATATAAATACCGCTCGACACCTTCCCAAATGGTCGGCCTTCCCTTCCCTCTGAACACGACAGAACGGCTTTTGGGGCTGCACCTCATAGCAATCATTCCTCCCAGTCTACTATCTGATTCCCAGCATGCCTAGCAGAAGGGAAGACCCACCAATCAAATCGATCTTGCCGCGTGGTGCCGTATGTGGATAATGGTGCAATAGCATTCTATATTTTAGAAACTCAGGAAAAGTACAAACAAATTTATTGTTGTAACTCTCTTTGTATTTTGTATAGGTACATTAATTATGCGTCGTTCAAGGTACCATTTGTAAAAATCTATAGATAAACGACTAAGATGAAGCCGTTTGACCAAACCTTCTAGTGCCGCATTTGACCTATAAATACTGTTCGACACCATCCCAAATGGTCGGCTTTCCCTTCCCTCTGAACACGACGGAACGCCTTTTGGGGCTGCACCGCATAGCAATCATTCCTCCCAGTCTCCTATCTGATTCCCAGCATGCCTAGCGGAAGGGAAGACCCACCAATTAAATCGATCTTGCCGCATGGTGCCGTATTCTATATTTTAGAAACTCAGGAAAAGTACAAACAAATTTATTGTTGTAACTCTCTTTGTATTTTGTATAGGTACATTAATTATGCGTCGTTCAAGGTACCATTTGTAAAAATCTATAGATAAACGACTAAGATGAAGCCGTTTGACCAAACCTTCTAGTGCCGCATTTTACCTATAAATACCGCTCGACACCATCCCAAATGGTCGGCCTTCCCTTCCCTCTGAACACGACTGAACGGCTTTTGGGGCTGCACCTCATAGCAATCATTCCTCCCAGTCTACTATCTGATTCCCAGCAGGCCTAGCGGAAGGGAAGACCCACCAATCATATCGATCTTGCCGCGTGGTGGCGTATGCGGATAATGGTGTAATAGCATTCTATATTTTAGAAACTCAGGAAAAGTACAAACTAATTTATTGTTGTAACTCTCTTTGTATTTTGTATAGGTACATTAATTATGCGTCGTTCAAGGTACCATTTGTAAAAATCTATAGATAAACGACTAAGATGAAGCCGTTTGACCAAAACTTCTAGTGCCGCATTTTACCTATAAATACCGTTCGACACCATCCCAAATGGTCGGCCTTCCCTTCCCTCTGAACACGGCGGAACGGCTTTTGGGGCTGCACCTCATAGCAATCATTCCTCCCAGTCTACTATCTGATTCCCAGCATGCCTAGCGGAACGGAAGACCCACCAATCAAATCGATCTTGCCGCATGGTGCCGTATGCGGATAATGGTGCAATAGCATTCTATATTTTAGAAACTCAGGAAAAGTACAAACTAATTTATTGCTTAAACTCTCGTTGTATTTTGTATAGGTACATTAATTATGCGTCGTTCAAGGTGCCATTTGTAAAAATCTATAGATAAACGACTAAGATGATGCCGTTTTACCAAACCTTCTAGTGCCGCATTTTACATATAAATACCGTTCGACACCATCCCAAATGGTCGGCCTTCCCTTCCCTCTGAACACGACAGAACGGCTTTTGGGGCTGCACCTCAAAGCAATCATTCCTCCCAGTCTACTATCTGATTCCCAGCATGCCTAGCGGAAGGGAAGACCCACCAATTAAATCGATCTTGCCGCATGGTGCCGTATGTGGATAATGGTGCAATAGCATTCTATATGTTAGAAACTCAGGAAAAGTACAAACAAATTTATTGTTGTAACTATCTTTGTATTTTGTATAGGTACATTAATTATGCGTCGTTCAAGGTACCATTTGTAAAAATCTATAGATAAACTACTAAGATGAGCCCGTTTGACCAAACCTTCTAGTGCCGCATTTTACCTATAAAAAACCGCTCGACACAATCCCAAATGGTCGGCCTTCCCTTCCCTCTGAACACGACAGAACGGCTTTTGGGGCTGCACCTCATAGCAATCATTCCTCCCAGTCTACTATCTGATTCCCAGCAGGCCTAGCGGAAGGGAAGACCCACCAATCATATCGATCTTGCCGCGTGGTGGCGTATGCGGATAATGGTGTAATAGCATTCTATATTTTAGAAACTCAGGAAAAGTACAAACTAATTTATTGTTGTAACTCTCTTTGTATTTTGTATAGGTACATTAATTATGCGTCGTTCAAGGTACCATTTGTAAAAATCTATAGATAAACGACTAAGATGAAGCCGTTTGACCAAACCTTCTAGTGCCGCACTTTATCTATAAATACTGTTCGACACCTTCCCAAATGGTCGGCCTTCCCTTCCCTCTGAACACGACAGAACGGCTTTTGGGGCTGCACCACATAGCAATCATTCCTCCCAGTCTACTATCTGATTCCCAGCAGGCCTAGCGGAAAGGAAGACTCACCAATCATATCGATCTTGCCGCGTGGTGGCGTATGCGGATAATGGTGCAATAGCATTCTATATTTTAGAAACTCAGGAAAAGTACAAACTAATTTATTGCTTAAACTCTCTTTGTATTTTGTATAGGTACATTAATTATGCGTCGTTCAAGGTACCATTTGTAAAAATCTATAGATAAACGACTAAGATGAGCCGTTTGACCAAACCTTCTAGTGCCGCATTTTACATATAAATACCGTTCGACACCTTCCCAAATGGTCGGCCTTCCCTTCCCTCTGAACACGACGGAACGGCTTTTGGGGCTGCACCTCAAAGCAATCATTCCTCCCAGTCTACTATCTGATTCCCAGCATGCCTAGCGGAAGGGAAGACCCACCAATCATATCGATCTTGCCGCATAGTGCCGTATGTGGATAATGGTGCAATAGCATTCTATATTTTAGAAACTCAGGAAAAGTACAAATAAATTTATTGTTGTATTTCTCTTTGTATTTTGTATAGGTACATTAATTATGCGTCGTTCAAGGTACCATTTGTAAAAATCTATAGATAAACGACTAAGATGAATCCGTTTGACCAAACCTTCTAGTGCCGCATTTTACCGATAAGTACCGTTCGACACCTTCCCAAATGGTCGGCCTTCCCTTCCCTCTGAACACGACAGAACGGCTTTTGGGGCTGCACCTCATAGCAATCATTCCTCCCAGTCTACTATCTGATTCCCAGCATGCCTAGCGGAATGGAAGACCCACCAATTAAATCGATCTTGCCGCATGATGCCGTATGTGGATAATGGTGCAATAGCATTCCATATTTTAGAAACTCAGAAAAAGTACAAACAAATTTATTGTTGTAACTCTCTTTGTATTTTGTATAGGTACATTAATTATGCGTCGTTCAAGGTACCATTTGTAAAAATCTATAGATAAACGACTAAGATGAAGCCGTTTGACCAAACCTTCTAGTGCCGCATTTTACATATAAATACCGCTCGACACCTTCCCAAATGGTCGGCCTTCCCTTCCCTCTGAACACGACAGAACGGCTTTTGGGGCTGCACCTCATAGCAATCATTCCTCCCAGTCTACTATCTGATTCCCAGCATGCCTAGCAGAATGGAAGACCCACCAATTAAATCGATCTTGCCGCATGATGCCGTATGTGGATAATGGTGCAATAGCATTCTATATTTTAGAAACTCAGGAAAAGTACAAACAAATTTATTGTTGTAACTCTCTTTGATTTTGTATAGGTACATTAATTATGCGTCGTTCAAGGTACCATTTGTAAAAATCTATAGATAAACGACTAAGATGAAGCCGTTTGACCAAACCTTCTAGTGCCGCATTTTACCTATAAATACCGTTCGACACCATCCCAAATGGTCGGCCTTCCCTTCCCTCTGAACACGACAGAACGGCTTTTGGGGCTGCACCTCATAGCAATCATTCCTCCCAGTCTACTATCTGATTCCCAGCATGCCTAGCAGAAGGGAAGACCCACCAATCAAATCGATCTTGCCGCAAGGTGCCGTATGTGGATAATGGTGCAATAGCATTCTATATTTTAGAAACTCAGGAAAAGTACAAACAAATTTATTGTTGCAACTCTCTTTGTATTTTGTATAGGTACATTAATTATGCGTCGTTCAAGGTACCATTTGTAAAAATCTATAGATAAACGACTAAGATGAAGCTGTTTGACCAAACCTTCTCGTGCCGCATTTTACCTATAAATACCGTTCGACACCATCCCAAATGGTCGGCTTTCCCTTTCCTCTGAACACGACGGAACGCCTTTTGGGGCTGCACCTCATAGCAATCATTCCTCCCAGTCTACTATCTGATTCCCAGCATGCCTAGCGGAAGGGAAGACCCACCAATCATATTGATCTTGCCGCATAGTGCCGTATGTGGATAATGGTGCAATAGCATTCTTTATGTTAGAAGCTCAGGAAAAGTACAAACAAATTTATTGTTGTAACTCTCTTTGTATTTTGTATAGGTACATTAATTATGCGTCGTTCAAGGTACCATTTGTAAAAATCTATAGATAAACGACTAAGATGAAGCCGTTTGACCAAACCTTCTAGTGCCGCATTTTACATATAAATACCGTTCGACACCATCCCAAATGGTCGGCTCTTCCTTCCTTCCGGAACGCCTTTTGGGGCTGCACCTCAAAGCAATCATTCCTCCCAGTCTACTATCTGATTCCCAGCATGCCTAGCGGAACGGAAGACCCACCAATTAAATCGATCTTGCCGCATGGTGCCGTATGTGGATAATGTTGCAATAGTATTCTATATTTTAGAAACTCAGGAAAAGTACAAACAAATTTATTGTTGTAACTCTCTTTGTATTTTGTATAGGTACATTAATTATGCGTCGTTCAAGGTACCATTTGTAAAAATCTATAGATAAACGACTAAGATGAAGCCGTTTGACCAAACCTTCTAGTGCCGCATTTTAGCTATAAATACCGTTCGACACGTTCCCATAAGGTCGGCCTTCCCTTCCCTCTGAACACGACGGAATAACTTTTGGGGCTGCACCTCAAAGCAATCATTCCTCCCAGTCTACTATCTGATTCCCAGCATGCCTAGCGGAAGGGAAGACCCACCAATTAAATCGATCTTGCCGCATGGTGCCGTATGTGGATAATGGTGCAATAGCATTCTATATTTTAGAAACTCAGGAAAAGTACAAACAAATTTATTGTTGTAACTATCTTTGTATTTTGTATAGGTACATTAATTATGCGTCGTTCAAGGTACCATTTGTAAAAATCCAAATATAAACGACTAAGATGAAGCCGTTTGACCAAACCTTCTAGTGCCGCATTTTACATATAAATACCGCTCGACACCTTCCCAAATGGTCGGCCTTCCCTTCCCTCTGAACACGACAGAACGGCTTTTGGGGCTGCACCTCATAGCAATCATTCCTCCCAGTCTACTATCTGATTCCCAGCATGCCTAGCAGAAGGGAAGACCCACCAATCAAATCGATCTTGCCGCGTGGTGCCGTATGTGGATAATGGTGCAATAGCATTCTATATTTTAGAAACTCAGGAAAAGTACAAACAAATTTATTGTTGTAACTCTCTTTGTATTTTGTATAGGTACATTAATTATGCGTCGTTCAAGGTACCATTTGTAAAAATCTATAGATAAACGACTAAGATGAAGCCGTTTGACCAAACCTTCTAGTGCCGCATTTGACCTATAAATACTGTTCGACACCATCCCAAATGGTCGGCTTTCCCTTCCCTCTGAACACGACGGAACGCCTTTTGGGGCTGCACCGCATAGCAATCATTCCTCCCAGTCTCCTATCTGATTCCCAGCATGCCTAGCGGAAGGGAAGACCCACCAATTAAATCGATCTTGCCGCATGGTGCCGTATTCTATATTTTAGAAACTCAGGAAAAGTACAAACAAATTTATTGTTGTAACTCTCTTTGTATTTTGTATAGGTACATTAATTATGCGTCGTTCAAGGTACCATTTGTAAAAATCTATAGATAAACGACTAAGATGAAGCCGTTTGACCAAACCTTCTAGTGCCGCATTTTACCTATAAATACCGCTCGACACCATCCCAAATGGTCGGCCTTCCCTTCCCTCTGAACACGACTGAACGGCTTTTGGGGCTGCACCTCATAGCAATCATTCCTCCCAGTCTACTATCTGATTCCCAGCAGGCCTAGCGGAAGGGAAGACCCACCAATCATATCGATCTTGCCGCGTGGTGGCGTATGCGGATAATGGTGTAATAGCATTCTATATTTTAGAAACTCAGGAAAAGTACAAACTAATTTATTGTTGTAACTCTCTTTGTATTTTGTATAGGTACATTAATTATGCGTCGTTCAAGGTACCATTTGTAAAAATCTATAGATAAACGACTAAGATGAAGCCGTTTGACCAAAACTTCTAGTGCCGCATTTTACCTATAAATACCGTTCGACACCATCCCAAATGGTCGGCCTTCCCTTCCCTCTGAACACGGCGGAACGGCTTTTGGGGCTGCACCTCATAGCAATCATTCCTCCCAGTCTACTATCTGATTCCCAGCATGCCTAGCGGAACGGAAGACCCACCAATCAAATCGATCTTGCCGCATGGTGCCGTATGCGGATAATGGTGCAATAGCATTCTATATTTTAGAAACTCAGGAAAAGTACAAACTAATTTATTGCTTAAACTCTCGTTGTATTTTGTATAGGTACATTAATTATGCGTCGTTCAAGGTGCCATTTGTAAAAATCTATAGATAAACGACTAAGATGATGCCGTTTTACCAAACCTTCTAGTGCCGCATTTTACATATAAATACCGTTCGACACCATCCCAAATGGTCGGCCTTCCCTTCCCTCTGAACACGACAGAACGGCTTTTGGGGCTGCACCTCAAAGCAATCATTCCTCCCAGTCTACTATCTGATTCCCAGCATGCCTAGCGGAAGGGAAGACCCACCAATTAAATCGATCTTGCCGCATGGTGCCGTATGTGGATAATGGTGCAATAGCATTCTATATGTTAGAAACTCAGGAAAAGTACAAACAAATTTATTGTTGTAACTATCTTTGTATTTTGTATAGGTACATTAATTATGCGTCGTTCAAGGTACCATTTGTAAAAATCTATAGATAAACTACTAAGATGAGCCCGTTTGACCAAACCTTCTAGTGCCGCATTTTACCTATAAAAAACCGCTCGACACAATCCCAAATGGTCGGCCTTCCCTTCCCTCTGAACACGACAGAACGGCTTTTGGGGCTGCACCTCATAGCAATCATTCCTCCCAGTCTACTATCTGATTCCCAGCAGGCCTAGCGGAAGGGAAGACCCACCAATCATATCGATCTTGCCGCGTGGTGGCGTATGCGGATAATGGTGTAATAGCATTCTATATTTTAGAAACTCAGGAAAAGTACAAACTAATTTATTGTTGTAACTCTCTTTGTATTTTGTATAGGTACATTAATTATGCGTCGTTCAAGGTACCATTTGTAAAAATCTATAGATAAACGACTAAGATGAAGCCGTTTGACCAAACCTTCTAGTGCCGCACTTTATCTATAAATACTGTTCGACACCTTCCCAAATGGTCGGCCTTCCCTTCCCTCTGAACACGACAGAACGGCTTTTGGGGCTGCACCACATAGCAATCATTCCTCCCAGTCTACTATCTGATTCCCAGCAGGCCTAGCGGAAAGGAAGACTCACCAATCATATCGATCTTGCCGCGTGGTGGCGTATGCGGATAATGGTGCAATAGCATTCTATATTTTAGAAACTCAGGAAAAGTACAAACTAATTTATTGCTTAAACTCTCTTTGTATTTTGTATAGGTACATTAATTATGCGTCGTTCAAGGTACCATTTGTAAAAATCTATAGATAAACGACTAAGATGAGCCGTTTGACCAAACCTTCTAGTGCCGCATTTTACATATAAATACCGTTCGACACCTTCCCAAATGGTCGGCCTTCCCTTCCCTCTGAACACGACGGAACGGCTTTTGGGGCTGCACCTCAAAGCAATCATTCCTCCCAGTCTACTATCTGATTCCCAGCATGCCTAGCGGAAGGGAAGACCCACCAATTAAATCGATCTTGCCGCATGGTGCCGTATGTGGATAATGGTGCAATAGCATTCTATATTTTAGAAACTCAGGAAAAGTACAAACAAATTTATTGTTGTAACTCTCTTTGTATTTTGTATAGGTACATTAATTATGCGTCGTTCAAGGTACCATTTGTAAAAATCTATAGATAAACGACTAAGATGAAGCCGTTTGACCAAACCTTCTCGTGCCGCATTTTACCTATAAATACCGTTCGACACCATCCCAAATGGTCGGCTTTCCCTTTCCTCTGAACACGACGGAACGCCTTTTGGGGCTGCACCTCATAGCAATCATTCCTCCCAGTCTACTATCTGATTCCCAGCATGCCTAGCGGAAGGGAAGACCCACCAATTAAATCGATCTTGCCGCATGGTGCCGTATGTGGATAATGGTGCAATAGCATTCTATATTTTAGAAACTCAGGAAAAGTACAAACAAATTTATTGTTGTAACTCTCTTTGTATTTTGTATAGGTACATTAATTATGCGTCGTTCAAGGTACCATTTGTAAAAATCTATAGATAAACGACTAAGATGAAGCCGTTTTGTAAAAATTTGTCAAAATCTATAGATAAACGACTAAGATGAAGCTTTGACCAAACCTTCTAGTGCCGCATTTTACCTATAAATACCGTTCGACACCATCCCAAATGGTCGGCTTTCCCTTCCCTCTGAACACGACGGAACGCCTTTTGGGGCTGCACCTCATAGCAATCATTCCTCCCAGTCTACTATCTGATTCCCAGCATGCCTAGCGGAAGGGAAGACCCACCAATTAAATCGATCTTGCCGCATGGTGCCGTATGTGGATAATGGTGCAATAGCATTCTATATGTTAGAAACTCAGGAAAAGTACAAACTAATTTATTGCTTAAACACTCTTTGTATTTTGTATAGGTACATTAATTATGCGTCGTTCAATGTACCATTTGTAAAAATCTATAGATAAACGACTAAGATGAAGCCGTTTGACCAAACCTTCTAGTGCCGCATTTTACCTATAAATACCGCTCGACACCATCCCAAATGGTCGGCCTTCCCTTCCCTCTGAACAGGACAGAACGGCTTTTGGGGCTGCACCTCATAGCAATCATTCCTCCCAGTCTACTATCTGATTCCCAGCAGGCCTATAGGAAGGGAAGACCCACCAATCATATCGATCTTGCCTCGTGGTGGCGTATGCGGATAATGGTGCAATAGCATTCTATATTTTAGAAACTCAGGAAAAGTACAAACAAATTTATTGTTGTAACTCTCTTTGTATTTTGTATAGGTACATTAATTATGCGTCGTTCAAGGTACCATTTGTAAAAATCTATAGATAAACGACTAAGATGAAGCCGTTTGACCAAACCTTCTAGTGCCGCATTTTACCTATAAATACCGTTCGACACCTTCCCAAATGGTCGGCCTTCCCTTCCCTCTGAACTCGACGGAACGGCTTTTGGAGCTGCACCTCAAAGCAATCATTCCTCCTAGTCTACTATCTGATTCCCAGCAGGCCTAGAGGAAGGGAAGACCCACCAATTAAATCGATCTTGCCGCATGGTGCCGTATGTGGATAATGGTGCAATAGCATTCTATATGTTAGAAACTCAGGAAAAGTACAAACTAATTTATTGCTTAAACACTCTTTGTATTTTGTATAGGTACATTAATTATGCGTCGTTCAATGTACCATTTGTAAAAATCTATAGATAAACGACTAAGATGAAGCCGTTTGACCAAACCTTCTAGTGCCGCATTTTACCTATAAATACCGCTCGACACCATCCCAAATGGTCGGCCTTCCCTTCCCTCTGAACAGGACAGAACGGCTTTTGGGGCTGCACCTCATAGCAATCATTCCTCCCAGTCTACTATCTGATTCCCAGCAGGCCTATAGGAAGGGAAGACCCACCAATCATATCGATCTTGCCTCGTGGTGGCGTATGCGGATAATGGTGCAATAGCATTCTATATTTTAGAAACTCAGGAAAAGTACAAACAAATTTATTGTTGTAACTCTCTTTGTATTTTGTATAGGTACATTAATTATGCGTCGTTCAAGGTACCATTTGTAAAAATCTATAGATAAACGACTAAGATGAAGCCGTTTGACCAAACCTTCTAGTGCCGCATTTTACCTATAAATACCGCTCGACACCATCCCAAATGGTCGGCCTTCCCTTCCCTCTGAACACGACAGAACGGCTTTTGGGGCTGCACCTCATAGCAATCATTCCTCCCAGTCTACTATCTGATTCCCAGCAGGCCTATAGGAAGGGAAGACCCACCAATCATATCGATCTTGCCTCGTGGTGGCGTATGCGGATAATGGTGCAATAGCATTCTATATTTTAGAAACTCAGGAAAAGTACAAACAAATTTATTGTTGTAACTCTCTTTGTATTTTGTATAGGTACATTAATTATGCATCGTTCAAGGTACCATTTTTAAAAATCTATAGATAAACGACTAAGATGAAGCCGTTTGACCAAACCTTCTAGTGCCGCATTTTTCATATAAATACCGTTCGACACCATCCCAAAAGGTCGGCTTTCCTTTCCCTCTGAACACGACGGAACGGCTTTTGGAGCTGCACCTCAAAGCAATCATTCCTCCCAGTCTACTATCTGATTCCCAGCAGGCCTAGAGGAAGGGAAGACCCACCAATCATATCGATCCTGCCGCGTGGTGGCGTATGCGGATAATGGTGCAATAGCATTCTATATTTTAGAAACTCAGGAAAAGTACAAACAAATTTATTGTTGTAACTCTCTTTGTATTTTGTATAGGTACATTAATTATGCATCGTTCAAGGTACCATTTGTAAAAATCTATAGATAAACGACTAAGATGAAGCCGTTTGACCAAACCTTCTAGTGCCGCATTTTTCATATAAATACCGTTCGACACCTTCCCAAATGGTCGGCCTTCCCTTCCCTCTGAACACGACGGAACGGCTTTTGGGGCTGCACCTCATAGCAATCATTCCTCCCAGTCTACTATCTGATTCCCAGCATGCCTAGCGGAAGGGAAGACCCACCAATTAAATCGATCTTGCCGCATGGTGCCGTATGTGGATAATGGTGCAATAGCATCCTATATTTTAGAAACTCAGGAAAAGTACAAACAAATTTATTGTTGTAACTCTCTTTGTATTTTGTATAGGTACATTAATTATGCATCGTTCAAGGTACCATTTGTAAAAATCTATAGATAAACGACTAAGATGAAGCCGTTTGACCAAACCTTCTAGTGCCGCATTTTTCATATAAATACCGTTCGACACCATCCCAAAAGGTCGGCTTTCCTTTCCCTCTGAACACGACGGAACGCCTTTTGGGGCTGCACCTCTTAGCAATCATTCCTCCCAGTCTACTATCTGATTCCCAGCATGCCTAGAGGCACGGAAGACCCACCAATCAAATCGATCTTGCCGCATGGTGCCGTATGTGGATAATGGTGCAATAGCATTCTATATTTTAGAAACTCAGGAAAAGTACAAACAAATTTATTGTTGTAACTCTCTTTGTATTTTGTATAGGTACATTAATTATGCGTCGTTCAAGGTACCATTTGTAAAAATCTATAGATAAACGACTAAGATGAAGCCGTTTGACCAAACCTTCTAGTGCCGCATTTTACCTATAAATACCGTTCGACACCTTCCCAAATGGTCGGCCTTCCCTTCCCTCTGAACACGACGGAACGGCTTTTGGAGCTGCACCTCAAAGCAATCATTCCTCCCAGTCTACTATCTGATTCCCAGCAGGCCTAGAGGAAGGGAAGACCCACCAATCATATCGATCCTGCCGCGTGGTGGCGTATGCGGATAATGGTGCAATAGCATTCTATATTTTAGAAACTCAGGAAAAGTACAAACAAATTTATTGTTGTAACTCTCTTTGTATTTTGTATAGGTACATTAATTATGCATCGTTCAAGGTACCATTTGTAAAAATCTATAGATAAACGACTAAGATGAAGCCGTTTGACCAAACCTTCTAGTGCCGCATTTTACCTATAAATACCGCTCGACACGTTCCCATAAGGTCGGCCTTCCCTTCCCTCTGAACACGACGGAACGGCTTTTGGGGCTGCACCTCAAAGCAATCATTCCTCCCAGTCTACTATCTGATTCCCAGCATGCCTAGCGGAAGGGAAGACCCACCAATTAAATCGATCTTGCCGCATGGTGCCGTATGTGGATAATGGTGCAATAGCATTCTATATTTTAGAAACTCAGGAAAAGTACAAACAAATTTATTGTTGTAACTCTCTTTGTATTTTGTATAGGTACATTAATTATGCGTCGTTCAAGGTACCATTTGTAAAAATCTATAGATAAACGACTAAGATGAGCCGTTTGACCAAACCTTCTAGTGCCGCATTTTACATATAAATACCGTTCGACACCTTCCCAAATGGTCGGCCTTCCCTTCCCTCTGAACACGACGGAACGGCTTTTGGGGCTGCACCTCAAAGCAATCATTCCTCCCAGTCTACTATCTGATTCCCAGCATGCCTAGCGGAAGGGAAGACCCACCAATTAAATCGATCTTGCCGCATGGTGCCGTATGTGGATAATGGTGCAATAGCATTCTATATTTTAGAAACTCAGGAAAAGTACAAACAAATTTATTGTTGTAACTCTCTTTGTATTTTGTATAGGTACATTAATTATGCGTCGTTCAAGGTACCATTTGTAAAAATCTATAGATAAACGACTAAGATGAAGCCGTCTGACCAAACCTTCTCGTGCCGCATTTTACCTATAAATACCGTTCGACACCATCCCAAATGGTCGGCTTTCCCTTTCCTCTGAACACGACGGAACGCCTTTTGGGGCTGCACCTCATAGCAATCATTCCTCCCAGTCTACTATCTGATTCCCAGCATGCCTAGCGGAACGGAAGACCCACCAATCAAATCGATCTTGCCGCATGGTGTCGTATGTGGATAATGGTGCAATAGCATTCTATATTTTAGAAACTCAGGAAAAGTACAAACAAATTTATTGTTGTAACTCTCTTTGTATTTTGTATAGGTACATTAATTATGCGTCGTTCAAGGTACCATTTGTAAAAATCTATAGATAAACGACTAAGATGAAGCCGTTTTGAAAAAATTTGTAAAAATCTATAGATAAACGACTAAGATGAAGCTTTGACCAAACCTTCTAGTGCCGCATTTTACCTATAAATACCGTTCGACACCATCCCAAATGGTCGGCTTTCCCTTCCCTCTGAACACGACGGAACGCCTTTTGGGGCTGCACCTCATAGCAATCATTCCTCCCAGTCTACTATCTGATTCCCAGCATGCCTAGCGGAAGGGAAGACCCACCAATTAAATCGATCTTGCCGCATGGTGCCGTATGTGGATAATGGTGCAATAGCATTCTATATGTTAGAAACTCAGGAAAAGTACAAACTAATTTATTGCTTAAACACTCTTTGTATTTTGTATAGGTACATTAATTATGCGTCGTTCAATGTACCATTTGTAAAAATCTATAGATAAACGACTAAGATGAAGCCGTTTGACCAAACCTTCTAGTGCCGCATTTTACCTATAAATACCGCTCGACACCATCCCAAATGGTCGGCCTTCCCTTCCCTCTGAACACGACAGAACGGCTTTTGGGGCTGCACCTCATAGCAATCATTCCTCCCAGTCTACTATCTGATTCCCAGCAGGCCTATAGGAAGGGAAGACCCACCAATCATATCGATCTTGCCTCGTGGTGGCGTATGCGGATAATGGTGCAATAGCATTCTATATTTTAGAAACTCAGGAAAAGTACAAACAAATTTATTGTTGTAACTCTCTTTGTATTTTGTATAGGTACATTAATTATGCATCGTTCAAGGTACCATTTTTAAAAATCTATAGATAAACGACTAAGATGAAGCCGTTTGACCAAACCTTCTAGTGCCGCATTTTTCATATAAATACCGTTCGACACCATCCCAAAAGGTCGGCTTTCCTTTCCCTCTGAACACGACGGAACGGCTTTTGGAGCTGCACCTCAAAGCAATCATTCCTCCCAGTCTACTATCTGATTCCCAGCAGGCCTAGAGGAAGGGAAGACCCACCAATCATATCGATCCTGCCGCGTGGTGGCGTATGCGGATAATGGTGCAATAGCATTCTACATTTTAGAAACTCAGGAAAAGTACAAACAAATTTATTGTTGTAACTCTCTTTGTATTTTGTATAGGTACATTAATTATGCATCGTTCAAGGTACCATTTGTAAAAATCTATAGATAAACGACTAAGATGAAGCCGTTTGACCAAACCTTCTAGTGCCGCATTTTTCATATAAATACCGTTCGACACCTTCCCAAATGGTCGGCCTTCCCTTCCCTCTGAACACGACGGAACGGCTTTTGGGGCTGCACCTCATAGCAATCATTCCTCCCAGTCTACTATCTGATTCCCAGCATGCCTAGCGGAAGGGAAGACCCACCAATTAAATCGATCTTGCCGCATGGTGCCGTATGTGGATAATGGTGCAATAGCATTCTATATTTTAGAAACTCAGGAAAAGTACAAACAAATTTATTGTTGTAACTCTCTTTGTATTTTGTATAGGTACATTAATTATGCGTCGTTCAAGGTAACATTTGTAAAAATCTATCGGTAAACGACTAAGATGAAGCCGTTTGACCAAACCTTATCGTGCAGCATTTTACCTATAAATACCGTTCGACACCATCCCAAATGGTCGGCTTTCCTTTCCCTCTGAACACGACGGAACGCCTTTTGGGGCTGCACCTCATAGCAATCATTCCTCCCAGTCTACTATCTGATTCCCAGCATGCCTAGCGGAACGGAAGACCCACGAATCAAATCGATCTTGCCGCATGGTGCCGTATGTGGATAATGGTGCAATAGTATTCTATATTTTAGAAAGTCAGGAAAAGTACAAACAAATTTATTGTTGTAACTCTTTTTGTATTTTGTATAGGTACATTAATTATGCGTCGTTCAAGGTACCATTTGTAAAAATCTATAGATAAACGACTAAGATGAAGCCGTTTGACCAAACCTTCTAGTGCCGCATTTTAGCTATAAATACCGTTCGACACGTTCCCATAAGGTCGGCCTTCCCTTCCCTCTGAACACGACGGAATAACTTTTGGGGCTGCACCTCAAAGCAATCATTCCTCCCAGTCTACTATCTGATTCCCAGCATGCCTAGCGGAAGGGAAGACCCACCAATTAAATCGATCTTGCCGCATGGTGCCGTATGTGGATAATGGTGCAATAGCATCCTATATTTTAGAAACTCAGGAAAAGTACAAACAAATTTATTGTTGTAACTCTCTTTGTATTTTGTATAGGTACATTAATTATGCGTCGTTCAAGGTACCATTTGTAAAAATCTATAGATAAACGACTAAGATGAAGCCGTTTGACCAAACCTTCTAGTGCCGCATTTTACCTATAAATACTGTTCGACACCATCCCAAATGGTCGGCTTTCCCTTCCCTCTGAACACGACGGAACGCCTTTTGGGGCTGCACCTCATAGAAATCATTCCTCCCAGTCTCCTATCTGATTCCCAGCATGCCTAGCGGAAGGGAAGACCCACCAATTAAATCGATCTTGCCGCATGGTGCCGTATGTGGATAATGGTGCAATGGCATTCTATATTTTAGAAACTCAGGAAAAGTACAAACAAATTTATTGTTGTAACTCTCTTTGTATTTTGTATAGGTACATTAATTATGCGTCGTTCAAGGTACCATTTGTAAAAATCTATAGATAAACGACTAAGATGAAGCCGTTTGACCAAACCTTCTAGTGCCGCATTTTACCTATAAATACCGTTCGACACCTTCACAAAAGGTCGGCCTTCCCTTCCCTCTGAACACAACGGAACGGCTTTTGGGGCTGCACCTCAAAGCAATCATTCCTCCCAGTCTACTATCTGATTCCCAGCATGCCTAGCGGAACGGAAGACCCACCAATCAAATCGATCTTGCCGCATGGTGCCGTATGTGGATAATGGTGCAATAGCATTCTATATTTTAGAAACTCAGGAAAAGTACAAACAAATTTATTGTTGTAACTCTCTTTGTATTTTGTATAGGTACATTAATTATGCGTCGTTCAAGGTACCATTTGTAAAAATCTATAGATAAACGACTAAGATGAAGCCGTTTGACCAAACCTTCTAGTGCCGCATTTTACCTATAAATACCGTTCGACACCATCCCAAATGGTCGGCCTTCCCTTCGCTCTGAACACGACAAAACGGCTTTTGGGGCTGCACCTCATAGCAATCATTCCTCCCAGTCTACTATCTGATTCCCAGCATGCCTAGCGGAAGGGAAGACCCACCAATCATATCGATCTTGCCGCGTGGTGGCGTATGCGGATAATGGTGCAATAGCATTCTATATTTTAGAAACTCAGGAAATGTACAAACAAATTTATTGTTGTAACTCTCTTTGTATTTTGTATAGGTACATTAATTATGCGTCGTTCAAGGTACCATTTGTAAAAATCTATAGATAAACGACTAAGATGAAGCCGTTTGACCAAACCTTCTAGTGCCGCATTTTACCTATAAATACCGTTCGACACCTTCCCAAAAGGTCGGCCTTCCCTTCCCTCTGAACACAACGGAACGGCTTTTGGGGCTGCACCTCAAAGCAATCATTCCTCCCAGTCTACTATCTGATTCCCAGCATGCCTAGCGGAACGGAAGACCCACCAATCAAATCGATCTTGCCGCATGGTGCCGTATGTGGATAATGGTGCAATAGCATTCTATATTTTAGAAACTCAGGAAAAGTACAAACAAATTTATTGTTGTAACTCTCTTTGTATTTTGTATAGGTACATTAATTATGCGTCGTTCAAGGTAACATTTGTAAAAATCTATCGATAAACGACTAAGATGAAGCCGTTTGACCAAACCTTCTAGTGCCGCATTTTACCTATAAATACCGTTCGACACCATCCCAAAAGGTCGGCTTTCCTTTCCCTCTGAACACGACGGAACGCCTTTTGGGGCTGCACCTCATAGCAATCATTCCTCCCAGTCTACTATCTGATTCCCAGCATGCCTAGCGGAAGGGAAGACCCACCAATTAAATCGATCTTGCCGCATGGTGCCGTATGTGGATAATGGTGCAATAGCATTCTATATTTTAGAAACTCAGGAAAAGTACAAACAAATTTATTGTTGTAACTCTCTTTGTATTTTGTATAGGTACATTAATTATGCGTCGTTCAAGGTACCATTTGTAAAAATCTATAGATAAACGACTAAGATGAAGCCGTTTGACCAAACCTTCTCATGCCGCATTTTACCTATAAATACCGTTCGACACCATCCCAAAAGGTCGGCTTTCCTTTCCCTCTGAACACGACGGAACGCCTTTTGGGGCTGCACCTCATAGCAATCATTCCTCCCAGTCTACTATCTGATTCCCAGCATGCCTAGAGGCACGGAAGACCCACCAATCAAATCGATCTTGCCGCATGGTGCCGTATGTGGATAATGGTGCAATAGCATTCTATATTTTAGAAACTCAGGAAAAGTACAAACAAATTTATTGTTGTAACTCTCTTAGTATTTTGTATAGGTACATTAATTATGCGTCGTTCAAGGTACCATTTGTAAAAATCTATAGATAAACGACAAAGAAGAAGCCGTTTGACCAAACCTTCTAGTGCCGCATTTTTCATATAAATACCGTTCGACACCATCCCAAATGGTCGGCTCTTACTTCGCTCTGAACACGACGGAACGCCTTTTGGGGCTTCACCTCTTAGCAATCATTCCTCCCAGTCTACTATCTGATTCCCAGCATGCCTAGAGGCACGGAAGACCCACCAATCAAATCGATCTTGCCGCATGGTGCCGTATGTGGATAATGGTGCAATAGCATTCTATATTTTAGAAACTCAGGAAAAGTACAAACAAATTTATTGTTGTAACTCTCTTTGTATTTTGTATAGGTACATTAATTATGCGTCGTTCAAGGTACCATTTGTAAAAATCTATAGATAAACGACTAAGAAGAAGCCGTTTGACCAAACCTTCTAGTGCCGCATTTTTCATATAAATACCGTTCGACACCATCCCAAATGGTCGGCTCTTACTTCGCTCTGAACACGACGGAACGCATTTTGGGGCTGCACCTCAAAGCAATCATTCCTCCCAGTCTACTATCTGATTCCCAGCATGCCTAGAGGCACGGAAGACCCACCAATCAAATCGATCTTGCCGCATGGTGCCGTATGTGGATAATGGTGCAATAGCATTCTATATTTTAGAAACTCAGGAAAAGTACAAACAAATTTATTAGTGTAACTCTCTTTGTATTTTGTATAGGTACATTAATTATGCGTCGTTCAAGGTACCATTTGTAAAAATCTATAGATAAACGAACAAATTTATTGTTGTAACTCTTTTTGTATTTTGTATAGGTACATTAATTATGCGTCGTTCAAGGTACCATTTGTAAAAATCTATAGATAAACGACTAAGATGAAGCCGTTTGACCAAACCTTCTAGTACCGCATTTTAGCTATAAATACCGTTCGACACGTTCCCATAAGGTCGGCCTTCCCTTCCCTCTGAACACGACGGAATAACTTTTGGGGCTGCACCTCAAAGCAATCATTCCTCCCAGTCTACTATCTGATTCCCAGCATGCCTAGCGGAAGGGAAGACCCACCAATCATATCGATCTTGCCGCGTGGTGGCGTATGCGGATAATGGTGCAATAGCATTCTATATTTTAGAAACTCAGGAAAAGTACAAACAAATTTATTGTTGTAACTCTCTTTGTATTTTGTATAGGTACATTAATTATGCGTCGTTCAAGGTACCATTTGTAAAAATCTATAGATAAACGACTAAGATGAAGCCGTTTGACCAAACCTTCTAGTGCCGCATTTTACCTATAAATACCGTTCGACACCTTCCCAAAAGGTCGGCCTTCCCTTCCCTCTGAACACAACGGAACGGCTTTTGGGGCTGCACCTCAAAGCAATCATTCCTCCCAGTCTACTATCTGATTCCCAGCATGCCTAGCGGAACGGAAGACCCACCAATCAAATCGATCTTGCCGCATGGTGCCGTATGTGGATAATGGTCCAATAGCATTCTATATTTTAGAAACTCAGGAAAAGTACAAACAAATTTATTGTTGTAACTCTCTTTGTATTTTGTATAGGTACATTAATTATGCGTCGTTCAAGGTAACATTTGTAAAAATCTATAGATAAACGACTAAGATGAAGCCGTTTGACCAAACCTTCTAGTGCCGCATTTTACCTATAAATACCGTTCGACACCATCCCAAAAGGTCGGCTTTCCTTTCCCTCTGAACACGACGGAACGCCTTTTGGGGCTGCACCTCATAGCAATCATTCCTCCCAGTCTACTATCTGATTCCCAGCATGCCTAGCGGAAGGGAAGACCCACCAATTAAATCGATCTTGCCGCATGGTGCCGTATTCTATATTTTAGAAACTCAGGAAAAGTACAAACAAATTTATTGTTGTAACTCTCTTTGTATTTTGTATAGGTACATTAATTATGCGTCGTTCAAGGTACCATTTGTAAAAATCTATAGATAAAGGACTAAGATGAAGCCGTTTGACCAAACCTTCTAGTGCCGCATTTTACCTATAAATACTGTTCGACACCATCCCAAATGGTCGGCTTTCCCTTCCCTCTGAACACGACGGAACGCCTTTTGGGGCTGCACCTCATAGCAATCATTCCTCCCAGTCTCCTATCTGATTTCCAGCATGCCTAGCGGAAGGGAAGACCCACCAATTAAATCGATCTTGCCGCATGGTGCCGTATGTGGATAATGGTGCAATAGCATTCTATATTTTAGAAACTCAGGAAAAGTACAAACAAATTTATTGTTGTAACTCTCTTTGTATTTTGTATAGGTACATTAATTATGCGTCGTTCAAGGTACCATTTGTAAAAATCTATAGATAAACGACTAAGATGAAGCCGTTTGACCAAACCTTCTAGTGCCGCATTTTACCTATAAATACCGTTCGACACCTTCACAAAAGGTCGGCCTTCCCTTCCCTCTGAACACAACGGAACGGCTTTTGGGGCTGCACCTCAAAGCAATCATTCCTCCCAGTCTACTATCTGATTCCCAGCATGCCTAGCGGAACGGAAGACCCACCAATCAAATCGATCTTGCCGCATGGTGCCGTATGCGGATAATGGTGCAATAGCATTCTATATTTTAGAAACTCAGGAAAAGTACAAACTAATTTATTGCTTAAACTCTCTTTGTATTTTGTATAGGTACATTAATTATGCGTCGTTCAAGGTGCCATTTGTAAAAATCTATAGATAAACGACTAAGATGAAGCCGTTTTACCAAACCTTCTAGTGCCGCATTTTACATATAAATACCGTTCGACACCATCCCAAATGGTCGGCCTTCCCTTCCCTCTGAACACGACAGAACGGCTTTTGGGGCTGCACCTCATAGCAATCATTCCTCCCAGTCTACGATCTGATTCCCAGCATGCCTAGCGGAAGGGAAGACCCACCAATCAAATCGATCTTGCCGCGTGGTGGCGTATGCGGATAATGGTGCAATATCATTCTATATTTTAGAAACTCATGAAAAGTACAAACAAATTTATTGTTGTAACTCTCTTTGTATTTTGTATAGGTACATTAATTATGCGTCGTTCAAGGTACCATTTGTAAAAATCTATAGATAAACGACTAAGATGAAGCCGTTTGACCAAACCTTCTAGTGCCGCATTTTACCTATAAATACCGTTCGACACCTTCCCAAAAGGTCGGCCTTCCCTTCCCTCTGAACACAACGGAACGGCTTTTGGGGCTGCACCTCAAAGCAATCATTCCTCCCAGTCTACTATCTGATTCCCAGCATGCCTAGCGGAACGGAAAACCCACCAATCAAATCGATCTTGCCGCATGGTGCCGTATGTGGATAATGGTCCAATAGCATTCTATATTTTAGAAACTCAGGAAAAGTACAAACAACTTTATTGTTGTAACTCTCTTTGTATTTTGTATAGGTACATTAATTATGCGTCGTTCAAGGTAATATTTGTAAAAATCTATCGATAAACGACTAAGATGAAGCCGTTTGACCAAACCTTCTAGTGCCGCATTTTACCTATGAATACCGTTCGACACCATCCCAAAAGGTCGGCTTTCCTTTCCCTCTGAACACGACGAAACGCCTTTTGGGGCTGCACCTCATAGCAATCATTCCTCCCAGTCTACTATCTGATTCCCAGCATGCCTAGCGGAAGGGAAGACCCACCAATTAAATCGATCTTGCCGCATGGTGCCGTATGTGGATAATGGTGCAATAGCATTCTACATTTTTGAAACTCAGGAAAAGTACAAACAAATTTATTGTTGTAACTCTCTTTGTATTTTGTATAGGTACATTAATTATGCGTCGTTCAAGGTACCATTTGTAAAAATGTATAGATAAACGACTAAGATGAAGCCGTTTGACCAAACCTCATGCCGCATTTTACCTATAAATACCGTTCGACACCATCCCAAATGGTCGGCTCTTACTTCGCTCTGAACACGACGGAACGCCTTTTGGGGCTGCACCTCTTAGCAATCATTCCTCCCAGTCTACTTTCTGATTCCCAGCATGCCTAGAGGCACGGAAGACCCACCAATCAAATCGATCTTGCCGCATGGTGCCCTATGTGGATAATGGTGCAATAGCATTCTATATTTTAGAAACTCAGGAAAAGTACAAACAAATTTATTGTTGTAACTCTCTTTGTATTTTGTATAGGTACATTAATTATGCGTCGTTCAAGGTACCATTTGTAAAAATCTATAGATAAACGACTAAGAAGAAGCCGTTTGACCAAACCTTCTAGTGCCGCATTTTTCATATAAATACCGTTCGACACCATCCCAAAAGGTCGGCTCTTACTTCGCTCTGAACACGACGGAACTCCTTTTGGGGCTGCACCTCATAGCAATCTTTCCTCCCAGTCTACTATCTGATTCCCAGCATGCCTAGAGGCACGGAAGACCCACCAATCAAATCGATCTTGCCGCATGGTGCCGTATGTGGATAATGGTGCAATAGCATTCTATATTTTAGAAACTCAGGAAAAGTACAAACAAATTTATTGTTGTAACTCTCTTTGTATTTTGTATAGGTACATTAATTATGCGTCGTTCAAGGTACCATTTGTAAAAATCTATAGATAAACGACTAAGAAGAAGCCGTTTGACCAAACCTTCTAGTGCCGCATTTTTCATATAAATACCGTTCGACACCATCCCAAATGGTCGGCTCTTACTTCGCTCTGAACACGACGGAACGCCTTTTGGGGCTGCACCTCATAGCAATCATTCCTCCCAGTCTACTATCTGATTCCCAGCATGCCTAGAGGCACGGAAGACCCACCAATCAAATCGATCTTGCCGCATGGTGCCGTATGTGGATAATGGTGCAATAGCATTCTATATTTTAGAAACTCAGGAAAAGTACAAACAAATTTATTGTTGTAACTCTCTTTGTATTTTGTATTGGTACATTAATTATGCGTCGTTCAAGGTACCATTTGTAAAAATCTATAGATAAACGACTAAGATGAAGCCGTTTGACCAAACCTTCTAGTGCCGCATTTTACCTATAAATACCGTTCGACACCATCCCAAATGGTCGGCCTTCCCTTCCCTCTGAACACGACGGAACGCCTTTTGGGGCTGCACCTCATAGCAATCATTCCTCCCAGTCCACTATCTGATTCCCAGCAGGCCTAGCGGAAGGGAAGACCCACCAATCAAATCGATCTTGCCGCATGGTGCCGTATGTGGATAATGGTGCAATAGCATTCTATATTTTAGAAACTCAGGAAAAGTACAAACAAATTTATTGTTGTAACTCTCTTTGTATTTTGTATAGGTACATTAATTATGCGTCGTTCAAGGTACCATTTGTAAAAATCTATAGATAAACGACTAAGATGAAGCCGTTTGACCAAACCTTCTAGTGCCGCATTGTACCTATAAATACCGTTCGACACCTTCCCAAATGGTCGGCCTTCACTTCCCTCTGAACACGACGGAACGGCTTTTGGGGCTGCACCTCATAGCAATCATTCCTCCCAGTCTACTATCTGATTCCCAGCAGGCCTAGCGGAAGGGAAGACCCACCAATCAAATCGATCTTGCCGCATGGTGCCGTATGTGGATAATGGTGCAATAGCATTCTATATTTTAGAAACTCAGGAAAAGTACAAACAAATTTATTGTTGTAACTCTCTTTGTATTTTGTATAGGTACATTAATTATGCGTCGTTCAAGGTACCATTTGTAAAAATCTATAGATAAACGACTAAGATGAAGCCGTTTGACCAAACCTTCTAGTGCCGCATTGTACCTATAAATACCGTTCGACACCTTCCCAAATGGTCGGCCTTCCCTTTCCTCTGAACACGATGGAACGGCTTTTGGGGCTGCACCTCATAGCAATCATTCATCCCAGTCTACTATCTGATTCCCAGCAGGCCTAGCGGAAGGGAAGACAACACAGCTAAAACTACATTGTTATTTTCAGACATATATTTTAATTTGGTCACTAAAACTCACCATCATTGGCCATAATCTGACACAAAGCGATGGAACTTTTACCACTTATAGCCCTGCTGAGTCTTATCAACACGATCCTGCCAGATTTCATACGGAACTACCTGAAAGTGTCACGTTTTTGGAAGACTAGCCGAGCGGACGGACGGCTGTGGCAATCCGAGATAGATGCTGCCCGGGAGGAGTTGGAAAATGTGCGCAATGCGGAACATTCGGGGGAGTACGTCAAGGCCATTAAAACTCTGCGCGCGGAACGGAAAGTCGCCGATGCAGAGGCCAAATTCAAGTCGGCCAAAAATATAGACGCCTTCAAGGAGATGGGAATCGATACGGTGGCATATTACGTATCCAAAGTACTGTTGGCCCTGATCCTTATCGTTGTCAGCATCCTGAATCGCAGCACACCCGTGATAGTCATCGACTTGCGCATCAGCCTGGCGCCATTTACGGGCCTCCTGAGTTTTCCCACTGGCGTGTACAATGCCATTTCGGTGCCCGTCTGGGCATTCTCCTGTAATGTTACCTTTCGCTTGATTTACAATATGATAATGAAGCGCGATGCGTGAGTGAAGTGGAATGGATGGACCCAAGGAACCAAAACTGTGCGTTTAAATGCAATGGATATATAGAAGGCGCTCGACATACATTAAATTTTCTGTTATGCTTGGCAAACGCTTCGTAAAGGCCACGATTTAAACCTTAAACCTCTGAAATAAAAGTATTTTCACATAAAAAAAAAAAAAAAAAAAAAAAAAGACCCACCAATCACATTGATCTTGCCGCATGGTGCCGTATGTGGATAATGGTGCAATAGCATTCTATATTTTAGAAACTCAGGAAAAGTACAAACAAATTTATTGTTGTAACTCTCTTTGTATTTTGTATAGGTACATTAATTATGCGTCGTTCAAGGTACCATTTGTAAAAATCTATAGATAAACGACTAAGATGAAGCCGTTTGACCAAACCTTCTAGTGCCGCATTGTACCTATAAATACCGTTCGACACCTTCCCAAATGGTCGGCCTTCCCTTCCCTCTGAACACGATGGAACGGCTTTTGGGGCTGCACCTCATAGCAATCATTCCTCCCAGTCTACTATCTGATTCCCAGCAGGCCTAGCGGAAGGGAAGACCCACCAATCACATCGATCTTGCCGCGTGGTGGCGTATGAGTATAATGGTGCAATAGCATTCTATATTTTAGAAACTCAGGAAAAGTACAAACAAATTTATTGTTGTAACTCTCTTTGTATTTTGTATTGGTACATTAATTATGCGTCGTTCAAGGTACCATTTTTAAAAATCTATAGATAAACGACTAAGATGACGCCGTTTGACCAAACCTTCTAGTGCCGCATTTTACCTATAAATACCGTTCGACACCATCCCAAATGGTCGGCCTTCCCTTCCCTCTGAACACGACGGAACGCCTTTTGGGGCTGCACCTCATAGCAATCATTCCTCCCAGTCTACTATCTGATTCCCAGCATGCCTAGCGGAACGGAAGACCCACCAATCATATCGATATTGCCGCGTGGTGGCGTATGAGTATAATGGTGCAATAGCATTCTATATTTTAGAAACTCAGGAAAAGTACAAACAATTTATTGCTTAAACTCTCTTTGTATTTTGTATAGGTACATTAATTATGCATCGTTCAAGGTACCATTTGTAAAAATCTATAGATAAACGACTAAGATGAAGCCGTTTGACCAAACCTTCTAGTGCCGCATTTTTCATATAAATACCGTTCGACACCTTCCCAAATGGTCGGCCTTCCCTTCCCTCTGAACACGACGGAACGGCTTTTGGGGCGGCACCTCATAGCAATCATTCCTCCCAGTCTACTATCTGATTCCCAGCAGGCCTAGCGGAAGGGAAGACCCACCAATCACATCGATCTTGCCGCATGGTGCCGTATGTGGATAATGGTGCAATAGCATTCTATATTTTAGAAACTCAGGAAAAGTACAAACAAATTTATTGTTGTAACTCTCTTTGTATTTTGTATAGGTACATTAATTATGCGTCGTTCAAGGTACCATTTGTAAAAATCTATAGATAAACGACTAGGATGAAGCCGTTTGACCAAACCTTCTAGTGCCGCATTTTACCTATAAATACCGTTCGACACCTTCCCAAATGGTCGGCCTTCCCTTCTCTCTGAACACGATGGAACGGCTTTTGGGGCTGCACCTCTTAGCAATCATTCCTCCCAGTCTACTATCTGATTCCCAGCAGGCCTAGCGGAAGGGAAGACCCACCAATCACATCGATCTTGCCGCATGGTGCCGTATGTGGATAATGGTGCAATAGCATTCTATATTTTAGAAACTCAGGAAAAGTACAAACAAATTTATTGTTGTAACTCTCTTTGTATTTTGTATAGGTACATTAATTATGCGTCGTTCAAGGTACCATTTGTAAAAATCTATAGATAAACGACTAAGATGAAGCCGTTTGACCAAACCTTCTAGTGCCGCATTGTACCTATAAATACCGTTCGACACCTTCCCAAATGGTTGGCCTTCCCTTCCCTCTGAACACGATGGAACGGCTTTTGGGGCTGCACCTCATAGCAATCATTCCTCCCAGTCTACTATCTGATTCCCAGCAGGCCTAGCGGAAGGGAAGACAACACAGCTAAAACTACATTGTTATTTTCAGACATATATTTTAATTTGGTCACTAAAACTCACCATCATTGGCCATAATCTGACACAAAGCGATGGAACTTTTACCACTTATAGCCCTGCTGAGTCTTATCAACACGATCCTGCCAGATTTCATACGGAACTACCTGAAAGTGTCACGTTTTTGGAAGACTAGCCGAGCGGACGGACGGCTGTGGCAATCCGAGATAGATGCTGCCCGGGAGGAGTTGGAAAATGTGCGCAATGCGGAACATTCGGGGGAGTACGTCAAGGCCATTAAAACTCTGCGCGCGGAACGGAAAGTCGCCGATGCAGAGGCCAAATTCAAGTCGGCCAAAAATATAGACGCCTTCAAGGAGATGGGAATCGATACGGTGGCATATTACGTATCCAAAGTACTGTTGGCCCTGATCCTTATCGTTGTCAGCATCCTGAATCGCAGCACACCCGTGATAGTCATCGACTTGCGCATCAGCCTGGCGCCATTTACGGGCCTCCTGAGTTTTCCCACTGGCGTGTACAATGCCATTTCGGTGCCCGTCTGGGCATTCTCCTGTAATGTTACCTTTCGCTTGATTTACAATATGATAATGAAGCGCGATGCGTGAGTGAAGTGGAATGGATGGACCCAAGGAACCAAAACTGTGCGTTTAAATGCAATGGATATATAGAAGGCGCTCGACATACATTAAATTTTCTGTTATGCTTGGCAAACGCTTCGTAAAGGCCACGATTTAAACCTTAAACCTCTGAAATAAAAGTATTTTCACATAAAAAAAAAAAAAAAAAAAAAAAAAGACCCACCAATCACATTGATCTTGCCGCATGGTGCCGTATGTGGATAATGGTGCAATAGCATTCTATATTTTAGAAACTCAGGAAAAGTACAAACAAATTTATTGTTGTAACTCTCTTTGTATTTTGTATAGGTACATTAATTATGCGTCGTTCAAGGTACCATTTGTAAAAATCTATAGATAAACGACTAAGATGAAGCCGTTTGACCAAACCTTCTAGTGCCGCATTGTACCTATAAATACCGTTCGACACCTTCCCAAATGGTCGGCCTTCCCTTCCCTCTGAACACGACGGAACGGCTTTTGGGGCTGCACCTCATAGCAATCATTCCTCCCAGTCTACTATCTGATTCCCAGCAGGCCTAGCGGAAGGGAAGACCCACCAATCAAATCGATCTTGCCGCATGGTGCCGTATGTGGATAATGGTGCAATAGCATTCTATATTTTAGAAACTCAGGAAAAGTACAAACAAATTTATTGTTGTAACTCTCTTTGTATTTTGTATAGGTACATTAATTATGCGTCGTTCAAGGTACCATTTGTAAAAATCTATAGATAAACGACTAAGATGAAGCCGTTTGACCAAACCTTCTAGTGCCGCATTGTACCTATAAATACCGTTCGACACCTTCCCAAATGGTCGGCCTTCCCTTCCCTCTGAACACGATGGAACGGCTTTTGGGGCTGCACCTCATAGCAATCATTCCTCCCAGTCTACTATCTGATTCCCAGCAGGCCTAGCGGAAGGGAAGACCCACCAATCACATCGATCTTGCCGCATGGTGCCGTATGTGGATAATGGTGCAATAGCATTCTATATTTTAGAAACTCAGGAAAAGTACAAACAAATTTATTGTTGTAACTCTCTTTGTATTTTGTATAGGTACATTAATTATGCGTCGTTCAAGGTACCATTTGTAAAAATCTATAGATAAACGACTAAGATGAAGCCGTTTGACCAAACCTTCTAGTGCCGCATTTTACCTATAAATACCGTTCGACACCATCCCAAATGGTCGGCCTTCCCTTCCCTCTGAACACGACGGAACGCCTTTTGGGGCTGCACCTCATAGCAATCATTCCTCCCAGTCTACTATCTGACTCCCAGCATGCCTAGCGGAACGGAAGACCCACCAATCATATCGATATTGCCGCGTGGTGGCGTATGAGTATAATGGTGCAATAGCATTCTATATTTTAGAAACTCAGGAAAAGTACAAACAAATTTATTGTTGTAACTCTCTTTGTATTTTGTATAGGTACATTAATTATGCGTCGTTCAAGGTACCATTTGTAAAAATCTATAGATAAACGACTAAGATGAAGCCGTTTGACCAAACCTTCTAGTGCCGCATTGTACCTATAAATACCGTTCGACACCTTCCCAAATGGTCGGCTTTCCTTCCCTCTGAACACGACGGAACGGCTTTTGGGGCTGCACCTCATAGCAATCATTCCTCCCAGTCTACTATCTGATTCCCAGCAGGCCTAGCGGAAGGGAAGACCCACCAATCAAATCGATCTTGCCGCATGGTGCCGTATGTGGATAATGGTGCAATAGCATTCTATATTTTAGAAACTCAGGAAAAGTACAAACAAATTTATTGTTGTAACTCTCTTTGTATTTTGTATAGGTACATTAATTATGCGTCGTTCAAGGTACCATTTGTAAAAATCTATAGATAAACGACTAAGATGAAGCCGTTTGACCAAACCTCATGCCGCATTTTACCTATAAATACCGTTCGACACCATCCCAAATGGTCGGCTCTTACTTCGCTCTGAACACGACGGAACGCCTTTTGGGGCTGCACCTCTTAGCAATCATTCCTCCCAGTCTACTTTCTGATTCCCAGCATGCCTAGAGGCACGGAAGACCCACCAATCAAATCGATCTTGCCGCATGGTGCCCTATGTGGATAATGGTGCAATAGCATTCTATATTTTAGAAACTCAGGAAAAGTACAAACAAATTTATTGTTGTAACTCTCTTTGTATTTTGTATAGGTACATTAATTATGCGTCGTTCAAGGTACCATTTGTAAAAATCTATAGATAAACGACTAAGAAGAAGCCGTTTGACCAAACCTTCTAGTGCCGCATTTTTCATATAAATACCGTTCGACACCATCCCAAAAGGTCGGCTCTTACTTCGCTCTGAACACGACGGAACGCCTTTTGGGGCTGCACCTCTTAGCAATCATTCCTCCCAGTCTACTTTCTGATTCCCAGCATGCCTAGAGGCACGGAAGACCCACCAATCAAATCGATCTTGCCGCATGGTGCCCTATGTGGATAATGGTGCAATAGCATTCTATATTTTAGAAACTCAGGAAAAGTACAAACAAATTTATTGTTGTAACTTTCTTTGTATTTTGTATAGGTACATTAATTATGCGTCGTTCAAGGTACCATTTGTAAAAATCTATAGATAAACGACTAAGATGAAGCCGTTTGACCAAACCTTCTAGTGCCGCATTGTACCTATAAATACCGTTCGACACCTTCCCAAATGGTCGGCCTTCCCTTCCCTCTGAACACGATGGAACGGCTTTTGGGGCTGCACCTCATAGCAATCATTCCTCCCAGTCTACTATCTGATTCCCAGCAGGCCTAGCGGAAGGGAAGACCCACCAATCACATCGATCTTGCCGCATGGTGCCGTATGTGAATAATGGTGCGATAGCATTCTATATTTTAGAAACTCAGGAAAAGTACAAACAAATTTATTGTTGTAACTCTCTTTGTATTTTGTATAGGTACATTAATTATGCGTCGTTCAAGGTACCATTTGTAAAAATCTATAGATAAACGACTAAGAAGAAGCCGTTTGACCAAACCTTCTAGTGCCGCATTGTACCTATAAATACCGTTCGACACCTTCCCAAATGGTCGGCCTTCCCTTCCCTCTGAACACGATGGAACGGCTTTTGGGGCTGCACCTCATAGCAATCATTCCTCCCAGTCTACTATCTGATTCCCAGCAGGCCTAGCGGAAGGGAAGACCCACCAATCACATCGATCTTGCCGCATGGTGCCGTATGTGGATAATGGTGCAATAGCATTCTATATTTTAGAAACTCAGGAAAAGTACAAACAAATTTATTGTTGTAACTCTCTTTGTATTTTGTATAGGTACATTAATTATGCGTCGTTCAAGGTACCATTTGTAAAAATCTATAGATAAACGACTAAGATGAAGCCGTTTGACCAAACCTTCTAGTGCCGCATTGTACCTATAAATACCGTTCGACACCTTCCCAAATGGTCGGCCTTCCCTTCCCTCTGAACACGATGGAACGGCTTTTGGGGCTGCACCTCATAGCAATCATTCCTCCCAGTCTACTATCTGATTCCCAGCAGGCCTAGCGGAAGGGAAGACCCACCAATCATATCGATCTTGCCGCGTGGTGGCATATGCGGATAATGGTGCAATAGCATTCTATATGTTTCCGTATGTAGCTTGGTGGCTTTACCAATCATCCTCTATAGAGTGGTTGTAACACTAAAAAGAAAACTTATCGTAACTAACTAAGGCGAGCTCAACGCATGGCTGAGCTATGCGCTACTGGCGGGCAATGCACTACCCCAGGTGAAGCCCTGAATACCGTGTAGGAACACTTTCCGCACTCAGAATGAGAGAAGCCTGACTGTGGAAAACATCCGCGTTTGGACCAGATTTGATTGCCATAATACAACTATAATCCTAATGCACAGGTATTTCATTTCCAACGCTTTTTAAAGTCGTCAAAAGCCGTCCCAAGTGAAGTTTAGCACGTGTAGAGTTTTGTAAGTCACTCCATATGTTATTATATATTTTTAATTATCCCGCTTATTCCATAGGGCCGGGTTAACCCCAATTTCGCTTAACTATGTTACGCAGCCATTATTTTGCAACAATGAACCAATACACTTGTACTAACAGCCAACGTAATTGAACGCGTATCAATTGTAATTGGCTAATATCGATAAACTCTTACGATGTGGATTATTTTTTGAATCCTTGGTAATTATTATACTTTTGGTCAATTTACATTACAGCATTACATACAATTTATATTATTTATTATATATGCATATATTATGCCCAAATATTAGAAAGATCCCATACTTTTATTAGTCTATCTTGGCCAACCGTTAAAAGAAGTTTCCGGTCCTCATCAAGATCCATATGAACGATTGAGTGTTTTACATCATTAAATGAAGCCAAGGAAGGTCGATCTACGGTTTGAAGTTGTTTGTAACAAGGATCACAGCACCGCACATCAAACTCAAAGCCCATTATTGGTATATTAATGCGATTAGTCGAGCAATTATCGCATACAGCTTTACCGCAATGTCGGCAATGATGCTGTCGAATTCCTTTCGGTTAGATAAAAACGTTTTTTTAATAAAAAATGGTTTGTAAACGTTTAGATATACGTATACCTAGTTGTTTTTGGTCCATCATTGAGCGGAAATTCCAAAAAAAAGGCCGTGAACATAGCTGACAGTTGTTTGAATCGACCCATCCTGGAACTTCTTTCCGCATTGCATTCATTTCCCAAAAAACTACCACTGAATCTTCCCCACAGCTTATTAATTGTTGAGTTTGATTAGCATAAGCAAGGGCCGAAACTTTGTTACTAGAAAATTGGTAAAAGTTATGTATGTATACGTGTCACATTAATAAAATTAAGCTACTTGTACCTATGTCCTTGCAATTCGTATATGGTGCCTCGTTTTCCACCGACATCCCAAACTATCACTGACTGGTCGCATGCACCGCTAAAGAGTAGCTGTGGACCTTCTACCCACCTCAAACATCGAATTTCGGCTAAAAGGGAGGGTTTAAATTGAGCTCTGCAATATATTTGTATGAGTTTATTTAACTGACAGTTACTTACCAGTATGGCCTTTAAATGTAGTGATAAGTTGTACCCCTTGCACATCGCATCGAAGCATTGTTATTTGACCAGCATGGTCGCCAATAAAGGCATATTTTGCCAGTGCATCAAACCTAAAAAAATATTTAAGTAATTTAATTACTAAAGATTGACAAAAATTTTGCCTATTTACTAATTTATGCACTTTTTCTGAGCACAATAAGGGAATTTAAGCAGCAAAAAGTAAAAACTTTCTCTATCGTTTGCCGACGAGCTGAAAAAGTTGCAATATAATTTTAAAAAATTTGAAAGAAAGCATGCAGACTGCACATTATAGAAGTTCTTTTAAGTCCTATTGGATGGAGTAAATTGACATATAGTTGAAAAGTTGTAGAAATCCAAGAAAAGAAGCCGTTTACTGTTCATTTAATAAATGCACGCGATGCGGTCACGTCTCTGGCAACTGTCGAATCAATTTCAAACGCCGCCTCCCGCAGTTTACGACTTACAATGCAAAGTAGGTCAAAGTAATATCGTCGAAAGTCAAAAAGATATCTTCTTCGTGTTTTTTCATACATGTAAATACGTCTAATGTAAATCATAGAATTCTTTTTAAATAAACATTTTTGTTTTTTATTTTTAAATGTTTTTTTTTAATACAAAAAAAAAGAAAGCTTCAAATTGTTCCCTAATAATAATAGTAGTAAAAAATATTAAAAAAAGACGCACAACCTCTGAAAAAAAAAAAAAATATATATATATACAATATCACAGCAGTCTGGATACAAAATTTGGGACGGACAGACACACATGGCTTTATCGGCTCGGCTTTTGATGCTGGTCAAGAATATATTTACTTTGAACGGGGGCGTAGCGTAGAGACTGAAAAATTTATTTGTTCCTTCTGACTATAATAATGATCCAATCTAAATTTGAACGATTTTGCGACCATTGGAATGCATTGGACATTGGACCATCGTGATTAAATAAAAGGCCACTGGAAAAATCGACAAATTACTATAATTATATAGCTCACTAAAAGCTAAGTGTGACAATTTTACCCTTTGTTCGACTATTTAAGACCTTTTTAATGTAATAAATGTAAATCAGCAGCAAACTTTAAGCCGTGCTAATACTTAAATTCGTCATCTTAGGTATTAATATTAATAAAAAGCTTATAGCTTTAATTATTCTTAAATATATATTAAGAACATACATATAATTTGATAAGAATTAATCTGCTTTTAAACGATGCAGTGGCTCTGCCTTGCAGCATGTGGGCGTGTGAAGAAACAATCTCTATCTCACTCATGCATACATGCCAATGTTTACGTTCTAAATGAATATGCTGCACAAATCATAACCATGAGTCATTACTTGTGAGAAAACACAATTGAATTCTGTTCTGAAATTTCTGCAGCGTGAACAAAAAGCGTGCAGACTCACAGATATCTATGATGCACATAAAGCCACTGCATCGCTCAAAAACCAGCTTTATACTTACTGAAGTGCAGTACATGGTGTCTCAAAATTATATCCGCCCACTCGTTTACCACTTTTAGTACAATGGTAAGCGAACTGCTTATCCTTTCCGGCAGATAAAATCCAATTGTGAGTTTGGGTAAATACAACTGCGACGACTCGAGCCTGATGCGACAGATAATCCCGTATGAAAGATAAACGGTTGCAGTCTTCAGAGAGCATGTATTGAGTCACTGTTCCATTTTCTTGACCAACGTACAACTGACGGAATTCTTGGAAATACTCTACGGCCGTGCATCCAGAAGGCATATATTGGCAAATACTTGGCCAATACTGCCCAGAATCTCGTTTGAGCCATACACGAATAGTTCTGAAAAATAAGTAATCATGAATAAAAACTAATTTTTCTTTGATATTATATATCGGATATTCGCACTTGTCATCTGAGACGCTTATCACTCCATTTTCTCCTGGTATTAAAATTGCAGCGTTAACATCATCCGCGCTACCATCCAGTTTACTAAGCAACTCCGGTTTCTTTGACGTGTTAAAACGATCGTTACAGCTCCGCTGAGCTGGTTTAATCTCGGCAGCCATTATATTAAAAGTATAAAACGTCCTCAATATAATTGTTTACTTGCAGAAAACGTTTATCGAAATGTTTAACCATTGATGTGTGAAACACAATCGATTATACCTTAATAAATATTACATTCGACAGTTTATAGCAATGAACGAAAAGTTTGGTATTTTTAGGAACGAACGAGAAGGAATGTTTCTTCTAAGGAATTGTCATACTCAGGCTGGTTGCGGTATTCTGAGAGAGATCAAAGTCATCTGGCCGTTACCTCAAATTTAATTTGTTTCACTTACGTATTACACAACGCAACTTCTCTGAATAAAAAGCATTGATAGCAATCTAGCGTGTACTTAGAATATCGTTCAAAATTATGTATCAAAACTATTTAAGCAAATAGAATAGATATTTGCTTACGCTTAATGAGATGTTGAAGATTTAAACGTTGCTTATACTGTATATGCGTCATAGGTAAAGGTAAGGGTTATAGTGAAGGCAAAAAGTTGCGCCGCTTTCGAATGAATATTCGTCTAATGGAAATATTAGAATACTTTAATACTTTAGAATACACAGCACATTTGAGGTCTATCAGCGCATCTATGTGAAACCACCACTAAACCAACTTCCAAACAGAGGTGCTGAAATTTTTAAGGGATTCCAAGGAGTCTCGTTATGTAGTCATCAGCAGATTTTTTGACGATGAGAATGGTGCCAAGGGGAATCGATGTTTCACATCTTTCAAAAAATTCCACCGTTCCTGTTTGGTGCTGTTTGGGAAAACGATATAAAAAAAACCATCGATGACTCAAGCACCGTTGCAATCGATGTTGGCATCGATGGTTCTCCAGTTTTACTAGTCGGTATTATTTCTGCTTTAAAAATATGGTAATTGTAAAGAAATGAGTGTAATGTACTTCCATTTAACTGTATTTGTATGTTTTAGTTGCCGCTGTCACTTTTGAAAACCGCGCAGAGCCATCCTATGGTAAGAAACATGACGGTCTCAGCCTACGCAAGGATGCGCAAGTTGTACATTTGTTGCCTCATTCTAATCAAATATTTTTATATACATATACATAGTTGGTTGAACTGAAAAATGGAGAGACTTATAATGGACACTTGGTGAGCTGTGACTCTTGGATGAATATCAATCTACGTGACGTAATTTGCACTTCAAAGGTAAACAAACAATTCTCTTAGTTGTAAAGTTTCAGTTTACTACAAAAGTTACGGCTCACTTAATAATATTAAAAAAAACTTGTACATTAATTTGTATACAAGCAGGAATTTAGTCAAAATTCGGCACTTTCTCTTTTCTCATCCAGAGATATGGCCATGTTCAGTATGAGAAAAAAAATCAGTTGTCAACTGGACAGTGCGGCCGTGATTGAATCGATTCCCACGTTGTTGAAGATTCCCTCAATGTTGAGCAAAGGTGGGCAGCCACGATTCCTTATGCTAACTGGCTTTTAAAATATATCGTGTCGTGCGGTCTGATTGGATCTACTCTTGAGCGTGTTAAGCAGTTGTTTCTTGTTCATTTTTCTGGTATATAAATCCAGTACTCAATTCATTATTTTATGCAAAACGTTGATTAGCTGATTGGTCTGTAATGTATAAATAAGATGCGGTTTATCCGGCCGTCTTTCAGATGAAGACGACTGCCATCAATTATCTCGGTATTTACGTATTACTCCACCTGGGAGATGGCCGACCAGTCTGTTCCAACTTACTCTTTTGTTCGGAAGGGGTTGGAGCCTTCTTGTAAAATAGTGGTGTTCTTTGCCTTGGGTGTAGACTTATTTTTAAGCTATCGAAATAGCCCTTCGTTGGGTATTAGCCTTCGCTTTTTTGCTTCGCCGCTCTGCCTCGACATTAACGGGGTGGGTGCTTGTTGAGTTACTGACTACTCTTCATTACTAGACTACGAAAAACAATTTAATTGCAGAAATCTGTAGTAAAGGCTTAAACTGTTCCAGGATACCTCTTGAACAAATATTTTTTCTATAATCCTGACTCATTTAACTCATAACTATTGTTTGTGATCTTTGATGATAATTGTTGACACCATTTTTTGAACCACTGTGTACAAGAGGAGCCGTGTTCAATACTTAAATTTAATATCTCCGCTAAAAATATGCTGTCTACGAATGCTGTTCACCATCTAGAGGTCGTTAATTTATATTTGTTTTCCTTTTTTCAGGATGGCGACCGTTTTTGGCGTATGCCGGAATGTTATATTCGCGGAAGTACCATTAAATATTTGCGTATACCTGATGAGGTAATCGATATGGTTAAAGAAGATGCACAATCCAAATCGCGAAACAGAACAGAGCTTAACAAAAATCGTGTTGCAAACTCAGCAAATCAACGCACGGCGCGTAGCGGCAACCGAAATAATTTTGGAAATCGCAGCGGGCAATTAAGTGGAGGTTCTGGAAATAACGCTCTGCGAGTAGGCGCTTCAGGACAAGGGAACAGACTACTTGCCCAGAATAACAAAAATAGAAAATAATTTCATGCAAAAGCAGGAGAATCGGTGTATGCAAACAAGTTTTTAGAAATAAAAGTTTAAATATAAGATTTATTACTAAAAGATAAAATATTTATCATTTTATTTACTGAAAGAACCTTTATATGTACATGGGGAAAGCCCCATGTATTCCCGCATAGCTACTCTAGCTACTGCGCAGCTCCCGCCAAAATAAAATTTCCAGAACCCAGAACTATTTTATACCATAGTATGGGGCGCTCGTACGTGTGTTGAAAGAGGAGGAAAGAGCAGGAGGTCAGGCGGCGATCGAAGCTCTAGGATCAACATCGTCGAACTCTGTAACCGAAAACGACTGCCGCAGGTCTCTTAATGGATCGCAGCTATATCTTTTTAGGATCCTAGGACACAGAGATTTCGATACGAATGATGGCATGTAATGACACGTGGACTTCTTTGTGCCTGGTGAAAATAGAATGCCATCATGAATAGAAGGACCGAGAGGGTATTTCGCTGAATAAAATTTGTGGGCTGCAAGAGGAGTTATTTATAATCGGATCCTGAAGGTACGATGGTCATAAAGTCATAGAGCCTTGGACCGATACCCTCACGCACGAGCTGATAGAGGACTGAGTGCACACGATGAAATGCCTTATCGTAGACAGTCGCCAGAATGAAAATTAGTTCTGCACTTAGTCCTGCAGGTTTTCCGCAGAGGGAGTGAACTTCCAACTATTTTGGCCAGAATTCAGAATGGATGAAGAGAGCACGGTCAATTCCCTCGGGATTCGCTTGAAAGCGACTTCAGCCAAGTATTTCTTCGTTCCTCTAGAGTTAACGTCTTAGTCGTATTAGAACTTACCAAGCGAGCAGTTCTTCCTTAGAAATTACCGAGGCTTAAAAATAACTCATCCAAGAGACTCGGCGCAATACCCTAAGGAGTATCACTTCCTAAGTAAAGTTATAAACAGTGCCAAGGTCAAGTTTTTTCCGAACCTGAAGCGACCTGATCAAATAATTAAGATCAACTTAGTTATCGGATGTCTCGCCTTCTTGCGCAAATCACACGCCGGATAACGTTTAACGGTGAAAACCAATGAATGGATAGACTTATTCGTTCCAATTATTGGATTTCAAATGTTCAGAGGCTTATAAAGGGTGTGGTGAGCTCCTGCAAGCTATGCATTATCTATAAAGAGAAATTGCAAAAACCAAATGATGGGTGAACTTTCAACTGAGCGAAGAACCTTTTCCTGCCCAAACTCAAAGTTGAACTGTGAAATGCGTCACTTAGAGGTTTGGACAAAAGGCTGCAGCTTAACCGTTTATACTTCGATTTTAACAAACGATACCTTAAACGACGCAACGTTAATTAACCTACACCACCACAATTCAAACTCCCGAAGGAAAATTTTTTTTTACCTTTCCCGAGTTTTCAAAGTTAAAATATTGGTTCATAGCCGATTCCGTGGACCTAAGCTTGGCTGAATTAAAGACGGACGTGGTTCTTATATCCAGCCGCAAGAATGTCGACGTAGCGACCTTCCGAGACGGCTCCGACGACATTAAATCTTCTCGAGCAAGTCACTCGCCTCTCCTTCCGTAAGCACCTCGAGGCAAAAGCCAAGCGACTTAGGTTGCGCAATTTCACTTATGATGCTAAATACGAGGGAATCCAAATAAGGTCGCAGACTTTTTATCCAGTCAGTCATGTATGCAGCACCAATCTGGGCCGAGGCGGCGAGAGCCAAGTCCTACAGGAAAGGAGGTGCAACGCACCGACTGGGAGCTCTGCGAGTGTGCTGCGGTTTCCGGATCATGTCGGACGATGCGGCACTGGTCATTGCCGGGATGTCTCCAGTATTGGACCTCTCCGTTTGTAATCCTTTTTTCATTATTGTCTAGGCTTAATTCGTAAAAATATTCTACTCTGGAAAAAACTAAACTTGTTTTATTATATATAATATAATATATTTTATTTATTAATGGTATTTTAACATGGATACTATTGAAAGTATTTTACATCTTCTATTCCAAATATATACATATGTGTATGGTGTTTACTAAAGAACCATATCAGTTTCAAACCCCAATGATTCAGAGTGTTTTTTGGCTTTCATTCTTAAATCTGCGATACTTGAACGTTTGCTGTGAGCTGCGGCAAATGCAGCCAAATTTATTGAATACTGTGGCACCGAGAAGAGTCCACTTCCATTGGTTATTGCAGCAGCATACTGAAATACACATATACATGATATACCAAATTTGTGATCATACTTAAAACTATGATGTCATATACCTGATGAGCGGCCACCGAAATAAGGGCTGGATCAAATGCTGAAAACGCTGCGGCGACGGTGCTGGATATATTCTTAGTCCCTGAATGTGATATTGCTGTGGTATATGTCGGATCTACAGTAACATTTTTGCTATTGTTTTTATTTCTCACTGATTGTGGATTTGTAGAGGTCGCAGTCACAGGGATCGATGCAACTATTGTGTTTTGTATGGTCGCCAAACTTACATATGGAGGCATGCGGCAGGGTTCCATAGGAGTCGTGAGTGAAGGGCTTCGACTGCGTAATGCGATTCCTTTGAAATATATGTGTGGTAAAAAAAAAACTTGTTTAGGTTGTTATTCAGATTAAAGTTACATCTTCGACAAGAAGCTTCATATGTTCTTCAAGTTTATTCAAAACCATTGGTTCGCTCTGTTTTGTCGAGTCTAGGCATCAGCGTGCAGACGGACTGTGTGCTTGGACAAGAAGTCAGAGTATGCCTGGTAGGGAGTGGAGCCCAGAGGCATCTCCACAAGTCTGGAGTGAGGTAAGCGTAGGTATTGGCAATAGCAGCGTAGGTGGCCTTTGCGAAGTTACCCAGGGTGCCGGTCGAGCCACGGGCCGAGGTGTAGCAATCCTCAATACCAGCCATGGTAAGGAGCTTGTTGGGGACGGGAGCCGAGACAATGCCAGTACCGCGGGGAGCGGGAATCAGACGCACTGAGACGGAGCCGCACTTGCCAGTAACCTTGCAGGGCACGGTGTGGGGCTTGCCGATCTTGTTGCCCCAGTAGCCACGATGCACGGGCACGACGGACAGCTTAGCGAGGATGATGGCGCCACGAATGGCGGTGGCAAATTCCTTGCTGCACTTGACGCCCAAGCCGATGTGACCGTTGTTGTCACCGATGGCAACGAAGGCCTTGAAGCGGGTACGCTGACCTGCACGGGTCTGCTTCTGCACAGGCATGATCTTCAGCACCTCATCGCGCAGAGCCGAGCCCAGGAAGAAGTCGATGATCTCGAACTCTTTAATGGGCAACGAGTACAGGTAGATCTCCTCCAGGGACTTGATCTTGCCTTCGCGCACCAGGCGACCTAGCTTGGTGACTGGAACCCACTCCTTGGAGTCCTCCTTGCCACCACGTCCACGGGCGCCGCGTCCACGGCCACGACCGCGTACACCACGACCCTCACGAGCTCCAAAACCGCCACGGAATCCACCACGGGCTGGAGCTGCGTCCGCCATTATGTAGGTCTATCAAGTGTATCAGGGGTTAAAGACAAAAACGAAATGGATCTAACTGTACTGCTAACAAAGAAAGTTCCAATACCAAAAAAAGTGGACACTGCGGAGAAAACCACACAGCGAACTATAGAGGCTGTGCAGTTAGAAGGGTTGAAAAGCCGTATACGCTTTCGGACCTATCATCCGATCAGTCGCATGTTCTACTATGTCGTCTCCAATGCCCGGAGTTCGTGGAGCATCCTTACAGGCTCCTAACGCACAGAACCAAATGGCATTAAGACAAGAAAAACAAGTTTACACATTGACCGAACCGCAGATAACCACTGAAAAAGACATCGACTGCTGGAATCAAGGCAGAAATAATCTGGTAATTGAATGGCAGTCACTAAGTCTCTAGAAAAAGAAGAAGAGACCCAACGCCGCTACATAGATACACTGTCACCAACCCGCACAAAGAATAGCCTGTGCAGGGCCCTTCGAAACATAAGCGCTCCAATAGAAACAGTCACGAGATTACGGAGTCCCAACGCAGCTGATCCCGCAGTGCCGAGGAAAGAGCTACTTACAAAATGTTTTCCAGCATGACCCTGCCACTAATTGACACTTTACAAGTACCATCGAATTTCGGTTGAGAAAATCTCCTGGCTTTGACCTAATGCCTCCGAAAATTATAATAGAAATATTATCATAGCCCATGTGTGCGGTTAAACACATCTGAAAGCTTTTTGAGAAAAGCACGAAACGATTGAGCAGACGCTTTACGTCAGAGATACGTACTGTATTTGAAGAATGGGAATATTGTACGGCGTTATTGTATTCGTCGCCCAAATAACAAATACTTCTCGAGTCGTATGTTACAAAAGATTCTTTACCGTGTGGTGTAACCCAAGCACCTCACATGATCACATAATCGAAACTGGAGTGCCCCAAGGCAGCATTCTCGGACCAATCCTCTACGTCTTGTACAAGGCGGATATAGACCGCCGTCTATTAACTGAGAGAGCTTGTTTGCAGCCACAGACATATTTTTTATATGGGCGTATAAAATTAATAAAATTAACTAACTAAGTGTACAAATAAATTAAAATACGATTTGATTACTTGTGGTTAGTCACTTTTTTGAAAGTGAAGATGCATAAAATAAATAAAGTCTAAGTACAGTAGACTATAAGACTAGCTCTTAAAGTCTCTGAGCACTAGTCGCTCATAGGAACAGACAGACGGACGGAAGTCGGTCTCAATCGACTCGTCTATTGATTCTGTATATATAGATATATGTACATATACACTTTATGGGGTTGGAAACGCTTACTTCTTGCACTTCTGTTTATGTGGTTTCATGGTGCGAAATTTAAAAAATCTAAAAAACATGAGATGGAATAATTTAACCGCTAATTACTTAAAGTTGGGGAGGAAGAGATCTGTCGTGCCTTCCGTCTTCTAAAGTGCCTTAAGCTATTTCAATTTATTAGATTAAACGAAAGAAAACACTTTAAATGTATACTAACTAAGTGCTGGGTATTAGTACCGTGAATCACAACGTTTAGACTGGATGTATATTATTAGAGGACATTCTGCTGAAACAGCAGAGTAGCTCCACAAACATATCGATGTGGGAAAATTGGGTCTCTGCAGAGGGAAGAAAGTGTGAAAAATATACAAAAAGCAAGTGCTTAAGCAAGCTAGCCCCTAGTATTTAATAAACAAATTTAAATTTCTTTTTATTGTAGCGACCTGTAAATAATAAATTAAGGAACAGATTACCGGGGTGTCCGATTGAACAAATAAAACAAACAATTTTTGTTTGTCCAATTTTGGTTTAATCAAATCTATTTGTATACAAAAACATAAATTTGGTTTCTTTTTACCAATTTTCCTTATGGCACTTTTAGTTATGCTTACATTAAATGGAGAAATAAACTAAATGATTCATGAGGGTGGATATCAACACGATGAAGTAGTATCCATTTAAAATACCCAGCATTCGTTTGAATCGTTGCGAGACTCGGGGCCGAGTAATTTGGTAATTTATTACATGGTAACCGCCCCTTTACGAGGGTTGCGTCTCACAACCACAGGGACGTGTTCCGTTTTTCTAATACATGAAAGCTTTTACAAATTACTGTCTAGGGACCTCTGCTCAGGTAACGTATTGTTTATGCAATCTGTGTTTTTTCTGCACTGACTATAAAAAATCTGCTACTAGATGCTGTAATCAATTTTTTCCTGTTTTTTTTTTTTAATTTTTCCAACATTTACATTTGGTAAGTTTTCTGAATTCTTTCTCTCTTTACATAAAAATGTTTTTGGTAGTATGGTTGTATTAAAAGCCATTAAAACCATATACTCTTGGGCCGATATTATTTTCTAAATTGATTGAAACTCAGCAAACTAACCAATTGGAATACATATAATGTCATTCACTGTTATCTAAAAACCTTTTAAAATAAGAAAAATATCACTTTCCCGGCAATTTTATAATCATGTTTTCTTTCAATATTTTCTCCTTTAAAAATGATGCCCACATACAATATATATTAGGCATATATATTTTTGGAAAATCAAAATAGTTCAAATATAGTTCCACACTTCAGTGAAGTGAAGCTTAAGGATGCAAAAGATCTAATAAGTAAAAAATAATGATCTTAGAATGCGGTAGAAATATAAAAAATTTTAAGTATATGCATTTTTAATGTCTATTGTCTTAAATAGGCATAAATAAGGTAAATAAATATCACTTTAATAATAATGTAGTATTTAACAAAAACAGCTACTAAAAGCTAGGCCTTATATGGGCGGTAGAGGTGGACGTAGTCGGATTGCTCTGAAAATTATCTCATTTCTTAATTACAATCGACACTTTCAACTTAATTTTTCGGCTGTCTGGCCCAATGTGCCAATGTGTTTGCTCTGAAAATTAGAGTTCAATCCGTCATGCAGCTACATCTGCTCAATTTTTGTTAGCACAAATAGAATTCCCTTCGGCAGTATATACACTTTTTTTTACAGCGACACAAATCCCTGCTAGCTTAATCAAATTAAATATTCCAGTAAAAAGCAGAATACAGAAACAATTGGCTTAGCCTAGGAGTTCATGAATGGGCTACAAACATTGGAACGAGGGATGAAGGAAACGACAAATAATAAATAATTGCGAAGCTTTTCCAGAACTGAGAAACCATTTCAATTTGTTGATCAATATTTTTATGAACAAATTACATCTTCTTGTAAAACTAAGAATAAAGCTCCTATGCTGTAATTATTAGGCCTACAAATCGATATAATTTGTGATACAAAAAATTGTTCATTATAAATAAGATTGCATTTTTTGGCGGAGTATGTTTTAAAAACTGTGCAATAAAATGGATTTTAGCCGTTCATAGAGAGCTTAAATAAATTTCAATTAAAACAGAACCCATAATTAAAACAAAAACCACAATTCAATTGCAAAATTTAAGAGCCCCAAGTATATAAAAAAAAGGATGCCAGCGTTTAGTTTTTGCGTTAAAAAACAACTTGCAAATGTATATATTATGCACATATGACAAGTTTAATAATTCAAGACACAAAAAATCCTTTTTATTTTGTATATCGTATTAGATAATACGATTGCCTATGGTATTGTATTAATAATAAGCTTAATAATGTTTTGGTCTTGACCAGTTAATAGATCTCAGAGACTATAATCGGAGAAACCCCGATTTTTGTGTGCAGACTACTCTGATATCGTAGTGCTACATGTGTATCCCCAAATTTTCTACAAACCTTTGTGTAAACTTTGACTTATCACTAAAGGGTGAGTTTTGTTTCCAGCTTTTACTCAACGGAAGTGGACCAGTTCTCTTTCACTCCACCCCAGCTGTCTACAAGTGAGATTGAAACTGGTATATCGTGAAACAAACGGGTTCAGTGTGATAATACAGGAGTGTGCACACAAAATCCGATTGCTCTTGCTCTTATAACACTATGCAACGCCACTTTTTTTCCACAAACCAAACCGACTTTTGCTAATAGATTAAGTTATATGAAAAACGCAGCAGCTCTAAAAGCATTCAAAAATAATTTTTTTTTAATTTCCAAAAAAACCCTTTTCCAGAAAAAACCATAGTATATATTTTAAAACTATATTGAAAAAAAAAAAATTAGTTTAGCTCATTCAGTTAGCAAAGTCTCTTTGCCGGAGTTATAAAACTGTACAGCCGTATTGTTTCAATTTGTGCAGCTCTAATCATTAAAACCAGCAAACATTACCCAATTAAAATATATAATTTGTAACCCCTACATAAAGCGAAAGTCGGAAAGTATTTTGTAAGCTTCCACCCTCTAAGGGCCGGCTTCTCGACTTGGTGTTAACAGCTATGTGTGCAGGAATATTTTCGGAAAGCCGCTTCCGCTTCACGAACGAAAGTAAACAAAAACAGCTGGTGCAAAAGTAGTACCAACAATTTACACTAGGCAGCAAAATCGAACTTTTTTGATTGATGTGTGGCTTTTTATGTGTAATAGGTTGTTTGATGGTGTGATTTTTTTATTTTTGTTTAATGTTTTTTAAGAGGAAGTGCTTCTTTTATTTACATAACTTAAGTATTTATTGTATTTATTTATTTGTATTGAACTTTGCAATTCTGAAAAGCTGATAAATGCAGTTTTTCCGTTTTTTTTTTTGTGTTTCAAAAGTTTGACTTTAAAAATTTAGGAAAATTCGAAATGAATTATTGCCTATGCTTTATTGTTGTTTTTCAATAGGTTTATTAATTAGGCGTCGTTTAAGGTATCGGTTGTAGAAATCTATGGATCAAATTCCATTGTTCAGCCGTTTCACCAAACCTTCAAGAGTCGAATTTTCCCATTAAAAACCGCTCGATAGGATTTCATGCCAGTTATGTACCGTTTGGTATCTCTGGCTCAGTGTCGTTATTATTTTTCTAGGAATACAACCTTTTTTTTAATACAAAAAATGTCAATATTTGTAATGGTGTATTGGTAAGCTGAAGCTAGATTAGCTTTTCAGAATTGCAAAGTTCAGTACAACTAGATTTAGGATACTTAAGTTACGTGAAAAAGGAAGCACTAGCTAAAAAAATAAAGGACATCTTTTTGAAATAAATAAATAATAAATTCAAAACCCTTACCATAGAAAGAAACATTAGTTTGTTAAAAATTTTAAAGCCCCAAATATATCAGAAAAAGTTTGGTTCGAAGCCCAGAAACCGACCGTTATTTATTTTTTTCCAAAAATTCTTTTAAGCTTACCTTTATGAATTTGACTTTCATGTTTTCTGCATTTTGCTCGTCTGTTTTGAAACCAAACCTGAAAGTAAGTGAATAAAAATGGCGATATAATTTATTACTTCTATACCCTTGTATGTATGTATGTATGTATTACCAATTTATATTAAGCTTTGATTTGCAGTAATATTTTCTTGAAATTAGCACTTTTTAAATTTTTTAAACTTATAAATTTATCAAAAGTATAATTTTTCCACTTGTTTCGATTTTATACACATACTAGTCGTTAAATTAAACATTAAATGCATCGATCACTAAAATCGAGACGAAAACAGCCATTTGACAAAAACATTCAAAACATTTTCAGACAACGGAAAACTTTTTACCAATACAAAAAATAGACTTGTCAATTTGTTCACAGGTGCGGGTCGAAATGTCTTGAAGCTAGACTATATCTGATTAGTTAAATTCTCTATTCATTTTTATGAATAATATTACAAATTTCTTTAATTTCTCGAAAAGTTCTTGTTTGTTGTCGAAAACAATATTTAGTGTGGAATAAAAGCTATTCACGGCTCCAAATGTTTCTTTTGTACATTCGAATGAAATTAGAACAACATTTGAAAAAGGGCTTTCTTAAAAAAAATCCGCCGCCATGGTTTTAATTCCCGGTAAGCACAGAGTACAATTTAAGTTGTCTACATCTATGCTCATTTATATATGTATGTACGTCACAGCCGGAAGTGTCTTTTCTTGATCCTTTTTGGAGGGAACTGAGTGGTGGCAAGACGATTGCGTTGCAACTCTGCATTGACCACTTACGATAGTACAATAGTATCACCCGAAGCACGGCTGGTTGTTGTTGTAACATCTCTTGGGATTGACTGATTGATTGGTTGACGTAATCGTGGTAATCGATGTTTTGTTATATGTAGTTGTCTTGCAAGGTGTTTTTTACAAATTACATTAGAAAGGTGCATTCCATGAAGTGTTATTTTTCAGAATAGTTCAACAGAGAAGTGTATTGTGGTGTTAATAATGAAGATATAACGAAATGTCAATTATATAATATAAAGTGGTTATAAAGTGCAGTTGTGTATTTTTTTGTGTACGAAACAAGTGTATTGTGTAAATGTACATACATATGTATGTAGAGTATCACAGAAGGAGATGAAGTAAATTAAAGCGAAAAAGCCTGCTTTAGTTTTGAGATTTCCTTACGCTCGTTGATCAAGTCCTAACAGATCTAATTACTTCATCGACGCTGAGAGGTATGTTAACTAATCTATTGCCGGTAAAGGAATTGTTTATGTTAAGGTGGATTTCGTCTAATAATTTCATCTAATACGAGTTCGATTCATTATTTTTAGGAGTTCTTAATGCACCTTGAATATCCAGAATAACAGTTTTCTTGTATCTTGTAAAATCTGCATATTCTTGATTAGCATCAATATTCGATTCGATACAGCCATGTGTTGTTTACAGACAATCTATGAGCTGGAGTAACTGAAAGCTTTCGAAACATCGAAAACCGAAAAGGCACAATTATAGACAATAATCATAACTACCAGGCACCATAAATACGATCGAATACGAAGCGTGTATTGGCATGATAGCCAAAGTGAAGAAAAAAAACACTTATGTCTGAGTGCTCTGGCCTAGCACTCGCTCTCCTTCTCCTTGTCTAGCGTTACCCCCCTAGTGGAGTGTGGTAGAAATCACGCTCAAATAGTATTTCGATTCGGTTCACAGAGAAAGAGTGGGAGAGTGATAGATGTAACGGACAGTGCGGTTTGAAATCAGCAAGATTACTATACTGGTAGTTAGGAGGAAGGGCGATAGAAGTAGTACAGGAATATATTGTATATGTTACATACCGGTTGTACCGCTTATGACTTACTTTTGTAGAAAAACCGGGAACAAAATCTGTACACAATGTAATATATTCATTTACCAGTTTAAAAGTGTTTAAAAGTATGTGTGGCTTTTATTACAATTGGGGTGTCATGTCATGAATGGAAATCTTTCCGAGTGGATTTTCCTAAACAAGTGAAAACCCCACGCTGCCAGCAGACCTGATTGAGTATTTAACCTTTAATCGGCCCCCTGATGCTGAAACAATTTTCTTGCTTGCCGTACTTATGACGAAGGGTAGCAAAAACCACTTAACACCCCATAAGACCCCATATCTCGAGGAAGCTGTGGTGGTTGAAAAATCCAGCGCAATACATTGTGTTCATGCTTTTGCAATTGCTTAGAACAGACAATTTGTCTTTTTGTCATTAGTACAAGTATAATGAAGATATAAATTGAGAATCAATTTGTGTTCAGGGTGCTAAGCGGGGTTGTTTTTGGACATTTTCCGGGTCATGTCATTTCGCAGAAAATTTATGACCAATGCTTAAATAATTACCTGCACTCTAGCCTCGCTAAGCCCCAATCGCTGACTTAATTCCTCTCGCATAAAGGCATCAGGGTAGTGTGTTTCTTCAAAGAGTCGCTCCAGTTCGTTGAGCTGATCGAGCGTAAAATTGGTACGGGATCGGCGCTGCTTATTAGTGCATACCATAGATGAGTGTCGTATTGCTGCTTGATCCTTAGAGCTAGCCTTTTCATCCATAGCAAGGTCATCAGTTGCAAATTTTGGCGTGCTACTGTCGTCTGAGGAGTCACTTACATTACCAGGAGCTAGCTCTGCAAAATTTCACAATCATATTGATATATATGTCAGGATACTCGAGTAACTAAGGCTAGGCTGAAGGCCTATAACTATCTTAACGGTCAGAAGGCGATACCCTTGCGGATAGATCGCTGCTATTTGGCAATACATTAGATTCATTTGATTTGGATTAGATTATCTGAATTACACAAGACTCCGCTAAAGCACTTTTATAACTTTTTAAAACTTGATCAACTTACGTCTCCATTCGGTAACTCTGCCTCAATGTAGTTCTTACTTTCCTCGTCATACTACCCTTTTTCATAAACCCAAAATACTACCAGATGTTGTTGGGATCTTTGTTCAAACGTCTGCAGCTTTGCCTTTTGGCCATATATTTATACAGTGTCTCTTTTTCTTGAACTACGTTAGTATCAGTCTATCAGTCATCAGACTAACAGTCAGATATATCTATCGCAATTTTTGGAAGAAAGGTTAAAATGGTCGGGGCTCTAAATCAGGTAGTGCTCTAAAATAGGCGTTAAGCTAAATAAAAATAAAATCTAACGACACTCAAATGTAGTTTTGTATCTTTTGTACAATTATTAAAACAAAATACAAATACAAACAAAATAGAAATACGAGTATGTGCACAAAAACTGGTTCCTCCTTTTTCATATTATGAATTTGTGTTTTAAAACAAGGTATAAATAATGTTAATTTAGCTCAAGTATTTTTTAAGAAGCATGCATTTAACTTTTCTCTTTTAAGTACATTTTTCTCCATATTTTATAAGACAGAAAAATTGTAAATTATATATGTTAAAACATTTTTATAAACTATGAAATTTTGTTCTTTGAATAGCTTGATCAATTCCGAATTAAAGTGTAACAAAAGTTGTGCCAAATTGAACAACACAGAATCAAATTTTTGCAACGAGATTTCGGAAAACGAGCCACTATGCGACGCCTATTCGAAAATAAATATATTCCAAAGACGGTAAGCTTTTTACAATTTTTAAAATATTTAAAAATATAATTTTTTAAAGATTTAAGAAAACTCTGTGGAACCCTGTCCATAAAAATACAAAAACTCAGTAAAAATTATTGTTAATTATTGTAGGTATATGACCCCCCGATTGCTAATAGAAAAGCATAGAAAAATGATGGGTGTGATTATACCCGGTACTAAATGAGTATAGAGGAGTGTGTAACGCCCAGAAGGAAGCGTTTCCGACCCCATAAAGTATATATATTCTTGATCAGCATTAAAAGGTGGGTCGATATCGCTATGTCTGTCTGTCCGTCTGTCTGTGTTGTTTGGTCCCCAGTTCTCTGAGAGCATAAGATCTAGAACAAAGTTTGATTCCAGACTCTTGTGACATCACAATTTGACCATATCTGTCCACATCCACCAAAATGCTGAGTCTGAATCGGATCGGATCATTATTGCAGCCAGAAGGAATAAATTAAATTTTATTGACTACGAAACGCCCCTTCCCCGCGCTTACTCACTCTCTCTCTCTCTCTATATTACGGCTAGTGTTGTGGGAGTAGAAAAAATGAAACAGATGTAAATAAAAAATGGAAAGAGATAAAATTGAATATATTATAGAGAATATATTACCGATATTAAACGAGATATAAAATGTATTGTTAAGTTACATAAATCATAAGCTCACTCGCATATATACTGACTATATATACCCTCTCGTTTTTATAAATAGCTGTAGATAACCCTGACTGACTTGCTTTCCACTAGAAACATTACACCGTTGCTTCGAACCACTTAGGGTTTTATGCTCGGACTGTGATTCCCTGTACGACATCAGAGAATTTAAAAACTTGACTCTTTGGTGGGATACCCACTAGTGATTTTCTATATGTACATAATTCGTGTTCTCTCTTTCGTATAACGCTGGATAAACGTGCAAGGCTATTGCGGAGCGAATTGCTGAGTTTACTACGCCAGCCTCTAACATTCGGATATGCAACGATACAGTGTTAGGCCCTTTATTGTTATCCATATATCCTAATGATCTTCCAGTGAACTGGCAGAAAGGTCCAGTGTGTGCCTGTACTAGTAATAAAATGCATTCCGTAAATCATAAAAAGTCGAAATGTGTGGTTTTTTAATACAAGCAATCTTCGGAAAGTATTTGATGATCACACGAAGAATCTGCCACAAGCTTATCCATATATGCGGAGTTCGGAAATGCCGATGAAGGCCTTCAAGCCAAGACTACTTCCAATTGCGCAGCCGTTGGAGAAAGATTTTTGACTTTGCGAGAGACTTTATGAGTGCCTGCCTGATTCGAACACGAGAATAAAAGTTGATCAGTTGGCTACCGAAACTGATGCTAACGGTGGGGGATATCGCTGCCAGTGTACAACTTCTAATGAGATTCCTAAGAATACCAGCACCTTTAAACACCCCAATTGGAATCCACCTCTTGATAAATCTGCAGTTTGTTTCTCTAAAATCGTATTAGACTTCTTGCGTGCTACAAGGGGTTCTGCAGAAAATATTCAACAGCAACTCGACCACTGGGTTACATTTTTAACATTTCTCAATAGATGCTAATGATCTACATAATTATCAGTCTTGTCAGTATGTGAACTGCATTTACTTGCAAATGACGTCCAAATATACGATGCCAAAATGCTTTTCATGACTGAGAAATGGACAATAGAAAATGCTTTGTGAATGAATCCTAAAATATTGATCTACATTCTAGTGCAATACGACGATTATCCTGTGTGCAATCAGCGTGCAGAATCATATGCAGAAAAACTTAAATTTTAAGTTTCTGGCCTATGACCCGTTTAGCCTTATCAAGACCCAATGGTCATGCTGTGATGCTGTGAGCGAAATAATTGAAAAAATAGTCATCCTTGGACATTAGTATGACGTCCATCAAAAAGAATTGCCATGATCACCTCTTGCTAAAAAATGTGTGTTTGCGTTGTTTCCTACACAATTTAAAAATCGGTCATAGAGAGGCTCGAAAGTTGGTCGGAAGTTGTTTTAAAAATTAGGAAAACCAGCTTCCAATACGGATCGCACTTTACTCAACTCAAAAAATCACTCAACACATTTTTTGACCACCCAAAATATGGAATCAAAGTGTAATCTGCCTTGCAGATATTTTCTCACATCTAATGGGATCTTTTTTTTCCAGTTATAAACAAAATTGAGTGGTCAACGTTTCTTCGACGCCAAAAGACGCTAATGAGGACTTGTTTTAGAGATACTTCCGCAACAGTGCTGTGAAAAACTCTTCAATAATTTGCATTGGGCGGTAAGAAAAGGGATTAATTCGACCCAAACTAAAATATTGAATAGTGACTCGTATTTCGTAACTTCACCTCAAAAACGAAAAAAAAAATGTTTTTTTCTACAAAATAATTATCTGGTCTTAATATTTTCCAAACTGTATATATCCATTAGCTTTTCAGAAAATGTACTGTATAAATACAAAATTAAAATATCAGTTAATATGTTTAAATTTTTGAAATCGGAAGCTCATTAGCCGCCGCATTTGCATTGTAAGAATCTTACAATTTGAGAAAACCGGAGCACACATTTTTACGATTGGACTTGCGATTTGCGATAGCCGGAGCATGGCTGTATATTTATTTTTCAAATGTCGCACACCGCATAAGTCTACATACCTATACCCGATGCTCAAAGACTACAGGAGGATAATAAATTCGTGTAAATGAAACACACAAAAAAGTGTCCTATTTTTTAAAGATGATTTACAAGAGTGGGCAAAAAATTAGAATCTGATGCAGACCAGGGTCTTGCTGTCGAGCGCACTCAAATCATTCGCTACCCTAATAGATAGGTAAATGCTTATCACAAGGCGACATTATAAGTTCACATTTAAGACTACATTTAAGGCACTATTTGAAAAAATCAACTATATTCCATGGCGAGATTTGGTTTGTTCATACATATGTTTTCTTTTTTACCTCCTGACCTGGTTTCCGTCTGCAAATCCTCGGATATTAGCCAGTTTCTTGGCTTCGACACATTTGACTGAAGTGTACTCTGGCTTGAACAGTGTTTTCTGAACGTAGCATCCTTAGGAGATGGTTTGTGTTCATCTCCAACTGTGTTTTCTGTGTTTTCTGTATTTTCCGAAATAGAGATATCAGTTATATCAATATCTACAGTTTCGTCGTCACTGGTGCAGTTATCGGTATAACTTTCGCCTGAACTATTGGAATTTACGAGGATGGAATTTGTGGTTTCCGATTGTTTTTGAATTCGCACGCCTGTCATTGAGGTAAACAAGTCATGAACGCGGTTGTTGGTTAAATTATATTCAAAAGATTTGGTTACAAATTGTGCCAATTTCTCCATAGCTGTGGAGTAGCACCGGCTCGTGCAAACGCTGTTAGTCACTGATTTTAGAGTCTGTATATATTTTATATGGCCTAGCTTAAGTTGCTGTATCGAAACTAAGTTTCCGACTATTTTACAAGCAACGCCAATAGCTTTTGGAGTGCCTAATCACAATAGCATGAAACTCCACCTCGCTCTTTACGTCTGCGCATGTCATTAGGTTACTCCTTAGCCCGTCATTCGGATTACATTACGAGAAAGTTATGAGTGCTATTAACCTGTAAATAATACAACTTTTTCTCCTAAACCTAAATAAATGTACACGTATTTTAGTTACACAGTAGTCATGATTTATTATTTAGAATTTGTTTACGCCATAATTGTTACTCTAGGATCTATGAGCTTAAATATACACACCTCAATGCAAATTGAAAATTGCTCTCTCTTTATCGCGAACACTTACAATTCAACCCCCAGTACAATGTACCTACGACTCGTAACACTAGCGAGCCCTGCCCTGGCGATATTTTAAGTTGCTCCCATTGGTCTGCACATCATCCCCTGTGTTTTCAAAGTGGTTGCACCCCGGGCGATTTGAGCACACTTTACTATTATTGGTTATGGCCGTTCCAAAATAAAACCAGTTTATCCATTAGGCGGCAACGAAACGAGTAATCAATTAAAGTAAAATTTCAAATGTGGGAGGAGTTTTGGCTTATAGGCTTTAAAATGTGATAATCCGTTTGGAAGTCGTAAAAGGAAATAGTCTTTTCCACAAAAAGGTGCGTACTGTAATTGAAGCAAATGTTCAAATATGTGAAAATTCTTTTAAAAACTTTCAAAATGGGTTAATTATAATTTTTTAATTTATTTGCAATAATTTTGTATTTTCTTAATTGTTGTAACCCATAATTCTTTTAGAAAATTCTAAAACCGCTTAGGCGCCATTTCCCGAGTAATTTTATTTATAACCAACAGCCCTGATATCCAAAATATTTATAGATGATGGGTAAAAGATATTTACATATGTCTGCTCTTTCGTTTAATTTAAGATTCTTTTCATTCAATGGTATCGAAAATATTGGTTATATTTTTAGTTTCGTAACCGAAAAAATCATGCCCTACCAAAGCCGCTCAGAAGAATTACATTTACTAGTAGACTTTGCATATCCACCAAAATTTGTAATTCTATTTGTATTCATAATAATCATTAGTTTTTTGAAGTTTTGTTGGCCTTTGCTGTTGTTTTAATTTTATGTATAATTGCAAATTTAAATTAAATTCCGATCCATGAGAATTGACTCTCATTTCTCACTCAGTTACACGCTGAATCCAAAAAAGGAGACAAGAGTTAAGAAAATTATACACTTTCCAAGATATTGGTGCTTTTTTATATTTTCAATTATTTTTTTTAAGTTATTCTACTTGAATGTAACTATCTTCCATTCCGAATTTAATAAATAAAATCTCCCTGAATAGTGAGAAGTAACTCTAACTTTATATTATTTAATCCGGGGATACGAATTGTCGAAACGTATCAACTTGGCATTAACTTCTTAGAATTGGAAAGTGGCCGAAAATTAGTTGTAGGAAGTTACAGATTACGCTTATCATTGAATGTTGAACCTAATCAGGTAGGCTCCTATTTTCACTTACTTTTGCGGACTAAGTTTTCAGCCAAAACGTTTCGATTTCGTTTTAAGGGTCTCCAGTTTCCACAAATGTTTGCTATCGATGTGTTTCATTTTCTCATCGTTTCTGGCAAGCAAAAACAGCTGACCTGGTTGCTTCGCAAATATAAAACGTGAATAAAATGGCATTCTAATTTAAATTGCTTGTTCTAGAGCAAAAGGACGACAGAAAGTCCGCGATTTAAGAAGATCAAGACATTTTAGATTCAACACCTGTTTATAGAACATGTCTGACGAGCTGTGAGTAACAACATGCATATTGAAAATGAAACTGCTCATGGTCGAAAGATCGATTTTTAGCACCTACATTTTGATTTAAATATGACGGAAAACAGCATGCTACAAGCACGGTCTGTGCGTTATGCGCAAAAATGTTTCTTGCCAACGTTCCGATAACCAAATTGGACTGCGTCAGCTGTTAGGACGAAAAAAAAAAGTGTTGTGGCCCTGACCAATTATTTACGACCCAAATTTAAGGTTTTGTTAAGCATATATGATTTTTAAAGAAGGCACAAGCTAAATTTTCCTGGTAATACTGTCAAATTAATGATAATGCATCAATAGGTAATCTATCTATTTTACCTTTGCAATTAAGATTCGTTTTGGTACCGTGTGGGTACCCAGCCTATTCGCATGGTCGCATTTGAGCCAATTTCCTTGTGTTGCGTCAGGACAGAGGTCGTGGAAAAAAAATCGCTGCAGAGGAGGTGGAGTCATTGTGGCCGTTTCACGCACCCTGGATGACGACTCTATTTTGTATCAGATTGGTATGTCGGTGGCGTGCCGGAGCGTCAGAGACCGGCTCCGTACGAACCGTAAGCCCACACGGAGCGGCAGCAACCTACGGGCCATATTATTATATTATATCATCGGTTTACTATTCTTTATCTTTATTGTATGATAAAAAGAGTGTCCGCCCATGTCCCAGTTGGACGGAGATTCGACCTTTCGGCAGCAGTTGACACCCGAGCGACCACATTCCCAGCAGAACAGTTTCTGTCGTTTGGGACATGAGCTGCTGAAATGCACTTCCTCTCCACATTTCCGGTAGGACCGTTGTTCATCCACTGGTCGGTTTTTTTTCCTGGTTTATCACCCGGCTTGCATCAGCGGGAGCTTCGTGGTGTCATTGATCCTTTCGATAAGAACGACGACGCTCGTGGTAGGTTAGTTAGTTGTGCGAGGGGAATCGTGGTTCCGGACAGTCACAGCTCATCGAGCTGGTCCCGCCCGATGAACTCGAATGGGTCCGTGTGGCCACCGAACATTAGTCCAAACTTGGGCTGTGTGGGGCTGACACAGCCCTTTTCCTGGTGTCTATTGCTTGCCAGTAAATGCGATGATGCCGCTTTTCTCGGCGCGTGGGTAGTACGCGCCGTCGAAGGGTCAAAAGTTATGATGCTGGCTGTCTGCCGTTTGCTCCCGATGGCTGCCTGCATAGTTGCTTGCGCGAGGTAGATTTGGATACCCGCTGGTGGTCCCAGGGGGTTCTGAGGATGCGTTCTCCTTTGCAGACTTTGAGGATATATGACCTTATTGGTCAGACCTACGGGGCACTATTTTACTTCCACTACTCACTGCTCCTGCTCCTCGCTCACTTCCGCTTCTCCTCAACTTCACGGCACTATATTTATACAGGAGGGTAAGAATTGAACCCACAGCTTTCCGCGTACGGTGCCGACGACTGTCTCAGAAAGATAGGGAGGAAGGGATTAGGACAAGGCATGTTTAGCGGGAGAACAGGTGTATGCTGCTGATTATGATTTCTTTATTCGTATTTTTCCCTGCAAGAGAGGCCGGCTTATCCCTATCCTTCGTGGCTACAATTCGCTTGGTTGGATAAGAGCGAGCGCTAACAGTACGTCATAGCTGGACCGTAGTGGATAAGCCTACACAAAGTAGCTAAACTCTTAGTGCAGGTATTTATAATTTAAGCTTAAATTGAAAACAGGATCAATGAAATCGTGGCAGGTATTTTATTATATACAGCTATAACTGTTTTGTTTGACAATAAAGACTACATCTAATTGGGAAACTGAACTTCTCCTTTCAGCATAACAACTCCAGAGGGATTCACTTTTACTTTTATCTTAGTATTAGGGTATAAGACGCCATAGTCCACATTCTCATAGAGGTCCTAAAAAAAAATTATTTAAATGTTTAAAATTTAAATACAATGTTAATCTTACAATAAAAATACAATCTAGATAAAGTCGTTCGGTATTATAAAAATGTTCCCAATTCATTAGACATTATAAAGGTTTGCTCAGAATATCTAGAAGATCTCTCTATTATAAAAAATAGTTTTAGGTCGTTGTCGCCCTTCGTAATCTCAAGAGAGACTTTGGTAGACTCTTTTCAACATATCGATCAAGTCTAGAACTCATGGACCTTCTTGCATTGCTCTATCGCAGAATATGATTATCATAAATTCCTAAACTCTTTTGGGACACATTGACCTTGCGGTTCCAACCAGATCTATGTACCTGCACTTTCCGGACTATCCGATTACTTTTCTGTAGGTCAAACTAAGCTCTACGCTTTTTTTCTTAGCGTGTTTACCTTTAATGTAATGTTACTATCTTAGTCCATAAATAAATATTTGAGTAAAAGGACTAAAATAAAAAAATGAAGTCATGTATAATGTTGACTTACCTCTACTCGATAGCCATTGAAATTGATAAGTCCTAATTCTTTTAAGGTAACCGATATATCTGATGGCGTACCGTCAGATCTTCTATTGATAAAAGCGATGGCATAGGAGTAGAAGTTTTCATAGAGTGGACCGATGGGCTTTGACCAAATTTCAATTCCTTTATGTTTGTAAATTCTTCGTCCTTGAATGCCCAGTGGATCCTGGTCCACAGCAATTATTTTTCGATTTTGCAAAATACGCTTAAACTGTGGCCGAATAGTTCTCAAGTCCACAGACATTAAAAGTGGAGCAGCCAAAATAGACCAGATTGCGAATTGTGTTTTTGCTTGCTCATAGCTTAGTCCAAAGTTTCCAATAATCAACTGCAATGAAAGTCAACGGTTATGAAGCTATTAGGTATAAATTGTGAATTGTATTCCTGCAATTATTTGTTGTTAATAATGGGTAATAGTAATGTAATGGCTAAAGTGATTTAAAATAACATTTAATTAATGTACTTTACCATGTCTGGATCATTCCAATGTCCAGGTCCCGCGTTTGGTGCTATTAAGTCTTGATTATTTCCGTAATAGTCAATTATATTTTCGACAGACGTCCAAGAATCTTGAATGTCGTCATAATTCCTCCAAAGGTTGCAGTATGTTTTTACTGCAGAGAAATTTGGTTGAATTCCGGCATATATTTGATAAACAGGCCAGCTACACGAATATACCATCGGTTTTCCAGTACTATTCAGTAGTTTTCCGAATGTGGAATAGCCTAAATCCATTTCAAGTGGCAAAGAATAGCAACCATCCAATTTAACATAGTCAACGTTCCATTCCGCAAACTGAAACGCATCTTCTTGTTCATACCCAATGATACCTGGGTATCCAGCGCACGTAAAGTTGCCATAATCCTCATAGATTCCAAATTTTAGTCCCCTTGAATGAATCTAAATAACATAAAAGGTACAAAAAGTCTTTAAATTTCTTCTGTTCACTTATCTAGCCTAAAAATCAAAAGGTTCCACTGAGAGTGAGCATTATCAAAATCAATTTATATAGCCTACCGGAATCTGCAGAGGTATATGTGACTGTCTAGATCAGGAATCACTAATAATAGTTGGGAAAAGTGTCCTAGTCGTATGAAAACCAAGCAATGATGGTGATAGAAGGGATCAGTTGAAAGAGATTCACAAATTCAGAGAGTGACAGAACAAAGGCCCGATATGATCTAAAGGTGGACACTGAAGGGTTTCAAGATAACGTTTTGGTACTGTTTAAGCTATGAAACGAAGCAAAGATGTGGTATATCGCATTCAAAAGAAAGACATTCGAAGACCGAATAGGTTGTTTCGAGGACTAGGAACTTAACTGGGACGATCAAACTTAGGTGGAGAAGAGTGTAAGAGCAATATCATTCGATGATAGTCGTATAGAAATGGCACCGGACTTGGAAGACTTATCCTTCCCACTATCTACGAAGGCGTAGACAAGAGACACTCTTGAGAATGTTCCACAATCGATGTTAGTCAGAGCATCGAAATCTCCTATCACGAGAGGTTATAGAACTGATAAGCTGTTTTCTAATTATAAGAAGTTGGAACTCGATAACATTAGCAATAATATTTTAATCTGCTTACGTAAGCGGAGCACTTCCAGTGTTAGAGGGGCTTATTAACCACGATGGGGGGATATAGGTTTCTTCGAGATACTCGCTCGTCGCCGGCTCACTGGGATGATGAAAAAACGGTTACGGCCATGATTCGTCAGTTCAGCCTGCCGACCTTATATCACTCTGTCTTCTGCTGCAACGCGGTGGCCAGAGTTGCTTGTTTGCCTCAAAAAAAAAACGTAGATAAAGATATAATTAGCGAAGAAGAGGCAATGGATAGGATATATGACGAGAAGCTACGTCTTATTAGGTCGGATCTGACAAAATTCTGCGTGGTGCTGCTAGAGATTTTAAAAGTCATGAGGAATTCGAAGAGATCAAAAAATTACTTCATGAACACTGTATTGCTCCTTAATCTTCGGATTCCGACTAAGCTTCCGCTCAAGATTCTCGAATCGCTTGCAAAAACGCCTCGCCTAACAGGCTTTCATCACACTTCGTCGGCAGCTGAAGGGAATAAGTCCCCGAAGGCAGTCCACTATTGTGACGAAGTTCTTCCACGGACACCCTTGATATTGGCTCGAAGATATGTTCTACTTCCCATACGTGTGGAGCCCATGCACTGGTCAACAGGGGCAACGCTCCAACATTCAATACTTAACGAGCTGCAAGGTCTCTTATCCTTGGACCTTCAACGGCCCTTATGCACGTTGTTTTCACCGAAATGCGAAATTTTACTGACCGAATACCCTTCTGTTGAGAAGCTGACGCTCCAATGGAACTGCAGCCAACGACCTAATTTGCTCTACAAAACGAGAAGTAACAAATTGATCTTGGGAACCAGAGTCCAAGAGATCTCGGCCTGCCAGAACCTTGATGAGCAAAACAGCTGTTTCTAGAAGCACGATATCGGACGAGATACGAGAGAACTGGACTGCTCTAGGCGAAGCTACGACCATCGGGCTAGGATGGGCATTGCTGGGGTTAACAACAGCAGATTGATCCATTGGTTGGGCAGAGTTAGTAAATACGGGTACTGGCATATAATGAAGCGGCGTATGGTACTTTGAGTGGCAAGTACAACAGCAACCTGATCGACAATCTCGCAAGCAGTTAATGCACAGCGACATTCGCTAGGCGAAATGTCAAGGCGCTTACATTGGGGAATCAAATGTTTTTGGGCACGTCATGCTCACAAAAACCGAAGTCCGCCGTATGTACTCACAGTTCTTCCCGTCTTGAGAACCTGACCAGAATGCGCCTTCATGGAATGATCAATGGTTTCAAGGTTACGACATCTTTGTTTCAGAAAGGTAGACAGTTTCTCTCAGGATGGAAGATCGTTAGTCGATAAGACTTCTTCCCATTTAGATTGAGTCGCCCTGTTCATATTGCAATTTCCTCTTTGCTTGTCAGCGCTTCCAACGCGCGAAGATTTGCGGTGACGCTGTCCGTAAATGCAAGCTGCCTGTGAAGGTTAGCTGCGGGTTGGCTACCGATGAATCTCTACGCGCCAACCCAAATATCTTTCTAATGTGTGCCTGAGAATTTCGAACGCTGGCCCATCTCCAACCAACTGACGGTGTTCAATGCCGCTCTGCTGATAGAAGTCAGCTCAGCTCGAAATGTACTTGCCCGAAGATCAGGTGCGTAGCTTTGCTACATGGCGCACGCTGTTGCATTCATTCTGTGTTCAATTGGGTCGTTTATAAGGTCAATGTGTTCTGTTCTCTTTACTACAGAGAGATTCTATAGAGAAGAAATTGTGACGAACCTTTCTTGATTAATAAATTTCAAGACTGATTTAGATCTTTGATTCGCCAACGGAAAATTTATAGAGGAAGACTCAAGATAAAACTTTGAAGGTATATTGTGGCCAAAATATGACTAGTACTTACATAATCCGATAAAGCTTTTATTCCATTTGGGAACCTTTGGCGATCAGCTAATAATTTTCCATCGTGACTGCGGTGTTTTTCTAACCAGCAATCATCTATGTTAATAAATTCGTAACCAGCAGATGCATATCCATCCGCGACAACTAGATCAGTCATGGTTTGGAAAAGTTTTTCACTAAAAAATAATGAATCCATTAAACAGTTTTTAAAATTTAAAATAAAATACAAAATTTAAATAAAAAGGCCGATCGGGATCGATTTAGTACTGTCCAATTTATTGTTTTAAGTATGCGAAATATGTAGGTGTGTATGCAAGAGTAAAGTGGTAGCTGGAACTATTCTTTTTAACATTAACATTATTCCCTCATTACTTTAGAAAGAAAAGTTCATTATACATACATGGATAAAGAAGTCATCAAATTCTTTTATTTACGCACCTTATGCAATTCTCAGGGTCGTTAACACAATCCGTGTTACATCGAAATCTTTCCCACGAAAGCCATCCCATTGGTGGAGTTTTAGCAAGGCCATTATCTAGGCCGTAGCACGATGTACTGATCAAGATAAGAATCCAAAGAGCAGCTAACATCGCTAAAATCTAAATGTGAAATAAAATTGTATTATACAAATTAAATGCATGTATAAAATTATTATACAAATTACTTTTTTTTAATATTAATTCAATTTGTCCATATCCATCGGGTAATCCTTTTATCTGTCTTATGAAATTATTTATTTATACCTGATACTCAAATGATTTAGGTATATATTAGTATTGTGGTGGATGCCGATGTGTGTAACACCCAGAAAGAAGCGTTTCCTACCTCTTAAAGTATATATATATATTTGATCAGCATCAGAAGCCAAGTCTGTCCGTTTTCACGTCTGTCCGTCCCGACGAACGCCTAGATCTCAGAGACTATAAGAGCTAAAGCCAAGGTAGATTTATATTCAGACTTCTGTGTTATCACTCTGTTACAAGTTTATTTTAAAAATTCGCTCTGCCTCGCAAAGGACGAAAATCTGTGGTATTTACAGTTTTGAAGATACGAGAAAACCGAATATGCAGAATCAAGGTAAATGACCATATCTACCAGATCGCAGAACCTGGCTTTATTTATTGTCATAAGGTGAAAAGAGGATAGGCAAAGTGCAAGAATTAACAGAACATAACTAGCGGTCGTTTTTATGTTTACGGCAAGTGCAAGCAAAATTGAGAGAGATCGCGGAGAGATCACCCCGCCCCCCTTCTTTTTACGACCAGCGATACCAAAAGACTGAGAGAGAGGAAGCATGCGGCGGTCGACCTATGCAGCTCCTATTGAATGACCAGACTTCACTCAAACAATTATTGAGCTCTTAAGTTAAAATGTCATTCCCTTCTTAACTGGTTTTTGAACGGATCGTTCATATGGCAACTATATAATAGGTGATATTATTGAACCACATATAATTGCATTAAATACACATTTTAATACCTTTTCCTTAATGAAAAAAAAAGTTTTATTTTTTATTTTTTTATTTTATATCCTTTTGATTCTTGATAAAAGTTCTTTACCAACTATATACAAAAATCGCATACAAATTGCCCAATCTCAGCGTTTCATTTACCCAAGATATTTGTTTCCCCTTTGAATAAGCGTAACATTAAATCTAAAAGTAATTGGCATTTCTGCCACTGCACTGCGGTGCAGCTATGCTTTTCCCGTAAGCCTATCTCTTCTTTTAAATAATAGAGCTAGTAAAGTGTAGTGTCACCGACCATGGTCAAGAATATATGAACTTTCTGGGATCGGAAATATTTCCTTCCATACATTACAAAATCTGAATAATTTTATAACAACTCCTTCAAGGGTATACAAGCTTTTTAACTATGAACAGTTGGGTTGCAATCATCAGAAGGATTAGTTTATAATATGTTCCAAAAATGCCATATAAAGATCGATTTATTTGGAAATTTATGTGAGTACCACAAATATATTAATGTGTGCGTACCTAGAGTAACTTTTAAGTACTCTCAGAATAATTGTATTCTTTGTCATTCAACTCTAAGTACACCTTTACGTACACAACTAAAAATGCTTGGCAATCAATGTATAGTACACAGCAATGATTTCTATACGTGAGTAAATTTACAATTCAACAGCTAATATTGATTTATAAAGCAGACTCCGAATGTAAAAGAGAGTCCTGCCTTCAATCAATTCAGAGTCGACTGGTAGAACGGCTATCTTTAGAACAGAACTCTTGACCTTGCCCTTGACCTTACTCTTCACTTTTTCGGTGACAAGTTTTCTTTTCCAAGTTTTTCGCCTCTTGAAGCCCACCCCCAGATATGACATTTCTCATGTTGAAATCTATTGGAGAATAATGTTAATCTATTGCCTTCAGCTTCTAGTTTTCCACAATAACGTGCAATATTTTAGGCTGAATACTTGCGTCAGGCTGGAAAAAGTTATTGAGATGTGATTTTTTACGAGCTGCTGTCGAGCTTTTACATCATTCCACATAGCATTCAATCGTTCAGCATATCAATCCGGAAAAGTCCGTATAGGGTAGATCTCCTAAGCGCGGTTAGCTCGAAAAGCATTGAATCGCTGACTACTTCAAGGTGGCTCGCCTTTGTCGCCTTGTATACGAACACGGCAATGTATCCCTTATGCCATTTTTGACTACTATTCTTTGAACATCTGATGATCATCAGATTCATGTATTTATTTTTTGGAAAACTTCGCATTATTTGCTCTGCTATATTTTGTCGAATTTTCAAATTTTACGTGTCTCCATTAAATTTCTTGGACGTTTCGTTTGGTAAAGTTTTTTTTGTAAAGTTTTTTTCAGAGGTTGGGGTCCTTTTTTTCCATTACTTAATTATCTTACATACGATAATGAAAGATCAAAGATATATGAAAGATGAAAGATACAGCTATAAATATAACCAAAACGTTTTGTAGCTTCAACTCACTGTCTGGGCAGAATTAAGCTTTCAAATTCAAAAAGGATAATTTTTTGTTGTATTTTTTCCAAAATTTTGAATTTGAAAGCTCGGGAAACGTAGAAAAAAATTTTGTCTTTCGTTTTAATATTTTTTTTGTATAGATACAGTAATTATGCTTCATTTAAGGTATCGTTTGTAAAAATCTATGGATAAACGGTTAAGCTATAGCCGTTTGTCCAAGCCTCTGAATGCCGGATTTTAACGATAAACTCCGTTAAATTACAAAAATAGACCAGCGCCTATCAGCATCTCGATTAGCTGAGATCTATAAAATTGAAGAGTCAGCCAAAGTTATATTCTACGGTAAATCACCTCCAGCTGCATTAATATCGTAATGCGTATGGTACTCAGGGTGCTAGTGGTGACCTTTGTAGCAACCGCCGTGAATAAAGACCTATAGCTACTGTCCTGAGACTTTATCACGAATTCCAGAGGCTTATCCGAGCTAAGCGATGAGCAAGATATCGAAACGGGCGCATGCCGATGATTTAGTTGAAGATGGCTAGCCAGACGAGACGTTATGAACTCTTTGGACTCAAGCATAAGAAGTCCAATTCATAATTTATGAGAAACCAATGATGTTTCAAAGTTTGATGGGGACATACTAAAATGATCCAAGATCTATGACCTGTTCCCTAGTTTGATTCCTGAAACAAGCATGCCCATATGACGGAAGATTTGGTATCTTAGATATTGCTCCGACATATCGATCTAAGGGAAGATAAGATGTTGAGCGACCTCCGCTTCCCTGATAGCGAAAACTTCTGCCTGGAATATGCTACATCGGTCCGGTAGCTTATATGACAGCCTTATCTCAGGGTCTCTACAGTAAAGGCCGACTTCTACTCCGTTCATCTTGTAGCCGTCTGTATATATGTTGAGGGGCTCAGTTCACTTTCGTTTTTCCAGTCTGCGGGTCCCAAAGATGAGATTGTTTTGATATTGAGGCAAGTGGTGGGTCATGTAATCTGTAGATCTGGTCATGTCCCTGCCTGTCGCTGTGGTGCTGTACTGCCATTCCTGCAGTTATATTGGTACCTTTTACCTCTGGGAAATGAGAATGAGGTCCGGTTTGTGCGCGTTGATACTGAGTCCTACTTCGTCCACCCACTCACATATCTGTCTTAGTGTACGTTGCGCTATGGAGCTGAGGGTGGATGCACATACTCTGGTAATATTTGGACGCTTCCTTTCAAATCTCTTGATAAGGTCGTCGACCAGGGGGTTCGATTCCACAGGGGAGACTCGACAAGACTCGACTCAACCCTGAGGTTTGCCTCTGTGTGCCCCGGACGTGTACATCCGTAACTAGTAGTTCTGTAGTCCTTGGGACTAACAAAGCACTTTCCTGGCTTTGGAAGGAAGACAACTCGCGAGGTTCTTCATTGGATAGGGAAATAGAGTGTACTTAGACATGCCGACGTTCCTCAGCAGCTAGGTCCTGATGCTTTTCGTCATCAGTAACCTCGTTGCTTCCTGGCAAATGAGCTTCCACTAGTGGTGTTAGGGCTTCTACCCGCTGTCCGTTATCCACCTTGAGTTGACTGTGTATGGTGGCCTGTTTTGAAATCAGGTACTTGCTCGATGTTGGAGCCGAAGTTCCTCAACGGGTTAAGTCGTGCGTCGGGTTTTGTATTCCTAGTTGATAATCTCTTCGTTCGCTTTCGGGCCTTTGACGGGGCTAGTAAATCATCGCGCCATTAATTTTGTATTTCAATTTAGTTTCTTGAGGTTTATAATGAGTGTGACTTAGAGAATTGATGTGCATTTGCATTTATTTCTTGAAACCGTTTCATTCCATTCATTCCATTCTTCCTCCCAGCAAGAAAACCATCTATTTTCTCCTCCGGTATATCCCTTATATCTGGGGTCCAAAAAGACGCAAAAATAATCACATATGTTCGAATAACAGCAACTGAGCTCGAAAGAGGACAATATGTGCTATATATGCAATGTCATTATTAGCTTCCATCCGGAGACCTAGTTTTTTGCAAAGTTCTAACGCCTTGCGGGCGAACTATATCTCTCTGTCCTATAGTCTTAATGCAATAAAGGATATAAAGGTATTGAGCTACCTCTCCCTTCACCACTAATTTTTTCTGGTGAAATTTCTATGGAGATACAAAAAAATTAGCCATAAAAAGGGCACAAGCTGAATTGCTATGGTAATGGATTCAAATAAATATTTGTGTTCTGTTGCATTCATTCGTTTTGGTGCATAAAATACCGTTTACTTCTCAGAAGGGGCAGAAAAGTGGAGAGCAGTGCAGGAAGAATCGAATATTCCGAAAAAATATTCCGAACAGAATATTCAGGAAAACCTCAATATTTTGCTTATCCCACATCAAAAACTGCACCTTGTTTAAATAGGCTGTAATAGGCTTATGAAACGAAAAAAACCTCGGTGTTCCACTATTCACTGTTCCAAATCCAAGCAAACCTATCGATGCTATGTTAACGCCCTGCATATTCTTTTATTGTGCTTTTTTATTCATTTTTACAAAATGATAAAAGCAGTACGTAAACCATCGCGTGACGTCCAGATCGGGAAGTTTCCGCCAAAGAGAATTCCTAAAGATGTGTTAATGCGGACACTCGAAATTGCGTCTTCTTCTGTTGATGAATTTTGGCTAAACAAAAACTGCTCATGCTCCCCACCTGCTAATTGTGAACTGTACAATGTCATGAATCGCTCGATCACCTATCAGAAGCTAAGTTTGTCTCGAAATTTCGCAATGGTGCGGGACTGTAAAAACGTGGAAAAAATGCTAACTTCTAACGTTTTTGGCGAGAGTTTACTGAAAAAAGGTTCCTATCCGATATTCTCAGAAGTAAGTGAATGTTTTTAAATGCAATTGAAATTGTATTGTATTGAAATCAATTCCACGGAGCAGTAGAAGCCGGCTTTAGTATTTTCGTGTGATACATTTACTTGTTTAGTTTTGTGTTTTTGTTGGTCTGCTCCCAAATTAAAAAAAATTGCTGGTTTTATTGAGAAATAATGTAGCCCATAAATTATGCTTCCTAAACAAGATATTACAAACATTTAAAATAGACAATTTATTCTTTCAACATTCGCCTGTGAAACAACCAGCTGTCTTGTTTGGGCATGCTTTTAAATTCAACTTTTAATGCCAACTTTTTGAGGACCTATTTAAAAAACGTACACAAAAGTAACGTGTACTGCCAGGCGGGAATCTAAAGGAGCTATAAGGCTGCCAAAAGCTGTATATTTTTGTACAAAGAATAGTACTCGGAACAGTGATTGCTGCCTCCTCCTTTCCCATACAATTAGAGCAAGTTTCTCAGTTAAATCTTTAATGGTTTTTATACCAGGTACTCAACCAGAGCATTGGGGTAAATTATATTTGTGGTGGAAGTGGATTCGTGAACCACTCAGAAGGGAAGTGTTTCCGTCCTCATAAAGTATATATAGTCTTGATCAGCATCAATAGCCGAGGCGGTATAGCAGCCTGTCTGTCCGTCTTCATAAGCGCCTAGATCTCGGAGACTATTAGAGCTAGAGAAGCCAAATTTTGTATGCAGACACCTGTGTTATCACACGGTTACGAGATACGCCGCCGCAAAGATACGAGAAAACTAACGCAGAATCATCGAATGGCCGTATTTATAATTATAATATTATAATAGCCACAAGAAACAAAACAATTAAATTGCAGATGCAAGGCAACAAACGCCTCCCAAGTGTTTACTCATTCTGCACTGTGTTGACTCGATACGTGCAGCTTGAATACAAAAAGCTGGCGAAACACTGACATAGTGGATACACAATACAATACAACAAATAAACTGCACACTTTGAGTTGTTAAAATATATTTACTTTCAGTACGCATCTTTAAATCTAAAATTTGATAAGCCAAGGATGGACAAAAAGGCTGACACCTAAGCGAACGCCTAGCAAAAAAAAAAACAAAAGTTCGAAATTGTTCCAGAAATGATATTTGCGGCATTAATTTGAAAGTATTTGTCCGCAGAAACTAAAAAATACTTTTTAAATTATCTATATTATTTTTGAATAAAGTATTATTATTAATATTTATAAAGTGTTTAAATCTCTACATTTTTGTTTTTCATTATTATTCCGCTTGCGTTACGTACTCCCAGCATAACGTACACTTAATGTTCCAAAAATTTAACATTTTAACGCTCCCTGCCTTTTTGTACATACATATATAAGATCTATTCAATCAATGAACATGTTCTGGGAAAAGACGAAATGGCGATGAAACATTAATTGTGCTGAACTTCCTCAATAAACATCCTCTTCCATTGAAAAGTCCGACGTTTCTCCAGCATAAAGGGAGCTGAAATAAAAAATGTACAGTGTCTTATAAACGTAGTGGAGCGCGTGCCGATAAGTTACAAAGCCGAACTGCCTGCTGGTCATGGTTATCTTCAGTTAATTCCTGATGTCATGTACATCTGCAAGTATTTGCAGCCCAACAGGCAATTTTGCTATCAGCTCTCTGCATTCGCGCTCCCTGAGAGATTAGAACATACTTTACGGCTCGACTTGTAAAAAATACAATACGTTTTAGCTTTTTGTTATAAAAAAAATAATTGAAAGACCACAAACAACCAGGTTCTCCGAATGGGTCAGAACTTAAATCTGGGTTGTAGCTATATATGTCGCATTCTGATAAGTTCACTTCATCGTCAACGGCAGACCACAGCGGCTGGCGCAAGACTTGATACTGATCTCCCGCTAATGCTGATAGATTTGAATGAATGGAGTTCATGACCCATTGCAAAGAGGGCTCCTTGCTGAACTCATGTGACTGAGAATATAGAAGAAATATGACATTATACAGATCAAATAAACAAGATAACTCTAATTTCCTTACCTTCGCATCCGAAAAATCATAGTCTGGCTCAAATGAAGCGTTTAGAGTGGCAATTAAGTAAAACAGAGTCTTGCGTGAAATGGTGTCGCACAGAATGATGCCCTCATCGCCCGAGTGGCTGTTGTTGCGACAAAAATTAGGTGAGAAGTCGGCTAGTGTTTGTGGAGGCGATAGAGCCTGAAGATCGTGCCCATGGGTCTCAGCCGTAAACCGCTTGTATAAAGCCTTGTCTGCTGCAACCATTTTGCTGAATAGACATATGTATATGTAAGTAATGTTTATCTTAATTGTTGCGGGTACATACCAGGAGTAGCTTTCGATGCGTCCAAAGATTGTGATGCCGCTTGTATGGATAGAAAGTGCATTGTTGATGGCCTCAAAACGAGAACTCTCTAGTAGCTTCATGATGATCAAGCAAGCAGTTGAAAATTGTATAACTTGTAGCTCCTATTTAACACTGCTTCAATAACTTATTAGCATATTTAACACAATCCAGCATTGGCTCAAAAAACGATTTAAACAGAGTTCGATCTTATACACTCTTGCGGTATCTTAATGTTTCTTGATTGATATGTCTCCAATATATGTTTTCCCCAGACAGGAGAAGACTTGGATATTCTGAGCATGGTTTCCGGATGTTCTATGTTTATAATTGGCCTTCAAATGTGTTTTTGTTTCTTAATACTTGAGTACGCGTTGGTTAGTAAACACCTTGCAGCTTGGGGCAAATAAACTTTTAATCAATTTTAAGTTTTTTAGTTTAATTATTTTCAGTTTTCTTTGTTATGGATTAATAAATTCACTTGCTTGTTATTTTTATTGGTTGATACCATTTGTGTAATCCACTGATAGAAGAAACATATATTTACATACATATAAATAATCGTACTCGAGGACTACAAATAAATGGCTTTCGAGAAGTTTCTTTTTCTCTTAACACTAAATATATTGACCAAAATCAATACAAAATTAAGTTTTCAATTATATTGGAAATGTTATAACTGTGTTCCTTCAGCAGATACATGGGATATATGTATATATATATATATAATATGTATATCTGTATAACAGTATTTGCAAACAAACTTTTAAATAATCTCATGCAACCTTACAATGCACACAAGTTTATATTTTTAAACGAAGCCAAATTTTGTGATTTTAGTTTTCGAACATTTATATCCACAAAATATTAATTAAAGACGTATTACGTATATGTTCAAACATATATGTATGTATATGAACATACGAATGTCTCTCTACCAACACAAGATTATTTTTAACTAGTTCATAACGGAACAGTTCATAAGTGTGACCGTATTTCAGCATAATTACATCTTTGGCGAGACATCAACTATTATTTTTATTTGTTTTGCTTAGATTATATAGTTGGTTATAAAACTATATTTTACCTGGAACTCAAAGAGTACATACATATATTATAGCCCTATATGTGATACATTTATACATAAATATCGCAATACATATATCGCAATAGCGGAATAGACGCAATGACGCTGAGACGCAGAATGGGCGCTTACGTTGCTAAGAACGACTGCAGAACAAAATATCGAAAAATGTATTTAAAAAAAATGGATTTAGTACCAGAAAACTCCTCCGTGGTACGTTAAATAGATATATTTGTTTTTTTATTTTTATTAATTTGATTATAATATATAATATTAATACACAATGCTGCAAACAAGAGAACAGCAGGCGGCTGGCTGAAATGGAATGAAATGGAGTGCTGCGCTAGAGAACCTGCTGATTGACGTATGGCAGGAGAAAATTGAGGTTAGGACAAACCTCGAAAATATGACCAAAAAATACAGGTAAATATTATTGAGTCTGCCAAATAAAATATTGTGAAACCTACTATTTTTTTGATACTTTGCCGGATTGAACAAAATAAAATTGGACCGAGTGGGGGTGCCCCATCTGCACTTCGATAAGCTGAACTAATTTCTGGGGTGCTACCCTATAAACAACATGGAGCAGAGCACATTGGACAACGGCAGTAAGTTAAATGAAATATATATTTTTTTGGCAATAAATTAAAAAAAGGTGTTCATTGCAGATATTGATGAGTACTTTTCGAAAATTATCGAGATGGACCTGGACGGATCTTGTCGCTCCAGCACCTTGTATGGGCCTCCGGCAAAGAAACAAAAAAGAACGACATTTCGTGGCTGGCAGAGATCGCCCAGGAACGTTTCGAAGAACAAAGGGACCACCACAGAAAGAAGGAAGAGCGCTACGTTAGGCAGGAGAAGATGGTGCAGGACTTAATCAGCACCCAAACCAAATTCCAAAACGACTTCTTAGAAGTTTTAAAAAATAAAAATAAATAAGTTTTTAATTTTCATTACGGTCTACACAATATTTTGCGATTGCAGATCGTATCTGTTGCTGCTATCGGGCTGTTCGCGCTGCTCATTTGTTGCAAGCTCCCAATTTTCATTAATCGCGCTGTTTTACATATTTAATATATTGTGTAAAATACAACAGCCTGTTATTATGGCGGTATTATTTTTGTTGTGGCTATCAAGACCTTTTCCGATAATTCGAAATCTGGCTTTTTAACGGCCAAACGCATTAATGCGCCTATAATAATATCCTATTCCCGCAGTCGGCTATCCACCATCGGTGGGGTCCTATCTGAGGTCGCTACAGATATCGACAGTTGGCACCAAGGGTGCCCTTGGTAGGGCAGCTGCCGTATTTGTTTGGGCAACGCACAGTTTCCACAGGGTCAATAGCTTATGTTATAATAGCACGGATGCAATTGCGCTCAAGTTGTATGCATGTCTTTCGTGGTTGCGCTGGGCAGTACAGCGATCAACGAACCTCTTGTAACGCTCTTATACGGCGGGTTCGTATGCACTTTCCGCTCGGCTTGGATCGCGAAGAATAAACATAATAAAGTATGCTTTTGAATAAAATAAAAAAATGTATACAACAATTTTGCCTTTTTTTATCTCCATGCCATACATCTCCTTCTTCAAAAATTCCGGGACCCAGGAATACCTCATGAGCCTTAATGGGATGTTTGGTAAATTTCTTCAAGAATTGAAATTTCGCCACGTATACAAAGCCACAAAAATCGTGAAACAAAAACTATGCATCCCGTTGAAGATACAATAACATTAAAATAACAAATTTAGACGATATTGTCAAAAGTCACACCAAAAAAGTTTGCAAATGTTTTCATTTTATTCAAAAGCATACATTATTATGTTTACAATTTGTAATGATAAAAATGGAACTTGTTGAAAAATCGCGGCATACATACAGCAAGTATTTACCCTTTTCTCAGTATTCTGATATTTTAACAGGTCTTAACATTATATCGGAGCCTGAGAATAATCTTTAAAAGCATGCAATGAATTTAGACATTAAATATGTATGCTGCTTAAGTCAATTTAAGTCCAGAACTGTCAACAAGTGAGTGCAAGAATAAAAATTTCACGCTTTAAGCGAAAGTTTTGAAAAAATTTGTTCATTTTGAAATTCTGCATTTATTCATAATTTTGATTTAACACCAAATTACAAAAAATTTGAGTTTGCTTCGATGTTGCAGGTGAGACTCATTTGTCTCAGTTTGTTTTCAATCGATTGTATATTCCCATCTACTACCGACAGCACCTCCTCCGTATCTCTTCTGTAGCTTACCCGCTCTTATGGGAGGCGACATCGTATAGTCGGAGGAGCCGTCTTCGATGACCTGGACAGCCTGGCGACCGTGCCGCTGGGGAAACTGGTACTCTTTATTGAGGCCTCGGGATGGTTTAAAAAATCTCCCTGATTAGAGGACACCATCACATGACAAGTATGGGCATCACAATGGGCAGATCTGCCTCCAAGTTATCTCGACCGCGGCCTAGCAGCCCTATATACCTAACCTAACCTATAACAGAATCTCTAAATATGAAAAAGAGAGGTGATTTTACTTCTTTAAAAGCTAGAAAATGCTTAATTAAATTCTGTAAAATTTAATTCATTTTAGTTTTAATTGTGACAATGGCATTGTCATTTTCGTTATGTATTCAAATGAATTATGTTCTTTTAAAAAATGTGGCGCCGCCTAAATCTTAACGCCTGCGGGGCTGCAAATTTCTCTCGACACGGCGTACATTGTACATACGTATGTATATAGAATATGTATATCAAGAGAAACATGGAGATTTCGCAACCCCCAGAATATTTAAGTACTAGTCTTTAAGCTGCTTTGTTTTCAATTGAACGACAAATTAACAGGCAAGCAGGAACGTCGATTCTAACATTAAAGTTGGTATTTTTTGAGAATATCTTCTTAGTTGAACCGCGCTATTAATGTAGGAGTACTTTGTGTAAAGAACAATATAAAGGTTACAAAAGTAAAGTTAAAGTTTTACAAACATGTCCAAAGATAACGTTTCCTAAAACATACCAATAAAATATATTAATATCTAAATCTCTGGGCTCATCCTTGTTTTACATGGTATAATGGAAGAACCAAAAAGCCGTTAATTGAATATATGTATAAATATCTATTGAGATGTTTTAGACGGACTAAAGCAAAATTTTCGTTTCCGATTAAATTCAATATTGTCACGACCTTCAAAGTTTTCTATTCCTTAGCTATGAGTCCGTGAATCGTTAATACTAATTTATTTACATATTCTATTATTACTTTTTACTCGGCTGGAACCATATTTTGATCTATGTCAGGTTTTGTGTCATCCGGATCCAAGCTTAAACACTCTGCAAAATAATGCTCCATCGATGAATATACATGCTCAAGTACTCCATTTAAGTCGTGACCTTCATCAGCATAAGTCTGAAATGTATATGTATTTTAGGAAAAAACAATCTTTTGTATAATACCAGTAATGTGTTACAAATCTCACCTGGTACCGATACAGAATATTTGCGTCTGTTAATGATTTAGCTAGCTGCACTCCATGCACATATGGAGCGGTTGAGTCGGCCAAGCCGTGAATCAAAAAAAAAGAGTTTGATTTTATGAGACGAGCACGCTGCGTTGCATCGGCTTCAACGTATCCTTTATAGTTTTCAGCAGGCAGTCCCAGAACACGCTCGGTAAACGCCGAATCTAATTGGAGAATATTTTATAGTTTCTTGGCCTGTGTAGTTTGGTTTTTCTTACTGTAATAAAGCCAATCTGCAATAGGGGATACCGAAACTCCACACTTAAACACATCCTGCTGCGTGCCAAGAACCATTGAGGTAACATAGCCCCCATAGCCCCAGCCCCATATACCAACTCGGGTTTCATCTAGGAAACTAATGGTATCTAGCAGGTATCTAAAATGAAAAGAAAAATGTATGTACAGTTTGGAAAGCATGTTTTCATTAGCTACTTACCTTAGGACAGAGATCTGATCTACCACTTCGACTCCTCCCAAATGACGATACAGCGATTTTTTGCTTTGCCCTTTTGCGCCTCTAACATCTAGGCGGACATAAATAACATCATTTCTCGAAGACATATATGTTCCCCAATCTATTCTAAACTTTTCGGAAACTGATACTGAGCCGGGTCGACCATTTCTAAAAAATACAAAAGTTATTATTTTACGCTCGTCTCAATAAGATATAAGATAAGATTAAGATTCCTTTCGGATAATATTCCTTGACCATTTTGTACGTTTTTTTTTAACTTATGGCCTAATACTGATTATCATATGGTTTAATGTAGTTAAAAAGTGTTTTCTCTGAACAGATCGCTCTGTATGGTAGCTATATAAAAAATTAGTACGATTATAGTGTTTCTGATCGTATTGATCTCGACAGAATCTTCTTTTGACGATTATATTGCAATTTTCGGCTGTATCAAAGGTTACATGAATTCAGACAAAAGAACGGACAGATAGACAGGCATGTTTCTGTCGACTTGGATGTTATCGCTGATCAAGAATACATTTTATTTAGGGGGGCGGCAAGTAAGACTCATCCACCCATCATTGGCTTTTTAAAGAAGTTATAATAATTTAAATCCGAACAAAAAACTCACAGAAATTTGGAAAAAACAATTAAATCTTAATACGAAAATAAAATAATATTATGATTATGATCCATGATTAGAATATATTAGTTTCCTTAAATAAAATTTTCAAATTGCATACACTTCGACAACAACAGGAAACGCAGCGTCCCGTAGCTCTTCTCTCCAGCTGGGTGGCAGCAGCAATTGAACCTGAGCTCGGCTTCCATGTGGCAAGGGGATTTCAAATGATCGCTGGATTGGTAACGCGAGTTTTTGGAGTTTCTCTGTATAAAATGGCCGCGTGTCATATAAAATTTTGACTAAACTGTGAGTCTTATGCATGTGAACTCCCGATACTGGCAGTCCAGGACCTTGGCATTCCAAGATGTAGAACTCAATTCCATAGCTTGTTGCCACGCCTAGTGACGGAGTAATAAAGGCGTCAAAATGTGAACAGTTTATATAGTAATACCGACTGCTCCAGAGGGCCTCGCCTAAATCACAAGTAATACATTGTGGCTCGGTTCTGTTGAAGAAAAATGTTGTAAAAGTAAAATAACGCTTCAACAAGGAGCTTTCATACTTTCTTGTATCATCATGTATTGGATCTTTAACAGTATACAAATGTCTTTGACCCGGCTTCTTATCTTGAGTAGCCAAATAGTATACTATATGATTTATCGTATCCCAACACAGTATTTTTATTACCTGAAATTAAGTGTATGAATAAATTACTAAGTTTATTTGGGTACGTGGCTTGTATACCATACCTCATATCTACCATGAGAGATAACAGAAATTCTTTGCTGCGATATTGTTATGTGTTTTATATGCGTAAAATGATCATGCCCAGACTCTTGAATACTCGCGAGTAGTAAAAAGCTGTTGCCATCCGACGAAAAAATCGGGTGAGGAAATATATCTAACCATTCATCTTCGGGAGCACGTTCGGAGTGAATCTTAATATTTTTGTTATACATTAAATTTTTGGTATAATATTTTCACCTAAAATACGTTACTTACTTCTGAACAACTCCAATTTTGTAGTTTAGAACATGTAGTGATCACACTATAGTTTTGAGATCGTCCCATGTAGACCACAGATACCTGGCGATTGCTATCAGATACCCAGCCCGCTGACGTTAGGTAATAGTCCCTTTAGTTAAAATAAATACAGATATTTGTAAATGCTTGAACGAAGATTAGTAAATTTGCAAGCTTACTGTCCATTAAGAGATTGAGGGGGTCTCAATTCAACCTTTTCTATGGAACCAAAGTTGGTAATGTCGACCACCCATAACTGAACTTCTGGATTGACAGTGCCTGGCGTTGGATACCTAACATTTTTGGTTTCTGGAAAGTAACTGCCTGAGGACATGCCGGATCCAGCAAACAAGGCTCCAGACGATAACCACGGATACGTCATCATTCCAACTTGTGTGTCATTAAATACAGCAAACATGAAGTGGGTTCCATCAGCGGACGACCAAATCGCTTCCGGAATTGTAAATATTTCCTCTGTAACGGAAAATATGTAAAATAAATTAATTCCAGTGCCGGTCTTAAGTATTCGCACAGCAACAAATTTTCAATATAATGCTGTTTTAAAAGACGTTTACTCGCGATTTTTAAAAGGAAAATAATCTTATCTGATAAATTATTCAATTTTCGATAAGATTGGCAGTTTATAGGATATTAAACCTTCAAAAATGTATAGTATGAGTGTTGAAATTTGACTTTCGAAAAATAAGGGACATGGTTATTTGTTAGTGCAATTTCAAAGCTTCTATTTTGCCCATACAAAATGTAGGTACTTTAAACGTTCTTTAAACGGATACCCCGTCACTGAATTATCCACTAAAAAGTGCTCAATAATTACCTTGGTAAAGCCAATCAGGAACACCATTATAGATATTATTTTCACATCCTGAAGTCGTTATCCTAATGTCCTCTTCAGTTAAAGGCGATTGTCGTAAGAATATATCATTGTCTGCTACAAATATTATTGTAGTCGTGTTACCGAGCCATGCTGCATATTGAAGTCGCGTTCTTTGCACCTTCAATGAGCCTTTTAATTTGACAGGCATATGGTGATCATTTTCTACATCATAAATTGTGTAAAATGCAGTAAACGACTTCTGAAAAGTCTAAAATCAATTTGTATTTAATTATTATCCTGCCGTTACTATAATTTGAATTGAATTGCTTACTTTCTTTACATTATGCTTAAATAACACATATTTAAGGTCATGTGAGCACTGATATCCACGTACATTCAATTGACGAAGAGTGTGATTTGTTACTAAGATGTTTATTAAGTTCGTTGCTGTATCCAAAATGGCAAGCCCTCCGTCGTCAGCTTGAAATACATACTTTTGAGGTGTTACCCATGACGGCTGTAATCTAGTTGGTGTCAATTCTCCTTGTAAGTATTCATCTAAAATCATTCTGCGGCCTGACCAATATAAAAGCTCATCCACATATCTAATAAAACAAAAACAAAAACCAGTCGAAATAGATTGATACGTAGTTCTAATGACAAATAAATATGAATAAACGTACCCCAATAAATATATTGCAGTAATAATACCAGCTATTACAAAACTAATCACGAGCAATGAAAAGATTATACTTCGCCAGTTATGTCCTTCATCGAGATCAATGTCTTGATCTTTCTGCTTCGGGTCTTGCACCTGCAATGTTTCATCTGGTGGTAATCTCCATGATCCACCACGATCTGCACTAACATTTGTGTGCATTTTTAAAATGTAAAGTCAGATCTTGAATGACGGTGTTTTAGAAACGCGATTTTGGGCAGGGAAGACTTCAGAAATACAGATCTGTTAATTACGACATATACAACCCGAAAGTTTATATTATTCAACGACTTACTACTTAGTTGTCTATATTTACAATTGCCATTAATAAAAGGTTTTTGTCACCACCATTTGTTTGAACACGAATGGGCAGAACAAATTACTGAAAGACAAAGGAAAAGTATAAAGGATATTAAAAAATGACATATGCATGTGTTATTTCTTTGGATAGTCTAATATAGCTTAAACAGTTAAAGCAAATAAATTTATTAACCTTTAAATAAATCGTTAAATATTTTACAAATTATAATTGAAACAGCGAGCGAATCACAGATCTCAATGCAGAAAGCCGGGTGAAACGGCTTGGCCAACGGCCAAGGTGCAGCGCCTATCAAAGCCGGCACTGTAACCTACAGAGAAGAGAATGGCTGGGTCCAGAAACGGCACAGCGTCGGGAAGCTGTCCCTGTTCAAAGAAGCTTGTGGTACGACTTCAGCGAATGAAGGAGATGCCTCAGAGATAAACGACTCTGCCGTCGGGTGCCACACCGTCCACATGCACACCACTGGGACGGACGCTACCCTAACGACTGGTGGGAGAGATCCAGGTAATGAACTGATGGTCTAAATGGTCGAGTATACAATGGAGGTAGTTCCCGTCCGTGTGCACCGCCAACTAAAGGTGAAAACACTCGGAGAGAATTTCTATTGCGAAATTACGGAACCTGCCCGAAATCTCAGCCAAGGCTCGAGGGCGGACGCAGGACAGTCGGGACGAGACCGGGCAACCGGGCATTTTCTCATAGAGTAAAAGCAGTGAACCGCACCTCCCAAAACTCCTGTGCTCCATGGTTCCTACCCAGAACACGCACACAATCACAGACCAATAGTCGAGGTGCGCTTTCTGCGACCTACCGTGAGGCAGGCAATATTCCGAAGGCCCCCTAGACCCACTAGATCTCTGAACGCGTTCGAGTACAGTTGTGTGTTCTCTCACAAACGTCGATCGACCTAACTTTAGCTTGCCAATTTCGAACACAATCTCTGCAGTCTACCGTGACGTGCCCGATGTACGCACTGTGGTCTGTACCGAGACATACGGATGGGGAACAATCGGAGTCCGTAAAGCACATTGTGCTATCTGTGAACGTACAATGTTCCAATCCTCTTGGTTAAAACGGAGGGCAGAGATAATTCTTTAGAAGATGTGGAGAAGCAAGTTGAACTATAATGAGAGCTTGCCGCAGATGTAGAGAGGGTGGACACAATATTGGGATGTTTGCAAAGGTCGACCGACCCGAGTTCAAATAGGGCAAGGAAGTACAGAGCTTTAAAAAAAATAAGTATTTGTAAAAAAAATAGAGGAATCTCCTCCCTTTGGAACATGGGAGACTCCACTTTTGGATATTTAAAAATTTAATTAGAATTCGATCAACTTAACAAAAAGTTTCTTGCCTGTGTTAACTGTGATTTTGAGTATATTTTTCCAGGAATCCCTTCATGTTTATTGCTTTCAAAGAAATATCCGCGAAATCTAAACCATCATGATACAGTTGTAGAATTCATCCTAAAAGGAATAATAAAAAAATTGAGTGATTAGTAAAAAATAAATAGTAATCGTTTTATGAAATCATTTTAAAGTTTCCTTGTATGGAAGCCATATTTATTACATTGCGAAGGTTTTTGTATTTGTAAATTAGCTATACCACATTTTTCAAACAAATTCAGAACTATTTTATGGCCGTTTAGATACAACACATGTTAAATTTTGGTTTGGTTTTGTGAGGAATCGTTCGCGACTCTCACCACTTATTGAGAGATCGACTGAGGTTCTGGTAAGCCGGGCTGACGTTGTGAGTGTTAGGGCCTATTAGCCAGCGCACACTGGTCGAAATGGCTTAGTAAAAATAGAAAAAATCAATTTCAAGAAGATGCACACTAATCTCATAGATACAAACAAATCTCACAGATCAAAACGTATCTCACATTTTGCTTAGTTAATTAGCAAGTGACACGGGGGTTGCCGTGGCATCGGGCACCGTGGAACCTCGCGCGGAAATGGGCAAAAAGGGCTGTCGCAGGCTAAGAGACGCAGTATGTGCATAAAAACTTTGATGTTTCATAACTCGAAAACTAATCCGATTTCCTTTAAAATTGTCTTTTTGAAATTACTAGATAATTTTCATATATATTCACGTTTTGGTTTTGGCCAACTAATTTCGGCTAAGGCCCATTGTGCGTGGAATATTCTGCATTTGTTTACAAAAAGGATTTCCAATGATTTTCCAATGATTTTGATTAGCTGCAAAGGCAAAGCAAATGAGCTAGAAGATAACAAAACAGAACAAGGAAACGGGAGGAGTGGATATTAGTCCAGTGGCCTTAGATTGGAACAAAACAAGGACTAATATTTTTAAATCCGTCCTCAAATGACGTGATACTTCTACATATATACCTGACAAATAAGGTGTGCATACATATTTACACATGTATGTAGTACATCTGCATATATTACTAAAAAATTACTTGGCGCCGTTCACCTTTTGAGTAAATTTAACTTAATGCAATGGTATATATATTTCGCGTAATTACACACTGTACTTACTTTTAATGTATTTATACGATCTACATACATATGTATATATGTATGTGTAATAAAGTCCAAGTTGAAGTACTCTAGGCGACATTCGCGTAAAACACTGCACAAACACCGTTAACCATAGAGACGAGTACGAAATTTTAAAGTATACATATTTTTAGGAAGACGAAAATCACTTTAATATCCGGAACTTTACGAGTTAAAAATGTATTCTTTAATGAACCATACAAATAAATTGTAATTTTTTAGCTATGCACTGATAAATATTGGAATATACATATATTATGTAAATATGCTTTAATAGTGTAAACTTTTAGGTTGAATTTACATCATTTCCTTTCGTCCATTTTTTAATGTGATGACCTTTTCGTTGTCATCATCATCACAATAATTGTATCCTTGTACACTTATGTATTTACATACGCGTACGTTTTAGTAAAATACATATTTACATGTGATTAACACACTCAGATTGACTTATTTTTGTATCCCTAATTGATGAATGGCCTAAATAACGGTGTATCAAGTGTTGGAAAAATTAAAATATAGTTGACCAGTGATTGCGTGGAATTATAAGTAACCGTAATTTATTTGCACATATGTACATCCATACAGACATGTAAACTGGTATTAGACATCGAAATAGGGGTGCCAAATTGTTTTCTTTTTTTACCGTGTTTTTAATTTGATCTATAGGGATTCTATTATAATTACACATTTAAAATGCACGTATAATACTTTTGTGCTTTATTTTATTTTATACTAAAATAAAAAAGTATACAACGGTCAACTTATTCTGCGAAACATTCTGATTTTCTCTCCTACTAAGAGCATGCTCTTTCACTCGAAGAGGGTGGTTTGCAATGTTACGAACATAGGCACATAAATATATGAAAGTTACTTGTATGCTACCACCCACCATGTGTACAAATTTTAAAACTTTCACTGCCGAATAAAAATCCCGTTTTCTATCTTTTCTATGGTAGCTAGATATATGTAGCTACGCGTGTACATATTTTACAAAGCTATCCGATTTTAAAACACTGATTTATCTATGACTATAAGCTTGGTAAAAGTCGCTGAGATGAACTGGAAGGAAAGCAATGCATACATCCTCCTACATACATATACCGGCGGCAGAATGAGACCATAATTAGCAACACATCAGCTGAATGGATCGAAAAGGTTAAACGGGAAATAAAGGTGATCATGAACGGGGCTTTTATTTATTGGATCTTCTGTAGTAGAAGGCTAACAAATAAAATTCAAAAATCAAATAATAATGTCTTAGCTAAAAATGAGGGCTTAAAAGTTCCAGAGCTCTAATGGTGATTTGCTGAGCTGGAAATCGTTGCGATAATGATAGCTTCATGTGGTAGTGGTGCTATCTCAACTTTTACGGTAGAACTTATACATCTCTGAGAATGTTTTCCTCTAGACCGCACCATTTTGACCCAATGATATTTCTCAGGATCTTACATTGCTGTATGATTCCAATGTTCCATCTGCTCGCGTGCTTCTTTGGGTGCCACAGTCTTTATTGGTTTTCAAGTGGAGCTGTAGGGTAGGACCTTGTAGTTCAAGATCGCTAAATCGTGCGTTAATAATTGAATGGAGCCCATAAGCTTTTAGCTCTAGGTGTATTTTCTTAGATTCGATGTGCTTCGAAAAGTGATATTTCTTCCATAGCGGACGTCAAGGTACGAACTTCGTCAGCTTAGGAAGAGTTGAACGTAAACGTTAAATGTTTGCACTTTTTCATGACCATTTCCGACTGCGACTGGGTGGTCGCGGGTGGCAGGAGCACTTGATATGGTCAGCCTATTCTTCGGCAGCCAAATGGCGACAAGATCCATATTGTCGTCCGCTGTCAGTCCCAGAAGTATCTTGGCGAGCAGGGAAGCACTAGACAATGTAAGCACGACAAAATCAGTGCGGATCTATTGGGTTGCCAACCACCAAGGCATCGAAGAAAATGAGACAGCGGACGGTTTTGGCTATGAAAGACGACCAGACATTTGTGCTTTTCGGTTCTGAACGCACTCACACATTCAATTTTTAAGTTTTTAACACTCTTCGCACCTAATCCCTATTCCCTACGTGGACTTAATCGGCACCCTTCTTGACATCTTCTCTCTTATGAGAGTCAGCTGCGTTCTATTAACATCCACTCTCATGAAAGCCCTAGGACATGCCATGGTATTCTCTTGCCCCATGAACTTATCACTGGCGAGGTCGAGTCGGCTGCCCTCATTAATCCTATTGGAATTTATGTTCCGTCCCTTTTTCTCTGTTGTCATTCCTCTCCGTCATTCTTGCCGTAATTACAATAAATGTTTCCACCTACTTTCCTTTGGCCCTTGTGCTACCACTGGCGCACTGTGAGAAACAGCATGCATATTGAAAATTAAATTACTAAATGTGGCGGGAAACAGCTGTCTTTAACAATGTGTTCTTTTGCGTGCATCATACGAGTACACTCTGAGGTGTGACGCGGACATGTGTGCTGGCTTGAGCAACAATTTATTTCTTGCTAAAGTTCCGATAACCAGATGGGCTGCGTCAGCTGTTTGGTTCTCTGATCAATTATTTCAGAGGCAAATTTAATTGGGCTAAAAATCAACTATTTATAAGGAAGGCAAAACTTCATTATCCCGAAAATGGTGGCAAATTTATGTTAATACATCAATAAGTCAACTATTTTTTTCGTTTTGCAATTAATATTGTTTTTTTTTTGTATAAAAAGCCGTTTACTTTACATTTTGTTGAGGAAAAGGTTTTCGTTTTGACAACGAAGAAATCTTGAAAATCCCGTGAAAACGGGAGAACTTTCAGGCAAGGAGCTTGCCCCTAGTAATAAATATAATACATTCTTAACCAAAGCACAGATGTGGGAGCAATGTAGCTATACGTCACGTGGTACACCTGGTACATAGCTTTTTAAAGCTTTGGTTGAAGCATAATGTTCAAATTCTTGATTTAATCCATTGTATTGTTATTGCCATCAGCTGTTTTAATAAATGGTGTGTTTGAATAGGTATTTCATATCTGTAAAATAATACCATCGTTCCCTAAATATGTACTGTACCCTGTGTGCAGTGGTATAAAATCTACTATTCGATACTTGCAGGTATAAAATACTACATAAAATATCGTATGTTGTTCATCTCTAAAAATACTTCCGTACACAAATAAGTAAATGTTTATGGGCAAAATGAATCGGATTTCCTTCGAGGAAATTTCCATGATCCGAGACCTCGACAGGTAAGACAATCACTTGAAGTTCCATAAGTTTTACTAATAGCTTATATTTCAGTCGATATTTTGGATGTCTTGACTTAGCTGATCCTAAAAATTTGGAAATTAAAGCCATAGTTCAAAAAACTATAACAACAATACAAGATGATATTGCCTATTATATTACTAAAAATATAATTGTTGCCAATGACGGATCAGCAGGAGTGCTTAAGAATAACTCAACTGGAAGCACTGGCAACGAAGACAACAAATTGCATGATATAGAAACTAAAATAATTAGTTTTTTCGAGGAGGAAACACTTGCTAGAGACCAATTTACTAACGCCCTCTGCAAACTCGGTCACTTGCATCTGCTCCTTGGTGAATATTCCGAGGGTAAGTAACATCGTAAACCTAGTATTATTATGATTACTTTATAATCAAAACAAAAAGCTAAAACAAACGAACAATAGTGTTTAGCTTAGAGACCACATAGACCAAGGACCGCAAATAAGAGTTATGAATGCAAATTCATGAAGGAAACATATTAGGGCACCATGGAATACCCCACAAGTCCTGCTTTCTTATTCGTTTCAAATCTACCTTGTCGAATTGGAGGGCCTTCTTAAACTTTTGCCAGCGACGCACGTGGATAAAAAGTTTTTCGTTAATTCATCGAGTCACCTTCCTTTACCAGTGCTTAAACAAAATTTTGTATCAGACCTTAGTGGTCCTGGTGACAATATAAGGTCTTGGATTTTCACGAGAGCTGCATTTTGTACGTTGTGTATTTTCGGACGTTTTGGCCAGTGCCTTTTTGAATAATGCCCTTTTCTATCTAGGCTATCCTATAGGAACAGAAAGCAGCTGTATTTTGTATAAGCTGTTAGCAATCCAGATAATTATATTTTCAGAGAATTTAGTCACTAAATCGTTCAATTGTTCCTGTGAAAGTGCCTTGCCATATTTATATTCCACTGAATGGTCATTACTTACGTTTTTGCGTTTTAGTGGCGGTATTTCCTCTGAAGAAGCAGCCGGAATGGAAAGCCTTGAACAGATTGTATCGGCAAAACTTTCAAGCAAGGGTGTTTTTATTTTATTTTTAAATTTGATAAGGCGCAACGTGAAAAGTTCATTACAGCTATTACTGGTAAGGCATATGACATAGGCGTTTCACCACAGCTCAAAACAATATAGATGACACCTGATATATAAATATAGGATGCATATTACCTTGTGCTGCTTTACATGCCCATTACATATTTTCAATTCAAAATAATTAAGCTTCATTCTGGAGAGATATCTAGTATATAATAATATATAATTCATCGTTTCAGCTTTATCGGCATACCAAAAATATTTAAGATTCAATCAGAATAATTATTGGACAAATCATGAATTTATTTATGGAATAGGGATTGCTTACTTTAAGCTCCGGTGCTTTAAATGGTAAGTACCACAACTTTATTTATTTTTTAAATTGGTAATTTCTGGTGTTTTTAAAAAGATGAAAGAAAATGACAAATTAATCCTCGCATTTTTGCGTACATTCCTTTGTGAATGAATCCGAGAAATCATATGCTTTAGCAATACCTTTGAAAGGTTTGCAACAGCGCATGAAAATTCATTTTTGATTAGGTCAATTAATTGATTGATTTGATATCATAAGGCGGTATTTTATTTTCTTGTCTGACTACTACATATTTGTCGAACAAACATCAGCAACAAAAACAGGATTTCTATTTCGCAAAAGGGGAGTTAACCTATCTGGCGGCGCTTTCTTCCGCCAATCTCACTACTAGTAGTTTCCTGTTTACTTACAGTTATTGTTCATAAAACGATTAAGACTTTTAACAGAATTAATTTGTTGGCAAAACACAGCTGACTGGGCAACGTAACTCCCAAGTGTATGTTCATCTAGTCTACCCTATGGGTTACATTGCTCAGTCAGTTTACATTTTCTGAAAAGTTAAAAGTGCTTCCCTCCATTTGTGTTGTGCCTGCCTGGCTTTCCATCCACGATAGATAGTCCGGTCTCAGAACTCGTTTGCAAAACGTCTGCTGCCACTTTTTCCATCGAACGAATTACAGTCATTCATTTTTATCGTTTCTGATCTGAGTACTATGCTTTTTAGCCTTTTCCCACCCAGTATTCTACGCGGAACGGTGTGAGTTTTTGGCAGATGTGAAACCTCGATTCCCACTGGCACCAGCTGTCGATTTTATTGGCTATAATAAAACTATACACATAAGGAATAGTGCTTAAGCTTATAAAGTTACTCTTTGGAATCCCTTAAAAATTGCAGCAGCTCGGTTTGGGAGCTGGTTTGGCCATGGCTGCTAGAAATTTGCTGGACTGTCGCTCGCTTTTGTTTCCTGGTGCTTCTCCCGAAATTTCGGCTGCTACTTCTTGCCTTCGTGCATTTCCCGATCAATCTTCAGAGGCTTTTCCAGTTTTGTTGCTTTGGTGGGGTGGCTTGGTCGCAGGAGGAATAATAGAAGAGGAGTTGGATCTGTCCTGGTCGACATCAACAGAATTCGAATATTCATTTGAAAAACATCGGAAAAATATCTCATAGAAACAAGGGGCTTAGAAACATTCTAGATGGATGGTGGAATAACTGGGAAATGTTCGGAACGGCAAATCCTGTGGATGGTCGCCTGTAGGAATGGGCTATTAGACGGTCGATCTGATTTATGCTAATATATACCAGAAGTATTCACACCTATTCGATTAATTAGTAAATGGTTATTTCTCGCCATTCCTTGTTATCGAAATTTGTGCATCTCTAGTTTGTTACAACTTGTTTACAAAAAAAAAACTACTCACGAATTCTGAAAATAAAGTTCTTAAGCAACATTTACATTTTTTAAATTTCTAATGATATAAAAGTATGAACATGAAAGTTCGGAAAAAATAAAGTGATATACACACATATACATATATATATATACATAGGTATGCTTTCCCATTCAATAATATTTTTTTTTGGAAAGGGAATTAGAGTTGTTTTTGGTATTAAAAAATGTAAAAGATGTTTATATATATTTAGTTGCTTAAACATTGCTTACAAGTGCGCGCCCATCTCAGGTATAAACATTTATATGTACATGGATGAATGTTTACTTGTGCATAAATGTATGTACATATGTACGCGTATATGCCTGCAAAGTGTATTAGGACATTGATAATTGTGTACATATGTATGGATATTGAAAAACAAAAGAAAGTATATGTACATATAGTGTGTGCATGTATGCACAAACATATAAATGCATACATATGCACAAGTAAAATGCATCTTAGGCACAAAACGGTTGTTGGTTTTTCTTTGAGCATAACCTATCTTTCATTCAAATACCACCATAATTTTTGTGGCCTGGCCTCCAATTGCTTCAATAGGTTTACAGCTCGTGCTTCCTTTAACTTAAGATGTCTACAAATCATTGAGATTTTAGCCCATTCGCATCTTTTGAACCATCTTTTCATTCTGAAGATTAGTGTATAGTTTTGTACAGTGATTAATGATTGAAACATTCTCAAAATATAAGAGTATTCAAGGTCGTGGTTTTGTTGAACGAACCCTTTCGGATATTCAGGCTTAACAGATGAATAATCCATGGATCCCGTCCGTCTCGATGACCGCCTTGATCTCAGACTATAAGAGGTAGAGCAACCAAAGTTTTGCATCCAGACCCCTGTAATGGCACACTTTACCAAATGTATTTCAAAATTATTCCCCACGCGAAATTTCGAAATACACTTGTAACATTATGATATTGCAGGAGTCTGGATACAAATTGGTTGCTCTAGCTCTAATAATTTCTGGGATCTAGGCGCTCATCGGGACGGTCAGGCGAACAGACAGACAGACAGACATGACTCTGCTATTGATGCTTATCATGAATATATGCATATACCTTGTGGGGTCGGAAACGCTTCCTTTTGGGTCGCTTCGATATCGGCATCAGTAAATTTGATATTTAAAAATTTTTTTATATGAAAAAGACACGTTAATTATACAGATATATTTATATATATAGATATATGTATATACATTTTAAGATTTTAAATACTTGCGATCGGTTTAAAGTAAGTTAACATGAGTGTCCACATTTTACTGTCGGCCACTGTACTCGTATATACGATCCAAATGGGCACTCCTTGAAACTAACATTTAACACTAATGTTTTTTGAAGATTTAAACAAATTTGTTCTTCTTTTTATAGGGCAATCAAATCTTTTCAGGAGCTTTTATACTTAAACCCCAATTTCACATGTGCTAACGATGTTCATTTACGATTGGGTTTCATGCTGAAGCATTGCGGTGAATACCACATTGCTTTAAAACATTTGCAATTGGCGCTGCTTTATACGAATCCATCGACTTATTCTGAGCTTCATGGTAAGGGTTAACATTTATACAACGTTTATTTGCAGTATTTTTTATTCTTTTAGACAGAGGAAGAAAGTCCATCGATTTTAAAACGTCCATTTTTCTTTTTTTTTAATTCTTTTAATATTTTGATTATATTGAAAACTATAAATTAATTGATATTTTTTGTTTTTCAGTTAAATTTCAAATCGCTCACCTTTATGAAGTTCAAAATAAGCATAAGGCGGCAAAGAAAGCCTATGAATTTCTACTCAACGAAAAAAATATATCGCTGAAACTAAAAGCAGATGTTTATAGACAACTTGGTAAGTTACATGCAAAAACTAGACATTTTTATATTGATCCGATCGCAACCAGCAATCAAAGACTATACAGTGACCAAGATGTTGCCAATGTATGCTTATCCATGTAGTTTGAACAGTCATATTGCCCAAAGCACAAAGGGCATGGTATGGTACAGTCATCAGCCGCGCAGGATACTTTTTTTGTGGGGCCATGTATGCAAGAATAAGAACTGCGTTTGGTTTCCGTTCCGTCATAAGACTGATTTTGTAGTGTTTACCTGACTCCGTCTTAACTCTAAATATTACTCGACAGTATGTGGTGTGGCGCTTTGTCGCCGAGCGTGTCGAGTGTAAGAGGTTCTACTGATGTTTGGCCGCCGCTTCCATTATTCTGCCATGCGCCTCCTGGTAGTAGGTGGACCGCTCGTCCTCCAGGCATTCTAGCGGTGCTATTCCCGCGATTCTGTGGGTTGCCTCGTCCAAGACTGTCCGGAAAGCACAGATTATGCGAAGTGCAGAGTGGGTAGGTGGCTACCAGACCCCGGGCGTAGCTCGCTATGTGGAGGGCATAGACTCCCAGACTGGACGCCGCCGCCGAGCTCATGTAAGCCAAGTGCTTTCGTCGTGTAAGCAGCAGAGCCTCATAAAGATTATCATATTTTCATTTAATAGGACACTCCCCATTACGATTTGCCCCTAAATGAATATGTTAAACGCAGACGATCACAAATTCATTTCGCGGCGACAAATAGTTTGTTTGTTCTACTGATGAGAACTTCCGCGTCCTCTATGATGGCACATTAGTGTATCCAACTGTGATGTTGGCTGTCTCTACCATCTTACGGCTGGACACCAGCACTACCTCGCTCTTCGCAGTTGCGAGCCCAGCCCGCTCCAGCCACTGTTGGATGCGAGCACTGTTGAATTGTTTGGTTGCAGGTAATCTCCTCCTCCCATGCGTTGAAGTCGTCTCCGATAGCCACTGGGTGTCGACCGTTGCCGTCAGCCGCTAGGTTGTCGATAATTCCTTTGGATTCAGAGAGGGACAGGTTTGGAGCGAGTCAGACGCTATAGCTCCAGACTTTTCCACCTTTTGCGCGCATGAATCCCACCGCTGTCCACCGTTGCCGATAAGATGTTCCAGGGTTTCGATGACCCGAGGATCATCACATTTCCTGCAGTCTCGGTTGGTGATGCATGCAACACAACGCGCCGCAGCCAGACAGTGACCTGTACGTATTCCCAGTTACAGTCTGCAGTCCTTCCCTGGTAGGTGTATTGGGTAGTGACTGAGTTTTTCGTTACGTTCTTTGCAGTACTCCTCCTCCTCGCTTTTCGGTCTGTTATCTGGCCTGCTTCTCTATGTCGCCTTGTAGCGTACTGAGGGAGACAGGCACATTCTCGATTCTCTCATTCGCCAGCCCGACGCCTTGCTTAACCATGTCGTCTGCCGCCTCGTTTCCTTCGATGCCTTGGTGGCTGAGAATCCAATAGATCCGCACTAACTTTGTCATGATTAGGGCGTCTAGTACCTCACTGCTCGTCAAGATACTTCCGTATCGGTACCTTGTACGTCTTGGTAAAGAGGATAAGGTCCGTCTTGTTCGCGTTGATATTGAGTCCTACTTCGTCCGCCCATTAACATATCTCCCGGAGTGCACGTTCCATTATGGAGCCTTCAAATCTCTTGGATGTTTGGATGGATTTCCGTTTATTATCCAGTAGTTCTTTGGATAGGGTCTCTCTGGACATCTCCTCCACATATTTCACTGAACCCGCGATCTTCGAAGTAACAGTATTTTTAAACTTTTTCTAGTTTGTATTCCGGGGTTTTTATAGACTGTTACCTTCGGAGAGTTTTTGAATTCGCACTTCAACTGAATGTACTTACTATCTGAGAAGGATGGTCTTTCACGGATTCTCCAGGCAGATACCAAGGTACTCTTTGGATGACGTGGCACATACGAAGATGTGTTCCTCACCCCGTTTGCTACGTCTAAGTTAGTTGTTGGTATAAAGTCTAAGTGTGAATCAGCTCTGCCATTGATGTCCGTGCTTCCCCAAACGCTCTAATGGGCATTGGCGTCCGTACCAATGAGAAGTTGGTGGTTCTTGGAGCCGGCTTTTGTTACCAGACTCCGTAGTTTGTTGGGTGGGGCGGGCCTGTCGTGTGCCATGTATCAGGAGGCTGCCAAATGGCGCCTCGCTTCCCAGCATCACTACTGTCAGGTCATCCGTGCTGTAATGAGACATAAGGTAAGCATGGATTCCCCTTGGTACGAGTACGACGGTTCTGTTTCCGCTTACCTTAGGGGGATGCCGAGTAGTTTGAGGGCTCCTGGACTAAAGTCTTCGAACCTTTGATCCCTTGCTAATTTGCTCTTATGCAAATTATGACCTGCAGCACCCATAGCGTCGTGGGTGGAGGACTCAATCACACACGCAGGGTTGACTAATACTGTTAGGTCACCATCCTCCTCTTCCTCAGTGTCTTTCAGCGCAAGACCGTGGGCGCCCTCACAATGGCCTCAAGACCTAGGTCGCTCTCCATCTCGCCTGCTTGCAGGGTGTGCTCATCTTTGCCCTCCTGGTGGCGACTTTTAAGGCGTAGGTATACACTGCTTAAGCCCTACGCCGACTTCCCGAACTTAGGGAATGGCGGCTCCTCTACCTTCTTGCTTATCTGGAAGATCACATGACCCTCTCGTCGGGTAATGGGCTAGCGACATAAAGAACCTTCCAGTCTGCCCTTGGCACGTCTGGATTCTATCTCTGCAGCATCTTCAGTGCTCACTCTCCTTGGACTGTATCAGTCACTGCCGCGTTGCGTAGTCGTTGCATATGAAGATTTCGACCCCGTTCAGCCATCCAGCGCCATCGAACGTGGGCAAGGACGTTGGGGTCGTCCTGAAAGTGACAAACGCACATACAACAGATCTACATTCACTGTCCATGAAACGTTGACCGTTGATGCCTGAGATACTAGTGATGAGGCGCATTGATGACATAAACGACATATGAACGATTCGATCGATCTGCAGGGGTATATAAAAGCTGGCCCGAAACTAAAACTGACTTCCAGTGTTCCTTTATTTTGCATTTTGGCTATTTTTTGTAAATTTTATTTTATATTTGCAGGATGGATGTACCACTGCGTAGAATGCCTAGGCGAAAAAAAAGAACGTGAATCGAGTGCATTGATTTTTCTGCAAAAGTCAATTGATGCTGATCCAAAAAGTGGCCAGTCATTATATTTATTGGGCAGATGTTACGCAGGAATAAATAAGGTCCATGATGCTTTTCTGGCATATCGAAACTCTGTAGAAAAAAGTGAAGGAAATGCGGATACCTGGTGCTCGATTGGGTAAAATTATGCAAATTCCGGGTTTTTCATCAACAATTAACTGAATAATATCCAAAGTGTTTTATATCAACAACAAAATCAACCGACGGATGCGCTCCAGGCTTACATATGTGCTGTGCAACTAGATAAAGACCACAAGGAAGCTTGGACTAATTTGGGCATTCTTTACGAGAGCTGCGGTCAGCTACGAGATGCCTATGCCTGCTACTTAAATGCAACTAAACAAGTTTCGTGCCAGGTAATAAGTTTTAAAGACTATCATAAGTAGTAAATATGGTTGTCGTGGTTGTCGTCGCCCAAAATTGTCCAAAATATCAAAATACAAATGACCGACACGTTAATTATTGAAAAATCGCAGTTCGTCGAGGGTATTTTATTATTTCGAACAAACTCCTCGTGTTAACTCGTGTTAAGGTCTGCTACTAAACTGCTTTGAGACCAAAATTGGCTAAATAAGTGAAAATTAGTTTTTGAAACTTTTTTGTATAAACCTGTTTTGTTTTATTTTGTTTTAGAAAACCACCATACATCGAAAAGAAGAAACGATACCCATGAACAAAGACGCCATTGGATTGACTAAAGGCTTATCACAACGTATCAAATTTCTGGAGATTCAACTTGGCCAGGCCCCGTTGCCGAGTATTACATCAAAACGGCGGCAGTTATGTTCAATTGAAGAAGCTTGGAATCTTCCGATTTCGTTAGAAATGAACTCCAGACAACAACAAACAGCTCAGATGCTGCCGCGACAGGTAACAAAAAATATTCATATACAGGTAAATTATATTCATAAAATATATAACTAGCAAACGAGCAAACGAAGCAAAGCCCATACCCGTAACTCATACACTCCTCGCCACTTGAATAGAACACCTTAATAAGTTAGTTTTCTACCCCCCCACTGCTCACAAACCAAGCACGTTGGAGACTTCATTTATCTTCTAAGTTAAAGTTTATTGAATGATTGAAAGAAAGTCTTTTGCCCTCAGAGAGGTCCCGCATAGGCCAGTATGGCCCTTAGTTATCCGGATGGGGGGCGGTGGGATGTGGGGGTATGAACCATCGCAGCTGTACTTAATTACGTTTGAAAGTCCTCGAGAGTCGAGGTGTTTTTAGCGAAGGCAAGTACTGACTTTTGCCCTTTGGTGCCTAACATCTGCACCTTGTTGCCGAATCCGCCATTCTCCGCCCGCATCTGGGCCAACTGCGCGTAGTATCTACAACCCTCCTCTACCCGTTGCTCAGCCCACGCTAGCTTGGATTTCTCCTCCTGGGAAATATCCGCCATACCTTGGAGCCGGCTCTGTATTTTGAGTGCCGGCTGGTACTGGGCTTTCGTCTTCATCCCCTGGTTCAGGCAAGCGGATAAGGCTTTCTTATTCCGTTTTGCTTATCGATAGCACGATCTCCAGTTCCGAGTCTGTATCGACAACGGCACCCGATACTCAAAAAGAGTATAGGGGTGTACTCGAATTATGGTTAAAGGGGATCTGTGTATTGTGTGTGGCCGTCCCCAAAAGTATACATAGCTATGTCTGTCTGTCCATCCGTCCGTCTCGTCTCGTTTGGCGATTAGTTCTCAGAGACTATAGAAGCTCGGCTGCGTTCCGCCCCCACAAAGGACGAAAATCTGTGGCATCCACAATTTTAAAGATACGAGAAGACTAGAATAGAGAGAATGACCAATTTAGCGATAGCGTAGCCTCACTTTTACGGTTTTCATATCCGAATTGGGAACAGTTCCCTGTAGATCCGGCACGATAACCCAATCCTAGCTGTCATTGATCTGCCAAATCCGTAACCATATATTTTCAGTATTGAAAATACTCAATCAGGTTTGAAACTTTCTTTCATATATACATATTTTTTCAGGGTCCACCTCCACCTTATCCGCAGAGTCACATAAGTGAAAGTCCCACGCCTGCCAAACGTATAAAGGAAGACGCTCTAAATCCAATCTACAATCGATCGGGACAAGACTGCCAAGATATTATACAGCAAAACAAAACACAATATTTACAATTTAACCAAAATATAATAAGTGAGCAATTTTGAGTACCAGACATGCCCGAATAAAACAATAGCTATAATTTTTCTCCTTTGACTACACCATGTAACTGCGAAAAAATCTCAGACATCAAACTGGCTTTTTCTGATACCCTTGGGCCTCACAAAAGGCAGACGTTTCAATAAAAAAAAGCTTTTAAATGAAACATTAATTATTTTTTGTGCAATTTTTTTGTAACTCTGGAAATGTTATTGCTTTTCTTTAACCATTCATTCTTGCCTAAGTTAGTTCTCAGACATTTCTAGCAATAAAATCATTTAGCTGTCGTTTTTATTCTTTGATTTAAATGATATGTATGGCCATAAAGGCTTATTACAAAATTCTATACGTTGAAGATGGAACAGCCTAAAAAAATTTTATTTCAAAATGTTTTGTAGCTTAAAAGTACAAAAATTTTTAAAATATTTTGCTCGAAAACGTCGTATAGCATTTTATTTCTTCCGTTTAAATCAATATACAATCCTGTATTTAATTAATACTAACTGAAAACACATAGAAACAATACGAATCCCATACGAATAAAATATAAAAAGAATCTAATTTATTTTGAGTTTTCCTGAGTATTTAAAATCGAAATTAAAAAAAAAATATATTTAAATTTGATATTGGAATTCTTAGTACCAGTAACAGGTGTAACATACTCAAGCTATGTAAAAACTTAGGTATAAAAAAAATTGTGACAAAATACCAGTTTTATACAATGGAAAACATTTTCTTTATACATTTTTGGAACCCCAAGCCTATCAGAAAAAGTATGTTTGATGACAGAAATATGTTGGCAGTTGCACTGTGAATATTAATTAAGTGTCTTTGCATAGCCTTAAAACCGTTCTTTTGATATTCGGCACGAAAAGAGTAATGCAATGAACTCAGTTTTTGAAAATATTTGTAACATCGAGAAGGATCGGCATCAAATGCTAAGTCCATATGGCGTCATACTTCTTTCCGTCACAATTTCAAATTTGTTTCAAAATTTACTCACTTTTCCTTACTCCCACTCAAATATCGAAGTATTGTGGCTTGCACCATTAAAAAGTGTTTATCTTTTTTAATAATTGTCTGTCAAAAAGCGTGCCCACCGCTGCTATAACCAGTCAGAACTATGAAATAGCTTTTAGAGGCTGCAGATATATATATACGGATATACTTGAGTGCATTTCAAGACTGCATCCTCCAAATTAGTCAACATTTTTAACAAGCACTTAGTCACACAAACAAAAATGAAACACAAAGCATTACAAATTGAATCATTCATATTTTAAGAATGAAGACAGTTCAATTTGAAACATGAAGACATTTTCAACCTTGCGATTGTCTTCCTGTACGATCGTACGTAGAAAAGAAAGAAAGAAGTTGATGTGTAGCTAAAAAAAGACTGAGTTATGGAAAATGATATCAATAATACTTGCCAGCTTATTATCTGCGTTTAAACTGTACATAAAACTGTGGTTTGTTTTGATGAACTTCCTACTCAATTTATTGCCTTTCTTTCCATTGCGTAAATTACCAAGATATTTTTGGAAAGATTTGAAAATCTCAATTAACTTTGCTGTCCGCAGTATAAACAATAGAAGAGGTGGACAGTTCGAGCACGAGCGTTAGTTATCTCTCTATTATATAAAAAATAATTTTGGGTCGTCTTCGTTGCCCGATATTTTACTTTGGGTTGTCGACCGATATTTTATTGAAAGAGGTTATAGAGATTATTATACCCGATACTCAAAAAGAGTATAGGAATATATTTGATTTGTGGTGAAAGTGGATTTGTGTAACCCCCAGAAGGAATTGTTTCCGACCCTATAAAGCCATGTCTGTCTGTCCGTCCATCAGAACTAGAGCAATCAAAATTGGTATCCAGACATCTGTTGTGTCACACTGTTACGTTCCTGGTGCGAGGCATTCAGAAATACATTAAAGTGTATTCTTATAATTAGTTTCAGTCTATCACAAACTCTGTAATAAATAATATCGTAACCTTCGGTGCACCGAATTTAGTATATTTCTTTTTTTAATATTGCAATGCTATTTATGCTTAAAATATATATACTTTTCAGGGACATTAAGTAATCACAATTTAGATAATGTACAAGAAGGAAGAATGAGTTCGGAACAAGCTATTTTGGATTCTTATGAATATATTTCCAATGAACTTTATACAAAAAATACAAATATTAAATTTGAGCCTACCACAATTTTATCGATAACCAATGATGAAACTAGTCGCCATTTACATGAGGATTTGGACTATACAGAAAATAATGCGAGCGCATCTATATCCGAATTATCTCCAACATTTAAGATACAAATGGATTCAAAGCAGTTGATGTCAGCTGTCAAGCTTTTGACAATCGAAGATCCACCAATAAACTGTACGGTTTTGCAAGTAAATACGCCGCCGCCAACGCCCCCTGATTGTCCACCACAAAAACTATCGAGGGACCAACTTTTACCACCTACTCCATCTGTTCATTTAGAAAATAAAAAAAATGCATTCAGCCCTCAGTTGCAAGAATTTTGTTTAAAACACCCTATAGCAGTTGTGCGTGGCTTAGCTGGAGCTCTAAAGCTTGACCTGGGGCTCTTCTCTACTAAAACATTAGTGGAGGCAAATCCGGATCATAGTGTTGAGGTCAGAACACAAGTTCATCAGTCACCTGACGAAAATTGGGATATATCGCAAGCCAAACGAGTTTGGGCCTGCATATCGCACCGATCCCATACAACAATTGCAAAATATGCACAATATCAAGCGTCCAGTTTTCAAGACAGCCTTAAGGTAATTTGTAGAAACTACATATATAGATTTTAATCGGAATGTACTAAACAAATATTTCACCGCAGGATGAAAGTGATAGAGGATTTACAGGCTCCCAAATAATGTCGGACTCTGACTCCAAGGACTCGGTATCAAATTCCAACATTTCTTTAAAACGCAAAAAACACAAAAGCAGCAGCAAAATGTTACGGTACTTACAACCATTTATTTTATAACTTAAATTAAAATTCCAACATGAGTCAGATGGTGGTCTGTGTTGCGCGTCAGGAAAAAAAGCAACTATCAGAAATTGAGATACTGGCAGAACCAGGGGCAGTGGCTTGCTCAATGGCACAGATCTAGATTCAAACCACGTCTTATTAGAGATACGATCGAAATTTTTTATTCACAATTATTTTATCACTTAAGGATCTGTACAGGCAAACAAAGTTTTTTAATTTATTTTAATTTGTACTCATAGATTTGGAACCAACGTGGATTTGTCTGATGAACGAAAATGGAAACCACAATTAAGTGAATTGCAAAAACTGCCTGCTTTTGCTCGTGTTATCTCCGCCGCCAATATGCTATCTCATGTGGGTCACGTCATTTTGGGAATGAATACAGTTCAACTTTACATGAAAGTTCCTGGAAGTAGGACACCAGGTCATCAAGAAAACAATAACTTTTGCTCAATCAACATTAATATTGGCCCTGGAGATTGTGAATGGTTTGCCGTCCCAGATGCTTACTGGGGTGGAATTCACCATTTGTGCGAAAAGAACAATATCAGCTACCTTCATGGTTCATGGTGGCCAGTCTTAGAAGATTTATACAAAGAAAATATACCCGTTTATAGATTTATACAAAAACCCGGAGACTTGGTCTGGGTAAATGCTGGGTAAGTAAAAATAAACATTGAGAAGAAAATATTAAAAGGTTTCATGGAAACATATTATAATTTACTTTAAAAATAATTATCCTAATTGAATTTTGCTATTTGTTCTGCGGATGGTACAACAAATCCTTAAAACTTTAAAATGGGTTGGTACGAGATTATCTCCTTGGATAGTGCTGAATCATGGGATAGGATAGGTTGAGATTCATTTGAGTGCCAGGTTCACTTTTGTATGTATGACTATATACTATACGAGCTCTCTGGGATCTCGGCGTGGACTTGTTCATTTTCCTTTGTAGCCCGGCCCCGTCGTGTCCCCTAGACTCCTCCTCTCCTCCACTTTTGTAACTTCTAGCTCTGCACAGACTCTCTTGACCCGCAGCCATCCCGGGCGGCAGACATCCCGAATTCTGCATACCAAGATTATGGTAGTCGGGGAACACTCAGTATATATCTATTGTTTCCTGTGCTCCTGTCCTCTAATGGGAGCTTCCAATCTCCTCTCATGCAAGTGTCCGAACCTTTCATACTTTATTTTTTTGTTTCAATTGAAATTTTAGTTTACCCCGTTGGGTGGTTGGCCTTTAGGGAGAGCCAGACTCTTTTCTTTTCGTGTTTATTTGTATAGTGTTCTATTTTCATCCCACAAGCTGCAGCGAAGGGGATCGGTTGGCAAGGACAGAGATTAATATTGCCCTGATAAGGTTAATTTCAACAGGGCCAGGCATGTACCTGACTCTCCTGCCTCCATCCCACGCTAGAGGATAGAAAGAAATATAAAACAGGTTGCTTAACACCTAAGGGACGTATTAGCAAAGAAAAACTCAGGAAAAATGTTTGTTTTTTTATGTACCTCTAATATTTTGTTTTATTTTTTAGATGTGTTCATTGGGTTCAATCTGTAGGATGGTGCAATAACATAGCCTGGAATGTTGGACCATTAACTGCCCGTCAATATTCTCTTGCCATCGAACGATACGAATGGAATAAACTGCAAGCATTCAAGAGTATTGTACCAATGGTTCATTTAAGCTGGAACCTAGCAAGAAATATAAAAGTATCGGATAAGAAACTTTTTGAATTGATAAAGTGAGTATTTATCTATCTGTACATCATTCTGTTGCTACCTTTAAACGGTTCGTACCTTTGGATTGAGCAATTGGGAATAAAGAGATTTGTTTAAAACTAATAAAGCATTTATTAAAAAAATAATTCACGTAATGATTCAATAATTATTAAATATAGTTTTTTTGATAAACAACAAATAAATGTTAGATATCAAAAATAGAAGTTCAAAATGATCGTGCTAAGAATGATATAAGAACATAATTACTGGTCGTGGTTTCTCTCTTCCCCTCTATGTTTTTCCATCTCTCATGACAAATGCGAGCTAAATTGAGAGAGATCGCGATCTTATTTTGCTGTCCTACCAAAATTCCCCACTAATTTAACAACATTAATTATTTAACATCGTTATTAATAAAGCTATTACATTTTCCAGAATGTGCTTATTGCAAACATTGAAAAATATATTACACACACAGGAATACGTAAAATTTAAAGGAGTGGAAATACGTTTCAATGGTCGTGGAAAAAACGACGCATCACATTATTGTGGTCAATGTGAAGTATGTATTTCTTGCGTTAGTTACTTTTTTTATTATTAGTATTACTTTTTATTTTTGTTATTTTCTGTTTATAAAAGCACTTGAAGAAAATAATTTAAAAATCAACCATGATATTTTTTTTGAGCATTAGCTGCCGATTTGATTTAGCCCTATGTTTCCTTATCGTGAATTCTAGTATTCAAGTATCATAAAGAAGGAATAAACACGGAATTGCTTTTTGTGAAAATCGGAGCATAAAATCCTCCCTTTTCTAAATTAAATTGGAAATTTCTTGTGAAAGGGCCTGGTGACGTATATGGTCGTCTACTTTTTGGGGTAGAACATACTAATACTCTGCTTGTCAAGCTGCTGACCAATTCATTTACAATAAAATACAGTAATTTACAGTACACTCGAAAACGAAAGCACAGAATCGATAAAATGCTAGTTCTAGTGCTGTCTTTTTTGTTTCGAAGAATACCGATTAAATTTTTCCGATACTGCTTTGGTCAGATTCTCTGATTTGATACATTTTTTCTGAACGCTTATGCAATTCTTATTTTTACAATGAAATTCAACTTTTAACAAAGAAAAAATCTAATATAAATATATATATATTTTTTTTTTTTTTTTTACAGGTTGAAGTTTTTAATGTACTTTTTATAAAAGAACAGGAGAAACGACACGTTGTTCATTGTCTATCATGTGCACTGAAACTGTCTCCATCACTGCAGGGTATTGTATGTTTGGAAGAATACCGCCTATCGGAGCTGCAGCATGTGTACGATTCATTCACATTATACAGAACGCAAGGGCTACATACCACACAGTAAAAAAGTTATTTATTTTCTTAGCATACATCTTATACCCAATCAAATATATAATTACTTTCATACAGCATGCACTCAGTAAAATTGAATTACTTTAAGTATAAATACATACAAATTAAAAAAAAAAAACAATAAAAAATTTATATTTTATACAACTTTTAGTGAAATATTCCTTGTTTAAAAACTTATAATAAATTTATTTTATTTTACTTATATTTAAAAAAATAGAGAATTGGTAATAGAGTGTAGGGGCTGCTACTAAAATGAGGCTACTAGATGAGGCCACTCATTGGAAAATTAAATGAGAAGGAGGAACGTGAATGTCAGAAAATGTGTCAGTGCTGAGGGGCACAGACGAAGGAAGTGAAGATTATCTGTGCTGAACTAAGAGCTAGGCCTCAAGAATCAAATGAAGTGTGTAGAATCCAACCAAGCGAATCGGACAAAAGAAAAGTTTACATCTTTCATTTCGACCGTCTGCAGAAATTTGAGTTTCGAAAACTGGAAAACTTGAATCTCGCAAGAATTTTGAAATATGCTGATAGAAGAGTGAAGGTGCGAAATGCATGCTAATTGCAGGTGAATGTGTTTCGTCATTTCGTATTCGTCAATCGATTCATATATTTCATAAATATATTGATATGTGGCCTCGAAATGTTGGCAGAAATGCCAGCCCAGATGTTATTATCAGTAGGCTGCGAAAACTTCAATACGCTGTTCATATCGTTAAAAGCTGAGTTGGTGGCTACTCTCGAATATAAACGCTAACGCGCATCTGTCACCCTACCAAACCAATTTGGTTTCAATTTTCATCGAGTGTTACAAGTACAGGTGCTTTGGGCCTGGGCTCACCTTGACCCGAAGTAGGGCTCCTTGACACCGCAGTAGCTGTACACATACCGGTGGAAGTGCGACTATACTCTCAACGTGAGAACAGCTGGAAATAGGTCCTAGCACGGCCAAGCCTCTGCCATCGTTGCTGGCTAATGGTAGTCGGACGGGGAAAAGATAACTCAATGAAATTATCCCAATCCAATGGTGAACCTGTCACTGCCACTAGAGATGCGTGGCAGAGGGTGCGCTCGGTCGGTAATTTGCGGACGCTGGATACGACCTCCAGTTTAAATCAGGCTTCCCGGGACAAGCGCGCTGTGCCCCGTTTGAAAGGACTGAAACAAATGAAAGGGGTGAGTACCTTTTCAGATATCTACTGACTGCTCAGATGGTCTTATTAACCCGGGGAAATTATCGCACATTTATTTTAAAAATTCGCAAGGAGGTCCTGAGCCTTACTTTTGTCTCTCACAAGAAACAGATTATACATAGAATCCTGGCGGGTCTGTATTCCTTTTTTTTTTGTCGAGGCCAGTTTAATTCCGGAACCTCAGGCGGACAAACTCGATTAATCCTGTCCTTCTATCAAAAGCAGAGGTCGGAAGAACCCCGAATGGTCGACTGGAAAACTAGGGAAACTCCGGATAGCCTTGAGGCTATCGAGGTTCGAGGCTCAACATGCAGAAGCTTTATAAGTTGAGCAGAACTGGGCGGAGTATACGGCCAGTCTCCCCTTTAAACTTTCTCCTCAACACCCACTTCCCTGGCTGCGATGAAAACCGAACTGACACGAACACCTGGCTTCAAACCAACGTCGTCTTCATTTCTAAGGCAGATAAGGCCGCGCACGCTGCCCCCAAAGACCGATAGGTCTGTTGCCCTTCCCTTAAGCGCCCAGGAGTTCCTTTTCTGTAAGGAGTACACCTTCCCCGACATAGAAGGCACCTTTAATGTAATCCATCAGCCATCACAGGTGCACTGACGGTGAGCCTAATCGATCAGATGCTACAATGCGCAACCGTTGGGACATTAGTTTATCACATTGGGTCCATCGGTATCGTTCATACCGTTTCTTTAATACGAACATAAGACGGGATTCTTAAGGGGCAGATTGACATCAGCCGCATGGTCACGAGATACCCATAGACCAAACACGACTATTGCGTGTGCAACGTGCAACGTCAAAAAGAAAATCGTTTTCAATATGTAAAAAATTTAAATCTGAAACGATCAAACGACTTTTAGGCATTGTAAAAGTTTTATTAAAAACATACGATATTTATTAATTTTATTAATGGTACATCATAGTGTCTGTGCTTTGATACAGACACATATAGGCATCGCAAAAAATACGCTTGGCGTGATCAGGTAGAACTTTATCATTAGGTGATGTTTCATTAATAGAGCGCGCACCTTCATCGGAAAGCCACTGTGTTAATTCGGGAACACATGTCATTTCCGGTATGTTATATCCATTCTGTTCACCTAAAAGAAAATATAAAGCGCATATGTAAAATGTATCGTATTAGTTTCAATGCACAATATTTTACTAAAGGATGGCGGACCGGATGGATCGCTGTATTCAAATCAAGAGAAAACTCGGTCCGCAAAGCCTCCAGGACAATAAATAAAAATTTAACTGTGAAAGCTGACATCACATGGCAAGTGTGACCCCGAACAACGATCACCAGTGTATGTATAATGTAACTTACCCTTTCTATCAGCCATTGAATCGAAAAAACACCATGGTGCATCTGGCCCAGAACCTGATTTTACAAACGCTACATAATGAGATGTTTCTATACAAACAACTGAAAATAGTTCCATGTACACGCGTGGTACTACCATATGATCAGCCATAATTCTGAAGTCCTTGGGAATACATATTTTTGTAGGCACGTGATTATTCCTAAAATTTAATGAATAAAAGTAAGATAATAAACGTATATAATCGTAAATTTAATTTTACCTTTTTGCATGCATATGAAATGTAACAAGGCATTGTTGACAAAAGGCTGTACACTCAAGACCTGAGCCGACTTGTAGACTTCCAAAACATTCATTACATTCATATTCAGCTAGTTTTCCACACAGAAAGCACTGTCGAGGAGCTAAAATAATTAGAAAAATGCTCAATAAGGCTTAATAGTGGCATACAATGGAGAGGTAGTGAATTAGAACGGAACGATGTAACCCGTATAGTAGATGAGATTATGTTTTATGTTTGATATCAATTCCCGAACACAAAGTATACAATTTCTTAACCAGCATCAAATGCTATGCCGACTTGGCTAGTCACACTTTGAAGATATGTACCAGAAAATTTAAAACTCAGAAACATGCCGTTTCGAACGAATCAATATTACAGCCAGAATGAAGGAAGCAATAATATGTTTTACGAAATTTTTTTTTTTAAGAAGGTTCTTAATTTTAAAACTTACAGTTTTCAATTATGTCTGTCACATCTAGAACTTGCGAGGGTAAAATTCTTGGATACATTTTGTAACTTTTTCCAAAACGAGGCATCTGAATAATAAAACAAGAGGGAACCTCCTTTAGTTTGATATTCGACGAATGAAAGCTTTGTTCAAAAAGTTGCTGGACAGTTGGTAATGTTAGTTTTTCATCTTTATCCACAAACAGTTGATAAAAATATGAGTCTTGTCCGGAGCTAAGCTAAAAATAAAGAATAAAGAAAATAAAGAACTGAACTTAATACAAATTCTCATCATAAAATGAAAAATTAACGCACTTTTAAGAATGGTTCGACGCGCATAATTTGTGATAGTAAACTGTTCAGGAACTCTTCAGGATCTTTTTCCTCGCATGTGAGACCACTTACAGAACTGAGTTGGTCTAATAGTTCACGCAGCTTCATAACGCTGTCAGATCGCACAAATAATTGTTTTCTCAATGGATTAACAATTTCATCCCGCAAAACCTTTTGAACATCTCTGTAATTCCGAATATCCTGTTGGAAAATTATTAGATTACAAGATTTTCAGCGTCGTTATTGTCTTACTTTGGGTCCTGGAGATCGGTACAGTATAGAATCAAACACACTAGTAAAAGTGAACATCGAAAATAGTGTCGCATCAAGATAGCAAGAGTTATGATGTCCTTGTATTCCCTTGAATTTTCCACAAATTTTCTGGAGTTCATCCGAACTATGTATTCCTAAAATAAAAGATAAGGACGTGTCAATTGTAGATTTTCATCTTGATCAATAAGAACTTAAATTGTGTAGGCTGCAAGTATGCACTTACGCAGTGGCGGTACTGAACCAGAAATAGAAGGGCACGCGACGGCACCGAAGTTTATCTCCTGATTGTTAGTGATCTTGTTTCCTACATGGTAGCTGTCTTTATCGGTGAATCGGCGATCAGTTTTGCACCTGTCGGACGTTACAAAAATAGCCCGACCTTGGTGACACGTAAAAAAGCTGAAAATTGTGAACAACAAAATAATTTAAAATACCTATTAATTAATATGAATTAAATACAGAATTCAATATTATTGTATATTCTTAAAAATAAATTAATCGATTCGATAAGCCGAAGTTCATATTCATATTTCATATTTGTCAGAGAGCCTCTCCTCCACGAATATACCCCTATAATTTTCGAGTACCGAGTATAAATATTGCCGGTTTATGGCGGAAAAATTTGATTTTGCACTATAGCGCAAGAAACGAATCACGTTTTGAATTCGGACATCGGATTCAGTTTCAGCGACATATGATATAAATTAATTTTAAAAAAATGCACATCAATTTTCATTACTATCTACTTATTTTTATTAAAAATATGTAAATAAATATTTACCGAAGGCCATTGTAACTTCCATCTGACAATGGAATGTTCTTCAAGGAAGGTTCGTCTTCAAGCTCTATTCCAACAAGTACGTTTTTAGAAATTCCTGGAGGTATACCAATCCATCTTATTACACCATACACATCTCCACACACGCCAGAATCAGATACTTCCACGAGGGAGCCAATTGCAAGCTCTGTTCCTGGTATTTCAATCAGGCGTTGATAATCTGAAATTGTGTGACCTAAAAATTGCATTTCAAAAGGTACAAAAAAATAATTAATAAAAAACCCCGATACGCAGTCAGTATATGTTTATGTAAGGCTATGATTTATGTAACTTATGGAATATATTTCTGCCACCTAGTGACAAAAAATATTGCCACTGTTTCCATACCGCACATTCCGTTAAATCTATTCATCTGTCTCTCTATCAACGGCTTATCCTCCGGACGTTACTCTACATACTTTTCACAATTACAAAACACGTAACACACACAAACGAATAGATCAAAGCATACTGAATTATGTATAAATTTTCATACGGGCTATTTGGATATTCAGGCAGACTCCGGTTTTCATTTACTTTTTGCGTTTTCAGCCAAAACGTTTCGTTTCTAGGTGCCCCCGTTTTGTCACATTTTCTCATGTCCTGTTAAATGCACAAATTACTGCTGTTAAACCCACAATTTAGTTTATCGAGCGCGCAAAAGCCTCTGTTATGTTTAACATCCCAAAAATCGATACCAAAATCGGACTGAGTCAGCTGTTTGCACGAAAGCGCAAGGTGTTGTTGTATTAACCAATTATTTCAAAGCCAAATTTGAGTTTGGGATCAAATGAACGATTTACTAAGAAGGCACAAGACAAATTGCCCTAGTAATGGTGTCGATTTTATGTAAATGCTTCAATTAAGAATAGTTTGGTTTTATATGTTGAGCTACTGAGCCTCTTCAGCAGGGTGGATTCGATCGCGAACTATTTGAAATATACACACAGAGCGACATGTACTAATCTGGTGAAACCGATCAAATAAAAAGGGTGTAAGTTTTTACAATTTAGAGCAAACCAAAACATGTTTATATAAATGAGAGATACTCACCCAAAGATTCATCTTTGACTGCTATCGATAGTGGGTTCGAAGATTTCGGCTGACCCTCGTCGTTACTGTTGCCCTCCACAGATGTTTTATTTTTATTTAAAATCATAGCTGCTGCCCCGGCATGTGTTGGCCAATTGGCCCCTAAAATATCAGCTAAATCGACATCCTTATGTGTTGGATTTTCAACAACCATATCGTTCACTAAAAATTAACATTTTAAGAAATATAATTAGCCATTATTTGTATTAAATTTAATAAGTTACTCGCTATATAAGATTATATATACATAAATGAAACTTTTTGAATGTACTTTAAACGAGAAAAAAAATAGATTAAAGGTCTAGATGAGTAGAGGACCTCCTCATACTTAGAATTTGCAATATACCCACAAAATCTTTGGTGACTGCGCACTTTTCCATAACTTTCACTCCATATCTGCTTTGAAAAGAAAATTGTACCTTTCGCAGAATTTTGACTCGGGATTCGGGAAGATGGCGAGGTCTTGCGCCTAAACTTGTTTCGACGTCAAAAAAATAATTAAATTCAAATTTCAAATTCAAAACTGATAATTTTTTGCGTTTCTTGAATTACGACCGGCATTAAACCGCCTTTCTCTGGTAGACTTCGGGCTCCAAAAGTACGCAGTACTCGAAAAGTACAGATTTGTGGTGAAAGTAGATGTGTGTAACACCAAGAAGATCAGCATCTTAATCAGCATCAATAGCCAGTTCGATATAGCTAGGTCTGTTTTTCCGCACGACATTTTTGACGGCTACTTCTCAAAGACCATAAGAGCTAGAGCAACCAAATTATGTACGACAACGACCCAAAACTGTTTTCTATAATCCTGAAATAAAGACCAGCTGACACAGATAATACTGCCGCAGTATTGTGGACCATTTCTGTTGCTCCGAACGATGTCATTTGACAGCATGATTTGAATGTGCCAATGGACTTCAGGAACAGGTTTGAGCCTGGATCCGTGCTGATGAGCAAGCCGATCAGTTCTGGCCAGATTTTCCTTCGAGCTGGTTTAAGACGCCAACAACGAATTGCAATTCTACTAGAGATTTTTCCAGAGGCTTCGTAAAATAGAAATAAAGGTTTAAAACAATTAAAATACTTTATCATGCTAGTGAAGATAAACCTTTTTCTATGAGTGAAGTATGTTTTTGCATTTAATTTAACCAAATTTCTAGTCACCAGAGACAGCCTTCTGTGGCACCTAGAAAAACAACTCAGTTGGAATTCAGTCTGGCATTCTGCTGCAGACCCGAAATAGCACTTTTTGACAGCTTTACATTCAGTTCGCTACAACAGATGGCTGTATATGCACAAACAGCCAATTTCTTACTACTTACATGTACTTATATTTAAAAGTTTGTCATAAATAAACATTCACGATTGTACATGACACGTACATCCATATATACACAAAGCACTGCTGTGTTTGTGTTAAATTCTTTGTTTGGATTCTTTAGAACGTTTTTAAAATGTAAACTTAAATTGAATATCGCAACTAAAGTTCAACAAAAATTATTTTCTCCCATTTCTAGTATATGTACAGACATGGGGTATGACATATTTAGACGGCCGTGAACAGAGCATTGAGAGCACGAATTATAAAAAAGAAATCCGAACAAATCATATTACTACAACTTTTAAAGTTAAAAATGACTATTCTTGGCACAGTCAACAAATATGTATGACTTTGATAACATAAAATATGTTGTGTTATGTAGTATAGCGATAGCGATACCTATATTATCGATGGTTGAACATTTAGCCGAACATCGATTGTTTCTGTCCCCAATGGAAAGTATTGCGGGAAAATATTTAACAATGTAGACATATTTAATTTAATTATATTCAATTTAAACGCCCATACATTTCAATGGTCAACTGCAGCGAGGTTTTTGGAATCGGCGAAATCCGCGAAGTCGAGAGAACATATAGATGCATCTGTGAGTACGCACAAAACCCTCAAGAACGAATTTCTGTGTAATTGTGCAGAGCATAAAGTTTACGATATTATTTTTTTTGCCATTGATTGCACATTTTGTTTGGATTTGAACCCCTTCGGATATATATCGCATAGAAACATTCTGATTAGGAACATTCTCGATGGATAGTGGAACAACTGAGAAATTTTCGGAACGGCAAAACCGTACAAAACAATCCTAGAAAATGATGGTGGGCGGTCACCTATTGGAATAGGCTATTATTGATCATCCCAGTGTGAAAAGACTATTAGAGAGACTTTGGGGAAAAACTTTTATCAAGAAATATGATTCTTATAGGACAAAGAGTAGAGGAAAACATGACAGTAAAAATACTAAACACTACCGGAAAAAACACACAGCTGATTGACCAGTGTAATTATAGAAAATCTACACCTCGGCACTTTTACACCAAAAAAGTGATTCTGATTGAAGACTTGAGTTTTAGGGCTAGGACTCTGATCCGAAAAATATGTACTCGTGCAGAATTAGGGTTGATATTCGTATAAAACCGATTAGAAATTTATGCATAATATATAGTACGTTTGCTAGAAAAACTGTTGTCGGATGTGAGTACTAAGCTTTAATAAATATTATAAAATAAAAGGGAAACGAAAATTTGATTGCAATATTTTTGGTATATTTTTATTATGAAAAAGTATATTTTGGTATATTTCTGATCGATAAGTGGTATAAATGGGCCGTGGTCACCCTGTATACGATGTGGATATATGGGCATACTCTATACATAGCATATTCATTTTTATTAAGAGAAAACAAACAAAAATAAACAAAAAGGTAATTTTGGCTGCCTTAGGTCGAACAATAATATTTCAAAAACTGGACAAAAATAATCCCAAATGGTTTTTTAACAATTACAATAATTTTTGTAGAATGACTACGGAGGAATTACCAGCGAATCTTGACAAGTTGAAAATAACACCAACACACCCTCTTTGCAAATCAGTAAAAAGGAATCCATTCTATAATCCAGACAATGATTTTAAACTTTCAAATGCTAATGATAACTTTGAACAAATACTTAGCGCCAAACACAAAATGATACATCGCTGGAAGTGCAGACCAAGGCGTCGATCCGAGAGCTGCCTTGAGAGTTGCACGCAAGACAAGTCTTTTCTTCAAACGGAATCTGTTGAAATTACAAGTCCCCCAAGTTACTCGCATGGTGTTAAAAAGCTTGCACAGAAAAAACATGTTGCCCCTACAAAGAAATATCTTTTTCGGCAACCCATGTTGAAGACATTATTTGGTTGTGAACACGGAAGGAGTCTTGTTCGAAGTCGTAAAATGTTTCACTTAAACGCAGAAAAGGAAAAAACTAGCCAAATTCAGACTAAAAACTCGACCTTTAATATAGGCGACACATGCAGTTTCCGCGATCTTATCAGTGAATGCGATATATTGCTGGACCAAACAAAGGAAACAAATTTGGATAATGTTCGTCGTGTACCAAAAATCTGCAGTAAATATAAAACAACAATTTCCAGCAAAAAAGAAATCAATTGTAGACTGCTGTCAAATAAGGAACGCAACGCCTTTACAATATCAGCATCTAAGAGATCACTATCAGTTTCACGTATGGGCACGACGTGCTCTCAGCAAGCTTGTTATAATGCAACAACACCAAGCAACTGCGACGATGTAACGATATCAGAACTGGCTAGCTATTTTGATACTATGGTGCATATTCCAAAAAAAATGTCTTCAATGGCTGAGATGATGTACATTTAATTTTGAACCAACCATTAAGATGTATATGCCTGTAGATATACTATTAAGCATACATACGTATGTACATATGTATAAATTATTTGTATACTAATAAAATGCATTATTTCTCGGCTGTTTATAGCTTCAGTTGAAAATTACTTCGTATCGTGTGCGTCTAAGAAGATCTATTTGCCCTGCCTATTTGGGTAGGTGTAAATCTGACTGTCTTTATGCCGAATACCGAAAAATGGCATTTTGAAATTCTGGCCTAGTCATGCTCGTTCGAATTTGTACACATACCATACATTTGTATGTATGTATGTATAAAATTGATTTCAAAGCTAATCGACTACACTATGCAACAAAATCGAACTTTTTTTTGGGGCTTAACATTTTTTTACCCGATACATCTGTGGTGAAAGTGTAAATGTGTGCAACATGATCAGCATCAAAAGCCGAGCGCCTAGACTTTAGACTCCTGTGATATCACAAATGTCGCAAGTGTATTTCAAAATTTCGCCCCGCCCCCACAAAGGAAGAAAATCTCCACATTTTGAAGATACGAGAAAACCATAAACTCAAAAGGGTAGGCCACCGGAGGTCGAGCTAGACTTAGAGCCCCCGGAGGCCTAAAGAAGTTTTAGTCTCCTGGGACCGATCCAGACAAAACAATGGTGGTGGTAAACTTCAGGAACGTGATTGGAGCTCTCCTGGGGTGGAGCCGACATAGTCCTGATTGGACTATTTGCCTTGTTTTCTTGGAAGCGGGGTATCTGCGCTGAGGACTCGAGACTATAGGCTATACGTAGCTGTTACCACAGGTAAAACAAGTATGTAGGTACTTGCAAAAATACAGTTGCACTTATTTTTTCTTGCAAATTTCAGAAAGAACCCCACACTGCAGTGAGCCTCGAAGGCGAGGAGAGCTCACTGAGGATGTGCTCCACCTATACGAGTCATAGCCATACCTCCTCCACACGCGCCACCCCGAATGCTCATCGCAAACTGCGCGCCCACGGACATCGGGTCAGTGGGAAATCGCTGACACTAATGAATGGGGTGAGTACCTGTTCACTTATCTACTGACCACTCAGCTGGTATTATTAAACCGGGGAAATAATCCCATTATTATTATTAAAAATCGTAAGGAGGTCCTGGACGTTACACTTGCCTCTCATGAGATGCAGAGGAACATAGTATCCTGCAGGGTCCCGGAAGAACACTCCTTTGCGGACCACAGGAAACTGTACTCCCTTTTTCCCTATCGAGACCCCTGGACTCGAAAGAAACCTGAATGGTGGACTCCAAACTGGGGAACCTCTGGAAAGCCCCGCGGAGCCTCTTCAACAAAGCAATAGCTTTATATGTATGTTGAGCAGAACTGGGCCGAATACAAGGCCAGTCTGTCAATTTACAACAAATAAGTCAAACGCGCCTCATGGTGTAAGTTTTGCGAAATCGAGAGCAATTCAGAAGCTTCGTGCTTGCGAACAACGAACCCTGGGTGGGTGTTTGGGAGATCTTTATATATTAGATTTTATCTGTTTCCATTTCTTTTAATTTTTTATTTACATCTGCCTCTTCGTTTTTGTATTCTTTGTATTCTCACACAAACATCAGCCGTTTTATCTCGGAAGAGGGCGCACACATTGCATGACGAAATTTGTGTGAGAGAGAGAGACAGAAAATGAGCAAGCGCGTAGAAGGCGTTACGTAGCCACTGCACTTCTGGCTATAATAATGATCCGATCTGATTCAGATTGTAGTCTAGCAGATATGGGCAGTCTCTACGATTCTGCGTTTTCGGTTTTCGCATATGTATCTTCAAGATTGTGGACGCCAAAGATTTTAGTCCCTTGCGGGGCGGGGCGAAATTTTGAAATGCACTTGTAGGAGTGTGATGTCACAGTAGTCTGGACACAAAATTTGTTTTCTCTAGTCTTTTAGAGGTGCTCATGGGGACGGACAGACAGACATGTCTTTATCGCATCGGCTATTATTGATGTAGAATATATATACTTTGTGGGGTCGGAAATGCTTCCTTCTGGGTGTTGCACACATCCACTTTCCCCACAAGATCGAATATACCCCTATACTCTTCGAACAACGGGTATACAAAAATAAACAAATAGACAAAAATGGACTCAGATCCGAGAATCCAAAAGCCAAGTATTCGTAGTGTGCGCAAGCAGCTCGCTTTCCTTCTTTATTTTTTTGTTGTAGTTTGACTTCTCCCAAATTTAAAAACCGTGCCCACCACATGCAAAAGTAAAAGACTGTTGAGATCTCGTGAGGATTTTTATAATTCAAATTAATTTGATCAACAACCCAGATTTATTGACAGTAACACAATTATCTAGAGCTTTTCCAAACGCTTCGGTCCATATAATAGGACATAGGCACAATGCCAATCTCCACCACCTGAAAGTCGTAAAATTTCATCCGTGGCCACAGATGTTACTTCGTCATCGTCAAATTTAAACCAACTATCGCCGTTGGAACGAACCCAAGCCACATAGTGCCCGGATGAACTTGATCGACCTTTATGAGTCAATACAGCTTGTAATGTATAGTATCCAGAATTATTACTTCCCAAATCATCGTCAAACCAAAATTGCTCATATTTCTTTTCGATGTCCTCTTCCTTGACCCCATATGGTTTGGGTGTTGCCAGCTCCATGGTTTTGTCTTCCAGATCCTTGAACTTCGATCGCATTGGACATAATTTTTGTTGCAATTCGGGTGTACACAACTCAAACGCGTCAAAGTCAATGGGGAATTTAATATCCTTCAATACTTTGGCATTTATGCCTTCTTTTCCCTTATATTGAAATCGTACGAATTGGACAGTAAGATAAGCTGGAAGTCGGCTAACTAAGTACTGAAAATTAAATAAACGTTAATAAAATTAAGTTATACATTGAAAGATCTTACAGTTCTAATGTAGCGTGCGTCTCTTCCCAAAGTTTCAGATTTTTTGACCAATGATTCCATCATTTTCTAAAAATTAATACAGGAGCCGTTAATGCATAGTCGTTGATATTTGTAATATGTGGTGTTAACTACCGATTTAAGGCCGCTTTGCATGTACTTTACTTCCATTGAAATGAAGCAACTTAATTGCAAAAAATTCTCGGTTGTTACAGTAGCAGTTTCTTCTGGAGCTTCTTCAGTGCTCATTTTAACTTCAAAGGTTCCACCAAAGAATTGTTCAATAAATGACCTTTAAGTAAATAATAAAAACGATATAAACATAGTTTATATATGCATGAGCTACGGTGGATAGTACAATATTTTTTTGCACAACTAAATATAATTTAATAAGATTTTTTATTAATGTTTGTATTGAAAACTTATAATTCGTTACATGGAAGCTGCACATATGCGCACATATACACTGCAATAGCAGAATAGACTGCCGGAGTCGTTGGATCCCCATTCCAACAGGCAGATAGATGTTATAAGTCTTCGCACGAGAACACCTGGAGAAGAATTTCCTCCCTCACAAAAATTACTCAGGACCGGTTTACACCCGCAAGCCACATTCTGAATGATTTTAAATCGAAAGCGAACATTTGGGCTCATGCAGTGTGTATCCGTCAACGCTAAGTGAGTTTATTTTGCATGATTTTCATATATGAGCGGATTTGTTGGGAATGTACGAGCGAAGTTAGAAGTCTTAAATTTATTTCATAAACTTACCCGTGTTGTGTTTTCTGAGTAATATTTTTAGATGGTTCTTGGCGAATTGGTAAAAGTTTTTGTTGTAGCATTTTCAGAATTTCCGACCAACACTCATTAGCATCTTGCTGCCTGTACGTGCCATTTTCTCCGGTCTGTGCAAATTGGGGGGATGCCCGGTGTAACGCCTGCAGCAGTACAATTGGAGTGACTGTTGCCCCCTTATCCATCTGAGCAAAAACCGATTTCATTCCTGATGATATAGAAAAAGCTGTTGATAGGGTGTCAGACCCCTCACTGGTAAAATTGCTTAGCGCATCACGAAGCTCAGGAACTGCTTTTAAGCATTGAATAGTGGCATTCATATAGCAGGTATTTCCAAGGTTTGTTAAACCGGCTGGTAGGCGCATCTATAATTTAATTTTAAATAAAAAGCTGTAAGGACATGTAATGATTTCAGAGATACGCACTGCAGTCGCGGTTTCTGCTTCATTCATGTCTTCAATAAACTTAATTGGTGTTGTGGGTACTTCTGGTACATCTTCTTTGCTACCCAGTAATAACACTACAGCGCCCTACAAAATAAACATTGTGAATTGTAAGAATCATACTTCAAATTTCAACTTACATCTTTTAACTGCAAGTTCCATTGCTCATTCTTAAGTATGCCACCTTTGCACATAACTTTTTGACGCTCTGGCTCAACACCAGTCAGAGCGAACAGTTGAGCTTTGAACAATATAGGATCTTCATCGGTGTTAACATCGATATCCGTAAAGAGTTCTCGTCCCCATTTTACTTTTACTGTAAATAATCGAATTAGTTTTTGCGTCAGAAAACATCTAATATGCACCTTTGAAAGAAGGCATCGTAAACTCCTAGCTAAAATTCAAAGTCATACTAATTAAGACAGGGATGTGTGAAGCAACGATATATCTGAAAAAGCAAATGGAAAAGTAAAAAAAACATCGTCTGCGTGGGAACGTTGAAAATGGTTTTCGATACACTTCAAACCCAATTGTCGCAACCTTTAGTTCATATATACGCAAAACTGTTTATACCAGGGCCACGTTTTACGCTATTGCGTTTTGGCGAAAACGCGGCTTTATTTTAAATACGATAAGCATAGGAGCGTAGTGGTGGCATAAAGTTGTGTACTTTTGCTCTTTAAAGCCCATTCGTGGAATACCCAATCCTTTTTCCATTTCTTGTATTTTGTGGAAAATATTAGAGTGAGCCGAGTCCCCTTATTGTGATTATTTGTCACCTCATAGAGCTACAATTTATATATGTACACATATGTCTAATTTATATAATGAAAACGGTTTGTGTGCATTTTAATTTAAAGTTACATACTAATTTCTGGCATTAACAATACTTTTTTTACATTCCAGTCATCACGCATACTGAAATACATGTTAGAGAAAGATGTGCAATGGACAAATTATTGCGTATCACTTCTATCTAAGTATTCATTCTTTAAGTCTTTAAAGATAAACTGTAAATTTCTAGAAATATCCTGTGATGGTATTGCCTGGTTGATTACTTGGACTGCTTTCATATGGATAATGAATTCAAAAGCATTACTTCAAATGCAAGTAAATATGCTTGTAGGACTTATACTTGATATTGTCGTCGTAGCCGTGTTAAAGTCATTCGTGCGCCGAAGAAGACCGGTAGCAATAAAAGATACGTTGGTAATAGGACCCGATAAATTTAGTTTTCCCTCTGGCCACGCATCTCGAGCATTTTATGTACTTATATTTTTTACAAAATTATATTCTCTGAATTTTGTATTTTTAATGCCTCTTACGGCTTGGGCTGTAAGCGTAGCTCTATCACGACTGATTTTACAGCGTCATTATATGTTGGACATTTTCGCTGGAGCAATCATTGGAGGTCTTGAAGCAAGACTCCTTGAATTCATTTGGATCAGTGAAACATTTGCTATAAATATTGCTGGTCTTGTGTCTGGTTCAGAAGAAATATAAAATTAACATTTTTTTTTTGGGGAAATATGTAATAAAAACACGCGTTTACGTAAATACACTTACCGTATTTTATATATGTATACTACACTTGTAAATAGAAATATGTATGTACATACTATGTGTTATATGTACACATATTTACCACCAAAGTAATAAAAGAGTTTATTAGTTTTCGTAATTGGACTTTCAAACCAAAAAACAATATAATAGTAAGATGAGTAACATGCAGTCACTCAAAAATAGTCAGCGTTGAATACATTCAGCTCATTCGGATCACTTTCATTCTTAGGGTGTAAATTGCTCTTCTCATACTTAATCTCTCAAAAAAGGTTTTGAACGTTGAATAAACTCGGTACGCAAGCCTGTACTTGCGCAAAGCAGCTGATTTGCAAGCCAAAAACATTTCTAGGCAATTTTTAAAGCCACAAATTTATTTACTGAATTTTGGGTCGGGCATTCGAAAATCCTTTTACGCTTGAACAAGTATGATAATAAAATTTCAAAATTAATATTAATATTAATAGTATTAGCCTAGCTAAATCAATGAAAATATATATTACTAGTGGGAAAGCCCCATGCACACTCGCTTTGCCAGTCTCGCCAACCCAAATCTCTCTTGCTTGAGCAACAAAAAATATCTTCCATGGAATGTTATTTATCAAGAACTAAAATGTCGGGCATTTGTATCTGTGAGATACAGTTCTATCTGTAATATACATTTGTATCTGAAAGTACATTTATATCTGCTATATATATTTATATCTGTAAAAAAAAAATTAGGGCGACGACCAAATTGAGATATTAAATATATATATATATTTATATCTATATATGCCATTTAAATTATCAATATTAATGTCGGAGTAGGCAGATTTGGCATAGCTATTCCTATGGACTATCGTCAATCGCCAACGTCAGTACTACACGGCCAATGTACATAGCCATCATGCAAAACGCGTACAAATGGCAGTCAAATGCGAGACTTAACCCGACATACTTGTGTCTTCCAGTTAGTGGAAGTGAAAGTATCATTATGATAGCTCGCAAACGGATCGTTAGCGAGCATTTTGCGATATCTTGCGAGCTTTCGAAATGACTAACAGCAAAAACAGAGATAGCTTTATGGGAAAAGAATGCAGTTAGAGCGAGAGAAATCTATGCATCAGGCTTGCCAATTGAGCTGGGAGCAGCGCGACCCTAGAGATTATTGATTGTTACATTTTTTAGATCCAATTTTGATAATTTCGTCACAAATACTACGCAGCTCTTCGACTGATAGCTGGGAGACGTGACTAAAAGCGGGTACCAACCCTTTGTACCAATGTCTAATGTCATACGGCCATAAGTATTGATGAACGAAGAAATCAAATCGACATACATATCGTAAATTGGAAAGCTAACATTTAAGCATACTTGAAACCGGGCGAAGTTTTTTCATAAGTTTATATTTAGTACCAAAGAGTCATCGAAGAAGTAAACTGGTTTCTTTATTAGGCCACATTCTTGATATTTGTACTAATAATGTTGAATTTAAGCATGGTGTTCAAATACTATTTTTCTGCTGCAGCTATTGCTATATTTTTGTGTACTCCCGTACTGAGTGAGAATGTAAGGGGAAAGTTTGTTGAAAATCCGAAGCAGCTCTCGCTTAGCCCAGGAGATGACATAAATACCCCAAGCTTTGTCAGAATTGTGTTGATGCGTTTAATATATGGCATTGCATCCAGCATGGGAATTGAAGATCGGCTTGAAGAAACATTTAACGGCGCTTTCGTACCTCCAAACGCCGAAGATGCCTTTGGATTTGATGAATAAAGATTATGCATTTATAGTATGTTTAGACTAAGTTATAATGATCACAAATTATAACGACCAAACAAATAAAGACCATGATAGCCCCTTCTGTAACATTTTGGTTGCATGGTCGGCAACAAAAATATATTAGCATTTAATAGAATGATTACAAGCCATACAATGAAATGACGATATCAAAGTGATAAAAACCACAAAGATCTGTTTAAAATTATAAAGTAATAGTACAACAATCACAATAGAACATCTGCTAAAATTTGGTTTATCCTCCCAAGCAACTCAAACAAAAATATTTGTTAACAATATTCATATTTCATTACCATACAGCCCCTCTCCATAAAGTTCCTAAAATAAAAAAATATTTAAACAAATATTAATTTTAGTCTAAAACATATTAAGTAAATACAGTAATATAAAAAAGAAATAATATAGCCGAAGGTCATAGTTGACAGTACTATCTTAAGTTAGTTAACTATTTTTGAGCTGCAAATAAATAAAATATATATCAAAATTATTTCGTGTTGATTTTGACATCACTCGGCATTCTGATAAGAGGAAAACGAAATGAATTCGAATTACTCGAATTATTGTGTGCCCTTTTTGTGTACATATGAACCAGAGCACTTTGTGTTATAATTTCTAAGCTAAATTTGTAAGTTTTCTTTTATCATTTGTTCTCATCAAAGAAAACGAAATTTCCAGCACCAGTGGCTGACCTTCGGGCCAAACATTCCCATGTCCTCATCCATGCCTAACTCTATCTTGCAGGTTTTTCAGACATACATATATATGTATTTCATTGGACCCATTCATTAGAATTTTATAACTTTTTTTCTAACTGTGGCCATCGATATGTTAACAATTCAGGCAGGCTCCGTTTTTCATTTACTTTTGTGTTTCGTTTTCAGCCAAAACGTTTCGTTTTCGCATGCAAAATAAAAGTTAAATTTATAAATGTGGCGGGAAACAGCTGTTATATCTTTCCAACGTTCCGATAACCAAATCAGGCTGAGTCAGCTGTTACACGAAAAGACGAAGTGTTGTTGCCCTGATTAATTCTTTCAGAGCAATATTTAATTGGGTTAAAGAAAAAAAGGATAAAAAAGTCACAAGCTGCATAGACGCTTGATCAGTATTAATAGTCGAGTCGATACAGCTATGTCTGTCTGTCCGTCTGTGTTGTTGGTCACCTAGTTCTCAGAGACAACACGTAGTTTTACAACCGAATTTGGTCTGTACACCGGACCTGTTCCTGTAACACTATGTCAAATTGCACACTATATGAGCAAAGATATCACACTGGGCGTTGGAACATAATGTGAATAATTGGAGCGTCAGTATAATCATTAATTTCACACAAAATTTGCCACGGCTTACAATTTTAATGAAACCAGCTGAAGAATTTAACCCCATTAGAAGGAAACCATCATTATAATTTAGAATCTGAAAAAAACTAGACGGCAAGTTTTTAACTTGAGACGGGATTAAAACAAATAAAATCATAAATTATGGTGACGCAGATAAATCGGAAATTAAATAACCTTCCATATACTGTAAGGCACTCTATGAGTGAAATATTTTTTAGATGTGTGATCAATCAAATCTCTAGCCATGGTACTAGAGAATTAGAAACCAGCCGAGAGACCCTTCTGTATCTCTACTTAAGTCAGTTGGAATTCTTTTAAAACGTATTTCTGTAGCACCCTGATATAAAAAGTAACCATACATACATATTTTCAGAATTTATGTCAGAAAGCCAAAAACTCTCGAAACGATCAGACGTTCTAAGAAGGTTTACTGTAGTTTATAAAAGCTTAAAAGATAAGAGATATCTTGGCGAAGATTTTTAGTTCTCTTGCCATAATCTTGCAAACGGACCGGAAAGATAGTCTGTGTCTTCATAGAAAATATAAGCTATATTTCGAAATAGAAATGATACTGTTTGTTTTTATTGTCTCTACATGTTTTCTACCACACGTTCATAATGGATATTCTAGGCCTTCCTATCAAGTGCACTTACACAGCAAAAATAACTCAGGATATTTACTTGACAATATATGCTATGGAAATATTCTGCAAAGTCATATTGTCTTAACCGCAGCATCGTGTTTATTAGCTGTATCTGAATTCCCATACAAGACAAAACTCATTCAATTTGATAAAATATTTGTATCTTTTAAAAGTGAAGATATGAATGATTTAATTGTTTTAGTTAGCAGCATTCATGTTTATCCTAAATTTGACTATTTTACTTTGGATCATGACATAGCTCTTGTAAATCTCAGTTCGCCCCTACCATTGTCACTGCGTGATGACGTCAACTGGATTTTATTGCCGAAATTAATAATAAATACGGAGTCTTTCTTGGAAGAAGACACTAATGTGAGTGTAAATATTTCAAAAAATATAAATTACGATATGCGACAGTCTTTTTGTACTTTGCACGAAACAGAAAAAAGGTTTCAAGTTAACGTTACAAGTTGTAACAGTTGTCCAAGCTGATATGTGCATTAAAACAATGATGAAAATCGTATTATTAATAAATAATTACATATTTTTACAGATATGGAGGAACTCCTATACCGAAAACAAATTAAGAGGATATGGTGTACTATCTGGAAATAATTTAGTGGCAATAGTAACACTTGCTCCCCGTATAGATAAACTGCGTGATAAAAATGAAACAATTATTTTCGATGGATATACAAATCGGATAACCCTACTTTTTCCATATTTGAGTTGGATATTTGAAATCTTAGAAGAAGCTGAGATCAAAGATATCCAAACCGGCATTTCTACGAACTCACTACCATATACCGAGAGGAAGAACGCTGAAATGGGTAAGGTTATGAACAAATAAAAAGATTAGATACGAATACTTTTTAGTTCGCTACCATAAATCAACAGAATTTTAAACATTTATGTGTAGATTTGTGCTCTTCATGAAAGAATCTTAAAAACTCTTGGACTGTCGCTCAATGAATTGTGTAAAGAGATAACTCTTTCGAGATAAGATGTAATCAGCTGTAATTCAGAAACAGTTAGGAAAACTATATCCTAGAATGTGCAAGACACTACAAGAATAAAAGTCAATAAAGTCAATAAATATTGAAGAGAATCAAGGCAAGGCTTCTGGGAAATCGGACAATTATTGTCCAAAACGAGAAGTTATCAGAACTAGGAAATAGCTATTGACACTTTCGGGTTGTCCGGTTATCTTTTTAAAGATAATTTGAATCAAAGGGCAGAAAAGTACCCATCAAATTTTTTCATCAATTTGCTCAAGCAACGACGGATTTTTTACATTTCTCTTCTATTACTGTTTTTACTGAGCACTTTTTCGCATGCGAACGACAAAACTGTCCATACAAGATTTTATTGTGAGACACGATATCGGCTCAACCGAAAACTCGAAACATGTAATGTTCTGCTTAAAAAGAGAGCGAGTATGGTGATAAGTGGAAATAAGCGTTGACAGTTATTTGCGAGCTGTGGAAGTTAGTGATAAAAACCTTTAAGCCAATTCTCATCTGCGGACTTTAAGATAAAGAAGTATATTATGGCTCGGAGATTTGCAAGGGCTCTGGGATTACAATGAACTCGTAACTAAATTATAATTAATAGATTTGATAGATATATAAAACCGTAGCTTTTACAAACGATACATTTTTCTTTCGACTCTTTTTAAAGTCAAAATATTTAAATATTTAAAACTATGTGTAACATACTTAAGTTATGTTATAAAAAGCCAGGTATGCTCTAAAAAAAAAAGCATTTAAAAAAAAACACCATTTTGTACCGAATTCAAGAAAAGTTGTGTGTGGGTTTCTAAAGTTATTAATTACTTTACTTTTACTTTATTTGAAATTAAAATTGTATTTTCAGTACGTCAAAATGAGGTGTCTGGATCGTTTATAAGTGCAGCACATCCCTGTACCGTCACCGGAATTGTGACATTAATATTAGCTTTAAATTTTTTGCATTTTTTAAACCAGCGATCTTTAAATATCTCCTAGTACATATTTCTGTATGCATACAAATGAAAATTTAGTTTATTTTTTATTTGCTATCTACACTTTTTAATTTAAACGCCTGAAAAATCTTTAAAAATGAATCAATCCTTTTGATTAGTATTTTTAAATATTCTTTAATTTATAGAAATGAAACAAAACAATAATTACAATTAAAAGAGATCGGTTTCTTTAAGAGTTTTGAGTATTTTCAAAAAAGTCAAATTATCCACTTTTGCTCGTTTTGAATTTTTGAAATTAATTAGTTTTTTAATATTTTGTCCAAAAAGCCTTAGCCTGATAACACTTTGAATACGTTTGGGCATACCGTCGACAAAATTTACTATGTGCTCGCGAGGTGTCATGCTCCACTCCGTCTGCACGCCCACCCAAAGTCCAGCCAATCCCTTTGATGCAGGCTCTTACCTTACCAATCTTTTTTATGCAGAGCCAATCGATTTTCAATGGATTTAGTTTTAGGCTTTAAGCAGTTTACGGCATTAAATGAAAACTCAGTTAATTGAACCGTACAACATTTCGGCCGTGGCCACCAATAGTACCGTGGACGACGAACCAATTTACTCCAAACTATGGGTGTAGCTGATTTTATCGCTTTTGAGGTTAAAGGCCTTTTAAGAGACAACATAAGATCGCCATATATAAATGCTATAGGGTGGGCGATAAAAATGACACTGATGCGGCAATAGGAAGAAACGTCTTATAATGGACTTTCTAAAGCTCAAGCAAAAAACAGTGGCCGATAATATTCCAAGCCATGCCAAGCATATCAATGAACTTAGCAAACTCAGCTAGTATTTTCCAAAAAGCAATCGACACTTTTTTGTGTGAACAAATCGGCAAAACATGCTTCATCTATATTGACAACGTATTTTTCTTCATATCACAAGACGACCATGGTAAAATCGTCGACTGGATGTTGAAAAGCCTCAATGACGCCAACATGAGAGTGGCTCAAGAGAAGTCTCATTTTTTTAGGACAATCGTAAAGTACCTTATCTTAATTGTGACTAGAGAAGGCACGAAGACTGACCCTAGAAATATAAATGCTATCTAGGAGTAATTCATCCAGGACTAGGTCGAGGCAACAACGCAGTTCGGACTAAAAAGCATTCTTGGGTCTGGCAAGTTATTAAAAGTACTTCGTGATCGATTTTGCGCCGATTCTCCGACTGATTTCCGTCTGCTTCATCAGTATATATGAGCTTTTAGACTCCATAATATTTAACAAAGTACAAGGACACGCCTTTCAAAAACTATGAAACATTCTAGCATCAGAAAAGATAATCGGGTCGGTCTTGGCATTTTAAGAATCTTGTATCAGATATTTTTGATGATAATGAAAGAAAAGAAAAAAAAAAAATCAGTCGGACCCGATTACCGATTGCTATATTAAAAAAATTACTAAATTCGCGGGCGAGGTAGTCATGAATTGAAAAATTTGTTTCAGAGCAAGGTACGATAGGCATGCAAAGAAACAGGAGCCGGCACTGACACCAGTCGCAGGCGAAAAGTTTTTAGTAAAAACCAACAAATGCTGACCCCTCTTTATGTAGTGGATACGTTAGGGATGAACTTGGAGTCAACCTTCCTAATCAACGGGAGGGTGGCCCACATGGACAATCCCAGATAATGTCCATTCTCCCATGCTACTCCCCTAAAGGCAAAATGTGACATTTGAAGGTTTGGTCAAACGGTTGCACCTTAGCCGTTTATCCATAGATCCATACAAACGATACCTTAAACGACGCCCAATTAATATACCTGTATCAGAAAAATACAAAACTCCAAGGAATAATTTTTTTCCACAGTTCCCAAGCTTTCAAACTAGTTTAAAAATATCACCAAAAAATTTCAATTTTCAATTTGAAAGTTTAATATTTTCTAGACCATAAGCTTAAGCTACAAAGTGTTCGGATGAGATATATCGTTGCATTTCTCAGCTTTGCAGAATTGCAAAGTTCAATACAACCAGATGTCCGACAATTAAGTTATGTGAAAAATAGATCCACTAAATAAAAAAATAAAAAATACAAAATACTACATTTAAAATATTATTTTAAAATGTATAAAACCATAAAAATAAATATTTTAAAAGCTTTCAAATATATCAGATAAGTCGGTTTAATTCACAGCGGAAATTTCTAGTTGAGTAGTGTAGTTTCAGCACATAAATTGCGGTCCTTCGATACCATTTTTTTGTTGATTAAGCTTGTGAGAAGGGTATTTGCGCAAAAGTGAAGCGAGTGTGCAGAGGGCTTGTCCCCTAGCGTATATAATATATAATAAATAACATTTATATTATTTTATATTATAAATAATATTTTTAATATATATGTACGCACTGTTTTGAGCAAAATAAATAAAAATAAATGTTTGTACTCAAAGCGTCTGGAAAAATCATAATGATCAAGGGCATATACATAAATGTATATGTATATTTATTTACATCTGTAGGATGTACGAATGCCTACTTGTACTTGAGGATGCACAAGTGCAGTCACGCAACCGTGGGCTTTGAATCGTAAAACTATGCGTGGTTTTGAGGCTCGATACGCTTGAAAATTCAATTAATTGATACTATTAATTATATAATCAATCTCAGCGCTGTTTTATATATGCTGTTACGAGCATATAAATGCTTTCTCGGAAAGGAAATGGATCATTTATATTAAAGAAAAACAGATACAAACTACATCTAACATAAAATCGGGAATAAATTTAAACAATGAACCTGGTGAGTATTAATGAAGAACTCTCGAATGGTGAATTTCATTAAGAAGTGTAACCACTTTTATAAAATGTGCATATTCGAAAAAAGTTTAAGTACGCTCTGAACAAAATACATATATTTTAGATTCGTTTATTTGCTGGATTTTTTCTCGTAACGATATTCGTGATTGGAAAGGCCGTCTGTTCTAGTTCGAATACAATGAATAAGTCCAAACATCCCAATATAAAAACTTTGGGCTATTCTGAATTTAAGGAAACTATCATTCGGCCTGCAGTAAAGAAGACAGAACAATTTGAACTAACTCATCATAATGTAGCTGCTGATCCGACCATGGCACTTAAGCGCGTTATTCAAAAATATGATAAGCCCTTCGATAATAGAACGACAGATCATCATTACAGATCAATTAACGCGCGAAAAAAAAAAAAATCCCCTGCATTTGATAATTCAAATAGTAACAATTTTCATACTTTTGAGGAAATACATGAACATATCGATGAAACATACGACAGCGGTTCCCAGTACCAAGCATCTGAACCATTAGGATCTGAAACTTTACCAAACAAAAATCTGGAAAATATAAAAAACAAAAAAAATCGAAACCGTATAAAAACTAAAATAAAACATCACCATCATCATCATCATCATAACCATATTAAAGAGCTTATAAAAACAGTACCACAACCATATTCGGTTGAAAAAGTTGTGCATGTACCAATTGAAAAAGTGGTAGAAAAAGTTGTGCATGTTCCTAAAATTATAAATGTTACTATAGAGAAAATTGTACACGTTCCAATAGAAAAAATAGTTGAAAAGGTGATTCATATCCCAAAACCATATGTTGTTGAAAAAATAGTTGAAAAAATAGTTCATGTTCCCAAACCATATCCTGTTCTTAGAACTGTTCCATATCCAATTGAAATTAAAGTTCCAATGACAGTTGAAAAAAAAGTACCGTTTCCAATCAAGGTTGAGGTTGAACGAAAAATTCCCATTTATATTCATACAAAAGAGCCATATAAATTTGAGAAATCAAATATTGAACACTATAATCAAGACGACCAGTCGAAATTCACTTTCGAAGGGGATCATCTGGGGATTAAAGAACATGAACAATCTACGCTACCGACAAACATACACCAGCATAGGATATATAAATTAAAAGATATAAACCTCCCTAATAAAGTAGACGACCCTCCATATACTTTTCAACCGGAGCATAATAAACATTTGAAGGAGAGCCCTAGTCAACAATATACATCTGCAAGCGTTAATATTCCGCGAAAATTCTTAAGAAGCAATTTAATGGATAAGAACATTGACGGCCAAGACGACCAGTCGAAATTCAATTTAGAAAGTGATAATCTGAGGACTAAAGAGCACGATCGATCTGCCTTACATGCAAATCACCCTGACAATAAGATATTTAAATTGAAAGAATTCAACTTTCCCAATAAAATAGACTTTCAAAATACTTTTCAGCCGGAGTATACAAATTTCGATTTAACAAAGAGCGCGAATCAACAATATACATCTGCAAGCGATAATATTCCCATAAAATTCTTAAGTGACAATTTTCAGCCAGATACAACAAAATCTGAATTAAACCCTAATGGCATAGGTTTACCATTTATTAATAGCACCCTTCTTTTTTTCAATCCACAAGAATCTACCTATCCCCTTCATGGCATCCCTTTTTCACTACCAGTTAATTTTGTTCACCTGCAACCAACGACGCAGCAAAATCAGCTAGGCTTGGACTCAACAATACCAGAAACAAGCGCAGAGTCATCAAGGACTTAAGATTTTTGCTCCGCAATTCTATTCTACCTAACACAATTCGTAACTGTTTAATGACTAGTAATAGAGACACCGTTAATCGATAAAGAAAAAATAGTAATTTAGTAAAACAACGAAGTTTGTAAGTTAAAGTAACCGTGGGTACAGAACCGATCGGAAATAAAATTGGGTTGTACATCATGTTGGCTTGTTTTTTCATTATCATTTTTGTTGGAAGTTGACGAAACATTTTCGACTGCATAGAGTATATTTTAACTAATTGGCAGATTAAGTCGGACGAGGCACTAACCATACGGTATATTGATGTGTCAGTTCATACATAGAGGAGTGAAATATCCTGCATTTTATAAGCAATGAGTTTAACGGGAAAATCATTCCTTTTAAGGAAAAAGTAAAATACATATATAGCAAATGTAGAGTCAATGATTGCGGAGAAAAAGACGCAGGTCAAGCAAATCGATCGCGAGAAGACCTCTCCGGTGTTGCTGCGTGTGTTCTGCGGCGCAAGATTGGAGTGACATGAACAGGGGAAAAAGGCATCGAAGACAACAAGACAAGCTCGCACAGGCAAAGTTCAGCACTGGCGACCTCCTGAATATTTCCATCACATCGCCTAATCGCCTGCCGCCCCCAGCACGCCGCCAGAGTCTTTATTGATGGGGAATACATGGGAATGGAACCTACAATCGAGTATATATACACGCTTATCATTTCATTTTCACTTTCACTCGACACTCAATGAAATATGGAAATAATTATAAGTTATGAATATCATGAAAAAGTATTACACATATAATAATAAATAAAAATACGATGGAGCCACAACAGAAAACAGAAACCAAACTTTAAAAGCGAAAAAACATACAATCACATGTTTTTGGGGGAACATATTGTGTGTGCAACACGTGCAAAGCGTTGTTAGCCTGGCTCTCTCGTGATGACGCGGAGCACGCCAGAGCCGAAGACCCTGGGATCTAATCCAGAAAGTTCGTTTGCGATATGTTCGGTGTATGAACTGGCACGTCTATATGCTGTGTGGTTAGTGGTAACACCCAGAAGGTATCGTTTCTTTATATTTTAAGGTATATACATATATTCTTGATCTGCATTAATAGCAGTTCGTTTGCGACATGTTTGGTGTATGAACTGGCATGTCTATTCTATATACTGTATGGTTGGTGATACTATTGTGGATATATTTTGTCGATAGTTCACTACCACACAAAGAAAAACAAGGAATGAAAACAATCGATATTTTGCTCATCTTTAGAACATTGTTCAAGCGAATGTGCATGTTGTTGAAATTAAATTAATTGACGGTGTGTAGTGAAATCAAATTCATTAAAAACTTCTGGTCAAGGGATTCTTGATATCAGAATTATAAAACACATTCGTTGCATAATGCTAAAAAGGTATTGAGACTGACTTCAAAACCATTCTTACGTATTTACTGTTGAAAATTAGTTAATAAAAAACTTTAAATCTATTTTTTGGTCTGAAGTTACAAAATAAATGACATCACGGTGCTTTTTATGTAATAAATAATCATTCTGGCCCACATGCGTGCCATTTAAAGTGTACGAAACTATTTTACAAATGTGTATATATGTATGTAACATAGTTGTGCACATATATTATATACATACTAATCTGTCTGTTTATGTGAAAAGTCCCTTCTCGGTTTGTAATCTATTGTTTGTCAATAAGGTACTGATGCAGTTGATCCAAAACAAAATATGTGTAGTGTGTAAAAAATATTTTAACGAAACAAAAACATAATTAAAAATCAATTTTATTTGTTCATTTGTTGAAAGGGTACTCCAAAGACTATAAAATACCAAGATATTGCATCAAGAACAAATTCCATTGCAATTTTCGTCCGCTCGCTTCGTGGTACGCTCTCGCGGGGTACCAGGGCGTGCCAGTGCCAATTCTCTTATGGGCAGGCTATCCTTCGACTCTGACTGTGGCCAGTTGTCGACCTACTCGGGTTCGGTTGCTCAGCTCGTCGGTGTACTACAAAGGCGCAGAAACGACGTAGTTTTCGGTCCGGTAATTTTCTAGCAACAAATACACAGACTCGAGACCCTTCTAGGTCAGAAGATTGGAAAACAACTACATTGCTTGAACATGATTCAGCACATTGATGCTCGACTGGAGTTTCGTTTATAATGGTTGTCGTTGTCAGATTGCCAAATTGTGGGCTGAATTTCACGCAGTATTTATCGTGCCTGCTCAACCCGTATCAGTAAATAATGTTAAATTGAACAAATTTCCTTCAGTAGCTACAGTATACGCGACTGGACTCCATCTTATCCTTCCAAAGCCAACTCTGGGCACGTTAGCCAAGGATCCCGTAATTTTTGCTTATAATTTTTCCACTGTTTCAGTTTTTGTCTCTTTGCTGAGCCGATCGTCTTAAGCCTTATGTGCTTATGATCGCCGTGCTCCGTCTTCTGCCTACTCTTTTAACCCAATTCATTTTTGGTTGGCGCACCTAAAATGTAGAGTACCTGAAGACGGGCATTACAGTCGTCTAAACAAATAGCATGACCAACTGCTCGCATTGCTCCTCGGCAATCGGCGTGAGGGCACACAAAAATATTACTAAAAAAAACCAGGTATTCCTGCCCTATGCTCCGGTTCCAAAATGCCCCAAAATATAACAAAAAGATTTCCCTCCGATAGTCTAACCGATCTTATTAATGGGATGTGCGGCTTGTAGTGAGATAAAAGCTGAAATGCGAAACTATGTATGAAGTAAACTCGGAACGGTTTCCGACAGGTTCAGAACCAATTCGCTGCTCTCAACGATAAATTTCTTTCTGGAATTGTTTTTTGGCTCCAAATTCTTTTATGAATCGATAAATCCCGAACAATAATCTGTTGCAATTCAACGAATTGAAACTTCTGCTTCTCACTTCCACCAATGGAATAATTTTCTACACCAAGTGGCCATCCCTAGCCCAGTAGAGTCAGACAGATTCTAGCCACAATGCCCTATCCTCTATATGCAACAATTTTTCGCATAGAATCTCACAAACTCATCAACTCGCAGCTATGGCCGCGACTCCACATTTATACCCGATACTCAGTCAGTAATGCCCCCCATCGTCAGAGGGCTATAATAATGATTCGATCTGATTCAGATTCGCCAATCTGGTAGATATGGTCATACTCTATGATTCAGCGTTTTTAAATTATCTCATTTCTTCAACATTTTGGATGCCACAGATATTCCTCCTTTGGGGGGGCGGAAAGAGGCGTTGCAAAATATTGAAATACACTTGTAATTGTGTGATATCACAGGAATATGGGTACAAACTTTGGTTGCTCTAGCTCTTATAATCTGCGAGACCTGGGCGCTCATCAGGACCGATAGAAGGACGGACGGGCATGGCTATATTAACTCGTCTATTGATGATGATCGAGAATATATACAATTTATGGGATCGGAAACGCTTCCTTCTGGGTGTTACACAAATCCACTTTCCCCGCTAATCTAATATACCCCTATACTCTTTTTGAGTATCGAGTATAAAAAGTGGAAAGAGATTTGATTTAAACGATGATAATATCTCATAAACCAATAGAAAACGCGGCGCGCCTTTAGAGTTTGCAGGCTATACATAAAATTGTAAATGCAAAGACGACTCGGAAAATTGCGATTTTAGTGTTTTTGTATTAATATTGTAAAAAGTATGTCTTTCCGGTGCTGTCAAACGTATCCTATCTAAACAAATAAATAAATAGCCACCTTTTGTCTATCCGGCGCACTGTTGGAAATACGGCCATTTCAGCTTAATACAAGGTTTAGAATAAATTGTCAAAGTTTAAGGTTACCTTCGTGATTTTCTTCAAACACACAAGTCAGCTCTTATATTAACGCAGATACCCGAGTTTCCAATCTAAACGCCTATTCTGCGTTATTGCGTTTATGCTGATATCGACAGCAGGCTATCATTTTATGCTAGTAGCACACAGTACTTATGCTGTATGTATTTGCTTGGAGTTTTCCGTCCTCATAACAGATAACAAAAAATAAAATAAAAAATAATCAAAATTTTCTTTTTGATATTACAGATGGGCGATGTCGATCCCGAAACACTTTTAGAATGGTTGTCCATGGGACAAGGGGATGAGAGGGATATGCAATTAATTGCACTGGAGCAATTATGCATGCTTCTGTTGATGTCTGACAATGTAGACCGTTGCTTCGAAAGGTATTGTACCCTAGCACATTTATTTAACTTAAATTATCAATTTTAATTTGAATGCCATGATGTTTCAGTTGTCCTCCCCGTACATTTTTGCCGGCGTTGTGCAAAATTTTTCTTGATGAACATGCACCTGAAAATGTACTTGAGGTGACAGCGCGGGCTATTACTTATTACTTGGACGTTTCTGCAGAATGCACCAGAAGAATTGTTTCCATTGATGGAGCAATTAAAGCCATTTGCAGTCATTTAGTGATTGCCGACATATCTTCGAGGACATCACGTGACCTGGCCGAGCAATGCATAAAAGTTCTCGAGCTTATATGCACTAGAGAAGCAGGAGCTGTTTTTGAAGGCGGTGGTCTTAACTGTGTTTTGTCATTCATCCGAGACTGCGGTTCTCTGGTTCATAAGGATACCTTGCATTCTGCTATGTCTGTTGTTTCACGACTCTGCACTAAAGTAGAGCCTAATTCTCCATGCATACAAAATTGCGTACAGAGCTTAAGTACTTTGCTGCAGCACGAAGATCCAATGGTGTCCGATGGGGCGCTGAAATGTTTTGCATCTGTGGCGGATCGTTTTACAAGAAAATGGATAGACCCAGCCCCCCTAGCAGAATATGGTTTAGTCTCAGAGTTGTTAAAGCGTCTTAATAGTGTCGGTGGAAATGTTAACACGCATTCGTCACTGTCGACAGGACCTCAACCGCTGAGCATAACTTCTATAACACCAAACCAAGATTCAATGGACGACGGAAATGGGTCTGAAGAAGCTACTACAATATCTAGTAGTAAAGTAAAAGCATCTGATTCCGGTATATCTCCCCAATCGATATCGACGACTATTTCACTATTATCTACGTTGTGCCGCGGATCACCTTCCATTACGTATGACCTTTTGCGATCTCAATTATCCGACTCGATAGAACGTGCTCTTCAGGGCGATGAAAGATGTGTACTCGATTGCATGCGATTTGCAGATCTTTTACTTCTACTGTTATTCGAAGGGCGTCAAGCCCTAAATCGAGGAAGTAACCATGGCAATCAAGGTCAATTAGCTCCACGACCTAGACGTAATAACTCCAACACTGACCGAACACATCGGCAACTTATAGATTGTATACGATCGAAGGACTCTGAGGCTTTACGGGAAGCTATCGAAACAGGGGGAATCGATGTGAACTGTATGGACGACGTTGGACAAACTCTTTTAAATTGGGCGTCAGCGTTTGGTACCTTAGAAATGGTTGAATTCTTATGTGAAAAAGGAGCAGATGTAAATAAAGGTCAAAGGAGTTCATCGCTACACTACGCTGCATGCTTCGGACGACCAGCTATTGCAAAGATTTTACTGAAATATGGAGCTTATCCAGATTTGCGTGATGAAGATGGAAAAACGCCGCTTGATAAAGCGCGGGAAAGATCGGATGATGGTCACCGGGAAGTTAGTGCTATATTGCAATCACCAGGCGAATGGATGTCTACGGATCACTCGCTTTTGAGCAAAGATGGAAAAAAGTATACATTTTTGGAACCGCGAGGTGATCCTGAAATGGCGCCTATATATTTAAAGCTACTATTGCCTATATTTTGTCGAACATTCTTGGGATCAATGCTGGGCAGTGTTCGACGGGCTAGCTTAGCCCTAATCAAAAAAATTGTACAATACGCGTATCCTTCTGTACTGCAGAGTTTGAGTGAAACCATTAATACCGAGGATACCACCTCAACAATAGCTCAAAATGGTGGAAACTTACTTATTGAGGTAGTTGCCAGTGTCCTAGATAACGAGGTAATTTTTAAACACTTTTAAATATTTCCTATAAGATTATACCCGGTACTCCTGGAGGCACTTTTACGGTAATCGAAAATCGAAATCTGCCTAGTTCGAAGTTTTGTCTGTTTGTCAACCAATATGTATTATCTTTCGATCGGCAAGCAGTAGTTATGATCGGAAGTTATTTATCTTGAGGTAACTAAATCTTTAGTTTTTTATCCCAAGAGTCCTTGTTCTACCTTCGATTTGATTTAAAATTTAAAAACTAGATTTCAATATGATTGTTTGTATCGAGTGCCGGGAATCTAATCTTATGTGCTTATGAACAAAATATAGACCACATTTTTGGTTTATGTTCCAGGATGACGACGATGGTCATTTAATTGTTTTAAACGTTATTGAAGAAATAATGTGCAAGACAAACGATGAGTTTCTCAATCAGTTTGCAAGACTAGGAGTATTTGCAAAAGTTCAAACATTAATGGAGCATGATGTTGAAGACACTTCTCCACACTTTAGCGGTAACTCGGATGACTTAACTTTATTGCGAAGGTCTTCTATAAACGCAGAGTCCCAAAAATCAACTTCAGGTAAAATTTAAAGTTACATTTGATATATATTTTATATGCTCTATGAATTTCCATAAAAAGAAGATTCGATGGAGGACGCAAAAGAAATTTTACAAGGAAAGCCTTACCATTGGAGAGATTGGAGTTTGTGCCGGGGACGTGATTGCTTGTATGTTTGGTCTGATTCGATAGCATTAGAGCTTTCCAACGGCTCCAATGGTTGGTTTCGTTTTATAATTGATGGTAAACTAGCTACAATGTACTCAAGTGGAAGCCCAGAAAACGGAAATGATAGTTCAGGTAACTATTATAACATTATAACAATATAAGTTTAGAATAAGTATTTATATTGATGAAAATATGGTCCAAAATCACATTTTTTTTAGGAAAAAAAAAAAAGTTTGGGGACATACAAATTTTGTTAATTGAAGTTTTTAGAGAATACGCCAATATATTTTCTAAGCTCCCACCATTTTTTCTTAAAAATATAAATCATCAATAATAGCGCTCACTGATGCATTGCATATTATAGTGTCGCTTGCACTATGAAACTGTTAAGTCAAAATAAACTTTATTACTCATGACCACCTATGCATGTCACCTATGATTTCACATGACTTATTCGTGAGTCAGTCGTGAATTCATCTGGCAGATGTCATCGATGATCTACTGGAAAGTCTCCATTTTAAGGGCACCAGTTTTTTGTCTGCCGTGTCACCAAAATCTCAGTCGCCACTATCCATGAGTGCATGTCATGAGTCATGATATACTACTCTATTTCGCGTAGTATCACTATCCTTTTATAAGTTACTATTTAAAGTATTTTAGTTGTCCGATTATCAGTGGGTAAACCTGAAATAAGTTATTTTATATTATTTCAGAATAATATGTAAGCCAGCTTAAATTTGTGTTTTTTTTTTAATTACAGAAAATCGCGGCGAGTTTTTGGAAAAACTTTTGCGTGCCCGTTCGTGCGTTGTACCGGGAACAGTATCGCAACCTATTCTACCCACTACGAGTTCGTTGAGGTTGGTAGTAGGGAACTGGGTTCTACAGTCTAATAAGACAAATCAACTTCAAATCCACAACACCGAAGGTCAGCAAGTAACTATTTTACAAGATGATTTGCTTGGATTTATTTTTGAGAGCAACAGAGGAACGAAGCATACATTTACAGCGGAAACAGTTTTGGGGCCTGATTTCGCTTCCGGATGGTCAACCGCCAAAAAAAAACGTATAAAGTCAAAGACAGACGGTCAAAGATTTCAAATCCGTAATTTATCTCGGGATATCTATAATAAGTACTTTAAATCAGCTCAAACAATACCACGTGGTGCAGTAGGAAAACTCACAGATATAGTAAACAAAATTGAACTATCCTTTGAAGAGCAGAATATCTCACCTGATGGAAATTGGGAAACTATATTATCTACTGCATTAATGGAGCTTTCACAATTGATCCATGAGGATGGCGTAGTGAGTGCTTATGAAATGCATTCATCGGGTCTTGTACAAGCGCTAGTTGCTGTCTTATCAGTTAACCATTGGGAGAGTCACTCTGCAAGATGCAAGCGAAGCAAAATGCAAAAACAACGGGTTTCCGTGTTCAAAAAATGCATATTAGAAGATAACATTGAATCTGTTCCGAGCAAATCAAGAGCTAAAAGTACTGCGAGTATTTTAATACAGAAACTTGTCTCAGTTTTAGAAAGTACTGAAAAACTACCAGTATATTTGTATGATGCACCATGCACTGGGTACAATCTACAAATTCTGCAAAAACGACTTCGCTTCAGATTGGAACGCGCACAATGTGAAAATACATTGTTTGATCGAACGGGTCGAACTCTAAAAATGGAACCCCTAGCAACCATTGGACAACTCTCAAAATATCTACTAAAAATGGTAGCCAAACAATGGTATGATCTAGACAGATCAACATATTTTTACTTGAAAAGACTCCGAGAGAACCAACATGGGGTTTTATTTACACATTCATTTGATTTTGACGAAGAAGGTCTTTTGTATTATATTGGTTCTAACGCAAAAACATGCGATTGGGTAAATCCTGCGCTATATGGACTTGTACAAGTAACAAGCTCAGAGGGAAAAACGTTACCCTATGGAAAAGTGGAGGACATTTTGTCTCGAGATAGCATATCGCTAAATTGCCATACCAAGGATAATAAGAAAGCCTATTTTGCTATAGATCTCGGAGTATTTATTGTACCCACTGCTTATACTTTACGTCACGCTCGAGGATATGGACGTTCGGCGCTACGGAATTGGCTACTTCAAGCTTCGAAAGATGGCGTATGTTGGACAACGCTTAGTACTCATATAGATGATAAAAGCCTTCTTGAACCTGGAAGTACAGCAACTTGGTCAATAAATTGTGCATCAGACTCAGTGGGATATCGTCACATAAGAATTCAGCAGAATGGTCGTAATGCCTCCGGTCAAACTCATTATTTAAGTCTAAGTGGATTTGAAATTTATGGTCGCGTCATAGGAGTTTCCGAAGATATTGGAAAAAGTGTCAAAGAAGCTGAAGCAAAAATAAGGCGAGAGAGGCGACAGGTAAGAGCTCAACTTAAACACATGACTACTGGCGCACGTGTTGTTCGTGGGATAGACTGGCGTTGGGACGATCAGGATGGATGTAGTGAAGGAACCATCACTGGTGAAATACACAATGGTTGGATTGATGTGAAATGGGACCATGGCGTAAGGAATTCTTATCGTATGGGCTCTGAAGGAAAATACGATTTAAAATTGGCTGATTGCGAAAATTATTCTATGTTCGAAGGAATTCAGTCGATTAAAACCATAAATACGGAAACTAAAGTAAAGGATAAAACAAGCACACTTAGTTCGCGAAAATCCAGTTCTACTCCATCCCTTGCTGAAGCAACTGAAAAAAATCAAAATGCAGAAGGTGCTTCAAATCAAACTGTTTCTGCAGACAACCTAACATGGAAGCAAGCCGTGGAAACAATAGCCGAAAATGTGTTTTCTTCAGCAAAGACGCAAATAATCTCTAACCAATTATCTATAAATACGTCATCCAGAGAAACTCGAACAAATAACAAGGAACCCAGCTCTAATAAAATGCCTAAAGACTCTATAAATGGTGGAACACCATTGAGTCGTGAACTGGAGCATATATCAGATCTATCTGCAATAAATAATTCAATTCCGGCAATTAATTCAGCTATACTGTCAGACCTAGCAACTATTTCGGAAAATTTGGGTGAAATATCTAAAGAAAATATATGTAGCGTAATTGCCCCGATAAACACCCAAGCCGAGACAACTTCTGCGAGTCCAAGTTCTTTCCTTCCCAGCACTCTGAACTCAGTTCCACAAGGCGCCGATATTCAAAACCTATCAAATATTGAAGAAAACAATAAAATGAATGCCAATTATTCAGTTAATAAAATGCCTAAAGAACTTCCTGTAAACTTACGAGCTACAAATATTACTGGCGTTGTGCAATATGTTACACAATATTCTAACGATGCTGTCGAAATTATCGATAAAATCGATGACGGCTTAGATATGATGCGAAACAATTCCAATAATATTCTATCAACTGAAACATGTTCTTGTACCAATCCAGGCTTAGATATAAAAGAACATATGATAACTAAGGTATTAATTGCCGAAAATAATCAACAAAGACAAATTCAATTTGTAACCGATAAATTTTCCAAAAAAAATTTTAACAATTGCAATGTAACATTGAAACCGTCTTCAGCAGAACCAAATACGGTAATGTCTATTGACGATGTTAAAAATTCTCAAATTTCACCTGAAATTGTTTCTGTGGCTAGTCAGATGAGTATAAGTGTACCCAACCTAACGACTACTACGGTCTCGGAAGTGCCAACAATATCAGAAGGTGATACTCATACCGGCTTACTAGAAACATTTGCTGCTATCGCACGTCGTCGTACTTCTCAAGGAACACACATGCAAGATAACCAGCTTATGAGAGCGGATGTAAATATCAATCAGCATACTGATCAAAGCGTTGCAACAAGTTCTTTTCTGGGTAACTCAGTAACAAGTTTAGTTAAATTGGCATTGTCAAGTAATTTTCACTCTGGGTTGCTAAGCACAGCTCAAAGTTATCCGAGCTTATCATCTAATAATAGTGAAAGAGTTCCTCCTGCAAACCCATCTAACTGTTCTACTGGACAACAACCTTCATCTTCAATAAATCATACGTTAACGATGAGTCTAACTTCTACATCAAGTGATAGTGAACAAGTTTCTTTGGAAGACTTTTTAGAAAGTTGCAGAGCCCCAGCATTGCTAGGAGACGTGGATGATGAAGAAGATATGGACGAAGACAACGATGAAGAAGAAAATGAAGACGAATATGAAGAAGTTGGAAATACACTTCTTCAAGTAATGGTTTCAAGAAACTTACTTACTTTTATGGACGATGAGGCACTGGAAAATAGATTGGCTGGTGTAAGTAAGCGCAAATCATGGGATGATGAATTTGTTTTGAAAAGACAATTTTCTGCATTGATACCTGCATTCGACCCCCGACCTGGACGGACAAATGTTAATCAAACATCAGATTTAGAAATACCTCCTCTAGGTCTTGATTTACCAAGCCCACAGCAAAGTGGGTATGATTCAATTGAACAGCCAATACTTGGTCTAAAGTTACGCGGCCCCGGAATCGGGAGTATACCCGATGTTGAAATTGAACTGAATAATTCTAACTGGACAATTTTCCGGGCCGTACAGGAACTATTGCAGCACAGTCAATTAAACAAGGTTGATAAGTTTCGAAAAGTATGGGAACCAACATACACAATAATATATCGAGAGATATTACCCGAAGGCCAGGAAAATACTTATTTGGAATCCGACGAAATACTTCAAACGCCAGATATGTCATCCAAGAGCGGTGCTTCAACTTTGTCTCCAAACTCGCCAATGCATATAGGGTTTAATAAAGCAGAGAACAATTTGTGCTCTGTTGATGATGTTCTCGAGTTGCTGATACGAATCAACTCTCTTAATCAAAGTGAACTTGATTTCGAGAGCAAGGAACGGAGTGTTCCCTTATTACCAGACGAACTATTCGTAAGCAAAAAAATTACAAATAAATTACAACAGCAAATTCAGGACCCACTTGTTCTTTCATGCAACGCATTGCCTAATTGGTGTGAGAATTTGAATCAATCTTGCCCATTCTTGTTTCCATTTGAAACAAGACAGTTGTATTTAAACTGCACTTCGTTCGGAGCATCTCGAAGTATCGTATGTCTGCAATCTCAACGAGATCTCACCGCAGAAAGGCAAAGGATACCGATAATGAGTCCACGTCGAGATGATCACGAGTTTCGCATTGGTCGTCTCAAACATGAACGTGTTAAAGTACCACGTAACGAAAATTTGCTGAAATGGGCTATGCAAGTTATGAAAACGCACTGCAATCGAAAGTCTGTATTAGAGGTGGAATTTTTGGATGAAGAGGGAACTGGCTTAGGACCAACACTGGAGTTTTATGCCTTAGTGGCAGCAGAAATTCAACGATCCGACTTATGTATGTGGCTATGTGACGATGAATTAGGAGAGGAAAACACCCAGGATATATCCGAAATTCTTGAAGGCAATTCTAAACCAATTGGATATTACGTAAATCGAAGGGAACACGGATTATTTCCAGCTCCCCTCCCACAGAATTCTGAAAAATGTGAAAGTGTTTTAAAATATTTTTGGTTTTTCGGAGTTTTTATTGCAAAAGTTTTGCAGGATATGCGTCTAGTAGATATACCTTTGTCGACATCTTTTCTGCAATTGCTTTGTCATAAAAAAATGTCTTTACGCAGCTTACAAAAAATAATATCTGAGAGAAGACCTGGAGAAATATCTTTGATATCTGGAGATCTATTAGAAACGTGTACTGACTTGTTACGTACTGACTATAATAAATCTAATTTATTTGGTGGAATACTACATTTGGAAAATTTAAAAGAAGTAGATCCAACACGATATCAATTTCTACTCGAACTGCAAGACTTGTTGTTGCGCAAGCAATCAATTGATTTTGACTGCAGTATAAGCTTGGAAAGAAAACAAGAACTAATAAATGACCTTAAGCTATGCACCAAAAATGGATTAGAAGTCTCTCTGGAAGACCTAGCACTTACATTCACGTATTTACCAAGTTCTTCAATATATGGATATACACAAGCCGAGCTGTTACCAAATGGATCATCAATAAATGTCACCATTAACAATCTGGAGGCATATTGCGAACTGCTTCTTAACTTTATTTTACAGGATGGAATTGCTAAGCAGATGAAAGCTTTCAGTGATGGATTTAATGAAGTTTTTCCCCTAAAAAAACTGACCGCGTTCTCCGCGGCTGAGGCTCGTTTAATGATTTGTGGTGAACAATATCCACATTGGAATCGAGAAGATATTATTTCATATACTGAACCAAAACTTGGCTACTCCAAAGATAGGTAAAGCAAAAAAATATTGTTAATCAAATACGGAATAGTAATCTCTTTTTTTTTAGCCCTGGGTTCCTTCGTTTTGTAAACGTTCTATTAGGCATGTCAGGAAATGAACGGAAAGCTTTTCTACAGTTCACAACTGGTTGCAGTAGTTTACCCCCAGGAGGACTTTCAAATCTACATCCTCGACTTACAGTTGTTCGAAAAGTGGATGCAGGTGTTGGAAGCTATCCCTCTGTAAATACTTGTGTTCATTATTTAAAGCTTCCAGACTACCCAACCGAAAAAATAATGAAGGAGCGGCTGTTAACAGCAACAAAAGAAAAGGGGTTTCATTTAAACTAAACATTAAAGCTTTCTATATGCAAACAGTGTAATCCATAGTGTAATGCTATAATTTTGCATACTCTATAAAAATGTATTTTAAATTAATTATGAATAATTTAATTAAATCAAATTTAATACAGTTAGAGCTCATTATTAAATCATTATTAAATACTGCGATGTCCTTCAGCCCCTATGTTGGTGAACCAACAAACGCCCAACACTGTCCGTAATGGATTTATTTATAGTATTTATTTTTCTAAAGGTTCTGGATTTCATGAGTTAAAATTACCACAAGGGTCTCGCAGAGGTGTGATGTGTCTAGTTCCTCTTTTCTTGTTACTTTTATCAACTGGTTGACAGTCGTGGTGCATTATTTTGTCTCGGGCATTTCTCCGAGTCTGAGTTCTTGAATTTTTTGGTGTCTGTCTCTTGTTGGAATCTGTCGCTTATGGCGTAGGTCATCAAACTCCGGTGTATCTGCGAGAACTTTCAAAGCTGACCCATTAAATTTTAAACCCTGGCTTGCCTATGGTGAACTCCTAATGCCGCACTCATAGTCAGCAGTTTCTTGTGTGTGTATGTGTGTACTTTTGTCATCGCTATCGTCTACTGGTCGTATTTTGTCCGTTTAGTGGACGTAAAAGGTCTCGTTCCAAGTTACTGTCCGTTCGGCGATAATAAGAATGTAAGCCGAATGTGAGTAGTCTATCAATTTCAAAGCATTCAGAATTACCCATGGTAAAATCATGAGGAATCATCATTGAGGGATCTAATATACATGAAAACTAAAAGATCGTTCCTCTTTGTGACCCAATAGACTATTGTTAAATTCTATAAAAGCTTGAAAGATAAGGTCGACCGTGTTATCGATTATCTTTTGTAGACATCTGGCCTTTCTACCATTAATTCCTTTTAATTCCTTGTGAAAGTGCATTATCTGCAGGATTATATCGGTTGTACCACTAACCATACAGTATATAGATGTGCCAGTTCATACAACGAAAGTGTCACACACCGGCCTGCGCTATCCGTACCCCAGAGTGACGTCATCATGAGAGAGAGAGCGCAGAGAGAACATCTTTGCATGTGTTAGTACACACGCAATATGTTTCGACAAAAATATGTGATTGTATGTTTTTTCAGATTTTTTGAACTCTCTCAGGTCTGATCTGTTTTGCCACCAGCATGTTTTAGTGTATGGGTGCACATGCATTCTCACGTACTTTGCGTTTGTGTGTTTACTATTGCTGGCCGCTAGAACTGAAATTTGAGTTTGGTTCTTGTTTCGGGTCTTTTGATGGACTGACCTACCGCCACAAAATAAATGAAGAATGGGCAGGGGGTGGGGGTATGGTACACTAGGGCGCGGGAAACAAAATAAAAGCTGTTATTTGTTTGATTTATACCACAAAATATAAAATATTACAATAATATAATTACACATTTATTTCCTTATTTTAAACAGGTTAAATTATACAAATTATGCAAACGCCGTCGGTTCTCGACGTTTTGTTTATATTTATATTATATTATATTTATATTTTTGTTTATTATAACTAAAACAATGATGTACATATCTAAATATACAATATAAGAAAAAATATATATACATATACTTAAATAACTATGCATAAATATAAATGGAATTGGTTTTACATATATGTATATATGTATATGTAAAACCAATTCCATTTATATTTATGCATATTTATTTAAGTATACATATGTATATATATTTTTTCTTATATTGTATATTTAGATATGTACATCATTGTTTTAGTTATAATAAACAAAAATATAAATATAATATAATATAAATATAAACAAAACGTCGAGAACCGACGGCGTTTGCATAATTTGTATAATTTAACCTGTTTAAAATAAGGAAATAAATGTGTAATTATATTATTGTAATATTTTATATTTTGTGGTATAAATCAAACAAATAACAGCTTTTATTTTGTTTCCCGCGCCCTAGTGTACCATACCCCCACCCCCTGCCCATTCTTCATTTATTTTGTGGCGGTAGGTCAGTCCATCAAAAGACCCGAAACAAGAACCAAACTCAAATTTCAGTTCTAGCGGCCAGCAATAGTAAACACACAAACGCAAAGTACGTGAGAATGCATGTGCACCCATACACTAAAACATGCTGGTGGCAAAACAGATCAGACCTGAGAGAGTTCAAAAAATCTGAAAAAACATACAATCACATATTTTTGTCGAAACATATTGCGTGTGTACTAACACATGCAAAGATGTTCTCTCTGCGCTCTCTCTCTCATGATGACGTCACTCTGGGGTACGGATAGCGCAGGCCGGTGTGTGACACTTTCGTTGTATGAACTGGCACATCTATATACTGTATGGTTAGTGGTTGTACTAAATCAAAAGTTGAGAACTTATCGACAGCTGTTAATAATTATTTCCCAAACGTCAAGCAAATATCTGTGTGCACCATTTCCCCTACACGTGATCGGGATCGTGGCGGGATCGGCATGATCCCTAATGCTTGTTTACTGTGAGGCCTTGCATACTTAGACTTTGCACATATAAGTCAATATGTATTGGTACACCCATTGATCAGTAATTTTTAAAAATTGATAATTTTTCATATATATTTTCTGCCTACAGTTGTAAAATGTGGTTTTCTCCTAGTAGGAATTTATAATTGGCATTATTTGGCAATTTATTTAAGTTTTCCGTAAACAAGTTAATTTAATTAAATGAAAGTTTAACACAGTGTGACACGGAAGATCACCTGTATGCTATATTATTATATTCAGGCAGGCGCCGACTATCACTTTTTTTTCGTTTTCAGCCAAAACGTTCCGCTTCAATTTTTAGGCGCTCTCGTTTTCATAAAATTTAGTCATCGATATATTTAGTTTTATATTCGTTTCTGGCCAGCAAAAGCATCTGATTTGCATTTATCATAAATATACTGCGTGATAAAATATAATTTTAATATTTTAAATTTCATTTAAGCAAAACTACGTCAGTAAGTATGCGATATAAGAAAATCAAGACATCTTAGATGGAACACCTGCTATTCAATTTATACGGGAATACCCAAAATATATATATCGATACTATTTAAATATACCCTCTTTGGTCACACTGGGCCAGTTCATTCTTACATGATTGAAAATTGTTCACACATTTAATACCAAAAACGAGAAAAATCGGGCGTGTTTTCGCTATGGCGGTGTTTTATAGGATCGCTATTCAATCTTCCATCTATGGGTAAAGTGTTCCCATTCACCTTATATGTTGCAATCTATAAACAGAAATTTTATTTATTTTAGTTGTCGCTCGATGTCTATGTTTCCCAAACATTTCGGTGACCCTCTTAAAAAAAAAGATATGGAAGATTTGAATAAGAGTGAACTCACTAAGTTTTACCATATACCGATAAAAGCAGCTCTAAACAATCATTCTGATACTGTCTTTAGCGACGAAATCAAACTAAAAATGATGAATTATATAACAAAAAATGGAAATAAAGCCTTGGCCCGAGGTCTTTTGTCAAGAACATTCGAAATAATCAAACGTGCACAAACTGAGCGTTTGCACTTGAGCCCAACAGATAAACAAAATGTTAACACTAATGCTGAAAAGCTACTAATAGAGGCAGTTGAAAATAGTAGACCATTGCTTCAGTTGACATCTATAAAACGTGGTGGTGTGAACTATCAAGTCCCGGTGCCTATAACGAAAAAAAGATCTTATTTTCTGGCTATGAAATGGCTTTTAGATGCAGCTTTTGAAAAAGATAAGAAAGTATGTCTTCCAGAGAGATTAGCTTGGGAAATTCTGGACGCTGCCCATGGCCAAGGTAGAGTTATTAAAAAAAAAGATGATGTGCATAAACAGTGTGAAAGTAATCGCGCATATGCACATTATCGGTGGAGCTAGTTTAATTATTTAAATTCTTTATAATATACAAATTAAAATAAATTTTGGTAAATTGTAGCATTAAAGTGTTATATATGGGGTGACACCGAGTATTCTTCCAACCGAGTTCCAAATATGGGTGGCGCGAATACAAAACTTATGTTTTCGCATTATTTTTCTCAGAACCATAACTTTTAAAACTTCAGAAAAGATGAAATATTTTTGAATGCTTTTGTTATAGATGCTATTCGTATAGGCATGTTAGTGAGCGTTGTTCAAGGTATATATACATATTTAACAATCTTTGTATCAACGACAATTATATCACAACCGGAAAAATAGAAATTTAAATATTTGAAAAGTTTGAACTTAGCCTATTCTTACAGGTGGGCATCAACCATCCGTTTCTGGAATGGCTCGTAACGTTTTATCTTTTCGAAAATTTCTGTTATTCCACAATCCAGTTGGAATTTCCTTAATAAGCTTTGTACATTAAGCACATCCCGGAGGAATGGTGAGATTTTTTGACAGATGTGACAGATTTTTTGATTTGGGGACCAACGCAAATCCGCATTATTATCATGCCAAATGTTTAAACCGAGATTTTCCATCTATGCAGTTTATTTCGATATGCGTGTAGCGTCTCTATTTTATTTATCTTCTTTTTATTTTCAACGATTTGAAATTCTAATTACGATTTGAAATATGTTTAGGCGCGAACAATTTTTTATTGCCATTGTTTTTAAGGGCTGCATTTAAAAACTATCGAAAAAGTACCGCATAGAAACGAGCGGTTTAGGAACATCCCATATTGTTGAATAACGGAAATTATCAAAGAGGAAAAACCTTACGGACCCCGAGATGGATTCGTCAGTGTGAATAGCCCCGAGGACCTAACCAGTAGATGCATATTCTTACAGGAACTAGTTGATAACCAACTTTGGACGCATGGACCTGCTTGTTTGGAAAAGCGCCGCGACTAAGTGCATGGGGCAGGGTCGCAGTTTCTAAATTTCTAAAGTATGTCGAACGTCGTCCAGTTATTCTTCCGCAAATTTGTCGGCTGTCTCGCCTTCACACACCGGAAAACTCTACATGCGCCTTATTCGATCCAAGTATGGGATTACAAAGGATTTAAAAGCAAAGGATACCTGCGAATTATGTACTATCCATAAAAAGAATTTGCAAACCCAAATGATGTGTGATATTCCAATAATTCGGGTACTGATGTCCGATACCAGAGGGTATGTGTGCGTGTTTGTGTGCTTTTCTAAGAATCCGATCAATTTGGAACCCACATCCGAACTCACGGCCTTCGCTTGTTTTTTTACTGGAAGCGTTCAGCGGACTCTTGTCGTTTCATCACATCAGACTGAGCCATATAGAAGGTCTATGGGAAGCCGGGGTGATGAGTTTCAGAAGTCTCTTCTTAAAAGCCACGTCCACACGGATGTATACATTAGAAGAACTTTCCACGCTTATCACGAAGATTGAAGCATTCCTATATTAACGCCGCTCTCACCGATATCCGAAGATCCGACGAAGTTGTTAGCCCTTATTCTCGGGCACTGCCTTATGGAGGTCATTTAATGCTCGAACCCGAAATAAAGGGTCACATCAAATCAATCATTAATCGATGGCAGTATTTGCCATCAACCAGATTTGCCAGGGGTGGAAAGAGGAATACCTCAAGGAATTCCTCAAGACCAGACGGCAACGACAATTTTTTTTATCAAACAGGAAAATAAAAATGCCAATTAACGTGGTGGATATCCTTACCGCCCGTGATGTCCTTAAAAAACCTGTTTTAAAGGTCGTTCTCCTTCCTCCAGTTCTATTCAACAATTACGTGAATGTGTCTTTGACCTTCGACTTCTTTATTTAATCCTAGTTTTGCGCATTCTGACATGGCTCACGATCCCGTGCCAACCGAACAGTACAGAACAGACGTTTCCGAGATATTAACTCCTACCGTTGCCAAAACTGCTCAGTAGTGCATCCGTTAAAGACCTGCCGCTGCTTTTTACGCCCGAAGAACGAGAAGTTGCTCCGAGCCAATATAACGCGTATAAAATAACACAAATTATACTAGTAAAATATACTTTTATATATCGAAGACGATCCCAACTATTTTTCTTCGCTTTCTTATCTTGTTGACGGCCACAGATTACAGACACAAATTTACATACAACATTTATAAGTTTTAATTATCCTACACCTAAGAATCGACTTTAAATTATTAATTAAGGTGGTATTTATGAATTATATTAAAGTTCTGATGTCCGCTTTTCAGATCGGCTGGGATATACGCCCACTAGCGCTACCCTGCTCTTGGATATATAAATATATATGTGAGTAGGTATTTCAATAAATAGGTATATATTATAAAAAAGGGATATTAATAATACCAGGATAAAATGAATAAATAAATATGGACGGACTGACGAGCAGATATGGTCAGAAAATTGAAATAACAAATTATATATATGGGCATTTCAGTGCAAATTCCAACCGAGCCAAAAAATTAGTGAATAACTTTCATCTGAAAAACGAAATTCTTTCAGGCAACCTCGCTCGCGTATAAAATGCCTTAGGTAGATAACCAGTTAGTTCCTTTTGGCTATAAAAATGTTCCGATCTGAGCCTGATTCGGTTTTTACTTGTCTTCAAAGTTGTGTCCTTTGTTGGGGCGGGACGAAATTTTGAAACACACTTTAAATAGTGTGATATAACAGAGGTCTGGATACATTACAATTTGGTTGCTCCAGCTTTTATAGTCTCTGAGATCTAGGCGCTCATCGGGACTCATACGGAAAACCAAAAGGTATACATACTTATACTTAAAGTTTTTGCAACAAGTGATGGTATCGTAGCATTAAAAAGCTAATCGGTGAGTCTCAATACCCTCCGAAAGGGTATCCAAACAAGGTGGCTAACACCTATCGTTCATGAAATACTTGATCATGGACAAGATTTAGTCGTATATCAATGCCAAAAATGTCATGCCTCATCTCTCTCATTTGTCAGTACATTCTTACTACGTATGAATCTTAATTTTAACAGGTCCTGAAATAATTAATAATAGTTTAAATTTATAGTAATATTATTATTATCAAAACCGCGGAATGATTTCCTTTATTTCTAATTCGGTATAACAAAAAATGTGTACAGCGAGCCAACGTCATTCGCCCCATTCTGAAAATATATGTAGCCAAATGATGAATCGGGTTATTATTCTCTCTTAGACATACTGCCTTATATGTCATATATACTCGTATATTGAAAACTACCAGCAACGCTGGACTAACACACCTTTTATAACTTGTTATGTATTTAAATATGTACATATGTATACGTATGTATTTATCAATTACACGTATTTATTTGAATTATAAAAAGCCCTATGAATATTAAAAAGCTTTAACCTATACATAAAAATGTACATGCATAGAAATGAACTCATCTACAAATATTTTATTTAGTCTTAAAGTATAACTCGGCGCGTGAGTATCGCGAAAAAGCTCAAGGCTAGACTAACGGCTGGAGTTCATTACAAAAAACATCAAAATATAAACAAACATGAAGATCTGTACGTAACTAGGAATATAAAAACGTTTCTTTGTTTTAATGAGCGTACATTTTTTATTTGTGAATGTATATACATACATACATACATATCTTTTTATGAACCGAGATATGCCTTTATTTCTTGGAAAATATAGCAAAAAAAAAACCGTATATGTAAATATGAATGTATGAAAATAATGACTAAATACATGATATAATTAAAAAAGGTGAAATATTGATATCAACCGTATTTCAAATCAACATACATATGTATGTATGTATCTACAACTTTTTGCAATACATTTTTTCCTAAATACATCATCTATTAAAATAGAAGAGCACTTTTACTTTATGTCGCTCACGATCATTTTTTCAAAGAGGGCTATGTGTGTATTTACATATGTACATATGTATAGAACTACCGATACCTGGTAAGCACAAGTAATAATGAATAATACATGTACATATACATATGTATATACATATATACAGATATGTATAAATTTAGACATACACGTATTACTTGGGTCAACAATCCACGAGTGTGACGCAATTGCTCAGACAGTACCAAGAGAGCTGAAATAACAACTACACATGTATCTACAGGCTAGGTAAAAATTTATATTTTGGTTCTAAATACGTGTTGAACTGTTCCGATATCAGATACTCTGTTTGAATTCTATAAAAGTATAACATTAATAACCCTGGGTGATCGATTCAACTACGAACTCAAAATGACATACAAAGTCTAGGATTTTTGTTTGCTTCAATCATATTATTAAGATAGATTTCCGAACATCTAAATCGGTCAAAAGCTAATTTAATTATAAATGTCAAATTTGTTCGTCAGATGTTTACGTATGTGATTTTCACATAGCATTTAGCACAATAACACAAAAGTTGCCGCAGGTCTATCCAGTACAAAACAAAAGTACTGTCATGTTCCGACATTCGTAAACCATTGCGACTACGATTTTCTACTACATTTTCGTACGGATTGAATTGTGTGTGCTCCAGTTTTTAAAACTTTTTGCTATCAATAGTGTTTTATTCCAAAATGGTTTAGCGATATTTCACTTCAATAAAACTGCCTAATTTTTGGAAATTTCAATATTTTAGTTAAATATACCTTTTGCTTTGCAAAAACGAGCGGGAACGTTGTGATGTCTAATTTGTCACACAACACTTTACGTTTTCGTGCTAATAGCTATCGCATACCGATTTGGTTATGGACACATCTTAACGAGAGATTTATAAAGCATAGATGATACAAATTTGCGAAAACAGGGGATGGATTAGATGTAGGGTGTCACATAACTTTTGATTCTAACATCTGGTTATAGTAAACTATGAAATTATAAAAATGTCGAAGTTTACTTTTCATTTCTGTGTAATAAGTATTAAAAAAATAAAATTTACTGGAATAAAACACATTAATTCACGATCCAGATAAAAAACCCTTTTGAAATAAATCTCTAATAGCTAATTTAATTTAAATAAATTCAATCAGTCTTTAAAGAAAACATCAAATTTAATGCTGCCACTTTATTATATTTACGAAAATTTATTTAATACAATTTTTACCTAACGAGATCATATTTATTTTTAGATTATAACTATCAATGCTGAAATACTGACTTGCAATGAATTGGAATCGAAGAAATACCAGTGAAATATCAATACACAACTATCCCGAACACTTGAATCCGTTTTACGAAAATGATAATCATAAGCGTCTCCGATTTTGGAATTTTAGCAAAGAGGGGAACAATAAAAGAAGGAGCTTTTCAATTGGAAATTTGAAAAATATATGGTAAGTTTTTCTCTCAAAACGTCTTTTTTTTCGCGAGATCTTAAATCGAATGTGTTTTACGCATGAACTTTTGCGGATTGCAATACACCAAGACGTCGTAGGAAAAGATAATGTAGGGAATATTTAGTAAAGATTAGGTTAGGTTCATAGAGTTGCTCGACCACCTCTCCTCCTTCCGGAGTATCGTAAGGCGGGCTAAGACCCCGGTTAAAAACCGCGCGACTATTGGTTCCGCGTTCTACTCTTGAGAATGCTGTGCCACCGTCTGCCACTGTCTTACCGCCAGGTGGGTGCCAATGTGGCCATTTTCCGCACATTTAGGTTGTTACAAAAAATGTGGAGCCCAAAATCGATTAGAAAAGGAGTTGGTGTGGCTGTTGACTAGTCTTATAGGGCTCTCCAACTTATAAGATAAGCCTGTTAAAGTACAAATCCAGCTTGTTCATATTTTTTTCCGTGTTAAATATGTACAGATGATACGTGCGACATCATTAAAATGTCCATATACTTAAATACTTAGCTGACTTACTGAAATGATTGTTTTTTATTTTTAGGTCTTCCTATTCGCTTTCTCCCAAAAAATCATCGACATTGGGCATAAATAAAACATCCGAAAGCCCACCGATATTACGGAAAAATGTAAACAATAATGCTTGGAAAATGCGTGAAAATGATTTGGATAGTAGTACTCCAAATCTAAAGGGCTTCGGCGAAGAATTTCATAGAAGGTCTTTGCAGCATATCGATACAACAAGAAATGTAACGAGTTTTATTCATTGTTTGATTTTAAATCACGCTTTAACGATTTTTTGTTGTTGTATTTTCATTTAGTCTGATTTAAATGTGTTTTTTAATCGAAATGATGATTATCGAAGAACTACTCAGTTTTCTGGACACTCATCTCCGAAGCAGTTTACAAGGTAACAAGAAGAATTGAATATTAACCTAAATACTACATATACGCATTATTCAGGATATTCATAAACATAAATAGAACCCGACAGCTGGTCGTTGCTCGTGGGTGTATTGTTTGGTCCTTCGGCTTCTGCTGCTTTCCGAACATTATAGCGTCTGCCTCGTTTTACGTTGGTTATTTTTGTCCACGAGATTTCCGATCTTGTATCGGTATTCGCAATTCTCCCTTTTTATTGAATTGATCCCTGTATCACCAACCATCTCCGTTTCTATCAGCTGAGGTATATCACTATCCGGTCCATAACGCATTTTTACGAATTTTTATCATCATCTTAAATGGACAACGCTTTGTAGAAACATAGCCTTCTGAACTCGAGGTACTAATATCTTCTTTCGAGTACCTGGAAGTTGTCCAACGACAATTTGGAAATAAATAGATTTCCGAATAGATCGGCTTACCCCTGTGGTACTTCACACGTGCGACGTTATTGCGTCGCAATCTGTTACGAACATGATATTTGGAGACGACAGTACTCAGTGTCGAACCTTCGACACCTTCGAAAGTATCATTAAGCAATATCATCAGAAATCTTTTTCTGTCTGGTGGGCATAATAACTAATAGACTAATTTTTTAATTTACTTTTTCAGATTATCGCAGTCTAGTTTGTCAAGTAATAATCCGTTCGAATGCGAAGTCAACACAGATTTCAACATTCCAATAAGTAATAAAAAGTATCGGAAAAAAAGGCGAGCTCCACAGCCACCTTCCCCATTGGTAAGATTACATACATTTTAGTTTATAAACATATGTTATGCCGATTTCTTTATTTTAGCAAAGTGATATTGAAAATCTTTCAATTAATGATAACGGAGGACTTGACATTAAATCACTTGCGAATGAAATAGAACTGTTTGTTAATGAGAGATACGAATCCCCGATAAATTCTGATGCAAAGAGGGAACAACAACATCTGATTGACCAAAATATACAAAAACCATCATTGGCTCCTATAGCATCGGATATCGACGTTAAATTGAGTGCGACTAAAAACCCCGTCAAAGATACCACAACTAATAGCATAGAAAATGTTATATATGGAAAAGGGGAATTGTCAAATAACAAAGTTATAGTACCTGGGGTTGTTGGCAACACATTAACAAATTGCAATAAAAACCAGCCAAATGAAATACATCCACATGGAACATTGGAGTGTACTGAAGATATTGAAGCAAATGCTTTAACTATAAAAGATTTGGTTCTTCCAATCACCAAGCACTTAAATAAAACTATAACAAATGAGAACAATTTTGAAGAAAATCGTATTTCAAATACTAATACTAAATTACAGATAGAGAGATACGAATCTCTGATAACTTCTGATGCAAAGAGAGAAAAACAAAAAATAGAAAAACGATCATTGGCTCCTATAGCATCTGATATCGATGTTAAATTGAGCTCGACTAAAAACCCCGTCAAAGATACTACAATAAAGAGCCGAAATGGCATAGAAAATGTTATTTCTGAAAAAAGGGATTTGTCAAATAACAAAGATATAGTGGCTGGGTTTGTTGGTAACACATTAACAACTTACAATAAAAACCAGCCAAAGGTAATACCTCCACATGGAACATTGCAGAGTACTGAAGATATTGAAGCAAATGCTTTAACTATAAAAGAGATGGATCTTACAACCACCAAACCCGTAAATAAAACTTATAACAATGAAAACAATTTTGAAGAAAACCCTATTTCAAATATTAATAGCAAATTACAGATAGAGATATACGAATCTCCGATAAATTCTGATGCAAAGAGGGAAAAACAAAATCTAATTAACCAAAATATAGAAAAACCATCATTGGGTCCTATAGCATCGGATATCGACGTTAAATTGAGTGCGACTAAAACCCCCGTCAAAGATACTACAATAAAGAGCCGAAATGGCATAGAAAATGTTATATGTGAAAATAGGGATTTGTCTAATAACAACTATATAGTGGCTGGGTGTGTTGGTAACACATTAACAACTAATAATAAAAACCAGCCAAAGGTAATACATCCACATGGAACATTGCAGTATACTGAAAATAGTGAAGCAAATGGTTTAACTATAAAAGATTTGGATCTTACAACCACAAAACACGTAAATAAAACTTATAAAAATGAAAACAATTTTGAAGAAAATCCTATTTCAAATACTAATACCAAATTACACAAGCATGACCAAGAACAAGACCACCCTATTTCAAAAGGTAATAATAGAAAATATCAATATGACAAACCTTACACATGGAAAGAAAATCAAAATTTTACTGTTTCAGAGGAAACCAACAACCTTCCAAATTTAATGAAAAAGTTTGCGTTGAACGAATCTGTATCATATTCTAAGAACAATGTTTATGATAATACTCCTCAAACTTCAACATCAACAGATCACAATTCAAACCAATTGAGCCTACAAAAATCATTAAATAAAGCTATTGAATCTATAAATCGTAATCAACAGCTGTTAAATGAAAGTGCAGCCAAAGGAACAAAATTAAACCTTACATATTTGAGTCAGTGTGATGAAACAAAATTTGTCTACGCAAATGAATTAAATAGCCCAAACGTTAGATGTTCGGAGCCGGAATCAAAAAATATTTCAAACTTCACTTCTAATACCGACGAAATTTTATCAAAAACTGAAAATAATATCTTTTATAAAACAAAAATATTGAAAACGACGGGTCAGTACAGAGAGTCATCCCCAACGTCATCAAACTTAGATTGGAACCCTTTACCAAAGCCAAAGCGAACTAGTCATTAAGAAGCTTTAATTGTACAGAGTCCTTTCCAATAAATAAATTGATCTACATATATTTTTCGTCCTATTTTATACATTATACTAAACAGTCTAGTAGTAATGTTAAGCACATTGGAACATGTAACACTATTTATATTTGAATTGGGCCCCATATGGCTTTAATGTTAACAAACGTTGACGGCAGACTGCTGCGCTCTCCCTGTTGACTGACACTCTGAAGTATCCGCTGCGGCTTTGGTTTGATCACCCAGTGTCGCGCATTGGGGCCTTAGCCGAAAATATACGCATCTGAGAAACCACAGCGGATATAAACAACAACGGCGGCGAGGTTTTTTCCAGAGGTTGTGCTTCTTTTTTCACATAACTTAAGTATATCTGACTTCTGTAATTCTGCAAAACTGACAAATTCGCTATATATCTTACCCGAACCCTTTGTAGCTTAACCTTATCGTCTACAAAATATTGAGATTTCAAATTAAAAATTGTTTGGTGGTATTTTTAAACGAAATTTTGAGTTTGAAAACTCGGGAAAAGTCGAAATAAATGTATTCCTCAGGGTTTTGTACTATCTGGTATAGGTACATTAATTGGTCGTCGTTTAAGGTATCGTTTGTCTATGTATAAACGGTTAAGGTGCAGCCATCTGATCAAACCCCTGAATGCCGCATTTTACATATAATTCCGTTACACGAAATGCGACCGGTTTTTTTTTGGTTGTAGAATTTATAAGATGCCAATGGATCCATTCTTTGCGATAGGACCATGGCTTTGTGGCGACTCTCTGAAACCTCAAATGGATAGGCCCTGTTTTGAGGAAAATTCAAACTATTGGACTACATGTAAGGGGCCAATGCGCCATAGCTGTAAGGCTAAACCTATCCCCTTCGCTATTTGTGTGCCATCGTTAAACTCCAACTTCTCACAACCGGATTCGCTTTCTCCTTTGCCAGCAGCCGTTTTATTTGCCGTCCCCTTCTTGCGAAGGACGCAACATGATATATTAGTCCAAAGGGTAACTCTCATTCTACATATATTTATTGTTTTATTATAATCAATAAAGTGGCCAATTCAATAAGTTAAACTTGCATAAACTTTATTATTCAGAACAGAACTTTGTTATTTTATGCTCATCAGCTTCTTTTTGATGGATGGTGCCAATGTGAATCGTGTTTCATGTCTGTCAAAAAATACCACCGTTCCACCGGGATATACTCAGTGTAAAGAGCCAACGGAGTTAAATATCGCATAGAAACGTGCAGATTAGGCGCATCTCAGATGGATGGTGGAATAAATGAACAAAGTTTGGATCGGCAAAATATTACGGACAAACCGAGGAATGTATGATGGATGGTCGCCAGTGGAAATAAGCTCTGAGCGTTTATATTGGCCTAAGTTACGTTATTGCTCTATAAAACAGCATTATTTTTTCCGATAACGAGAGAGGCAATTTTTGGAATTCAATGTGCGAGTTTTTCTCACACCATTAAAAGCATTCGTGTTCTGCTTTCATAAATTTAAGCGTTCATGTTTCATTTTCAAAGTTCCAAAGCGAAGTTCAAAGTTCCATTGGTTTGACGCTATTTTGACGGACATCGACTTTTTCGTTGGTCATAGCTGCTCATCTACCCGGCTACATTTATTATTGTATTAATTTCTTCAATCTATAAATAAGATGTTGCGCGAGACAGATGGAGGCATGTCTTATTTTCTTCTAATAGCCATACCGGTGCTAGCTTTTTGTTTACCAGTAATGGCAAGCGAATTCGAAGTTATGTCTATGTCTAAATTCGACGTCAATGGTCAAAATTTTGGTATGTTCATATTTACTTTTTCTATGATCTGTTTTATTTAATTTAATGTTGGATCGTTTATTTATATTCGCACTGTTTATTACTTAAACCTACGTGGAATTTCTTGTTTATTTTGATTGATCCTTGTATATATACATATATATTAGCACAGCAATACTTTTTCAATTAACAGTTTATTTAGTAATTTCTTTTACGCGGGTTGAAATTTATCGGACCAAAAAAGTCGAACTGAAAACTAATTTTCTCAAGGACTAATGTGAGAGTAAACTGTTAACCGTGGGCCAGCTGATTCAATAATCAAAGAGATCCTGTCGTTTGCGCTGTACAGCACATTTCTGCGCTTGACGTTGCGTTGGAGCGCTCAACAGCACATTTGTGCGCTTTACAACACCCTTTCTTTTCAGCCGACAAATTACCGGCCTGGAGAAAGCCGACGAGTTTATGTGGTCGTTATATTTTTTGGAACGACAACCAACCGTCACCTTAATTCGAAGTCGATAAACCAATCTTTAGTTATACCCGATATTCAAAGAGTATAGGGTTATATTCGATTTGTGGTGAAAATAAATGTGTGTAACACCCAGAAGGAAGCGTTCCCGATCATCATCAGCATCAATTACCGAGTCGATAGAGACATGTCTGTCTGTCCGTCCCGATTAGTGCATAGATCTCAGAGACTATAAAAGCTAGAGCAACCATATTTTTGTATTCAGAATCCTGTGATCATGTTCTCACGCAAATATACTGATTGGAGACTATTTTAATTTTCAGCGCTTGAAATGTTAGTTGGCTTTCTCCTGAAACCCGTAAATTGACAAAGAGACCAATGCATACAAGAATCAGAGATATACAAAAACAACAGAGATAATACACTGAGATAAAGTTCAGTGGATTCTTAGATAGCCGACAGACCAAAATACACAAATAAAAATGATCCGCCCATACAATAATTTGAAAGAAACATTTCGGCTTGCAAAAATCATCAAATCTGAACGAATAAAGAAATATTCATGAAATAAATTTAATTTGAAACAAAGCTTATTCATGGCTCTACGATATCTAGATTGTAGGTGATGCAAACATGCAAAACATGTACTGTTGTATGAATCGTTCGTATGCTCTTACTAAAAAATACACATTATATCCATTGAGTTAATCGTCCTCTTCTAAAAATATAAATACTAAATACTAGCCCATACCTTTTATTAATGTTCTAAATTGATAACTTTTTTTATCTACCATTTTGAGACATTACCAACATGCATATTGTTTACAAACATTATGTTATTAATAAATCATTATTCACTTATAATTTTTAGGTAGCCGGCAATCGTCAATTTCCCTAGAAGCGAGATCATTGTATTCATGGAATACCTCACGACATTGTGTTCTCACACGGTAAGTCCACGGTACGCACAGTACTACATGCGAACACTACACGGTTAGAGATTAAAAGTTTGATCACCAAAAGGAATATAACGAAAATGTGCGTATGAGCATGTCGCAAAAGATATTTACAACTCACATACTACTTCATCTCGGTGTGAATTATAATGCAGACCCTTTCTAACAATTCAACAAAATGCTTAATTGGTTCATCAATTTTTAAGATATTTGAAGGGTGTGTTCGATAAACTCTCATTTAAGCCAGGCACAAATATTTCATCGAAGCCCATCTACTAAAAAATTATTTACTATTTTATCTGTTTTTTATTCTTCTACAAGTCGCTCCCTCCCCAACCATTAAATCGTGATCTAAGTTGAACTAGGTCTTATAGTCTCTAGGCGTCAAACAAGACGGACAGACAGGCATGGTTATATCGACTCGACTATTGATGCTGATCAACAATATATTTACTTCATATATTAAAACACCAATTTTTTATTCCATTAAAAAAAACCATGAAAAAAACCATTATTCATTGAACAATTTTAAAGTGCCAAGTTTTGAACAGGGTTATCAGTCAAAAATCAGCACCACAACGAATAAATAATACGTATTGTTTATTTATAATTTACTTGGGGGCAAGCCTTTTCTCGCTTTGCTCTTTCGCCAACCCCGTCTCACTTGCTTAACCAGCAAATAAAAATAGCCTCGCTGCACTATGTGGCGGTCAGTAATGGACCCCATTATCGGAAAAAAAAAAATCGAGACCACTAGGACGACGACGAACCAAAACTTGTTTATATAATAGACAGATTTATAATATTTATAATTTATTCATAATAATATTTATTCCATTTTATATTATAGATTAATTAATTTGTCTGTTAATGACTTTGACAAAATACGCCAAAATGCAGGAGGCCTTATCATTATGTTGCCGTCGGATATTATGAAATTGGACGCTGAAGCTAAGGAGCATATAGCCGTCCTAGAGCAGGCGATGCTCACGCATACTGGGGCAGTGCCAATTTATTTCGCCCCCTATAATATAAATTTGGAAAAAATAATTGACGAGATCACTTATACAACCATAAAAGCTTCTAGTCAAAATCAAACATCGGTTGCACAATTGATTATGTCAGTTTCAGCCAATGGATATCATGCAACTGTAGGTGGTACTAACAAAGTCGCAAACAAAAACAGCAAGATACCTATTATCTACGGCGAGCTGTTATCGAATCAATTGCATTTAAAGGCCAATGACAACGCTGTCGATGCACACAAGTTACCAGTAATATTGATAACGGCAACTCTCAAAACATTTGGTGTATTTAATGTAAGTATTATGCAATTTTTTATGGTGTCACCTCAGCATATTAGCCATAACCTTCTGAAGGAATACAGCTATTGTCCCAACACAAACTTTGCTTGAAATGACAAAATAATCTGCAAGAAGCCAACGTAGTTTATATTGTATTTATATTATTAGTCCGTGTTCTTTCACATACAATATATTATTCTATTCGACTTGGTCTTTCTTTTTATTAGCTAATTTGAATGGCTTGTTTTATTTTCAGGACTATCCCGTGAATGCTGATGTAACAGTCTTACTGGCACTCATAGAAATGTTTAGTAAGCTGCATTCTACGACAAATATGGCTCCAAACTACCGTCTCATTTTTATGATTTCGGATACCGGTCTACTTCTTAACTTTCAAGGCTCGAAGAAATGGCTAGAAATAGACGATAATTCCGCTTTACAGGTAATAAACTTATTACTACAACAAATTGTAAGGAAAGGGAGGTAGGCAATAACCTGCCAAAGTAATAGATAAACCATGTAAATATTAAATTTGATAAAACCAAAGACTGTAAAACAACAAGATATTGCATCGGAAACAAATGCAATAAATCAAATTCAAATTTTCGTTCGTCGGTTCAGGATACGGGTGCTCGGTATACGGGACCTTTAATAATCCTCACCTATGCTTCTACATACATACTCGTGCATACTATGACTGCTATACTATATACGTACACTGTTCAACATAAAATATAACTACATATATAATTCCCTTAGTAACATATTTTTAAATTGATTATTTTTATACAGAATGTTGAATTTGTGCTTTGCTTGGATACCATCATAGAAAGTTTATCCTCCAATCCAGATATGGATATGTACATGCATGTTTCTAAGCCACCCAAAGAAAAAACGTCAATAAGCCACTTCTTCAAGCTACTTAAATCTACGGCAGAAAAATATAACATAACGGTAGAAGGTGTCCACAAGAAGATAAACTTAGCTGATTCAAAACTTGCATGGGAGCATGAGCGATTCAGCATCAAACGATATCCTTCTTTTACCCTATCTTCGCTGAAAAGTCATAGAAGCCCATCGCGAACAACAATATTCAAGGATGATGAAACACGTATTTTGACACATACACTTATCGCCTCAAGAATAGTAGCGGAAGCCCTGGCTAGTTTCATGTACAAAATGGAACCAACGACAAGTATTTTTGACGGTCAATTTGTAAGTAATGCCGTTTACGAGTATCTTAATATTATTTAACACATAATTATGTTTTTTTGCTTAAATTTGCAGGCCATAAAAGAAGAAAATGTCTCGCCATACTTCGGAATCAAATCAGTGTTGCATAACAATGATCTTAAAGATGCTTTTGAAAAGTACCTTAACAATGTTAAAATCATATATGATAAAGCCGATAGTCGAGATCCTGATTTTATGTTCTACAACGAAAACGATGTGAAACTGAATGTTTACAGAGTTAAACCAGCTATTTTTGATATTTTCCTCACTATTTTAATAGGCTTTTATTTGTTAACTGTATTCTTTGGCATTCAATACTTTCCCCTCTTTTACGACAAAGTTTCAAGACTTACAAGAGATGATACCTCGGTACAAACTAATGGACACTACCCCGAACGACTAAAGTTCAAGTGAAGTTTCGTTAAAACTTTGTCATTATCAATCAATTTTTTGCTACATCATTAAGTATAAAGAGAAAGTTAAATAAATTTAGTGCAATTTGATACCAAAGATGTTTTTTGAAATTTTGTTGTTTAAATCTCTTTGCCTTTCTGTATTCCTTACTCTAGATGTTAATCCACCGCCCCAAGAAAAGACAGGAATGTAGAATCAGATAACATAAATTCTACGCAAATATATAATTAGGTAGAAAAGGGATAAACGAAGTGCAAGAAGGACGTCTCCATCCATTATGAGAATGGAAGTGGAGTGATTGGTATTATACACCTTCCGGAGAAGTTGTACAACAGCATCTCTGCGGACGAGCTGAGCACGAACCAAGGTAGAGGCCTTACTGAACACCCAGCCAATCGCATCGCTAGGAAACAATCCCTGAGATGAAAAGCGCAATCATTCGCTTCCGTCCGAATACGAGAAAGATGACAGATGCAGCAGTGGCAGCTGCGAGTATTTGAAGCGGTGGCAAATACTGTCAGATATCAACGGTATTGACCTACACAATTGGGTTTCTTTCAGATGCTGAATGAGTTGCCCAACCGTAGGGATATCACGCTGTGGGTCCAGAAGGATTCTGTGATGAGGCATCGGTTGCACGGCATCGCTAGGGTTTTTCTCGACAAGGGATTCCCACGAGAGCGTATGTTCTTTGGCGACTCGGGCCTATCCGATTTACACAGAACGAATTTTTGTTTAGTTTCGAGTTTCTGTTTGGTTTCAGGTAACTACACTATCCTTTCTTATAAACCTAATCAAATTTAATCAATCTTTTTTATATTTTCCAGAACTATTACGGGTCAAAAATGTATGGCCCTTGTGGATCGTGATGTCCCTTGTGCTGTGGAGGCTTTTGTGGTGGCTGCTGCTGAGCAATAACGACAGGGGCTATGCCTTCCATTAAAAATCCTGTGACTCCTGCAGAAATCTTGAATCTATCGTGTAGTCTTTACAAATAAAACATTTACATATAAAACCTTTTCCCAAATCTTATTAATTGGTGGGCTGTCTCATGTGGATTGTGCCAATATGTATTTTTATGGTTAAATTTGCTTAGACTGTTGGAAAATTCTTGATCCTTAACAAGGAATCCATAAAATCAGGGTATTTTTCTGATCACAGGAAGCCATGGCATGTCCTTATCGGCTCACAAATAACGGAGAAAATTAAATATTTTTGATCCTTGATATCCTTGGTCCTTGAAAAGGACTTCATCAAATCAGGGACATTTTTCCGATCACAGGAAGCCGTCGCACGTCCCGATCGGCCCATAAATAAGGGAGAAAACAAAACTGGCTTGTAATTTGTTGTTTTTGAAAATGTAGTTCACGAAATCCTCTATAGGGGCGCCACTGTACAAAAAACAAAAACTCGCGTCAAATGGTCAAAATCTGGATGGGACACCAGGCAAACAGAAATCAGCAGCAAGCAACTGTAGCGAGTGCAAAAAATGGTGCATACTTTTGGGGGACCAAAAATTTTTTAAAAAATTCAGCGACCTTCTGCTGATTTCTGTTGGCCTGGTGTCCCATCCAGATTTTGACCATTTGACGCGAGTTTTTGTTTTTTTTTTTCAAAGCCAGTTATAAGACAGTTTGGTTTTCTCCGCTATTTATGGGACGATCTGGGCGTGCGACGGCTTCCTGTGATCGGAAAAATGTCCCTGATTTTATGGCGTCCTTATCAAGGACGAAGGATCAAGGATAATTTTCCAAGACATATATATCTTGTTTTCTCCGTTCTTTGTGGTCCGATCGGCACGTGCAATGGCTTCATGTGACCGGAAGAAAATCCTTGATCTGATGGAGTCCTTATTAAGGACCAAGAATCTAGGAAATTTTTACAGTCGCATATATTTTGTTCTTTCCGTTATTTATGGGGCAATCAGGGCGTGCGATATCTTCATGTGATCGGAAAAATGTCCCTGATTTGATGAAGTCCTTTTCAAGGACCAAGGATATCAAGGATCAAAAATATTTAATTTTCTCCGTTATTTGTGAGGCGATCAGGTCATGTCATGTGATCAGAAAAATACCCTGATTTGATGGAGTCCTTGTTAAGGATTAAAGATTTTCCCCCAGTCTAAGCCAATTTAACCATAAAAATACATATTGGCACAATCCACATGAGCCAGCCCACCAATTAATAAGATTGGTGTAAAGTTTGTATTTGTAAATGTTTTATTCGTAAAGACTACACGATAGCTTTAAGCTTTCTGCAGGAGTCACAGGACTTGTGATGGAATGCTTAGCCCCTGTCCTTATTGCTCAGCAGCAGCCACCACAGAAGCCTCCACAGCACATGGGACAGCACGATCCACAAGGTCCATACATTTTTGACCCGTAATAGTTCTGGAAAATATAAAAAAAAAATGCTTAAATTTTGATTAATTTTATAAGAAAGGATAGTGTAGTTTCCTGAAACCAAACAGAAACTAGAAACTAAACAAAAATTCGTTCTGTGCTAAACCGATAGCCCCGAGTCGCCAAAGGACATACGCACTCATGGGAATTCCTTGTCGAGACGTCTGTGGGCAAGCAAAAACCCTGGCGATGCCGTGCTACCGATGCCTCATCACAGAATCCTTCTGGATCCACAGGGGGATATCACTACGGTTGGGCAAATCATTCAGTATCTGAAAGAATTGTGTAGGTCAGTACCGTTGGTATCTGACAGCATTTGCCACCGCATCAAATACTCGAACCTGCCACTGCTGCATCTGTCATCTTTCTCGTATTCGGACGGAAGTGAATGAAGCAACTGAACGATTAGCACGGTCCCTGGCGTTAGCGCTTTTCATCTCAGGGATTGTTTCCTAGCGATGCAATTGGCCGGGATTTCAGTAAGGCCACTTCCTCCACCAGATTGGTGCTCAGCTCGTCCGCAGCGTTGTCGTTGTACACCTTCTCCGGAAGGCTGGAAGGTATATCACACGACGTTATTTTAGACGTCTAAGATAACCTGACCATTTAAGGGACATGATAGAAGAGACGAAAGCTCTGACTGAGTACTTCCCGCAATCCCACTTACTTGAGCTTTTGAAAACTGATCGGATCCATGTAGAAACGATATTGTCTATCTAAAACTAGCGGGAAGTATATGATGAAGTATATACAAGTATATGTACTTTCTGCTTTCTGAAAGACTACTTTCAAGTTAAGTTTACTTTTATATTCAATCGAAATTGGTTACTGTTTTTTGTTTGTAATGCGGAACTTTGCACTACAAAACAAAACAGAACTGCATATTCAAAATTCAAAATATCAGTTTTTGTACTTTTCTAATTAAAAAAAAAATATGATGCACATATAATTCTTTGTATGACGTATATCTCCTTTAAAATTTATTCTAAAATTAATAAAGTAAACAATTTTGGGCTGTAAATATTAGTGCTTTTGATGGGTATTTGTATATAATGTGTCGTATTGAAGTGTCGCGAAGTGTTATATACTCCTGCAGACTGTAAGTACCGAGTATAAAAACGAATACCTAATGTAATTTCGGGTTTAAAAACGATTTCATGTACTCTAAAAATATATAAGTTAAAAATAAACGCGCAGGAACGCTGCGAGTTGAAGCTATGGCCGCGACTCTACTTTTATACCCTATACTCGAAAGATGGCCAGATGGATTTCTACCTCACTCAGGCGCTGGGCGTAAGTCAAAAAAACCACGTAAAAGTCCTTTTCTATCGAAGTAGAATATATTTTAAATTTTAAATTATTCTGATGGATATAAATAAGATATTAGATATTTTAAAATTTTAGCACCATATATGGCAATCAGTCGCACTCTCATAAATTTCGTCCCAAACCAAGGTTTAGCTTACTCAAGGCTTACATATAAGGAAAAACTCAAACTTACTTCTGAAAAAACATAAGAAAATATGTTATTATTAAAAGAAAAACCATAATGATAGACAAAAATGTAATAAAAAAGGCAGACCCTATTAGTCGGTTTGATGATAGGAATGAAAGTTTAGATTCTTTTAATAGCCTAGTGTAATTTGCCGATGGCGGCCGATGTGGCTTTACTTATTCCAACTGAGGAGCGCAGTGTAGGTACATCTGTTTGAGCATGAACAAGGCCGCATTTTACTTGTGTTAATACCAAAAAATACACGCGAGAAAAGGGCGAAAGCTCATAAGCTGAGCTCTTTGCGGAATCCAAATGATCTAAAAACATTCATCGATCTCGTTTATACTTACCGACGGCCGCTTTGTATTAGTTGTTGATTGATTGATGGCAATACCAAAAATGTTGTTTATGTAAAACACTTCTTTTCCTTGATTGACCATTAAATTTTCTTGAAGGCAATTTATGTATTAAAGATTACGACGCATTCCATTTTATTAAAATCGCCTATTTCTAGAATTCGATTTAGTGTAGTCTGTAATTAAGGTATGGCTTAATATATTGTTTCTTAATAGTTTTCTACGTTATCTTAAGTATTAAGTGCTTGCAAATGTAATCTTTAGATCCTAATCAACGCATGTTCATTTAATATCGTAAAATAAATAATTGAACGGTTATCAAAGCTACACATTTTTTAAAGGGACTGATCGAAAACGATCATAGGCTAGATTTTTAGATATTTCCAGTATTACTTAAAATTTTAATAATATTTACGCATAGTACTATCAAGCAAATAGTAGTCGCGTCTTCCGATATTTTTAGAATCGGTGATTTCCCACTGGAGAACGAGATCTGAAACGGCATCCTCCTTGTCCACCGCTACGACCATAGCTCGTGCTGTTGCCACTACTGTAGCGGCTGCCATCGCGACCTCCGCCATAGACATCACGACGACTAAAGCCGTTGCTTCCGCTATCTCTTCCGCTATAGCCTGCACCAGATCGCCCGGAGCTATAACCACGCTCAGCATGTCGGCTACTGGAACCACTCGAACCACGTACTTGTCTAAATCCACCGTTGCTACTGTTTATGCTGTGCCTGCCGAAATCACCACGACGACCGCGTTCGCTAGATCCACCACGCCTGCTTTGGCGTGGCCGCCCCTTGGATATTTCCACACGCAATTGGGAGCCTAAAAGTTCTGAACCGTTCAAAATATCACAAGCTTTTTCGGCATCATCCCGGTGTTCAAATTCCACAAATGCGAAGCCAGGGGGATTGAACGCAATCCAAACGGAATTTAGCTTCCCATACTTGGTAAATTCTCCTTCGAGGTCATCTTTTTTGACTTTATCAGTTAAATTACCGACATAAACTCTAGTCCCACGTTGATCGGTCATACTTGTCATTGCACAGCGATATTTAATATTCCTTCAGTGCAAAAAAATCAATACGTTTTCACAACCCTGCAAACGAGCGTTTGTATGTATATCAAGTTTTGAGCTACAGTAAGTCCACACATTCATAACAGGAATATGAACAGACACTAAAGACATTATTGGAACACCGAAATAGAAGAACAAATTTATTTTCGTTTGAGAACTCTTAAACTGTGTGGGTTTCTCTTTTTCTCTTTTAATTTTTAATTTTCAATTGTTTTAATTTTTATCCACAACGTGTTTTATCACTTGTCTTTGTTTGTTGTTCTTAAAAATGATAAAAATGCCAGTTATTTGTTTCAACTGCTTGCTTTGAAGCACAACGGGGTCAGAAAATTCGGGATATACGAAAATCAAGACGTCTTAGAAGGAAATATCTCTAAAATATGTCGAACGCGCACAAAAGCGATTGTTATCCGTAACAGAGCTTAATTTCTAAACTTCTTAAATAAAAAAAATAATACTGTTGTGAAGAAATGTTAATAATTGTTGAACAAAACTCCACTTATTTCACTCGGGAAGGTAACAACCGGAGCCAACTCGAGCATCTTGGTTATATTAAGCACTGAAATTATGTATTTAACATTTTCTTTGTGGTGTTAATAAGAAATTTTTACCTTACCAACATAGATAAAGTAGTTTTCTATTGCTTTACCTGTTATTCGAAATAACAGATGTTTAATTAAACCGCCCGTAATTAATTAAGCGCTTTTTAATATCCTCTGTACACAGGACATCTCTTGGAGGAACGGTGGGAAAACGTGGAACAATATGTAACACCGATTTTCACTGAGCGCCATCCCTAACAATAATAAACTTTTAGGATGGAATGTGAAATTTCAATTAAATTTCAGATTGCAATCATTATGTTGGCGATTCTGTATTATTTGATCTGATTAGATCAGCGATTGCAATGATGCTTGCACTCTGTGCATATATATTTTTAGTAACCATACATATGTTGTGAGCCTAGGGGACTGTGTCAATAGTGTTTGCGGCCTTTTTTTAAAGAAAGGAATATAACTGGAGATAACTGGTAGAACTGGACGGTTTTTAACAGAGTGCAGGGGAGGATTTTCAAGGATCACAAATGGTTTCGGAGCTCTAGGCGCTCCATTTTTTTCGACGAGGTTGCACCTTAAGCTATAGAAACGAAAATTTGCCTTGATAAGGTTTGACAAGGTGACCCAAAAATTCTTTCAATTCTTTGAGACAGAGTTCAAAAGGGGCAAAAACAAATGCAACTTTAAAATATATTTGTTGTGTTTTATTTTACATAATAATATATAACATAACAAAAACGTCTATCATAGACGACTTTTGTTAATTTTTAGTATCATTAACGAGTCAACTAAATATTTTAGTGCTAATGTACTTTTAATACATATTGTGATCACAATGTGTGTTAATGTAGCAAATTCGTCTCGTAAGTGCAATTTTACTGCCAAAAATAGTTTCTGATCTAATTTCGATGGTATTACATATTTGATTTCGCGTAACCCTCGTTTGCTATATCGTTAACGAAGTATTGGGCCACTGAGAAATAATTGACCTGCAATGGCAGGAGACTCTGCTAACTGAGGGTTTTCTTACTGAAGTTTTCTGGCTCGCCTACTGAAACTTTCTGTGTCGGCGTGGACGTCCGCCATGGCACAACTTCACGCAGATCAACTGCCGTCAAATCAGCTTCTGGTCTCTATATATGCACAAAGCGGGAAACTCTGGCAATACAATCTCTTTTCATTAAACACCTTAGAGAATAGATGTTCAGGGGCCTTAAGTTTGAAGTTAACGAACTTTAACGCAGAAAGATCGGCATCACGCTTGACCAACTTGGGCCATGAAATTGTCGCCTCAGGTTATCGGCAACAAATTTCGACGCCGCCTCTAGCTGCGGTAGTGAATATAGCGATAGGTATTTGCTGCTCTGCATAACTTCCACTTGCCTATAGGTCGGAGGAACACCAACAAAACGCTTAGGGTCACCAGCCATGGAGATAGTAAGTCAGCCGGCGAAATCATTTGCACCAACACAATAATCACAACGAAATTGAAAATCAGTAACGTCCAAATCGCATTCCGAATAGTGGAGAAGCGATATAACGAAAACTGACGTTGTTTCGTTGAGACCGAACGTAGTGAGAGCTGACTGATCAGCCAAAGATGGATGTTTCTCACGCTCTGCATCAATTTTTTTAGGCACAACAACTGTCACGCATCTAAGGTCTACGATTAAATGTGTTTTACCTGTTTTTCACAGTGGCAATGCATAGTGCTTTATTGCTAAAAGTTGAACATTAGTAAGCATTCTTGGCTTGAAAACACTTACAAATTACGAAATCATAAAAAGCTCATGTATTAAGTAACAGCTGTATGCAGTGCCATGTTTTTTTTGTTTTTGTTTTTTTTTTCGTATTGTTTATATATTTCGCTCGTGCCCAGCATAATATAAAAAAATGGTACAGAATAATTTGTATGTAAATGCCATCTTTTGTTGAAGCGCACAAACATATGTAAAAATTTTACTGTTTCTATTGTATTAATTCGACCTTTTCTTTATCAGAGTCCAAATTGCCGTCGATCTTGTAGAATCGTATGCCAGTTAGAAATGATGTCCAGCGCGCCTCGATTCAGTCTACTGCTGTCGAGAACTCGGCTGGAAAAATATTATCTGCGATGACTTTTAAAATCACTGACGGATCGGAAATGTAAATTTGGTGGATTTTGAGTCCATGTCCAGTGAAAGTTCCTGCAAAGTTTGACTCGTCCATATTGTCATTGAGGACCATTTTTCGGCTCAAGCCTGAAAGTCTTTCGAGTGTTCATCAGTACGACGAAGTGTTCTGATCTCTCGTCTGAGGACTATCGCAAAGGATCGCTTTTGTCTGAAAATAATAGATACAAGTCTATTCACCCATTTTTCTTTCGTTTTCCATAATTTTGTTTTTTTTCCAGACATTAAATATACAAATCAGCTGTTTTCATAGCGCAATAACGCAGATTATGTCAATGTAATCGCCTATTCTTCGTTAATTTCGACATCGATAGCATACTCACGTGTGTGTAACTAGGCTATCAGAATCGGTTTGTCTTAATATTTTACGATCTTGGATAAATGAATACCCTCTGCAATGATTCACAAAATAAAGCAACCCTACTTTTATAAACCGTGTGTTTGTAAATATTATGTAAAAGGATGAAATTCTACACTAAGTTTAATTGGCTTTGCATATATTTTGCTATTAGCGCATTTGGTGTGTCAAGCCAAGAGGATTATTGTGCAGAGCTTTCTACGCAATCATTAAGCCGAATTTTGGGCCAAGCATTCAATCCGCGCTATATGAGTATTGATCCGCCAGGAGGACCGCATGAAGAAAGCTACAATTTGGGATATAAAAGATCGTCATATGAAATACCATTTTATGCCGACAGTGATGTCGTTTCATTGGGAAACTTTCCGGCTTGGGAGACAAACCATTTTGCATATTTCGGAAAAAGAGAAGAACCCATTAAAGGCAGGAAAATCCGCATAAGAAGTCCTGTTGTGGAAAGAGGTGGAAATCCGAACATTGACGTTTTTAAACACCGTCCGTGGGAGTGCTCATCGAAGATTAATTGGATTGATTTGGGATTAAATTATTTTCCACGTTATATCCGTTCGATTGAATGCATTTCTAGAAAATGTTGGTATGGGCACTTTAATTGCAAACCAAAATCATTTACTGTAAAAGTTCTGCGCCGAAAAAGTGGCTCATGCATTCAAATAAATGATAAATTAGTTTTAATTACCGCAGAAAAATTTAAAAATGATTACGCGCAGCTCTGGATTTGGGAGGAAATAGCAGTTAATTTTTGCTGTGAATGTGTTATGCTATACTTATAGCTCTGTTTAATAGAATTCACAATATAAAAATTTCAAATTCTTAACAAAAGACTTTAATAGCGTTGGGAACAACAGATAACTTAATGGGTCTTGCATCATATTCCTCTCCGTCAATTGAATAAACGTTAGTCGTTTCTCCGGTTGGATGTAACTGGATAGTGCGACTTCTCAGTACTAGTTGTGGTACAATAGTGCTAGATGTAATGCTTGGAATAGTTTTAATAAAATCCCAACCTGGTTGTAATGAGCTTATGAACTGAGTTTCCAGCTCGGAAAAGTTCTCACTGTTTTGAATACAATTAATGTCTATTTGATTGGCTTCCATCTTTCCTTGCTGCTTACTACTGCACTCGCTATTTTTAACAAGCTGTCTTTGAGGTTTCATGTTGCTGCGGTTAGGATTGACAAGTTTTCCAAGGAAATTATTTAGAAATTTGCTCTCTTCATTCCGAACCTCAACGCAGTCCAAGCATCCTGCGCAAGGAGGCGTGTACACATAATCAGTCTCTAAGCTCCAATTATTCGAAAATAATTTGGAAACGGCAGCCACATAGTGTCTTATTGGACCGAAGTACCAATATTTTTCTTTTGTAGAGTCAATATCCTTCAACAGACCCCATGAAAAGCCATTTAGTCCGAATATCGGCTTTAAATGTTTCTCACTATCATCATCGTTATTGATAACGTCGTATCGGATTACGCTCTGGTACATGAAATCATCTTTTAGCATTGGCAATAATGCACTACATAACGATTTTATATAATCCAGCTCACTTTGAACACCAATTTGAAAATATTTATGTGTAGCTTGGTTTGTACGTCCCAGTGGAAGAATTGTGATTGGGCATACATTTTCATTTCTTCGCATTAGGCCTGTTACAACCTCTGATGAGGTGCCATCTCCACCTGCAATAACAATTGCATCTGGTAGATTTGCCATTTCTTCTATATAAGCCTTGGCGTGCCCAATGTGATTGGTTCGAAGTATCTCAACCGAATAGCCGGCTAAATGCAATATCGGTTCGCAATACTTCTTGAACTAGAAGAGATAACATAAACAAATAACAGGCAATAACAGTGAAATAATAGTCATTAATTACAGTTTTCTCCGATTTTTTTTTATTGGCGATAGGATTCATCACGACCAAAACATTCTTTGGTGCTCCTACATTTTCACTGGTAGAATATAGGTTGGTAGAAAATTCATTCATATATTGAGTAATTCTGAAATTAAGATGGTTATAAAAATACACAATTATTTAGGAAGTCAATATACATATACTTACTCAATATGTGTCTTAAGCGAGCTGAGTGCATACCCCGAAACAGCAGCAGCAAATGCAGACTTTTTCCAATTATTTCGAACAACCCTTAAAATGTTCATATTTAAACAAATCTACATAACATACACATGTATTAATTTTTTAAGTTATAAAGCAGTGATATATATGAGTCAAGATAGTGTTCAAAAGTTCATGTACACATGCAATTGTCTGCGAAAGCTCCCATAGAGCTTAAACTCTGGGAGTTGTCGGTTCGAATCTGTTATTTATTTTCTAATTAGTAAAGCGATGTCTCCGCTCTCAATTATATGCTTTTTATATTATTTATAAATCCACAGTATTCAAAAAATCACAACTATACTCATGTCTCTTTAATGTTTACGATTATTAGGAATAATTCCTTCAGTTTATTTCGGGTCGCCCTAATGCAATAAAAACCGAGTGGGAACACTGCGGATGAAAAGCAGCAAATTTCTTTAGCAGTCTCTGAAATGATTTAAAACACACTACGGAGTTCGTGTGCTATTTTTCTTGCCATTTTTATGCCTTTTTATGGTTCCACCTGAAAACTATCGTCTAATTATCGCATAGAAACGTGCGGAAGAGGAACGTCCCAGATGAATGAGAAACTGAGAAATTTTCGGAACGGCAAAACATTACGGACCATCCCAGAAATGGTTGGTCGCATGAATAGGCTACTCGATTTATTAGTGAGGGCGCGAAAGAATAATGTATTAAGTTAATGAAGATATAGTGTGTGATGGCACGTGTAAAATCTAACCACAACCGAGGATCTGTGTCGTTAAGACCGAAATTTGATTGTGAGTACGAAAAATATGGCGGACAATTAGAATAATGTTTAAAGTAGTCTATTTTCCGGACAGAGAATTTCCGGGAGAGTATTGCTTTTGTTCTTGAGGGGAATGGGTGTCTCCAACGTAAATTCGCCAGTGTCTTCGACTGGCGAGACGAGGCAAATTTATAGCCACTAAGTCCGTTTCATGTGTGTGTTTGTGTGGCTGACCACTTAGGACCGATCACGCGATCATTGCTGCGCTATACAAGGCCGTGCCACTCTCATTTTTGCGTAAGCCAGAGCCACTGAACGCTCCACACACATATAAACCCACACACATATATGTATTTGGTGCTGACCGGACTCGTCGACCACGTAAAACATACTTTAAATTCTGAAAACAGAGTCCACACTTAACTTTAAGCACCAGCACATTTCACGAACAAAAAACAAATCTGCAACCAGCTGATTGGCTGCACGAGCTTAACCCCCTTTAGGTGACGCGTGGGTCACACCAATCCACCGTATGGCTGGAAAATTTGTGTGAAATTTATCTGTCCCGGTGATCCTTACCAGGAGTGCTTGATAGCCTTGGTAGGGCTCCACATGAAATTAAGTCAGATAAATATCATATGCACGTAACCAACAGCGTACGAAGCGGTTTCACGCTTCTCTGATCGGATACGGTATGGGCATGCCGCTCCACCTTTACTCATGCTTCCCCCCTGGACTCGTGACCTGTCTCGTCTCCAGCATCAGGCGCTTTACCCTGCTGGAGTCGGGGTCGGGGTGCGTTTCTGGTGGAGTCGTCCGCATTCCTCATCCTCTCCCAGGATCGATGTTCCGTCTCAACTCTGGCAACAGAGGTTTAGCCCTGCTGGAGTTGTGGTCGGATTGCGTTTCTGGTAGGCCCCGCTCTCCTCACCGTTCCCTGGGACCCGCACTTTTCGCCATTCCTAATAACAGGGGACTTACCCTGCTGAGATCACAGTTGGGTTGCGTTACTGAGATCAGCTTACCAGAAGATCTTTTGCTCTTTTATTATTGGATTTTCGCTAGTTTTTCTCAATCCTTTTCCATAGCAGCAATCGAATTAGAAATATTTCTGACTGGAAGATGAACGCAATGAGTACCTTTCGTACTAGCGAACGGTACTTGATGGATCCATTTTAATGTTGAATTGTAGTTTGCGATTGCATTGACTGAACTTATTGCACAATCAAATTAAGCTTTTTTATTAGCTGTTGAGGTTTAATGAAAACTGCAGCAGGTTCGATATAAAAATATATTGCAATTTATTTGTAGACGAAAGCGAAAGTATGTATGTTGGTTGTCTGGCAATCGGCGAAAGACTACCCAATTACAAGCCCACCAAATTGTCCGTGCCATAATAAAAGTTAGAGAACGAAAAAAAGGATAGAAAGAGAGCGCTAGAGCAGCGCGGGCTGCAGCTAAGCCGAGAACGAACGACAGGAACGATGAAGCGGATAGAGAGGCTAAATTCTTTCCGGTAAACAATGTTTACCCACAGTGGGCAGTGAAAATAAAGTAACAATAAACGAATTGAAACGCAAAGAAACAATAAAGGAATTAAAACACAAACTTTACCTCTCGAAATAACATTAAAAAAAAATAAAAAAAATTTAAATTCTTCAGACAAAATCTGTCCATGAAAAATAAATTATATAGAGCCCCGAATATATCAGAATAATCGTTTTGATATTAGAAACAAGTTCAACATTTTTTTTGACTAGTGTTGTCTATCAAAAGAGATGGGAAATTTATCAAAAAATGAAGGTTTAATTCTCAATTTTATGATGGTACATAGTGGATTAGTGTTCTTCTTCATAATGTTCATAATGCTCTTCCTCATAAATTAACTCCTTCCATTGTTCCACAGTATGTTCTCTTTCATCAACGCTATGATCGTACGGCTCTGGAGCAGGCTGTAATGGAAAAAGAAACCAAAAATATTAACATTTTTTTTTGTTCCAAAATATTTTTTAGGAACATTCCACGTGCTCAAACCTATTGTAAGACTACATAAAGTTACTTAGCTTAGAAATGTACCACAACCCTGATATTGAACGGCAAAGCCAGGATTAAGAACTAGAGATATGTGATGATCTGAATAAAATACGTCTCTTTCAGTAATTCTTACTTAGCAATGCCAATGTCGTTATTTTTGCATCATCAACTCGATATAAAAATACCCCCCAGACCAACGAGATTTTTTTAAATGTTCTTTAAATATTTCTTAACCTATGTATATATGTAGGTCCTTATCTGTGTAGCTTCGCAACTTCACCCAAAAAACAGATAAAACAGCGCTGCCGTAGATATAAGATAAATAATAATAGATAATACATACGAGGGATCTTTTTAATTATTTCAAAATCCAATTAATCCAATTACAAATTAAATATTTAATGTTCTCGTGCAGACTAAATTTAGAAGGATTTTTCTTTTAAATGCAGTTTATTTCAGAAGTTTCGCGTTCAAAAGCTATAAATCTAGTACGCTGAATTTGCCGAGGGGCCAACTGTTGAACGAACCTGAGCGCACGTTGTATCGCCTTCTCGTTTCGTTGAATATATAAATTAATTTAGAGCCACTCCAGTATTGTTGAAATTTGACCATTGAACATTCTTTATCGATCGAAATGAAAACTTAGCATTTTAAATTGAGAAATATGCACCGGACCCAAGTTTAACTTTCACAAAGTATTGTGAATTCGTATCGTTGCACCATGCACCAAAGCAGACTAAAACTTTGAAGACTTTTATTTTAAATACAATTTATTTCATGAAATTATCTTTGTAAGTTGAGATATACGCTGCACGCCCGCAGTTTGCCGTTAAGAGGACCAGGGGCTAGTCGGTTGTGCACCGATTGTCAAAATCATGATACTTTCTGGAAGAGTATTTTTAATTCATAAATGTATCAAAGAAAAATTTGTTTTGAATATTTATTTTAATTTTATTTAAAGGGCTATTATATATTTAAATACAAGTTGGATATTCTTATAATTCCTATAATAATTTAACAGTACAAGAAGAATATTTGTTTAGCTGGAGGTAATGTGACTGCCTAACACATGATATCTTCCATCTCTACCGTGTTCTATTATTAGTGTTATGTGCCTCGTAGTCCATAACTTCTTCATAAATTAACTCCTTCCATTGTTCCACAGTATGTTCTCTTTCATCAACGCTATGATCATACGGCTCTGGAGCAGGCTGTAATAGAAAAAAACCACAAACATTAAGAAAAAATCTTTGTTCAACTGTGCGTATTCAAAATATTTGTAAAACTGCATTAGATTTTGGGAACATTCCACCTATTCAAACTTGTTGTACGACTATTTAAAGTTACTTAGTTTAGAAATTTACTGCTGGTATGACACGGTAGAGCCAGGCCAATATAATGATTAGAATAAAATAGTCTCTTGCAGTAATTCTTACGGAGCATTAAATGCTGAAAATCTCAGATGTTTCTAGGTGTCGGTCATGCGATTCCTACTAGATTCCTAGATTCCTAGAAATTATGTGCATTCTTAGGCACTCTGAACCTCAGTAGATTATGCATATGTAGCTTTGTGTAGAATGTGGCGGCATTTATCTTTCAAGTTTAAGTACGTACGTTAGTCATAGTTCAAGTATGTTTTCTGATAGCTTCGCCAATCTGTTTTTTTTACGCGTGTATCGTTTTTTGTTTATTTGTATTTCTTAGACTAATATATAAAAGTGTAGCTCTGTTGCGCGGAATATAATTTTTGCATGCAACAGATTTGCAAAATGTTTTAAATCGGAATTTATTATCGAAACTATCAAGAAAACTATGTACATAACTTTACAAAACTAGGCAACTTTCTCCGGATTGTCTGAAAATAGTTGGTCTTAGCTCAGGGTGGTTGAGAACAACACGTAGTATTCTAGAAAATACCGTTTCCCTGTGTAAGTAGCAACTAACTATCAGTTTCTCACTCCGCATCTACGAACGAAAAGTTCTTGAATTATGGAACAGACGACTTGAACATGCCAAAGATTGATATCATTATTTTATGTCAACAGGAATTAGAAATTTATTGTTGTTTTGGTTTATATGGATAAATAAATGAATTGAATAAATGTATAAACATAAAACTTAAAACATCAGAAATTATACAAATTTTTTCTAGCTTACTAAAATTTGCTCTTTTTGATTTGACAGTCAATTCACAACCTTTTGAGATTTGCGATAATTAGAGCATGGCTTGGACTCTCCATACTTTGGTCTTTCTGTTACATTGTTGATATTCGAATTTCCGTTAAATTTACTAAATATACAAGCGCACAAAGCAAGAAATTTTTTGTATAATTTCTTGCACCAACTCATGCTTAATTGAATATCTGACTTTGATGTATTGCAATAATTTCAATGCCGGATTAAAATCAAAGATTTTAATGCTTTTCTGTAGCCAGGATATATGAAAATGTATCATTTAAATTCGATTTTATTTGGTAGAGGCATCAATTTGTGGATGAGCTTCCGAAACACTGTGGGTTGATGGTCGCCATCCCGACTAACCACTATGGAGGTGATAGGTTGTCCTCGGCGACGATTTCGCGCTCTCCAACCTCGAATTAAAATGTACACAACAAAAATAGTAACATAATTGCAGCACGATGGGACAATTAAATTTTGTAAAATCAAAAAATATATGCGGCTTATAGAAAAATGATGACGAGAAAGCAGAGGACTTATTCCAAGCTGTGGATCTCTAGTTTCAAGTGATGCTTATATAAAGCTACCAAGCAATCTAGAGAACACGATAAAAGAGATTCAGATTCAGATTACTTTTCTAAGAGCTCAAAGCGACGCAGAAAATATAAGCACTTGAACAATTTTTAAAATCTCCGGCGCATTAGACAAGATTAATTTCATTCACTTTAAAACTTTTTTTTAGAGGTTGCGAATTTTGTTTGCATTAGCCAAGTATCTTAAACATGGATGTATTGGACTTTTTTATTCTAAAAAGCTAATAAATGCAGCTATTAATCGTACTCCAATACTTTGTAGCCAAAGCTTATCGCGTGGGAAATATTAAACCTGCAAATTCAATTTGAATCATTTTTTGCGGTATCCTTTTTTTAAATGTTGACTTTTAAAACTCGGGACAAGGTGAACAAAAAGTGATTTCTTGTGTTTTCATAATTTGCAGCCGTTTAACGCCCTTTCAATTCCGCATTTGACCGTTGAAGCTCGTTAAGTACCTTCCAAAATCACATTTTATCTTTGGGAACTGGCACAAATACATTATTTTTAATAAAAACCGTTGTATGTTTAGTAACTGACTTTAACTTTAGTAGGTTTGGTCGAACGGCTTGATCAACATAATTAAGTCCAAGAACAAAAATTTGTATATTAATCAGACAGGCTACAGGTTTCACTTACAACTGCGTTTTCGTTTTTAGCCAAACGGTTTGATTTCGTTTTTACGTGTTTCCGGTTTCACAAATGTTTGTTATCAATACATTTCTTTTGATCTTCATTGCTGGCAAATAAAATACAGCATTCCAAAATTACATGACTTTTCATGTGTTTTGAAGTAAGACGACAAAAGTGCGCGATTTAAGAAGATCAAGAAACTTTATATCAAAGACCTGTGTATTTAACATGTCTGACGAGCTGTAGGTAACAGCATGCATATGGGAAATTAAATTGCCAATGCTCACGAGATTGATTTGTTCCACTTACATTTTGAAGCAAATGTTTCCGTTTGGAAAACGGAAAAGTCTTGCGTTTTGTGAAAACGGGAACACCAATTTTTGTAAAAGTGAAAACCGGAGTCTGCCTGATTAAGACCAAGCAAAAAAGGAAAGAATGAGCTTAAATAAAGGAAAATACGGTTTTGTTAAATTTTTATTAATAACAATTTTTTTATTCAAATATATGCAAAAGGAGATGGTTTATTTCTGAGTGTCAGTCGGTATATTTTATTAATAAATCCGCGGAAAATCTGCTAATAGCTGTATGATATTAGACTTTGTGATATTTTCTGAAAGTAGAGAGATAGCATGATACACAAAAAGCAAAATTAGTGTGCGTAACCGTCTCAAAACACGTTTCCTGGCTATCAGTCGAATAACTGAGGCACTGTTTGTTACAAAATTATGTTTTCCAATACACACAGCCAGCCAACAAGAAAACTTGGTTCTGAAAATTGTAACAATCGATTATGTCTGCCACAACGCTGCTCCCAGGTCAACTGGAAAGCCACCTGGAAATATATGTTTGCATGCTTTTCCTATAAGGCAGTCTCTGTTTTTGCAGCTAGTCAGTTAGCAAAGTCTAATGCCATATTGCTTTAACAGAATCGAACAAATTCGATTAATCTTGCTCTCAATCACATAATGACACGAGCCGAGTTACTACTGACTTTCGACACTCTGGTGAAGACGCTCACGCAATAGGCCAGAGTACATAATTGAGCACACATGTTACGGGCTCCCGGCGTGCCTGGGAGCCGCCTCTACCTAACCAAACCTATGAAATTGCCTAGAAGTGGAAGTGGAGATTACTGATCAGAATTTCAAAGTTCAATACAAGCAAATGTAATATACTTAAATTCTGTGACAAAAGCTCTCCCTCTTATAAAACATTAAAAAAAAAACCAGAGGATAGAAAAAAAGCCATAATTCAAAAAATAATGTTCTTCAGTGAAGTATCATAATTTTGAATGAAGGAATATACAGAAATGTAAGAAGTAAAATAGTGCGGTGTCTCAGGAGTCTGGATAAACCATTTGGTTACTATAGCTCTTATAGTCTCTGAGATCTAGGCGCTCATCGGGACGGACAGACACACATGGCTGTTGATGCTGATCAAGTATGTATATACTTTATTGGGTCGGCTTCTTCTGGGTGTTACACACATCCACTTTTCCAACAAATCGAATATACCCCTATACTCTTTTTAGTATCGGGTAAAAATAGGATTACAAAATTTAAATGACTTAAAAATAGAAAAAAAAAATTTTTAGCTTTAAATGCTAGTAGACTAATATTTTACTTTGATATTCTGTTGTTATACCGCGATTATTAGTGACCGGCGAGTCTACGATCCATGTAACCCACCCGTTCGGCACAAATGGATGGGTCAATAGAATACTGTGCGGATTTAACTTTTTACCTCGAGTCTACGAAAAATAAAGCTCTCCTTGAAACTGACATGCCAGCTGAAAAATAGCACGAAATCCAGGTTAGAAGACAAAAGCAAAAAATTGAATGAATTTAAATTTCGCAATGAACGAAACTAGCAGAATATGTATGTATTAGAGGTGCCATTTGGGGCCTTCACATTCACATATACATTACTTCTTACTATTTATTCATCATTACTTCTAAAGAATTATGTTATAATTTCATGTAAAGCACAATATACAAATGAATACTATCGATAGTTCGAACTGAAAAGAGTATAAACGGAGTGCATAAATATATTGTACAATTTAAATAAATCATAAGAAACTGAGTTCTGGGTATTATTATTACTAGTCGTAGTATTATTATAGTATGTTGTTCGACCAATCGTTCAAATGACAATTATATAAATTGAGTTAGGTTAAAAAGACCATTATCTCTATGAGGCTCGCTCGCGGGCCAAAGCCCCTCCTCTCCTAACCATAGGGTTCTTAAACAAATGAGTAAACAATAATATTAATATTTACGTGTAGAAAACGAAATTTGTTTTAACCAAAATATTTCAAGGAGCTTTAAATCAAATGTTTTTTTATTTTGTTTTACAGTTTATATCTCTGGTGAGGGTAATCAAAATTTACGCTTAATTATAAAAATAGTAAAGAGTATTAAATTAATAAGTAAAGAGTAAGAAATGAATTAAGTATATTGTAGTAGAAAAACCTTTTATGTTCTCGATCGGACTAGGAGTATTTACTGGCCAGTGAAATATTCTTTAACAGAAAATTTGAAAATCCAAATTTCGGTAAAATCATAATTATATATTATAAAAAAGTTAATAAAGTATTACTTACCAATCTTGATGGTGGAATAGAGCATATTCGTATTCGAATATAAGACCGGCAGTATGAAAAGATGTTCTTCAATAGATGGTATGAAATTTTCGTCAAATATTTTTTTTTGTATTTACCCAATGCATTTTGTCGTACCGATTGTTTTAGGCAGTGATTTCAATAAGTGCTCTGAGTTTTACATCCTACCATATGAATGTTTTTCCAATCATCTATGATTAAAAATTCGTGGAGTTTAGCCAAGCCTTTTCGGGCGCAATTTAATTTTTTATTAATCGTTGTTGGCGACGATAGTAATACCTTTTGAAGATGATGTCTTGCACTTCGGAAGCTTATTTCAGTACCTTCGAACTGAATAAATTAGCTTTTCATATATGTCCATCCGTTTTAAAGCTATTTATTTCAAAACAGAATCCTCATTGTCCTGGTCTCCTCCATTCTTCCTAAGGCGGAATTTTATTTTATCGCACTTTTCATTACACTATTCTTTATTAGGTCTATTGTAGAAAACTTGCTATATCCAACTTTGGTGCGAATACATCGACAGGACAAATTTCACTGCAACGCCATTGATTACACTCTCACTTCACACGATTAAAAAAACGAGTCATTAATTCACAACTAAATTAAAAAGCTATTTATGTTTGTAACTATCAGCCGTGCTTCGGCTATCGAAAATCGTAAAAAGTTAAGAATTGACTGTCAAAACACACAATAGCGTCTTCCGGTTTTTGCAAATCCAAATATTGCATACAACACATAAATAACGATTGGGAACTTTTTGAGCCTGTCCGCGGCTCTACTGTTATACCCGGTACACAGTTAGTACGTACATATTTGAGCTTATTTTCGTAATTGATGTAATTTTTGTAATTTGAAATAACAAGCCGAGCGCATCACCGTCAGTAACTAGTGCGTCAGTACGCGTCACCGATGAATACCCAAAAGAAATCGATATATAATCGATTCCAATAGTTCCGTCAATAAGCCGGGAGTTCTTTTATAATCTCGCAGACTTTTTGGCATACCCATTCTATAATGAAAAAACGCTTTCGCAAGGGCTTCTAGAAAACCCGACAGTAATGGAATTTCCGACTTCCTGTTTCGTGAATGTGGTGTCGCTTTTGTTGAACCTCTCAAGTCATATCAAAAATTAGATGCTACGAATTTGATCTCCAATTAAACCCAATTGCCAAATTTAGCAATACTTCAAAAATTCGAATATTAACCAAAGTCAGCATGGCTCTATACCGGGTAGATCCACGAGCACTAATCAGATGGTTTTCAGTAATTTTTTCACTGTCCCTCATAGTCCAGCTTCATCAGTTTGAATCAGTCTTGCCCGCTAGTTGGGTCAGATCGTATCTTGATAGCCTAGAGTATATATGTATATAGTATTTGGAAAGCATTCGGACCCATACTTGGCTACTTCCGGCCCTCCTTAGGGAGTGTACTAGTGTACTTGGTCCACTTCTGTTCGCGATACTTATTAATGACATGTCTATGTCTCGGCATTCAAGCATCTGAATATCAGCTTTTTACTGATGATCGTAAAATCTTCAGATCCATCAAAACCTTAAGCGACTATATCCATCCTCAACGTGATCTGGATGATCACATCCCTTTTAACATTAACAAATAACTCTTTGTCTTTGAAAACAGTATTTTTTCATGTGCTTCTTACCTTGATGGTAACGGATGATGTTAGCACTGTATTCGCGGGTACATTCCTGTAACTTTATTACGCAAATGAATTCATACAAACACTGTCCGAAAACTATTAAAATGTCTAAAACGGAACTAGTATCTCTTACTAGTAGTATTACTAGTACTTTACTACAAGACCCTGGCACTCCTTCTCCCAAAACTCAACGGGGAAATGTCTCAATAAACTCAATCGAGAAGCAGAGTTCTGTGTTGCTGATGGTCTTTGCACCACTCCTGCACCACTCCCATGAGAGAACCCCTTAGAATGAGAACACCAAGAAGTGGAAACGATACGCCTTTGAACACTCTAGAATTCTGATGAAACTCAAATATATCGACAAATATAACTCGCATCGTCCACATTTCTACTGATGACTCAAAGAAGGACGGCCGCGGGAGTCTTTTCTGAAAAGATAAACATCAGTCACTGTTTTAGACTCCCTTTTAGCAATGAGAGAGGCCACCTCGACAGAATACTGGCTAATAGTAACAAATGAAAACGGGCTGGGTTATCCCTAAAATGATTTCTGCCAAAGCTGCATGAGATGCGGCGGAAGAGGACACCACACAACACCTTTTCTGCCTTTTCAGATGTAAGCTTTCTTAGTTCTGTATTACTTGAGTATGCTACACCTAGTTTTAAGGAAGTTTCCAATTTACCCGTTGGCCCGGTACCCGTTTGTACCACAATTTGTATTAATTTTATCCGTAACAATGCCTAATAATGCATATGTACCTCTCTAAAATATAAAACAACAAGAAACTAGACTATGTTGCATATTTGCAACTGCTTTTTGCATTGAGTAATGGGGGTATTATTTTTGTGTAGATAATTTTTTGTAGTTCCACTGCGTTATTTGTGAAAATTGTATATGGGTGTCTACTCACAGCGTCTACTTCCTCAGCATCGTACCAGACATTTATATATTCATGTTTCAATGCCTTGTCTACAGATATCCGCTGTTCTGGGTCAATTACAAGCATTTTACTAAGGAGATCTCTGGCGTCTGCAGCTTTCCTTCGACTGTTCTGATTATTATCATTTGGAAATAATGCATCGGGAAAGAGTCTATCAAATGAATATCCAGTGTACCGAGGACGATTTTCCACATAATTTCGTACAGTTGGTTGTAACCGTTGCATAAATGATGGAGATGGTGTGCCTAATTGCTCTAAAATGACAAAGAACATTTTAATTGTCAATAACTGGAAGACAATTTTGTGCATGACCAAAATTTACCAATAATTTTATTCCACTGATCTATATGATCTGTTCCAGGAAAGAGTACCCCACCTCGTATCATTTCACCCATAATGCACCCGACGGACCATATATCAACGTTCTCAGTATAGCCCATTCCCAAAATGACTTCTGGTGCCCTGTAGTAGCGTGTTACAACATACGGAGTCATCATGAAGGTAGTTCCTGCAGTGCGTGCAAGTCCAAAGTCTAAAATTTTTAGAGTACAGTCGGCCTTCACCACTATATTGGATGGTTTTAAGTCCTGTGGAACATATGAGTTTAAAAAATAAATATTCATTTAATATACATTGGAAATGTGTAACAGGTTCCCTAATTTAAAATAAAAGTGGAGTCTCCAAAAAAAAAAAAATATATATATATATAGTTCTGAAATTGTTATTAAATTAGAGGAAATAAAACCCGAGTTTTCTGTGGACTTGGGGGAAAGAAAAACCCTATGTACCATGGCATAAAAAAAACAATAATTCATTTAAGTAATAAATAAAATGGAGTAAAGTGGAGCCACAAATCTGTCAGGTAAAGGAGGTTTTCTTAGCTGCTGACTAGAACTTCTTTAAAAAATTATATTTTCGTCCGTTTTCTCAGAAAGATCAATACTTATGTTTATATTTATCCTCGTCTTATCTTTATACTCTCTAAATTAAACATATATATATATATTTATATACTTTACTCTATGTATAATTCCAGCTGAATGCAAATGTTTTATTCCGCACAACATTTGATATAGCAAATATGACATTCTGTCATGATCCAAGTCCATTTGAATGACTTGGCAGAGATTAGCGTCCATTAGCTCCATGACAAGGTAAACGTCTTGAAAATCCTCTAAATTTCGTTGCGGAGTAAAAGCATTAAGCAAGCCAATAATCTAATGGGAAAATTATTTTTTACAGAATTTTAGGGAAATTTCTGAAGTTGTTGTATTTACGTTTTTATGGTTTACAAGCTTCATTAGCTTGAATTCTCTATATGCTCTCTTGGCATGGGTTACATTTTGGAATGGTCGCGATAACTTCTTGATGGCCACGTTTTGCTCAGTGACAGTGTCGTAAGCAGCACTAGAAAAAATATTAATTTGTATTACACATCAAGCAATATATTTTTAAGATTACTAAAAAGACAATATAAACCAAATCTCGACACTCTGAAGTTTAGAGCCCAAAATATTCATCGACCAGCCTTATGTTTACTCTCCTGTAATGCAGTAGTTCGTTTTTGTAGAGACGATATTGCTATTATTTAATATGGATGAGTGAACTATGTGCTGTGGCATCCATTGGTCTTTCAGACGTTAGAGCTCCTAGAGCTGCCATTTCTGCCAGCTACTTTCATGATGGGTCAAGGCTAAAAACTAGAGACTATTTTCAGGCAACTACATAGCACCAGCTATGTATTTATCAAATGAAGGACAGTTGCTCAAGACGCTGCAAAAGCTGCAGGTCTACACAGCAAGAATGATGAGAAACGCCTGATGTCGACTAATCAGAGGCCCTCATCATCTTCAGGCTGTCAAGGTCAACCCAAACCAACTCACATGTCTGTTCCGGCCATCAGCTATTAAATCATCCTAATAATCTTAAAAGATTACATCTATTTGTCTCGATTTGTATGAGACCAATTAGCAACCAGAACAATGTAAATGCTGTCGTCCGGCAGCGCTACTGCGCTCTCCCTGCTAATCTCTGTCTTCATTTGTTGCCTATCGACATAAATAGTTAAAAAAAAAGCTTGGAAACTCAATAATTGGATACGTTGAGGTATCTCGAACTTTCCTGGGTAAACTGGAGTGACCAGACACAAGACCTCAAAATATACAACGACGCCTCCAAAATGAAAGGAGGTGTAGGAGAGGGAGAGTACTGTGCAGACCTCAGATAAAGCTGTCAACTAGACCACGGAAGTGGAAGTCGCAGTTAGGAAAGCAGCACAGGTAGAACGACTCAAGACGTGGTCAATATTGTGGCAAGCTGGGAAACTCTAGACATCTTTAGCACGTATAAGTAGGTACGGATCTATTCGCAGCCACCAAGACATCAAAGGAAACAGGATGCAGAACATCGAAGTCAATATGTAAGAAGTTCAGTAGAAAAAAAAGTTATTATTAGACGTTTCATAGAAAAACTCCATACTGTGGGGTGGGAGTGAGAGCACACACGGACCATTGTCTGGCTCCAGGGCACGCAGTCAAACTATGCATCACCAAGCACAGAAGATACAGAAACCCTGGAACATCTTATCGACATCTACTCGGCTCCCTCGCGAGCAATAAAATGATCCGTTTTTACCTCCTTATTATTGTACTTCGCTAATCCACATTCTACCTTATGGATCTTTTGACCTGTCCTGACAGACCGACGGACAGGAAGACATAGCTATATCGATTCGGCGATTGATGCTGATAAAGAATATATGTAATATATGGGTTCGGAAACACGATAAAACTTATATATCTTTAAACTCTTTGAGTTCCAGCTATAACAAAATTTCTTTTAATTGAATTGTCTTCAAAATATTGTAATATTATTGTAATTATTATCATGAATGCAAAGATGGATCTGCAAAGGTATTCAAATCTTGCCTGTTTCAATTTATTCAAATCAACTTACCATACTATTCCTTGGGCACCAGATCCTATGGGCCTTAGGTTAATGTAGCGACTATGGATAGTAAAATTGGTATCCCCTACTTCTACGGTATAGTGTTGGTGTTGAGCTGCCATTTTAATTTGCATATATCTATGTGACTCCTTTCAATATTAATTGGTGAACAGATCAGCCTAAAAAAAGAACTGGCGTTAATGATATGATTATATTTGCATACAAGTTTTTGGGATAAATCAATCATGTTACAGTTAAATACAAAAAAAAATAAAATAAGGAAAAGCAGCTATGAATCGGCCCCAAACATAAACGTCCAGATATACAGGTCATATCTATTAGCCATGCTCCGGTTTCCGATTTCAGAAAAATTCGTGCGAATTGAAATTTGTGGGCTCTGGTTTTCGCAATGTTCTGCTATAGAAAGTGTTTAATTCCAAAATTGTGTTGTGAAATTTAACTTGATAAAAATCAGTTTTTCTTTCAGAAAATTTAAATATATTCATTAAATATGCCATCGTTTTAGTAATCACATTATGTACAAAAGACAACGATAAATTCGTGAATTAAGTAACAGACGACATATATATGTGTATGTAACCGATGCCAACGATTGATATTGATTTATCTGTCAATTTGTTGTTTTAGTTACTTGGGTGAATTGCGGTGTACACGAAAATAAATTTACAGTTACTTAAATACTAACTTAAAATAACAGCAAATATTTTTATATTAACCAGCCCAGTAACATTATTACAATCCGATGTAATCCAGATTCGGCAATCTGCTAGATATGGTCATTCTCCATGAGTCGGCTATTGATTCTGATCAATAATATATACTTTATGGGGTCGGAAAATCTTACTTCTGGGAGTTACACACATCAACTTTCCGGACAAATCTGATATACCCCTATACTCTTTGAGGACCGGTTATCAAAGATGTTGGTTGAGCGTTATTTGGGAGTTATGCTCATGAGTCAAGACTGACATGACTCAAATAGTGGCTTTTCGACAAAGTCTACACACTAATTCTGTATTGCAGCCTATGTTAGCATTAGAGTGCGACTATAGGGCCATATGTAAATTATAAACAATTTTTGCGATTGAGGGTGTTTGAACCCTAAAGGCTCCAGAGAACATCATACTTCAAGAAGGGGGTTGACAGAGAGCAACCCTCGTCGTGGTACACATACATACATAGTGCAAATGTAAAAAGCTTTTCCCCAAAATAATATGCAATTTTGTGGAGTCGAGGTTTTAAAAAAAATTTATTTAGGTCAATTTTTGCATTATGGGAATCTGCTAATACACTCAGACAGAACTCTGCCTATTTTGTAACTTCTCAAGCAGTTTTGACGTCACAACTGCATTAAAATGTTATTGTTTGAATTGGATACAAACATATTCGCCGAGTACAACAAATGTACATGTGTAAATAAGAAAAAAGAACTGATTTCTCACAAACATATTTTTTCTATGCATTCGCTTTTATTTTGAGCTTTATGGATTGAACTAACATTTTAAATAAACGTATATATGTACATGCATACATACATATGTACGTATACATGTATTTCTTCAAACAAAAAATCGATGAAATGTCTTTTGAACACATCTGTTTAATACAGAAGGGTGATGTTGCAAGTATGTATACCTTGTCTTGAAGAAAATCAGGGGAACCTCTCTTGAATTATTATATTCTAATATAACGTTTTGGATACACATCCCTATGTACATAGATACATACAAGAAATAAATAAATACGCTCACATTTGTAGATAATCAAATAGACACACTTTATCTCAATAGTAAATACAATAATAACTTACCAGCACAAATTTTTTTTAATATTTGTAGGATAACACTTAACTCACACATTTAAAAACATATAACATTTAAACACTAAAACTTTAAATCTTAAGGAAATTATAAATCGATTTTATTTTATGATGTAATATATATATACACCGGCGCTCCTCTTTTTAATACTACCGTTAAATTATGTGTTGATAAAATTATATCAAACCGAAAACTTGCATTTGTGTAAGTACATCTCAAAATATATGGATGTAGCTTTTTTTTTTGTAAAGTTTCGTTCCAATGTTTTTATGAACGGTGTGACCAGATTTGTATCCAAATAACTGGAACACTTCATTCCACATTCCTATGCTCAGCTCATGATATATTTTTAGTTTTTTTTTTAAGTCTCATCCGTAGATAAGTTATAAGCTCTTGATTCTCTTATTCTCCATCGACGGAACAATCAATTCAGTTATTCACTTGACTAATGCCTGCTATTAGCCGATCAAACCTTAGATGACATATAGGTCATGCAATAAGTAGTCAGTAATTGCTCAGGATATACTTGAAGTTCAAAAGAAGTTCTTAAGATAGTTCAAAAAGTAAAGTCATTTAGTACAATCGTATATGTATGGCTTTATTATAGCCAATAAAATCGCCATGTTTTTATTTCAACTTGTGAAATTTCACAATTTCAGACCAAAACTTTTTTATGCTCATCAGCTGTTTTTGTTGATGGAGAGTGGATGGTGCCAATAGGAATCGGAGTTTCACATTTGCCGAAAAATCCCATCGTTTCCCAGAGATAAGCTGAGCAGAAATAGGCTATTAATTAATTTCATAGACCTCAAACTTTGACTTCTTCTCTAAACGATATATCATGAATGACCATCCATCTATCGCACATTTCTAAAACCATCGATAGAATCGATTCTATCGATGGTCTCGCATCCCTAGTATGAGGGTTTTAAAACATAACACACATATATCTCACTCAAAATGGACCCTTTAATTGTTCATGCAACTGATAAAAGTAATGCGACTGATAAAAGTAATGCAGCTGATAAAAGTAATGCCAATTTAAGACGCGATCTTCGCAGAAAAAAAATATTGGATGATGCTAAAATACGTCTTGAAAAATTGAATGGCAGAGCTGCTTCACGTGAAACGGATCTTTTCGGTAATTGTTTATACATAGTTCATGACCATAAATATATATGCGACCCATAATACAAAGTGACTTCCACCTGCTCCAGACAGATATCGTCATATTATTTTTGTTGCAGGGTTTTATAATTATACATATTTTACATATTACGTGCCCGGTACTCCATGAGTGTTGGGTATTCTAGATTTTTGTAAATGTACAAATGTAACATCCAGAAGACAGCGCTTTCGACATAAATTCATCTTCAGCATCTCGAGATTACTATCCAAACACGCTGTCTGAGGCTGGAAAGGTGCTCGTGGGCCGGCACGAAAATTTGTTTTATTCAAATATCGAACATAAGTCAGCACAACCTGCTAGAGTTTTTTCAATAACAAAAAAAAAAAAAACTTCATATGACAGTCGGCTCCCAAATCGCAACGATGAAAAGGAGCACCAAGTCCCCGCCTCTTCATGCATAAAAAGATTCAATCGCTGAAGACGGGCCCATCCTGTTGCTTTTACGAACCGTTTTAATATCTTCCTGATACTCACTTTTTTTATTACATTTTTTTTTGAAAAGTTTCGTATTCTACTGATGACGGAAGTACTTCCACGATTCCTCGACGTCACAACCTCTTCAAACTAGGTCTGCTGGATCTGTTTTGTTGGCACATGCCGCCACGTAGCGTCACCTGACCACTCTTGAATCTCCGCTCTCGTGCTCTCGGGTGCGGTTACCTCATGATATATTTTATACAATGTATTTTATATGTCGTTTGTTATCACTGTTCGCAAAAGGGACGGACCTGGCTGTTTGCCAAACAAAAATTTCATTAAAATCGATCGCATCGTTTGGGAGATATTTTTATATTCGATTTTAGTTTTTCTTTCCTTTTTTACATTCGTCTCGTTTTGTTATATACCAACATCAGCCGTTTTATCCCGTCGGAGGGCGCACACATTGCACGAAGAAAAGTGTGTGTGAAAGAGGCAGAGAATGAGTAAGCGCGTGAAAGGCGTTGTGCAGCCACTGAAATTTCATTTGCTCTTTTTAGCTATAATATTGATCCGACCTGATTCAGATTCTGCAGTCTGGTAGATATGGTCTTCTGCGATTTTCGCATGTCTTCAAAATTGTGGTTGCCGCAGATTTTTGTACTTTGTAGGGACGGAAAAATATAACAAACAAACTCTAGAGCTTTAGCTCTAGCTTTAATAGTCTCTGAGATCTAGGCGCTCATCGCGACGGACAGACAGCTATGTCTATATCGACTCGGCCATTGATGCTAATCAAGAATATATATACTTTATGGGATTGGAAACGGTTGCTTCTGGGCGTTGCACGCATCCATTTTCCCATCAAATCTATACTCTTTTTGAGTATCGGGTATAACCAAAGTGCCAACAACGGGTAATTCGTCATATCATGCGCGAGAGGCGGGGGATGGGGCAGGGACGCAAATAATAATGTTCATTTCGACTTTTTCTTTCAGACGATGGAACACCAACTGTACTATATTCCGATCCAGAGGTTGAACCAAGTATCCCAAGTGGACGTATTTTTTTACCGGATGCTAAATCTTCAAAAACCGGCAAAACAAATTTGATAATAAAAAGAAAAGGTCATATTTTTTTAGCATCTTGCTTGGGATACTTATTAGCTTTTTACACAGAAGGCAGTTTTTTTTTGCCGTTCATTTTTTGTACATCTTTGGAATTAGTGTTTGGCAAATATCTAAATCGAAATAACATGTCACATAACATGTCGTTTTTTCTGTTGTCTTTGGGTACAAACTTTAGCACCAAAATTCAGCAGTTCAGCCATGTTTTAACAATTCTTCAATCTATCTTAGCTAATCTTGCAGTAACTGTTTGTATTTTATGTACGGTCAGTTTTTTGTTATTTCCATTTATGGAAAATATTATTTTTTTAAATAAAGTAAAATGAACTACCAATTTGTTATTGTTACTTGGCACCGTTGCACGGGGGGTGAAATAGCCAATATAGCATATAAAAACTAATATCGTCGAGTGTAAAAAAGATATCGTCTACCTGGTTTTTCCTATATTTTTATTTTATTTATTTATTTATACCCTATACTGAAAGAGTATAGGGGTTTATTCGATATGGGGTGGAAATAATCAGCGATCTTGATCAGAATTAATTAATACCTGATATAGTCATGTCTGTCTGTCCTTCATAAGCGCCTAGAAATCAGAGCTAGAGAATCCATATTTTGTATCCGGTCTCCTGTGATATCATACTGATTCAAATTTGTTTCAAAATTTCGCCACGCCACAATTTGAAAATAAGATTATTAGTATAGCCAGAAGGAACAAGTGAAAAGGTAGTAGCTACGATAGCGTAGTCACGCACGTTTCTTACCCTCTCCTCGACACACTCTTTGTCGTGCAGCGTTCGCCCTCTGGCTGAGGGGAGCCATACTGACTGAGGATCGGGTATAAACATAGAGTTGCAGACCGCAACGTTCCCGCTTGTTTTTTATATAATAATAATTATAAATCTATTAATTATATAACATATTCAGGTACGCTCCGGTTTTCACTTTCACAAAAATGTTCCGATAATACGCAACAATTTTAGATTCCGTTTTCACAAAACGCAAGATTTTTGCCATTTTCAAAACGGAAACATTTTCCTCGCCGTAATTAAAAGTAAACGTCTTTTTATATAACAAAACGAATCTTAATCGCAAAAGGAAAAAAAATAATTGGTCAGGACAACAACAATTATCGTTTTCGTGCTAACAGCTTACCCAGCTCGATTTGGTTAGCAAAACGTTGGCAAGAAATAAATGCCTGTTCTCGTAAGTTACGAGGCTCCCACAGGCTATCACCCTGGATGTTTCTAATCCGCAAGTTTCAAAACTATAAATAGTCGATAGTTATCAAACGCAAATCCCCAAATATTTGACATTTACGGAGAAGTATCGTAATTCACTGCGATTCATAAGAAAAAGTATTATGAATAAGTTTACGAAATATATTGTTTTTTTTTTTGATATTTTTATTTCACAAAAATATTAATACACATTGAGCCAAAGAAGATAACAACAGGCGGCAGGATGAAGTGGTTTGCCAAAATGCAGAGCTTGCTCGTAGACTCGCAAAAATTCCTATGTATGTATGGAAATGGTCCAGTCCATGAAGGTCCATGGATGTCATCTTTTTGAGAAGCTAAACTGATTCCTGGGATCTTTCCGCATCCATAACATAGAGCAGAACATATATACTTACAATTTCACTTGGATTACAACTATTATTTTCAACCGTCAAAAACCCTTCTATTCAGTTTTGTGTTAAATAAATTTATCATCTCAAAAAACTATTCCTCGTCGAATTCATTTAGGTTTGTTTGCTTTGTGTTCAACGCCAACAACAGTTTTAGCAACAATATGTTTTGTTGTTGAATCATAGTTAAAACAATCGGTTATTAATACATATTAACTTGCTAAGTTACAATGGCACAATTTTATCTCAGCTGTTTTTGTATGGATGGTGGACCAAAAATTCCCACCGTTCCCGCTAGATGTGCTCTGTGAGAAATGGTTATTATGCGAATATGTCACCGAGTATTCAATAAAAAATGTATATGCTTTTTATTATTTTTCTTTAATGTAGTATAGTCAAGTTTAGTTTTGATCGGGATTAAGTTCAGATGCCCAAACATCCTGTGGCCAACCTGTTCGTCCATTAGTGGGTACTCGAACATTCTGTAAATAAAACAAAAATTAATTTTTTTATTTCTGTGTTTATTTTCTTTATTCTCTTAAATACGTATGATTTTGACAAATACATATGATTTTTAACTGTAGTAAATAATGTGAATATTTGCCTTTATATAATTGTTATATTGCAGCAGAACCTTTTGACAACAGACCATTTTTATTTTATATTTTTACTGTCATCATAGAATAATGAAAACAACAAAAGGTATTTAACAATAAAATTTGTCCATCACGTGCCGTTCGTTTGTTAGTTCCGTTGCCTGAATTTTAACTAGTGTTATCGCCTATATCAGGTCATGCATAATTTATACACCGACTATAGAGATTGCACATGGCTTTTGGCTTGCGGTTCTCGGTCCTTCCCGTCTTTTAAGCGACGTACTCTTTGCAGTCATCTTCTCGCTAGAAGCGTTCCTTAACCTGGCTGCTGCTATGGAAATGGACATTCTAGCTACATTCTAATGGCCAGGGAGCAAAAAGTACGCTGAAGGCGTCGATTATGCCGGAAAATTTCCTCTTCTAAATTTTCTGCAGGAAATACTACCGCTGGATTTGCGGCCTCATAACATTCATATCGCCGTAGACTTGCAGCAGGGACCGTGCCGTTACAATTTCCATCGATAAGCGGAGATTATGCGAAGGAACAGCTTTTTACTCTGTTTGTCAAGGTGGAGAATTTTAATTTATCTTATGCCAGGGAGATAGCTTCTTTAAGATAAGCATCTATATTAATGTATCAAAATCGAAAAAAAAAAGATTCACTTGTTTCAGTGGGTACTGCAGACAAAATTTGGTTGCTATTGCTCCCCTATTCTATAATATCTAGGCAGTCATCAAGACGAACAGACAGACATGGCGATATCAACTTGTCTGTTGATGCAAATCCAGAATATATATGTATATATATGGGGATACTCAAATTCAATTTTGAGACCCCTGTAGTCTTTTAATACTGGATATAATCATTGTTATAAATTAGTCTTACTTGAAAATCACTCTTCAGACACTTATTCTGATCGCTACATATTGTGCGATGTGCCGGATTAAGCTCTGCCAGAAATACGCCTTTTTCCTCCTGATTTCCATCCAGAACATCCTCTAAGTAGTTTATGTACAAAATTGCCAATTTTAATGTTTTAATCTGTTAAAATATAATTTAATTGTAATTTAATAAGTGTCGTACATTCGATATAAAGTTTGATTTTAAATTATATTAAAAAATAATGGTTTATTTAAGTGCACTATATTTAATTCCATACTTTATTTTATGTACTTTAAATTTGGATTGGACGGAATTGTAGACTATGGCTACAAAAAGTAACCATAGGTTCGTACAAGTCCGACGCAAAGGGCAGGCAACCGGAAGTAGAGCTAGACCTAGAGCCCCCGGAGACCTTAAATGGGGAGGTTGAATCTGCGGCGTCGGCCGTAGCGTCTGTGGTGTCGGACGACAACCTGGACGACTACGTGCCCGATAGGAGGGAACTAGCTAGGGTCTCAACCTTATCGGTGTCGGTAAGAAGTTGGACCGGTCCAGATAAAACAATGGTGGAGGTGAACCTCGGGAATATCATTGACACTCCTGCAGATAAACCTCCGCAATTGTTAGACAGTATGTGCTGCTCTCCTGGTCCACCTACCCAAAGGTGGAGCCGAGGACTAGTCATTTAGGAGACCTGGATTCTTGGAAACAGGGTCTCCGGTCTGAAGACTCAAGACTATAGGCCATACGTACTTGCTACCTGCTTTCTTGCAAAAATACTTGCACCTATTACTACTCCCAAATTTCAGAAATTAAGACAAACCTGCAGTGAGGCTCGAAGGTAAGAAGAGCTCGGGTCATAGCCAACCCGGACCTCCTCCACAATTGCGCCAAGGCCAGTCTGTCAATTAACAACAAAGAACTTAGGAAAGCCCAACGCGCCTCATGGCGTAAGTTCTCCAGCGAAATTGAGAGAAATTCAGAAGCTTCGTACCAGAGTAGAGTTCTCTCGAAGACAACATCCACCCTGGGCTATCTGAAGAAAGTCTTGGACAATATCCAGAATCGAGTCGCTAAACTTTCTCCTCAGCACACTTCTCTGGCTGCGATGAAAACAGACCTAATTACATTGAGCCGCCTTCTGTTGCCTCAAGAACAAAAAAAGCTTCAAGCCCCACAAGACAGCTGAAACAGATGGCATCATCCCTGCCCAACTGATCCACTCTAGACAACAATTTATTAACTGTCTTGAAACGATCTACGAGGTAGTCTTCTCACACGGACAGTCCGACACCTGGCTTCACAACAAAGTTGTTCTCATAACGAAGGCAGGTAAGCCCTCGTGCACTGCCCCAAAGTCTTCTGACTCATAAGTCTCTCATCCTTCATTCTGAAAATTATGGAATGGCTTTTAGGTCTGCATCCCATACCAAGTATTCTGCCACGACTTATCTCAGAATTTCACCATGCCTATCGGAAGAGATGATCCACCGAGACGGCTTCACACGATCACGTCGATCAGTAGGACCGAGTAGGACTGGTAGTATTCCTAGCCAAAAAAGGCACCTTTAACAATATCCTCCCGACCGCCATCACAGTTACACTGACGGACTTGGGGGTTGATTCCCGGACGGTGAGCCTAAACGATCCAGACTGTGGAAAACATCCCCGCTTGGACACTCGAGACTTACCAGCGAGGACAGATTACTGTATGATCACCCTAGTGATCACCTTTCGACGGCTTTCCAGGTATCATTTTCACTTTGGGAGAACTGGGAGACGAGCGAAGCAGGACCGGCAAATGTGGTTCATATTTACACTGAATGGTCGCGTGGGAGGAGTCTACTGTAACGAGCTTAACATCAGTTACTGCTCCAGGCGCGCAGATCGTTGTAGACTGTTCCCAGCGGATGCCTCCCAACGTCCGATAGTCGAGCACTTAGTGTGCGTCTTCTCGCGCAGTCAAACTCAACGACTTTAAATGACTGTCGTTGGTCTCTCAACGAGATCGTAAAGCAGTTAGATCTCTTCTTTATATAGGTCCCCTGACACAGGGATATCGAAGGGAATGATGCCGCCGACAAACTAGCCAGGTAGGACACGACGACTTCGAGCAAAACAGGTGATGGCGGAGAACCATCACCTGCAAAATATCGTGATCGATATGGCCATGTCGATGGAAGAAATGGTCGGCAGAGCTGTATAGACTCACCACTAATTAAATAGCTGCAAAAACATGCACAGTCTTATGGAAAAAGCATGCAGTGAGAGCGAGAGATATATATGGGTCCAGTTGGCTTTCCAGTTAAGCTGGATTAGCAAAATTTCCAAAACCAATTTTGCTGACTTGGTGGGTATGTGTGATCTGTTTTATTCGAATTTTCGAATATTTTATAACTTACAATATTTTTGCTAATGGTTCTTACTCTGCTAAATCTGGCTCTCCAGCCATTATATCGTGGTCCATTTCGCCACTTCACACTGAACGAGGAAGTGTGTGAGGGAGAGATAGAGTAAGCGGATGGCAGGGTGTTGCGTAGCCTCTGCAAATTGATATTTTCATTATGAATATAATAATATTCCGATCTGATCCAAATTCGTCTGATAGATCTGATATGGTCATTCTCTATAGCTCTTCGTTTTTCTCGTATCTTCAAAATTCTAAGAATATATATACTGTATGGGGTCACCGACGTTTTCCACTAGATTTTACAAATGATCGTACGAACTGAAATTTTGTGTGCTCCACAACTTTTATCGATTTTAAATGGCTTTCATTTTGTGTATCGCATTATATGAAGAAGTTGAAAAGAAGTTGTCTTTTCTTAATAGCGAGCTCATTAGAAACCTGTTTTAAATCGTAGGAATTTTACGATTTGCGAAATCCGGAGCACACAAATTGCAATTCGTGCTTAGTTGCTTAGTCAATTGGTTTTATTCTGTTCGTAATTTTCTGCGATTTCTAATAATTTGTGCGAATACCTGAATATGCAAAATTGTTTTCAGTTGATAGCAGTAAATGGAATAATAATAAAAATAAAAACAAGATACAAAAATAGGGTAGCAAAACCATCGAAGGTTTGGATACCCGATGGTTCTAAAAAGCATAATTTCTTCATTCTGGCTGATTTGAAAGAAAAAGAGACATAGTCAGACTGACATGGAGAATTGAGATTTTCATGCAGAAAAAATAATACGAAAACGAAGTTTTGAAAATAGAAGTTTTGATGTTTAATCTCCGCCCAAACCCTTCGAATAATAAAAATAACAAAAAACATATATACAAAAATTTTTAGTACTTGCTGTTTTTTTTTATTTACCTTTGATAATTTCGTATCTGATGGAACATTTGGAATTTTTTCACGAAGGTATGAAAAAGCATTGTTTATACTTTGTGTTCGTCTTCGCTCTTTTTTATTCGCTGTATTTCGTTTTTTTATGGTCCGAACATTTGGAGTTGCCATTAGACCATAGGGATTTAATGGGATATATCGTTGCTCCTGAACATTGTTTTTAGAGCCTGAAAACATATTTATATATATAATGTATAAATTTTTTTTATCTATAAAATTAAATACTAAAAAACATTAAACATTTTTAATAAGAAAATTAAGTCATGTCCAAATTGATGGTCGTGGCTGTACTCTACTTCCTTCATTTTAGTTTTCTAGTATCTTCCATAGTATCTTGCTCTACCTCTTATAGTCTCTAGGATCTAGATCTCTAGGATCATCGACTCGGCTATTGATGCTGATCTAGGATATATACACTTTATGGGGTGGGAAACCATTCCTTCTTGTCGTTCCACACATTCACTTTCCGCTAAAATCTGATATACCCCTAAACTCATTTTGAGCATCGGGTATAAAAAATTGGTTGGTTCGAAGCATCAAAATGCTGTTGCCTATTTTAAGCGGACCGATTTGAAGATGGGGATATTTCGCTGATATTGACAGAGCTCGAGTGCAGACTCGAAACGCTGACACGAAACGTTGACAGGGCAAGTCAATTTCAGGACGACATTAAAGAAATAGATGGTATTTTGTAAAATTTATATTTATATTTGTAATATTTAGATTACATTAACATTTACATTGTATTTTCTGCATAGCTAAAGGGTGAAGGACGGTTAAAGAGGGCTTATGGGGAAGTGCAGTTGAGGGATTCAGCCATAGCGATGTTGTAGCTCCAGCGTAGGCGGCCGCTGTTAGGTTGATGGTAAAAGGGGTTTTTGTCTGTCTAGGCGCTCCATATAGGCTTTGGTTAGCCTGGAAATCTCTTGATGAACCCAAGGGACTCCGAGTTCTTCGTGGATTACATTGTTGGAATGGAACACATGTGCGTTGAAGATCGTTATAAACCGTCTTTTTTGAAATTTTTGGAATCCCATAGGTCCACAAGGGTTTCATTATGGTCTTAGAGATAAGTATCTTGATGCGCAGCCGCAGAGTAGATCTTTTTCCGACTTCTGTCAAGCACCAGTCCTAATTGTTTGGCTGTGTCGCTGCTAGGAATGATAGCTTCATGGAGTTGGACTTGGGGGGCCTGGACGGTTGGGTGGACTTCTCGGAGCTGACCATCATATTCCACATTTTTAGCCAGGTGTTTATGGTGTCAAGCTACATTTGGAGGATGTTACAGGCAGTCTGAGACGAGTTATCATATTTGGCAGCCAATAGTCAAGCATCCGATATGACTGATATGTCAGCAGTGTAGAGGGTATATAGGAAGGAACTCCGGCTCTGTCAGCTCTTATGCTAGATCTTTCGTCTCCGCACTTCACATAGAAGTTTCTGCTCACAGTGTAGGATTTAGCACTCTGTAGTGCGGGTAACATAGTCTTTAACTTGTAAACCAGACCGGTGTGCCAAACCCTGTGGAAGCCTTGCTTAATTTACTTCCAGCAACTCGGCTGTCTCCTTAGCCTCCTGTTGTTCTGCTGGTCTGCTACCCTTTCGCTCACAGAAAGGAACGTTACCAGGATCCTTTGGTCGTCTTTAGAGGGTTCTTCCTTTTGACAGGCTTTTTGATTCCTTTGGCTAGCCGTCACGTGTTGTGTTGCGACGGTGCACAGTGGATTGGTATGTTAAAATGCTAAACAACGTCATCCACTTCATAACCATTTGCAATCTTAACCATCGGGCTCAAATTGTTCTGCCGTCAAATCTGGTACCGCTCGATGTTGGTGTTGCGTCTCAACAATCTCCTTTTTGCCGAGTTGGTGCTGGCTAGCATATTTACCAGGAGCTTAACAGCACAGTGGTCGGAACACAACTCGAGCACGTTGCTGGTGACGATCTTGTGCCTATCTATCCACTTAGAGACAGCACTATTCAGTATATGAGGAATTTTAGGGCAGCAAGTGGGTCAGTAAGTAGGCTCGAGTCCTCTACCGGTAAGTCATTTTCCTTTGAAGTTGATATTCCGAGAACCCTTTATGTTTGTTTAGCTTTGAGATCGTCTGCAGCAATAAACCGTGGGTCAAAGTTGTTCAGGAAGTCATGAAAAAGATGCCATGCCCTACTTGGTGTCGTGGTGGACTGTAGATGGCATACCGATTTTCATCACTAAGAACGCACTTTGGTCAATTTTTTGTGTCATACAGTGAGCAATGCTAGGGCGATGCAAGCCACCCAGCTCCACCGGCAAAGGATTAAAGCAACAAACATGCGAGGAGGCGATCGAATCCACTTCACTTCTTCGTCTCGCATTCGTGCACGCTCCAGATATAAAATAATCCGCTCATCCGCAAGTGCTGATTGGTGCTATAGATAAAGAATGTTCACATTTTCATGCATTCAAATTCAAACATCAATCAAATGGTATGTGTTGCGCATCAAGAAAATTGAAGTGATCCTGAAATCCATTCTCACATTCAAAATTTAAAGTCCAGGAATAAGTGTAGCAAAAACATAACAGCTGGCGTTAGCAGTGGGATTTAAGAATGGTTCAATTCGGAGATTTAAACGTTGAGCAGTTAACAAAAGATTTGGCTGAGAGGGCCAACAAGCGGTTTGAAAGGTGAATTTCAGCTATGGTTTAAAGCTATAATATAGATAGCAGGTTTAAAATTGGAGGATTACGAGTTGTTAGAAGAGTTTCCACGTGGCGAATCCATATAGCTTTTTTATATTATTGGCTAAAGTCGAATTGCTTTTCGAAATGCTAGCTAATTAAATAAAAATTAACTCAAAATAAAAATAACTAGTAGCGGGCCCTTCCACGCTTCGGTGTTGCAAATTGTAGTTGCACGTCTATTTTGCAATACTTGTGGTTTTCAATATTTTCTGTTTTTCCGGCATGTAATTACTAATTACTAAATAGTTCCCGTCATTTTGCTTAGTATGTGCCTCTCATATACGGATTCCCGCTCCATCTCAGTCAAGCCGTTTTGCAAAGCATTAGTTTAACTGTTGAGATCTCCGCATACTCTGCCAATTCGTTACACTGCCCTTACTTTTATTTTTCTTGGACGCAGTATGTTCACATGCCATAACCATCCAGATCGGATCACTATAGCCTGTAGGTGCCTATTCAACGATCTTTCGAAAAACATTTCACAAGCAAGTACATTTAGGCCTAAAGATTTAAAATCTGTTCAGCATATTACATATATAGCTTATTTTACCCAACATCAAAATTTTCTCTGAAATAATTGGTCAGGCAACAACACTTTACGTTTTCGTGTTGCTGTCGCACACCGATTTGGTTATAGATACATAACAAGAAAATATCTGTGAAATAATAGAGGTTTTTGTGCGAGTAAAACATGAGCTCTTAACAGGCCCACGAGAAAAACAAAACATAGATGAACAAAATTTGCGACAATCGGACCGTTATGGTTTATAAAGCAAAAGTAAGTAAAAACCGGAGTAGAGCGGCTGAGAACCAGAAGAACTATACTTTGAAAGTACAATTCGGCTGGACTTGGTGTTTGTGACACTCATTGCCTAGTCTCTTAAGCTGATGGCACTGTCGAATTAACATTTGAACTAAACTATGGTCAATTTTCCCAATTTTTCTCTCTATGTTTTTTCCATCTCTCATTACAAGTGCAAGAAAAATTGAAAGAGATCGCGGTCTGCGTTGGCTGTCCTTTCGAAATCCTCCCTCACCGCATTAGCCCACAAATAAATTTGTCTTTTTTGGAAAAAGCTGAAATTTCGTCGCTAACGTGTAATTACATTTAAAATATTGTTGTTAAATCGTTCGATTTTATATATACTGCCTTGTTGTCGTGTATTGTGTTAGAGACAGAGAGATAGAGCGAAAAGAAAGATCCTATCTATCTCCTTTCAAAGCCTATATATATCGAGCACACGCACTCCCACATACGCAAAACACTGTTTGCCAACCGCTGGTCCAGCAAACGGTCAGCCATAAACAGATTAAAAAAAACAGATGGAAATAGGATAATTGCGTGAGCGTAGAATTATTTGGTGAAAGGTTTCACAACCAAGTTCGAATTATTCAACAAGAAGTATTTCCATAGACACGCATTATTCTACTTTTTAGATTTTCGTACTGGTAAAACCGATTGGGGAAAATATTTAAAAGAGCATTTTGCTGTTTTAGGTCACATTAAACATTTTCTTATAATTTACATTTTATATCCAAAACAGCAGGTCCGTTGTATACTGTGCTGTAGTAAATTGATTTTTGACCGACACAGTTGGAATATTTTGACATTTTTTTTAAAAAAATTGCTTTCAGCTCGATTGAGATGTATTTTACTTTAGCGTTTATTGGGGTTTTTTTTTGTTGCGGTTGAAACTAAACAGAAAACTTGTCTGCTGGTTAATATGCAACTGAGAGGAGCACAAAATGTTTTCTTTGCATGCGAATTGGTCGAAGCTAGAGCTTGAACAAGCGTATGTGTATATATCCACCCCCAAAATCAACCAATGGCAGGCGCTGTTATACTCTATTATCCCATAAGACCAATCGCAAGTTCTACAAGTGAAGTATGTAAATTTAAATATACACAAAACATACATAATTTTCACGCATGTATGTGTATCTATTTGTATGTATCTGTTCATAAGCAAGAACGCGATAAACTCTACCGACGATAAGATACCCGATAGTAGGGATTTTAGTTTTTGCACTAATAAAAAATGAAAATACCTAAAAAATTCCTCGATGTCTCAAATAACAACTTAGACTGAAAGAAGAAAAAATGAAACTACTTTAAAAACAAATATTAAATATAATTTATACTTTTCAAAAACAAAATATTATATAAAAAGTTTTCGCTTTATTCATAGGTATGTATAAGCCAAAAAGCTTCATGAATGTCTCGATAAATTAAAAAGATTATAATAGAAACACAATAATTTGGAATGAAGAAGTCGCAAATGCTTTTATCGTACATAGCCTCCATAAAATCAAACAATAAGTATATAAATAAAAAAAAGGAAATGTTATTGTATAACATATGTATATTGTATATTGTATATTTCACATTTTTAAATATTAATTTTAGTTAATAAGTTTACTTTAATATTGTCGAAAATAACGTAGTCGAAAGGAAATCAACTTGATCTGGCTAATATTGTAAAAAGTCTTTACACAAAATTAGGTTTCTATTCTATTTAAAAAGTATTCACACAAAAATAGGTTTCTCTACCAGATGCAGGTATTCATACAGATAGCTATGGATTTATTCACTCTGCTATTGATGGTTCCTTCTGACTGTTGCATACATCTTCAAGCATACAACATACCCTTTTACTCTAGGAGTACTGTGTATGACATTCTCGCTCTCGTTTTGAGTGGTCTTGCATGAATACTTGTGCAGTCTGACTGGAATAAAGTGGTTTTTGATTTATATTCAAGTATTCTGTGCACCCTCAGTTTGGATAAAATAAAGTGGCCGCTTGGGCTGCAGCTGATTTCGAAGTAAAGTAACAGTTGATGTTTCAGAGTTTCAGAGAGAAGGGGTGCGTTTGTGGAGCTCAGGCAGCTGGCGATGCTGTTTGCTCGAATCAAGTGTTTGGGTGCTGCAGAGTTTTGAGGGTGGTATCGGCACGTGCTTAGAGCAAGCGCAACAGCGAACTTTTAGCATTAAGTGCAGTTATTTCCTAAATAAAAAGATAACCCCGATTATAAAAGGCCCTTTATGGCCCATTATTGATGTATCTAAATTAGAGTTTCCCTTATTTTTCGAGACTAAAATTACTCTCGCTTACTCTCTATTTTTCCCTAATGTATATCCTAATAATTGGAAAAATTTTGTTTTTAATTACGATTCGTGTTAAAACTTTTGAATTTACATACATTTTACTTTTAGGTTTCTGGAACTCTTTATTATACTCTCGTCAAATCTAATTTGTAATCCTTATTTGACTTAATTTTTCAATTTCAATAATAATATGCCAGAAATTATCAGTCTTCGTTGGAATAGAAAACTTTTATCAGCTCTAATAGTCCATGCTGTAAGGAGGAACATCTTCCAATTGTAATCGCTTTTAAAAACACTGAACAACTCATTGCTGTGCCGCAACAGCCAAATTCGACAGGTAAAGAGCAAGCACAAGCTGTTTGTAATGCAGCTCTCAGATGGAATCTTGAAGATTGTGTACATATTCATTGTTTTTATACAACAGCATCAAACACAGGTTTATTTTTAGAGCAGCAATTTGATGGGGATTTGCTTTGTTTTTCCTGCCGCCATCACATCTAAGAGCTTGTACTGAAAAGTGTGTATAAAGTAAAGTTACGCAAATAAAATCATTAAAACATATCAAACATATTAAAACATCATTAATTATTCAATATTATGAAGGAAAATTAAAGATTTTTTGTCTCTTTTAAGCATCGGACAGTATTAGCTTCTGCCATGACTCCGAAGATAAAAGTTCATATGCATGGTTCGCGGTCAATCTAAATAAATGATTTAAACTAAACAACGGGAACGTTGTTCGAAGAGTTTTCAAAGAGCATATTAGCTAGATCAATCACTGTTACAAGTGTAATTCCAAATTTCAAATTTGTGTATAGAATTTTTTTAAATTCAAAAATGGGTTATTATTATTTGTCTTGGCTTACTGACGACGACTATATGGCGTTTTGACTCTTATTCTCTGACTCATATTGACTCTCCCTCCAAAATAAAGATCATTGGTTGAGTTGTAAAGTATAATTCAAAATTAATCAGTTTATGAGTAAATTATTACAATTTAAAATTAATCATTATAATATATGTATTTTTTTAATAAAACCTTTAATGATTATGGTCCCTGTTTGAAACTCAGTGACCGATAAGAGCATTCAAACGGAATCAAACTGTAGGCCATTCTTCTTCTTATACGTGTGGCAGCGGTGGTGTTTTTTGTAAGTCAAGTCAAATGATCGAGCGGGACGTTGTGAACCGCGGCAATGGTCACGGCTCTATACCCCGGCAGAACACATATATGTAATATTTTGATGTATATAATCTATACAACGTAGTTTATTCGTAAACGCCGAAACTGGTATCAGAACCCAAGAATCCCGCATGCTCTCTTTCTCTCTCAATATTTTGGTAGAGAACTAGGGGTCAAACAAAACGAACGGACAGAAAACAGACAAACAGATATACATATTTCTTTGTAAATCTGTTTATATTTCGCAGAGTGTGTGTCAGAGGGAGAATGAGTAAGCAAGTGGCTATGCTATCGTAGCATATTCTTCCTTCTGAATATAATAGATATGGTCATTCTCTACGATTCTGTGTTCTTATTTTTTCTCATATCTTCAAAATTGTGGATGCCAACGTCCTCTGTATTGTGAAAAAGAGGCGTGTTCACATTTTTAATTACCCTCGTAACAGTCTGATACTAAAACAGGAGTCTGGATACTAAACAGACAGACAAAGACATGCTATTCACTTTTTTTTTAAATTTATTATTATACTTTGTATTTGATTATAAAATATTATCTCAGATACAAGTGTGTTGTTTGCTGTTACTGTTAGAGCTTTCAGGGTTTCTAGGGTAGAGGTCCTCTTAGATCATCCTTTTGGGCAGTCGACTGCGTTTAATCTGGCCAGCCTATGCCGGTATCTGGTTCTCGCAAGACACCTCGCCAGTACATTAGGACTTCTGAGCTGACAAATATAGCTCTTCGCTTGATTGTTGATAGCATCACCAACAAGTACGTTAAGGTCCTTGGCGATGTCCCGGTTACGGATATGCCCCTCAGCTCCGGATGATCAAGAATTTATATTCTTTCCCTTACCATAACTATAGGTGTGTGAAAAATGTTGGTGAATGATAATTTTCGTATAGCATTATTAACCACCCTCATTTAAAATCGTCAACAAATTATTATATTTGTATGTATGTTGTATTCATTGAGCATTATTTCATATAGTACAATTATTTTTTCCATTGTAAGAATATTGAGCAAAGAGCAGATTGTATGAAGGAAAATTGCAGCATTGCATGTCCGTTCGTTTCCAATGCGACTCTTTAGAATATTCAACTTCCAACTCCTTCATTGTCTCATAAGCCAAAGAACACTGTAATTGAAGAAAAAACTATTTAATTTTTGTTTGTTTATAAATAAAAAAGGCTTCCTGGCCCGAGAATTAATTTCCCCTGAAATTGATAGTTCCATTGATGGGTCATACAATTTCACGCAAAGACCAATCGAGCTTCCTTGCAAGGAGGATGAAATGAAAAGCTAATGATTCTGAAGCGCACACCAGTTATGTGAAAAAAAAAATAGATATATATTTTTTTTATTCATTAAAAAAATATCTAAAAACAGACGAACATTGTTAGATCGCCTCGCCTTGTCGTAGATATTTACTGTGTTTACCAAATATACATACCTTGTTCGCAAAAATTGTAACGATAAATTTTCCCGGTTTAAATGTATTGATAACTTGATTTATAAGGTTCCTGTAGTTAGTCATTGCCACGTTAGTTTCAAAACTAACATAAGAAAATAAATTTTCTGGTGTAATGTGAATCGTCATATATTCTCCCTGTTGGAAAACAATAATTAATATAAATCGTCATGTTATCGTTAAAGGAAATTAATACTTTAAAATGCAAAAATAACAAAGAAACATACTTTTTCGAATTGCTTTGGTCACGCGCAACAATGAGAATAGTGTTACAGAATTACAGTTTTCAAAAATATGTTTGTTTAATCTTTGTCTCTGTTAAGCCAACTTATAGTAACGGTTACAGCTTTCGCTCAAAGTTTCGCTAATTATACCCGGTACTTGACGAGTAAAGGGCTATATTCGATTTTTGGTAAAAGTGGATATATGTAAAAAGGGAAGAAAGCGTTTCCGACCCCATCGCTTAATAGTTATTTATTATTTCAATATTGTTTTACCTTTTCATTTATTCCATTCATAGAATAACCGCACGGATCAAACAGAAAATCATCAATATGCATATTTGGCAAAATTTTATCAATTCCAGACATCTAAAATAAAAAACTGAAAAATTAAATTGTTTATGAAAAATGGTTCAAAGCCTTTATACCGAGGTAGCATCAGCTGCGCTTAGAATATTTTTTTTATTAAAGACCGACATAGCGTTTTGATCAAGATTCTGCATAAGAATTTCAATCGTTTGATCTGGATCAGACTCGACGCCTTCATTTATCATGTGTCCTGGTGATAATTTCATGTCAGAACGACTAAAGGTATAAAGATACCAACATTCCAAGTTCATAGAACCCAAACAATATGATCTTCCGTTTGGAAAAAGTGTGTCAAGGTAAGAAACTTCCTCCGTAAATCCTTTATGTGGAGTCACCTGAAGGATAAATATTTCAAAATTTAAATACTATCACATAATAAAAGAGTTTCTAACCTGAGCCTCTGGTCGAATAAAGTTTTTTCTTGAATAGAAAAGGTCCGTAATTATTTTGTACCCGTTTAAACTGGCAAGCTTTATCAATTGACTTAAGCATTTAAGTGGAGTTGTTGTTCCACAAGTTTTCAGTATCCATCTTCGTTTTGATACAAACATACTGCTTTCGCTGAAATTAATTAAATACGCAAAAATTTATTTTGAAATTCAGTAGAGAACCTATCCTCGGCGTGCCGAAGTCGGACAGCAAAAGCAGGCTGGGCTGTTAGGCCGGTAGCATGATCCTGCCCACGCAACATACCAACAACCATTTATCTCTCGTTGCTATGTCAGCTTATATACCACGATGGTAGTCTTAGAAATGAGCGACATCAAAAAGGAAAGGAGAAAAATGGAAGGAAATTATGGAAGATATCAGCCGTGCTCTGGTTATCGCAAATCGCAAAAATGGCAGATTGACTGAAAAATGTCAAAAGTGCGTGCTGTAGTTTTCTCAAATGAAAATAAAATTTGTATGAGAGGTTAAAAAAAAGCATATTTGCTGATGTTTTAAGTTTATATTTATATAACTCGCAATTTATTTTCTTATATGTTAATATATTTAAAAAAATCATTCTAATGAAACCCCAATTTATTTGCAGCACTGCCACTGGTCCACGGAAAAACAGAAGCAATGGTTAAAAAATCAGCTGCTGGTTCAAAAAGTCGCCAAATTGTGTGGAAAGTGCTACAAATTTTTGTTTTTTTTGAAATTGTTATGTGTGAGTATTAATTACCTTATTATTTACCTCGTTCGCTTAAACATTTGTTGTTTCCAATTTTCCATTAAATGCGTCATTCACTCATTTGGATTTTTCTAATTGTCCGGATTGGTCTGCTTTCTAAGTAACACTTTCCACAGAAAAAATCATTTTTGGATTTCCAACTTTTTTCATGAATTTTCCAATGTTTTTAATATTTATTCTGCTATTTGTGACGGAGTCTTATAGAAAAAATCAAAAACTTTAAAAATAGCTCTATCAGTTCTAGAGTTAGGTTCAAACACACACATCCTTGTTTTACATATATATAGAATAAATATATTATAGACGATAGATCGTAATATCAAAAAATGTAGAAAACCATAGCATAGCTGTACCTCTCAAAACAGTCTCTTTTTAGATCCATAGATTTATTCCACTGTTTCTGGCTTTTTTTCTAATTAGGATTGTATTTTTTATTTTTGATTGTAAAATAATATCACTGTTAGAGCAACTTATACAACATTTTCTACATTTTTAAATAAAAAATAAAAAAATAGTAACGTTAATTTTTATAATAATTTTTTTTTTTTTAAAGTAACGTCTGTATATGCTATATGTGGTTAAAATCACTTATTTCCTAAATATGAATGCTTACACAAATAAAATTTTATATTCCATGAGTAACATGTAAAAAAATTACCTTAACACGAAAGCGTCAATCAAATCGTTTTTTGAAAAACTTATTATTTCACAATTGACTTGGCTCAGGACATTTTCCCAATCAGATCTGAAATTAAAGGCGTACATATAATTAGATTTTATATTCTTTATTAGAAAATAAAGGCGAGTGGTACACTAGATATAAAAATACGGTGTTTCTATTTCAGGTCCAAACTTACTTTTTTAGCTAATTTTGGAGTCCAAATAACTAAAATATGTATACCCATTTTTTATTAATGACAGTGTCCCACCAGCCCCCAAACTTATTTCACACCGGGCGGGACTAAAGTGTTACCCAACGCGTGCCAGGAGTCACCCAGCTCCGTTCTCTGAACATTTCGTTTTTAGGTGCTACCATTTTCAAACATTTTTGTCATCGATTTTTTTATTTTCTCATCGTTTCTGGCAAAAAAAAACCTGATTGACTGCCTGGTTGCTTCTCTAATATACAGAGTGATTTGCTTGTTTAAGAAAAAAAAACGTCGGCAGAAAGTGCGAAATTTAAGAAGATCAAACCTTTTAAGATGCAACATCTGTGAACTTAATATGACGGACTGCGAGTAACAGCATGCATATTGAAAAATACCCAGCTGCTCTGTTACGAGCATAATTTAGCAAATACATATATTTCGACCGCAATCTGAGTTGTTATGCGCACATTTGTGCTGTTATGCGCAAAAATGCGGACTTTTCAAAAACGAAAAGTATTGTTGCGTGACCAAAGAACCTTTTGAATGAAGGCACAAGCTCAATTTTCCTGCCGTTTACTTTAGAAATCTTGCATTTTGTGAAAAAGGGAGCTATTAATGTATTTTCAAAAGTAATTTAAAATTTTTTATATATTTTTATTTATATAATATATAGTCGCATAAACATAAATATTTACTTTCTCTAGGTACACACATCATATGTATATTGTACATATTGTAAATTATTATTGTAGAAAATTATATATACCAAAATATATATTATAGACATTAATGACATATACATATGTAAATAGGTATAAAATGTGTCTATACAGATTGTAGGCTCATACGAGCAAATCAAATTTTAAATCATTTGTCGTTTGTCTTCTCTGCACCATAAGATCCTCATACGTAATTGCAGGTTCTATCTTTGAAAGTCTGACAATACCCTAAAGGACAATTATCTAGTCATGCGTTACATATATCATGTATAATTACATACGTATACCAGCCCATTATATTTTTGTATTCTATATTAAAAGTATATTAACAAATAAAGCATATATAAAATATAATGATATCGTGGGACAAGCTTCTTCAGAAAGTCATAATACTCTGAAAATGCTAAAATAACAGGCACATGTGAGCCGAGAAAACGAAAATGACCTTTACACGCAGATTGGAACAATGCGTGTGCACCCATACATGAACATACGATGAAACCAAAAGATAACGCAAAGACCAAACAAAACATTAGCGCTGAAAATGAAAAAAAGCATGCAATCACATGTTTTTGTGAAAACACTGTGTTACACTAGCACATGCAAAGACGTTGCTGGGCTGGACGCCTGGCTCATGGTGACGCGGCGCGAGCCGTACGCCAGAGCCGAAGACCCTGGGAGCGTACACAGAGCGTTTATTTGCGACATGTTCGGCTTGTGAACTTTATACTGCATATGTCAACTTATATACATATATAGAAATAAATGCATTTAATGACATAAGTAAGAATAACTACATCACCACATACCGAGAAATGTTTCGCAAATCATCGTTATTACTGGAGGTTTCTTCAAACCAAATTTCAAGGAGTTTTTCGGCTCCTTCAAAAAAGTGTTCTTCATTCCCCGACATAATCAACAGATGTACATAAACTAATGTGTTTCAGTAGGCATGGACTCAGAGAAAATACAGGTAGAGGGACCTAATTTTGTCATATACATAGAAATAAAAAATATGGTACTCCTGTGATTGATTTTGACTTGTCTTAGACTATACAGTTTGCTGTCAAAAGAATAATTCCACACCGAGCTCAGAGATTATACAAAAAATGAATAATATCTTCTGAAATGCTTAAACTTAAACATTAAAAAATGATTTTGTATAAGTACAATCTTAAGTACATCTTGTTGCAATGAGCTATTCAATTCTGAAAACCTGATAAGTGCATCTATAAACCAGCTTAGCTTACCGACTGGCAAATATTTCTTTAGTTAACTAAGCATGTGAGACTAGGATTGGTGCACAAGCGAAGTGAACGCATATATCTTTCTAGCTCTCTCTCAAAATGCTTTCTCTGTTCTTAAGGCTATAGGTTTTTATTTCCCTGCATTTCCTTACTCTAATGGATAATCATATGGTTATCACTAACCAAATTTTTGAAATTTTATTTATTTTGAATCATCCATTCTCTATTTATTATACCCGGTACCCAAAGAGTCTAGTAATATATTAGTTACATATGTGGTAATTTTGGATGTATTTAACAGCTAGAAGAAAGCGTTTCCAACCCAATAAAGTTCTGTTTATTGGTCATGATATCACACTGAATCTGGTTTTTTTTTCAAAATTTTTGCCACAAAGAATGAAAATCTATAGCATCCACAATTGTAAAGCTGAGTGTATGCAGAAAACAAATAATTTGCTCATTGTTATAGCCAGAAGGAACAATGAAAAAAAAGAAGAAACAATCAACGCGCTTACTCATTTTCCTTCTCTCCCATTCATTCTCGAGTAGAGGGGATGGAGCGAGATAACAACACACATTTTGACTGAGTATCGGGTTCAAATTTAGATTTTCTAAACCAAGACAGCTGTTTTTGTTCAGTAAAGATGAGACAGTGGAATCAAATCGATGAACAAAAGTTGCAGTTACGTGAGAACATAATAATAAGCAAATAACACTATAAAATATCAAAGAGAATTTTATAGAGAATAAATTTATATAATCTTGTTGAATATTTTGAACGTGAATAATCTGAAATTTTTTTCCAATGTTATGCTGGTATATGTCGAAATTCCGATCAGTTTTTATCGAGGAAAGCAACCCTACATATGACGCACGAAGAGAATAAAGATGGCGTTCCCGAGCACACGAAAACTAAAGCAAGGTGAATGCTAGGTAAAGAATCTTTTAAAGTATATTGAAAATGTTCATAACGTTTTAAAATTAGTAAATAAAAAGTATATTTACAATGTGTAAATTAAAAGAAACGATTCTTATGTAATTCGTCAATGTTAATTACAAGTTTAATGTAATAATGAACATACATATATTGCCTGTAGTTGTCCTGGACTGAAATTGAAAAATAATTGTTTTACACAAGGTAATTTAGTTATTAAATCTAAACTTAAAGTTTTCTGATATTTAACGAAGTTTAATATATATTATATGTACATATATATATGTATATACGCGTATTTATATATGCAGATATATATATGTACGTATACATAGGCTGTGGCTCTACATCGGTACTCTCGCTGCAACAAAAGGGATTCCCAACATACGTATAAAAATTCAATTAACTGGATATTAGCGTGAGTAAATTTTATGAACGTTATTATGTTAGCGTAGTAGTATTTTGGTTGTGTTTTTTTTTTCAAAAGTTAAATATTTTTGTGTATACATATGTATGTAAACATTCCACCATTTTCGTGTTTTCATATACATATCAAATATACATTTGTAAATAAATACGTATGTATGTGCACATGTATATTCGTAAACAATAATGCTACCTGGTGGAGCCTTTGGAAATATCACTGTATGTTAGCACATAGAATGTAAATATGTATGTAAATACGAATGTGATGTACATATACATATACTCTGTATGTGCAGGTTGAGGTATAAATGTAAATATAAACAAGAAATTATTTGAATTATTTTTTTAAATTAATTTACCCGTGCAAAGGGTATTGTGATTTAAACTAGAGGTTTCCAACAGAGAAAAAGCATTGCATTATTAATATCAACAATCCAGTTGCTATAAAGAAGTGGAACTCGTGAATTTACATTATTTATTAATTCGTTATTACTTAGAAAAAACTGTTCAAACCCGATACTTTTAGATACTTTCTACAATAAAGAGTATCAAAAGCTTGTCCCGTGTGACGTACAGCGTGCTTCGGATTAGCTTAGTACGATATCCTGGGGAAATCCTGTTCTATAATTAGGCGGTTCTAAAGTATATGTACCTATATTATTCTTGTTCAAGTTGATAATCCGAGTCGTTCCTGCAATTTTCGACTGTCTGATCCTCTGTTTGTCATGAAAAATTGTATTTTTCATTGTCCTCTTGCTGAATAGATTCAAGATTTTCTGCGAAATAGAACCTGATGATTAGAAACTAATGGAGTGATTCTTATTGATTCACATTGCTCTACTTTTGAATTCATTTTTGATCCCATTTGTAGTACCATTGGTCTTCCTCGGAGTTCAAGACTGACGTTCTCGCTGGTTATAGCTGTACCAAGATAGTTCAGTACAACTTCAACCTATCTGTTTATCGCCACAGATGTATGTATTCCGTCGATTACAGCAATGGCAGTCTGATTTCGCCTCAAGTGATCAAGAGCTATCCATGTCCCCCCAATGCTACTGACAATCATATTCTGCCCCGCAGCTAATTAGCTTTTCCAATCCTTGAGGCTGTAGGCGCAAGCCTAAATCATGGCCTCTGCAAAAAATGAGCGAACTTGAATTTGAAGAGAATTGCTTTTTGGCATTTCTCGTCCAATGTGTTCGGCTCGTTTTAGAAGTATCTGGCGGACTATTTATGCCAGAAAGGAGAATTAGATGTATAGAATAAGTAGATCTGCCAGTGATTCAGTGCTTATATAGATAATAATTCTGCATATTATAATGCATTGAAAAATATTTAGCAATCAGGAAAAAAAAAACTTGTTACTTACCCATATAATTTTGAAAGTAACTGCCACCTCGATATGCCAACTAAAGCCATTCCCTTATATAACGATGGCCCTACCACACTGCTTAAAACAAGAGAAACATCAATGTCTGGTTGCGACTTGGAAGCAACGGTATAACAGGACGAAGTTGACTTTTGTAGGAGTGCTGGAACTTAAAACAACAAGCTATGAGCCAGATTTAACAAAGCTATCAAAGACATGCAAGGCCAAGCCCCATAAATGTACTTGACTTTTGCAGTTAAGTATTTTGCAATAGTTAGAGTTAAATTATTAAATTTGGTAATTATTCCATTAGAGCTAGCTAGAAGGCGGGGTATTCTCTCCGTGCCGAGGTTCCCAAAAATGTATTTTCTGGGTGTGGTAGCTGACATAGGAAAGGTCTCTTTGTTCAACAAAAAGGCTAGGATTAACGGAGAAAAATATGTTTTTTTCTTAATTGGTCTTAAATTCACAGAATCAAGTCCAGATGGGTTGGCTCGATTCATTCTAGCGACGCTGCTTTTATATGCTCTGATCAGCTGATGTGCCTAACGTGTTCTGATGTGCCCGTGATGAACAGACGCGCGTTCGGTCATGGGGCAGTGTGCCCGTGTGTCTTTGTTATACGGTCAAACTGTACAGAGCGGGTGGAGCTGCATAGTGGGTGAAACGGGCAATCTAGCTTTTCGAAATCCGAAAACTCAAAATTGGTGCCTTAATCGGATTGTAGCAAGAAAAAAATAATAAAAACAAAATATAAGTAGTTATGGGTCGTGGAAAGCACCGTAGTGAAGAAAAAAGCTAAAGAAGACGTATGCTAAGGTGGGACAAATTGTCGGCTGTTCAAATAAAATGATTCGCAATGCTTTAAAATATATTGCCAACAAGAATCGCGTGGAAGGAAGACCGCGATATATCCCCATTTCTAGTAAAACTACTAGTTTATGAGAGCAAGAAACACCCATCAAAGCCGGCTACAGAGCTAAAAAACGGATCTTAAAATATCGGCAAGTAGTAGCAAATTAATATATTGCTTACAAATTGAATGCCCGTGGTCCGAGGAAAATTCCACTTGTGACTACAAGTCATAGGTCAAAGAGATGGTTCGTGGATCACTATATTCCATTGGGATGCGAAAATTAGGTGAACCTTAATGCCGAGCTGCTGTTGTTGCTGCCAAAGACTATGAAAATAATATTCAACTTTAAATACAACTGAAGTAACATATTTCAATGAAATGTTTAATGTTTAAACTTTTTGAAATCAGTGTGGACTTCATGCCGACGTAATTTCTAGATAAATCCTTTTCTTTTCAAATATTTTAATTTGAAGTCTGCAATACAACCATTGAGTTCGGATACGTTTACAACCAGCGTAATATTTTACGTTGCTCAAACGACCGTCGCTCTGCGCGTGGCATTGGATTGCAAGTTGGCCGTGGATTTCAGCTTACAACTGCTGACAAATTTATACCCAAAACTTTTTGTGTTTTAATTTTCAATGAATGGTTACGTTAAGCTAACATATGAACGATTGATCTGCAAGTGATATGTGTACATAAACAAATAAATGTAAAATTAAATACACATATGTATTTATGTATAAGCTGTACAAGATAATATTTGTATTAATAACTTGAAAACTGTCCTATTCCAGATCCATTGCCAAACCTCCGTCTTTAATTGTGGTGCAGATATGGCTACCAGTGATGACGAGCCAATGCACTTGTATGAAGTGTTTCAAAACTGTTTCAATAAAATAGCAAACAAACAACCAACGGGCACAGCCGGAACTGACCGTGGAGGTGGAGGGGGGTATCACTCACCTTACGGAAACCTTGGAGTGGAAAATGGCATGTATCCGAGTGACTTTAACTCTATCCATGACGCCAATGGAGGCAACAATCGATTTCCTAATACGACAACGGTTGACCAGTATTTTGATTCAGCTGTTACGAGTAGCGGTGCATGGTGTCCATCCCAAATGAACAGTGGTAATAATTATATGGGACAAGCCTCTTATCAAAATACTGTCCCATTGACTTGTCATACTTTGGACCAACAAGTGCATAATGCGGACGGGCTGTCGAGTGGAACAAGTATTGGAATCAACATGGGTAGCGAAAGTGGTCATGCTATGCATTGTCCAGTGTCAACTTCTCTTCCGCCGATGAGTTCTTTTAGAGCTAGTGCCGGTAGTTTGCCTAGCATCAGCGGACAACCTCCTGTCCATCCACCAGCCATATTCAACTCACCACAGGCACACAATCAAAGCCAAGTAGTACAAGCACAGCATAGTTCGTTATCCACGGCTGGGCCGCATGGTCATCATTCGCTCAATCACACTTCACATTCTCATGCCCATTCCCATCACAGTCAGCAAAACAGTCCTGCGGTGCAGAGTGCAGATACATTCACTGGAGTTAGTTCTGGAGTTAATGTGAAAGTGGCTGGAGCTGGTAATTCTTCGGCAACATCATTGAGGCAACAAATGTATTTACCAGCTAATGTAGCTGATCAAAGTATTAGTAGTTTCGGTTCAAATCCTTCTACGCCCGTTAATTCACCACCCCCTTTGACCCAATCCGTTGGGGAACCGTCTGTTACTGCTTCAGGAGGGTGGGGCCATTCTGTGTTAAATGGTGGCACAAATTCGAGCTACGCGAACGACATGGTTCCTGTAACTAGTTTACATACAATGGCTTCTGTATTTCAAGGAGTACGCATGGAAGAAAGATTAGATGATGCACTCAACGTACTGCGCAATCATTGTGAGCCCGAAATTATACCAAACGTGGCATCAATTGACAATATAGATGCAATGTCTTCATTTGTTCCCAATTCACCTTCGCATCTTTTAAACGTCACCACCGCAGGAAGTGGAAGCTCCTCTGTTACCAACACGTCCAATACACTTGTTCATGAAGTTCTGTCTATGGGAGCTGCTGGAACATCAGTTCAAACAGTTGGTGAAGATGGATTGGCGCATTTAAAAACAGATCGAAATTCATTAACATCAACAACTAAACAAACAAAAAAACGGAAGGAACATACAGTAACCAACACTATAGCAGCAGTCTGCACCACCTCGAACCTGACTAGCTTAGATGTTTCCGATACAAAACCAACAAGCTCTATAGAATCATTAAATGCAACCCAATTGCAACAACTTTCGCAGGGTTCAAAATCATCAAAAAGACCACGGCGATACTGCTCCTCGGCGGATGATGATGATGACGCAGAACCAGCTGTTAAGGCGATTCGAGAAAAAGAACGTCGTCAGGCCAACAACGCTCGCGAAAGAATTCGCATTCGAGATATCAATGAGGCATTGAAAGAATTGGGTCGAATGTGTATGACACACCTAAAATCAGATAAACCACAAACTAAGTTGGGAATTCTTAATATGGCTGTTGAAGTTATTATGACCCTGGAGCAACAGGTTCGCGAACGCAATCTGAATCCCAAGGCAGCATGCCTTAAACGACGTGAGGAAGAAAAAGCCGAAGACGGCCCTAAGCTGAGTGGCCAGCATCACATGATACCGCAGCCACCGATTGGAGCGTCCGGCAGCAGCTATCACAGCCAACCTACGCAGCTTGTGCCACCGTCATCACAGACTATAAGTACCATGACCATATCCTTACCTGTTAACAATGCTACCAGCGTCCTACCACCACATTTACAGCAGCAACAACAAACACAACTCGGACACGGTCAGCTTCCGCAATAGCATGCACTTAGAAACTCCTCTGAAATCGCCCCTATCTTCCATAAAAACCCAATGTATTCAAGACTCTACCAAGTACTCATTAACCTCGGAATTCGAGCATCAGATTTAAAAAAATATATTTTGGCGTTGTCCTCAAAAAAGGCAGTCTCATGCAACATAACTCTTTTAAAATGTACAACACTTTTAACAAACATCGCCTAAACGATTATCAATATGACCAGGTTTACTTATTAATATGATTGTATATAGCTATTCCATTATTTTTTACCTGGGAAGATAATTTATGTTTCTTAGATAATTTGATTAAATAATTTGTTTTAATTTTATATCTGTACGATATTACCGTAGCCATATTTTTTATATACAAAAACAGCATACATAACGACATAATTAACTGTAAGTAGTTAAAGAAAACTACAATGTAAACACATAGGCGTATTTCTTTTTATTTCCCAGAGCTACAGGAATAAATATGTCAATATTAATTTTTTACTGTGTTTGTGATTAAAGAAAAAGTTTGAACGTAAGGGTAATAAAATATGGAAGTAATCGTTAGTTAAGATTAGCTCATAATTGTTGTATTGTAACTTAAGGCTTCAAAGAAAATTTGTAATATGGTTATCAATTATATAGTTTTCTACTATAGGGAACTGGAATTTGCAAATTATGACGATGTAATATTATCTGGAATGAAGTCGAGACATAGTAACAGCGAGAGTGCTTCAACTTCAGAAGACGCTCTACGATTCTGAATTCATATATGTATAGTCAAATCCGAAGCTCATCGTCGGTATTTTATGGCTTAATTACAAAATTATTTTTGCGTAGGTGTGTTCGACAGCCTATTTCAGGATTTACATAATTTTGCAATGAATAAAAGGTTTAGAGAACATTTTCTCCCTATTATTTTCCTTGTAATGCATACAAAATGTTTTTTAAATATAGGAAAATTCCAAATATATCATTAGGAAAGGTTTTTGAATTTCTGAATTATCTGTATCAGCATAGAATAGAACATCTGAAGATAAATGACTGCTAGGTTTCAGGGTATGTCAGAACAGTTTTTAATTAAAAATATAATTGTCGCTTCGGCTAAAACTTGAGCGAGTAGCAGAGTATTGTAGATATAAATGAACTGTGTATGCATGCGAACGACGATCATGGGTAGTCGAGTGTGGGGTGCTTGGGTTTTGGTTAATAGTGTCATACGAGTGCAGACATACTGCAAAGTGTGCGGCATATGGGACTCGATCTTGGTTTGTTGCTGTATACAATACCTTTCATACTATAAATTTACATATATCTTATTTAGTATATTATTGTTTTATGTTTGTGTTTGAACACGCCTGAATCGGCTCGGCCGATTTGTAACACATTTTTGTTTGTTTGTTTTGTATTACCACCACCCATTATTTAATCGGAACAATATAAACAATATCGAAATATCCCGATTTTCACCAACAAATACAGTCTTAAGCGATGCCCAAAAGTCTGTCCCATCGCACAAGCGAATTGTTTAACAGAGAATGCATAATAAAAAAAATATAAAAAATTGTAATTTGAGCAGGCCGAGGTATATTTTCTCCGAGACTGAGATTAAATTCGTTGAAATCCGCAATCTGTAAAACTTAGAATATGGCGAATATGGTCGACTTTTCATTAATTGCGTGACCAGGAGAGCCCGGATCGGATGAGGAACAGATGCCATCAGGATGCAGATCATGGCGGCACGTCTCTGGAACTCAAGGATCTGGACAAGATCAGTTCTGGTGGTGATGGGAATGTCACAAATGACAGATTAAAAATTAGTATGAAGCTATAAGAGGTGGAGCCAATGCAGTTTTCGCAATCCTGAGATAGTTATTGCCAATGGTGGTGAGAAGCTGACTCCTGAGAAGCTTGGATTAGCAGGTCCCGTGCATGAGATGGCTTTCGGCATGACAAAGGACAAAATGCTTGTGATTAATAGTGCTTTCACAGTCTTTCTGTGTGGAGGCAACGCAATAATCATTGCTGGGGCCAAGCGCTCCACCCACTATGCGATCTGTGTGGTGTGCTAATGAGTCAAGGACTCGCGTATTATGAACGGTGGTGGAACCGCAGAGATCAGTTGCTTCCTGTCTTTGAAGAGCTTTGCCATTCCTCCAGTACTGGCCGAGAAATCCAATTGAAACGCTGCTAAACAAGGTGCAAGGGCAGGCGGGCCGAATTTCCCGTGTTCCGATGCGCGCGAGAGCGACAAAAAAAAAAGACGCGAGAGAAAGGCTGAATAGGGGGCTGCCGTAAGGGACCATATGTACATACATAAATGTGTGTATATGGGTTACAGTGTGGTACAGTGCAAGTAACAAACAATAATAGGATTTTACTTTACTGGTGGACCACTGACTATGCTATATAGATGGTGCAGACACCAAATCAGACAACCTTGGTAAGCTATGCCAAAAAGCAATTACCGAAACGAATTTTGAATAATTTGTCGAGGAAATAACTAGCATTTGTGCACCTAACATATCCAATTTGAGGTCTATGACATTGGGAGAAAAATCTAAATTATCTTGCACTCAAAGGTCGCCCAAGCCAAAGGCCATCGTGGCCCCGAGCGCAGCAGCGGGGAGTTCGCGATGTCAGCCGGTCAGGCGCCTGGAGCGGACAGCCGTCGTCGAGCGCTCATTTACTCATATGAACCGGAAGGTCAGAAGGGTGTAGCTCCTGGTGAACGATGGTGGGCATATCGGTGTCCGCGGGCACTCAAGAGGTATTACTGGCCACCGGATTCCTTTCAAGAGGGTTCCCAGGGTCTTCAGCTCTGGTTGATGGACTGATATCGAGCAACCATCCAGCTTATAGCAAAGGGATATCGGTGGAGACGGCACTGCACTCGTTAGTGGGTTACAGAGAGCCATTCACAACAAAAATATGCACCAGAAATATTTGTTGATATATCCGGACCAATTAACAACATGGCTACTAACGCTATAATAGATCGACTAAAGAACCTTCGATTTTGTAGGCGGGTGCAATCAACGTAGGCAACGCTTCCATGGTAAAGGGGGCACACAGAGTTACAGGGCCCAAAAAATAACGGCTTTTGCAGACGACATGAGCATATTTATTACGGGATTTTGTGCATTAACTCTGAGCTCCATAATGAAATGTACACTCAAGAAGATATATGGGAGTGGGCGGATAAAGTAGGGCTCAATCAGCTTTGCAATATATGCATCCAAGAATAGCAGCACATGGGACCTGTCTACTGCTCTAATCTACTGGATCTACATGTCAGTCGTGCGACGAACTCGAAACCATGGAACATCCCATCTTTAACTGCCGGGCCATTTCACGGGCAAGGAAAACATACCTGGGCGACCCGGCGCTGACATTACTGGAAGACGCCTAAATACCTAAATTCTCGAGGACGTTAAAACTTTACACGCATTCCCTCGATGGTTCTTATTTTATTGAAAAAAGATAAGACAATATAAGGGAATTAGAAAATTAAAAAAGGCAAAAGATTCTATTCAACACGGTCCCATTTTGTAAAACAAAATTTTCTGTTCCACTACGACTATATAAACATCATTGCACATAAAATTTCTTTAAAAAATTGTAAGTATTTTCGTTCTTTTAAAACAACTTGATGAACCGCACTAGAGGCCCATAAACTAAGTATGAAACAATTTGAAAATATTTTAATTTAAACACTATCCTTTATTATTTTATTTAAACGATTGTGAAGTGACATAATGAAATTGTCTAATGATTTGTAAAATATTTAGTAGTATTAACGGTATTTTTGCATCATTTCATCCGTAAAGCTCTGCCGATGCGCAGATAATGAGAGGTTAACAATATCCTCTCTGCCATTTATCCGTCAGGCTCCTCCACATGAAGATTTTTTTATAGAGGGATGATATTGACCACAAGACTTCAGTTCAGTGAACACTTCCGTAAAAAACCCAGGCTCTGCATTAATTTTTAGCATTTTATCGCTTAATTTGTTCACAATTACGAGGCACCTGAAATAAAAACGGTTTTTAGTATTTATAAACCTTTACTTTAAAACAAGATTAGGCTAAAATATAGACGTTTCTAGCCGGGGTTGCCAGAAAAATGACTATCTGAGTCGCTGAATGGACAGCTATGTTGTATTGTCATGAATTTGTATATCCTGTACTCAAAGAGTTTAGGGATATATTAGATTTGAGCTGTATGTGGATGTGTAACCCCCCCAATAAAATATATTCCTATTAGAATCAACAGCCTATAGTCGATATAGACGTGTTTGTCTGTGCGTCTATCCGTCCGGCCGTCTGTCCATCTTGTCTGACGCCTATTTCTCAAAGGTTATAAGAGCTGCACCAACCAAATTTTTGTATCTAGACTCCTGTGATGTTTTTTCCAAAACTTTGCCATGCCCTCTACCGCCTTACAAAGGACGAAAATCCACAATTTTGAAGATACGAGGAAACCGATAACGACAATTTTCATTGGGTCATTATTATAGTCATAATGGGCAAATCGCTTTTCCCCTTGTGCGCCCCTAGCGGAGGGGACCGAGATAAAGCGGCTGGTACTGGTGTTAGAATTAAGAGAGAAAGAGACAGATGTAGCTAAATACAAAACAGTATCAGAAAAATGGAAACGATATTATACACTTCTAATAATAAAGGTCAATTAAAATCAACTGAAGAATATAGCTAGAGGTCTTGATTTCTCTCTTTTGCGCCATAACCATGGCGAATCGCAAAATCGCATGATAGGTCCGACGCACTCGACGATTGTCGTTTAATATGGCCGAAGGAAACCGAGTGATTTAGAAGTTTGGGATGTGCGTTTATGAGTTTCCGGACAAACAAAGTTTAATATATATATATAAATAATTTATCCGTTTAGTTTTACCTGTCCCAAAACTTATCCTTTGAGTCTTCAACCAAAAACGGCTTAAGAGGATAACTTATTTCATTTCCCATGTATGAGTATGATAGATACAAGCAGGTAAGCACAGAAGCTTGTAGATCCGATTCTTTAGATTCCTCTCCATCAACCAAATCACGAACTAGCATGTATACAAAAACAACATTTGCCGGGTTAATAAATGCGACATCCTAAAATAAAAATAAAAAAGTATTAGTTATATTGAAATAGCAGGAGTTGCAATGAAATTATATTCAATATCGTGGTTTTAGTGATAGGAAATGTTAAAAAACTTCAAGGTATGCCTGCTCACTGGGAACGTTGTAAGTCGTTTCTACGGCAACACTGAATCCGGGAAAAAATGGTCGTATAATCGTATTTTATCGTTCCATACCGCTCGGTATTTTTTCTCAGTGTAATTCTTACTTTTTTTTGGGATTCGAATATTTTTATTTGTTAATCAAAAATACTTGAACGGTTGTATCTCCACAGTACTTAATAAATCTTAATAATAAATTTGGGAGGTCAGAGTTAAATATTAGTTTAATATTTTAGTTGCCAAAAAAAGATGCACCAGTTTGCATGGCAATAGACAGACAGACATCTATGTACATTGTAGAAATATTTATTTGTTGATACTAGCTAAGAAAATATATACTTAACGGCTCTGTAACATTCAGCTTATCTTACCTGCCATCCTTGCAGCAATAAACTACGATCAACTGCTCTTAGCCACATCACAGCATCGCCAGCATCGAAGTTACTAAGTCTTTGGCAGCGACAATGTAGAAAAATTCCTAAGCACTTCAGCAATTCTGAAGTAGATGCCTGAAAACAAATTCATCATCTATTCAATTACAATGCAAATTAATTAGTGCCTATTATTTCTGTGCCTTTTCACCCGATTAGACATTTAAATAGGCTAAGCCTATATTTTAAAAAAGCTTGATTAGCCCTTTATTACTATGCAACACTATATGATATTTTTATAGGCATATTAGTTAGGGGAAGTTTGAGGTATAGTTTATATCTGGCTAAGTCTCTTATAAGGAAAGGTCCCCTAATTAATATACCTATACAAATATTATATTAAAACATCACAAACATAATCAGTGTGATATAAATTCCTCATATAAATACCTGTTAAGGTCTAATGATAATCTTTATTGTTTTCACAGTTGCTGGTCCCACAAATTATTAGACCTTTATCGGCTACGGTATTTATTTATTTATAAAATGGTGTTTGGGAGGGTGGATTAAACGGCTGCACCATAGCCGTCTTAAACGACATCTAATTAATGTACCAGATGGGTTACACAGCCCTACATTAGCCATTAATATATTGTCAATATATGTATGTATATGGTACACATACATATATGCTATATACGCCTCTATCTTGCGTGCTTTCGCGCCTTTCATTCTTTTGCTATCGCTCTCTCGATCTGTCCGCTTACTAAGTATTTCCCAGACGCTAAGCTGAAGCTACAAAGTATTCAGGTCCAATTAATAGCTGCATTTATCAGCTTTTTTTTTAGAATTGTAACCAGAATTTTCTCGTGTCTTCAAAGTTGGGGATGCTGAAAAACATTTTCGTCCTTTGTGGTGTCATTTGTAAAAGTGTGATACTACAAGAGTCTGGATACAAAATTAGGTGGCTCCAGCTTTTATATTCTCTGAGATCTATGCGCTCAAGAAGACGGACGGATTGACAGACAGACAGACATTGCCATATTATCTCGTTTATAGATGCTAATTAAGAATATTTATAGGTTATTTGTCTCAAACGCTTCTTTCTGGGTCTTACAAAGAAGTTTAATATATATATACTTTTATAAATACTTTTGTTTAGTGTTTTAAACACTATATGATTTTATGAATTTTTTTAAACCTAATACGCGCTTTGCGACATTTTAGGCATAAACAAGAAATAAAAGTGTATAGCTATAAAATTAAGTAAATGTATATATACATAGTTCTACTACTAACTACTAACCTGAATTACAGTTTTTCGAGGAAACTGATTATTGTTCTTGAACTGCATTGAAGATGGTTGCATTTGCTGTGGCAGGCTTAGCGTCAAAGGCTGTTTTTGAATCAACTTATTGTGATTACATATTGAATTTTTGTTATTAACTTTGATAGAGTCCTTGACTTTAGAAGGGTTTTGAGATTTGGCTGTTACCGTTCCTGAATCTTCTCGAATATCCTGAGGTTGATTGTGGTTCGGTTGGTTATGCTCTTCTATTCGATTGCATTGAAGTTGAATGTTTCGATTCTTATCAGACGATGATGCGAAAGTGGACTCTAAAAACTGTGACTTAAAGCACGCTGTGGGTAGGTTTGCACATTTATTTTTGTTGTCGATTTTCTTTTTATTATGCGATGTTGATAGTTTTTTCCAAGAAAGGGCATTAATAAAAATTGAATGTTTCTTTAGGTTCTTATCAATAGAGCTTTTTTCTGATTTAATGGCTCCGTTTTCGTTTTGAGCATCCAAAACATTTGTTATAGTATCTTTAGACGAGTTGGCCAAATTGTGTAAGTGGTGTGAGCCCAACTGGGGGTGAGCCTGCAAATTAATATGTACTCCAGTATAGGTACCTTGTTGTCCTATAATATTCTTTGACAATTGATGGCAGACCGATTTTTTGTTTTCTCGGTTTTTAGCATTATTTAATTGCTCATACGAATAATTGTTTAGATGTGAATCAATTGATCCACTACTAACATTTTCGTTTTTTATATCATTTGAATGGTTATATTGAAAATTCGGCTGAGATGAATATATTGGATGGCGATCCCGTGGATTAAAACTCAACACAGTTCCCATATTGACTGAAAAACATATTTATAAATCAATATTACCAGTTAACTCATCTGTATTGCTAAGAGGAATTATTAAACCTCTATTAAAGTAGTCCAATAAACAACTTAAATTTTGTATAGGAATTTTTGGAAGAACTTAAAAGGCAAAACTTTTACCTCTTTATTTGTATACACATATACTCGTATACACATATATATTGTTATATATATTTAAAAATATATATTATATAATTAAATGTCATAAAAAACTGTCACAATTACGTTAGGCTTAAAGTAATTTTAACAACGCTATTGACAGTTTTATTTCCCTTTTTAGAGTTGCATTAAAGGTTCTTATTATAAACCATTTTTGTATGAATTTTGTAACAACTCAATCTTCAATTGTTAATGAAAAAAAATTTTTTTTTTGCAACACAAGCTTCTGAAATACACAGTGCAAAGTTTAAAAATCGATATCTTCTATGCGCAGGCTCGAGTCGAGCCAGACTTGTAGGGTAGTTAATGCTGTGCCTTGTATTTCAGGGCATGCTCAGTAAGACTATGTAATATCGATATTCAAACACATAATGGTACATTTAAAAAATACTTGTAAATATTTTTGTTACTTCTAAAAAGATTCTGAATCTTGGATAACCTAAGATTTGGAATAGCCAAATTTGGTTGATGTCCCAGAGGGTTTTGCTGCTATAACATTTCTAGTGGTTTGCAACTTCGACCACATGATGCATGCATTGTCATGTATTTCTTTATTAGCATCAACAGCTGAAGTGGTATAGCCATTTCCGCCTGTCCGTTCATCATCTGTCAGCTTTAAAGCTGGTTTTACCTTCTGAACGCATTATGTACGTATATACTAATACTATTTCGTACAGGTATTGTGGAAGTACGTTGCATCGTTTGAAGTGCCGACGTCCGTGGAAGTAAATGTTGTAAAATGTCTCCTTTATTTCAAAGAATATTCCAATACAGAATTTCGTCTCGACAAAATCTTTATTTATTTCGCTAGAATTTTGGTTGACTAGAAAATAACCATATCTTAATAAAAAATGTTGAAAAGTGGTGTTCCATAGTAGTGCATGTTGAGATCAAATCCTCCCTTTACATCATGCCACTATACCGATTACCAGAGAGCAATATATTTGGCCTCTAATATATTAAAGCAACGATTTGAAGAATAAAATAGCAAACCCATGTATCTCCAACTAGTATCCAACTGAAAGTTAAAATTTAAGTTTGATTGATGCAAGCATTAAAATTATGCATTATTATGCATTCCGCTCATAAAAAGACCGAATTCTATCCAATATTCAATTTACCCTAAATATTCATGCACCACAGCCACTCTGGGGCGGCTATTCAGTACATTGAGAATAGTGAAAACTTGACTGAGTACTACGATTGAATCATGACTGAATGGTTATTCAAATATTCTACATTGATAACACTAATATCATTTAGAGAGCCTTTTGGAAAAAGCTTGAACTAATAGCGAGATAGGTTTTGTTATATCCTCTTCTTATACCCGATACTCAAAATGAGTATTGGGGTATATTAGATTTGTGGTAAAAGTGGATGTGTGTAACGTCCAGAAGGAATCGTTTCCGACCCTATAAAGTATATATATTCTTGATCAGCATCAATAGCCGAGTCGATTGAGCCCTGTCTGTCTGTCCGTCCGTCCGTCTGTCCGTCCCCTTCAGCGCCTAATGCTCAAAGACTATAAGAGCTAGAACAACGATGTTTTGGATCCAGACTTCTGTAATATGTCACTGCTCCAAAAATATTTCAAAACTTTGCCCCGCCCACTTCCGCCCCCACAAAGGGCGAAAATCTGTGGCATCCACAATTTCGACGATACGAGAAAACTAAAAACGCAGAATCGTAGAAGATGACTATATCTTCTAGAGTGCAAAATCTGAACCAGATCGTATAATTATTATAGCCAGAATCACGAAAACAATTTCACTCTTTCTCGCTCTGTCTCACTCTAACACACAGGTTTCATGGTCGGTTTTGCCAATTGCAAAATATGAGTTCAAGGATCTCAGAACCTATAAAAGCCAGAGCAACCAAATTTGGTATCCACACTCCTGTGATATCGAACCTTGACCGTTTCATGTCCAAATTTCGCCACACCCCCTTCCGCCCCCGCAAAGGACGAAAATCTGAGGCAACCACAAATCTCAGAGACTATTAAGGCTAGAGTAACCAAATTTGGTACACACACTCCTTTAAGATGTCACTATAAAACGTATATCTCAGAATTTCGCCCCACCCCCATCCGCCCCCACAAAGGACGAAAATCTGTTGCATCCACAATATTGCAGATTTGAGAAAACTAAAAAGGCAGAATCATAGATAATGACCATATCTATTAGATTGCTGAATCTGGATCAGATCAGATCATTTTTATAGCCAAAAGGAACAAATCAATTTGCAGTGGCTACGCAGCGCCCGACGTCACGCTCAGACTGATTTTCTGTCTCTCTCGCACGCACTCTTTGTCGTGTCGTTAAATATTAGCGGCGTCTGCCGGAGGAGAGCCATACTGACTTAGTATCGGGTATAACTCTAGAGTTGCGGTGTCCGCAGCAACTCACAACGTTCCCCCTCGTTTGTTTATTGCTTCGTGTGCAGATTCCGATTGCGGAGCAGACTACAAATTTTTCTTTGTATACCCGATACTCGAATAATTTTGTGATATTCCGTCCCCATAGATATATATAAATACATATAGATATGAACCTCAAATCATCAAATCTGTGGTGCTATGTAAAGAAACTTCAACTGACAGCAAACCTGATAGATGCATTGTTGAACGAATCTGCTGAATATTTCTCCAAGAAATTGCTCACTATCGGTAATGGCCGTGTTCCTTTCGACCAATCGAGCAGATCGATTTAATATCCTCCGAATTTTTGCAATTTCATCTCATCGAAAAACTATCTGATCAGCAATATCTGAACAATTCTGGGTTCCGGATATATTCCAAAACATTATTGCTAACCACAAAAACAACAAAAGGTTTTTTCTGGTTTTAACTGTTATTTTATTTTTCCGTTTTCTTCTAGCTAGTGCTTCTTTTTCACATAACTTCAATATCTTAATTATGCTTATATTCTAAAAATCTGATAAATGCAGCTATAAATCGGAACCAAGCTTTCAAATCAAAATTCGTAATTTTCTGCGGAATATTTTTCTAAATTTTGACTTTGAATATTCGGAAATGTCGAAATAAAATGATTCCTTGGGTTTTGTATTTTTCTGGTACAGGTAAATTAATTGGGCGTCGTTTAAGGTATCGCTTGTATGGATCTATGGATAAATGACTAAGGTGCAGAAGTTCGACCAAACCTTTAAATGCCGCATTTTACCGTTAAATTACGTTACAAATACAAACGTTAGGCTATACATTGAAAATAGTCGGAATGCGTAAAAAAGGTCTGAACGGTGTCGGGTTTCAACAAGACGCGGCGCCATGCTCGACTGTAAATCAATCAATTTAGTTTGGCCACCCAGATTCAGATTTCAGATTTTACGTCTCCGGTTTTTTTTGTGGAGTTGTTTGAAAGGCAAAGTTTACGCTAGACAGCCTCATTCCATTGAAGAGCTCAAGTCATATATACCTCATGAAAATCGGTTGTTTTCTTTTAAAGTATATTATGTAGCTATAGCTATGTATGATGATTCATTAAATCTTATTGATATTTCCCAGTTCAGACCAAAATTGTTTTATTTTCATGGTCATCAGCTGCTTGTTGTGGTTTATGTGCTCTGTGTTAATCGGCGTTTCACATTGCTCATAAATTTCCATCGTTCCACCAAGATTCGTTCTGTGTGCAGAAGGTATCAAATGCGTGGTCATAAAATTTGTTTCTTTTTCATGGTCCAATCCTAAAGATTTGTTTACAGAGAAACTAAAACATTTTTCCGAGTTAGCGTGTTATTGGTACTATTGACAGCATGTTGTAAGGCGACTAAAATCTTTAAATGTCTTTTGGGCCTTCGTTGCATAAAAAAACCGGATCAATATAAATAAATCTGTAGATGCTATTACTACTGAAAACTCTTTTATAGTGAAATTTACATTGGGAAAAACTGTTAATTATGATGACGGAAAAAATATCTTCTGGCCACACTAATTTATCAAACAAGGGGTTTGTATATTATTTATCTAAACAATATTAATGCAAAAAGAACACCTTTGAGATATGATATTGATGTATTTATATTTATGTATGTATTTGAATTTAAGTCATTTACTTTTAAAGTTCTTATTTGTGCATGTTCTCCGCTACATAAAATATGAATACAAAATGTTGCATTCTCACACATACATATTTGGATTTTCAGGTAAATGATAAATTGGCGAAAGTGTTCTTATTTACAAAAATAAGCATACATGTAAAGACAAAGTTTATTGAATCTTTTTAGCTAACTTAAAGAAATGGTACAATCTGTTAACTGTTATTAACTGTTAACTGTAACTGTTATTAAAGATAAACTTTATGCGGAACACAAAAGCTAATGTAATACTTATAACAGAGATGCTGAAAGAACTTATATCTTTTTTAATACTATAAAATCAAACAAATGATTTACAAGTTTCATCCGCTTTATCTTAAGAGAAATATATATATTTGATTAATAGTGAGCATCTAATTGTATTTCTTTGACATCGCTCTACATGCGGGAAGGCTTTAAGATGGCGATCATGTGAAAGTGATTCCCTGACGATAGGTGTCTATTCATGCCAAGTTAAACTTCCGTGATATACTAGTGCTGGGAGCTTAATTGTTAACTAAAAGTAGATCTCAAATAAATATAAAAATTCGAATATTGACTGGACCACGTGTTATTTCGAGTTCCCGTTTTGTTTTGTGGCAATAAGCGGTGGCGGGTTAATTTTCATTAACTGCTAATCCCCACTGGGAGAGAGAGGTCATTCCCGCAAAAATTAATTAGAACTTGTGATTGTATTCTAAAATATTAAATTTATTTAATTCCATTTTATTTCCAATTGAAAACAAATTATTTGTTCAGACACGACATAATAAGTTAATTCATTTTAAATATGGATTAAATAAGGTTTTTATCGACTTTTTACACAATAAATTATCTCAATTGGTGTTTTTAAATTGAGTTAAGTACCAGTCGCCAAAGTATATAACATAATAATTATTTCCTTTTTTATTATTTAGCATAATAAATGACCAGAAAATTCTCGCCAATATCAGTGACGATATGGGCTGGAAATCGAAGCTAAAACTACCCCCAAAGGATAACCGATTTAAAACAACAGTGAGTATTCGCTGAAAGTATAGTATGTATTTGAGCCTCAAGTTAAGGAGGTCATCATTTTTTAGAGCATCGATTGTCCAACTAGTTAATTTCAAGGTATATTTTCGTACACCTGAGACCACTTTTGTGCAACATGACTCTGTACATACATATAGATTAATAGAAAAAAACTCATACTAATTGTGAGCTAAATATGTGTACATCCAACATATTACGCCCAGTGAAAGCACAGTTTCAATCTTATTTGTCTAATTCTAATGGTAACTTCTTTAGCTACCAAATCTAGCACTCGGCTTCAGCCCGCAGCCGCTGCTTCAGGAAAGTGATGCGTTGAAATGGAGTTATTGTTGACATTCATTGCATTGCTACTGTCTGATCTGGAAGTGCCTGCAAAGATGAACCAACTAAAGATTCGAGAATGGTTTGACTTGTAATGAAAGCAATTCACACGATTTCGCACGACCTGCCCAAGTCAGACAGTCGGACAGAATTTGTCACGATATAGCAAGAGAGTTTTTTCCCTCAAATAAAAAAAATATCCGTTTCGTTCAGTCCGTATTGGGCAACCGTTTTGATGGAATTAGAAAACTGAGACGCAGACTAACTGATCAAACAAAGCGAATACTGAAACCCAGCGAATCGATTAGGTTGCCTCTTCATGCAGGGCTCTATATTTCCTTCGTATATTCCACCGTCTGTGAGCTTCGATGCAACAGTCTGTGTTTACTTTGTATTCTTTATTTGTTTGTATTCTAGGATTACCAGACACCGGTGTATTAGTTTTGTGTTAAATTCGCGCTTAAACTGAAAAAGACTCTTTCCCGTTTCGAGAAAGTTCCCGTCAAGTTCCACATAAATCTAAAGGGCGAAGGAATATATTTTTGTTGTACCATATCTCATTTTAATGAATATATATATGGGGCATATATAGTTATAATAGTTAAGATTATTTATTGTACTTATATGTTGTTGTTTTTTTATATTTTAGGATGTGACCGATACACGTGGGAATGAATTTGAAGAATTTTGCCTTAAAAGAGAATTATTAATGGGTATTTTCGAAAAAGGATGGGAGCGTCCCTCTCCCATTCAAGAGGCTGCTATACCTATTGCTCTGAGTGGAAAAGATGTACTAGCTCGAGCCAAAAATGGAACTGGTAAAACTGGAGCTTATTGTATTCCGGTTTTAGAGCAAATAGACCCAACGAAAGACTATATCCAAGCATTAGTGATGGTTCCTACACGAGAACTGGCCTTACAAACTTCACAGATATGCATTGAACTGGCAAAGCATCTTGATATACGAGTAATGGTCACCACTGGAGGTACCATTCTAAAAGACGATATTCTTCGTATATATCAAAAAGGTACTTTTTAATATTTAATTTTTACAATGACAACTCAGAGGCGAAGAAGTAAACAAAATTAAAGTTTATCAACTTTGAAGGTGTTATCATAAAATAGGGCAGCAGTTTTTAATGCAGACGGCTGCATATCTGACCAAAGTCTATACAGTTCCATTTCAATTTTCCTTTATCTTCTCAAGGCATTGCACTGCGCTTGCACTACCAAATCACGCGCAGCAAAACAACACACCGTTTCTTTGCCGGGTACTTGCACCGAAACTTATACCCGATACTCAAAAAGACTATAGGTGTATATTATAGCGGAAGCGTTTTCGACCCCATAAAGTATATATATATTCTTGATCAGCTATGTCCGTCTTGCTTGACGCCTAGTTCTCAGAGACAATACGAGCTAGGTCAACGAAATTTTGTATTCAGACTTCTGTGAGGGCGGAGGGGAGCCATGCTGACTGAGTATGAGGTATAAATGGAGAGTTTCGGCTGTAGCAGCGACTCGCAACGTTCCGCCTAGCTTCATATCGAGTAATGGTTTTATTTGTATTTTCAGTACAATTAATTATTGCGACCCCTGGACGAATATTGGATTTGATGGATAAGAAAGTTGCTGATATGTCGCATTGCAGGATATTAGTTTTGGATGAAGCCGATAAACTACTGTCGCTTGATTTTCAAGGCATGCTGGATCATGTTATATTAAAATTGCCAAAGGATCCACAGATACTGCTATTTTCTGCAACATTTCCACTGACTGTGAAAAATTTTATGGAGAAGCATTTACGCGAGCCATACGAAATAAACCTTATGGAGGAACTGACGTTAAAAGGTGTCACTCAGTACTATGCATTTGTACAAGAACGTCAAAAAGTACACTGCTTAAACACGTTATTTTCAAAGTTGCAAATTAACCAATCTATAATATTTTGCAATTCTACGCAACGTGTCGAGTTATTAGCTAAAAAAATTACAGAGCTTGGCTATTGTTGCTATTATATACATGCAAAAATGGCGCAAGCACATAGAAACAGAGTGTTTCATGACTTTCGTCAAGGTCTCTGTAGGAATTTAGTTTGCTCTGATTTATTTACTCGAGGAATTGATGTACAGGCCGTTAATGTTGTAATTAATTTTGATTTTCCTCGAATGGCTGAGACATACTTGCATCGTATTGGGCGTTCTGGTCGATTCGGTCATTTGGGTAAGTAATAATCCTAAAATACGAGTTTAAGTTAAAAAATATTTCAAAACCCTGTGTTGACTTTTTCGGCATAAGACAAAAAAACGTCGGTCTATAAACTTTTTATAACCGATACGAAAAAGAGTATAGCGTCATATTAGATTTTTCTGAAAGTGGATGTGTTTAACACCCAGCAGAAACCGTTTTCCGACCCCATAAACCCCAAATGTTTATTCTTGATCAGCATCAGTAGCAGAGTCGATATAACCATGTCCAATGGTCCAAATGATCACAGAGACTATAAAAGCTAGAGCAACCAAATTCAGACTTCCTGACTCCTGACACTGTCAAACTTGTATTACAAAATTTTTGCACGACCCTTCCCGCCCCCGAAAAGAACAGAAATCCACAATTCCGAAGATCAAATCAAATCAATCATAGAATCGTATTTACATCTTGTTGTAATGAACTATGATTCTAAAATGATCACTAAAAGATCTAAAAAGAGCACTTTGTAGTCCTCAGCTAACCGTCTGAAAAATTGATTATATTTTTTAGGTTTTTGTTTACAAAATTTTCACTTTAAAAACTTGAGAAAAGTGAAAATGTTTCCTTGTGTTTTTATATTTTATTTTTGAATTTTGAATCAACCAAATTAGTTAAGAAACTCATTTTAATCTTCAATCTTTTTTCAATTAATATTTTAGGAATTGCTATAAATCTAATAACTTACGAGGATCGCTTTGATCTTCATCGGATTGAAAAGGAACTTGGTACCGAAATAAAACCCATACCGAAGGTAATCGACCCTGCATTATATGTCGCAAATGTTAGCGGATCGTCTGGAGAAATTTGCAACAACAGTGATCTTAATACTTCTGCAAACGAGGAAGGCAATGTTAGCAAATAGAATTCAGATAAAATTGTAATTGTAGGTTTTTTAGTAGAATATAATACATGAAATCAATAAAGAGAATGAAATATTTCGGAAAACTAACAACGACCTAGATAAATACACTAGATATAAGCCCAGTAAAGGTATTTTGCAAATTTAATCAACAAAAATTGGTAAAAAAAAAATGAAACAAAAGTTGTATTTCCCCTGTGGATCCAGGAGGATTCTGTGAGGGGGCATCGGTAGCACGTCATCGCCAGGGTTTTGTTTGCCCTCAGACGTCTCGACAAGGGACTCCCACGAGTGCGTATGTTCTTGGGCGACTCGGGCCAATCCAATTAGCACAGAACGAATTTTTGTTTAGTTTGGAGCTTCTATTTGGTTTCAGGTAACTAATCTTATCACTTATACAATTTATCAAATTAAAGCAATCTTATTTATATATTCCAGAACTATTACGGATCAAAAATGTGTGGCCCTTGTGGATCGTGCTGTCCCATGTGCTGTGGAGGCTTCTGTGGTGGCTGTTACTGAGCAATAACGAAAGGGGCCAAGCCTTCCATTACAAATCGTGTGACACCATTACAAATAAAACATTTACAAATGAAATATTTACAAACAAATCATTACAAATAAAAATTTTTAACAAATCTTATTTATTGATGTCCTGGCTCATGTGGATTGTGCCAATATGTATTTTTATGGTTAAATTTGCTAAGACTGTTGGAAAATCCTTGATCCTTAACAAGGAATCCATAAAATCAGGGTATTTTTCTGATCACAGGAAGCCATGGCATGTCCTTATCGGCTCACAAATAACGGAGAAAATTAAATATTTTTGATCCTTGATATCCTTGGTCCTTGAAAAGGACTTCATCAAATCAGGGCATTTTTCCGATCACATGAAGATATCGCACGTCCTGATTGCCCCATAAATAACGGAAAGAACAAAATATATGCGACTGTAAAAATTTCCTAGATTCTTGGTCCTTGATAAGGACTCCATCAGATCAAGGATTTTCTTCCGATCACATGAAGCCATCGCACGTGCCGATCGGACCACAAAGAACGGAGAAAACAAGATATATATGTCTTGGAAAATTATCCTTGATCCTTCGTCCTTGATAAGGACGCCATAAAATCAGGGACATTTTTCCGATCACAGGAAGCCGTCGCACGCCCAGATCGTCCCATAAATAGCGGAGAAAATCAAACTGGCTTATAACTGGCTTTGAAAAAAAAAAACAAAAACTCGCGTCAAATGGTCAAAATCTGGATGGGACACCAGGCCAACAGAAATCAGCAGAAGGTCGCTGAATTTTTTAAAAAATTTTTGGTCCCCCAAAAGTATGCACCATTTTTTTGCACTCGCTACAGTTGCTTGCTGCTGATTTCTGTTTGCCTGGTGTCCCATCCAGATTTTGACCATTTGACGCGAGTTTTTGTTTTTTGTACAGTGGCGCCCCTATAGAGGATTTCGTGAACTACATTTTCAAAAACAACAAATTACAAGCCAGTTTTGTTTTCTCCCTTATTTATGGGCCGATCGGGACGTGCGACGGCTTCCTGTGATCGGAAAAATGTCCCTGATTTGATGAAGTCCTTTTCAAGGACCAAGGATATCAAGGATCAAAAATATTTAATTTTCTCCGTTATTTGTGAGGCGATCAGGTCATGTCATGTGATCAGAAAAACACCCTGGTTTGATGCAGTCCTTGTTAAGGATCAAAGATTTTCCCCCAGTCTAAGTCAATTTAACCATAAAAATACATATTGGCACAATCCACATGAGCCAGCCCACCAATTAATAAGATTTGTGAAAAGCTTGTATTTGTAAATGTTTTATTCGTAAATACTACACGATTGCTTCAAGCTTTCTGCAGGAGTCACAGGATTTGTAATGGAAGGCTTAGCCCCTGTCGTTATTGCTCAGTAACAGCCACCATAGAAGCCTCCACAGCACATGGGACAGCACGATCCACAAGGGCCATACATTTTTGACCCGTAATAGTTCTGGAATATATAAAAAAGATTGCTTTAATTTGATTAATTTTATAAGAAATGTTAGAGTAGTTACCTGAAACCAAACAGAAGCTCGAAACTAAACGAAAATTCGTTCTCTGCTAATTGGATTGGCCCGAGTCGCCAAAGAACATACGCTCTCGTGGTAATCCCTTGTCAAGAAAAACCCTGGCCGATGTCGTGCTACCGATGCCTCATCACAGAATCCTTCTGGACCCAAAGGGGGATATGACTACGGTTGGGCAAAACATTCAGCATCTGAAAGGCATAATGCAGCAGAAAAGTAAGATTTCGAAGAGCCACTGGTAAAGAGAAATTAAAAGTTTAAAAAAGAAAGAAACTTAACTGCTCAACTTAACTAGAAGGAAGGAATTTTCATAAATTTGTTCGTTTTCCAGCCCTAATATTTTTCAGCACCGATTTTCGTGTAATCTAAAATTTTAATTTTACATGAACCTGTTTGAAGGTGGCGACCCCTATGAGAAAATTAGTGAGATGTGAGCTTAAATGTATAGGAAAATTACGCCATAAACGCCATTTGTGGTGTAGTAGTTTAATTTTATTTTGTGCAGAGTGCGCTGGTCGTCATACCGTAATTACCGAATTAGGATTAAAACACATCTCCCGCACTTTTAACAATATAAATTAAAAATCTAGGCAGGCTTACACAAAAAAAAAAATGTATAATGCAAGAAATAATTCATATCTGTTATTTCACAGAAGTTATTACAATTTGAGCTGTCATAAAACCAGTGTCATAATTCAATTAAAATTTGAATCACCATCCTCTAACTCCGCGGTACAAACCGCGTAGCAAACTGAATGCTCTTTAGACAGTTACTTTAATTTAAACGGATCATCTACGGTCAATATTCAGTCTCAATATGAGTACAGTGATCGCCAGATCGCTTGAATTGAGAAAAATAAGAGGTAAGAAAAAGAGCTGCCAAACATTTGCTGGGTAATTTTTAAAATTTTTGCTTTTGATACTGTCATCCTTCTAATGTAATAAGTAATAAAAATAATGTAATAAGAAGTAATAAATAAGTGAAAAAAATTGTACACGTAAATTCACGATAAGTCGCAGTCCATCGAGGGATTTTTTGTTGCTTAAACAAGGGCGACGGTTTCAGGGCCTTGCCCTTAGCACACCCCTATTTGTAAAGGAAATTTGGCTTTTGCACACTTTCATAGCGATCAAGTAGAGATCAAAGTCCCCGAAGTATTTTTTACACTGTAAATACAATTTATTTTTTAGTATCTATAATTTGAAGCTTTTCCAATAATATGTACAATAAATTTACAATGTTAAAAAATCAAATACACATAGTCAACAATTTACTTTAAATATTATAGAAGTTCGATGAGGAGGAAGATGAGTCGGATTGATCGAAATCTATTTTTGCATATGCATTCCCTGCTTCTAAAGTCAATGCAACAGGCGGCGATTCACATGAGCCTCTTTTTAAAAATGCTCCAGTGTTTTTCCCGCTAAAATGGGGAAGATCAAGACTTGCGTAGTAAAGTTCAGGCTGGGATATGCGTGAAGGATGACCCGATGGGAAATTTACATTTTTGCTTGGAAGAATTCTGGATATTGTACTGGCCTCTGTTCTTTTTAAACCAGTTATTTTGAGCTGTAAATTGCATTTCGTGCTTGAGCTGGGATCTTTGTCGGCTATCAGAATAGAATTTTCTGTTAGTCTATGCTCCGAATCGTCTTTAGGAATGGCTTTTTGATTGTTCTTTAATGAGATAAGTGAGCTATCACTTTTTATTTGAACAATTTTATAGCCAACATCGTTTTGTTTAGCGAAATTACTGATTTTTCCTGTAACTTGGGTATAATCTTCATTGCTTATTGAATGTACTAACTTCTTTTCATCAAAGACTGGGGAGCTTAGGTCTCTTGCCCCGTCGTCTAGTTTTGTTTTCTTGTTGCTTTCAATTTCTTGACTCACGTGGGTTCGTTGTCTTATTAATCCAGGATTCTCATTACTTTCGGGTGAGGGCAATTCCACAGTTTTTTGACATCCTACATCCATTTCATTTAAACTAGAGTTCTGCAATTCTTCGACAATTACGGATGGTTCTTCTTTTTTCCTCATATCATTTGAATCCTGTATATGTGTTTCCGAAAAGTCTTTTAGCTTGAGCTTTTCCATTTTATTTGGAAGGAAAGACACATTTGACTCACAGAACGCTTTACCAACAGGTTTCATTTCCAAATATCCACCATCTGAAGTGCGTGCATTATTAATTTGATGCCTCCCAAAAAAGTTTTGATCGGTAGTAACATTTAAATCCGATCGAAAGGTAGGGTTTCTAATGCTTGTTGAAAGTACATTTTCGATATGTTTGGGAATGTCAATGTTTTTAGTGAGCTGTGGTTTTTCCCATTTCGCTGTTTGTGAAAAGTCAATTTCCATCAAATCACTCATACGATCAGTGTTTATTGGATGTTTAAGGCTTAATAGAGGAGCACTTGTGGATTTTTTTTCTCGGATTGTACTAGAACGAATGACTTCATTTGAATTAGAATCGCCTGTAAAAATGTTATTATGGCTTCCGTTCGTTCCAGATTGGTTTTTATCCTTTTCCACAAGAACAATACGTTGCAAATCACATCGAGGTATCTTGGACTTTGACCCAACGGAATACGCTCGTACACGATGCGAGTTCTTTCCAGTTTCATTTATGTATCCAATGCGTTTTAGTTTTGAGTACTCAACTTTATTCCCTATTGAGTAAGCACGAATAGGACGATCACACCTGAAACAAAATTTGAGATACAAATTACAAAAAGTTTAAAATTAAGCTAAAATAGCTAAAAATAGCAGCTGGTCTGAGCAAACGATCCATTGCGACGCACAATAACGCACAGCACTACTCGGTTCAAAATCGAGCTGTTCTTGCGGTAGCTCTCTCGCTTTCGTACATCGGTCCTTATATTATAGACATACATGTCTCTCCAACTTTTACTATAGTTTTCGGCCGCTAAACTCCACATAATAGATCACAATAAACCGTACATATGATATTAAACTGAAATAACTAAACTTATTAATTACATATTTCGCAACAGCTGGTAAAAAGCTTACTAGCTTAATATTCGTCTTTTCATACAGATCTTCGTAAAAACAAACAAAAATATAGCCATTACAAAATCCAAGGTACACTTGCCTGCCGATGGTATTTCTACGAGTACGTGTCTCACTAAAAAATAACTAACGTGCGGGAGAGAGAGAAGTGCTCCGTTGCCTTTTAGTATATTCTGGACATAAAAATATCCTCAACTTCTAAGATCGGACTGGAAAATAGAGAGAGGGAGACCGACGAAGAGCTCCGAAAACCAGACATTACCTAAAACCAGTTTTCTTCATTTTGGCTATAATAGTGAACAGCAGTTTTCTGGTATCTTTAATATTCTGTTTTAACGGTCTTTTTGAGACTTTAGTGGACGGAAGGAGAGTTTTTGATTGAAATACGCTTCAGTTGCTCCATCCCGTCTAGTCTCTGATCAAAAATTCCTTTAACATATATACATGTATATTTCTATGAATTGATTATACCCCTGTACTCTTTGTGCACCGGTTATAAGTACGTCTTTTCAAAATAAATAAGAAGGAACAATGGTGTGACGCTAAGAAAGTATGCGAAGCAGCCGTGGAGAGATACATGGGAAGACACGCCTTCCCAACCAATCTCGTGCAATCATGAATATCTATAACTAAATGGGGGCAAAATTTAATTGTTCTGTGCTTTAGAAAGAATGTTGTGGTGCCCTTCAAGGGTATGATTATGTGTATAGAGCACGTTATTTAAACGAGAATATATACTTACTGACTATCCGAATCTCCATCCAGATCTTTAACAAGTTTTTCGGATATATGCTCAGGAAAGTTAAAATGTAAATTTTCAGCGCCTGCACTTTTCAACAACATATGATTAGACTCCACCATTTCATTAACATGAACAGTATCACTTATGGGCTTAATAGGCGTCATCGGAATATAGTTGTCAACTCTCTCTAAATTCGTAAAAAATAAAATTAGTCGATTATTATGAAATGTATATTTTTATATGTAATTACCATTTTTTACAGTGGTTGAACTGAGCTCAGCACTTGCAAAATCGTCAATATTTTCTTCGGGAATAGCTCCTTTGGAAGACCTAGTGCTGGAAAAAAATTATGTAAGTCAAAATTAATGTAAGTCAGGCTTCACGGGGCAAGTGGACTATGACTCCATTGACTAGCCTCTTCCCGCCCGCCCGTGGGACCAAGCGTGCCAAACAATTTAAACAATGAAACTTCCTCATAAGAGCTCAGTGCTCCTCATAGAGTGCCGGTCACTTAGTGCCGATTCACTTACTTTCGTCGATAAGGCGTAAAACTTCCGTTATCATCGGATTCGTCGACACTAATTGATGATTCTTCAGATTCCGAGCATCGTAAAGGTGTGTTAAACGGTGGACTATTATTAGGCTTGTTAGTTGAGTGTGGACGGTTCCCAGAAATCGTGTTAGATCGGAACCCGTGACTTGATCCAAGGTTTATTTGATTGCTGCAGTCGCTTATAGTTCGATTTCTTGTTGGCAAACTATCACACCTTTCTCTTCCATAAGCTGCAAAAAAACAATTTTTTTAGTCAAAAATTTGTATATACTTGAATAGGTATTTATAAAACTGGTTTAGATTAACAATCAAAATCTAAAAATGTTTTACGAACAACAAAATTATCTTTTTGATTGTATCTTTATACCTTTAAAACCAAGGGACTAGTCTACATATAGACGGATACACATAGCTAGTGTAGGACACATGAACATGTACACATGAACATCAGAACCGCTAGATCAGATCGAGGGAGCATGCAACATTGCAGTATGGATAAATCGGCGGCATGGGAAACTTATGTTCGCATTGACGCAGATTCTCAGATTCTCGGACATGGGCCCCGACGGGGCTATGCTATGGCTATGCGCCTGCTTTGGAATAGCGGAGAACGCCGAGCACGACCACCTGCGTCAGATTCGAAGTAGCCCGCGGGGACGAGCAAAAAGCATCGTAGGTGTGCCCCTCACAGAGGTTTGGAGCCACGTATGCTGGAAAGCCAAGCAAATTGGACGGCGATACGCAGCCTTGCGACGGTCTGTATATACATATATTCAAAATACTTTCATTCTACATTTGAACTTTCATAGGTCGAACCAATATTATCTGAAGAGTAGGATGTACAGAATAGGATGTACAGGCAACGCTGTTGCCACCCATTTTAGTTCGACATATAGAAAATGCAAGCTATAGACGTTCGAGTTATAGAGTTTCAACTTTATGTTGATCTACCTAACTTTTCTGTGAAGTCTTATCTTCTGTGATTTCTTATCTGACAATATGTTTAATCATATTGGAAGACGATAAGCTTAATTTTAGCCAGAGGTCGAGTTCTGGCAGCTATAGCAAGTTCCCCTTTCGCAATCTATAAATAAGGCCGCAAATCTTTCGAAAAATAATGTAAGTAATTTAAAATGTATAACCGTATTTTGTACTTACTGTTATTATGTAAGAAACTGCTATTTCGCAATTCGACAGCGCTTTGACGAGTTTGAATAACGTTCATTGGTTTGGAGGATTCGTTTGCCGATGATGAACGTTTTCTCATTGGTTCATGACTAATTTCAGGTCTTCCTTGATACACATTTAAAAAGTTCATGTTAGTCTCAGTTTTGGCTGACATAGCGCTAGAAATATACAGATAAAATAGCCAAGGAACAATTAAATTGTAGCTTTCACATTTCAGTATGGGAAACTGAATTAATATCGGGAAATAAAATGAAAACCGCAACTAAAATTAAAATTTTAAATATAGTTGTTGAGCCACTGCACTTTTTTAGCAGCGTATGTTTGCGATCTATTTATTAAAAGTCGATGATTGTTCGTTCTTTCGCTTTCACTATCTCTCTCTCAATCTGTCTCGCTTTGGTTAGGTTTTGCTTGAATTGGGTCGCGGACAATTCAGTGCGCCTTCCCCTGGATAGTCTGGACCATCTGGAGCATCTTACGATAGTTCTTTAATTCAACACCGTCTTGGATCGACATCCGTCTTGAAACGAGCTCACTCAAACCTAACTCGAACCTTTTTTTATCTCTTCGTTGCTGTATTAACTAAACAATATCTACCGTCAATATTTCGTACCTATGGCAGTTATATAACAATTTTCACCAAAAGATGCAATCTCAAAAAAGAGAACTTTTGTCGACACCATACCAAAAACGCTTGCCATTAGTCGTGAATAAGTCGTCAACTGACATTGTCTTCGTGAAAATATGTACATACATACATAAATATCGAAGCTTTCTCTGTCCTTTGGCCGTTATTCACAGCATAATGCTAAGAAATAAACCGTACATACATTAAACTAAAACAACTCGCTTTAATAGCTTAAAAATTTCACAACAGCGAGTAAAAAGCTTATTAGCTAAACACCTTTCGTATCGCAATAATAAAAACTTAAAGTAAAATGCATGCTATATTTTAGCATTATACATATGAATACCAATTTAATAATTACCTCAATATTATATTATGCATATTTGTAGCTACAGCAGCATTATCTGTTTCCATCCATAATTCCCCACAGCCTAAAACACTCTGACGGCCAAGTTCCATGTAGAAAATGCATTGAGGAGATGCATGGCCGCACCTAGAAAAAAATATACATGTTTTTTGTAGACAGTGAGTTTATGATTTATGTAACTTATACAATATATTTTAAACGCTTTTTGCTAAAGGGACGAATTAATTATTTTTTTGGCTTAAGGGGTTTGAGGTGTGAAGGGAGCTCTCTCCGCCAGCTCTCTTAATTTTGCTCGCACTTGTCATTAGAGATATAAAAACATTGAGGAAAAGACCGCTAGTTATGTTCTAATGTCAATTTTTGCACTGAGTTTATACTCTTTCCATCTAATGACTGTCTTTCATTCCGCTATATCTGTCTTTCTCTACTAACACAAGCCCTTATCTCATTCTCCTCCGCCAGGGGACGCACACTGCACGACGTTTCAGGTTTTTAGCTCAAGACGGTTTTGTACGCCGACAACAAAGTCACCTGAATAGAGCAGACTAGAGGGAATGACTAAGTGCGTGAAAGGCGTTGCGTAGCCAGTGTCAATTGATTCGTTCATTCTGGCTGTAATATAAGTCAGAGGTAATCCAGATTCCGTAGATATGGTCATTCTCTACGACACCAGAATCATTTTGGTTGTCTTAATTATTTGGGTTGTGTTTTCTCGGATACAAACTTTTTTCGATACGGCGCTGGATGTGGGAATGCTATAAGATACTAAATAAAGTTCGGCGGGCCGAAAATACAAATTTTTTGATTAAAATAAAAGTATTTACCGACGTATTGTTGTCAAAAGAATCTCAATACTAGAGACTCGCGCATCGCCATTTGCTGTTTTTTCCGGACCTATGCATACGAATGTTAGGGATTTTGAGGTTAGGCAGCAGTGATAGGTTCCAGTAATTCCAACTTTTTCAGACATTCCTTTTTTTTGAATACAAACTTCCCACACATGTTCTGTAAAAACAAAATATCTCTATTAAAGTTTTTGTCTTATCAAGCAAAGCAAAGAAAATGTAGCGTGGTATAAAAGAATGAATAAACACGTCGAGCCTGTCCAAACCTATGAATGGATATACATACTTACGTACAACTAACTGATCAGCTAGCTAGCTTAAAACGGCTCTACGATAACGAATGTCTGATCTTCAATGACTTCACAAATGACATAACTATCAGCATCGTCTCTAAGGAACATAATCGTAGCCGCGTCATCTATATCTGGTTCATTTCTGTCTATAGGCGACGATAAAAAGATTTCAAGTGCGATGCTTACTCATCTCGTCTTGAATAGAGTCGATTCAGTGACAACTTTGGACTGATTGCGAAAAATGTTGTACAATTCACGGTGCTATGAGCTTATTGTAAGCATTCAGCGAGTTCTAGGGAAATTACGAGATACGTTCTTGCTACATTCACTATTAACTATTAACGATTGAAGTTGATTGAATTTGCCTACAGTAAGTCAGGTCGAAAAAAATGATATAACTTAAAATAAAATGATTTGAATTTAACATACCATATGTTGATTGCATTAGACCATTTATATTTGCCTGATGCCGTTGTAAGAATAATAATTTTTCTAACCATTTGCGTAAATCATTTTCAGTTTCGAGCACAATTCCAAATCCACCTTCTCTTGAGGATAATACAATAACAAACCTGTGTTTTGTATCAAAACGAGGATTTATATTAAAGCAGCTACTTAAATAAATAACTCTTTTTGGTTCTGCTCTTTGCATAAATTTTTTTTCTGTATCGTAATATTCTAAACGTGCGGCTGCATTGTTCGTTTCTTCATACAGAACAAAAAATTTCTTTTTCATTGTTTTCAGTTTTTTTTGGTAGCCGCTTAGGACTAATCCATCATCCGATGTTGAAGCCATTTTTTCAATATTTATAACCTGAAAGGTACAAAGTTAGAAATAAGTACATTAGTAGGACAAATTTTCTTTTTATCTTTACTTTTGGAAACTTCGGTTTCCGAGTTTTCACTTTTATTTTAATTACACATTATTAGCCACATTCTTACCAAACCCACTCGTTGTAATACCATTCGAAATTATTTTCATGTATTAAGCAAACATTAAGCAAAGTTAAGTATTTAAAAGTTCGTATTCAACTAAAAAATTGTTTAATTGTTAGAATATACATATATACTGGAACAAAACCTACTTGTTATCCATGCCGGATGGAATGACCGTGTGCAAAAAATGAATTGAAGACAATAGTACTATGAAAAACTAGACATCGATATGGTATATCGGAAATAGACATTGCCACAAAATCAGTATAAAAGACGGTTTAAGGCAGCTGGTATGGTAGCAGAATTTATGTCCAATTGAAAACTTTTGAATATCCCAATTTTTGTATTCCTATCTTTTAACAATATTGCAATTATCATATTAATACGACTTATAATTTGGTTTAAGGCATATTTTTACAGCTGTATGCTTTCAAAGTTGACGCTCCTATTAGCACCTGCACCAAATTACAGTGCAACTGCTGCGAGGTGTGTTTTGTTATCGCAAGAAACTTTAAATACGTCAAACAAAAAACCAAGTTAATGAGCCTTTTTTTAAAATAAAAAGTCAATTATATTTCGTTTGGTACAGGTTATTGGTTCATGTGTTATGCGGTAACGATAGCAAATTGTTTTGGTAATAAGATGTGTTTCTACATATGTAGAGGGCGATAGTTCACCCCGATTTAGGTGTTTAAAGACTTTGACAAGGTGACTAAAATAAGTCATAATTTCAGCCGAGGGCTTACAAAGACCGTCTTCACTCAAATTATCGAACGAATTCCTTTTGGACGATTCTGCAGATAAGCCTTGAACCTATGGCAAATATATCTTCAGGTTCTAGGTTCTTCAGAGACGATTGGCAATAAAGGTTTAATTGAATTGACGATGATTCCTAATAAGAACAAGTTCTTTTAAGTCGTATCTAATGCAGAAATCAATATTTCAATTAACAATCTATCATCGACTTAAGATTACGATCCAAGTGTGGAATGTTATCTTCCCTTGAATTTCCTTCTCTAAATAAATACGATCGAAGTCTGTATTTATATTCTTGCCGATCTATAGGATCATGCTAGCCACCTCTCGACCTTACAATCTGGATGGCACAGCTGTTGACATCAGATCTCACGACGTAGAAAAAAGGAGATCCCAAGCGGTACCACAACGGGCCAAAACCGGTCTAGCTGCGACTGGATCCTAGCGAGCCTGGAATCCGCCTCTACCTACCTACAAAACAAAAGCAAAACACTATTCTCAGTTCTAGCCGCCTACAAATACGCTGGAACAGAAACAAAACAAATCAGTTCAAGCGCTGAAAAATAAAAAAATGCATTCAATCACAAATTAAATTTTGTGTATTGCACACCCACGGAAGTGCGCTGGCATCATAAGATGAAGCGGCACGAGCCAAGCGCCGGAACCGAAGACCCGGGTCCGGTCCGAACGCCAGAGCCGAAGAACTGGGTTCCAAATCTGGATCAAAGCAAATCATTATGATAGGAAGAAGGAACAAATTTAATTGAAATGACTACCAAGCGTATCCCCGTGCTTACTCATTCGCTCTCTTCACCGTGCAGTGTGCGCCCTATGGAGGAGGGTGTTTGTACTGAGTATCGAGTAAAAATGTAGAGCCGAGGCCCTAGCTGCGACTCACAACGTTGCCGCTCGTTTTCCTATTTCTTTATTTTTTTTTCTTTGTAGTTTTTGAGCACATTGGTACTAAGGAACCTAGTGTCCGATTATGCGTTGGAACCACTGTACATTGCCACTCAGAAAATCAAGTACAAAACTTTAATAGTGAAAGTTCCTCGCTGCAGGACGAATCTGGTGAGGGTGGGGTAAACTATTGTTGTTGGCTCGAAAAACTGCATGCTGGGATTTAATGGCTATTTTGACATCACCTTGCACATTTCGAAGAAATGGTGATCAAATATAGGGATAGCCTATACAAGCCACGGAAACTCAAACTTCTAATACGAATTGCAATTTACTTGTGCTCACACCTCGCCCCAAAACAATAAGTCAATGGCTCATCTGCCTTGCATACATACCCCCACACCTAATCACATCTTTTTGTTCCCAACTACAACGAATTGAGTGGTATACGGTTCTTGACGTCGTTTTTGTTTTAGAGATACTACTGAGTTCCAAAAATGCTGTGAATGTTTGTTTCACTTATTCATATGTTGTTGTCCTTTTACTATAAAGCTAAGAACCTACGGATACCCGCTTTTGTTTAGATATGTTATGTGTACATAGTTAATTGTCCCCAATAACTAACAAAATAATCAAAAACGTTTGCTAATGATACATATATAGTGTTACTAGAAATTACTTGTAGGGTTAACAATAAAATTTTAACACTTTGGAAATGAGTGTGTAGAATGTGTAAGCATTCTTGAATAAATAATGCGCATATTAGAAAGCAGATGCTCAGAATTTAACAACAGCATGTGATTGTGGGCGCAACTGTATCGTGCATTATGGTAACAAATCGTAACAAAAAACCCTAAACAGTTTAATCAGTATTTAATGGTTGTGTGTATATATATACATACATATGTGCACAGGTATAAAACATTCCCGATCCGATGTTTTTTTTAATGAAAAACTTTATGTACGTAACTAGGACATTGATATACTATTACAATATAGTACATAAATGTATAAAGAAATAAGCATAATACATAACTTACGAAGTTGCACATTAATGTATTTTGGTTTCACAGGCACACATATACATACATTAATCACAAAAATGTAAGAATAGTATAGCATGAAAATATCTACATATGTACGTTTTCTAAATCATTTCATTTAAAGATGTAAATTATATTTACTTTTTTTATAATTCATTACAGATCTGTATAGTTATTGACCAACAAACCAAGTTTTTATTTTCAACCAGATTTTTAGTAGTGGTGACACAAGAAACAAATCAAAGATTCATGTCGTTGGACAATAAATCGAAATATTCTTAGTGTGACCATTTGTTGTGCCTTTGCACACTGAGCACATCCTAAGGGAACGGAGAGAATTTTTAACAGATATGAAACACATTAACACAGGCACCATGCCGTAACCGGCTATTAGTATTATATAATAAAGTTTTTGTTTGAATTGAATAATTTTTTACTTTCCAGCCGAAACGATTCGTTTTAAGGTGCTCCTGTTTACACAAATTTATTTTATCGATGTGTTTCATGTTATCATCGTTTCTGGCAAACAAATACATCATGCAAAATAGCAAAACGATTTCAGAAAAACGCGATTTAAGTAGTTTAACTGTGGTTAAAAGCATACATATTGAAAATTAAATTGCAATGGTCAAAATTATATCGAATATATTGACGTTGACACGTGTGTATATATAGTGTATGTCTCTCTCTCTTTATTGAGATATGTTAAAGAATTACCAGAACATAAAACAATTTATGCGTCTGTAATGATAAACCTTTTAAAAATACTAAGGATTAATTCGAAAATAAATAAATATCACTGGATATGCAACATGCTGTAGATGGAGGTACTTAAAGCGAAAATTCTCCAATGGGATAGGATCATCGAACGGTTTCTTTTCTTTGTTTATTGGATATCATAAATAAATAATCCACTACCGTCGTTTTAGGTGCCGATACAGAACATCAGTACCTGCAGAGCAGCGAAAACCTTGTGCAAGGAGCGCAGTGGGAGATTCAGCCGCTACTTACTGTACCTACCACGAAATGATTGAACACTGTTAGTGGGAATACTTACAGGTTTGTTTGCGCCGCACGCAGTTAACAGCAGCAGTTGCAGAAAATGCATCTGCCACTCTCACCGGCAAGGAAAAGAAAGTTCTTCCAATTTTAACGGTTAGTCAATCATAATTTTTCACTCTTACCGCTCGGGCTATCTTTCAATCTTACGACATTTGCAAAATAAAACGTTTTCGATGTTAAACTGTCTCATCAAATTCGTCAATTATTCTATAACAGGGCCACCAATTTTGTGAATGCGTCGGACTATAACCAGCCTGCGATTGTATGCTGCATATCCGTTTACGTGAGTAAAATTTTCGTTTCCGCATTAAAATCTAGTTATCTTAAAATCCCATCGGTCTTTAACGCAACAGATGACGCATGACATTTTATTTATTATTAACAAAAAAACTGGCATTACGATTTATAGTTTAGTAACCATTCAACCATTTGCATATTTATAATATTGGTTTTAAATCAATTAAAAACTCCATTTTACATCTTCCGAATGATTCAAATTGGCATCAGCTGCAAGCACTGGTTCGTCTGAAAAAATCAAGATTAAAACAAATTTTAATTGAATTTTAAAGAATAACTTCAAAGAAGGTAGGAACTGTGTGTAAAATATTAAATGTAAATGCCATTTAGGTCTTAGTCTATAACTTTTCAAGCTAAGGCAGTAAGACTAGAGCTTCGCAGTCGACGCAGAAGCAACAGAGAAAGAATAAGAAGCTGCATTTCGAACAATAATTAGGAATATGTGGACTCCGTAAGAGAGAGAACGCGGGAATTCAGCAACTGCGGGAACGGAAGACGGTGAACTGAATATGGCAATACGAGACGATCAACCAAAGGTGGCGGGAAATCGGAACGGTGGGATTGGGAGATAATCACCCGAAGATAGCGGATCCCAACAGCTCTCGTACTTACCTGTAATATAACTACATCTCTGAAATTCGACGCTCAACACTTTGACTTGATCTGAGATAGAGGAATTCCGACACTGCTTAAAAAACGAATGTGTCATCAATTTCTGTGCACTCCAGCGACACGTTGGATTTTTATTTAGGCAAATTTCAATGTACTGGTGAAAGTCATCTGAAAAAGTTCGTTGGTTGTTCATTGCACTATGGACTGGATCTCGAGAAAAATTAACTGAAGTTGATCCTGGAATATAAAAATATTATTGATTACAGTATGACACTATAGTGCACACGGTCTTACGTTGGCAAGAGAATATATAAAATAAATTTACAAAACATAATTTATATAAATTATGCTAGGTCAAAGAATAACAAAAATATATAATTTTCAACTAAAAGTATACGAAGATTTTTGAAAATCATTACCTTGACTGGATCTATCTGATAATGAAGGCAGATTTCCACGAATTTTTTCTGTGCACATTAAAGTTAGTTCCGAATCCATAAATGGTTGAAAGCCATTTGCCATTTCAAAAGAAGTTATTCCAATAGAATATAGGTCACTCTTTTCTGTGTATCCATATAAATTTTGATATAATATCTCTGGCGCTGACCAGTTCAAATTTTCTTTCCTTCCCGCCGTTGATCCATGTAAAACTTTAGCTCTTTTACCTTCGTTAATAAAAGACCGCGAATCCCGAAAATTTGATAAAACGGCTTTCTTGTGATCTAATAGTATATTTTTAGCTCTTAAGGATCCATGAACGAAGTGGTGAGAGTGTATATACATCAGAGCACACATTATATCTCTAAATATCAGTGCTATTAAAATTTCCGGAAATCCTGCAATAAAATTTAATAAAAATGGTTGAGAATAATTAGTATTTTACTTAATTTTTCTTCAAGTATTATAAAATGTTTCATGTACTCGTAAATGTTTGCAGTGACTACACTAGGCAATAACCAAACAAACTCTAGCAACGTTTTTTAATAAAGTAGGTTTGAATATGCTAACCATAAAAAAAATATATTTTGATATTTTTACAGGTAAGGATGTTTTTTTATTGTAAAATTGAAATAGCTACGAAACAACATCCACGTGCTTACTGAATCCCTCACACACTCTTCCTCGTACAGTGTACGCCTTCTGCCTGAGGGAAGCGGGAAAGCAACACACATATTGATACACACACATACAGGGTATCGGCTATAAATGTAGAGACGTACCCCTAACCGGCACTCACAACGTTCCCGATTTTTGTGACTATATTAGAGAATACTGCAATTAGTAAGGATAAGTAAAGTTCTTCTAAACGCCCTATAATTTTTGTTCTATCCAACTATGTTGTTTTTGATTGATAAAATTTAAAACATCAAAAACAAAATCAAAATAATTGCTTTGTGGTTTTATTTTTTATTTTCCGATCCATTTCGATTGGACAAGAGGTAGTTGGTAACGATTTAAGATATATTCCCTCAAATGAAATCTGATTCTGGATATGCCCCAATAATTTTCGTACTAGCACCTTGCAAAAGTGAACAGGCCAAATCCATGGAACACAAATTAAATAAAAATTACTGTGCAGCTTGAAACATTGTGGAACGAACTATTAGAGGTCTTAAAAGTAGGTATGGATATTGTCATGCAGCATTATTAATGTTTGCTACGCCTTGCACATTATTTGACGCAGACTTAAATCGCCAGTCGCAAATGATTTAGTTTGCGCCGAACCTTAAACGTGATTGGAGAAAGCATAGCTCGTACTCCTTATCAATATACACAAACAAACCGGAAAAATACAAAAAAATACCTTTTTTTTCGTTGGTGACTTTTTGTCTATTTTTGGTTTATTTATAATCAGCTAAGTCGTACTAATTTTCAAAATAATTAATTGAATTTAAATGAATTATGTTTTGTATCTGCTTCAGCATACTCGATTGGATCCATCCATCACCAAGCAGGATCGTACACATCGGAGACAATTTCAAAACTTCGAGAATTTCTGCGTCTTGCTTTGGTGTTGTCCTAAGACCTCTCCTCCTCGATTGGTTGTATAGCCACTTGGGAGAATGCTCCGCCTTTTGCACTCTTTACCTCCTGCTTGTTTCGGGCCAGCTTCTTGCGTTTTACAACTTTCTAGTCCGACCATATCTTTCAAGATAAGACGATTTAAAAAAATCCACGATTACAACTTGAAACACTTGCCTTCATCCACCCGGATGGATCCTTAGTTGGGGTCCTGATGCTCCATTTCTGCCAGTATCTCATCTTGACTAGTTGTCTTATGCTACAAATAATGCCCCTACAAATAATTGCGACAATAACAGTTTGGTATTAATAATTTTTTGCGAATTTCTTACATTTTTATATTTAATTTTTATAAAATACTTACTTTCAGATTCAATAGCGTTTAGTAAACAGCTGACAGGACTGCAGCTCAAAGTATTTTATTTTCTTAGCAACTATCGGCAATTAAACTTTTAAGTTATACGAAAACAAAATTTCCAATTGAATAAATTAAACTTATAACATTAGCAAAAATGATTATATTTTTATCCCGCTCATACAAATTTGTATTTATGTTCTATGTAATTCCGTTTTTGAAATCGCTAGCTTAGTGTCAACAGATTTAATCGTAAGAATCTTACGATTTGCGAAAGCCGGAGTACGCACTTTTGTGATTTGGCAGTCAATTCGCAACTTTTTGCGATAATGCTGTCTCTAAAAACTCTAGGCAACCAAACCGAGTTTTTCTTATAGATTTGGGGCTTTCAATTTTATTTTTTCCAAAATTTTGATTTTTGAAAACTTGGGAAAACTAAAAAAGTAAAAGTCGCGCACAGGCAAATGGTTCATATCGCAAAAGGAATACCTAATATTACAATAATATTGGGCAGGACGAGTCATATTTTCTCCGAGACTGGGATCGGAGCTTGTTACTTCTTACAAATTCTAAAAAATTCAGTACAAATTTTGAATGGCTCTTTACTTCGACATCTCACAATGCAACAATACCAGCAGTCCGACTTATCATAAAAACTACTTCCAAATCCTAAAGTTCTATAGAAAAATCGGAAAGAAAGCAGTATTGATATACGTTGCCAACTGTTAAGCGCCTCTTTCGGAGAGCCAAGCATTTTATAGTGGCACGAATGTTTTACTTGAGATTTTCAATGGAGTGAAGCATTCCGCTTTCAAAAGAACCCCACAAAAGCAAGTCAGGAGAGGTCAATTCTGGAAATCTGGAGTAAATATAGCTTTTGTTACACTAACCGCCGGAATTGATTTGGGAGCCGATGACTCTTTACAAAGAGGACGAATTGATTTGTTAATGTGGAGAGTGGGGGATTTTGGTAGGGCAGCCTACTCAGACCGCGCACTCTCTCAATGTTTCTCACACTTATCATGAGAAATAGGAACCACGACCGCTAGTTATGTATGTTCTAATATTAATTCTTACGCTCCGTTTACCTTTTTTCACCTGATGATGTATTTGATTAAAATTGTAGAATATGTTGTTTCCATATTACCGCTACTTTTGAACACAAAATTTGGTTTCTCTAGTTCTTATACTACGGACTCGGACTAAGTTGACTCTGCTACTGATGATGATCAAGAATATTTGCAAATATTTTGTGGTATAAGATCCGGTGAGTTACAAACTTCTACCCAATTAAAAAACATACAAATAGCCTATTCAATTTTATATAAATAAAATAATCCTTATCATGGTTAGGAAATAAACTTTGATATACAGAATATAATTCATTTACCAGAAGTGAAGACATTTTCAAGTATTGTTTGACAGTTTCCAAAACACATAAATGGAAACACCATGTACACATAACTATTATAAACAAAGCAGTGAAGAATGCTATGTATATTTGTATGTTTAAATTGTCGAAATTTTAAAACATCTTCACATAACATTGCCAGCTTATCCGCTTGTTGCTCCACTGATATTTTCTTAATTACTATACATTTATTCGTATTAAGATAATTGGCTTTGTAAACTGTTCCAAATTTTCCAGCTTTAATTGTAGAGTTTAATTTATAGTCGGATATACTGTTGCTAAACATGTTTATAATTTGGACTGTGACAAAGTAGTGATGAAAAACTGGCGAGCTGCTATCGATACTATCAAATGTTGTTAATAAGCTCGCCCACTGAGCACATCCCTGGGGGAACGGCGGGATTTTTTGACTGATGTGAAACAGAGATTTACACTAGCACCATACACCATTCGTCAAAAATGAGCTTGTAATATAAAATAATAAAGTCTTGGTCTGAATTGTTGAAGTTCAAATGCGCTTTCGTGTCTTAATCCCGCTTATCGATTTTGTAACTGCAGAAACATTCATCGACATAAATGTACATAGATACATAGATATCTCGTTACCGCAAAACGCATCAGACAATAAACTATACCAAACGAAACAGCATTGACTTCTTCCCATTCCTACGACTTATGCAATTGCCAAGGGTTTCGTCATAGGACAGCAAAGTTTATTGTGGTGTGAATTATGCGATACACCGGTGAAGAGATAGCGAAAGGTTTGAGTTAAGATTAAGACGAGAGCACGACCAGTCAGTTAGTTTAATTTAAGACGGGGTCATATTGAGGACAGTGCTCCGTTCAAGACGGTGTCGGATTGTAAAACTATTCCAAGATGGTGTGAAATACTCAAGGACTAGACAATCCAACTCCATTAAAGAAGACTTGTGCGTGCGTACGATGGATACTGCGTCGGATTTGACGCAGCATGTCTCCTACTTACCAGTGAAGTCAATGAAGCAGCGCTGCCACTTGATGCTATCTCGATATCTGACTCTAATACGCTTTTGGAGAAACCGACTTGAACTCTATCAAGAAGACAATTCTTATTGAGATTCTGCATACTTCCATGTTTGTTTGTACATATGTTTATCGCTTTATTATATTATTATCTTTTATATTAATAGTAAATTTGCTTAGAAAGAATATTAAAATTAATATTTTTAATACATAATTAAAATTATTAACATTGATATAACTAGGGGGCAAGCCCCCTGCACACTCGATATGAGTAAAATACGAAGAAGTCAACCCAAAACTTTTTTATATAATACAGAGATAATAATAAAAATACATATACATCAATACATATTTTTAAAAACAAATTCAAAAACTAATTGTATATTATATAAAATATATTATATAATAATAATAATATTATATAAAAAAGTTTTGGGTCGTCGAAAAAATCTATCTCACAGTGACCAAAACGTTAATTCTTGATAAATCTCATTGCATTGAGAGTATTTTTTTGTTTTTGTTGGCGCAGGAGCTAAGCGACTGTGCACGGGGATCCTAGTTTAATAATAATAGTGTACGTTTTGGGTGGCAAGCTTGGTTACTAAGTGTCAAATTGTCTCAATAATTCAAAGAGTATACTAAGTAGAAATCGGAAATTACATTTTTCGGTCTATTGGAGCTGTAGGTAAAAGACGGAGCCTACACGGTCAGATGCAACGTACTGATGTACGCAATGCTCGTACCGGCCCGTTTTTACCATTAGGCACCGAACGAGAATTTTAATTAAATGTTGTTCTCTATTTAACAATTTGGTATTTATACCTTGCTTTGATTTTGCCTCTAGCTACAGTGTTGTTATGAAAAAGATCGTATTTGCAGATTACAAAATTACTTATAATACATAATAACATATTTATATAAGGTACCATAAGGATTATCCAAGAAATCTGTACAGATTTTCGTTTAGGTTTGATTGCAAGGCTCTCTAAAAATCCGTCGGTGTATCAGAATCTCTAGAGTTATTAATGTGCGGAGCACTAGTGCTATTTCTGAAAATAATGTAGATTTTGTGTTATCTAGCTATCGATTTTATAATATATGTATATTTTTTTAAAAGTTAATAAACAAAGCAAAATGCATAAAAGTTATTAAAGGAAATTATTATTTCAATACAATTATTTAAAGAAAATACATAGATAGTACATTCTATTTAAAACTGCAAGGGAAAAACAAACACCTGTTGGGATCAAAAATAATATCTAAAAAAAATTTCTTGAAAACGATTTGTCCTTTTTTTGTTTTAAAAGAAATTCTTTGTCGATTTGAAAAAATTGTTCAGTGATACTCCAAAAACTCAATATTAAAGCCTAGTACTCAGATCACCAAAAATTTTCCATCGACGCACATTGGGCCAGACGTTGGTGTGGAATGCCAACAATAAACGTCTATTTGATTAATGCGAACGACAGGACGCGAAGCGTATTCAATTCAGCAATGGCAGGGGATTGATGTTCCGATTCCTAACTGAATTACGGCCTTATCAGGAATGTTTAGATCTTCTGGGTGCCGGTATTTTCAATAAAAAATTTAGGACAACAACTTTCGCTCAACAAACATGTTTGGTATATACGGTAGCTGATTTAAGCTATTTTATTTATTAATTATTTATCAGCCGCGGTCGGGTTTCCGATTTTTTTATGTAGCCTGAAACTATCCTGGGACTAGATTTTATGATATGTCAAAATTTCAACTCAATCGGTGAAGGATTTTTCGAAATTTTTACCAAACCATCAGAGCATTTTTGTATATATACAGATCAATCTTTATATAATTAGAATAGTTTTAAATAGTGAATAGAATAGTTACTTACAAGAAATTATTGATCTTTTCCAGATCATGTAATATTGCGTCTTGAGCCAAATTCAGATCATCACGTTCTTTCAGGCTTTCCAAAAGATGAACATTAAGTTTCTCAATAATCGCTTGAAAATTATCTACCAATAATTGTAGCGTTGTTAAATTTACACCTGTGAGTAATTGCCTTGATATCCAGCGATGATTTGAGTCCATATTTAAGCCAACATTATGGAGCATTGTTCGTATTATGTCGACGATATGCGTGACGCCATGATTCTGGCTCTAATGTTTAAATAGAGAGCAATGAGAATATATTCACATTAAATTCCGGAAAGGCCATCGATTAATTAATAACGCTATGTAACAAAATCGAACTTTAACTGAGATGAAGCCGACTTTTTCAGATAGACTTTGGGCTAGAAAAATGTATATTGTATAATGTATAACTTCTTTAGCTATTCTGCTCTTTTAGTAGCTTTTGCAAAATTTTTAAATGAAGTCAAGTTATTTATTTTATATACATACATACATAAATATGTATATATTTATATATATATACATATATGAATATATATTCACTTGAAAAAAAACCATGGCTGCCGGAGCATTTGGCTCTTGAAGGCTTAAAGGCCTTAGCTGCCATAACTCATTTAACTAAAGCTAGTTTATGATTTTATTTGTACTTTAGTTGTAAAAAAAAACCTAGAAAAAATACATAAATACCTTAATTTTCCTTTGTGCTATTTTTCTTGATTGAGCTAAAGCAAGACGAACCTCTATTTGAAGCTTTGATTGTTTCGTAAAGAAGAAAACCTTCTCATTGGTTTGCCGTTCCTGCGTTTTCTTAATATTTTCGTTTGAAGTAAGAACAGATTTGTGTTTGTTGTTGCTGTTATGAGACATCTTGTGATTAGTATAATCTTTACTATATTTTGTGGCATACAAAATGGATGGCCTTCGAAGAACTCCACTTGTTAGCTTGGGGCAAGTTTCAGAGTCGGAGCTATAGCTTTCAGTGTCAGAGCAGACATCCTTTTTCAATTCTAAGCCTGTAAGTAGGATATGTTAAATGAAAATGTCTTTTGAGGAACGGAGATATCCTAAGAAGACAAAGTTAGAAAAGAGCGGAGCCAATGGTAAATATGACACTATCGATAGTAAGAAACCCACTATCCAAATCGGCAAGAGAAAATCGACAACGAACTTGTCGAGAAAATATTTCATGTATTTGCTATAGAATCCTAAATCTTACGAAGGGTTGATTTTAAGTCAGGTGTCAATAAAACGCAAGTAGAACTTAAGTAGGAGAAACGTCAGTCATTTGTCGGCGAAACTCTAGAGCACTCAACAGCATCAGGAAAAAGACGAGATTCTCCCGGAGCAACATTCAAAAATATAATAGTTTCTGTTAAAGTACGTGGTTTGGTGCAACGTTTATTGTGTAGGACAATTTCATGCCCAATATCAACGTAACACAATTCGAAACACAACGACTATTAGTCGACGAACTGGAAATGTATGTTAGATTCGGCGTGTCAAAAAAAACATTCATATATTTCTGATTCTTGTTATTTTAATTTTTATTAGTTGTTAGACTTACTTTTTATATTATTAAATATATTTTCTCCTTTAAAGGCCAATCTTTTGCATATTTCATCTCTGTTGTAACGACGCTGTAATAAAAAGTTAATCCGTTCAATAATTAAGGTAGTAGTTTTTTTTTTAATTGTAAAAAATCAAATCTTAAACGAAGCAAACGAAGTTTATGTACCTATGAGATAATAGTATGCGGAACCGATGGGAAGTCATTGCCCTCACCTTTGTGTCTCATAAAGTGTTGGACATAGTCAAGAGTTGGAAAGGGCGATTGCCCAAAGTCTACTTACTATATTAACCCCAGGCAGGTGTTGTGCGAACTTGTTACACCTCAATGCCTCGAAATGCAAAGTTATGACATTTCATCGTTCTAGCCCTTTGTTGGCTCCCTACACCCTATTTGGGGGTTCTCTTGAGAGAATTACCCTGGTGGATGATCTGGGTGTTATGTTAGACCCCAAGTTAAAGTTTTGCGAACACATTTCTACCATGGTAAATAAGGCCATGGGCGTGCTTGGGTTTATAAAGAGGTGGTCAAAGGAATTTGACGACCCCTATATAACAAAGACTCTCTATACCTCGCTTGTTCGTCCGATCCTAGAATACGGCTCCTGTGTATGGTGCCCTCAGTACAAAGTACACCAGGACCGTATAGAATCAGTACAGAAAAACTTTTTACTCTTTGCTCTGCGGGGCCTTAACTGGGATGCGGGTGTAAGACTCCCATCTTACTCTAGTAGACTATTATTAGTAAACCTCCCATCCTTAGTTAACCGTATGTCAGGGGTGACATAGACAGCCCTGATCTGTTGAGCCGCATAAACTTCACGATTCCTATTAGACTGACTAGAAACTTTATTCCGTTGTTCCTTCCACTTTGTAGATCGAATTATTCCTTGCATGAACCGTTTAGGGTCTTATGCTCGGATTATAATTCCCTCTACCATATTATATCCTCCACTAATTCTCTTCCTCTTATTAAATTACTAATCCTTACACACCTTTCTAGTAATTAGTAATTGTAGTGGTATTTGTATTTTGTATTTTATTGCATGCTTAATTTCTTAATAAGTTTAGTGCTAATTTTAAAAAAAAAAAAAAAAAATCCTACTGAGCAAAATGTACAACAGCAATGAAAGATTTTAATATTCTCAGGATGACCTAAATCATCTAGTGAACAGGTTTACGGAAGCATGTAACCAGGCCTTGACGAAGCATGCCCCTCAAACAAACCTATGGGTAAAAGAGCACTACTCTTTTCAACAGAGCTAAAAGCGCTGAAGAGTAGGAGCACTGAACAGACTACAAAACCAGTCTGGACCTATACAAAAATAAACTAGGAAAGCAGTGAGGGCCTCTTGGGAAAAATTTTCCGCTGAAGTCGAGACAACGTCAAAGCTACGCAATATCCTCTAAAAATTACCCCCTTCGTGGAGCACCTTAAAAGGAGTGACGGTAGGTGACCAATTCCAGTGAGGAGTCTCTAAAAATTCTACTCGATACTCATTTCACTGGGCTGTATGCCATTTCGAAAGACCTGACTGATCCAAACTAAAAATTTATCCAACTAGTTATTGCTTTCTGTGCATACTTGTATACTAACCTTTATTTCAATTTTGTTGGCCATTTTAAAATGATTTTTTAATGTTTCCAAGTCCATGTCAAAAGCCACCTTGTACGCATCAAATTGTTCTATAAAATTAAATTTAAATCGTTGTTAAAAAAGGTATATTTTTCTGTAAGGGTAAGTACTAACAATTAATTAAATATTTTTTATTAAATTTTTTTGTCCTAAATCCACCATTGTAAAATATTATTATAGCTTAACAAACCCATCGATGGAAAATAAACTTTTTGAATAAATCATAAGACAAAGCAATAAAAAAGTTGGAAAAAATATTCCTGAGCAATCTTCCTAGAAGATGTGTGCGTCAGAATGCCACACCGTTCGTTTTAGGCGCTGAAGAGGGCCAACTGTCGGTGACGGTGCTGAAAGCACTGTAGTGTCCCCACTGCGAAAGTGGATTGCCAATCGAAGGATATTCCAAGATGTGTCAGATATCAACCAGAGGTAAAGCTAGCGTACTACAGCAGGGATATTTAAGACATAATATTTTCTGTACGTAAATTCTTGATAATTCGCATTCCATCGGGCTTAAGCTTATATATATAGTAAACCCAAAAAAAAGTTTTTGAGGGTAGAATGCAAGTACAAACCAAATTGGAAACAATTTTCTATTCAACGAACGTAGTATATATATTTTGATTTCGACATTTCCATAGGCGGTGGGCCTGTGCCTGAGACGAAATTTCTACTAACACGATGTTTTTAATAAATTTATGTACCATATTTAATTACCTAAGACATTTGGAGATGAATGGTCGTTTTTATATTTAATCGGATGTTCCACGTATTGTCTGCTTCTTTGTATTTGGATGTTTTCTGCCGAAGGTTGGATACGTTGGTTTTTTAGGTTAGGAATATCCATATTATTTAAATTTTTTGTGATTTCCGCCAAATAAGTTTCAGTTTCACTTAGTATATATTTTTGTTGATTACATTTTTTATAGTCAAATTTATCAAGTGGTAGCTGTCGGTCGTCATGTGATGACTTTCGAGACTTAATTTTTGTTAACTCTTGTCCACATGTTGAATTTTTCACCTTCATTTTGCGACTGTTTTCTTCAGAATATGATATTAAATTTCCATTCCTTAGCGCTTCACCGCCATTTGATAGCTCAGCATCGCATATCTAAAAAAAAAATTCCTTACGTAAGCATTTTAGATTTTAATTTTTTTTTAAATTTAGTTATAACGACAAATTCAACCATTAAGCCTTACTTTACCCTTTTTAACCAATGACTGCCGCTGAAACACAGGAATGTTACATTTCAGTAATCTTTTCCATGTATATAACGAGCGGAAACATTGAGCCGCGACAACGGCGGGGAAAGAGGGATATCTCCACCATCTCTCTCAGAGATTGCCACCACTCTGCTTGGCTGCAGATTGGCGATCCCTTCGGACCACTTCCGTCTCTGTTGAACGCTGAGCAGATAGTATGTCGACCAATCTAAAGGTTTTCTTGATAGCAAACACGAGCTGCCATCGTTGAAAATACGATGGGGTACTGTCTGGTCTGGGGCCGCAGGGAAACTAAACAGTGTAAGCATTTTCGTACAAAAGTACTGCCCTTTTTGAAGTGATGCCAGCAACTTTAATGACCCTTCTATTTTGTCAAATTTCTTCAAAAATGCAACTCTCTGGACAACTTCTACTGCAGATAGATTTGCTGCGCCAAGCTCGTCCGTAGTAGTTCTCCATGTGACTCCTTTTATTCTAATAATGAACCGACTAACTATCTATAAAGGCAAGAAAGGGGTTCGGGCTGCCGAAGTGATGTCCGAAACATTTGTAGTTAACTGAGAGAGATACGTTTGCAGCCAGTGTAAAACCACTTCTGAATGTGACCACAATATTAACTTTGACATTGAGTGTTTGTACTGGCTCCGAAAAATCGTGTAATGATTGGATTGTGGTTTCCAAATCAGACGAAGAGTCATTCAAATTGATCAAATATACAATTTCTGAAATAACTTTGTCCTTATTACAGAATTTGTATAAAACTTGGTAATATACATGTATTGTGGCTATTCTATGTGATCTATTCTAGGTTTCCAGAATATCTTTATGTTCGTTTACTTACCTTAGATAAATTTAAGACATGTAAGCTTTCCACAAGTTTTTTGCTCTTAAAACCTGTGAAAAGTAAATCGATTTCACGTTCCACTTCCTCTCCGAAATCTCCGACAATGTCAATTTCACTTGGTCCCGGAAGTTGATCAATTTTAGAAGGCCGATGAGAGCAGTTGATTTTGTTCATATAATTTTTTCTGATACTGTAAACTAGTTCTGGTTTATTTAATAGTTCTTTTGATTTTTCTGATAATTTCTTGCCAGTTTCATTTACAATGTTAGGCATAATTATAGATGACATTTCGAAAAGAATTGAGTCTCTTTCCAAAAAAGAACCCGAATCTGAATTTCTTCGACTATTCCCAAAAACCAAACCTTTGATATTTTCGTATTTGGAATCGGTAAACTTATCGAGCCTACACTCTAGACTTGTTTGGGTTTCATTCATAGCTTCACATTAAACTTGCTTTCAGAATAATCAATTAAATCTTCATAACGAGCATAGTAAAACTTTTGTAGACAGGAATAGTTTGGATTTCGCATTTCTTTTCCCCAATGAAGATTCCTTTTAGGTTCATTCCTAAAAAAAAAATAAAATTATTAAAAAAAATTCATTTTGAAAATTAAAATTCGTTTAAAAACTATTAAAATATAAATAGGATAAAATACGACATTGCGTAGATTCACATAGTTTGAGTCAATATTTTCCGAGCCTTTCTGAAAGTACTTACATTTGGCGTTAAAAAAACTCGGGAAAATTACAGCCTCCTCTAGTAGTACTATGCGTTGATTGATAAATATATATGTATCATATACGAAGAAGAGGCTGGCATAGGAACTATGAATGATCTGGAATTTTCATTTTTTTACCTCCAAAAACATATATTTTCGTATAAACATATATTATATTTCTCTTCAATTAACGAAAAGAATAATTGCGATATATTTATCCTGTTCAGCACCAAAATGCTTCAAGTTTCATCATTTCCAGAGGTATTTAAATAACAATTGGCCCTTGATGGGTTAACTCAAGCTTAGTTACCTTAGTATATGTACATATATATATGTATATGTACATGTGCAATATACATTCAGACTAGTTTTGCCTTAGCAAGCAATATTATAAATTAGTAAGAATATGAAAAATCCGTTTTCATTCACTTGGTCGTATTCCATTCTTACTTACCATGCACTTATTATTTATAATATTTAAATTTGTTATTTCATAAAAAAAAACTGCAAATTGTTCCATAAATAGCTCTGCATAATTATGTCAACATATACAATTTCAAGGTTAACCAGCAAGCCTAAAAATAACTGCTATACACAATTTATTTTGACTTCCTACAAAATGATATGTTGACAATACACTTAAAATGTTAAAAATCAATTTAAACAGTATCCATTAAAAGTTATGAGAGATTGGCTACTTTAAAGATAAACTGAAACGATGACTCGTTGTATTATATAGAAGTCAAATATATCAACACCGGTTTGGGTCATGCGCAGATGAAAGGACCCTCATTCAATGCTTCGAATGGACTATGGCTTTTTACGTTTCAGAATAGCTGATTTCTTTAAACCTGCATTTTAATTCTTCATATAACTTCTAAATAGGGGAGATTTGTGTCTCATCCATAATACCTATTTGGCAAACCTCACAAATAATAGTCAGCACTTTTTACCTTTTACTGTTTTCTGTCTGGTCACTGATAAAAGAGAAGCAGAATACATTTTTTTTCTTAGCTTGTGTTTTCTGTTTCGTGTTTTCGATTAGCAATGCAATAACAACTTAAAGAGACTTTTTGATCAAGCGCTCGCAAAAACAATGTCTTCAGATGAGCAGAACCACATAGGCAAGTGATCGTTGCCATAGGCACCACACTCATAAGCACGCGCCTCAATGCTTGGTAACCAAAGAGAAGTGTAAATATCGGTCTTTGCTTGAGCGAAGAGCGAATTGAGCTAAAACAGATTTGATCACTGTTCATGCAGATCACTTCCAATATATAATAAAATTATATATAATTGATATATAAATATATAATATATGTTATATATATAATATGTAACTTTGCGTTGGGGATAACGGATGACGGGTCGGCTCGCACCAACTGTAAGCCCGGAATGAGGTAAAGGTGTTTCGGGCTCGGGCTTGCCCTGAGCACGAGGCGTATTCCATCCCCATGCTGCTTCATGCTGTACACACCAGTGGAAGTGCGACTATACTCTCCCCGTGGGGTCGGCTGGAAACAGGATCTGGTACGGTCATGTCTCTGACTTGGATGCTGCCAAAGTCGGGCGGTGAGTGAAGTTATGCCAGGATGCATTGTCGAGGGGGTACTCGGTCGCTAATATGCGGACTACCTACCAGATACCTACCGACAGTGAGTTTTAACTAGGATTCCCGGGGCAAGCGGGCTATGACTCGGCTGACCAACCAATCCCCGCCTTCTCGTGGAACCAACTATGCCAAGCAATTTGAATATCATAAATACAAACACCGCAATGGAGCATGGTACTCTAAAGTACCGGAAGTACAAGACCATCCGTCTACAACAGTGCCTGGGAAACTAGGGCCTAAGAAGAGTGCAAGGATAGGCCGGAAAAGCCAATCGAAGTCGGGTAACACTAGCTGCGGACCGGTGTGGTTGCCAAGTAGTGCGTAATTGCAGCTGGGACCTTGGGACCGGGGAGCCCCTGATGACTCCGGCAGGCACTTTTTCTGTACGGCAGGGTAAAAAGCCGTCGTATAAAGGACCAAAGGGGCTTCCATCCTGTCCAACGATGACACGAAATACAAGTCGTCAGCCGAAGGGTCTGAGCCACCTTGCCAGATTTCCAGCCAGCAAAAGCTGGAAAGGGCGCAACCAAGGCCCTGAATATTAATTGATCGCCGAGGTGGCGAAGGACAAGACCCTAATTGACGTCCTGGGCAGGGGCGCCAAAGACGGCCATGTCCTTCGGAAAAAATTACACCTGTTTAAAAATGAGCTCCAGGACAGTTTCCTTCAGGAGTTCTAGGAGAAAGGCGGACCACCATCTTAGTGTGAGAAGGCATAGTGGCATCATGGAAAGCTGAAAGCCATCGACTGCCAATACGCTCGCTCTGCGGTTCACTACATGAAGGCGATGCCTGCCCTCAAGGAGGTCTATCCAGAAGCCAAATTAGAGGCCGTACGTTCAAAAGACATTCCTAGCAGACCGCGGGCCAAGCTTGCAGAGCCGGAGAAGATCCTGAGGTTACTGCAGGTTACTGCACCACTCTTGTACCTGGACCATTGTAAGGCAACATGTGCTGCTCTTCTACTCCACCTAGCCAAGGGTGGAGTCGACATAGTCCTTATACAGGAGCACTGGGTTCTCGGAAAGAGGGAGCTAAGGACTCAAGACTAAAATCTATACGTAGTTGGTACCACAGGTAAAACACGTATCTGCATTCTTGCAAAAGATAGTTTCAGCCTAGAAGGCCAGGAATGCTCCCTGATGATCTGATCCACATATATGGGTCATGACCAACCTGACGTTCCCATACATGAGACCCTTCATATGATCATCGCAGACTGTAAGACCAAGGACATATACTTAATAATGGGGTTCAATGACAATGCACACGAACGAAACACAAACGGGGTGAGTACCTTTTTAGTTATCTTCTGACCACTCAGGTCGTAATTTTAAGCCAGGGAAATGATCCCACCTTTATAATTAAGAATCACAAGGAGGTCCTGGACTTTACTCTTGGCTCTCACAAGATACAGAAGAACTTAGTATGATTGAAGGACCCAAGTGGACAAACTGGACTCGGTGCAGATCACCTAGGCCGTATTCTCCCTGAGTCCCCCCTTAAGAGAAGATTTCACGATGGTACACGGCCCGTCTAGTTAAAAATTTTACCGAACCCTGCAGAGGCGCTCGATAAATCCTGACCCTCTAGTAAAACCAGGGGTCGGAAGAAGCATGAATGGTGGACTCCAAATCTGATGAGTTCACGAAAGCCTCGCGGAAACTCTTCAACAAAACTAAAGTACAAGGCGTGTCTGTCATCCTACAACAAAGAATTTAGGAAAGCCAAACGCATCACATGGCGTAAGTTCTGCTGCAAAATCGAGAGCAACTCAGAAGCTTTCGCGTTTTGCGCAGAGTTCCATCTAAGAAAACACTCACCCTGGGCTGCCTGAAGAAAGACCAACGACTAGCAATGTGGCGGAGAAACGTTGTTGTTATGCGCAAACATTTTTTTCTTGCCAACGTTCCGTTAAAATTGGACTGCGTCAGCTGTGTTGTTACTCTGACCAGTTACTTCTGAGATGAATTTGAGGTTGGGTTAAGAACAAATGATTTATAAAGAAGGCAAAACCTAATTGCCCTGCTGTAGGCGTTTTTTTTTTCTTTTGCAATTAAGATTCGTTTTTTTTTTTTAAGTAAACGCCTTTACTTTTCGATCGAGGAGGATTCGAGGAAATTTTTTCGTTTTTAAAACGAGGATCTAGCGGAACGGGAAAACGGGAGCACCAATTTATTTGTAACTAAACGAAGTAATTTATTGAATTTGTTTTTCGACGCGCGGTACGAAGCTGTAGACTTTGAGGAATCAACCGATTTCAATGTTTCACCGCTCAAATTACTAATTAAATCTGACAATGCCTGTTCTTTAAACAAATGATTATAATATTTTTTTAATAGTCTTTTTTAATGCATTTTTTTAAAAAGGCGCCATTTTATTTTTAAAGGATTTTTAAATTTTTGCAGAATACTTAACAAAATAAAATAAAAAACATACCCATTTTGTTTCACAGGATAGTAGTCCTGGTGACCAACTTTTGGTCCTTTGTGCTATCGATAGATCGATAAGGTATCAACAACCCCTAATATGCTGTTGAGGGAAGAAAATGTCATTTGTATTTAAGACAATATTTTCATTGTAAGAGTTCAATATGTCAATTAAAGAGCGCCGATAAAAAAAAAATAACTTTTTAGTAAACCTAACGTTTTTCAACATGGTGAAATATATAATTTATATTCTGAGCCTTTCATTAATGCTACTTACAATGACAAAAAAGGATGTTTTCGCAAGTAATGTTATGTTTGGAACGTATGGGTAGGTGCAAATAGACTCTTCACAACATAAAGATTACAGTTTTGATTTTTCCTCTATAGTATATATTATTGTGAAGGACGGAGCTTTTAAAATAGAACTATCAGTATCAATTTCATCTGAATAAAAATGTGAATTTTTAGTTAAGATCTCTTAAAAGAAAAAATAAATCTGCTATGTGTATTTGTATGTGCTACAGACAAGCAGTCAGTTTAGTTTGTGCACGGTTAAGCATTTTTAGATTCTGGTTATACCCGGTATTCAGTTCCTATTGGATTGCCAAAACAGTCATTCGAATATTAATTCGACGTATTCCACCACTTTTTTCTAATTTGATTTTTGACCGTCGCATGTTTTACCCAGTGTTTAAAAACTTGCGATAAATTCCTTTGCTTATGTCGCTGCTTATTCTTCTGAAAATATGAGAACCCGCAAAGCAAAACTCTAAAACTGACAGTTGACGCAGCACAAAATGAGTAACGCCCAGAAGGAAGCGATTCTGATCCCATAAAGTTTATTCTTGATCAGCTTAAATATCCGAGTCGATATAGCCATGTCTGTATATTCGTCTGTCCGCCTTGCTGGACGCCTATTCATACTCGAAACATTTATCCCAAATATATCAGAGTCTTTTTCAGAATAATAAAGCTGTTCAGATACGTGCCTTCTTATTTTTGTTTCCTTCAAAAAGCCTACTGATGGGCTCCTATTCCAGTGATAGGCAATGTACATATAATCTTAATCATCCGATCAAATCAATATCAATACGTAAATCCAAAATAACATACGTAGCTCTGAAAACTAGGCTTTGGACGGGACAAACAGACGCACATGGCTATATTCACTTGGCTATCGATGCTGATCAAGAATATACAAGAATGACTGTGAAATTTGTGGGTTTATATCTTTAATTTCTTTAAAAATAAAAAGTTTTTATCTTTAATTTCTTTAAAAATAAAAATCAGAATTTAAATTTACATGAATATTCGAACATTTTTTTGACATATGTATGTATTTAAATTAATATTTATCTGGTATTTTTTTATAGGTTTCAGCAATCATCAGGAATTTGCCATTTATACAATGGAACAATTTGTCAAGATGTTTTAAAAAATGTTCATGTTTTTATATCTCCAAACCTCACTATGAACGCCATAGAGGAACGGTTGAAAGCCGCTTATGGTGTAATCAAAGAATCAAAGTAAGCTTTTATAAATATTATTAAATAATTTTGAAATTATTTACACACCTCCTTTCAGGGATATGAATTCGAATTGTCGAACGTATGCCTTACCCAGTCTATGCTACAGTTCACTACCTATTTGTCGAACTCCTGAACGAACAAATTTATTGTACTTTGCAAATGTCGCAACGAATGCTAAGCGTTACAAGAACTACAATACAACGACACGAAATAAGAGGACTAAAACTAGAGATATTAAAAACATAAATATATATTTAAAAAAGAAATCCACTATTTATGAAGATGTATTCAGAACGGACATTTCGAGTAAATACCCACCTACTAGAGAATCTGAAAATTTGAAACGTATTTGTCGCGAAGAATGTGAGCTTTTAGAAAATGAGCTTTGCCAAAAAGAGTATGCTATTGCCAAAAGACATCCTGTCATTGGTGTGGTTGGAGTTGAAGATTGTCAAAAGTTACCACCACATAAAGACTGTTTGTCTTTGGGAATAACTATAGACGTAGATGAAAGTGAAAATTGCTATTGGGAGGACGGCTCGAGCTACAGAGGGATAAAAAACTCATCAGTATCTGGAAAATCTTGTTTAAGATGGTCTTGGTTGATGAAAGAAATTTCCGACTTTCCCGAACTTATAGGTCAAAATTATTGCAGGTATGTTGTACCAAAAGTTTATTTTACTGCATGCGTACTTGTGTTTATTTAATATTTTTAAGCAGTACTCAAGGAGTCCCTACCCACCATACAAAGTATATTCTGGATCAGTATTCATAGCCGCTTGTTTCTCAGAGACTTTAGGAGATAGAAAAGCCAAAGCCACACTGATCAAGATAAAGATAGAGAGAGATATTCATCGGAATGATCACAGCTAGAATCTTGGTCATTAGGTGGAATGGGGGTAAACGGAGTGCAGAATTAACATTGGAACATAACTAGCGCTCGACCTCGCTCTCTAGATTAGTCATGTTTGCTATTACGATTTTGGAAACATTCGTACAAATTAAAGATTGTGTGCTCCGGCACACGCAATTTTTTGCTGTCGAAAAAGATTCCTAAATTGTTTTACGATATTTCACTTCATAAAAATGGGTGTTTTTCTGCTTTTCTCCGTGCGTTAGTTTTTTTATTTATGAGATATGTGAACTTTTGAAATCACAAGCTCGTTATGAATCTAATATATTTCCAATATATCACCTTAGTGTCTTCTCTCATGACACCTAAAAACTTGTCCGATTGTACATATCCTAACTATCCCACCAACAAATCAATCCGTCAATATGCACATATATACTCTGTACTTTGTTTTGAGTTTAGTAACTATTTTTAGAGATTCAGACACCTACGGAGACATTCCCAATACCCTAGTAAAATATTTAACATTTATTTTCTTTTTTCTAGGAATCCTGGAAGTGTTGAAAGTAGCCCTTGGTGCTTTGTGGATGCTTCGAGTGAACGAATTATTGAACTTTGTGATATTCCTAAATGTGCGGAAAAAATTTGGATTACCATTGCTTGGACGACCGGAGCAACAATTATTATTTTCATAATATTTTTGTCCATAATACTTTTTCAAAGGAGAACTTTCATGCACTATGGAATGCGAAATATTCAAAATGTATGTATTTTCTAGCATTTTAAGAGAAAATATTATTTAACGAGTAGCATAACAGTCCTAGATTAGACGGTAGACAACGGATTATGTTCGTTGAATAAGATAAGATCGATTCGATAAGATAATCTCCTTAATGAAAAGATACAGACAAAAGGTATTCGCTGTGAGATCTACGGAAAGAAGGTGCACCTACATAGGTGCGCCTGGAGTTGTGCGTAGCTCCTCAGTAATAAATAGCTCAGCCATTCGTTGAACTCGGCTGAGTGTCGTTAAGATAAGATTTCTTTTTTATGGCTGGCCACCATACCACCACACCATAAAGCATGCTTCTAATCTGATGGACACATTTTAGGTTCCTGTACTTTAGTTTACAGATTTGACTCAAATTTGCAACACTCGTACTATTGATTACTGATTTGTTTCGGGTATATACATGCATAAATCAATGGTTCGATGTCAACCAATTGGGTTTTATCAATTTTGTCTCTTTTCATCTGTTTTATTTTTCAGATCAATACACCTAGTGCTGACAAAAATATATATGGAAATGCACAGTTTAACTCGAACCAAGATGTAGGTAGAGTTCATCTAGGCAATATTTCGGATAATATTTCCATAGGACCTAAGAACTCGGAACGAAACACTCTGTTGAGAATATCACATTTCACATTGCAAGATGTTGAGTTTTTAGAAGAGCTGGGCGAAGGAGCTTTTGGCAAGTTATTTCATTAAATAGTTTTTGTTCTTTTTATAAAAACGAATAAATAAATGATTTCAGGCAAAGTATATAAAGGACAACTGACACAGGCTAATAAAACCGTCACTGTTGCTATTAAGGCCCTGAAAGAGAACGCTTCATTGAAAACGCAACAAGACTTTAAGCGAGAAATTGAACTAATATCGGACTTGAAGCACCAAAATATTGTCTGTATATTGGGTGTAGTCTTGAATAAAGAGCCTTACTGTATGCTCTTTGAGTATATGGCTAATGGTGATGTGCACGAGTTTTTAATTTCGAACTCGCCCAGTGAAGGTAAATCACTAACACAGCTAGAATTTCTACAAATTGCATTGCAAATCAGCGAAGGCATGCAATATTTATCAGCGCATCATTATGTCCACCGAGACTTGGCTGCTCGTAACTGTTTGGTCAATGAAGGATTGATCGTAAAAATTTCAGATTTCGGCTTATCTAGAGATATTTATAGCTCGGACTATTACCGGTAAGTAAATATTAGACTTTGGCATCAGGCCAGGTCGTGAACTTAATTACATGAATATTTGTTTTCTTAGGGTTCAGTCAAAGTCGTTATTACCTGTACGTTGGATGCCATCGGAGTCTATATTATATGGAAAATTTACAACAGAGAGTGATGTATGGTCATTTGGCGTTCTACTTTGGGAAATATACAGCTATGGAATGCAGGTAAATATTTTTTAACACGAGTTGGATTCCGCATACACATATTTAATCTTTTTGCAGCCATATTACGGTTATAGTAATCAAGAAGTAATCAGCTTAATCCGGTCGAGACAGTTACTTTCCTCTCCAGAAAACTGTCCAGCTGCAGTTTATTCTCTTATGATAGAATGCTGGAATGAGCAGTCAGTAAAACGTCCAACATTTACAGACATTTCCAACCGTTTAAAAACTTGGCATGACGGGCATATTAATGCAAGTAACTAAATAATTAATGATAGTTTTATATTCGCTATGATATCACATTTTCTAACCGGCTTAGTTAACATGCATTTAAGTTTTTAATTAAATACGAGACTATTGAATATTTCGGCTTTTTAATATCATTAAGTCACTTGGGATCACTAGGTGTGGGCCACATATTATGATTTATACATATGATTATTAAATTTGTTAATAGTCCGGACTCTGATACAAGCAGTGTGGCCAAGTGGAATGGCGAGATATGCCCCTGCATATTATCAAGGGGGAGGACGCCAAACTACGAGGGCGAGGCAGGGTCAAGAGTGTACTCATACACCCAGTGGATACACGGAGAAGTGTCGAGGTTGCCCTTCAACATAAAACTACGAGGGAGAATGTTAAAAGCGTTTCCACAGCGAAAATCCATGAATAAAGCTAGAAATTTCTCCCCGATTTAGCCATGCGTGACTATTTATTACACTCGAACCTGAAGAAATGGCTTGGCGGAAGGAGATGGGTCTTTTGAAAACTTCGACAAATCTTTTTTTTTAATTGATAAATAATATTTGAGTAACTATTTTAAAAAACTAACTAATTGTTTCCAAAAACCTGTGTTTCATTCCTAAAGTCACGGACTTAATTGGCAGCCATCACATTTACATAAATTTAAGCAGCTATTTTAAATTTAAGTTAATACTAAAAAAAAATGTTATAATTATAAATTAGATTTATAATACTTATATACTAATATCATTTTTATATTATCCAGCTTTAGGCTCAAGAAATTTTGCCGAATCGTTTCTGTACACACGTACATGCATGTGTTTCCGCACCTTGAAATCACTGCTCGACTATCCTGCGCCGCTGTCGCTGTTGTTCTCTCATGGGACAGCATCTGCAGCGGACATCGAAACCTCTGCCTGGAAACTGCGGAGCTTGCCATCGCCGTTCCATTATGATTCGATTATAATGTCCTCGTCATTCTAATCAGATTTCACGAGACATGGCTGAAGGCGTGATCTTTTGACTGTATTTGGTCATACAATAGACAACTACATACAGCCCCAATCAATTCGCCGTGATTCGGCGATCCTTACGAATCTGACCTCTTTTACCGAGTATAAAAACGGCAAGAGTTAAAAATATAAGATATTAACTTTAGTACTTACTAGTTTTAGTAAGTAAGTAATAGTTTTAAGCGAAGAAATGTTTAAAAGACTCCAAATAGTATAATTTATTTATTTCCGTTTAAATTATTTTTAATTTAAGGCTAAGAATGCCACCAAGAAACTATTATTTCTTTACAATAATTTTTAAACATCTCTTAAATTTTGTTGAATGCAGCTATATCAACGCTTTGGACAAAATCTTCTAATTTTTCTATTTCTTCAGTAAGCCAATCAATAGAAACTTTATCGTCCTCAACAACACATGAAATACTTAGTTTCTTTATTCCAAAAGCCACTGGGACAAGCCTTGAAGCTCCCCATAATAATCCGTCTAAAGCAATTTTTCGAATTACTGTTTCCATAGCTTGCAGATCAGTCTCATCATCCCATGGTTTAACGTCTAAAATTAAACTTGACTTTGCTATAATAACAGCTTTTTTCGATTTCTTAGCTGTATAAGCGGCCAGTCGTGATTCCCTTATGCGTGCAGCCTCCTCAGTTTCTTCCTCACTTTCTGAAGCAAATAAGTCGACATCATCATCATTATTTTTCACGTTACCGTTTGAGCAATTAAGTCGATTTTCAACCAAATCAAGACGTTTCAATACATCGGAGTATGCTTGATTTAATTTGGAAACTTGGGATCTTAGATCGATATTTTGATTTTCTAATAGCGATATTCGGTCTAGAAACTCCAACCTGCACTTATCTTCCAAAGTAGCAACATCAATCTGAAAAAAAGTATTGTTAGCGAGTTAGCAAGTTCAATAGTAGTATAGAAGAACGATATAGCACAGTTTGTTAAGAAAGTGTAAAGCGTAAGGTAAAGGACCGTACTTATAAATATACTTTGGTTACATTTAATAATTCTTAAACTTCATATTTTCGTTTAGTACGAAGTTTAGTACTTTTTTGTTAACGTTGAAAAAATCAGAGCTAGAGCTGCGACGGGTACCTTGTTTTCTCCCACAGTCGAACGTAGGCTCGGGTTTTCTATGAACCCCTTTGTTTCGGTACGGAAACAAGAAAATGACTTAGCACTGAAATTTTCGCTCCATCATTCGGGAAACATTTATATATGTACATATGTTATGTTATGACGATAACGATAGTGATCTAGTAAGCGCGTGGAAGAGTTGTACCTTTTGTCTATATCAATGATCTGATCTGATCCAGATACGTTTATCGGTTATTCTCAATGATTCTGCGTTTTCGGTTTTTTCACATATTCAAAATTGTGGATGCCATATTGATAGCTACTGTCGCCGACGGTCGTGTTGTACTTAGCTCCAGCTAGTACTTTGTATTTTTTTTGCTTATCTGTGCAAATAATTTCCGGTTCGCTATCTGATCGCAATCTTATAATCGACTCGCCACCCGAACTTAAAGCTCACGAAATTGTACCAAATGGTTGGATTGTACATGTACAGACGAGGACGCGTTTCCTTTGTGCTTCCGATCGTACAGCTAAGAGCTGCGAACACTGGAGTCCAGTACATACCCAGGAGGATGTCCAAGCACGGGCAGCGCTATTATAATAAACTTCAGATGCCCTGGATATGCAACGGTGACCAAGGCCAGGGATGAAAAGTGAGAAATGCCCTCTCTGGGAGCTCCGATTGCACTCCCTCTATCTTTCCTAGTTCTTTTTTGTTGCATTTTTAATGTCACTTTTTGCTGGATCCACTCTCTCACTCTCACTAGAAGTCAGCTGTCAGCACGGCCACAATTGTCGTCTGTCCGTTATTTCACAAATGTTTCGTATTCTTTTGGTTTCATATACATAATGCGATTACCAAAACAAAGGCATATTTAACTAAAATATTTAAATTTCTATAAAAAAAAACACTAAAAAGTTTCGAATTCCCGAGCACACAAAATTTTACTTCGTACGCAATACCCTTAACAGGCGCATGGTTATAATAAAATCCAAATTTTATAAATAAAAATTTAAAAAGAATTTAATTACCTTTTCCAGAGAGTTCTGTATATGCTCCCTAGCCTTTGCAATTTCGGACACTAAAGGGCTGCAGTGATTCCGCTCAGATACCTTTAAAATAAGACCACAAATTTTATAAGTCTTGTATGTATTATATCTTTAAATAAGATATAATATATAATATCATAATGTTAGCCTTAGCTCTGACGTAAGGTTATGGCCAACACCAACACGCAAATATTGCCCAATTGCCAAACTTTAAAATACACGTGTAACAGTGAGACGTTACAGTTATCTAAATACAAAATTTGGTTGCTCTGGCTTTTATATTTCGGAGAACTGAAATATTTCGGAGCTCATGAAAATCGGATAGACCGACATGGCTATATCGACTCGGCTTTGATGCTAGTCAAGAATATATATACTTTATGGGGTTGGAAACGCTTCCTGCTAGGGGAAGTACAAAGGTACTATACAAAGGTACTACACAATACCATGATGTTGCATGAGGGCCCAAAGAGCTGTTCTATGGCGGCGTTTTTCTTGAGGGCTTTTGTGCGTTCACCAGAACTAACGAAAGAAACCCATTACTGATAGCTGATCAAGTTGTTCTGGTTAGCACGCCCATTACAGAGATCTAGACATTTAACCCGAAAAGATAGCTCAATAAAAAACCAACCATATCAGGCTGAATTTGCACCCAAATCATATTGCGAAGGGCTTATCTACTGTCTGCCACCGATCCAGCCGTCGTCGCACCGACCATAAAGACCAGCAATCGATTCACTCAACATGACTTGATAAACCTACTGGAGGACATTATTAAAAGCAATTACAACAGCAACAACCAAATGGAAAACCTCTCCAAAAAGCCGCATACTAAGAAAGCACGCGGTAATATCATTTTTAATGTAAATATACTATAACTTCGCGAAAAGGAGTCTGATATTGTCAACCGAGATTCTATTTTTTTGGCTGGGATTGTTCATTATAAATATGTGCTGGTATTTATATTAAATTCTCAATTCGGAGGCATCAACTGAGAATATTTTTTTTACTATAGTACAATCGGATCATGACCTACCTTTAAAATGACCTCGTGAAACATTTTTTCTGCTAAATCATATCGACCCTTATCCGTCCAAAACATATCCAAAGCTTCGACTCTCATTCTGAAATTTGATTTGATTTGCACTGCTGAAGCTTCACAATTAAATGTTTAATACAAAATATACTATATATTCGATATTTTACTTATGCAACAGATATGAAGTACGTCAAGATAGTGTACAAAAGTCATACCCAACTATCTATGTATTATGGAACGATGCAAAATAGAACACAAAATGTATTTTTGTACATTCTCACGGAGTATGATATGTTACAACCAGAAGAAAACACCTCAATGAGTATTAATCAAGTAAACCATCAAAAGACAATTCAATATAGCCCAGGTACGACTTAAAAATTGAACAACCGGAAGTGACAGTAGTTAGCGTAGTTTTCTGCGAGGTATTTCAAAGCTAAGCTGAAACTGATTTGTTTTGTATGCTACTTGATTCTATCACTAATGTTTTTACTAATTTTTTTTTTAAATATAAGATTCTTCAACAAATTTGTTCCGTTTTGTTAAAAAATTTCCACTTTCCCTGGTATAATACGAAAAACACTATTCTTTACTATACTGTTTCTTGCGACGTGTTCCACATGATGCAATTATACAAGGTGGTCTCGTGGGGAGCCGAAGCTCGTTCGTGTTGCCCCTTATTGTTAGTGCGTGTTTGCTTGTTGATGCAGAAGGTTGTTGGCGGACAAATTTTTTTATACAGTTTTAACCCTTACGTGCCACCAACAAAAAATGACATACTGCACTTTTTGCCGAAATCATGTTCCGGGAGTAAAATTTATTCATGCTCCGAAATGTGCAGTGAAGCGGAAGTTGTGGGAGCAAAGCCTCGGGTGCAGCCTTGGCGCTCATTCTAAAATTTGCGATACTCACTTCAAAGCTTCCCAGTGGAAGTCTGCACCTAACAGAGGGCAGACTTATAAAAGGAGGAGATTGATTGATAACGCTGTTCCGGATAGAGAGGACGAAAGTTTAAAAGATGGTTTCGTTAATTCGAACACGCAAACAGAGTAAGTTTACCGTGTGAAAATATAAATAAATGTAAATAATAATGCAAATGCTCTGTAGGGACGAAATGATAAATCATGCAATGTTCAAGGAAAACGAGTGCCTGAGACAAAAGATTCGTGCTATGGAGGTGGAAATGCATCGCGTAAGCCAGCATCTTGAGGACTCGCGCCAATTAGAAAAATCTCTTGGAAAAATTTTTACGGATAATCAAATCAAAATATTAAAGAGTGGTGGAAAACGACAAAAATTTAATTCGGAGGACATATCTGCGGCAATTAGCCTTCATACCGCAGGCGCTAGAGCGTACAAACATCTTTATAAAAAAGGATTTCCTTTACCTAGTCGTGCTACGTTATACAGATGGTTATCTGAAGTAGAAATAAAGACTGGCACCATGGATGTGGTCATTGACCTTACGGAAAATGAGGAAATGGATGGGGCCGACAATCTTAACAAATAAATATCCATGGAAAGGCAAAAGCAACGTTTGCTTGCAAATCCAAAACTATTAAATAATATATAAAACCATAAAAAAACATCAACTCTTTGTATTATTATAGGAAATTTGAAATCCCACGGGCCTGTTAAGGGTTAATCAACATATGCCGTCTCACTCACAATCACTATACTATGTGCCTTTCACTCGCACTTATTGCTAGCATACGTTAAGGGACTGACTTTTACCGACGAGACCACCTTGTATATTTGCATCATGGTCGGGACACCCCGTTGAGCCACTTCTCTTAGTGCCAGAACAATTTTTTGGACGAACGAAGACAGCCGTCATTCATTTATGCACGACTAAGCAAGTCCAGAACTACAAACCTCTTGGACATGGAAACTAAAACCTAAAACTAAGCCTAGATCTTATTCCAGTCAAAACGACAACGCTGCTAGTGTTTATCGTGACTTTTATATTCTCTCTTCGGCCTCCTTCTTCACACACTTAACTTCGCGTATTCCCTCTGGACGTGCGTAGCATGTCTCTCGCTCTCGGGTTTTCCCTGACTGACTGATTTCTCCTCTATGTCTATCTTTCTCGAGGCTCGGCGTTCTCGTCGTCATCACCGCCGCTTACCGTGTTACCATATGCATCTACTGCGCTCCTAGCGCATTTTCTTGGTTCCTAGTGAACCCCAAAATATAGAAAATGTCAAGGATAAGATGTGACCAATGAGCGTCCTTAACTCATCAAATCCAAGAATCGAGTGGCAGCACTTTTTTTTATGTCTTAGGTAACTGCAGCACAATTGGAATATTTAAGCGAAATTGATTAATCTCACTAAAACTTCCACAGTTATAATGTTTTTGTCAAATTGCTGCCAGCGCCAAACATCAAATAAGATTCCGTGTCATCTTTAGTGTCTCCATCAAGCACAGAATGCGCTTTTTAAGGAATCAATTGGAATAGACCCCCCAGACATCAAGTAGGTTGCAGCTTTCATCCAAATATAAACACTCTGAAACTTACGCACACAAGTCTTTTTGCATGGAAATCTTCTAAAGATTAGACTGAAATCTCTCATCTCTAATCTATATTTGCAAACCGACAAATATAGCAAGAGAGGCACTTAATCGATAACACCAGGCGACAATATCATACGTTTTTGTCTTGGAGCGAAAATGTATTTAATAGACTTGGGACTCCTACAATTTTTAGTGAATTATGGTTTTACTATGCTGTGGCAAACATTCTAGCTTAAGCTCACAGTCTGGTAAAACGAGTACTACGCTATTAAGTGAAACGTATTATTTTTCAATATAATTTAGCAACTCAGATATGTCCAAATATATTAGGTTTCCTCTTGTTTTATATTTAATTCCTATAAGCCCATTTACTAAGCGTTATTTAAGGAATAATTCGGCCAAAATTTATTTAATTCACATCTTTTCAATTGTAAAAATATTAAAAAAGGCTCTCTTACACGACAGCTTAAAATGTTATGCCATTTTTCTATAATGTATGTTCATATGTACGTATTTCCTACTGTGATCACCCTGTAGATCTCTCGCTTGATAAATTTATATTAAAAAAGCATGAGCTATTGTTTAAGTTTTACCATAATTTAAAAAATACGTGGCTTAGTAAATTGTATGTGATAACCACTTAAAATACAGTTAAAAATCCAGACTCCGTTTGAAAGTTCTACATACAGAATTTTATGTATGTGTAGTGTATGTACATATGTATGTATATATATATATATATATACTTAACAGTTGATAGCTGTATTGTGTGCAATATCTATGGATTTTGTGAATCTGTTTTTGTTTATGCATACAAATGTATGTACTAAATGAACATACAATAAATGCAAATATTTATTTATACATATATATGATTAGGTATATCATATTAACTGTTATAGACAAATTTGCTAACTGTTTAATGAGAAAAGTATTGTTTTCAAAGCAATGGTTTCAGCCCCAATGTTAATAACTTAAAAAATGTGCATTTTCGGGCTCTAATTCCCTTTTAAAAGAAGTTTTTTTTTATTAATTTAAATCGTTAAAATCCATCGCAAACGGTACACTGGCTTCATTAAAGAAATCTGCATTATTTAAACAGAAGGTAGTATATTGACATATGTACATATATATTTCTTTATATGAATTTGTATTAACTTCGGTATATTATTGTATACGTTTTGCATGTAACGGAAGTTTTATTACATTTATCATTGATAACTTAACGATACACTTGCAAATATACATATGTACGTACATATATTTACAATATGTCATAAATGTGTACATATTTGATTGGATGCACCTAGAGTTCAATATTAACAAGTGCTAACTAAGTGCTTCATGAAAGTGTAGAATTGTGCAAAAGTAAAGTTTCTATATATTTTATCTAGGCATTTTGATAAACTGCTTAGTTACTAACAAATTTGATGTTTGATACCGGTAACGATGCTGATAGAAAATTAGTCGAACTGAAAGATGACAGCATATTCGACCCAATAACGTACATCTTTATTGAACCAGCTGTTAGTAATTTTTGAAATTCGCAGTTTGTGTGTTTCAAACTACAGAGTAGAACGTACCTTCTATACGGTTATATTATTTTGACCTCCTACAAAACAGCGACTATAAATCCACATTCTGAAATGTAATTTTTCCGTCTTTAGCTGGGGGTTTTCGGTCATTTTCAGGCACGCTCCGGTTATCGCTTAATTTTCCGTTCTACGTTGTCAGCAAAAACGATCTATCATCGATATGTTTCATTTTCCCAACGATTCTGGTAAACTAAAACAGCTGACCTGCTTGCTTTGCAAATATACAGCCTGTGTTTTTAACATGTCTGACGAACAGTGAGAAGCTATATGCATATTGAAAATTAAATTGCAAATGGTCATCTGTCCTTACCCAGATCTTCTGTCACGCGCATTTTATGAGTATAGTCCGAGCTATTACGCGCTTAAACGAAAAGTGCTGTTGCCCTGACACAGTATTCCCGAACCAAATGGAGGTTAGGTTAAACAAAATATTTCTCAAGGAGGCACAAGCTAAATTTATCTGTTAATGGTGTTATGTTATCGATAAGTCATCAATTTGTTCCTTTTCAAATTAATTTTTTTTTATTGTTTTATAAAAAACCGCTTACTTTTTAATTTCGGTGAGGAAAATGTTTTCATTTTAAAAATTGATAAATCTTGCGGATAAGACCCAAATCTATCAGAAAAAGTCAGTTTAGATCGAAGCGTAAATAAAAAGTTATATTTTGTAATTTGTAACAAAAATTAAAAGGATTGATTTGTTTTAAAAGATTTGATAGGCGTTCAAATTAAAAAGTGATGAAAATGTACCAACACATGCTCTATATTGTATAAAAAGTATATTCTATACATAGTATTTTACCTAACACTATTTAGTTTTAACTATATACATATAAACATTTATTAATAATCTGTAAATTTTTTTTTGTTCCAGAAATTTTTTGTATTAATAATGACTAAAACGTCTTTTTATAAAGTTCTTAATGGATGTATTGCTCAACGAGAAAAAAATCTATGACTTTCCCAATGGATATATTGCTGGAACTAAAAAAAAATTAAATAAATAGAATACACATCAACGAGAACAAAATGGCAAACACAATATCGTTAATGTCCAATGTGATACGCAATGTAGTGAGCAAAAATCGTATTCGGTACAAAGGAGAGCGATTCGACTTGGATCTTACATGTAAGAAGTTAATATAAATGCATACTACACTAATTACTATACTAACTATATAGCTACGTACAAATTTATTCAATATACTGCTTACCATATATACTTCAAGATACTTCAGACCTACTATACTTCACGTTAGCAGATATGTTTCTGATATGTTACAAAATGTGGCCTAAGCCTTGAAAGACGAGCCTTGACAAACACAATCTGGTCTCATGCCTTCCATGTTTTTTTTTTCTAGTACTGTCTTAGCGAACTCCGTGTTCCTTTATTTTTTGGGTTCAACAATCTAGCTTTCTACGGGACGTGTATGCTAATAAGTTATTTAAAACAATTGCGACGTCAATTTAAATTTTTTTTAATTTATACCTACATACGTCTTTATATTCAATTTTCCACCTATGAATTTTACCAAACACAATTCGAGTAACATTGATTTAAAATTGATCAACAACTTCCATTTTAGTTTTGTTCACTTTTGCACAGAAAAAGTGGTCGTCGGCTAGTGTTGGGTAAACATTGCTCATTTTGGTGAACATGCTCACTTGCTCTCTTAGATTACTCAGTTACTCACTTGCTCACTTGCTCACTCAGTTGTTCACTATTCATGCACAGATGGTTCCAAATTTCAATATACTTTCGAATTAGCGACATACTGAATTTTTGAAAGAGTAAACAGCTTTGCCGGTAATACAAAAAGTGTGAAGTAAACGCAAATATGAGCAACAGCTGCCAGATCGCAATATGCCCTTTGAGGAGCAAAATTGCGCAAAAAGTGAGTAGAGAACAAGTGAACAACAAAGAACAAGTGAGCAAAAAAGAACGAGTGAACAACAAAGAACAAGTGAACAAAAAAGAACAGCTTGGAAGGAACATGTTCAGTTGCTCACTTAAGTGAACAACTATTTTTTGTTCACTCACTCATGAGCAACACAACACTATCGTCGGCTGTTACTCCACATGACCTTTTTTCATATCGCAGCATAATGGCATTTTCCGTACATACACAAACACCGAACAATTATGCTGTTTGAGAATTCTCCGTGTCAATCCGGTGCTCCATTTTCCCAAACAAAAAAAATTACTGCGATATCTTTTACTAAAATTCGTTGGCTGTTTTTCTGTACTTGCTTGAGTAATGACACCGCAGCAGCAGAAAAATGTCTCAGTGCGTTACCGTGGCAGTCATGCAAATACTTCTTAATGAAATAAAGATTGATTTTAACAAACAAAGATTCCAATAAAAAATCTGAAAAAAGGTTAAACCAATTGATGATACATTTAATTTACTCAAAGAATATGCAGAATTTATATCGGATCATTATTATGCACAGAATGAAGAAAAAATTTCCGTTTCTGACACCCTCTCCTGTCCACTCCTCCCGCTTTTTATTGTAGACAATTCCAATGTCAGGACTAGTTTAGACCAGGGCCAGTCAACACAGGGATATGATGGATGTGCCTAATCAATGGTGCACTAAAACTGATCCCTGCGTCCCACAAAAATAAGAAAATCTGTTTGGCTTTTTTTTTGTTAAATTCCATTTATTTATACAGGTTAGGCTATTATATACAACTTATATTTACAAATAGGACTATGCGATCCCTCCATCTGTGGGACGGCCGTGCATCAATGCTTGAGGAGGCATCGCCTTGCCTAGCTGCTCCATTCTCTGACGCTTATTAGCTCTACCATAATGATTGCCGCGAGATCGCTGTTCGCTTTCCAGTTATTCGGCGACCGGATCATGTAGGGCACCAGGTGACATCACCACCCACGGCGTCTTCCAGCAGTTGCTCGATTTGCTCGGCGTTCTTCTCCACGCTGTGTCCGCATCATAAGCACTATGCAGACTGCTCGTGTCCGAAGCGCTGCTGGTAGCTGCGAAGGCACGTCGATGGATGGTGGCCTGAGATACGGCTGTATCGCCACTTACTTAGACTCCGCAGTTTGCACGAAGGCGTGTCCAAGCCCAACCAGCTCCAGCCAGTTGCAGGTCGTCTCCATGGCGGCTACGTCTTTCTTCATCACTAGAACTGATACAGTCTCGAGCAGCTTACCCGCTGTGTAGATCAGGCAAATTGGCCTATACGACGACGCTGCCCGGCTTGGCAACACCAGTTTCTGTGTCTTCCACTGGTTCAGAAGCTTAGCGAAAGTGTCCGGGTACAGGGAGAGGGCGAGTGTGAGGGCTCTATTTGGGATAGAGTCTGGCTCTGACGCCTTGTTCGGGCTAATGCTCCTGGCTGCCATTGTAACTTTCTCGCTAGTCACCTATTCGATGGAAATTTGATTAGGGGTTTCCAGTGGGCTAGGGAACTTCTCGATGTGGTCCACCATGCGGCGAAAGAGCTCAAGCTCAAGAGCTTGACGGTCAGTTTTGCCACCAACCTCCCTCTGTCACCGCAGATTGCTAGATGTCCACACTCCAGGCATCGCCTTGAGCTGTCCTCTTACGGATCCGACAAATTGTCCACCCGACTTTAATTTTCCGTACTTATAGCAACACAACTGCTAACCCGGCTATCGAGATCCTTGTTCTTCACTCACAGTTCCTCGACTCCGTCTAGCGGCACCATACCTGCTGGTGCCTAGAGCACCCGATGAGCGGACAAATCTCGTAATACGAGTGTTTAGGTTCGACTTGTAGCTGCATTTATCAGATTTTCAAGTTAAGTAAAGTCACATACATACAAAAAAAAAACCATAATTCACTAAAAAATTTCCCCAAATCTATAAAAAAAAAGTCGGTTTATTTTGAAGCGAAAATTTAAGTTTAATATTGTTGCCTTATGCTATCTTATCTTCTCCCAATCGATTATACTATAATACTTTGACGCATGAACTTGAAGTTCGATTGTATCTGAATTTAATTAAATATAAGTATTTTTAATAATTTAACCAAACTTAGTGTTGAAGTTTCATGAAGTTGAAGTACATGACATTAAACGACATATAAAATATATTGAATAAATTACATATTTCATAAGCTCACATATATACTGACTGTGTACCGGGAATAAAGTAGAGCCGGGGCTTTTGCCGCGGCTCACAACGTTCCCCCTCGTTAAATATTATATATTATATCAGCCATTGTGACAGCCATGTGGTGTCAAAGCAAGACGTTGATAAATTTGAAGCTAATTTTTTAATATGTTTTTAATTGTTCATTTAACAGACATTTACGACAATATAATTGCCATGGGGTATCCTTCGCCAGATAAACTGGAGCGCATGTACAGAAATTGTCAAGAAGATGTTCTCAAATTTTTGGATGAAAAGCATGGAGATCATTATAAAATTTATAATCTATGTCTTGAACGCATTTATGACTCCAATAAATTTCATGGGGTAAGATATACCTTGACTTTTCTTATTCACTAATAAATTATTATTAAATTATTTACAGAGAGTTGCAATTTTTCCGTTCGAAGATCATAATCCTCCAACGATTGAATTGATACAAAAATTTTGTAAAGATGTGGATTCTTGGCTCAAGGAAGATGTATTAAATGTCGTTGCCGTACATTGTAAAGCTGGAAAAGGAAGAACAGGTACGAAATATAGTTCTGAATATTTAAAAATAAATAGGCTTAGGATACTCTAGCAGACGCTGATATTGGTGATATTTTTCGAACGCACAGAAGGGACGGCTTAGAGTCAAACAACTATTTGTTACATTTGTTTCCCGTTATACCATTTGAGCAAATAGTGACTTTATTATGAAGTGGTTCAAGCGATACCAAGCCAAAGGTAGCTACCAACTTACCAAGAGGCGCTGCCGCATGACGCGCGACCCTTGTAACTGAACCGGTCGCGTAAATCACAAATTGGAATAATTAATAATACAAATTATAATAGAGCTTATTTTATAAATGACAAATATTAATATAAAGTAAGGCATAGGAATGAAACGATCCCTACCTGCAAAATGCAAATATTATGTTTTTGTATACACCAAAACTTTATGGTGGTGTCTTCAGAAGACGGGAGTTAACGGCGTCGGCCAGCAAAAATACCTCTTTTGGCACTAAAAATGCTCCAAAAATTAATATTTTATAATATAACTTATGATTATAGCGGTGCGTGATTGCTTTACTGCGTTCGATGCTATCGAAACTAACTAGTTCCGATTTGAATTTTTTTAGGTACCATGATTTGTGCATATTTACTGTACAGTGGCTTACAGAAATCCGCTGATGAGGCCTTGGCCTGGTATGATGAAAAACGTACAAAGGATGGTAAAGGTGTCACAATCCCATCTCAGCGACGATATGTTCAGTATTTTTCAAACCTAGTTTGTTCTAGTGTTCCATATTCAAAAAAAATGTTTAAAGTATGTATTTGTCTAAAACGATCATTTTCAGTTATTCTAAGAATCATTTTTTCGTTATTTTTTGCTAGGTCTGTGAAATACGGTTTTCGGAGTCCAGTTTGCTGAAAAACCTAGGGACGGTACAATGTAAAGTATTTGTACTACAGGACTCTACAACAGAAAATGTAAAACAACATGTATGTACAACAATAACATCTTTTTGTGATTAGATATTCTGTTACTTCATTTCTTCCTCTCGAATACACAAAAAAGATACTGACAAATATATTGATATTTAGGTTACTTTATTAATACTAATTTATAAAAAACTAATAACACTTGACCACGTACATACATATTTACCATCGAACTATTTGTCTTATTTTTATAGAGATTTGATTTTCAAGAATCTTGTGTGTTGAATATAAATCCATCTCTATCGGTTGCCGGTGATATAAAATTTGAATTTGAACAAAAGTCTTCAGAGAAAGCAATTTTCCATTTTTGGCTAAATACATTCTTCGTTCAAAATTCTTCAGGTATGTATAAATTGATTTCAGCTTACCATATGATTACATAGGTCATCACCTTACAAATTGTTTGTCTGAATTTCAATTTACTCTTAAACATAAATACATTTTAGAGTTATAGATATAGTCTCAACGTTCTCCTATCATTTCCTTACCATTGCGGGTCATTATTTTGTAGTGCTCCTCAAAATCTCGTCAGAGGCTTTTCCATTTAGTTTTTTTTATTAGCTTTTATTATCACCTAAAATCATCCACAATGGTGATGCACCCCTTTCAACATTGCATGTGGATCCCTTGCGTTCTTGCCTTGCAGCCGGCTCTGTATCTTGAGAGCCGAGTAGTATTGAGCTTGAGCATCGTTCAGGCACGTACGCAATAAATCGAAGGAGAAGCTACTGAAAAAGTACATGGAATTTAAGAAAAACTTAACTTTAGGCATGGTTGAAAGAAGCTAAATTTACTGCACGCATAACTTGTCGCTTGCATTTAACAATTTTTACTCGCGAAAATTTGTTCTTGATGATGTTCGTACCCATGTTAGACTACATACTTGGTGCATAGGACAAAAACATTCCCACTAGTTATAAAAAAAAAACTTACAATTTTGTCTTTGAATTGTACTCGATTTTTACTTATATTTTCTAGTTTGCGAATCCGACGGAACCCTTTTAAAATGTACATACACATTAAAAAAATCAGAAATCGATGGTGTTCATAAAGACCGCAAACACAAATTGTTTTCAGAAGACTTCAAGGTAAGTTGCATTATTTATTCTAATTTTCGTATCATTCTCAACAGTGAGTTTTGTAATTAAAATGTTTCGTGGTACAGAATTGAGTTACTCTTATAGTGAGGGATTAAAGTTACTTTTGATACATTTTAAAAAGTCTTCTGTGTTGATAATGGTTGAGGTTTCTTTTGGGGCGGATCGTTCACAACTAGACCTTTTTTCCGTAGGTTTGGAGTTTTTTTCTTATAGTTTAAAAAGACAGGTTTTTTTATTTTGCATAACTTAAATATCTTTTGCCTGGTTGTACTACATTTTAATACTAAATTTTTAATGTAATTTTATACATTTGGGAAGATACGTAGAGGTCTGGGTATCATTGCAAGCAGTAATGTTTTTAATTTGCGTGTTTAGTTAAAGATTGCTTTGATTGTAAAATTTTCAAAATACCCGTCCGTGATCTTTTTTATTTCTGGTCGAAGGTTCTCGAGTGATACAGGAGATATAGAGTTGTTTCGAACAGCACATAAACTAACTTAACAGTCCGTACTTACTGGGGGTGCGAAACTCCGGTTGCTCCATTTTCTATGTGGCCGACTCCCCTAGCGTCCAAGGATAGATGCAACATATCGTTCAGTGCCCAAGCCACTCTAAAAGGTTGCATTGGGAAACTAACTGAAGTCAACTCAACCACCATACCACCTCCGTATCCCTGCTCAACAAGCGGGACGTCAAAGTCGCACTACATACCACTGCTTGCCCCGTAGTCCTGCGAGCACCGCTCGGTGCTTCAAGACTTGTTGCCTTTAGGCGGTGCCACCTAGCCTTCTGGAAGTCGACTTTCTTCTCCGGCATGAAGCCACGGTGGACCTAAGCGCGCTACTCCTATAGTTTTTTTTTGGGGTATGGTGCCATTACACGTTACAGGCTCCACGACCATGCTAAGCCAGTTGCAGAACGGTCTAGAGGTGGTCATCGAATGCCACGGCAATACTTTTAGTCCTGCAAAGCTCAGCTATTGCGTAACTACTGGGTGTAATTCGGTCAACCAAACACTTGCACCATTATCTTACGGCCAAAATTTGATGTACGGACGGATCACGGTTCACTTCAACGGGTCCTCTAATTCCGGGAGCCGGAATGCCAAGTCGCAAAATGAATCGAGAGACTGTAGCAGTACAATATGGAGATTCAAAACCGCTCTGGAACTGGACTCTGCAACGATTGTTGCGTTTGCAAAAAAGCGGAAGAAAAGGCTGGTCGAGCCTGCCTACGATTAATGGACGTCGAGAAAAGCCACACTACCACGCTTCACTTACAATCTGACGGAATGGTTGAACGTTTGGACCGAACGCTGCTCACCTACCGGGTGATCTTTTATGGCTGTATACACTTGTCCGGAAAGTGGGCCGATGTCCGAAACTCGAATCAGACTGGATAGGCCCTACCTCCGTGCTTCGCAGTCATTTCGACAAGATGATATACGTTAGCCGACTCGCTGCTTACAAAGTACCGTTTCCCGAGTAAGTCGGACAGGAGGCTCGACTGTAAGAGGAGGGTAACGAGATTCTAGACATCGTAGCACCATGTTTCGGGACTTAGGCGACTTAGGCGCAGAGCATGTATCGAATGGGCAAACCCAGTTGGTCGACTATTTGGTTGCTATGCCGTATTAACTGAAAATGGTTAATCTTGACTCAGAGTTGTTTGGAACAATGTATAAATTCGCTCGAAAATACAGACTGCCTCAATTAAAAAGGAAGCCCTCTGTTTATATCCCTCAATCCGTATATTATATTACTCTACTCTTCAAAGTTTTCAATCTCAAACTAAGAGTGTTTGTTTTTACAGATTTCCATATTATTTGAGGGAGAAGCGTGTTTCAATGATGAAACGAAATCGAAAAAGCAACCAAAAGCCGCATTGGAAAACCAGGATATATCGGTAAGACACATTTTACCCGGCACAAAATATGTAATATAAAAATCTAATATTCATAGACTAAAATTCAATACGACACAACAACCAATTTAAAAAATGTCTCGACTGCGTCAAAACGCAAACAGCCCAATAACATACCTCTTGCATCAAACTTAAATAATGATTCCACAGGAATGGATTTAAAAAAAATACATACTTTCAAACCACCGTCCATTACAAAAAGTAACTTAACCACTTGGGAGAATGGTGAAATTAATATCACCTCTGATACTCGAAGTATAAATGATAATAAACACATCAATTATGATTCATACATCACATATAAGCAATCTTCTCCAAAAGATGGAGAGGAAGATTGGGAATCTGGTGAGTTTTCTGTCAAACTTAAAACACAAGCACTATTTACCCCTTTCTCAATGACTAGTTACCTCATATTCATACCCTTAAAAAGGGTACTACGATTATTACCAGTGGTTTCCCCCTTCCAGAGCCACACAAACTATATATTCTTAGTCAGCATGTGTAGTCGATAAAGTCCTGTCCATGGGTCGGCCTGTCAATTTATATGCGAACTAGTTTATTACAGACCATTTGACAGAATCGGCCCGATCAGTGTCATACATTTAGCTCACATAAAACACATTGGTTGAAAGAAGTCATTCCGAGAACACATTTCTGCAACTGGATATTTTTACAACGTAGAAACAAGCGGCCTTTTTTCTATAGATAGCACAAATTTGATAAAAATCGCTATTTGCTATTTGACTATTGATGCTGCATTCTATAAGTTAATAATAATTGTGCATTTGAGTACAATTACTGTTTAATAAACAATAAACCCCACCAAAACAGCATAGACAAACGAAAATGTTTATACCGGGGTACCGAATAAGGGTGCTATCAAAGACATTGTACAATACAATTACCAAGATATTGCATCCGTAACAAATTACATTACAATTTTCGTTCGACGCTTCCTGGTGTGAGCACTCGGGGTACTGGTACTTAAATTCTCTTTTAGGCTATCGGTCCATGAATCACAAAATACACCGTCTTTGGCGAGTCCTAGTCGGTCTCAGACTCGCAGAAAATAGACATATTCATGTCCAAAAGATATAATTGTTATGGTATTATTTTAAACCACTCTCGCTTGCGCTAGAGGACCGACATTGGCGCGTCGCCAAAGACTGTATACTAGTTGCGACTGGTACGATTTTTCGGCGCCTTTGTATTTGTTTTATGATTCTAGGACCGACTCAGCAGCCCCCCAGATGAGCTGAACAGATGAAGCCGATTGATTATCATTCGACTGCAAATCATAGCACCTCTCTTCAGCTCCGGACCTATTAGGGCACTCTCAGATTCATTTGTTGACGCAAATGAGATTAAATCGGAATCCTTATATTATTTAAATCACTAGTCCCTCCAAAGCAATTATGTATTCGCTTTAAAGTGGCAGCGAATCGTACTTGTGTATTTTAAGCTTTTTCACTAGCTTTTGAAGTATAAATAAAATTTTCGATCGGGGTCGATTTAGTAATGTACAATTTATTGTTTTAAGTATGAGAAATATGTGGATGTGTGCATGACGATAAAGTAAGAGTGATAATGAGGATAATGCGATAAGACAGACGCTCATCGCAAGACTGCTCTTCTCAAGTGCTGAGGTGTGGGAGACCGCTAGTTGGAGTATCAACCAGCTTATTGAGACCTGTGAAGCCGCGTTGTAAGCCCTATTTGGGACCTTTCCATTCCATTTTCATATTATTAAGCTGTGTCCTTTGCCTGAGTTCAAATAGTGCCCCAATGTTGATAAGAAAAGGTGGCAAGAAATACCGGAGTCTACGTGGACTCCCTGGACGTATTTAAAAGCAATTGAATAGATCAAATCCACCTTGTACATCGTGTCAAATATTACCAGAGTGCCCTCTGATATGTTAAAGCAACGACTTGAAGAATAAAATAATCAACCCACTTCTGCAGGGAATTTAAAATGAGATACCCATTATGAAGAAAACCTTTTACGTATTAGATTTTCGCTTACAAAGAGGACGAATTCCATCCAAATCTTCGATTGGCCGTAGAAACTCTGATAGCTCAGCCATGTACCAATGTGGGACGGTTATTCAGTACGTTCAGAAGAGAGACTTGGCTAAGAACTACGACTGAATCAAGTCCGAATGGTAATTATAAAATTCTTCATTGATAACAGTAATATCATTTCATTTTTTCTGCATATGATTCTCCATGCTGAGTGCATAGAGGGTAATCGCCTTATTACACTACATTTCAATTGAAAGAGTTATACCAGTCGGTGAGAGTGTGAGTGAGAGGTATATTACGCTCTAGTATGGTTCTTTGTATCAACTTGGTGGCAACCCAGCTCAGGAGAAACGATAATTAACGGAAAAAAAATGTTTATCAGTAATGCATATTGGATGGGTTAACTTTGGCGACACGCAAATTATCCAAAGCGTTCACTCAGCGCTCGTTTTTTAAATCCTTCAGCAGTCCCAACTGGGCGTCGCTGAGTGCATCGCTATCGCCTTAACCATTAGCGAGGCCCGTCTCAGGAATTACGATTCTTTTAAAAATACAATGCAACATTATGTAAAACGAGATCAGGGTAAAAATATGTTTTAAACACACATTTTATAAATTGCTAAAAAGTAAAAAAAAAATAAAACAAATATTGTTTTACGTGTCATTGGGGCCCTCAAATCAGAAATGTATTTCTGTGCAATGTTAGGGTGTTAACATAATTCGTATAAAACATACATATTACAAAGCTTTTTTTAATATATTGCTTATAATATATTTTATTGTAATTTAATTTCAGGTGAATCAACACGCCTGTAATCAATACTTACGGACTTATAATTCTTGGTGATGTAGAAAAGTAAATAAAACTGCTAAGCAATTGGCTAATCTTATCGAATTTGTAAATATACTGTACTATGATATTTATTTAAGTAGTTCTAAAAATAATGTTTAATAATAAACTCATGTAAATTTTGTAATGTAGAAATCAGTAAAGCCATATATGTACGAGTAAATAGGGCTATTCCTGGAAAAAGTGAGTACTGGTAAGTGGGGCTCATTAAGGCCTGACCACTATCATGTGACAGTTGCGCGATGCATTATGTGTGTTGAACAGCTCACACTTGTGCTGGCTTAGGGAATAATATGTAATCTTCGGGCTAAAATTAACAAAGCCCTATTTCCCTGAGACTTGTATTATTATATTTTTTAAGTCTGCTAAGTCTGTAAGCAACAAAGGCGAAAAATTACAAAAATACAAATGTGCCCTCTATTTGTTCGTTTTGTAGTAAATGGGGGTATTATTTTAACTTAAACAAATTTGTTTATTTTTTCTTGTTTTTTGGTTGGTCTTGCGTTTTATTGTAGCTAGACAGTAGACTCTACCGCAACCAAAATTCAAGATTTAGGTGCTCTAATAAGAGTATAAATCTCTGTAAATTAAATTTAAGGTTTGGGATAGATCAACCATTTTATTGCGAGAATTATGACTGCTGTGCGGATATTATTTTAAAGCATTAACTTAGCATATTTTCTTTTAGTGTGCTTTTATATAGATAGTATAGGTTTCAATTGTATATATACAGTTATATTTGATATATTATGCTATATCGTTAATTGACCTCAATGTTTATGTAGTAGACTGCGAGAGGTCTCTGGTTGTAGAACCATACAACAGACAGAAAATGATTTTTTGTAGTAAACATTTACTACATATAAGGTCATATTTATTTCTTTTGTAATTGCCTGGTATCATACAGGTGAGTACTTGAGCGAAGGAGGTGCTGCTTTATGTGTAACCATTGCGTCGGCGTTTAAATTGTTCCCCGAAAAGTATATATGTACATACGGGGGTTTTTGTATATTAATACAACAAAGCTGAATAAGTATTTAAGTATACAATTGAACGTCGTTTTTAGTCTCGTCTCTACTGGCAATACTGGCAAGAGGAGAAGCAAAAGAGTACAATTTACAAGCAGAAAGACGAAGCAGGTAATGTAAGCATGGGGAATCATACTGGTATTCACAGCACCACGCAAACTGCAAGTAAACCCGACCGAACGAAGGAAAACACAAAAAATGGGACGACAAATACCAAACTACTTGTTAACAAGAACAAAAAAAAAAAAAGCAGACAAAAAGCAAAAGCGATAATGAAACATAACATGAAAGAAGCATCAGCAAAAAAACACGATATTACAACTTAAGACGAAGAGAAAACCGAAAGTTGGGGAAATAGTGTGGATGAAAACTCACTCGGAGAAAATCGACAAAGCAGACTATAATCAAAATACAACTGTTTTTGTAAGGTCCCAGTCAAAGACAACGCTCCTAGCAAAAATATACGAGCATATGTCTCAAAGCCGAAATCCGAAAACAGAGAATATCAAACAACAGACACAATAATGGTATCATCTCTCTATCTTTTCAGAGACATGGAGAACAATAAATTCGAAGCCACAGCACACAAAATTTAACGAGAAGATGCTTGCGAAGTAAAACAAAGAAAAGAGGACGAAGGTATTGACAGACTCGCCACCCATCGCAGCCCGGATGAGGGTATCAGGGGCAAAGGTTTCGGCCCCAGCAAAAAACCAGCACACGCCAAGAAATTAGCTGGAGACCAGGTAGAGATACCACCACCAAGAGCCAAGCAGGTGAGGAAGCAGACAACGACGTGCTTGACCTCGGACTAGCGAAATCAGAAAGAAGACCAACTCCAGAACCAGAGCCACAACACGTTGCAAAGACCGGTACCATCCTGACTGACTGGGAGGTACCAGCCGGTGCAATCCTGACCGACTGGGAGGTACCAGCCGGCGTCCAATTTTCGACAGCGCACATGGACCTGGTAAAGAAGAGGACATCCGATAGCCCGCAACACGCACAGCGTCGGATCAAGATGCGAAAGGGAGTAGACGAAGCCACCGACAACGCCCTACTGTACAAAGAGACGGGAGGGTGACGCCCAGTGCCAGGACGTACAACGCCTGCGCCACAACACATATATAAATAGATCATCACATCATATATCATTAAGAAAACAGCGTTGATTTATAGATTAAGAAAAAAAACCTGAAGATCTTCATTTAAAATAAATTAAGCTTAAGCATAAAGTTACTGATACCACCCAGCATTTGAATTAAAACAAGCGCGCTCGCCCTCAGCCAGGGGATCCGCAGCCAATTGGCAGTTTGCGCTGCCAATGATCATGCCAATTGTTTCCGTACCGCACCAACCAACGGTCACACTCTCACCTGACCCACGGAACCATTAAGACAACCCAGATGCGATATTCCCAAAACCCAAAACCTCACTTACGGCAATAAAAGGAGCGTCGCGGTAGAGAATAGGGGCAGTCCATTTTGGACAGCCACTAACTCAACCATAACCAACTTTTTAAGCGGTACTTGTGCCAAAGGTAGGTGGACTCCTTTACAACTTCGGGGTGTGTTTTAACCTGCGCACCGAATATTCTCCTACCGCCACACGGCAGGACGCCCGACACTGACCGGAACGCAGTAATAAGCCACGATCCCGAATATTGACCATATTGGGATCATCTATTTTGAATTTTTGATATCTGAGTTCAAATACGTAATTATCAACCCCATAAATCCCACAGGAACGAATTTCAAGCAAATCCGATAAATTTTTAAAATAATTGTTCAACATATAACATTTTTAAGTCACAAATCTATCAGAAAAAGTCGGTTCGGTTGGATCGTGAAAAAACGTGTTGCCTGGGGTCAACTATGTTTATCCACTTCATCGCTTGGATTTCATCTGAACTTTCGACTGCTGCATCTGGCGCACACTGATATATTAGTGCAGCTCCGACCACGATCATATAAACATTTACACATTCCTTACTAAACCTATTGTACGGTATTATTTTGGAAACAGGTAACATATTTAGATATCCTTCTCTAAACAAATGTGTTGCTAATAATCAATCAGTATTCTAACCCAGCAAAAATGTTCCTAAGGTTGGGTCAGTTTTAATCTACGTCCAGTATTCCTTCGCTATTATCACAGGTCCAATATCGTCACAGATTCCCAACCCGTCTGCCAAGACAAGCCGCTAGATCTGGCTTGATAGCCAGGAGTGTTAACATACTGCCATTATTTCTTTTTTATATCTCTGTTAATACTATATCTCGATCCGGAAGTCTGTAACAAAATTAAACTATATTTTTTTTTTTGTATTTATGTGGCAAGGTATTTATTATTTACAAAACGATACATATGCTCTTGTATAATATTTTTCATACTTCAGTGCTAAGTTAAATAAATGCAAAAATTATTAAAATTATTAGAAGACAACTATAGGGAACTAATCTATCGCCTTTTTGCACGGCAGCAGGATGATCACCTATATGAAAAGAAAGAAAATAGCGCATAAACTGTATATTTTATTTTAAAGCTAACTTCGGCGGCCGAAGCTTCAATTATTGTAAATACTCATTTTAAAAAAGTTCTGAATTTTATTCGATTTTGTTTTATCTTATTGGGTTAACATTTTATTTTTTTTTTTAAGTTTTTCTATCATATTTTAATTTGTTGTCAAAATTACGAAACATCCTCATAAGAGTGTGATTTTAAAATTATTATGTTTCAAGAATATGACTTGTCTATTATAAAAAACAAAAATAAGTATGGACTTTTGCTTGAAATTTATTTAGTGACAACCAAACATAATAATCACATGAATATAATAAGATTTGCTAGAACCACCGTTAAGAGAAGGCACAAATTCATGATATTTCAGAGTGCGGATTTTTTTTATGTCTTTTCTAATGTCTGGGATTTGTCTGTTGTGAGTTTTTTCATAGAGATATACGAACATAAATAAAAAAAATATTCGCTTACTAATTGCAATGTTTAAAAGAAAGATTGGGACGATGTTTTTTTTTAATTAATTGTATATTTTAGAGCGAAATGCAAACCTTTTTTAAATAAGATAATCCTCTGAAAAACTATAAGAAATGAAATAGTGCTTACCGATAAGTATGTGAACATTTACTGACTTGGGGTTTGCATTCGACGGTAAGCAAGAATATTTCCCTGAATCGGAAAGCTTGGCTCGCTGTATCAAAAGATATGACGTAGTTATGTCACCCTTTTCAGTTATAACTGACACTCCTCCTCGTGGCGAATCATAATTTATATCCTAGAAAATAAGAAACGTTTTATAAATCGGTTTAATAAATGTGGGTTTTTGCGGTAGTTTATAGTATATCGAAAAATAATAGCGATAGAGGATTAGATCGATTCAAGACGGTGTTGATTGAAGACACGGGGGGTCGGTTCAAGATTGTGTTGGTGTATTATCTATTCTAAGACAATAGAACACGTACAATACTCAAATGCGAGATCCAGACTATTTAAGAGCAGGCGTTCTGAATTACCCGTGCCCGATCGAGAAAGAAAGGGTCGAGATAAAAACGCGAGAGTGCCTGCATGGGCTGCTGCAGGTTTTACTTTACGTTTACTGATTTCATTTACTGCTGCACCACTGCTTATTCATTAGTGTAACATAATATATTTTGTCTATAAATACCTGATTATTGTGGGTCCAATGCACTGTAAGGGGTGGATCAGGTAAATGCTTTACGACACACGTTAAATTCACCGTTGATCCCAAGTCAATATACAATTCAGGGCCTCCAGGAATAGAAGTAATGGGTTCTATAATTGATTAAAGGCGAACAGTTCAATAAATAAATGACAGATTTCACAGGCTTTTACTTCAAATAAAATACAACACCGTGCAATTTATTTTCAAATTTTCCGGATTGAGAATATAAAAACGGGAAGTATTTTTCACTATGCAGAGAAACTGACTGTTTCTAGTGAATGGCACGACAAACAATTTTCCCATTTGTTACGATATCAAATATGCTCTTGAACTTACCTACAACTGAAAATATCATGGTATAGCCAACTGGAGGTGTAGTTGAAACCTGACATTCGTATATTCCGGAATCTCTGATTTGTGCAAACATTATCTAAAAAATATAAAGTGTTAAATGAAATGGTATCTCTCTATATAAATTGGAGGAGAAAACTCTCTTTTGGACGTAGAATTATTCCTCGAAAGTACAATTTACCTAAACTTGGAGTTGGTGAACTAGTTTTTGGTAAAACTAGGGCCAAACTTTTCTACTAACATTATGGTGAAGACACTAATTTGTAGTTGAGTCTTATGATATCCCTGTCTTGCTGACTAGATTGGACTTGATGAAACTTGATTAGATCTGATAAAATAAGACTGAGAACTAGGCATCAAACAAGACGAACAGATGGACGGACATTAAGACACACGGGTCAACACAATCCATTAGAAATTCGACTCGTCTGGAGTTATAATGAACAAACTAGGTTCCTGGACGTTGCTTTGTTATACCAGTTACAACAGTGCATGCAAAAAGCGTCCTAATTGTAAGAGTTATTTGGATAATGTAATCCCATTAAGTTCAACATATGTATTACAAACTTTTTTCTAAGTAACGGGAATCTCATGTTCGAGATATCGATATTACAGGAGTCTTTTGTTTTGTTCATGTTTCTGCATTTCACACACCTGTAAAGACCAGTCTCCAGTCTGTTTATTGTAAATGGAAGTAAATCGCTGGTCCGATGTATAAGTGCTTTCAGACACAGTTAATAGATGTAAATCCCTATGTCGTATCCATGATACCTGTTTTATAAAGTATATTAAAATATTTTATTTTATATTATTATTATTATTTATATTATTTTATACAGATAATAGTGTTAACTGATGACGTACCGTTTTATTGCCCAGATTCTTTATTCGACAATTCAGGTGTCCCGTTTTTCCAACTAGAGATGTCACATTTTTGGTCGCAGAAGTATCAAAATAAGGTCCTCTATTTAGCGCCTTATTAATGTTCGCAATGTATTCATTACTTATATTTGCAGATTCTACTATTGTTACTTTTTCATCAAAATATGTATTTTGTGGGGACGCTTCTCGTGAAAGTACTATATAAAAATGTTTCATAGAAAAACGATTTAATGTGCCACAGCAGTGGCAAATAAATACATATATACTCAATTGATTGAATGACAGTAGAACTTACAAATATATACAATCATCCGATAAGTCCAATAGTAACGCATTTTTAATTCTCTATGCTAACATTATAGCATCAACTGGACACAATGTTTATTGAAATATGCACACAGACATGTATGTAATTATTTCTTCCTCTTGGGGTTGGACATGCGCACAATAATCCTCGAGTAAAAAACATTTTGACTAAAATATCCAAACTTTTAGTTCACTTTGTGTTTTAATAATTTGATCTAAAAATTTAACATCTATGTTATCGATAGCTAATTTAAAGTTGTCGACAAACATTCGATACGCACAGGCTGCGGTCGTAATTGTATCCTATATTATGTACATTTTTTGTTTAGACTACAAATACTTTTAATAGAATCGCTAACCTGGATGTTCGCTAAGTCAAGGCGGTGAACTTGCGGGTTTTTTTGTGCTTAAAAACTTTGTCCAGTTTAAAAACTTCAGCGAGCGCCAAACGTTTTCTTAGAGGGAGCGTGAGTTTAAAAAAGTTAACCTCAGGCGGCTGCCTGACTCTCCGCGTAGAGTTGACCGCCTAAACGTACCACCAATCGCCTTCGATCTGAACCACTAACTCTCTTCCATAAAATCTTCGAAGTGACACCGCTAGCATCGTACTCCAAGAGAAAGAAAAATACTACATACATACAGTGGTCCAGTCCATACAGTCCCAGCTTATTTGATACAGTGCATTTTTTTAACTTAAAATCAGTTTCATATCGAAAGTAGAAAGTTAATCGATTAATCGGACTAAATAAATCCGGACGTGGTGATTCACATTTAAAATGTTAATTCTAAGTAATGGAATATCCAGAAAGTACGGTTTTTGGCGCACAAGGTAAAGATTACGGGTAGATGTTCGATTTAAAGCACCCAGCTTATTTGATACAAACTCTTCTATGTACAAAGTAAAATAACCATATCCTCTATGTTGAGTGACCATATACGAGGTGCTTTTTATCTTACGATTTTTTGGCAAAAAATTTGCAATATTAGGTAAGTACAATTTCTTAAATATGCTGACGACAGGCCAGCCATTGTAATTCTTTCTTTAATATTTTTTCCAGCAGAATACAAGTTTAACTTCTAGGTCTGGAGTTACATTCGGCTGTGTCAAAACACAAATACCTTATATTTTCGTTTAAGACCCAAGAAGATATTGGTTCAAAGAAACCTTCAGCAGCCGATTCTCCTGATTCACAACTATGTATGTATGTTTTGGGATCGCAAGTAGTTGATGTTTTATGATTATGTCTTCTGTCATTTTCCGTCCCAGTAAAAAGTCGATATAAATTCAGGTTTATATGCGGCGTTAAAACATTCAGCCAAATTTTTCGTAGATAACTACGTTGAAGTCGAATACTATTTGTATTTAAGCTATATTGAGATGCGTCGCATCAATCGCTTTTTAATGTCGAACAGCCAACAGGTCTCTCATTGTTCCCTACCTGCTGAGATGATCAATTGCCAAAATTCGGCAAAATTTGCGTGAGAGAACTTTCCCTCTGGGTGACCACCGATGCTCGCCACCTGCAGATCAAAATGTGATCTTAGCCTGGTCACGTTTTTTTATATTTCGCTCGACTTGATTCCATTGCTTCGGGGAGTCGCCCTTCCCAGTCAGACCAGTCTATCTATACTTTCGGTCCGGAAGATGTTGGTGACTTCTTGGCGATCACTGTGCTTCAGTCGTGGATTCTCCCCCTGTTTCCTGGTAGCTCTTTTCAGCCAGACCGAACGACTTTGCGAATTTATCCACCCTCTTTCTCCACTGTTGCACTGTTGTTGTTTTCAGTCCAGGCCACTTCATGTAGCCTTCTTCTTCTTCGCTTTCTCCACAGCAGGAGATAGAATTGATTTCCTTGCATTTTACTCCGTGATTTGGCCAGCCTTTTTTCTGCGACTCCTCGTTATGTCCAACTCTGTCTTTTACATTGCATGACCTGTGGAGACTACGAGAGTCCCTAACTGAGTAGCTGCCACGAAATTCACCCTACCCCGAATTTCTGTCCATAAGGCCATCAACAAAGTGACGCAAAGAAAAATTCACGCTCACTCAGAGTTAAAAAAATATAAATAAATGTTGTGCAAAACAGGTATTATTTTAAAACTGTTTTATTCAATGTGGTATAAGATTATTTAGTAATAGAGAAACATAATGTACAGATAGATAAGCAAGTTTTTTTTATCATCTAATATAAATCTATTAGACACGTTTTTAATATAAGCATATGCCACGGTACATTTTTAATGGAAGCTGTGTGTGTCAAAGAAATTACACTTTACAATCTACCTTACTAGATTTAAAGGATCACAGATCATTCTTCTCATAAAAAAGTAGGTCGAAGGGTCCACAAAAAGAAATGTAAGGATTTCAATTTAATATTCATTATGAGAAATATAAGAATATAAAGAGCATATGTTTATAGCATTATTTAATATATACATAGATCCTAAAGATGTTTTTGATTTTAATCAAACTAAAATGTTTCTTACTGATTACTTAGCAATAAATTTAATCTTTTCTACCAAATTTTTGTAAAAAAAAATCTTTCAAAGGCTGATAATAGTGGAAGCGTAGGCAAATCATTTCAGGAGAATTGCGTATTTGCTCAAATAGATCTGACTCTGACTCCATTATAAATACAGCTGTTCCAGCCATCGCGAAAGCTACGAAAATAACCGATGGAATAAAGGCATGCAATAAGCGAAATTTTCGTAATGTTTTCGCACTATGAACTGAATTTTTATGCATGTTCGAAAAATTATCAACTTTCTTAGTGACTGTCATACCGGCTGATGAATTCGAGTTAGGATTAGGTAGTGAATAGTACTGTTTGGACGCGTAGCCAGTGTATTGCTTTGTATTTTCTTTATTTTTTCTGGCCTGATCATAGCCACTACCGAATTCAGTGGAAGAATGTTCGATCAAATCTCGGTATGGAAGTCCAGTCAACGGATTTGTCAAATAGTTGACATTCTCAATGTTTGACGAACGTAGACGAGCCTCCTCGCAAACGGGCTCTAAAATAGGCATTTGAATACATCCATTGCTATCGATTAAGCAAGTGCTCTGATCCTGGTTGTGAGCGCCAAAAACATGATTGCGATTCATTGGTATAATGGAGGATCCCAACGGTTCAGACATTGTTGAACGAGGTAAGCTACTGTAACCTAATTAGAAAATAAAAATATATAGTTTTAGTTTTATTTAGAGATCAATGAAGCATTAGTTTACGTATTTGTGATAATTCTCCCTGGGGACTAGAAGGAGTGGCTGGAACACTGCTCGCCTTTCGCTTACTCGAACTTGAACCATTTATTTTTTGCTCGCGCAGTGCATTTATATTTTCAGTTAGTATTTCCCGCTCTGTTCGACCAGTGTATCGAAATTTTGTACCCCAAGAGAAAAAACCTCCACCAGAAACGACAGCAGCATTTTCACTATTGGGCAGTCTGCAATGATTAACCAATGAATGCATTCATCTGTCCAATTAGACCACACTTACGTAAAAAACAGCATTTGTTCGATGGCACATCTCCACAGATAGCGACAAGCAGCGCCTGAAGGGCATTTAAATCCAATAGTGTGCTTTTTCTATAAATCGGAACAAACTATAGTAGAAATACAAGACTTTTAATTGTTATACATACAGGTTCACGGCTCGCATCAGTATAACTTAAATGTGCAATAAACATTTTCCCTTCAAAGTTAATCTTATGCACTTCATTCCAACGGAAATGTTGTGAACGTTTGCCTGCAATGAACGTGCTAATACCCGAATTATTAATACCAATATAAAGCTGCGATCCACGGTGATCTTTGACAGGATGGGGTTCAATTCCATAGGTTTCCAGTGTGCGAGCTATACCCAGAAAGTCATAAATAGCTGAGAAAGAATCCTGCCCAACCTCTCGCTTTTTGTGAAGTTCAATTATTTTCTTTTCCAGACTTTCCGTTTGACGCAGGGCCAATTCAAGGGACGAAACATAGTCGCCTATATGAATCTTCTCATTATAGTCTCCAAGTTCCTCTGTAATTTATATATATAAACATACAAATGTGTGAATTGCTATTCCAAAATACATACTATACTAAAGTAAAGTAGAACATCTGTACGTATTATCATTATTTTTATTTCTGTACGTATGGATAAACATGGAAAAATACTGTATAAAACATTTTATTAAGAAAGCATTAAAACTGGGAGACCAGTTTGGACATGAACAACCAGACAGACGAATATTGCTACAACAACATAATGGGTATACCAATTCATTTTTCAATGATTTAAACAAATTGATATTGATTTTTGTAAAAGTGCAGTGGCTCGATCGGAGAGAGAGCTATATTTTAATATGATCTTTCAATAAATTTACCAAGATAAAAATCAAGAAGTCCTCACACAAAAAATGGTCCATTTAAAAAATCCAGGAAACAAGTTCTGGCCAAAAAAGGGTTCTTGAAAATTAGTTGTGTGTAAGTTTGAAAAAGTACTGGGTCTCAGTCTGAACAGTCTTTTATAAAAATGTTGTGCCTATGCTAAATAAATAAAATAAATTATAAATTAATAATTGTGCGTTTGTAAACTTATAAATTATGATTTACCTTGTACAATTAAAGCACCCAACGCGGCTGCCTCACCAAAGGAGCAGTACAAACGTCCGTGTCTTAAATCTCTTTTTAATTGTTTATACAACATAATTCGAGAGATCCCAGTAAGACGAAATGGATCGGCGGGGTAAAATTTTACTCTTAATGAGAATAAAATGGGATCCAGTTCTTTTAATCAAAGGAAATTAAATAAATATATGGAGATACCTTAAGCGAATTTGTGATAACTCACCCTTACTTTGTTTTATTAAAGATTTGGCCAGGTCGAGCCAGTGCTATTAAGAAGTTAATAGGTTTATTCGCACATACTTTTACTCATATATACTTACTCTTTGTTTTGACGAATCGACATATCGCAAGCCGAAGTAGTCTTTCTCTTTTATATTTAATTCGCCACATAAGTAGTCCAATAAGTAAATTCCCTTGTGGAACGCCTGTTTTGAGAAGTTCATTAAATATTTAGACAATTGTTTGTATGAAAGCGGATTTATGTCATATAAATATATGTAATATAACTGCGTGGTTCCACTGGGCCGGATAACCGGATCACCATAAGTGCCATTTTTTAAGGTTTTTTTTTAATGCTGAGGACGACAGGAACTTTAAAATTCCATTCAAAAAGAAGCATTTTTTACAGCTAAATAGTTTCAGCTTTTAAATCCTTGACAATCCACGGTCCATTTTGGATTTTTAAGTTTTTTTCTTTTCCCATATCGTACTCTTTTACCTCCTCAAATCGAACGTCTTTATTAATTAACCAAAAACGGAGAATCGTTGAGAATGACCATATCTAGCAGACTGCCGAATCTGGATCAGATCGAATTAATGTTATAGCCAGTAGGAACAAACCAATTTTTAGTGGCTACACAACGCTGTCCGAACATTCGTCGACATTTAATGAGTAGATCGCAAACATACGCTGCAGAAAAAGCTCGGTAGCTCAACATGAATGTTCGACGCGCTTGTGACATTGGCTTTGCCGAGAAGCAAGCTGCTCAAGATGCAGCCGCTGCAGTACGACGACGACGAAGTGGATACAGATGTCGTCCTGGATAAAGACGCTGACAAACTCAGCCACCGTCTGGAGGTGCTCAAGCGCATGGTGGAGAACATTAAGGATCCGCTGTGGCGATACTTCTTGCGCGAGATGACCAGATGATGCAGACGGTAATACTGGAACTGCAGAAAGTCGCCCTATTCTGGCAGGACGAGAATAACATACCAACCACTATTTTTCTATGATCGCGGAGGATGAATTCATCCAACCCATCAAGAACTAGACACCCAGGATTATCATGTAAAAAATTAGCTCCGCCCAGGACACTGTAATAAACGATTCATGCAATGTTTCAAGGTGGATTGGTACTACTAGGTTATAACCAAAAACATATACATACATATGTAAATGCAAAACATATATATGCACATATGTATGTATGGGCTCGGAGATGCTTATAAATTATTTTAGAATAGCGCTCCAGGGGAATGCAAATGTAGCCCATGTATTAGTTTAAATAAATCCATACACTTCTAATTTATGTGATCAGAATCCATATTTTCTCCAAAATTCAAAACTCACCTGAAATTCGCATTCTACTACGTCAGAATCATCGAGTAGACGAACTGTGCATTTATACACCAGACTTCCTTCTTGCTTACTTTTAAACATATTGTTTTTGGTAAAAACTTTCAAAATTGCAACCGATACAGAATACGTTTATTTCCAAGTAAAAAAATAAAAACTTTGCAGTCATTAATTTTTATAATATCAAAATATTTCGATAATGTCCTTTTTCGTCCTTTTTTCAGTTGAGGGTATTTTAGGGGTGGTTCATAAAAGCAACCACTGAACACGTTTGACAAAAGTTAAAATAAGGTCATCACAACGAAGTACTACTGAAACTATTTCTCTTGTTTTCAGTCTACTTATTTGGTTAAGATACTTATATACTAGTACACTGCAAGATTAGACAGTGAGACAAGGCTTATAAGCGATATGGGAAAGAATGCAGTGTGAGAGAGAGCTATATATGTATGCCAAAAAGCTAGTGCTCAGATCATCGAAATATTTTGACGACAGAGTTTGTCATATATTTCGCTGGGAGCAGAGTGTATACAAATGTGCATGCTCCACTATACTGTTTAGTCAGCTGTGTTTTTAGTTACTTTAAGGAAACTAAGAGTAATGTTATGAAAAAATTAACATAAGCACCAAATTACTACTAGTGGGATCTGCTGCTCTTGCCGCAGCGAAGAAGAAAGACGATTACTGAAGAAAGCACCACCAAGATTGGGTAAATCCATTGGTAAATCCAGCTGAAACGAAACCATAAGGGTCGATTTTGTAGAGACGTGGGAATTTTTATTCAGATATGTATATATGTACCTATGTATATGCAAATTCTTCTAACAATTATTTCGTAGTTGAAAAATATTTCGCTTTTGGTCTACAAATTAATTCATCGATCTGGTTAATACGCTTTAAAAAAAAAAGTATACTTTGTATGCAAGAAAGCATGAATGTGGGTGAGTTTTTTGTGGCGCTGAAAGACGGCAATGCACATATATAGAAAGCAGGAAAACATCTAAATTAATAACATGCGTTCCGAGTTTAGTATTATTTTATTATAATATATCAATCAACTGCCTCAATTAAATTGAATTTGTCTCTCTTATTGCAGTTGTATAGCCGGCTTGCTTCCTCCATTTCATATTGTGCCTGCACTGCCTGTTTGCCGACTTAAAGCTTAGTACTCAAAACAGCAAAATCAGATGAAAACATCGACCGAATCAAGGATGAAATTAGTGTGGGAACGATAATTAGTAATGGAAAGCCAACCAACTAATACTGGAATAGCAAAGATCGTACTTCCTGGGCACGAGCGAAATATGTAAATCTTCCAATATATAGAAATACAATATAACGCAATGCGCAGCAGCGATATATATAACGTAATGCGCAGCAGCGATATATTTGAAACGGACAGATATAGTGCGTTTTTGACGTAGGTAATTTACAACCCAAGAGCTGAATTAATATTTCCCAGCATTTCATTCTTGGTTAACTTTCCGTGCAGATCTAAATCTGGTCGGCAAAGTAAAGTGCAAACTCAAAATTACGAAAACCATTTCCATCGTTCCATTGTTGGCAAAAAAAACTAGGACCAGTTCTTCCCGGCCCTGACGATGAAGATCACTCTCCCTAAGCTGTAAATCCTTTGGATATGTACCCAGTGAGGAGACTGCTGAATAATTGGATAATGGCTGGCTTAACGTAAGATTTCAAGGAATTGATTTAATGGCTTTAATTAATTGATTTATTCAGTTTTGGGCAAAATTCTTATTTTTTTTACATAAAATAGGCATACTGGTAAAAAGTGGCGTTTCATTTTTCCAAATATTTCAGCCCTGTTCTGCCTGACAAAAGATCAAAAATCGAATTTTGGTGCGTTAAAATTATGGCTCAATGAAAAGGAGCAAATATACGTATAATCTTTGCACAAAACACTTTAAACTAATTTCATCACTAGATCAACCATTTTTGGCTAGTGTGAACAAAAATTCTGAGTTATTGAGTTACATCAACTATCAATAGGTAACTCAGGTCAGTGTAAATAGTTTTTTAATCTCTAGAAAATTTGTATACGTGTTCTGAGAAGCAAAAATAAATTGTCGGTCCTTCCAGCACGAACATATATATGTTATGACACACAGAGAAACTATTAATTCATACTCCGAAAGAATTATTTGCCGTATATCTAACAAACCCCCATATGTGTCAAACATACCACTATTGAAGTAAAGTGTGGTGGAAAAAGATCATTATGGTAGCGATATTTTCATTATAAGTGCGTGTACATGTAAATTATCGATAGTTTTTTTTTTAATTTGCAAATATATTCGTTTGTCTTGCGTATATTTTCGGGCTTATAAGTTTTGTTTGATACATATCAAACCAAGTAATTAGCATACCTTACCATACAAAAATAAAAGTGCAAGAGAGATCTTGGAAACAATTTGGAATCACAAAAATACACTGAATATTTACTCATTGTGTATAGAGAAAATTTCGGCTTCACACCTACAATCATACGTGTTACGTGTACATATGTGTACGTATGTGTTTTTATATATTATTTGTTGATATTACCTGTTAGGTGAATATTATTTTTGTTTAATTTATTTCTTTAAATTTTGCAGTAAATGCGAAATTTTTTTCAATATAATTTGAAAATCTGGTTCCAGCAATACGATTTTTAGGGTTTCAACTACATTTTTAAGTTTATTGAATGGTATGCGTTTCAAAAATAGTTGTGACATACATTCATATTTACACACATATGTCTGCATACGCTTTATGTACACACAAAGAAGGTTGATGGTCAATTTTTACTTTGTGCACAAATACCCTAAAAATGGTCTGTTTCATTTTCTACGTCAAGTAGTTACACATATGAAATAAGCATAAAATATATTTTAATACGGAATTCTAGTCCCTAATAAAAATGAAGTGGGAAAAATATATATCATAAGGTGTTTGTCATGAAAAGCCAGCAAAAACGTTTGCAGAAGTTACTTTTCCCTCTGACACTTCAAGCTCAATGCCTTCATACCATATTAACATGTAGTGTACATATGTACTGTTAATACAAATACAGTCATGGAAAAATAATAGAAACGACATGTGTATTATTTTCGTATTTTTAAACATTTCCTTCCGCGAGGTTTTTTTGTATTAAGTTTAATAATTTTAATTGAAGGTGTGTACAGAAATGTATAAAAATAAAACAAAACAATATTCTAAAACTTTGATGCAACAAAAACAAAATAATTAGAACAGCAGACTTATATCTAGGGAAACAATTTTTGTCTTTAAAGGCTAGGTGATTAACTTCTAACTTGCATATTTGGTTGTGCCCCTGCAATTTTTAGTACCTTCGGAGCGTCTACGACCCCAGTTTGCCACAAATGGATGGATCTCCATATCATTCGGATTAAACTTTCATTCCTAAAATCATAATTTTGTTGGACTTATAGCACCCAATTCTTTTCTTTTGATCGAACTATTTGAATTGAGTATATGTTTTGTTTTATTAGCCGCGCAGGGCGAGTGGAGTGATCCCAACTTGATTTGGGCGGTGCAGAGAAGCTCAAAGAACAGAGCTGCTCCAACTAGAATGTCAACTGGTTGGGACTTGCAGAACTTCTGATCCGCCAAATGTATGTTGGAGATCATGTTTCAGCATGGTGATCGTAATGGTGGGAGCAATTAATGCCGCGTGTGATGGTGATGGCGCAGACATGACCCACGAATAGCTGCAACTGTTGACCTAGACTAGAAGTGATAAGATGCACCTGTGATCCAGAATCGAGGAAGGCACGGCAAGGAATCAATGTATTAGAGCTATTCCTAACGCTGATTGCGGCGGTGGCCACACACACACAACGTTCCCTCTGTGAGTCACGGCCAAGAGCGACGTGGCTGACGATGCTGCAGTACGTTCAACGTCAAAGGGTATGGTAGGCAATCGCGGAGTCGATGTTGAATTTGAGAGTTGTAACAGAAGTGATTGAGAAACGTTGAACGGAGACTCGAAATTAAGTACCATGTGATATTCAATCGGTAACGACATGAACTGTGATAATGGCGTGATCGGAGGCAGTTGGTACACTGTACACAGCTTCTTAGCTTCCCGATGCCGAAGTCGAGGAGAAAGTCAATTGTCAATTATGGAGAAAAACATGCTCTAAAACACCGAATACTGACCGTAGCCACTGATAAATTCCGGAAGCTTCAACTCCGGTCGGCGATGCCAACTCTGCGTTATAACTGCAACTGCATTCTCCAATATGATACCTCCTTTATACCTATCTACAGCATGACCACGGACTAATTAAATTCGTCTTTTAAGGGACTCCCGATCTCATCGTGATCGATCTTTTCCAGGACATTTTGATGAACGAAGGGATCAGATTCGTTAGGGACATTAATCACACGACCAACTCCTCGTCACTGAGCTCCTTGCTGACGTTCCTTCCCATTCTCCGTACTGCCTACAGCTTGCGCTTGTAATACTCCACGTCTGAATCGATGCACAAGGGTTGGGGGTACCATTAGAAGCCATTGGGAGTGTTCGACAGAAGCACAGACCAGCAGTCAGAGTTCACAGTTTGAAATAAACTGAACAGGTGCAGCGGACAATAACAATGGCATACACATTGGCTTCATTCTGACCTCTCAGAATCACTCCAATTAGATTTTTGCTTCAATCAATTTAGGCAATTTTTCCACTCTAAAATTTTGAAGTGGCTTTTTGGTGTCCGTGTCATTAAAGCCACCTCCTTTGGCCAACGTTGAATAGTATAAGCCGAACTATCATTTGCAAAACGACGTTTTTTGTGTATTCAGGCAGGCTCCAGTTTTCACTTACTTTTGCGTGTTTAGCCAAAATGTTTCGGTTTTAGGTCAAATATTTCTCACATTTCTTCAAGTCCTGTTTAACGCACAATTTAGTGCTGGTGGCGCACGATAATGTAGAACATCCGATGTATCGATACCCGAATCGGGCTTCTTCAACTGTTTGCACGAAAACGCAAAGTGTTGTTGCCCTAACTGTGGTTCACAGCTAACGTCGGTTCTTTAATAATAAAAAAAGGTATATTTCGAGTTGCGGAATTTAAATGTAAAATGCGGCCTTCAGATGTTTAATCTAACGGCTGCCCTTAACAGTTTATCCACCGACTTTTACAAAAAGCACCTTAAACGACGACCAAGTAATACACCTATACAACAAAAATCCAACTACATAAGAACTTTATTTATTTTGACTCGAGTGTTCAAAGTCAAAATATATACCTAAAAAAATTATTCATTTTTAAGTTGAAAGATTAATATTTTCCAGTCGGTAAGTTTAATCTACAAAATTGTTGGGTCTGACTTATAGTTGGATTGCAGAATTGAAAAATTCAATAAAACCAGGCGAAAAGTTTCTTATGTGAAAATATAAATATTTTCTGAACAAGACAGCAGATAAAACCTGGGTAAAGACAGTTATTTCGTGCCACTTTTAATTAAAAATGTAGGAGCAACAAATTACCAATTCTTTTTGAGTATCAGGTATTAAAAAAATGCGAAACAAATTTTACAACCCGTGCAAATTCCCATATTTTTATGATAATCAACATATGACGAATTTTGGATGGTAATGTCAAAGTACTTATCACAGAAGTTAGCAAATGTTGTCATTTTATTCAAAAGCATGATTATAATCAGGCAGGCTCCGGATTTAACTTCTTTCTTTTGAAAACCCCGAATTTGGTGCTCTCGCTTGTAAGATTTTTTCCGTTTTCAAAACGGATACATTTTCTCGCTTAAATGAAAAGTGAAGAAAATCTTAATTTTAATTAATCTTAATTGCAAAAAGAAAAAAAACTTGTTAATGCATTAACATAAATTGACACCATTAGCAGGTAAATTTAGCTTGTGCCTTCTTTATAAATATTTTTTTTGCATAGATAATGTACATAAATTAGGATAAGTTGCATAACTTTTACATATAAAAGACGCACTTAATCGCTTTCTAAAATTTCATAACAAAATATCTATAAATACATTTTTCTGCATCAGTTTTAAAGTGATCGATAGCCATCATACCACTGCGAACTCTTTGTTAATACACTGAAAAATGAACGGCATGAGCAACAATGATGACTCAGTCGAGTGTCCTTTGTGTATGGAGCCGTTTGAAGTAGACGATCTGACCTTCTTTCCATGTACCTGCGGATACCAGGTAGGCATAACTACTATATAAGCACATATGTACAAATCTATATAGAGATATATATGAATTTATTTATAGATTTGTAGATTCTGCTGGCACAGAATCCGCACGGACGAGAACAAGTTGTGTCCGGCATGTCGAAAAGAATATCCTGAAAATCCTGCGGACTTTAAGCCACTATCACAAGAAGAAGTAAGTTGATTAACTTACTAATTTAGTACAAAATTTTGAAATAGTACAAATATTTGCGATCTTTTAGATGATAGCTTTTAAGTCGCAAAAGCGTCAAAGGGATCAACAACGGAAACACAAGATAACAGAGAATCGAAAACATTTAGCAAACGTACGTGTGGTTCAGCGGAACTTGGTATTTGTAGTGGGCTTGCCGCCTCGACTTGCGGATGCAGACGTATGTCACAATTTTAACTAAAAAGCTTACAAATTACTAAAAGATATTTTTTAGATATTAAAAAAGCACGAGTATTTCGGAAAATATGGGAAAATTCATAAAGTCGTAATAAACCCGAGCACCACATATGCCGGGGTGCAGGTAAGATTCGTCAGATTCAGGAATTTTTTTTAGACAAATAGTACAATGCACGAGTAAGACATTTTTGTATTTTTCATTCGGTGATATAATCATACCACTGCTAGTGGAACTAACTCTTAGTAAACAAAAGAATGTCATACCTAATATAGACATAAAGCAATGCCATTTTGTTGGAAATAAGGAAATCTTCTTAGACTAAAAAATGAGCAGTGCTCACATCTGCAGGTACCTAATTATACCTTCTGCGTTTTCCTCTCTTGCTTGTCTTGCGTGGCAGATGATCCCTTGATTCGATATATTAGTGGTTAAGAAATCTGTTCCTATTTGGCGGTTGCTTTTCCTCAATTCTGCGACCGATTTTTATATTGTGTGGGATCCAACGCGAACGCACCTTTTTTACCGCGGTGTGATCATGCAAAATCTTATTGTTGGTCGTCATTCTAATGCCTAAGGATGCCTTAATCTCACGGTATCTGACATGACGATATTGGGGGACGCAACTGATTTTGGACGATCAGCAATGCCAAAAAGGGTAACCTAAAATTGTTGTCTCTTATCTGTGTGCTGGGGAGCACACAGACTCCGTGTGGTTTTGCTATTGTTTCTAGGTAATGATTGTTGTGACATTGTAAATAAACATTATATATGTAATATATAATATAATATAATTCATTAAAATTCATACTTTTGGACACAATGGATTGGGTTTACGTCTATTTTTTGTGTTGGCATTAACTATAATTTTTAAGGGATATGTACATATGTATATTAGAATAGTTAAAGTAGAATTTTTGTATTGAAAACAATTTATACCCGGTACTCGAAGAGTATAGGGGTATATTAGGTTTGTGGTGGCAGTGGATGTGTGTGAACCCAGAAGGATCTTGATCGGCATCAATAGCCGAGTCGATATCTTGCTCTTGCCACGCTCACGCTCATTTTCTTTTGCAATTAAGTTTCGTTTTGCTGTATAAGAAGCCGTTTATTTTTCATTCCGGGGAGAAAAAATTGTCCGTTTTGAAAACAGAAAAAATTCCGTTTTGCTAACACCGGAAGTACCGTTTTCAAAAGTAAATCGGAAAGTTTTTGTAAAAGTGAAAATTGGAGCTCGGCCGATTAGTTATTTTTAAAGATTTTTGCTGGCATTATACCCATATCGTTTAAATCGCTTCTACTTGCTGATCTAAAATATTTGTTTGACTTAAAGGGTCCATCAGCATCTGCCTATGTTACCTACGTTCACAATGCAGATGCACTTCGGGCTATACAAAGTGTTAATAACATTGTGATAGATGGTCGCCCTATTAAAACCAGCTTGGGGACAACAAAGTACTGTAGCCATTTCATGAAAAACCAACAATGTCCTAAAGGCGATTGCATGTACTTGCACGAGCTGGGAGATCCCGAAGCCAGCTTTACAAAAGAGGTTTGATATACTTCTTAAAAGTTGTGAAAGGTCTATGAACATTTTATGTTTATTGTTTTAAAGCAAATGCACCAGGGAAAGCACCAGGATTACGAAAAACGTTTACATGATGCTCTTATTGCATCTTTTGGACAGAGTTCACCAGGAATTGTAAACGGTAATGGAACTCCAAAAACAAATGGTAATTATCTTCAAGCAAATAATTCAATTTTAATATACATATATTCATGACTAGCATCGAATGCGACGGCCTCTTCAGTCACACCTTCGTCGTCGTCTGCGTCGGCTGCAAGTAATGCCACAAATGCAGTAAATGTTCAGCAAAAAGAAGCTTGGCCTAGTTTATCCGTCTCGCCTATTAATGGAAAAGAGGCCACTGCAAGCACAAACAACACTAATGGAAAAAATAAAAAAGACAAGTTTCGAAATGAAAAAACCAGACACGAAAAAGTTAAATCCAAAAACAAAAATAGTGGAAGCTCAACTTCGAATGTATCAAACAAGGAAAACTTTATTCCAGACCCCAGAGATATTGAAAAACTTACATCTACAACTGCGGATACGAAAACAAGTGCAAACACCTCATCCAATCTATCAAGAACAGAGAGAAATAAAGACAAAGAGTCTTACCATGAGCCTATTTCTAATGAACAGAAGGAAAACAAACAAAATGTTAAAATTTCACAAACAAAAAACGAGGTCGAGTGCGTAAAAGACAAGGATAATTCAATTAAGCTGAAAAAAAGGGAAAGCTGTGAAATCATGTCACAACAAAAAAGATCGTCTTCTAGCGTGCAAAGGTCGTTGAGCTCTTGTAGTGAAAATAGTGAAGGGCATGTATCAGAAAGCAGCGTGAGTGAAAAGAGTTTACCTGATGATTACCAGGAGAACAAGTGCAATATTTCGAGTTCTGAAACATACCAAGAGAATATAAAGAATGTAGAAAGCATCAATAAAAGTAGGGAGTCAGTGAATGTCGACGGTAAAACAGTATCAGAGTGTAAACCACTAATAAACGAGAATGTAAGCCCAGCTGTAAGCAGCACTATTAATAATGGGCTCTATTCAAGAGAAAGTCCATTGAATCCACCAGATAACGGAAACCAATTGAGCGGTATGACACAAAATCAAAAATATAAAGAATATCATTTATAATGATTTAATATTTATTTCAGATGAAGTTTCCAAGCTTAACATTTTCGATGATACAATTAGTTTTTTTTCGTCATCAGCAGCATTCCAGCAAAGTCCAATTTTAAAAAATAAACAAGAAGTGGAAATGCGTCAGTCCCATTTGCCGGACTTGATCAACGGTAAGATTCCTATTTTATTTGACTCAATGAAATATTTATTATGATAATCAGGGTCGGTTCATCTGCCTTTCCGTCTGTTTGTTTCTATGCACGGCAGTCCCTCAGCCTTACCATATTAAAAAGCTTATAGAGCGATTTAGTCTGCAACATTTACCCGAATAGTACGTATTTTATAGTCAAAGATCGTAATCGAAATCTGGCCTAGCAGATGCGGTAAACTATATTCGTGAAACAAATCGTGTATTTAATTATTTTAAGCTACTGAGCTTTTCACTATCTGAAGCGCTTATTCAGTTTAATTAATTTTAATGATTTAACTGCCAGCAGAGCCGAATGCTGATGTACAAATATTCAAGCGACGCACAGTGGGGGCCAAATAAATAAATATTTTAAGAAATTTAATTTAATTGAATAAAACTTAACTTTTTTCTCATCTTTTTCCGGTACTACTTGTCATTGTACAACTTCAGATATTGATGGAAATCAAAAGGCCTCAAATACAAATGGTAATTATTTTTTATTATATATTGTAAAGCCAGATTATATGCACAAGTATATTTTATTTTTCAAGAAATATAAGTAGTTTTGAAATAGAAGAATCCACGAATTGAAGTCGATAACATACATGTACATATGTGCACTAGAGTTAGCGAAACAAATGTGTCGGAATATATGGTCTTAGGGCCTAAAAATATTCCTTTTGGTGCAATAAAAATAAAGTGGCCGACTTGAGCTCAAAGTTGAAAAATACAAAGGTATATATTTGAACATAAAAGAAGTCATTCCTGTCAGAGCGATTTACATATAGAATAGCTACAATAGGACCATACTTTATTTACTTAGTTATTTACTTAGCCAGAAGAAAATTTTGACACAATGAGACTTTTTAAAATTATACTTCTATTAATAACCCCAGACTTAATGTGCACATATTTATTGTATATACTTCCAAAGAGTGAGTTTGCCTTAGTTTTCATGCGATCTGGAAATAAATAAACAAATTCTAGTATTCTAGTGTGTCTGTCTTAACGAAATGTTCTGAAATTGAGCGTCCGCTAATGAAAGGTTTATTGCTATTATTATTATTTCACTTTACGACAATGCAATTCACATCACACAAAATATTCAAAATTTATATTATATTGTAAAATTCTTCTTTTAATTTTAAGAATGGGAGGAAGCTTTTAAAAATGTAATGCTTCGGAACAATAGGCAAGTGGAGGAGCAACTTGTTCAGCAACAAAATCTACAACAGCACCAGCACCATTTTCATCAGCAAGTACTGCAACAACAGGAAGAATTCCTTCGTATGCACGAATTACAAAAGAGAAACGACTTGGCAAATAATATTGCGCTGACGCAAGCAAATACTCCTAATGCTGGTAAGTTCGAAAATCAAGTTTAAAGAATGTTTTGTTATATTCAACTTATATGATGTTTTTTGTTTGTTTTAGATATCCTTAGTCATTTTCGTGGCAATAACTCAATTGATGCGAATAGAATTCAAGTCCTGCAGCATCAATTGCAACAGAATACCGGTGAAAATGGGCTTTCGGCAAACAATGCATTTGGCGGCAATATGTCAAAGTTTTTTGACTTTCATAAAAGTCAACAGCAGTCCCACCAGTATCCTTATGGTCATGCCAACCAAGTCACGGGAAATACGGATGTGAGTGATCAACAACGAGTAACATCACAACTGGAAAACGGTCGACAAAATTCCCCATATCTTGAATCTGGTAAGTTTTAATGTGTGTAAATTCGATCAAGCGAAAATAAATTTTACTTTATCATTCAAGCACTTAACACGAAATCGCAAATTCAAAAGCAAAGGTTAATTGGAATGTTTGAAACTTTGGTAAGTCTTATTCTTTTAAAGTTCAAGTTTCAGATTCGTAGATTCAACTTACAGAAGAAAGCATTACCAACCTTAGATGACAAGCATAGATTCGAAAGGAACGAGTGAAATATCATTTTTTTTTTATCCGTAAACGAAAATAGTCACTCAGGCAGGATCAGGCAGAAACTATAGTCACTTTTTTTGTACAGAAACTCTAGCGACTCCCTATTTAAGATGAGGATAATTTGGCGCCTCAGGCCTGTGACATCCGTCACTTTAGCCACCTTCCAATCGGCTTTACGATAGTTGGGACTGCAGACCTGCTGTATCCGGAGAACAAACGAAAAATTAATATAATAAAGAAAACAAATTGAATCCATTTAAGGCAGTAAATGTAATAATCTATTTATTCTATTAATCTTTTCGGAGACGAAAAGAGCATCTAAATAAGTCGCGCCGTTGACTATTTATTCTTAACGAGTTTTGTACATTATTTCATTAATTTTTTACAGTCCCAGCCTCCAAACTCGCAATCTCAACTAAATCGGTATTCTCAAAGCACTATTGTTGATGATGATTTAGGTAAGGTTATTAGAAGCTTTAACTGATTTTTAATTTAATAGTATTTTATTTAGGTTTCGATCCTTTCATTGAGACTCAAAAAGGACTAGCTGAGCTTATGGAAAATGAAGTTGTTCAACAACAAAGTATTAATAATGGAAACTCCGCATTAAAATTACAACAGCAAGCACAAGCTTCACATCAGCAACGTCTTGATAACATTCAACGGGCTCGAATGCCGCCTCCGGGCTTCAATCATATGAATTCGTTAGGTTTCGGGGGTCCATCTAGACTGCATTCTAGTAAAATGATGCCATTTTTGAACAGCAGTTTAGTAAAAAATAGTACCCAAGCCCAGCACCAAGTGCCACAGGTAACAAATTGGAATGCGAATTTACCAGCAATACACCCAAGTCAGGGACAGCACATTGGAGATGCACAATTACAACATCAAATTGCTCACAATAAAGGTATGTATTTATTTACCCTACGTAAACTTTATATAAGTCTATAAGAGGTCTGCATGAATGGCATAAACACCTACATTTGAATCACCAGAGCTCGAAATAAATTGAGTGAATTCAAATGATACGTCGATAGAGCACAGTGTGCTGACGACATAAACATTCAAATTTAAAAATTTAACTTTGACAATATCCATAACTATCAATAAAATAGCTGGTTGGGCAAAAGGGCACAGTGGGTCAAACGGCCAATCTATCTGAATTAAACTCAATTTTTGAAATTCTAAATAGTTTTTTTTTTGTTTTTTATTAGTTTGTTTAAGAATACATCATGGACCTTATCAAAAGTTTCTTTTATATTTTTGACATCGGTATTTATAAAGTTGTACCCCCTTTAAGTAAGCATAGGTTTTTAGTTTGTAACTTAACGTAATGTATTTATAACGGAATGGCGTCGAGAAGAAATTTTTGGGAATACGGAAAACAGTCCTCTTTGGTAATTTTGGGAAACTCGTCAAGATTCCGCAGGGTACTAACGTTTCCATGGTTTCCATAGTTTAGTTTCTCTCATTCTTAGAGCGCAAAGTGTTGTTGACTTCTTTGCCACCAGGACTACAGGAAGAAGGTGCAGCATGATATCCAGGGCGTCACCTGGGGTAGGCACTCCGGCACTTTGAGAGGACTACCGAAATCCTTCGCGGTTGTATTCTTTATATTTAAATAGCTTGGCATTTTTGGTCCCACGAGTAGGCGGGTTTGGGTTAGTCGCCGAAGGCATAGCCCGCTTGCCCGGTGTAGCTTTAAACTGAAGGTTGGCAGGTATCTAGAGTCCGCATATTAGCGACTGAAATTTTCTTAAAAAAAAGTGGTCTTTGTTTTTTTTTTGGTTTTCGGTTCTTTGAGGAAAATGGAAAAATATTTTTGCATCAGACTGCAACAAAAGTGAAGTTGTTGCATTTCATGTATAACAATCTACTACTCAAATTTTGTATTTTCAACAGTTTATAGCTATCCTGATTGGACTGCAATGGATCCAGCTATACTTTCATTCAGACAGTTTTCATCTTTTCCACAAAACCAAATACCCCCACATCCTCAACAACAGCAAGACATGTTTTTACAACATTTGGTTCAACAGCCAAATTCTCAAGGTAGTAGCTTATTCTGAAAGAGGGCAGCTAAATATTCATTATATCGGTTTTTTTAGGTTTCAACACTCAACCACAACCACTTCTTTCTGGAATGGCCATGCCCAATAATATTCTAAATGGACAACAGCTGACACAACCCCAGGTCAATGCCAATGTTCAAGGCATGCTTGAGTTTTTAAAAAGCCGCCAATTTGTTTAGCAACATATATAGATTTGTTTATTTGTATTCTTTATTAAATACTTATTAAATTAAAAATAGATAAAATAAAATTCGAAAATTATGAACATATTGTTTTGTGTTCTTAACTTGTTTATAAGCTCACGATTTTAGACATAACTTTCGTTTAGAGCAGGTCTTAAAAACGGCTCAAGATATATTTATTTTTAGTTGATACTAACTTTTAAATTAAACCTCCAGGTGTCCTCGCTCATCCACCATTTGGCAGGTTGAGAGGAATTGCAACCTCACTGCCAGTGAGAGTGGCGATCTAACGTGTGTGGTAGTCTATTCTGTTTCTCTCAGGCCTCTAGCTCTAACCGGATCTCCAAACTCTTAACATCGTGGACAAATGCTTCTCGGTATTTTGAACTTTTCGTTGCAGTGAGTCTGCAGTCTGAACCTTTGCCTTTACCTGGCGGGCACCTTTCTTCCTGAAAAAGCGAGGAAGCTGAACAGCTTGGACGTAGAACTTGGAACTTGGACGTAGTTTCGGTCTGAATTGTAGCGTCGATCTTTTTCATTGCGGTTTCCTTGTTTAATGCGTAAATCGAACTCACGTACCCGTTGTCAGCGTTTTCACTTATAGACAATTGCGTATTCCCATATTTTGGAACTCTACTTCAGGTCGCCTCTTATAGTGAGATTTCCAAACCTCGAGTCCATTATTTTCTCGGGAGATGCTTTAATCCCTATATCTAATCTATAAAACCATTGATCTTTTATCTGCCCAGAAAATTGGTTGGTGCAGGCGTGAGAGTCGCTCAATGTCTGTCGCGAATACACTGCTCTTCAGCTTCACGCGATTAACTTCCTGCATGCTCCAGGGCACTCCAAGCAATTCAGTTTATCCGGCTCGGGAATCTATTGGAGCAGTTCAACAGCAAGACCCTTTAAGTACCAAAGCCGCGCGGTCAGCTTCCGTCCAATTATTTCTCGACGCTAACATTTCGAATTGTGTCATAAAAATTCCAGATGTTAATGAGCCAATCTGTTTAGGTGTTCCCACATCCATTTGACGCTGCACTGAAGTATTGATCGGAGTCAGTTTTTCAGCCATGAGTGGTTGAGGGACAGTTGGCACTTGCAGTTCCGCGGAGTTACCCGCAATTTCAAACCGCTAAATTGAGACTATGGCTAAGAGCAAATCGTATTGTTTTTTTAAACCTTAAAACCCTTGCGCGTCTGTCTAAGCGTATGGAGAATTCGTTTGCCAGCTACCTATAAGGGGCCTAAGCACATCCTCAAAACGTTGCAGAGGTGCAACCTGAACCTACCGACCACCGGTTGGAAGGTTGTCATAATTGAGGCGACACAGGGTCCGATGAAACGGTCCGTTCAAAGTACACGACGGTGAGTAAAATCCCCAAGTGCATTCTTGCAAGAAAGCACTTCAATATCTTTCTGCTCCATAACTTTAGCAATGACGACAAAACGGCGGCAAGCCTAGAACTGCAATGGACACATCTAAGAATGATGGCGTGCTACATGGCTCCAAATGAACTCGTTCGCAGGCTAGTCAGCTACAGCGAGAGGTCCGATATTGGCCTACCACACCCAATGTGGGAGCACTGACACAAATTTAACGGGTGAGTCATTCTTCAGCTTTATCCGAAACTCTATTATTTGTAATCGGGGCAACGACCCCACTAGAGCTTCCATGCGCACTTGGTAGTTGGGTTAGCCCAAAAACAAAGAAACTCTCTGCATCTGTGGGAGGATTTATTTAAACAAATCTTTAAAAATATTGAAAGGATTGCTGAAAAGAAAAGTAAACAGAAACGGAAGCTAAGTCGGACACTGACGAGGGAGAGGGCCACTCAAAGATGACTCCTTGCCAATCCGTCAAGATCGTACCTAAATGTATCCCAATTAATGGTTATCGGCCGTTTCCATAACGATATGAATGCTACAAAAGCTGAACAAGCACTATTTTTTATTGTATTATATATAACTCAAAATATAATGAATGAATGAACTCGAATGAAGTTCATTTTTATGGTATTTATAAATAATAAATTAACCGGTTGCTATGCCTAAGGCAACTCCACCAAAAAATGCTGCTGTAAAAATGTGAAGTTCATTCACTTTTGGGCCATCTTCATCGCCAATAAGTTTTGTGTACCACTTTCTTACTTTTTTACTATTGCTTTTTAACAAGCCCTCTGCTTTTCCCATTTTATCATCGACATATCTTTCAGTCTGCAAATAAAAAATGTAATACAAATGTGTTAAAGAAGATGTTTTATATAATGAGGAATGGTAGTGATGAATGATGTCATTGTTTTTTTATTTGCTCACAGCTTCAAAATTGTGGATACCACAGATTTTTGCCATTTGTGGAAGAGCTAAATGACGTGCCAAAAATTGGAATTAAACTTAATTCATTGGGATATCACAGGACTCTCCGCAAAATGTTGGTTTTCTAGATGTTATTGATCTTCCAAAACCGAAGGACGGACGGACGGAATGTATTTTCGACAAGAAGCTTTCGCCGCAATACTGAATGTGTTATTGCATCCTGAATGTAGTCAGTTATCGGCTAAGAGCCTTCCAAAACTGTTGCCGTTGTAGCTTGTTATAAAAAAATTATAAAGCTAACTCTGATGGTGAACGACTGCCTGGAAAAACGATTCCAAATTTATTGCCCTAATTCTAGATAGGAAAGCGATTACAGAATGATCAATGATAAGACGGCTCGAGATACTTGATTTTAGGAAATAAAGATGAAATGTGTAATGTCCATATACATGAATATACAAGTAATTTTTAAATTTACCTTATCGGCCCAGGTCATTTCACGCCCCTGAATTGAAGATTCCACTTTGTTTGCTATTGAAGAAACACCTTTTGTCAACCTTGGCCAGTTAACTTTGATAATTCCTTCTTGGTGCGCTATTTCCATAAGAATTATTCCACCGCCAATTGCAAATGCTGCAAATTTCCCAATTTTCATTGTTGCAAACCCAGTGGCCCTTAGAAGTTATAAAATGAATGTAGATTTTTATCATTTATTGTGTTAATCTAATCTAAACAAAGTAAAGTAAAGAACAAAAAATAACTTTGTGCTTTACAAGATTTTCTTCAGTGAATATTTCTTAAAGAAAAAAAAAATAAATATATAGACATATGTATATGTATGCCTCTTCTAGCTCGCTTTATCGACTTGGCTGGTGGTGCTGATCAAGAATGTACTTGGACTAGGGGTTTTGCTTGTTTTGCTCCCTCCGCTCGACATGAGTAAAATACGGGAACGAGGATACAAGAAATTTATGTACATAATAGAGGGTGTTCAAGCCATCTACTTAAAACAACGAATTTTCCATATACTCTACGAGTACTGGGTATACAAAATATGGCTGGGCTCGTCCGACAAAAAAATATTCCTCCACTTTCCCTATGGTAAATATTAGTGTTGCCTGAAAAAGTATCTTTTTTCCAGTCAATTAAATATTAGGATAGCAATGCTGGTTAGTCGCTAAATTAGAGAAACAAATTTGATTGTTGAAGGTATAGCGGATAACATTAAAAATATGCAAACATGCATATATTTGGACCGCAACTTTACTATGTACATACATATGTATGTATCTATATAATATAATATATAATATTGAATTTATTCAGATTGTATCGAGCATACATAGTACATACGTATGCAAAGTTTATATTGCATCATTATTCAGTGCGCGAATTTTTCGATTAGCAGAGCACCTTTTAGGTAGTCTGCAATTGTAACATTTTATGTTGCCTAACTTCGACTTACATATGTATGAACTTAAGAATCGCTAGAGAATTGATCAGAATGATGCCTGCTTAGGAAAGTCGAAGGAGTCGAAGTTTTGAGTGCAGTCGAAATAGGACTAAGACTGATCAAATAAGAATTAAGCTTGTAATTTATAAAACGCTCAATGTACGTTATATGCACCACATACCATCCTGAGGTAACTCCAATTATCATCTGTGAGTAAGCAGACCGATGACTAATATTACTAAAAGTATTTTTTACAATTCTAGAATAGTCATCCATTTTGGATATTATGTATAATACTTTGGTTTTGTCGATATATTGAAAATATTAATTCAGATACAGTGTGACCAAAACCAGAGTAAAAGATAATCAGGGTACTACCGTATTTTAAATACGTAAATATTGTATTTTTGACTACATAGTGGTATTCGACTAAATTTCATACCAAATGCTGAATTATTGTTGGTAGCTCTCTCAATAGTGCTATCAGTCGAAGAGCTCTGTCACTATTTGTGCCAAATCATTGTTTACCAACACGCAAAGCTGATTATTGTATAGGCTTTTTACACCGTCGACCAACCACCATCATTTTCGGCGATGTTCCGTTTAGTTTTGCCGTTCCAACTACCAAACTGAGCTGCTGCAAGTTTTCAGTGATTCCAAAGAATAACGTTATAAAGTGCTTATAGATAGAGTTTTATTATAACCAATTAAATCGCTAATTTATTCATTTAAACTAGTGATATATCACAATTCAGACAAAAACTATGCTATTGTTATTTTCATTAGTTGTTTTTTGGATAAATGACAGATGGTGCCAGTGGGAATCGAGAATTCGTATCACTTCAAAAATCCCACTGTTCCCCGCGGAATTGCCGTGACGGCGATGAACCATCTTACTCCCCAATGTGATACAAAACGCTTCTGGAGGCTGTGTGATCCCCTATGTTTTGTTTGGAAACGTACAAACATCAAATTAAGACCTGAAACAAAAAAGTAAAGAAAAGAATGATCTCCAAATCGGAGGAGATATCCTCCGGTATATTTATGGTATATTTTGAAAATGAGACTGTATGTTTCGGTATATTTCCGGCGGTCGGACGGTATATTTTATCGATAAATCTGCGGTCACACTGATTACTGATTACTTAAGAACCAATGCAATAAGTAAACAAAAAAATATGCTGCGATTATTAAAGTTGCCGGTATCATTTGTTAGTAGAAACTATTGCAATTTAAATAGTGTGCGTTGCATGGCGGGCCATTCTAAATGGGCCAATATAAAGCATACAAAAGCGAAAAATGACGAATTTAAATCGGCGCTCTTTGCAAAGATTGCGAGGCAACTTCGACTGGCCATACAAGACGGAAATTCAGCAGATCCAGCTATAAATCCCAGTTTACAATCAGAAATAGAAAAAGCTCTTAAACAAAACATGCCCATGAGTACTATTCAAAAAACTTTAAATCAGTTTAAACGTGTTGCACAAAATGTAAAAAAACATAGGTTGGATATTCGATTTAAGAGGAACATATATATCATTTGTACTATTTGTACGGACAATTTTGCTGCAGTTAAGATGGATGCAGCGGCAATGGTAAAAAAAAGCGGGTAATTTTTTATTGAATTCAGTTTCTTACAAAAATACTCACATGCCGTTTTTTATTTAAAGAGGAGAATACATAGATGTTGGGCACATGTTTCAGGATTGCTGCTTGATACAAAGCCAATATGATACATCAAAGCTCTTGGAAGGACAGAGCTTAGAAGACAGAGCAGTTGAAGATGCAATTGAGCTCGGAGCTGAAGATATTCAAATAGTTGACATAACCACAGGCTCTATCAATGTATGTTAAATATATTTTCTAAGTATTTTTTGAGAAACCATTGCGGTATGCGGTATAAGCATCACACTCTAAGGCGTGTTTTGGAGAAAAATTGGTTACAGTCAGGTCCAGTTTTTACTTTCGCAAAAAATTTCCGATTACTTTTGAGAACGTAAAACTTTGTGCGTCCGATTTTTCCGTAACCAACATCAAATATTGCTCTGTAATAATGTTTTAGGGCTATAACACTTTGGTTTTGTGCTATTAGCGTACGCAGCTCTTTTTTCAGCTTTATATATTAATTATCTTCGGGGCGTAGTGTTTTAAGCACCTAAAATGCAAATTTTTTTACCATACTAAAATATTTTTTGTTGTTCAATTTTCCTCTCTGTTCTTTCCTCCATGCTACCTGCATAAAATGAAGCCGCCTTTAACCATGAACCCCATCTGGCTATGATCGGTTCTGGTGGTAACTCCTTATTTGCTCTTTGCTTGCATCGTTGTACTGTGAGCGAAGCTTTTATAAAAATATGTTTTAATGTTGAAAATTGGTTTGCACAAGCCTGAATATTGAAATTTCACCTTTTTGTCCCAAGTTGCACAAATTATTGTTTCCACCAATTTCCACCAAAATCAAAGGAAAACTTGTTCAATATAATGCTAGCCACTTTATTATACAGGATATTCGTGGACGTGATGTAATATAACAAACTGCCGTAACAATCCCAATTGATATGGGCTTCAAGGCTATACAATGATCTCATAAGTCTGAGTGCTGGATATTTATATAGTATATAATATTTTCATTTATTTACTTTCAGTTTTTTTGTGATCCAGATAATGTATTTAGTTTAAGTAAAGCATTAGCCAATGTTGGATATTCTATTGAGAATTGCGAACACCTATATGTATCAAACGTAAGATATGTAGGTACATATAAATGAGTTAATTTGCTAACAATTTTTTTTTTTCAGAATCTTGTTACACTATCGTTAAATGAAAAAACAGCTTTTGACGCATTTAAAGAAAAGTTACGGAATATTCCTGGGTTAGAAGATATTTATGACAATGTAGAATAGCACGTTAGAAATTCTGGTAAATTTTTGATTAACTGGCATATGCTTACAAAAACGCAAAAAACCGATGATGGACCGCGATTTATTAGGAATTTACGTGCAGAAACTGACAGTCGGACATGGTTATTTTTTAATGGATTTTCAAAGTTTAATTTTTGGCTATACAAAATGTAAGCATAATCACATATGCTATTCAATGAAATGTCAAAATATAAACATAATCTTTTATGATTTGGAATGGAATGTCGGTATTCAACTTACTTCACCTTTTCGCCATTTAGCTCCTCTTCACCATCCTTATAAACCTTAAAACTACAAATTTTAGTAAAAAAAAAACATACAACGCCTCCACAACAAAAATTGACGGTCAATCGAAGTAATTTATTTTCGAGATTTTAGGAGCATATATGCATATAAAGAACATTTACAGAAATTACTTCGGCTCAACAATGATTGTCTATATTATGAGTAAAAACGACCGGATGACACTGTTGTTTCCAAAAGCGTTTTTGTGAATGCATGAATACAGGTCTGGGGGGTGCACTTTATTGGCTTTGGCTAACTGCCGAAATATTTTTAAAAGAAGGTACGCACGTCTTCGGTAGCATAGAATTCCAATGTTTTTTATTAACAGTGTACAAGCGCATAATATGTCTAGTTAACATGATGAGAGGTGGTGGTTTACCTGATGAGAGAACAAAAGTATAGATAGAGTAGATAGATGATGACCGTATGACATTAGTAAGGGCAAGTTGACCGATCATCCCGGCTCTCTTGAAAGGATCTGCTTTCAAAGCTGTAAAATGTAGTTGGAGAGTGGAAGAATCGCCAATTTATGGACTGGCCGCCTCCAATAACCGTTGGAGGTTTAACCATCCCTTCCAGGTACGACTGATTTAATGCGTGCTATACTCCAGTGTTGGGATTAATGTTGTTAGCGTGTATGATGACCATGGTGCCCACGGCGACATTTTCTAATGACGCTATGTACTTGATTCGTGCGCGAAGCTCGTTGGTATACTCCGCTGATCGGCGTCGCCAAAATTGTTGTTTGATGGCCGTAACAACATTGAAAAATTCCAGATTGCTGAGATTGAGTGTATGGTTTGTCTGCTCCAACAAGTTAATGGCACCTAGATCACTTGGATTAGTGGGCTAAATTCGTCCCGACTTGCTTGGACTTCAGCTGTATCAGTGCCAAGTTCCTCGAACGTGAGCCTTGTATTGATGAAGGACCTGTGGAAGAGACCCTTTGAGGTCTTTACAGACGCTTCCCAGAGCCCGCCAAAGTGTGAAACCCTGCGTGGCTGCAGCAAAGTTTGTGGCATTTTCACAGTAGATGTCCGTTGGTAATACCATCTGCTTGAGTGCAGCCAAGAACGCCTTGGATAGTTCTGATACCACCTCAGTGGGAGCTGATGTTAGTCAGCTTCGGGAGTAGATAGTCTAAGCTTGTGACGGCGATGTAAATGCTTTTCCGCTGCTCAGTGTTGAACACCTCTGTATCTAAGTCGATGAACTGAGGTAATGTAGGCCAATCTGCGACTGTCTGCTTCAGGAAAGGTTGACCAGCGAACCACATTGTCTCAAGTTTGTGCGTTGTGGCTACTCGCTGGGCGATGTCGGCAGGATTCCAATCGGTAGCACAAATCTCTAAACGCCTGTTAACGTTAAGTCCTGAATTTCGGAGAATCGATTCCCAACGAACGCAGATAAAGTCACTGAGTGTTAGGAGGCTGAAAGCAATGAGGCCACCAGAACTTTCCGTCCTAAGGTAGATGCAGCAGCTCTATCCTGCGGTTGGATAGATTGGCGGTTACTTGGAGTTAATAACGAGGTACCAGCAACGCTGAAATGTCTCTGACAGCCGGTCCAGCCGTATGCATGTGTTGTGGGATGGATTCCTCATATTGAAGTCGTGCGAGCCACAGTTCTTGAAAAAGTTCTTTGCGACAATGACGAGTGGCGACAGTGGTCATAACGGGTCGAACAGAGTCGATGCAAGTGATAGAATGGCTCTCTTGGTGACGCCTGATGGTATCTTCTTGATTTGAATGCCATTTTTTCCGAGGAAAGTGACCCCGATTCAGAATCTATCTATGACCAAAAAAAATAGAGAAATATACCAAAAACAATGCAAAATGGACAGAGCAGAATTTGATTGTAGTAAGTCTAATAAATATACAAATGTATGCATGTATTTTCTCCTTTTTATGATTAGTGTTTTGCGACTATAAAAAAACAAACTCTATAAAAAATAAAGTTTACTGCCTAAGTGGATAACAGCCTATTCCCACAGGTGACCATCCACCATCGCACGTTTCTATGCGATATTTAGCCGATGGTTTCAAATGCTACCAAAAAAAGCAATTAATGGCGAGAAAAAATAATTCGCGGCTAGAAACTTTGGAAATACTGCAGCAAATTTCAAGCAGCCAAGACCTGCTCAGAAGAACAGAGCATTTACTATTTTTAATTCAGTTAAGAGAGTGACGTTTGTTGCCCATATATATTTTGTTTTATTATAGCAAAAAATAACCAATTTAAAAAATTAAAGGCGCTGAAGGTTAATAATTCTGATCAATAGCTATTGTGAATCGGTGTTTCATATCTGTCGAAAAATTCCACCGTTCCCCCGGGATGTGCTCATTGTGCAGAGCATATAAAAGGGCACTATCGAGCTTTCCTAAAAAACATCGATAGTCGAATCCGTGATGACTCCATCGATAGTGTCTTTATGTTTTGCACCATTTGATTTACGTGTCATTGAGATAACCATGTTTAAAATATTGTATATATATTTTCTTATTTTACAATGTTTTCTGTGTGCTTCAAAAACGAATGCAGAAATAATAAACACGAATGTAGAAAGATTGTTGGACTTATCGTCACAACTTGTGAAGACTACAATCAAAATTACGGCTGAGGAAACAACCGGCAAAACCATAACCGAATACGTGTTTCTCGTGGCTGATCCCAATCTTGCATTTATTTCATTAAAAGATGACACGGAGAAAAACATCTTGCTACGAAAAAATAAGGAAGATTTAAATGGGGATCAAACTTTCACGTTTACTTTTAAGAAAGCATCCCCAACGCAAACTTTTGTAATCGAGACAGTCTCCTCTAAGAACATACGTCCTCATCCTGTGGAAATTGAACAAAATGATAAGCAATTGGTTAAATATAATGGAAGTTTATATTTTTATTCAAAATACAAGACTCGCACGCAGAAAACCAATGTTAAACTCAGTTCTTCGAATATACTATTCCACACCCAACAAAAGCCGTTTTCAGTAGGAGCAAACAGAATAATTTTAGGGCCTTACGAAGACATTGAAGGTAAATTAACATAAATTTGTATTGTAGTATGCATATACCTAATTATATTTCTTTTTCACTATTTTTATTAGCCTTATCTCAGCAAGAGTTGGTTGTTCATTATGAAAATCAAACGCCATTTTTAACAGTCAACACATTGGAAAGAACTATTGAATTGTCTCATTGGGGTAATATCGCAGTCAAGGAAGAAATTCAATTGACTCACGCTGGAGCTAAATTAAAAGGATCATTTTCCCGATACGATTTTCAAAAGGAGGGACGCTCCGATCACTCTGCTGTAAAATCATATAAAACGTATTTACCGGCCTCTGCATCTGGAGTCTATTACCGAGATACAAATGGCAATATTTCGACATCAAATATGAACTTAGTTCGCGATTTTATAGAACTTGAGCTAAGGCCACGGTTTCCTCTTTTTGGTGGATGGAAAACCAAATATACTCTTGGATATAATGTTCCCTCATACGAATATATGTACAACGATGGCAACAAATACCAGCTAAAGATGCACTTAATAGACCATATCTATGATAATATGGTAATCGATGAAGCTGTTATAAAGATTATTCTTCCAGAGGGATCCACACAAATCAAATTCTCGACACCATACCAAATAAGTCGCCGACCAAATGAGCTAGTGCACACCTATTTGGATACGATTGGACGCCCAGTTGTTACATTCTCCAAGTCTAATTTGGTGGAAAGTCACATTGCTGATTTCACTCTTAATTACAGCTTTGAAAAGGTGTCTTTGCTTCAAGAACCCTTACTGGTTAGTGCTTTTATTTATGTCATATTTTTATTTACAATTGTTTTCTTGCGTCTGGACTTTTCAATTACTTCACATTCACATAAAGAATAATTAAATCGTATTATATGCATTAAATATTTTGAAAATAAATAAATTTGATAAAACAATTTAACTTTTACATGTTGCTATTTCGTCGCTCAGTGTCTCGTTTCCCGAAAGATAGTACAATTCTGATTTTGATTCGTTATTCGAAACCGAAAATTGTATACTAAAGAAATTTGTATACCCGGTATTTGAAGTTTAGGTATATAATAGTTTTTTGGTGGAATGTGGATGTGTGTAACAGCCAGAAGGAAACGGTTCCAACCCTATAATGTATATATATTCTTGATCAGCATCAGGTATCAAATCATCAGATAGCCGAGTCCATATAGCCATGTCTGTCTGACCATCTGTTTGTCCGTTCAGTTGAGCGCCTAGTTTTCAGAGTCAATAAGTGCTAGAGTAACCAAATTTTGTATCCAGACTGCTGTAATATCACAATGTTAAAAGTGCATTTTTTAAATTTCGCGCCGTCCTTCAAACGACGAAAATCTGTGGCATCCACTATTTTGAAGTTAGGAGAAAACTCAAAACACAATTATAGAGTATGACAATATCTAGCAGAGTGTTGAGTCTAGATCAGATCGGATTATGATTGTAGACAGATGGAATAAATAAAATTGCATAGGCTACGCAACGTCTTCGACACGCTTACTCCATCGGGGCCGTAGTTGCGGCTCACAACGTTACCGCTAGTTATACACGATACTCAAAAAGAGTATACGGGTATAACGCTCAGAAGGAAGCGTTTCACAAACCATGATGTATATAAGTATGCTGCATCAATAGCCGAGTTGATAGAGCCCTGTCCGTCCGTCCGTGCGTCCGTCTTGTTTCACTGTCGAAGTATGCAGACTCCTCTGATATCACACTGAATCCAGTTTGTTCAAAAATTTTGCCACGCTCTCTTCCACACCCACAAAGGACAAAAATCTGTGGCATCCACAATTTTGAAAATACGAGAAAACGGAAAACTTTGAACCATAGAGAAAGTCCATATCTTCTAGAATGCAGAATCTTAATCAGATCGTATCATAACAGCCATTATTCAGTGGCTGTCTGTCTTTGCTAATTGACAGTTTAAATTAGCACAACTTTCTTAATTGTGTACCAACAATAATATTCTACTAGGAAAAACACACATTTCACGACAATGGCCAGGAAAAGTCCCAGGGTCGTTAGAAATGCTTACCAATATTGAATAATTTTGAATAAAACCTATGATATGTGAGTGTAGTTATTCGATCAGGTAGAGCAGATCAGTTATCAATTCTCAAACAGAGGGTCGGCCAAATTGTTTTCCTGATGACATATTAGCCATAAGCCTTTATGCTTGTATGGGAAAACAATAACAAGCACCGAAATGGTTAACCAAGTAAACGCCTGGATGCCATTTATACCACACGAATATTTTAGTTTTGCTCTGAAAATGTTCTTGCAGCATTAATTATTTTTTATAAATAAAATAAATCTCTTAAAAGTTTGCAAAATTATAATTTTATTCGTACTGAATCAATATGCATATACAATTTTTTAGGAGTACTTTTATCCATTTATGATTTTCTTACACTTTTTCTTAAGGTGTATAATATTTTGGATTTATTTGCCATACTTTTAATTTTTCGTCTATCCATGATCTTAGGCTAGCAACGTTTGCGTAAACTCCGGGGATATTTTCTTCTCCACAACCAATTCCCCAAGCGACTATGCCAGCTGACTTAAACCGATTTTGCTCGCCTTTAATGGGGCACACTAATGGAGAGCCCCCATCACCCTTGCAAGTGTCCTTATCTTTTTCGCCGCCTGCGCATATAAAACTTTCATGCAATATGAAATGCTTTCCCAGGCGAGTTTCGCGCAAGTTCGACTGGCATTGTTGTTTCGGCATAACAGGCAAATCAACCTTTTTTAGAATGACTTGATATTCGCCATCTTTTCCAAATTTGTTTTTACCCCAGCCAGTGGCAAAGCAACGTTCATAGTCAAATATATCCCCGGGACTTGGCAAACACACTGGCTGTATGTTCTCCTGAGAGGTAAACGAACTTTCAAGCGATAGCAATGCAACATCGTTGTAAAGTGCCCCCTTATTAAATTGTTCATGATAAACTATTTCTTTCACATAACGGTCCTCATGTGGTATTATTTCTTTTTTTGTTTGAGTGTCCCATTCGCCTGCTCTCACTAAAAAAAAACAGAAAAAATATTTTTAGAGACATTCGAAAAGAAAAAATAAAAGAAAACAAAATAATATATTGAGACAAGATGGTCTTTATCCTTTTCGCTACAACTTTCATGAAAAATTAAATACTTTCCAAGGGAAGTTTGTCCCTGAAGACAAAGCTTCAGATTAATTGCTTCTAGATATGTCAGATATACATATGTGTGTCCTCCGCTCCGACTTCGGCTTTGAAAATAGAATACTCAATTTTCGTTAGGATTAATAAAATATCCTCTGATTGTTTCTATTGACAGTTCTGATGTATACATATTTTGCAAAAGATTGAAGAAAAAAGTTGGCGGAGAACTAAACGGACGAACGAATGGTCGGAGATTCTCCCATCCTTTGCATGACTACCATCTTATCAAAATCCAAATACCTCTGCATATTGATAAAAATGAATTGTATTTACATACCAACAATTGAGTTTGGCTCTTTGTTATGGACACAGTGAGCTGCTGTTAAAACCACATTTGGCGCGATTAAAGCCCCTCCACACTCATACAAGTTTAGTTGAGCTTCTTCCCGCAAAATGGCGACCATCCAAGGGAATTCCGCGAACTCTGCTTCTTGGTTAACAGCTCCAGTTATCTTAAAGCCGATACCGTTTGGATTTTGGTATCCACAGCCTTTTGCTGCATCAGGTTGTGTTATTGGGGTATCAGTTGTATCTTTCTTAATAACGAATGAAAAATGATGATTAACGCGCATTCACATTTAAAATACAAAAATACCTTGTTTGAAAGATCACAACATAGATCCAAATAGTTTTTACACGGTGCTGCAGTGTCAATTCGGATGTCAATTATGTTTTCTCCACTGGTATTTATTGTGTTGTTTGTGCACAACCATCGAGGCACGCATTCCTTTTGGTCTCCACAGGACTGATACTGGCCTGAGGAGCTCGATGAACGAGTTGGTTGAGCAGTAACAACATCGCTTCCAGTGATTTGTGTTGCAGATGTCGATGATTCGCCTGTTTTAAATATATCCGCAATTAGGTTATCCAGGGAGGTGTCTTGCGCAAGACACGCATATACCATGATGCATAACACAGCGCCATTGAACAAAAGCATTTTACTGAAAAAGAAAGACGTTTTATGTGCCGTGAGGTCGAAGCAGGCTTTTCAGCTAAGCGCCTAAACTACACAAAAACTATGTTTAGCTATTTATTTTATTTTTTAAACATTCCGGGGACGGGGTTACTTTTTTCCGTACGTTGTGCGCTGGTACGTTAATTGGGCGGCGAATGCTTTGCTTTAAAATTCTTGAAAAAATAACACATAGGAGTGCATACCTCATTCGGAGTTAATGCGAAAAAATTGAAATTGGGAAATTTCTTCGATAATATAATTATTTTTCGTTGGGGATCTACGCTTTTATAAGGTCAGGTACAAAAGTGTTACAATTTGTCTGTCTCCGCTCCTAATTAGCAACACATTAAATTTGAATTTGTTTCCTCCAAATTAAAGTGCTTGAATAACAACTCTGGCAAACATACATATACATATGTATAAGTTTTCTGCGATCTATCCATAACTGGCTAATTGTATGTGTTTATATTACTAATAAAAATTGAATGCTGAATAAATTTAATATTATTTGATATTTAATAGCAGACGTTCACGTGGATATGTACAAAAGCATTCACATTTTCTTCATAAATGTTTAATTCGGCTGGAAGGAATCTCAGGGACAATCAGGGGGCCTTGTATTTAAAATGTTTATTCTAAATACAAAATGTGCAAAGCCTAAATAAGCAGCTGGAGCATTTATAGAAACAAAATAAAATCTAAAGAAATCCAAATCGCTTTCAGAAATAACTTATCTCAGTGCTAAACGACGGCTGTTCGAGGGTTAGAAGGTCAATTCTACAGATAGCTTGTTATCAGAAGAAACATAGTATATATATACACCTAAATATGTAAGTATTGTTGAAAGATTTCAAATAGTAATGTATTTTTATAAGTCGGCATCCTGCTGTATGTGTTGATGAGCCACACTTTGCAAGAGAACCTGATAGGCGGATGAGTAAGGCCATGAGAAATAGTTTTATTCGTTTTTAAAACAGGAATGGAAACAAATTCTCAGTAATTGGTTGATACGTATATGTATGTATACTAAACGTTCAGGAATATCCTATTTATATTCTTAATTTATTACAATTCGAACATTCAGTTTGCCATTCGTCGAACGAAAAGGGTAGACTGACCTAGGCGTTTTGAAGTTAGTTTAATGTGGTTTTTATATGTACGTATATGTATTTGTATTTTTTATATTTATATGGGAAGAGTAGCATTTATATGGGAATATTAGTATTCTTTATTTGAATAAATACGAATATTTATACCACTCATATTTACATATGTATATAAAGTACATAACATTATTAACCCATCGCACAAGTGTACATACACCCATATGTAAACCCAAACACACATACACATAGAAAAACACATTTTTTTATATTTACTATACCTAATATTAGTAATGATTTATTTACATTTATATACATACACAGTTTGTTCGATTGAAATCTGGTGTCTGATCTTTTTTTCAATAAGTATGTTAGCTGATGCTGGGTAATGACTAAATGACAAAGCTAATTTGATTTCTGAGTCAATCTTTATTTAAAATTGATATACAAATATACACCACACAATGCGCGACACTTGAATAGCACCTATGAAAATTGGAAATAAAAAGCATTTAAAGTGATGAAGCGATTAAATTATATAATACCAACTGTGAAATATATGGAATGGACTTCACGAACAGCATTGAATGTGGATCCGTGCCGCTAAGCATTTTGCGGTTATTGGTTCTGGCGCAACACACACCATCTGAATCGTGTTGGAATTTGAGCACATGAAAATTGGAACATTCTTTGTCCATAGCATCAATCAGCACTTTCGGATGAGTGGAATATTCAATATTTGGCTTGTGCTCAAATGCGAGACGGATAAACGAAGCTGATGTAAGTTCTCGATCTGCTTATACTTGCGTTGACAGCCATTTTCGCTATAAGTGTCAAATACGAAAAGGAGCACCTGTCTCGGTACCAAATGTCGTTGCTAATTATGATCTTAGTGAGTGCGGTCGTATTTTTGTCTCGTTCCGTACAAACAGTGGAATCTGAAACCTGCCAAAGCAACCGGAGCTGCTTCTTCCGTTGATCTGGGAGATGAGTTATCAGCAGGAACAAGCTGACAAATTAATTTGTTTGGGATGGGGAGAATCCCTTCAGACGAAGAAATAAGCTGGCCCTATCACCAATGCAACCGACTGAAGCAGTAGAAAGAAGCGCACGTTCCTCTCCTCGAATGTTGCAGCGCTTCAAGAAGAGCACGAAGCCCGTAAAGAAATATCAATGCCGCATTGTGCTTTTTCCAAAAGGCCAGAGCGCTGTGCAAGATGATGGTGATCCCAAAGAGATCCATCACAAATTCAATGAGGCACCTGGTGGATGAAATCTACTACCTGCAGTGAGAAGTGGGCTCGTACTGCAGGCGGTCTCTGCGGAACATGCTGTAACCAAGGCCACATATGCGAACGAGACGGAGAGGGTGGGAATGAGGTCACGGCCAAAGACCACGAATACCAACCGATGAAGGATAGATGAAAATAATCCAATTAACTCTCAAACACTTTGCGAGGAGGCACAGCAACTGCTGGAGCAGACCATAAGAGAGCACCGTATTGACGTAGCCTTCATAAACGAGCAATACAACTGCTCATCTGGGCAGTCGATTTCGGACTCTAGCAACAAGCAAGTGATAGAGCTGTGAAGTCCCATGCTAATGAAGCGGTAGTAAAAACCAACGCTCATATCCGGCGACTTCAACGCATGGATGTCCAAGAACCAATCCCAGGGAACACGCAATCTTGGAATGCTTTGCGACGCTCGATAACGTGGTGCTGAATACAGGCACGCAGCAGGCATTCGGCAGAGCAGGCACGGTTGAATTTGGTTGTATTAATTAATTAATTGCAATTCTGAAAAGCTGATCAATTTAACTATAAATCAAACCTAAACACTTTGCAGCGCTAGCTATAGCTGTCTGGGAAATATTAAGCTTTCAAATTAAAATGTAATAATTTTATGCGGTATTTTTTCCAAATATTTACCCTTTGAAAAATCTCAATCTCTTTGTATCTCAAGATTTTATCCATCGATTTTTACAAACGATATCTTAAACGACGCCTAATTAATGTACCTATACCAGAAAAATACAAAACCCCTAGGAATAAATTCATTTCTCCTTTTACGAGTTTTCAAAATCAAAATTTCTTTTAAAAATACCACCAAAATGTTTCAATTTAAAAGCTTTATATTTTCTAGACAATAAGCTACAAAGTGTTCGGGTAAAATCTATAGCTGTATTTATTCTGGAGTTATTTAAAGTTGTAAAGGGCGAGCCCGACCGTGTTCCACCGTCTCCTACTCTTCCTCATCTCTACCGCTATGTCAAAAGCCTTTAAATGGGGAGCCCAGCCTTCATGTATGGGACCATTTGGTGTATTTGGCCACTTTTCAGGAAGGTCCGCAACATTGCTTAGCTGCCTTTCCCAAGTGTAAGTTTGGAGAGGTGCTTTGTCACCCACCCCAGTTTCGGGATGGGACTCACTCGGGTTCGTACCAGCGTCTTCCACCGTGCACGTATTTTCAGCTGTTGAGCTGGTTGGGCCAGGCTTTCGGGCCGCTTCCTTTTCGTGCTTGAGTCTGTTCACTATAATCGTTTGGTGAGCGCCAGTCTCATTTTTCTTTTGTGTTTTCATATATTTGTCATCTCACGAAACGCATAGAAGGAGAAAGGTCAACCAGGGTACAGATCCACGTTACCCGGGTAAGGCATCGTGAGAACAGGGTGCTGCCAAGTCCCTGAGCTACAATCGCGACTAGGCTAGTTTCTAGACCGGGACCCGAAAGGAAAAAGGAAAGGCAAAAGCCTGCAGGTGGTACTTAAAGGCATAGAACCCAACGTCACTTCAGCTGAAATCCCAGATGCAATATGGGCCACAACTTATGGTCGAGCTCGAGCCAGACGTCCGAACACTGATGGAAAATGAAGTCCACCCAATCTACAAACTGCAGCTCCTGTTTCACCAGAAGTAACTCATAAACTCAATAGTTAAGTGCAATGCACGAATTTCCAGGAAAATGGGTACACCAAGACTTACTGTACTCTAGGATCAGTCTGCGAAGCCTGTGTAGACTGCCACGACTCAGATTCTTGCACCAATACACACACCACCAAGTACTAAGTCGCTTTCGGATCTATCGAATGATCACTCGCCTGCTCTACCAAGGCTTCTTCAATGCCCGAAGTTCGCAACTAGCTTAAATAAAATAACTAACCCCGCAGATAAACGTTGAAGAAGATCGACTGCTCTGCTGATGCAGTGGGAGCTGTACTCGCTACAACAGCAAAAATCCAAACACTCAACTCAACTCCTTTTAAACCAACCAAATCTTTAAAAAGAAAAGAAGAAGACGCCCAACGCCGCTACATAGAGAAAATTTTACCATACAGCACAAGGCATCCACTGTGGAGGGCCCATCGAAAACCAAGCTCTCCAATAGAGTCATGGTTTAATGGACGCTAGACGGGCTTATGCACAAAAGGACAAAGCTGCTGCCACAAAACCCCCATAACCTGCTCTACAAAGGAGACTTTTCCGTAAGAGGTAACGCAAGCACGCATATGATCATATAATCGAAGCTGATATTTTTTTTGCTAAGTTATCTCTTGATTTATTTTCTGGTGCTCCTTCTGGATTTCTGGCCTTTCTCGAGTAATCACCTGAAGATTTTCCATTTGCCTTGGGCGCTACAGTTGGAACTCTCCTTGCCGACCTAAACGGAAATATCTCGGGATTCCCGCAAGATTCTGGTTTTCTTTGGTCTTATACGATTTGTAAGTTCATTTTAGTTTCATTTAATCATTTATATCTATGTAAACCATTTGCAATCGCAGTTAATCGATAAAAAAAAGGAAAAAGAAACAGTACATATTTCTGTTATTACTTATGTAACTCAATTACAATCTTTATTTGTTGAATTCAAACACATACATGTTCAAAATCTGCCGTTTGGCATTTGAATTACTTTTCTTCTGGTTTGCTGAAGACAAAGGTCAAATTGCATTTTCCGCAATAATGACGATCTTCGTGAGCAGCCATGAAAACTCCAGCCCCACAGTTCTCTCCAGGGCACTCACGGCGCAGACGATGAATCTTTCCATTCTCATCCACCTGTTGAATATTAAATAGAATTTAATAAGATTCCAAGATAGAATTAATATAATGTTGAGTCAACGAGCGCAAGACCAAGACTCAAGAATTCCAAGAACAGATCTCTTTTATATTTTCCAAGTCAGCAGAACTATATACCTTGTAGTACTTCAAGACCGCGAGCTTGACCTTCTTCCTCTTGTGCTTAATTTTCTTAGGAGTGGAATAGTTCTTCTTCTTGCGTTTTTTGGCTCCACCACGAAGCCGAAGTACTAAATGCAAGGTTGACTCCTTCTGAATGTTATAATCAGACAGTGTTCGGCCATCTTCCAATTGCTTGCCAGCGAAGATCAAACGCTGTTGATCTGGAGGAATTCCTTCTTTGTCCTGGATCTTGGCTTTGACATTTTCGATGGTATCCGACGGTTCGACCTCAAGAGTTATGGTCTTGCCCGTTAGGGTCTTTACAAAGATCTGCATGGTTTAGTCCAGTCACCAAACTGAAAAAAAAGAATTTAAAGGGGAAAATTAATATAAACCTTTAAAACAAAACAAAAAAAAAAACTATTATAAGTAAAATAATTAAACGATCTTTTGTTGTCTATATATGGGTTTATTAACGTGAAAATTTCAATTGAAATTAAAAAATTATTTCTTGAACCACTAAACCAGAAGTACTGCATTAATAACACCATCATTTTCCGGGTTGTTTGTAACTTGTGCATATTTTCCCCACACAACTTTTCCAGTTTGTGTCACCAATCCCAGCTCAGAGATATTAACTTCTAGAACTGTGCCTTTTGTGATAACACCTAACGATGTAAACATTGGCGAACTGGGATTTTTCTTTACACCAATAATAGGTAAATGGAAGGTAGCTTTCAATTCTGGATGGGTTACATGAGCTTTTTTCATTCGTAGTCCCATTGGTCGAATAAAACGTTCAAATTTAGGTGGTTTTCGAGTAAAATTCTCTCCCACAAATGTGACTTTTGTAACCATTCGCTTCCATGCTTTGCGCTTAGTTTTTCCAGTCTTTAGAACCTTGAAAACTTCAGCATCCGACTGGGCGCGAACTTTTGGTATGGGCACGTCCCACTTTCCAGCTTTTTCCTTGCGTTTCTGCTTGATCATATTGGAAAGCACTTTAGCACTTGACTGGACTCCCCTGTCAAGCAAGTAATGAGGTAAAGCTCCATCCTCAACCTTTTCATCTTGTTTTTTCAGTTTTTTCTCCTCATGTGATTGAATATTCTTCTTAATTTGGATCTTTTCATTTCGTCGCTCCTTATTGAATAACTTTGCTTTAATTCCTCGTAACTTGCGTGCTTTACGGGCCCTCTCTTTTGGTAGTCGAGCTTCCTTTTTACGTTTACGTTCTTCGTAATCAAGACGCCTTCCGTACAGCTTTCTGTGGCGTTCCATATACTCATTTTGAGGCATTGTGAAGTTTACAATCCGAAGCGCTGAAATATAAGTTAGAAGATACATTTTGATACCATTTTAGGGAGAAATTTGCATACACTCTGAAGGTGGTCAGACTAAAATAATCCAAACAACTTGTGGAAATGTTAACTTACCTTGAATACAATTTTCGTGATATTTTAAACTGCTTGCAAATAAGATGTGGTCTTTATGTTACTGAACATATGAGTAACACATTCCACATGTATCGCCTAATACATATAACCAATAAATTATACTTCCGATCGTATTTATCTCTTAAAATTATCTTAGCCAGGCAACCGAATAAATTTATTTATCCCAAAAATTCGAAACTTATGGAGACGACTTACCCTATAGCGACGACAGATTTAAAAGAAAGAAAGAACCAAGCCGCAAGCGTGACCGGAAGTATGATGTTTTACAGGGTTGCAATTTAATATACCGCAATTAGGAAAACTTGATCATATTGGAACGGCGAAAATGAAACAATAATAGTTTTTATAGCCCTGTCACACAGTAGGACACATCTTTGGGGAACGACTGGAATATTTGTATGGATACAATACACCTGATATGACAGCTGTCATATATAAATATAACAATTAGTTTTTCTGATTTAAGAAATTAGAGAATGGTGCAATTAAAATTAAATTTTTGTATACATGCTTTTTAATAATTTATCCAGTCTTCTACTTTAACTCACTTAAAACAGCACTTAACAGTGAGGAGCCGTTTCAGATGGCAAACATTTTTCGTAAATTTTTTACTGCATAATGTTGAAAGTTTTCACATCATTTGAATTGCGAAATTTCAACATTTTTGTGATAAGACTGCTGCACTATATATAGATAAATAGTCGTTATATACTATGGCAATCATAACAGTATAACTGACACCTTTTACAGACCCATTCATGTGTAGTCTATGCGTTTCTAGATAATGCTTCTGACTATGAAGATGAATGCGATGTAGATATTAATAATAATCAAGTATGCATATGTAATATTATTAAGGTTTTTAATCATAGTGATTTTCCCCATAGAGTGAAGGTTGGTTGGTCGATCTGAAAACATATTAAATGAAATATAAGAGGCAAAACCGAAAATCTTATTTTGAAGCGCTGCCTTTTGCGTAAACACATTTTACATAATATGTCGATACTCATGTACAAAAATGTTTGTTAACTCTGACATTTTATTTAAAATCCTCTGTGATTGAAAGCGAACCATGAGCAATCGCGGTCCATCGAGTGTTTTTATGTTTTTGTTTTTTTTTTTAAATTTTAGAAGCATAGTCCTGTAGATCGAACATTTACCTTAGATATATTGAATAAATTAAATCTTAAATCATAAATTTACATATGTATATATTTACTGAGTACGTATGTACAAACTTGCTTTAAGTAAATGTTCTCGATATTGCCATTGCAATACATTGTGTGGAAACAACTACATTAATGAGAACGCGGGAATTTTGGTTTATAGGCTCTGCACTTTCAGCACGTCCCGGGGGATCGGTGGGATTTTTTGACAGGTGTGAAACACATTGCCACCATTTACCATCTATCATCCGTCAAAAAGCAGCTGATGAAAAATAACAATGTTATGGTCTGAATTGGTAAATTTCCACAATTTAAAATAAGTATATTGGCAATTTGCTGAGTTATCTCTCACGTTGTTTACTGGTGCTCATTCTGTAATTTCTGCTGCTCCTTTTGGACTTTCCATACAATCTCCAAAAGATTTGTCAGTTTAATCCCATTTGGTGCGGCGCCATGGTTGCAGAAAGAATACTAGAGATGCAGCGGTATCTGTCCTGGAGGACATTAACGGAATTATTTCGGAACCTTCCAATTTTTGGTATCTCCTTCTTGTATTGTGTATGTTGGTTTTTTTTCGTTTTATTTTTGTCTTCAACGATTTGAATATGTCTAGGCGCGTAAAATTTTTGTTTGATATTGATTGTTTTTTAGGGTTGTATGTGTAAACTACTGCTAAATATCAAGAAGAAGAAACATGCGAATAACTAAGAAATTTGCGGAACGTAAAAACTTTACGGACAATCCCCTGAAAGCGATTTAGAATTATTTAGCATTATCCATCTAATCAGATTTGACTCTTTTTTAGTTTAACGGCTTGACCGAAACGCTGTTGATAAATTTGTAAATCGCAACCATGTGCTTGTTTTATTCTAAATAGTTTGAGAATAGGCATGTATGAAATAAAATTAAAAGTAGAAATACATATGCACTAAATGATCCACAAAATTTTAATTAAAATCACCTACAGGAATACCCAATATATCAAATAATCAAAGAAACACTTAAAAGAATACCGGTATTAATTATCGAACTGAGTAAAAATAAATAGAGCTGCAAATGCATAAAAATATTCAGGTTGCATTGTCATTGCGTTTTGTACTTGATTTCTTGCCTCGAACTTCACACCCCCGGTTTTTTCGTAAGTAGTTCGTTTGATATTTAATGCACATGATTGACATAAAGTGTATATATGTATGTATTGTAAGGAATGAGTAATTAATTTTCTTTTACTTTTATATGAACATATATAACAAAGGATTACGAGACATGTCCAAAACTACTGACCTGAAGGCTTCGGCTGTATCAAAAAAGGGAATAGATCCTAATCTATATCCAACTGCTCGGAGGGATGAAACTGTTGAAGATAACTTCCATGGCAGTAAGATAAAAGATGTATACCGATGGCTTGAGGATCCGGATTCAACAGAAACGCAACAGTTTGTCAAGTCTCAAAATGATATAAGTCGGCCGTTCCTCGAAAATTGCAACGAGTGGAAAAAAATAAACTCTAAACTCACTAAACTATGGAACTATGCCAAATATGGCTGCCCCATGCGATATGGAAGTTATTATTATTATTTTATGAACACCGGTCTGCAAAATCAGAGCGTTATGTATCAACAAACATCTTTGAACGGAGATAGCAAAGAATTCCTCGATCCTAACAAATTATCTGATGATGGTACAATTGCCTTGGCTCAAAAGTCATTTTCAGATGACGGCAGCTATATGGCATATGGATTAAGTGAAAGTGGGTCCGATTGGATTAAGATTCTTATACGAAATACCGAGACTGGTAAAGACCTGAATGAAATACTTAACAAGGTTAAGTTTTCCGAAATATCATGGACCAAAGATAATAAGGGATTTTTTTATTGTGTAAGTAATAGTCTTTACGTGCTTTACATTGTTACGTGATATATGGAATTTACATTGCAAGAAACATTAAGGGAAGGTTCCCGTTTTAAGGCCCGAAAAATTGTCACACTCTTTGTCGTTAAGCTTAATTAAATTCTACGACACCCACACACACACATTTGCAAAAGCAACTTTCTGCCAACTTTGATCAACGACGTGTCTCACGTGAACGAATGCATAAAGAGACCGAGACCATAATCTCATTGGTTGAGCATTGGATTCCGTTTTGAGTGGGGTCAGAGGGCAGCAGGTTTGAACAACCTTCCGTAGGTTTTAATCATTCGCTTTCTAAAATAATTTTATTTCTGAAAACACTTGTTTGCTTTAAAAACAACTCATTTAAAATAATTTGTGATTTTTATTGTGTTATTAATAAAAAAATAATTTTATTATAGAGATATTCTGAGCAAGATGGAAAAACTGATGGCTCTGAGACAAAACAAAATGAAAATCAAAAACTGTACTATCATCGACTGGGAGAAAGTCAGGATAAAGATACTCTTGTTGTCGAATTTCCCGATGAACCTTCATGGCGCATGTAAGCATAATTTATGTATATATTCTTTTATATGGTAATTTGTTTTACTACATTTTTACAATGGCACTAAAAGTAATTTTGATCAAAACAACCAGAAAATTACTATACTATACTATACTATAGTACTATAAAATTACACAGCTGTTGCATGACACATACAAAAGGTTTTTTTGGTTCGGGGGCTTACAGCACCATGAAAAAAGCTTGAGTAGTATTTTGTTTTCTCGTATCATCAAAATTACGAATGCCACAGATGTCCGTCCTTTGTGTGGGCGGAAGGAGGAGGTGCGAAGTTTTACAATACACTTCTAAAAGTATGATATCGGAAAAAGTGGGTCTGATGCTAGGGTTTTTTTTTTGCTTTTAACTAGCTATCTGCAAGTTTTGCAATCAATTCTTATATTTATACATAAGTATGCAGATAATTAACCCTGCAATTTTCTTTTGTTTTAGTCAATCTGTAGTATCTGATTGTGGACTATATTTAATACTGGCTATCGTTAAGGATTGTCGAGACAACATTGTGTACTACGCAGACCTTGAACCTGGTAAAGAAATTAATTCAAAACTGAATATTAAAAAAATTGTGGAAAAATTTGAAGCGGACTATGATGTAAGTGAAATTTTGTTATTCTTAAGCATATTAAGTTACTAGATTACGTCTATACATCCCAATCACTTATCACAGAGATTGCTGCTTGGCATGAGCAATGGAGCAACTTAGCATTATGTGGAAAAGGGATCTTTAGCAATCACAAAACAGGCTTTCCTTTTCGGTATGGATGTAAAAAGGGTTTAATTTTTTCGTAAGACAAATGATAACACTATCCAGTCATAAATCATCCATGGAATATTTGAACACATTCTATTTTGGTTTCGCCAGGCCTCGAGTGAGGAGCATCCAAAATTTAAGTTTTTATTTCCGGAAAACAAAAATTCAGTAATTCAGTGTACAAAAAAAAAATTGGTTTCAAGTTAAAAATTTGTTTGTTACTTTTTGGACACACGAACTCAAAGAATGACTTTTGGGGAGGGAAGGCGGCTCTTCAAATAAAGAAAGGCGATCGTGATGGTACCGGGATATCCGAGCAAATACTCCCCCAGTTCGGATTCCCAGTGGCTTGCATCAATATTAATAATCACTATATTAAGCACTATATTAAGCACAGAGAAAGGGAAGGAAGGAAATGGAAGGATGGTGATCCTTCAGGTACTCAGACGAAGGAAGGACATCGTGATGGTACCTGGAATATCCGATCAGTTATTCCCTTAGTTCGGATTCCCAGTGGCTTGCATCTTGTACTTGATGCTGCCGTAGCTGCCCTTGAAGCTGGAGGGCAGCTGCCGGCCCAGGGCCACCTTGAAGATGAACGTATGCTCGCCGGCGGAGAGCTCCAGGCCGCGCGGCTCAAAGTCCGGCAGAGGCGTCTCGCTGTGCTCGTATATCTCCTTGCTGGTGTAGAACAGACTACGCGTGTACTCATTGTTGTTTGAGTTCTTGCGCAGTATCTCCATCCACTTGCATTTTCCTTTCCCAGTGACTTGGATTTTAATGGCTGCAAAAAAAAAACAGATGATTATTTGATCAATGTGAATCCAAAGAAACTAACTAATTAACACCTACAGATCTTCTGGTGAGTCTTCTCCAGCTTAGTCGTCCACGTAAATATCCTTAGCTAATGATTTTTAAGCAAAAGGGTATGTGTTATGTATGTATTTGTAGGTATGTGGTATGTAGGTATGTGTGAAATAATGCGGAATTGTAGGTCTTGACCTAGAAAATGAGAGAGTGCTTCAAGTACTATGAAGTGCTTTAAAGTATGACATTCCTGAACAGATTTGAAAGGGAACACAACACTAAGACGACCCGAGGGCAAATGAGTTATGTTTTTTATGAATGACCAATATGACAAAAGAAACTATAAACAAAAAGTTTCAGACAACTTAGGTATGAAAAATATGGTTTTGTCTTTTTTTTTTGTTAATGGAACACACTTTTAGGGAGCACACTTATTCCAGTGATTTTCCAATTTTTTGTTATATGCTCCTTCGCGGCATCGATTATCTCCTTGCGCGAGCTCAATTGTTTATTAATGAGCCATCTCTTGACGTTTGGGAATAGATAAATGTCCGAGGGTTAGGATGCCTTTAAAAAATAATGCTGTATGAGAGAACGAAAATCGTTTTTTTCCAGACGATACGATAAACAGTTCAACAAAAATCAGCTGTCAAAAGAAAACTATGGGTAAATTGCGCTGAAATTTGACAGAATCTTATAGAGAAAAAACACAAATATTTATTTAATTATATTATATATATTATTACCTATGTACATACATATGTAAAACACGCTTATGTATTTTGTTTCATGTTTTTTTACTTATATCTGCTTTTTAGTATGTTACCAACGAAGGGTCAAAGGTATATTTTCGTACAAATAAATTGGCACCCAATTATCAAGTTATAATTATTGACTTCGAGAAACCAGAGGAAAGCAATTGGAAAACTCTAATAGCAGTAAGTACTTCATTAGCTTAGGCTAAAACAACATTTAACTCACAAAAATTGGTATTTTAGGAGCACAAGACTGATGTGTTAGACTGGGTTAGGTGCGTGGACGAAGACAAGCTTCTAGTATGCTATATAAGAGACGTAAAAGTAAACGAACTATGCCCAAAAAATTAATATTAGAAATAATCGATTCATTTTTGTTTTAGACCGTTTTGCAAGCCAATTGTCTTCGAACTGGAAAACTATTGCGTGTATTCGACTTAGATATCGGTACCATTGTAGGAACTTCAGGCGAGAAGAAGTATTCAGAGATTTTTTATAACTTTTCTTCCTTTTTGAGTCCTGGATGTATTTATCAATATGATTTTAAGACCCCAGAGATCATGCCAAAAGTGTTTCGCGAAATCAAACTCAACTTGGAAGGTTTCTGTCGAGAAAACTACATTGTCGAACAGATATTTTATAAAAGTAAAGACGGTACTAAGATACCAATGTTTATAATTCGTATGAAACGAGATACTATTGAGCCCCGACCTTGCCTTCTCTACGGTTATGGAGGCTTTAATATTAGTATGCTTCCATGTTTTGGGCTCACTGGGTATGTATATTAAAAAGCTGATGCATTATTGAGATTATATCTAACCAATCGTACAGACTTATGTTTATAGATACCTTTGATGGCGTGTTGGCTTATCCAAACTTACGTGGCGGTGGAGAATACGGCGAAAAATGGCATAATGATGGTCGTTTGTTTAATAAGCAAAATGTGTTCGACGACTTCCAAGCATCAGCTGAGTATTTAATTGATAATAATTACACGTCGAAAGACCGTTTAGTTATTCAAGGTGGTTCGAACGGAGGTCTCCTTGTTGGAACTTGTATTAATCAACGTCCTGATTTGTTCGGAGCTGCTGTAGCGCAAGTTGGGTTCGTATATAGTTTTACGTGCAATACAAATTATTTGCTTTTGCATTTATTGAATGCATATATAAAAATTATTCGAAAGCAAGTCGATATCACCATGTACGTCTATCCGCTTGGGCTTTCTATGCAAAACGGTTACTACTCAGAATTTGTTCATATACCATTTTGTAGTGCTGCAGGCAGTATAGAAGTGGGACTGTATAACATGTAAATACAGTGCCGTTCAACTGAATAGGATTCATTAATTGTTCTGGATTCTGTTAATTAAGTTGGGCACATGTATTTATGTACATACATGGTTATATCCGCTTGGATGGACAAGAACATAATATAATATCATATACTTTAAGCGTCGAAGACGTATATAGATACGTTGTTTGTTTATAATAATTATACTTACACACTCTTAACTCTTCAACAGAGTAATGGATATGTTACGGTTTCATAAATTCACCATTGGACATGCATGGTGCTCAGATTATGGAAATCCATCTGAAAAGGATCACTTCGAAAATCTTTACAAGTTTTCTCCACTACATAATGTACACACACCCGGTAGTAACGAAAAGGAGTATCCGTCAACTTTGATTTTGACGGCCGACCACGATGATCGTGTCAGTCCCTTGCATTCATTCAAATTTACTGCCGCATTGCAAGAAGCTGTACGCAATTCCAAATTTCAAAATAATCCTCTATTATTGCGGGTTTATACAAAAGCCGGCCACGGTGCCGGCAAACCAACGTCCAAAAAAATTGAAGAGGCAACGGACATTCTAACGTTTATGTCTAAGAGTCTTAACGTTGATAAAATCAATTTAAATAGTGAACAATAAGAAAAATGCATTTTCAAATATTAACTATATGTAATAGAAATGTTTATGAAAGGCAGCAACCAAAGCAACGAAAGGTTGTTTGTAGTAATACATTTATTGGAATTTTATATATAATGTTGATTATCCACTATCTTGTGCTATGTGTATGCGTATGCGTATACAAACGTTTGAACTGTATTCAGTTCCGAAAAAGCCTTTTAATAAATATTTGAATGTTTCAAGAATAAGTTTTGTCTATTTGAACACCATATTTAGGTTTTGACCCAAAGCGACCTTTTCTGTTAGATTTGGGGTTTTACAACTTTTGATGTTGTTTTATATTACAAAATTTGTTAGGTATTTTTAATGTTGTTTTCAGAGTTGTGCTTCTTCGTTTCAAATAACTTAAGTATCTATCTGGTTGTATTGAACTTTGCAATTCGGAAAATCCTGATAAATTCAGCTATAAATCGGACCCACACCAATTGCCGTCTGCGGTATATTTTTTTAAATATATCTTGGGCTTACTTTTTTAGGTTAGATAGATACATTAATTAGGCGTCGTTTTAGGTATCGTTTGTAAAAATCTATGGATAAACGGCTAGGGTGTGTAGCCAAATCTTTGACCAAATCTTATAATGCCGCATTTACCGTAAAATTCCGTTACTTCCCAAATTTCATTTTACCGTTAAAAACTGATACAATTAAAAAATTCTGGTATTATTTCTAAAGAAAAAATTGTCTTATACCAACTCAGTATATGGATATGCATATATAATATAATATTATATATGTACTGTAGTAAAATTATTTATCTCAAATAAAAAAGTGATAGATGTATATTATCTGATACTTATGTACGAGTTTATATTATATAATTTTATATATATTAATACAATTATACCGATTCGCCGCTGGAAAATTAGAAATACAAATGTTTTATCGATTGCTCCGACGATTACAAACCAACCCCACAGTCCTAAAAACCTTAGCAACGTAGGCTCGATATATTTTTTGTTATATTTGCCAAACATTTTGTGAGTGACAAAATATCATTTCAAATATTTTACATACGAATATATTTTTCTCAAAATAACATAACAATTGCAAAAAAATGTCGGACACTGATGACTTGGATTCGTGCGACTTTGCCAATGTTTCGGAAATGGAACCTCATCGGGCTCCTGAACCGGAACAATTGGCTATACTTCCTCCGAATCATCCGCTTCTGTACAAGTTTCAGCGATCGTTAAAAGATCACCTGTTACGTACTAAGCAAAAGTTAGAAAATGAAATTGCCGAAATTAAGTACCAAGTTAAGGCAAAGGAGAAACGACGGGAAGAGCAGGGCCTTACATTATATGATATGCAGCAAAAAATGGGTTTCCAAGAAGAACAGATTCAAGAAATATCTGCTGAAATCGATAGACACGTACAGAGCCGTCAAGTGGCAGAACTTGGAGTGAACACAGCTAAGAAAAATTACGAAGAAAAAGAAAAACTAACCAGATCTCAAAAAGCACTATATCATGAACGGATGGTGGAACTGGAAGATCTGCAATGTTTGGGTAGTAATATTAAAAAATGGGCCTTTGATGTAGAAGATGAAGTGAAAAATGCAAAACGTATTGTTAGCAGAGATGCTCAACTACAAAGACAGCTATCTCAGGAGAAACGCAAATCCGACATTCTATTTTATCGGTTAGATATGGAAGTTAAAAAAAGAGAAAGTGAGCTACAGTCCATTTGTGAAGAGGAAACAGCAATGAAGGATATAGTAAGCATTTTAAATATGAGTATAGCTGATGCCAATACTGATCTAGAGGTATTACAAAATGAGCATAAGCGCCTTTCTCAAGCTTGGAGCGAAGTTATTATAGCTATACAACTTCGAGATAAAATATTATTTCAAGTTCAGGACAATATGAGGTAAGGATAAAATAACTAATTTAATTACAAAAGCTTAATTTAAAATTTAACACTAGAAAACACAAAGAGTCAATAAAGCTAAATCTGGCCGGCATTGAAGCAATTAAGAAACAAATTGGAAAGGAAATGGATCTAAATAGAAAACTTGAATCATTTAAGCAAAGGTTAGCCGACGATATGAGCTCTTTGCAACGTGACTGTAAGTTCATTTTAATTTCCGCTTTAATATGTAATGTTTTTTAATTGTCTGATATTAATTCAAACTGACGGATTGCTTTAGTACTAAGACTAGATATTTGGTTTAATGCACTGCTAATACACTTTTACTCATAGAATGTGCTACCGTTGAAAAGGTCTTTGAATTTCAGATCTGTATAACCATAATTTAAGATTTTATTAGTGTTAATCCCTTTATTATCCTTTTACGAAACCTCTAGTAGAATTGTCCGTCGGTGCCGGTGTACAAAACCAGCACGAGCTAAAAATGGGCAACAATCTAGTTTTGTTCGGAGTTTTAAATTCGAATTTAAATTAAATGAAAATATTTTCATATCTAACAACAAATTATTTCAGGTCAACAAGAAAACGAAACGCTTTTTCGGTTACAAGCTAAGCTGGATGAGCTACCAGACTTCTTAGGAAGTACTGAAGCCGATCTACAAGAAGCAATTCGTGATGGCAACAGATTATTCTCGGAAATTCGGAAACTTGACTATTCCTTGGAGAAGTACCACCAAAAAAAATTTCGAACTGAGGAAGCAATATTAAAGTTGGCGCAAGACCAACTTGTAGCGGATAAGGCTACTGCTTATAGATTGAAATTATTAAATAAGTCTCAAGAACGTCGTCGAAATATTGATTTATCATTTTCAAAGGTACAGAGTCAATTGGCGTCCTCTATGCTCGACGTGGAAAAACTAAGAAGTTCAGTTTTAAAAACTAAAACCCAAAATGATCTAATTACACAAAGTCTAAACCAATCTGAGTTTAAATCCAGCACTCTTGAGACAGAGCTAAAAAAAATGCACTCTAAAATTGAAGTTAAAATGAAATTATTTGAAAGGGTCAGCAACAAAATAGAAAACATGCAAAAGTTATTTGGTGAAGCCTCTGGTAGCCCTACTGAACTAAAGGTAATATAGTATTTAAATGCTAAAAACTTTCTTTCTTTAAACAAACTTTACCAACTCCAGATAAAACAAATTGAAAAATCAATTCACGCTGGTGAACTGCAAATCCGTGAGCACCAACAATTTTGGATAATGCTGCAGAATCATTTTGTTAATTTGTCGCAAAAAAGAAACGACCAGCTTAATGAAATTCAAGTCACTCGCAAACGTAAGTCAAAATGGTACTTATACCCGTATACTATAAAATATAAAAAAATGTTATGTTGGTTCGTAAATCCTCGAAAACTTCTCCACCGATTGAGATCAAATTTGGTACATTATGTGACAAGCTTGCGGGAACCGAAGGGCAGTGTTTTTTACTGGGCATCTGGAGCGATTGAGAATCGCGGTTGCTCTACGACTAGAGCATAACAGCTTTGTTATTTTGTGCATACATAGGTCAGTCAAGTCTCGGTCGAATGCTTGTGCGTCGTCTTGGAATAGTGCCGAACAATGGTCCCGTTGCTCAAATGCAGTACGTATCTTTGACATGATTCGGGCTACGTGCTTAATCGTCCGTGCTTATCTCGGAAGCGTAATTGATGTGATTGTTGCTAGTTGAGATATATGGACTGAGTAGGAAAACTTTGAAAGAAAAGCTTAAGTACGCTTTTTGGTCTGTTCGACAATGGCTGCGTTTTATCTTTTCGTGACTTGGAAATCATCGCGATACCAAAGTTTTTCGATTGCATTGGAGGGCTGCCAGATGTGTATAACCTTATCATACCTTTCTGGACTTTCGTTCACCTACCATTCAAAAATGGTAGGTGTAAACAAATGAATTAGGAGCAGGGGACCGAACTCATTTTAAATTTTTTTTCTTTATATAGCCCAAATGAGACACCGTTTGTGGTCCTTTTTTTATTTTTGCGATCGATTTGTACGTTAAGATTGCGTGTAGCGTCTTGACGCTTCTGTTTTTCACTATATCGTTCTGACTTTATATCTAGGTTCGTACAATGCTAGGCCTTTCCTAAGATCGACGAAATCATGGAAATGTTGGGTATCGCGTATATACATATGTATCGGCTAAAGTTTTTTATATTTATTTTTCTAAAAGCGATCACGGCCTTTTTTATTTATGACCCAGGTCGGATTGTCATTATGGCCGTTCTCAACAAACTCTGTTTCTGTGAGCTTTCGTAAGCTGGCGGGATGCGTATATGGTTCAGTACCAAAAAAGGACAGCGTTTTTTGTTGAGGGTGAAAGTAACATGCTTTCATTTTGTTCTTTACTTGTATGCGCCAATCTGAAAGCCATCTCTCAATTAAAATTAATATAAAATATTATATTGGAATGTAAAACATTACTGCACGAATGGGTCGAATGCCAAAAATTGGGTTGTCATGTATTGACTGGGAACAGTCAAATTGAGACATTTGCTTCATTTCTCTATACTGAATTATGCAAAGCGAAAACGTTACAATAACAAGTCTAGAGTGGCATAGAAAGACTTTTCGAAATTGATATTTATTTATCATTCGCCACGGTGTTTGGCATCGCGCTTTCTCTGTTTGAATAGTTTCTTAAGGGGTTCGGTCGTTTTCCCCAATGTTTTTCAATGTTAATTTAAAGAAGATATAATGGTTTACACATTTATTAGTTGCCTAACTGAAAAAACTTCGGCGCACCGAAGTTGGCTCTTCTGAACTATTTATTTAATAGCAATAATATTTGTATTTTGCAGAATTATCTATTATAAAACAGAAGTCTCTTAAAATTGATCAGGAGCTGGAAATTTCTGAAAATAAGACTAAAGACTTGTGTATGTATATACATAAATATACATCGAAATTAGAATTGCTTAACGAAAAAATGTACAAGAAGAGAATACACCATGATATGGAGGAGACTGAGTTTGAACACGAGCAGACTGAGCTCAGCCAAAAACTAAAGGTATGCCTATGCTCCCAAATTTACTAGTATTTTCAACAAATTTATCGTTTACTTCTCATCAGGAGGCCGAGCTTGGAATATTAAAGTTGGAGGGGCTGATATCGGAACTACGAAACGAAATTGAACTTCACAAAGACTTAGTGATAGAGAAACATAGAGAGGCATTATCTTGGGAGTCAAAATATAAATTACTTGAAGAAACAATTCAATGGTCAAAGACAGAGCGCTCATTAAATAGTGAAATAGGCTCCATGAAAACTGAAATTCATCGTATGAATATAAGATATAGCCAACTGAAGCGGGCACAGGAAAGACTGGTTCAAGACTTAGAACATTGTGTTATGCACCGTGAACAAATTTTTGTTAATGCAACTATTAAGGAACATGTAAGGGAAAAAATATTAAAACTTCAAACCGCCTCTCAAACTCAAGTACGACTTGATGAGGTTAACAATAGAGCAGTTCTAATACATAATGAAATAGAATTTCTAACAGAAACTCGTTTAATAGAAGATGTCAATAAGATTGAGCGCATGATTTTCATGTTAAGAAGAATACAATCAGACCTGAATAACATTAATGAAGATGATATCAAGATCAGAACTCAAATAGAGAATGCTCATTTGTCAAAGCATGCCAATTTAGAGCAAATTATTCGGAAACAGACTCGTGCTAAGGCTTATCGAAGGCTTAAACTGATGAAGTCACACCAAAGAATCGTTCGTTCGGAGATGACTGTTGATCAGCTTTCCCAAAAACAGTCCGATATGAACAGCAAGCTAATGGAAATAATTCAAAACTTGATAATAGAATACCCCGAAAAAAAAATATTCTTCACAAAAATTATTCATATCCTGAAGGAATAAATATCATGCAAGGTTATCTAATAAAAATCGATTTGTAACACCAACATTATTTAAATTAATATAATCAGGGACCGAAGTTAGGTTATGTTACTAAAATCACAAAATAATAAATGAATTAAAATTTTGTTTGATAATCTTCGTTGATAATATTTATTTGTATTAATTATTGATATATGTTCAAGAGTAAATCTAAATTGTGACAAACAAAAATTGGTTTGTTTGTTGGTCCGGGTACTAGACTTGACTCAAGACAGATCGCGATTTTTTTATCATAGGCATAGAACATTTACCAAGGTTTTTTTTAACTAACAGCGGACTTAGCTGGTTCATATATAACTTATGAAAAAACTCCTATTTTAAGGACCTGGACAAGTCCCATTTTATTGAAGGTGTTACAAACTTTGAGAAGTGTTGGACTAAGTGCATACGTAAACAATTTTGTATTGCCTACAGCTCTATTGGCCGAGACACTCTTTAGCCATATTGACCTTACCCCGCCAGTTAAAGTTATTATTTATTAGTTTACATTATTTAAGTCTTTCTTGAATTTTAGTGGGTCGCCCCTCCGATGGCCAGGAATACTTCGTTTACCAGGGGCTTCATCCTTCTAGTCTTCCGGTTCTAATGAGCGAGAGTGACCAACTGATATCGCGAAGTCCCCGCTGAACTGTGACCACGCACCAGCTCCTGGACTGTGACAGCCATGATGCCGCTGAGTCGACAATCTGGCGTCCCGTCCGAGGCAGCAGGGACCAGTGATGGACGGCGGAATTGTTGGTTCACGACCACGGGAAATAATATCGGCAACCGCCCATACATACGCCACCGTATCAAACACTGGGCTTCAGCTTCGAAAAGCGTAAGTGACTCAGTACTTAATTGTGGATATATTTTAAAATTTAAAACTTCCTTCACAGAGGACTGATTTACCCTACACTTTGCCCCAAATCGAGTCGTATCCGATTTCTCCCCGCTCCGGATCCCAGAAGGACAGAAGCGAGCCAAAAAGCCAACGTCATCCTTCGACCTGGCCATCGACAACAACGATTTTGACTATGGCAACCAAGGCAAGGGCTACGCAGGCTACTAGACTCTAGATAGACATCGTTGTTTTCAGGTTTAAGGATATACATACGCATCTATATGGATACAAATGTTTTCCACTTGCTTATTTATTTGTACTGAGCTAAGTTATGATAAATAAATCAAAATATCATCATTGCTGTATCCTGCACCGGTGAAACTATGCCGATTACAAACAAATAGCGGAGAAACTAAATATTTTGGACTGGGGAAAATGTCCTTGATCCTTGATAAATACTCCTTTAAATCAGGGACATTTGTTCCATCACAGGAAGCCATCGCACGCCTAAATCGGCCCACAGGACCCTTGGTCCTTGATAAGGACTCCATCAGATCCGGGACATTTTTCCGAACACAGGACGCCGTCGCACGCCCAGATCGGCCCATAAAAAGTGGAGAAAATTAATATTTTTGATCCTTCATATCCTTTGTCCTTGAAGAGGACTTCATAAAATCAGGGACAATTTTCCGAACTCAGGAAGCCGTCGACGTCCCGATAGGGCCTCAAATAACGGACTAAACTAGATATATATGTCTGTTGAAAATACCCTTGATCCTTTATCCTAGATAAGGACTCCATCAGATCAGGGATTTTATTCCGAACACTGGAAGCCGTCGCCCTTCCCGATCGGTTCACAAATAAGGGAGCAAACAAGATATATATATGTCTGATCCTTGGTCCTTGAAAGGGACTTCATAAAATCAGGGACATTTTTCCGAACACAGGAAGCCGTCGCACGCCCAGATCGGCCCATAAATAACGGAGAAAATGGGTATTATTTATCCTTGATATCCTTGGTCCTTGAAAAGGACTTCATAAAATCAGGGACATTTTTCCGAGCACAGGAAGCCGTCGCACGCCCAAATCGGCCCACAAATAACGGAGAAAACAAAGCAAAAATGGGCAAAAACTGGATGGGACACCAGGCCAACAGAAATCAGCAGAAGGTAACTGAATTTTTTTTTAAAAAAATTTTGTTCCCCCAAAAGTATGCACCATTTTTTTGAAATTGTTACAGTTGCTTGCTGCTGATTTCTGTTCGCCTGGTATCCCATCCAGATTTTGGTCATTTCACGCGAGTTTTTTCTTTTGTACGGTGGCGCCCCTATATGCGATTTCTTGAACTACATTTTTAAAGCCAGCTATAGGCCCGTTTTGTTTTCTCCGTTGTTTGTGGGCCGATTTGGGCGTGCGACGGCTTCCTGTGTTCGGAAAAATGTCCCTGATTTTATAAAGTCCATTTCAAGGATCAAGGATATTTTCTCCAGATATATAGATCTAGGCGTGCGATGGCTTCCTGTGATGGAAAAAATTTCCCTGATTTAAAGGAGTCCTTATCAAGGATCAAGGACATTTTCCCCATTAAAAAATAATTAGTGTTCTCCCCTATTTGTGAACCGTTATGGGCGTGCCACGCCTTTTCTTATTCGGGATATTTTCCCCCATACAGGATACAGCGAGGATAATTTTTCAATCGTTTTATTCAATATAACTTAGCTTAGTAGAAATAAATAAGCAAGTGGAAATAATATCTAGTATCTAAATATATAGACGCGTATATCCTTAAACCTAACAACAATGATACCTATCTAGAGTCTAGTAGCCTGCGTTGCCCCTGTCTTGGTTGCCATAGTCAAAATCGTTGTTGTCGATGGCCAGGTCGAAGGATGACGTTGGCTTTTTGGCTCGCATTTTGCAAGGGGTGCCCTTATGTCCTTCTGGGATACGATTCTGTCCGGCTGGCATACTTTGATAGGACTCCGTCTAGCGGGGAGTACTCGGATACGACACGATTTGGAGCAAAGCGTAGGTCAGTCCTCTGTGAAGGAAATTATATTTTAAAATATATCCACAATTAAGTATTGAGTCACTTACGCTTTTCGAAGCTGAAGCCCAGTGTTTGATACGGTGGCGTATGTATGGGCAGTTGCCGATATTATTTCCCGTGGTCGTGAACCAACAATTCCGCCGTCCATCACAGGTCCCTGCTGCATCGGACGGGACGCCAGATTGTCGACTCAGCGGCATCATGGCTGTCACAGTCCAGGAGCAGGGGCGCGGTCACAGTTCAGCGGGGACTTCGCGATATCAGTTGGTCACTCTCGCTCATAAGAACCGGATGGCTAGAGGGTTGAAGCCCCTGGTAAACGATGGTGGGCATAACGTTGTTCGCGAGCACCCAAGAAGTATTCCTAGCCATCGGAGGGGGACCTACTAAAATTAAGGAAAGACTTAAATAATGTAAATGAATAAATAATAATAATACCTGGCGCGGTCGCTATGTCAGGACCCTCTTGGTCCCAGCTGCTGGCGCGATGCACGCGATCGTAGATGCCGGATCCAGCAAATTTAAAAAATACCTTTTTTATTTGATTGTCTAAAATAAGGAAACGTTAGTATGAATGGAATGTAAATGTGTATGGAATGTATGTTTCACAACGTACCCGAAAATAGAGAGCCACTACCGATTCGAAGAGAGCCAATAACCGATTCGAAGAAAGCAGTTCGCCATAATCGGTAGAGCTGCGCTCCAAAGTCGTAATGTTTGAAAGTTAATGGAAAAAGTAAAATAAGTGATGCACGGAAGTACGATTTGGGAGATCAAAAATTAAAAAACATGAGTATGGAATATTCTATCCCCTATGTTCCTTAGTATATAAAAATTGAGGAATAACATAATAACAGAACGATTCGATTACAAATTAATAGTTTAAAACTACACTCCACGAAAACGATGAATCTTAAAGAATTTTAACGCAGTTTAAGTGATCTTGGTCTTTTTTAAGTAAAAATTAAGGATAGTATGGATGTGCACCCTTCTTGCTGTCCTGTTTAGAAAAAGGGGGTGTAAGTGGTCGAAATTCGGCTCTTCGTCAGTATATTCACGGTATATTTTGATAATGAAATGGAAATGCAACGAAAAAATGAGTCTTCATTTTAAATGGGATATAAATAAGGTTATGCACAACTGGCAAAAGCAGCCCAGGTAAATTGCAAGGGTAGCACAAACCTCACCTCGCCGTGTTTTGACCAACAATATGCCTTGAAGACAAAATCGCCTTTTTGTACCAAGGTATATTATGAAAAAGGGGTGTTTTTACCTTTCATGCGTTGCATTTTCCTGGCCGTTTTGCCCGTTGTCCATACCCTCTTTTTCCTCCCATTGTGTAGAAAATGTGTAGTTTCCAAGTAGCAAATGAGCAAATGTAAACATTGAAATAATCTAAATCACAAAGCATTGAAAAATTCATATAAATACGTTTTCGCAAATAAACAAGAATATTTGACGGAGACTAATTGAAAGAAAGATCCCACAAAATGGAACGTAATAATGGGTAAAGTTAAATGGAACGAATAACTGCGTGATGCAAAACTAAGTGTGCTATTGTGATAAACGGGGAAATTTTGACGTGTGTGTTTGACGGCAAAAACTGTTTACATACATAGCCACATAGGTATATACATTTGTATGTATGTATGTTTTTTACTGTTTTCTTTCACAGACGCTACCCATATATACGCCGCCAAGGCAGTGGGCACAACAATTATCACCATCACCACAACAACAATGCAAATTCCACATCATCGACAGCAGGATCAACAAATGCAACACAATATTCCAATCATAGCATTAACAACTCTCCATCCGTGGGCATGAGTACGGGGGCACACAACAGTAATGCAATATATGCAGCGGCGGTACCGCCATCACAAAATGTGCCCATTTCCCAGCATGACGAATTGATTCGGTACATAAGGGAGGCCTGGAACAAGGTAAGCGTAAATCAAAGCAGAAGATTATATGGAATACTAAATTTTGACAATGGATTAAAGCTTCTGCCCGCCGGAGCTACTTTTAATAAATTCGGTTGCTCATCTTGCTTTGCAAACATTTCTTCTAATATTTCGACAGGTTTATGAGCAGGGCACACCTGTTTACCGCAACGAATCTGATAATCAATTGAAAAATTTCAAGCCATTTAATTTGGAGGAGTATTGGGGACAGCGTCTGGTCCAGAATATACACGTGACGACGACAAATGCCAGCGGACATCAGTAGACCGAGAATCGAAAAAAGGACGGTGGCTTGTGTTACATGGTAGAAATAAAAGAAATTAAAACCTGTGTGCCTATTCCGTTTTTTTACTTATTCCCATGTTATTGAAATTCAAATCTACCACATTGTTTAAAACCTGCTTTTGGACCATTTGTGTGTATACAGATTGATTAAAAACACTGCCAGCTGAAAGGCAAATTATGTATTGAATAAAACTATAATTGGTATAAAGATCGCCCTACATGTAGCATGCTATCTGCATTTATGTAAGTGTTGTGCGTTGTGCGCGCTTTTCAGTTGTCAAAAACAACAGTAATAAACAGTTAGTGGCTAGGAAAATAATCGTGTTGTGTGTTATTGAATAGACGGCCGCTCGCTTAATCTCATCGCAGGTAAAAGTAAAATTGTTTATCTATAATTGAAACAGTACAATGGGAGCCAATTGGGTGTGGAGGATTTGCAGGAGGCGGAGTTGTGGTGGCACTGTGGCAGCTGTTTTGTGGTGGTGGTGCTTGTGATAATAGTGTGGTCCTGGCTGTTGTTTTTTTTTTTTGTTTGGGGATCTGTTGTTCTTGTAGGTGGCAGGCACACGACATTAGTCATATATATATTTACCTGGTGCGGGTGCTGCTTGATTGGTGCTGACACTGCGTGGATTCCGATGAACAGCCTTTCCATTTTCCAATTTGGCATACCTTTTTGTGGGCAACTAAAACACTGTAATTTTTTCTGCTAATTGAAAGCATCCTTAAATTTGAGTTTCCTTTTTTAACATTAAAGTAACAAATGAAAACGAAGCGAACACTGCTTTTTGTATTGAAGGGCATTTTGTAATTTATAAAATTATGTTTTATTTTTCGTTCACTGTTTACATGCCCGTTCTACTCCAAGCTTTTGTTGTTTAAACTGAAGCTTAGACCATTTTGCGCAACAGTCGGTTGATGTGGTCTTCACGGTTGCCGAAATCACCTCCGTTAACGTAGTGATTGGCCTTCTTGCGCCAGCCACCGGTGGGGGTGTTCAGCTTAAACGGCCACAGGAAGTTGGAGGCGTACTTGAAATTGGGTCCAACGGTGAAAATCTCATGGACCAAATCCTCAACGCACTGAATATTGTGAGCCTGGCGCAGTTTGCGCTCAATCACAAAGTTGTCAGTGATGGGGACACGCTGACGGCTGTGCTTGACATAGCCGCGCTTGTAAATAAGCTCGCGCACCGACTTCAGGTTGGGGTAGCCCCAGGTGATGTAGGGCTCGGCAATACGCAGCATGTTGATGGTAGCCTTGTTCAACTTGATGAAGACACCATTGTTGATTTGGCGCAATCGGAACAGCTGCAAAACTTTGCGAACCTTGGGGGCAACCTTGTTGATACTGGAAGATAATTAAAGGTTATTAAATAAACAGTAGAATAATAAGCAAAACATTACATACCCACGGATACGCACGACAAATGCCAGCTTGGCCTCTGCGGGCACATAAAACTGGTTGCGCTTCTTGGCCAGGCGACGCAGCTTAATCTCACGCTGGTCAGATTTGATGTACTCATTCTGGTACTTTTCGGCACGGACCAGATTTTCCTTCTTGCGCAGCGCAATCACAGCGGCTCGCTTGAGACGACGCTTTGACTCAGCGGCACGTTTGCTGATTTGTTTCTTGCTGAATTTCAGCTTTGATTCCGGCACAGCCGGCAGCTTCTTTGCTGCAGGTTTCTTGACGACCGTAGCAGGCATCTGTTAATGACACAAAATAATTGCATTTAAACACAGTCTCTTTCAAATATTATGTATATTTCACAGAAAATATTACTAACCTCTTACTTGACACTGCACACGTTGGTAAAAGAAAGGGAAAGAAAGAGCGGAAGCATGTACTACGCCATGCTCCAAACGTCAAATTTCGATCAAAGCAACTCTGCCTTGCAGTGCTGTAAAATGATTCGCTAATGTAGAGTTGCATGGACGTGAAATATCAGTAATACGGCCACACTAGAAAACATCGATAAGTGAACTATTTTTACAGAATTACCTTCTCTAGAAACGTAGAAAAAATAGGATTGCGCGAATTTTTTTGTATTTTGTTTGATTTGCTTGCTTGCATTAACTTTGTTCGGTTCTGGTTTTATATTTCGTTTACAACACGTGCGGGACACCTAACACATAAAGAACCACGACATACTTGCGAGCATAGCATATTATTCGTGTAACCCAGCAAATTAACTCTGCCTTTATTTGCAATTCGACTGTAATGAGTTCTCCACAAAGTCCCGTTTACCGTACCCCAGTAGAACAAAAGCGACATGCTCAGGATGTGGCCAAAAGACACCGTACGGGCATGCCAAAACTGCGTGATATGTTGCGCGAGGTAATGTATAACCCTTTTCAGCTTTGCAACATGCATATTTACAGTATTCTCTCCTTGCAGAAGTACCGCAAACGTATTATAGAGACTCGCACAAGATTAACAGATGCCAACCGCACAGTGCAATTGGTACGTGAATGCCAAAGACTCGGGAGCTATGTATATTGAATCATGGTTTTTCACAGGCTGAACTTAAAGAATTTCTTCGCACGGAGCTAAGCGAGTTTGACAAAGACTTGGAGTTGGAACAGAACATTCTGGACGAATTACTTTCTGATGTAAATGAATGGTATGCGTTGGGCGAACAAAATTTGGAAACGTACGTGGAATCAGATGCACCAATACAGCAAAATGTTCTGTGCCCTGTCTGCCTTATAAAACCATTGCAACGTCAGGAAACTGTCTACCGGTGTGAGTGCGGAATTCAGTTTGAGCATACATCTAACATGGAACAACTGGAGAGGAAAATACACCAGCAAATTGCATCACATGAAACTAAGTGTACTCAGGCACTGCGTTTCTTTATAGAGCCTTCCACCGGTCGCCTTTATAATATGTGTGGAAGTTGCGATTATTTCTCCTCCATTTAGTTTATATTAAGATGAACTTTTCAGATGTCTGCGCCCAAGAACGTACATATTTAATACTAATGTTAATTCATATATAAACAAGCAACTTAAATAGATTAAGGAGATCATATAGGAAAATCATTACCCTTTTTGTTTCTGGTCCAATTGATAAGTATTTTGGAACTGATCATAGATCATTTGGCCTATGACTCAAAAAATTGCTCCAGAATCTCAGTATCGGAGAAGCTTTTTCCAGTGCGCACGTGCAAGATCCCTCACGTCAGTGCAGCATCGTCTCTACTTCGCTACTTTTACGGCGGGTGATCATACGTTTAGTGTGCTGTCATGCTCCGCCGTAGACGGTTGTCCGATTCTCTTATTCTCGCAAAACGTGTGCATACCTAATTATCTCTTATTTTGTTTATATTAAAAAAAAAAATTACTTAAAAGTAATTGGAGACCGAAAACGCTCCCTTAAAACGAAATTAATTTTGTAAACTACTCGCATAACACATATTGCGATAGCAGTAATTGCAGTGCATATTTTCGAGTGCGGAATAATTTGTTTACTTTAAACATTTTTCCTGGTCTTTACCTTGTACAGACCATTTTAAAGTGAATACGAAGGGAATCGAATTTATTTATGGATAAATATAAAAGCGTCGAATGTGCGCATTTGTACGATAATGTTTTAAAATGAAACAGTTCTAGTGATATTCTTAAAAAGATATCTCTACGGGTCTACGATATCTAATACGATCTACTTACTATATAAAGTTCTGAAAGGATTACAAATACTGTAAATAATTTGGATATTTTGGTCGATATGACGCAGTTGTTTAATATTATCCACTGCAATAATTTAAATGGCCGAGTTCGCTCCATTTATGAAAATTTAAATACAAATGTTTGTGGCATTGACCGCGTGAAGCTTCTTTTTACTTGTCTAAGCATATTGATATTGCTTTTTGCCTGTTTTTTCCTTTGGAATAAGTATGAAACGTGAGTATTGATAAGTTAAAGACAAATTTCTTAGATTTAGCTTATGCGCTAATCAACTAAAAAGCCATGGAATGATAAACTAGACTACTATTATTATGATTAAACGTTCATAACTAAATATAACTCTGTTTTTTCTTGCAATCAAATGATGTTTCAATCTGGATGGTTTTCAATATGTGAATAGACATACAAAAAACGAAGAAGAGGTTGTTAGTACAGAAAGTTGTTAGGTTAATTTATGATTTTATAAACTCCCACTATACTTAATATCTTAATTAACATTACTGGTAAATTATTATAATTGTTTAATATTTCTTTACGACTTTCTATGAAGTACATATTTATGTAGTTCGATTCTGTTGTATTTGGTTTTTTTTTTCAATTGTCTATGTATTTCAAAATCCACTTAAACGTCAATAATTGATATCCGGAACTAAAGAGCATATGATATCAAGTATGTACTCCATGAAATCGAAATCATGGAGGGTGCAGTACCTTTAAACTCGTCGCGTGGCATAGTTTTTTGAAAGAAATATCTCAATTGCATCTCCACTTCACTTTTCTATTTGTGTCTGTGTGAATGCACCGGAATTCTTATGTACTTATGAAATGAAATAAGGTATCATTAGGACAACTTTAATATTTAGTAATACTAACTAATAACAACTAATACTTTACGCAAAGATCACGAAACTTTATCATGTGCCGCCTTTTCAATGCAGGTGTCATAAAACATTACTAAAGTTTCACAATTTACGTGCAGCTGTGTCACTGCTCATGTTGGCTGGAAGTAGCCTGGATCTAGCCAGGAGCTTACTGCCCCAACGCAGTGCACGGCAGCTCAGTCGTCTTTTTGACTTATGGAATAGAGACACAAATTTTCTGGTTATAATAGGAGCGGGAGAAGCGTGGAATGCGCTTGCTTCCACGATATTGACAATTTTGCTAATGTGTTATCATCGTGTTATAGAGCGCAAGAAGAAGACAGGTGAGTGCCTTCGAATGCCTTTGGGTTGTGCAAGGTACATGATATAAAATTCTCGCATTAAATAATCGAGCATATTTTCATCCCTTAGTGTTTTTGTACGCGAGCATGGCCGTGGAGGTATTGACTCTCGCTCTGCGTTCCAACGAATTGACAGAGGTTGCTTACTACGAGGAAGTACTAGAGCTTCAGACGTGCCTTGTGGGTATGTCTGTTTTATGTCTGCTGGTATTGGCTTCGTTGGATGGTTACACTATATATAATGAGGTATAGATTAAACTAAGCTGCAGTAGAGCATATTTAAGTTAACTATCTGAAATATGGCCGCTAAAAACTAGAGAAAACTTGACGTTAGCATGTCCCTCGCCAGCAATTACAAACGTTTTATTAAAATATTTATTTTATTCAACAAGTAACTCGCTAAACAATGGCACATAACAGAGGTGGAACAAACATAGTAATGTGGTTTGCAAGCTTACGTTTTTAAATAGGTTAATCGCAGATTTTAAGCTTACGGACTTCTATGCTTGGTAAATTGTTTATTCATACATTTGTACAAGTGGCCTTGCACAGCCATAGATTTGAGCATGTTAAAAGACTACCTACATACGAGTATGTGTTTCTGGCCAAAGGAAAAGTCGCAGGGAAAACTGAAGTTACAGAGGACATAGTAGCTAGCGTAAACGGGCCAAAGATTAGCACTGGAGTCTTTGGTTATCTTTGATCACCTATGTAGAAGTACTTTCTAAACCTATTTCAAAAATATGAATACTCTAACCTACTATCGAAATTCGTATTCAATGGATTTTGCAGCACTTTCGTGACAACTACGTGGATGACCATGGAAAAATAGGCTATAAACATTCACTTGCAACATTTTATTCAAAATCTTGCTTCTGGTGGTTGACTCCTTTGCTGAGGTTGGGCTATACGGAACCACTAGAACTTGAGAACTTGGGTGCAATGAAACTAGAGGATAGCGCTAGATCGCATTACGATCACTTTTTGTATGTTTACACAGATGAGGTGGTAAGTAGCACGCCTTGAACATGTACTACCCATAGCACATATGGTACTATTTGAATACTTTCATGGGTTTCTCTTCATTTTTCTTGATCAAACGTATAACAGAAAAAGTCAAGTTCCTCCCCATCCTTATGGTATTGCTATATAAAGAACAGTTGGCGGATGTTTGCTTTGGGCGGCATTTTAAAGCTGGCGGGAGACCTATTTGCGTTGATCGGCCCACTTGCAATACAGCAAATAGTACAGTATATAGAAGAGCTTTATGCTACAGCGACCAATCCATCAAAACAATGGAATGCGAAAGACGAGGGTCAACCACTAATGTTGGCCTTCAATGTGAGCGATATTCATATTGGCCAAGTAAGAGTTTACTATGCCACCTGGTCGGAACTGCTAACAAACGGCTGGAGCATTGCTTGGATTGTTCTACTAGCTGCAATTACTCAGGGAGCCTTGTCCCAGGCTTCTACTCACATTCTTAATATGACGGGTATCTGGATAAAAACATCCCTACAGGGTCTAATTTATCGAAAGACCCTGCTATTAAATGCGACCAGCGGCTGTTCGGCTAATAACAGCATACGCCAAACTCCATTATCCTCAACTTCTACTCCGGTAAAAACGAAAAAAAACAACGCCAAAGATAAGATGAACACGGATTCTACCTCTAAAGAGGAACCCCCTGAAGGACATGCGGGATATATGAGCGGTGAGTGAAATTCTATCTCGGTTCCGTTTTTATCAGAGTAAAATGTTTTAAACTTTGAAGCTCTTGATTTTATGGCTAAATAGTTGATATGTATATGCATTTGAGTGGTTCAGCTTATTGTATAGCTTTGGGGTAAAAGAATAAATAAAATTAACATTTCCAGAAGTATCTCTCTATTATATAAAATAGTTTTGGGGTTGCGGTTGGCTTTCTGCTAGTATACATAGATCAAAATATCCTATTATTTCTTATTTGACAGATTTAAATCCCTCTAATGACATTGGCAGCATTACCAATCATATGACGGAAGATACACTAAACATAATGCAATTTTTCTGGATCGCCCACTATGCATGGGCTATACCATTTAAGGTATGTACTGAGAGTTGGCTCCTTAAAATTAAAATCGAGGAATTAAAGTAACAACCTTATCGTTCTAGATATCGGTGGTCATTTACTTGCTGTATCTCAAGTTGGGGATAAGTGCTGTCGTTGGAGCCATTGTGTGCATACTAATTATGACGCCACTGCAATTTCTCATTGGAAATGCCATGTCTAAAAACAGCGAAGTTATTGCGGTATGAACATATTAGTAGCTTTACTTATATATAGTTTCCATATTTAAAGTTTTCTTTTCGATAAATCCACGCAGAAATATACTGATGAGCGATTGAAGAAAATACACGAAACATTGATTGGTATCAAAATTATAAAGCTAAATGCCTGGGACGAGGTTTTCTTTAAAAAGATTCAGGTGTCACGCAAAAAGGAGCTCACATATCTCAACAAGGATGCCCTATTTTGGACGTTAATGAGTAAGAGTGCAATTGCGATATACTTGGATAGACTTTCCAAACTCATTGCTCTTTTTTTAACAGCTATTCTTACACATATTTCGACGGTGTTGATCACTTTTGTGACCCTCGGTGTTTATGTGTTGCTACCTAGGGAGGCGGACCTTAATTTAAACGCTAGTCGACTGTTCTCTGCACTGGCCCTTTTCCAGCAACTAACGGTCCCTCTGTTGATATTTCCGATTACAGTCCCAATTATTATAGCAGCAAGGGTTTCAACGCGTCGTCTGCAGCGATTTTTTGAGGCAAGCGAGATCCAAAAGCAGTTTGAGGGCATTCGAAATATGGCCAGGATATTAAGCAAGAGTGATGCCTCATTGGATATGTATGAAACGCAGGAGAAGTCCAACATGACAATGCGCACAGCACAGGCAGAAAGCATGCTGAATGAAAAGCACATTGCACAACGAACAGCAACGTTGGAACGGCCGATATCGACGTCAGAATCAGAGGACAATTCTGTGCAGACAACCAGGCAACATGATCAACAGGCAGCAGCCACCTCTCCATTGTTTTTTCAAGAGGTGGGCCATCAGAGGCTCGTACAGCAGCGCCGTGAACTGCTTCGCAACACACCGTACGTAGCCATTAGGCCACCGAGGCTGCAAGGAACCGTAGTGGAGAAACATCAGGAATTCTCACTGATGCGGGCCAGGAACACGGATAGCTGGAGACGTGATTCTCTCCTGCTAAAAATGCCCGATGACATTGCGGTGTCGATCAATGACGGTCTTTTCACATGGCATCCAGACAGTCACATTCCAATGGTGCAATTACACATTCAAGGGATAGTTATACCGAAGGGAAAATTGACGATTATTGTCGGAAAAAATGGCAGCGGAAAGACATCCCTCTTGTCGGCCTTGCTCATGGAGATGCCACTGTTAGCAGGAAATATGTTTTGGCACAAGTAAGTAGACCATTGCAGCTGGTTTAAACTAATTCATAGTTTAAAGATGGTTTTTAACAGAGTCGCATCCCTCTTGGCAAGCTTATTTTCCCACCCGAACACTTTGTTCTAGTCAAAACTAGGCTGCTTCTGACGATGCCATTCACGATGTTCTTATTTTTAAGATTAAGCACGTTTCCTTGTCTGCTTACACGGTTCACCAACAGAATGTCCTTTCATGCAAATTTGTTCAGCTATTTATGTGCTTATTTTCAGTTCTGCCAACAGCAATACCTTTGCGATAGCGTTTGGTGGATAAGTTTGTTTGCTCATTTATCACATTTAATTGCATAATTTGCACCTGTTTGCGTAGGCAGTTTACTCCGATACACACAGCTTTTTGTACACCTTGAACGACCGAAGGAAGTTTTTGTGGCATGCTCAGATTATCATGGAGAATGTTTAGTTTTGCAGTGTTAAAGAAGCTAAGAAATAAATTAACCTGAGCCTCCAGTTGAGCATTTTAAATGAGCTCCTCATAGGTAATGAAGAATCCTTGACCATAGTCACAGGGTAGTTTTAGTTGATGCAGCGAAAGAAGTCACAGCAGTCGTTCAACTTACTTTATCAGTCGTTTCAATGCACACCACGTGATTCAGTAATTTATCACAAAATGAATGTGTACGTTGTTAATTTTATTGCGCATAAAATAAAAATGGCATCGCCCTGCGCCCACTCTGCGCCATTCCTGAATCAAGCAGTGTCCCCGTAGTGGCGGGAGGGTCGATTGCAAGCACATAAAAATGCATTTAACAAGTTAAAATCGTGGGCGCAAGCCGCCAACGGGTGTGCACTTGCCTTCACAGCCTGAACCAATTCGATCTTCTGGCCTCTAGTTTTTTGCTTCCCAGTTTTCCTGGCTTCCTCCGGCAAACGGCAAATGTGCAATAATTTCAATTACTATAATAAATGTCTGTGCTAGTTTGAAACCGTTTTGTTCTGCATTGGTGTCTTCACCGTTCCACTCTCCACTTTCCACTTTCAATTTTTTCCTTTTGCAGATATATTTTTGCTTATTTATGTACGTTCAAGCCCACACGAATTTGAGACTTTTTGTATGTGTGCATTCCAGTACACATATTTTGTTGCCAATTTACGGGCTTAAGCTTCAACAAGGAACAGCGGAGGCGATACCAGTGCGATAGAGGTCCATTGTTTGATTCCTGTTCTAAACAGTCTCCTGAAATTATGCCTTTCTGGTGTTGTCTCCTATGCGCTTATGCAGAATAGGAGTATGCCAAACAAAATGCCTGCATACAAGGACACAATGGTCTCGCTAAAAGAATTCGTGCTATGAACCCAACAATTTTAAACATGTCTCAAATGCATGAGCCCAAAGACCTGACCTGTTTTTACGTTTACTGACCGTCCTGCATATAATCACAGCTTACGGTGCATGGAAAATTGATCGAAATTAGTATTGGTCCAATCACTAAACAAAGTTAAGTTAAGTCAAAATTGGTGAGCATAACGGGGTATATGAATTTCGACCAGGTATATGTAATATCTTCCCAAGAAAAGACTTCAAAAATAATCAATACCATTAGGATCTTACTTAAAGGCCCTACTTAAAGATTGTGCATGTAAGAGGTACCTTTTTTTCAATTGTCCATACACATAAAAAGTTCATCTTATCGACCTTTTTTTTCCTCCAGAACATGTACGATTTCTTATGTGTCTCAACAACCGTGGCTGCTCAATGACACCATCCGGGAAAACATTCTTTTCGGCGAATCCTTTCGACCCAGCCGTTACGATTTCGTGATAGAAGCATGTGCCCTTAAGCCTGACATTGAAATAATGCCAAAAGGCGATTTCACCATTATCGGAGAGCGCGGCATCAATATATCAGGCGGACAGATACAGCGAATTGCTATTGCGCGTGCGATCTATTCATCGGCTAATGTGATCATAATGGTAAGTTAGTTCAAGGTAAACTATCAAGAGTGAAACCGTAAATCCTTCATAAGATAAAAGACAACCAAAGGTGAAGAAGGGCTGCAACCTTTTGGTACTTTGTTTCATGGTAAACAAGTTTAGTGCCACTGTCTGTTATAGAGAATACGTGAAAAGGAAAGGGAAACTAGGAAAGGAGAGGACGCGAAAGGGATTGGGTGGAAATTTGAGAAAAGAAGACTGATGGCCTGCAACGCAGAGAAGGAACAACTTTGGACTTGGTCCACCTATCTTCTGCACGAGGAGTATTTATTCGTGACCATATATTATGGTGGCTATAATAGGAATTATCGATCTAGAGACTGGAATTTCTTTCCTGTTTTTAACGAATCGAGTAACCATTGACTGGCGTGCCTGTAGTTTAGTACCGCCGGTAGTATCCCATCAATTATTCATCGTTATATTTTTTGTTTCTTCCAAAATGTCGTTTGATCAGAAAGAGATTTTTAGTTTGATGTACAAGCTGGCGCGGCTCATAGTGCCTGATACCCGTGTTGAGTATGATTCAATGGGGGCAATTCACGTGCCCCTCGATCGTTTGTATGGGCCGCAAACAATGCGGTCCTTACTGAAGTTTCCGATTGGTGGAGTGAATGAACGCATGCCAGTAGGGCAAATGCATTTTTGTGAAGTATTTATAGTTAATAGATTTACCCTACAGCGACCCATTATTATAGCATTGGCCATTGTGAAAAAAGCCGTTGCTGAGACCAACAAAATGTCTGGCCTAGAGGAGCGGTTGTGCGATGCTATCTCTAAGGCTTGCGACGATATCATATCTGGCAAGCTCTACGACGAGGACCATTTTCCACTAGTTATCTGGCAAGCCGGATCCGGCAGACACACAAATATGAATGTAAATGAGGTTATTTGTAACCGTGCAATCGAGATACTCGGCGGCCAGAAAGGCACAAAGACGCCTGTGGATCCCGATGAGCATGTGAACCTATCACAAAGCTCCAATGACAGCTTCTCCGCGGCTATCAACATTGCAGTCGCTATGCAGTTGCGCGATAAACTGTATCCGGCGTTGACGCTGATTATTGAGCTATTGAATAACAAGGTAAATCAGTGGAAGGACATTATCAAAATTGGACGAACCCACCTGATGGACGCTGTTCCGCTGACGCTCGGCCAAGAATTCAGCGGCTATAAGCAACAACAGGCCAACTGCCGGGAACGACTAGACACAGCTCTGACCCGGCTATACCAACTCCCTCTTGGCGGCACCACAGTCGGAACAGGGCTAAACACTAAAAAGGGGTTTGCCGCTGAGTGTGTGAAACGTGTAGCCGACCTAACAAGTCTTCCCTTCGTTAATTCGCCCAACATGTTTGAGTCTATCTCCTCGTGTGATGCCCTGGTGGAAGTGCACGGCGAGCTGAACACTCTAGCAGCCAGCACAATGAAGATGGCGAACGATATTCGTTTCCTGGGATCGGGTCCGCGATGCGGTTTGGCTGAGCTGAAACTCCCCGAAAATGAGCCGGGAAGCTCGATTATGCCAGGCAAAGTGAATCCGACACAGTGCGAAGCTCTCACCATGATCTGTGCCCAGGTCATGGGCAACCAAGTAGCGGTTACATTAGGCGGTTGCAATGGGCACTTTCAACTCAATGACTTCATGCCGATGATTGCCTCAAATGTGCTTCGCTCGATAACACTTCTGGGAGACGGAATTAAATCTTTTTGCAAAAACTGCCTCAGCAACATCGAACCAAACACAGACAAGATAAATACTATCATGAGTCAGTCCCTGATGCTGGTTACTGCCCTAAGCCCTCATGTGGGGTATGAGCGGTCAGCTGCAATAGCCAAAGCAGCACATCAAAGTGGTACCACGCTGAGGGAGGAAGCCATAAATGCAGGCATTTCGGCGGATGACTTTGACGAGTGGGTGCGACCTGACAAGATGTTGGGTCCCAATTAGCTGTTCCTACAAATTTGAAATAAAGTCGTCATTATAATTATGTCTGTAACAAATATAACGAATATAATTTTCAATATGAGCTTTATTGTGTATTCTCGGAACAGGATGATCCACTGTCCTCGCTGGATAATGAGGTCGGGTCCCAAATCTTTCAGCGTTGCGTGAGCCAGATGCTGCTGAAGTCAAATCGCACCTTTATACTTGTGACACAACAATTAAATCTCATAAAGGAGGCGGATTACGTACGTTTGTGCCATTTCCACGAAGAGGCTCTAAAGTACCCGTAGCCGAGACTATTTTCTTGTTTACGGCTACACATTTAGAGTTTAGCTTGGACAGAAGATGGAAGTTAAGCTAGTTATTATTTTTATTACATTAACTGACAGGTAATCGTCATGAAAAATGGTCGCCTCCAAGCTTGCGGCAGTTATGGGGACATAGAATCGAAGCACCCGCAGATACCCGCCAAATGGAATTCTATAATAGCAACATCAAATGCAAAGAAACAGAATGATGCACAAAAGTGAGTATGTTATCATCATATATTAATTATAGTCCAGTTTAATACGCTTCATACATACATGCTTCATATAAATATTGTGTTCTTACAGCCATGTTGAACGAACGGCATCTGAGCGCTGGAAGTTGCTGAAGAATGTTAGCAAACTGGGACTTCAGCGCTCGATTTCAGTGACCATAGATGAAAATGGTGGAGGCAATACGGATGGACACGACGACAGCGTTTCTTTATCAGTGACCCATATGCACGACAACGACATTGAGGAGGATGAAGAAGACAATGAGATATCGGCGGTAAGTGCATAGTAAGTTAATGTTATATCCGGATTGGTTTTTGAGCAGTTCAATTTATGTTTCTATCTTGTTAGCCGTATCTTCTTTCCAATGGAAACTGCTGCAGCTTCAATTTGCAGCGAAAGCGATCTAGCGTCTATGGCTCACGACATCTGATCTATGATGTGCCCCTACCAATCGATGAGTGCCAGGCAGATGATGTCATTATGCGTCCACGTCGCCGGCAAATGATTCATCGTCGAGGCAGTAGGACTACCAACTCTTGGCATAGATTGAGCGGCCTTAGCACGCTAACGGCTACCTCAGCTTCCAGTTCTAATAGCGGAAATCCAATTCATCGCAGCGGGCTAACTTCCAGCGGTAGTAGCTATGCAGAGAGCAATGCAGACGGGATCGAGATGGATATGCCGCCGTTGTTGCAAGACCCACGAATAAAGTCATGGCAGCCGACGAAAAACCTGCAGCATCAGCTGCTGGCTCGGAATGCGTCTTCCCCGCCGGCCATGGAAGTGGCGGTTGATAGGCCTCAATGCGCTGAGGTGGGGATTGAACGGGTTACAAAGACAGAAGCAACGTCGGAGGATCAGGTTCGTGGCAGCTTTCAGCAGTTTTTGCGGCGAATGTCCATGCGGCGCTCTAATAAGCCCAAGCACCACCATCAGCCGCTGAGCGCCACCAACTCGATTCTGTGAGTAATATACTGACCGCATCGTATATTGCAATATTTGTGTCTTGCCCTTATTTTCTTTGGTTACATGCATTTACAGGAGCATCTCTGAAGAAACTGCTGCTACTTCTGCTCTTCAAGCCGCCGATCGTGGATCCATACCCTCCTCACCTGCCTGCATATATAACTCAGATGCGAATGATTCGGAGGGACAAATGGATAAACAGCTGCCATTGATGAATGCGACCACGAAAAGTAGGCGATACCACATAGATAAATAACTAGATAGTTGCATATATGAAACGAACTTTAATTCAATATTTTAAATTTAATTTTACTTTTACTCAGGTGTAAATTTAGACTACAAAGACGGCAACCTTATCAACGAACCCCACAACGACTGTGAAATATCAAACGTGTCGTCGGTGAGGCCACTGGAGCATTGCGAGGGCAATGAAGAAGCACCCCCAGGTACCGAGAACGAATTGATACCAATGTCTGAGTCTGCAATTGATGCTGAGCGCAAATATGGAAAAATATCGCATCACATATATCTGATGTATATACGCGCCTCGGGCGTGCCCATAATCACAGTCTTTTTTATCACCGCACTAATTTGGCAATGTTTGCGTGTCTACACGGACGTTTGGCTGCGGCATTGGAGCGATGTCCACATCCAGGCACAGGACGTGAGCAAAGAGGAGGGCCACGAAGTCACGTACTATTTCTGCATGTATGCCGCAATTTCGTGTGTTTGCATTATAATGGCCATGATATCAACACCGGCCGGACAATGGGCCGGCTGTAATGCCCGTCGTAATTTGCACGATAAGCTGCTGCAATCGATTTTGCATAAAACGTTGCATTTTTTCGAAGTCACACCGCTCGGACGTATTGTTAATCGTTTCAGCAACGACATGGCGATCATTGATAAGGTACGATTTGTTCTTTTGTTATCACCCATCGTCGCCGCTCTTCATTCGTGGCTAGCCCTATGCCTTTCACATATTTCTCCCATTGGCTGCATAGTTTTTCTATTTAAGTATAAAATATAGGCACATTTCTCCCGCTGATATACTCGTATATTGTTTCTTTGGCTAAGATTTCTCTGTGATAGGCACGCGTCGGTTTATCTTTGGGTTTGTTTATGTACATACGCATTGTATATAGGTCAACAGTGGGAACAACAACTATTCAACCCACTATCTATGTATATAGTTTTGACAGAAGTTACAGTTTGATCATTTTTATAAATTGACGGAATAATTAATGGAAACATTTGGTAAACAGAGAATAATTGTATTAAGTTTAAGTTTAATTTCTTTAATGCTCAAATTTATATTCGTATTTTATTCACAGAAAATTGCCGCAACTTGTCAAAGGCTGCTGCAATTTAGTTTTCTCTGCATTTCCGCCGTTCTGATCAATTTGACCATTACTCCCTGGTTTCTGGCCTTCACACTTCCTATCTGTGGAGCCTACTACATAATACAGAAGTTCTACAGGTGTTCAGCGCGGTAAGTAATGGCAGCGATCCGCTTATTATTATGACGAGTTGCCGTGTTTATTCGCTCCATTTTATGATACCTTTTCATTTGTCCTCTCCAGGGAGTTACAACGCATTGAGAACTCGACTAACTCACCGGTTATCTCGCATTTATCGGAAACAATACAAGGTGTGACCACAATACGGGCGTACAATCAGCAGGCACGTTTCACCGAGATACTCTTCAGACGTCTTGAGGCCAACACAATTGCATCTGCGTTGTTGAATACGAGTAACCGATGGCTTGGCATATCATTGGTAATTGCTTTAACTATGTGTTTCCCGTAGCGTCGTAGTTCGACGCAGGTGCATATGTATTCGAATTGAGTTTTGTACTCTTTGCTTGTGTAGATTTAATCCAATGGCAAAGGACACATTGTCCTGCAGAAAATAACACTTTGGTTTTTATAATATACAGCCTTCGAGAAAGTTATCATAGCCACTCATGTTCTCGTTTATTTGCTTTCTCTCTGTCTTCTATCTTCACATAATTTTATTCTTGCAGGACTATTTAGGTGGGTGCATTGTTTTTGTGGCCATCGTGACGTCACTGGCAACGGCAAGCATCAGTTGCAGCAACTACAGATATGCCAGGGACGTAGCAGAAACTTATGCCAACAATAAAAGCATGCCAGACCTCTCTTCGGAACTGAGACCAACGCCATCGCTTGTCGGGCTGGCCATAAACTACACGTTGTTGGTGCCGATTTACCTTAATTGGGTTGTAAAACTTTTGGCTGATATGGAGATGTATGCGGGCTCGGTGGAACGCATTGCACACTATGCCAAGGGACAGGAGTCCGATTTGGAAGCGAACGAAGAAATAAGCAATGAAGTCGATAGCTCGTCCTTGCCCACGTCGATGTCGACTGCCGGTGACAAAGTTTACCCAGGCGCAACGACAGCTGCCGTTGATGTTGATGAAGATGGAGGTGAAGGTGGAGATGGAGACGGAGATGGTGATGGAGCTGGAGCTGGGGAAAATGCTGATAAATTAAATGCAGGCAATGCAACCGGCGACGGCAATCACTTAAACTTCCACTTCCACACGGCGACAGCTGCTGACAAGCTACAGAAGGCGACGACAAAGACGTCGGTGATTAAAAAAGATAAGAAACTGCCGCCACACAGCGGGAAGGTCGATCTGCCTAATGAGCCAGCTAGAAGGCGTGAGTCTTGTCAGCTTAAACGATGTAAGTTAAGAGTGTGCAGAGTGCAGTGTGCAGGACTTCTGGTCATTGGTTTCAGGCATTAACTATCCGAAAACGGGGACCAATCGAGTTATTTTGTATGATTTGGCTTGCATAAGAAAGAGTCCTTTACATAATTTTTAATTGCTTGCTTTTGTAGACCAGAGCGTTCCCATTTCTTGGCCGCAAAGAGGCGACATCAGCTTCCAAAATGTCAGCCTGCGGTATGAAGGCCAAACACAGAATGTTATCAGCGACCTAACACTGAAAATACCAGCGGGTCAGCGGGTGAGTGTTACAGCTTTTAAATCTGTTTCAATTAAGAATACTCTTGCGTTCACCAGCTTATTGACTCTCTTTTACTCTGGACCCTGTCTACAGATTGGCATCTGTGGCCGCACTGGCAGCGGAAAGTCCTCGTTGGGCTTATCTCTATTCGGTGTATTGCAAACGACGAGTGGCCACATTCTTATTGACGAGGTGGACATTAAGCAAATCCGACCAGAGGAGCTGCGAACGAGATTATCGATAATTCCACAGGACGTGCATTTGTTCAATACGACGATACGCGAAAATCTTGACCCACATGGGTATTACTCGGACTTACAGCTGTGGAACTGCCTCGAGTTGGCGCAGCTAAAAGAGTTTGTCAAAGTGAATCTTCCGCTGGGTTTGGGTACGAAGACTGCTCGTATTTCCCTTGTTTACTTCGTTCGGTGCATACTTCACGTATCTTTTCATTGCTTTACAGATACAGTAATTACTGACGGCGCCATTAACTTGAGCGCCGGCCATCGGCAGCTGCTGTGCCTTGCACGGGCCATTCTACGCGGCTCCGTTTGCCTGGTCCTGGACGAAGCAACAAGTGCCCTGGACAGTAGCACGGAGGCAGCCCTACTGAGAGCCGCAGATAAAGCATTCCAGGGACGCACAATCATAACCATTGCCGTGAGTTTTTCTGTGATTCCAATATACGGGTCTTGTATCGATCATTTGTGTGTATTTACAGCACCGGCTGATAACTATTCTGGACTATGATCGCCTAATTGTGATGGAAAATGGTCGCATCATTGAGGATGGAAATCCAAGGAAGCTGCAACAGCTTCCAGGCTCTGCTTTCCAACGCCTACTTCAGAAACATCCATGACAAAGCGAGTGCGCATATTAGATACTTTAACTGTGTGGAAATTTGGTTGAAAACTATTTTTCTGTTTCGTACATTTACCTGTATGTAAATTTGCTTTCATATGTAATATATTAGATCGAATAAATGTCTATGCATATGTCTATGCACGTTTTCTATTGTATTGTATGTTATGTTAGTGTGTTACCCAAAATGCCTAGCCTAAAAAACATGTATACCAAGCCAATTATAGTTAGAGTTGAGTCGAAACGTGAATGAATATTCAACGAGCTTGCAGGATTTATAAATTTATGCCGGAAAATAGCACTTGGCAACTTTTTGTAATACAGCAGGAGTATAAGGCTTTGGAGTACACAAAGCCAAAAGTATGGCAAAATAAATTGATTGTTAAATGGGTCCAGAAAGCGGGGCCCATTTTGGAGAATTCTGCGCTCACTTTGTATGCATATTTGAAGTACTTGGACTTGTGGCTTTCCGCCGTTCAGGCAATTAAACTTAATTGACGACGGGGAGCATGAATTGGCAAGTTGACTCTGGATGTCGAACTACTTTTTGGTAAACGGCTTTCATGACAACCTGAAACTTGTGGGGACATTTGCCATTACCATTAAGGCTAGTTGGAGTGAAGGATGTAGTACAAGTGTTAGGACAATTATTTGATCGGTTATGCACATATAAAGACTGTATGTAGTGTGGTATAGGGATTTCTTTGCCATCCTTTTAGGATTTAAATGCGCTCAAGTGCATAACACGTTTTATGACGTCTTAATACGCACTTTGAATTGCCTCTGGACTGTCCCTGTTGCGGTTTGTTTCTATTAAATTCTTCTTACGAGTATAACATCTTTCCCGTACTTGTACCACAATGGCTGCAAGCCACGCTTGGATTTATCACGCATGGCCGCTTGCCTTCTGTGCTGCTGTCAGTCGCTCTAATAAAAGAAATCTGTCAAATTCAAACGGTCGTAAACGTCTTGTACAGGCAGCCATCCAAGCGACGGCATGGCTATGATGTCTTGTAACTGTTTACCCCGTGCCACATCTGTGCCAGAAAGAAGCTGTACTGAAGTCGGTTGAAAGTCAAAAGTACGTTCAAGTTTCCAACTTTAGTGCATGTTTAAGAGTTTTTAAAAATACATGTTTTGCATAAAAGGCCAGTCGAGATACGCCGATTTGTTGTGCGACGCCCGGACATTAAAATGTTTTAGAGCGTTTCCCCACCACCAATAAAAAATGTACACATACGCGAATATGCAATAACAACCAAAAATTACCCCGAGAAACTGACTGTGAGAGCAAATTTGCACAGTTCAATCAATATAACGTAAATGGATGGGTAAAATCAAAAATTGAATCAAAAAGTAATCCACAAAGCCGGCAAGGCATATGCCGAGCATAGACAGTGTGTGCTAATGTGCCTCGCACACATGCGGCCACATACTCGTAGTACTTGTTAGACGCTGACCTACTGAACGAGTGACTGAGCAATCTCTCGGCTCTCTTGTTGGGCACAAGGCCTGTAACATAGTTCTAGGCGCTGTATCTGCAAATTGAGGAGAGAGCGAAATGTTGTTCTCTATACAGCATCCAGCCGAAGCAACGTTCGGAACGAGTCGGAAGCAGTCGTTTCGGCTCGTATCGTAATACAACCCTGTCTAGCGAAATGGGATGCTGTTGCGCTTTCTCGCTGAGGCTACGCTCAAAAGTTCGGTGTCTGGCTATTCGTGCGGTCGTCCTGCGGATTGTAAATTCTTCTCCCTCATAAACCGTGAATCCTTTGCGACGCGCGACTTTGGGCCGCTTGCGATTAACGGAATATATCACTTCCTCTGCCGGAGAGTGATAGTTGTGCTTCAGGCTATACATTCGCAGACCAAATTAGACATGCGAATAAATTGTGTTGTGGCCTATAACTGAACCAAATGTGAGTTGATGGTTATTTCGCAATATTTTGTTTTAAAATAACTGAAACGTTATGCCTATGTCGCGTCCAAGAAGTTAAATCTTATGATTTCCGATCTGGTTAGTGTGGTTGATTCCTTTAATTAGTGTTGAACAGTGAGCAGTAGGCACAAGTGTAGTGCTGTAAAGATTTGTGCTTTCTAATTATAGCTGTGTCGCTTCCAATTATCATGCAAATCTTTTGAAACCATAGTTGTTACTATTAACCGGATACGTTGGAAGACGATTTAAGTGAGAAAAGGGGAAAGTACAAAAAAGTAGGGAAACGTGTTATCTTGCTACGGCAACAAAGCACCTGCTGTCAAGTGCGATTTGGCCAAATCATTAACGACTTCCTTATACGCAAGTCAAAGAAGAGGTTTTTACCCTTCAGCATAGAAACCATGAAAGTATGTATGAATACGCGTATGTGGGTGTTGCTTGTGTTTCGCATTAGCATAATTAAAATTTGCCAAATGGCTGACGGCAAACACTAGACGCGGAGCAGAGCTCCATTAACTGGGTCTTCCAAAGTCAACATGGAGCGACTTGACCCATCGCAGGCCTTGTGCCACCGCAAAGCATGAAACAGATTCTAATACGAGTACGCGTGTGTATTTAAGCACATGTGAAGCCCACATGTGTGGGGGAATTCGTGTTTGTAATATCCTTGAACTTTATTGTTTGTACATCAGTGGTTTGCGCGCCCAGTGCGGGCTGGCATCCAGAGCCACCGTGCCATTTCCTTGGTCCTGTTCTGTGGCGAATGTTTGTGTTCGTTCGCGTACTTTTTTATTACAAACTGTCAGTCGCAGCGATACATCGTTTCACCATTGAAAATATATGTGCGCATTTTTCAGACAGTTTTCAAAAAATTTTACTGTTTTTAGTTTATATTGCAACTTTTTTGTGGTACCCATAATACTGAAAACTTATGTCTGAAAAGTTTATCTTTTGTGTGGTTTGTGTCGTTAAATAGTAGCGTGGCATTATATTTGAGTTCTGGTCTTTAGTTTAGCTTGTTAAGGCTAGATTGAGCTATATTTCAAGTTGAAACTGTCAAGTTTGTAACCAACTAACTAACTAAGAATAGAAGAATACAAAACTAAGAAGGGCCATGATTTTACACATTTGAATATAGGGGACTTACATAGTATACCAAGTGAATATGCAAAATATCAACAATAAGCTTTAGATAACAGTTTTACTCACTTAATCCGGAGATTAATGTTACCGTTTTCCTTTTATAATTTCATCAGTGAGATACAATAAAATTTTTTAAATCAATAAAGTGGTAGACGAAGAAATATATAGAAAGTGAAACTAAAACAAGAAACAAGGACGTACTCACCGCCGGCGCATAACAGAACAGATCGAAAGATGGCTGTCGATGGCGATGCTGTCTAGATAATGCCACATGGAGACATTTCCTTCGAACGTGCCGTAACGTAAGTAGTAAGCCTTATTCTGTACTGTTCTTCGTTTGTTTTCATAAACTGTATTCACTGTTCTGGAACCTCCAATTGACTATTGCAACCTGGAAGTTAAATAAACTTTAAATATTAACTTAAATGTCGCAATTTCATGCAAAAAGTGTTGGTATCTTTTTTCCTATTTTCTGTGTTGTAAATATCTCACGTTTTTACTGAAAATGTTGGTTTTTTTTTACTTTCACATAGCCCTGGTGATGTGTTTGTAACTGATTTCACTGCTGGCCTTTCATCAGTCATGTTATCTTTGATCCCTTGACTTTTTGGCAGTTCAGAGACACTGACACAAGAACCGTTAGTTCGGCAAACAAAAAGTGAAGGACCGAGGAGGTCAGCAAACATAATAAAAGAATAAAATGAAAAATGTTTAAGTACATTCGTGAGAAAGCGAACTCTAACCTTCTGAATACCCTTACACACTCGCATGTTGATTAACAAATACAAATACCTTGTCTGTATATCCTTCCGGGCGTTTTGATCGCGAAACTATGTACATATTGTTCATATACTAGCCTGAAAGTTTAGAAGCTGAAATGCTCCCTTCTGGGCATTGCGAACTTTCAGATAAAACTCAAACGCCCTTCGGCAGGGTATAAAAATAGAATCAACTTCAAGCAAAATGAGGCAATAAAGATTTATCTTGTACGGACGGCCGCCAAAGCCAATGCAGCAGATTTGTCAAGGATTTGCGGCTGGAAGTTTATTTCGTTGGCTTTTGCTTTGCTCTACTTTTTGGTGTCCTCTGAAGGAATAAAGCAAACAGTAGAGACTTTACACATTGATTTCTTTTTTTGTGTGCGCTGTAAATGTAATCGATGATATCCCATTCAACGTGCATACATTTTAATTAAAGAAATAATGAAACACACTCTGAGTTTGTGTGCCTAAGGAAGTTGCACAGAATCCAAGCACTTTAAGAGAAATATTTCCCAGGGAATACGCTTGGGAGCTCAGAAGTTTAAGGTTCGCTTCCAGTCGCAGGCTCGAGGGTGAATGTAGGCACATATATATGTGTGTATATTCTTCTAAATGCTGCTGGTATCTAAATGCACCTACATATGTGTGCTTGTATTTCAATTTATGTGTTGCGCCCTGGTCCGTTTTAGCATTATGAAAGTTTTCTGGAAAAGTTGGCCAAGCTTCGCACAAATATGACAGGGCCGGCAGAGCTGTGAGTTGACTGCTTATGACATCACTTAGGAAGAACTTCAAAACTCCGGTTACATTGGCAATTTCAGTTTCCAGTTGTAAAGTTTTCTTGCCCGGCTTTTAAGGCATGGACCAATACGGCTAGTAAATATTTGCCTCTCACGGAAGAAGCCCGAATGTAGTCTCCCAGCGATGTGCGACAGAGGCCAGAGATCTCATGCCCATCATAAGCCTGAAAGCCAAAAGCTCAGCCAAATTTGCATCCATAAAAGTACAGCCACATCAAATACCAATATGGGATTTATCGGCTAAGTATTTGCAGGTCAGTGGCAGGCAATTTCATTGTTTCCCTTGAAATATGTCCTTCCTATTTTTGTCTGAAGGACCAACGAACATGTTTACGTTTATTTATAGTAGGGGGTACAAAAAGCGGGGTACGTGAAACCAAACAATAATCTCTTGTGTAATAATATGCAGGTATGGAATAAACTATTGAAGATATTTTGCTGTGTGGCAGGCGGGTAGCATCATAAATCAAAATACCATAGTCCAGTCTTTCGGCGCATGGCCATAGCTAAGGAAATAGTTTTTGTTTTGACTCAGAAAGCCTCGTTTTGTTTTGCTCATTCGATAAGAGAAGCCCAAATTCTGTGAGGCTCAAAACAAACAGACCGAACCACAAACGCGTTAAGAATTATTGATGCCTCATTGCCTATTTGACACATTATCTAAATGTTCCTAGGGTAGTCGTACTGTGGCCCCCTGGTCTGGGCCTCAGCACAAACTACAGCAAACCCCAGAGACTGACAATAAGTGAAGTTATTTGGTATGTCAGGCGAGTGGCTGACGCACAGGACGGTTTTTGACTCTTGTTTTGCTGTTGCTATGCTCGGAGATTCCTTAAAGATTTCCCAACTATTAATACGCGTTTCACGTCTGGTAAAACAATAATACTTGGGCTTGGGCTTGGGCTGACTTTAGTTTGGATTCGTGTGCAAATGTACTTGGCGAATTCCATACAAATGGAATATGTATCCTTTTATCCCCTCTTCTATCTAACTGTCTTCTAAATCAGTTGCTTAAAGTACGAAATCGATGGGTGAAGATACTTTAATTCATGTCATCGATCCTTGGTATGCCTCACATTTACAGACGAGCCTAATTATACGAATAACCAATTTTATTTGCATAGTTTATTATGATACAAGTTATATGCCTTTGGGGCATTCATTTAATCAGTGGTGCATTTTCTGAAATCTTTTCCCTGGTATATTCATAATTTGAAAGGCAATACAAGAAAATCTGCATACAAAGTTAGCTGATTGAGGCTTAGGAAATCAATTTCCATTAGACCTGTAGATTAACTCTGGTTGAGTATTCCTTGAGGATTTGGTCGTTAAATGATAGTTTGCACCATTGAGGAGCTAAACGTGGCATGGAGTGTGAAGCATCAAGGGAGACATTAAACCACAGCTTAGCCAAAAAGAAAAAAGGCCAGCAGACTACATCGTTCTTGTTGGTTTTTTGTTTGCGGTATAAATGGTTCATTGTAATACAAGTAAGCAGCTTACAATGCCTCGAACTCCGTCCGCTTGGTTTAATTCTTATCGCCTCCGTACAGTCTAGCGATTACGTAATTGTCACGGAATATAACTGGGTAAACTGTGTCAAAATAACCCTTTTCAGGGAAGGTATAGACAGTTCTTTCGGAAAAAATACCATCCGAAAACGTGCGCAACATACGTGGGGGAAACTCTCGTACATAAGTACATATAGATGTACGTACATATATGCGGTATTTTCTACATACCTGTAGTATATATATATGCCAATTTCTGATTTGTATTTTATAATTATTATTCTTGATTTTTTATTGAATAATTATTATTTTTACTTTTATTGAATAATTCTTATTATAATTTGTATTCTTGATTTTTATTGAATAATTATTATTTTTACTTTTATTGAATAATTCTTATTATAATTTGTATTCTTGATTTTTATTGAATAACTATTATTTTTGATTTTTATTGAATAACTATATTATTGAATAACTATTATTATAATTGTTATTTTTGATTTTTATCGAATAACTATTATTATAATTGTTATTCTTGATTTTTATCGAATAACTATTATTATAATTGTTATTCTTGATTTTTATTGAATAATCGTTATTATAATTGTTATTCTTGATTTTTATTGAATAATCGTTATTATAATTGTTATTCTTGATTTTTATTGAATAATCGTTATTATAATTGTTATTCTTGATTTTTATTGAATAATCGTTATTATAATTGTTATTCTTGATTTTTATTGAATAATCGTTATTATAATTGTTATTCTTGATTTTTATTGAATAATCGTTATTATAATTGTTATTCTTGATTTTTATTGAATAACTATTATTATAATTGTTATTCTTGATTTTTATTGAATAATTGTTATTATAATTGTTATTCTTGATTTTTATTGAATAATCGTTATTATAATTGTTATTCTTGATTTTTATTGAATAATCGTTATTATAATTGTTATTCTTGATTTTTATTGAATAATCGTTATTATAATTGTTATTCTTGATTTTTATTGAATAACTATTATTATAATTGTTATTCTTGATTTTTATCGAATAACTATTATTATAATTGTTATTCTTGATTTTTATTGAATAATCGTTATTATAATTGTTATTCTTGATTTTTATTGAATAATCGTTATTATAATTGTTATTCTTGATTTTTATTGAATAATTGTTATTCTTGATTTTTATTGAATAATCGTTATTATAATTGTTATTCTTGATTTTTATTGAATAATCGTTATTATAATTGTTATTCTTGATTTTTATTGAATAATCGTTATTATAATTGTTATTCTTGATTTTTATTGAATAATCGTTATTATAATTGTTATTCTTGATTTTTATTGAATAATTGTTATTATAATTGTTATTCTTGATTTTTATTGAATAATCGTTATTATAATTGTTATTCTTGATTTTTATTGAATAATCGTTATTATAATTGTTATTCTTGATTTTTATTGAATAATCGTTATTATAATTGTTATTCTTGATTTTTATTGAATAATCGTTATTATAATTGTTATTCTTGATTTTTATTGAATAATCGTTATTATAATTGTTATTCTTGATTTTTATTGAATAATCGTTATTATAATGGTTATTCTTGATTTTTATTGAATAATCGTTATTATAATTGTTATTCTTGATTTTTATTGAATAATCGTTATTATAATTGTTATCTTGATTTTTATTGAATAATCGTTATTATAATTGTTATTCTTGATTTTTATTGAATAATCGTTATTATAATTGTTATTCTTGATTCTTATCGAATAACTATTATTATAATTGTTATTCTTGATTTTTATTGAATAATCGTTATTATAATTGTTATTCTTGATTTTTATTGAATAATCGTTATTATAATTGTTATTCTTGATTTTTATTGAATAATCGTTATTATAATTGTTATTCTTGATTTTTATTGAATAATCGTTATTATAATTGTTATTCTTGATTTTTATTGAATAATTGTTATTATAATTGTTATTCTTGATTTTTATTTATATTATTATTATTATAATTGTTATTCTTGATTTTTATCGAATAACTATTATTATAATTGTTATTCTTGATTTTTATTGTATAATTGTTATTCTTGATTTTTATTAAATAATTATTATTTTTGGATCAAAACATTTATTATATAAGTATTATTTTTCCTCTACGACTCTGGGTTTTCTGTTATCTCGTATTTCTAAAGTTGTGGATGATTTTCGCCCTTTGTGTGGGCGGGCGAAGTTTTGAAATATACTTGTAACAGTGACATATCACAGAAGTTCGGATATAAAATGTCGTTGCTCTAGCTCTTATAGTTTTTGAGAACTAGGCGCTGTTAGGGACGGACAGAAAGACAGGGCTCAATCGACTCGGCTATTGATGCTGATCAAGAGTATATGTATATACTTCATGGGGTCGAAAACGCTTCCTTCTGTACGTTACACACATCCATTTTCACCACAAATCTAATATACCCCTATACTCATTTTGAGTATCGGGTATAAAAATTGTAATGCTTATAAAAATTAGACAATTGATTTGTTTACCGGATTAAATTATGTTTCTTTTGAAAATCGCGATGGAAAACCTCTTTTAAAACAGCAGTTAACTGAAAAGTTACTGCTGTGCCAGCACTTAAGTCCGGCACTGTACATGAGATTTAAAAGAATTTACTGGGTGAAATATATCCGACACTCCCTGACATTAAGACTCCTGGAAACAGGTAGTTTTCGACTAACGGGGACCCACTGCCACTGTAAAATTAGTGCTATTATTTAGTAAGTACTTTCCCAGATAGCAGGTACTGGGGCTTTCACTTCTTTCGCCAAAGATGGTTCCCCGTTTTTGTTTTGTTGTTATTTGCATTTGCCAGAGAGGTTCTACTTTGTTGCCACCTTTTTGTAGCCGTTTTGCGCGCTTTATCTGCTGGGCTATTATTTTTGATAAATGGCTCGGATGACTTAGTTTTTGGTCAGTACTGTCAGCAGTTTAGCTCATCCCGCAACATCGATGTATGGAGTATGTGTATGTTTTATGATACCCGATACGCCGTGTTGTTTTCTTTTCAATATTTTTTTGTTTTTAAATATTTGTATGTGTGCTTTTATACTTGCAAGATTCGTACAAACAAAAAAGAGGAATGAATGAGAAAAATTACTTTAACAAAATGTACGACGTCTGGAAGAAACGTAAGGAAATACACGCTTTCACATAATTCACTCATATGAATCCAAAAAAGAAGAGAAACAACCAAATAAAATGAAATTATGCGGGTGGAAAACCATAAATTGACTTTTGGATCAACGCAGAAAAAACAAAATAAAACTTTTCGGGTGCCTTTATGCGTGGATGTGTTTGTAAGTTTTACGGTATGGCCGCTTTGATCTACCGCATTAATATTTTATTTGGTTTCGTACGAGTATGTTGTGTGAGTTTGTGGGCTCTGAAGCCTCTGAAGGCTCTGACGTGACTGCCTGGCCTACAGATGTACAGATGTACAGATGTATGTGTATCTTGCAAATTGTCTTGTCAACAAAAAGAAGCCCATGGAACCGGGAATGAAACAAAGCTTATCACTTTCCCGCCCGGGACCCGCAGATGTCAAGAAAGCATCATTGAAGCGTGAAACAGCGGTGGCTTTCGTCCTCTTTTCAACATTTAATATATAATTTCAGTTTTCCATTGAGCTGTATGAATGGCTTTGACCATTTTCCACATTGCTGATTTTATTGGGCATAGCTAAGGTTGTCTCTCTCTCTGTCGACTTATCGTCTCTATTGGCTTAAATTGTTGCCATTTTTTCCACTACTTAGCTATAACTTTTAAGTCCGTTTCAAGTCAGACTTTGGACAATCTGAATTCTATAATCTAATGTAGTTTTTAACGCACTCGGTGCTTGATTTTTTTGTTGATTGATCGGCAGTGGTGGCATAAGGACATCGCCGGGGCATTTTTTGGCAGGCCTTAAAATGTACGCAATACGAAATTCCTTTGTTTACAAATGGAATGGAAGCATATTTTTATGGGCCAGCCCCCCCATATGTGCTTAGGTCTTCGACTCGATTCGTATTGATTTAATAGCATGTCATCATGATTTTGTGTGGGCCTAAACCGGTGCCCTTTTCTGCCTTTTTTCGACTGTCTGTGAGTGTAGGTGGCGAGGGCATTTTCAATATATTTCCTTCCTTATGCTCTATACTTTTTATCGCTTAGTGCCCACCATTCAGACACTTGACAGTTCGAAAGTCAGCAATCAGTTTTAGTCAGTTATCAAATGATGCTTTAAATAGGCAATCAACGTCAACAGCACACGGTCTCTTAAATTATTATTGCAAGCCTTTTTTCAGTTCAGCAAAGGCTAAAAGTCTCTTAATTTATTCGAATGGGTATTAAAATATCAAGGCAATTAGTCTATAAATAAACTACGAGCCCTTAACCGACTGCAGTGCTAAGATTAGCCATTAGGCGAAACCATAAATCAAGCACGTTGAACAACATTAAAGAACTCAACTTAGTTACGGGCCATAAATATCAATAAACACGTAATAAAGCAACAATTTTGGTTAAGCGCTGAAAAGAAGTTTTGTCCGTCTATGGTGTTTTTTCTCCAGCAAAAGGACATTCAGCACTTTTGTTTAAGAGTACCATGGTAATGGTTTTCGACTATGTTTTCTAAGGTGTTCGTCCTCTGAGTAGAGGCGGAGTATGTACACGAAATTGAGTATGTTCTAAGTCTAAGTTTATTTACTCTAACATACAAGGTACAAATAGTCTCAAAGAAGTAGTAGTTTCTGCACGGCTTGAGTCCTCGGAGAATAGAGTAGAGAATACAATATTCCCACTTACTGAATACTTAATCAAACAAGTAATTATCTAATTGCGTTTATGCCATTCGTGGGATTTTAGGTAATGCGGCGTTGCTGAAGCGAAAATTATCGACCATATTTCGTATATTAGTAATAAATAAGACCAAAAAAGAAAATCAACATCGCAGGAGCAACATAAAGCATTGCCTTTTGTGAGAATCGTTTTTTTACACTGGCAAAGTTTTCACAGGCTCACAATAATTTATTAGCGAATCAGCCAAATGTGAAAGCCACGAGCAAAAACAGGCACAATAACAACCACATTGCCAGACCCAAATGGGAAAAGGAAATTTCAATTTCTCCTTCCTTTCTTCTTTTCATGACCGCCCCCCCCGCATACCGTTCTGTGGAAACTTAATTTTACAATTTAATTACACGCCCAGGCAGAAAAGGAAAGAAAATTATCTAAAATATGGATATACGAGTATGCTAGCTGAAAATGTATACCCAAAAATTGCTAACCATTCCGGGTTGGGAAATAGTAGTAGGTTTTCTGGTGCTCAATCAAGCGCTGACCCCGCCAAAATCCGTGGAACGACCTTTGGGTAAAGTTTTAAGAAACGTTTTACCTTCGTGTTGGCCACTTTTAGCCTTCCGTACAGGGTCGCTGGTTATCTGGCAAGTCGTTCGCCTTTACGGCGGTAATTTGTTGTTACACGTGGTGGCCGTCGCCTTTTGGTTTCTGGGTTCTCTTGGATAAGTGGGACGCATCATTAGTCGCTGGACGTTGATTTGCCGTCTTCCTTTTGGCCTGCGATTCATTATTAATTGGCCACCGCCAAAAGTTTTCCGCCTATTTGCTTTACAAGTTTTTCTTTTAAACTTTGGTACTCTCCCGTTGGTAGGAGTATTTCAATTATTAACACTTGTGCGTTCCGCCACGTACCTCTAAATAATTCAATATTTTAGAGCAATTTCGGCTTTACTGTTGCTGTCTCCATAAATGTTGAATAAATATTTTCAATTTAATTAAAAGTTTCCCTTTTTCACTGGTGCGGTGCGGTGCGGACAGTGTACGGTGTGAATGTTTGCAACAATGGGTGGCAGCTACAGTTGTATGTGGGAATTACATTCGTACGAGATGGGGGGATAGCATCCACAATGGGATAAGGACTAAGAAAGCACCTTTAACAGGTGGATTGCACATATGTGCTGAGTAATATTCGGTTAAACAAGTGCATAAAAACATATTTTATATTACGATTTCAGATAATAAATTATGAATACTTTAACATTGGCAATAGGCCGTTCTAAAAGAACATTACAATGGATATTTAATTATACATTTTTTAATTATCAATTATTCAATGCAAGCCTAATAAAACAAATTTATTGAAAATTAAATTGATAAAATGAAAAAGTTGAAGCTGCAAAAAAATACACATAATTAATAATTCCCGTTTTGTTCGAATTTAATTAATTTTGGTCTCCTCCCAGGACTCCCAGGCCTCCCAGGCCTTTCCATGAATCGGCATTTAATATTAAGATATTTCAGTGCTGTTTCAAATTGATTTTAGTTTCTGCTGTTGGCAAACTATTTCTAAAGTAGTGCTGGGGCAGCACGCAGCCTTATTTCTGAGCCCTGGGCTGCAGGACGCGATGCATTCATTAGGGCTTTAATTTGCTTAAAGCTACTTTAACTGTTGCGCGCGATGCCTGGCCGTGTGCAGCGGCAGCGGCAGCGGCAAATGCAAACAAAGCGCTAGCAGGAGTCCGTCCCCAGTCGTCGTCGTCGTCGAGGACGCCAACAGCAATAATAAACATCAATTGCCTAATGCAAACAACCGCAGGAGCTCTCTCCGTGCCCCGCTCAGTTGTTGTGCACACACGCATACTTATACTTATGCTCGTATTCATAGACGCTCTCGCTATCCGCTCTCTTCCGCTCTCCTCCGCTCTCCTTCGCTCTCCACCGCTTCTATGCTGCTATACCACTGTGTTGTTTGCATTTTTGTTGCTGCAAAAACGGAAAAAGTGCTCTGTAAATACGCAACGAGACGCGTCGTATAGTATTTAGGCAGTCCTTGCGCTCTGGCCCCACATCACCCCGCCCGGCTCGCCTATGTGTGTGTCTGACTGTATGTGTGCCAGCGTCTTTTTATGAACTTGTTAACAATCTAACGACCTTTTTGCCCGGCTAACTCATTGTTGTTGCTTTCCTTCTGTATGTCGAGTGGCAAAAGGTTGGCGTTGTCGGTGGAGCTCGTCAAATGTTTGAGCTCGGCAAATATTTGCATACTTGGGCTGCTCATGAAAATTACATAATTTGATTCCAACAAGAGCAGCATGTGGTAATGTGATTTTTGCCTGAATAAATGTAGGCATGTACATATGTACGTGTTTACGATATGTCTGCATCTGCATAGATTTCGGTGACAGTTTCTTCTGGGAAATCTCCTTTTGAAGCATAATCCTGATTTAGCAGTACGAGTATTTACGAGTACTAATCTGTTCACATATTTTTCATCGAAAAACCTAAGCTTGGTAATCATTTTCTTTAAAAAGGTGGATTCCAGTCCCTAATAAATATTACATAAGAGCAAAGGAGCGCACAGCGCACTTGGCGCACAAATATTGCATAAGCCTATTTTGCCTAAGAGCTACTCCTAAAAGCATGCATCTCAGCATTTCAGGATCCGGAAAACTTACGTGGCTGCTGGTCCTTGGGCCGGAGGCAACTCGGCCGGCAATGGGAGGCAAGACAAAGCTCATTGATTATTCATTGTATTCAACACAGAAGTGTTTATGTGGCAAGCGGCGAGCCCCCAACCATCTCTAAGAGCATCTCCTTCGGCCACAAATTGGCCAACAGCAAGAAACATCAGAAAAGGGACAAAAACCTGACAAAAAATATGCAAATTTAACTTGTTTCCAGCATAAAAATAAACTTTTAGTCAACTTCTAGTTTTAGGTCTTACATACATATGAGATACAAACAAAATTGTGAATATTGTAAACAGATTTTTTCGACCGAAGCTGATTATATTGGGCTGTGGCGTGGGAGTGGCCACCGGACATGCCATCCCCTGTCCTTGTTCTTGTCTTTGTTTATAATTGCTACTCTTGTTACACCGCTCCACACGTGCTCAGAGCTGGACTGGGCATTGCTGGCAGTGCTGGGCATCGGCAGGCATTGTATGACTGCTAATGCTAAAATTGTAAAGCTTATTTGATCGGGACGCACGTACTCGGACCGACTGTTCCCTTGGAGACGGCTCTCTATACGTGTGTGTGTGTGTGTGTGTGTGCTTGTGTCGGACCTTCTGCAAATCGTTATTGAACTCTCGAACCCAAATTGCACCCAGGGTGATCACACTCGAATGTGCGACTGTATACAGAGCACTTTGTTTTTAAACAGAAAACGGCAAGCGGTGAGGCCTTTGGGAAATGGCTGCAGCATATGGGAAATAGCAGTAGTGATTTGTTTTGTAATTTGTATGCAGAAAAAAGACTGATTCGCTGTTCAGTCCCATTGCACAGGCACTCATTCAGCTAGTTTCGGGACTCTAGTTGTAGATACGTATATGCTCAGGGCACCCACTCAACTCAACGCAAGCACTCAACTTGTGAACATATTTTGGTCACTTCAAAATCAAAAACATCTCGCATAACAACAAATGTGTACCTAGGAAGTTATACGGTATCCGTGTGTTTTTCGAACGCCACAACCCGATTGGCGAAAACAAAATACCAAACAATTTTCGGTGGAAAATAAAAAGGAAGGGCCGGCCCGGGCCGATACTCAGAATAAATATGTAATTTCTCGGGTGCCGTGCGTATGGGCCTATGGATATGAGCAATGTTGCCCTTTCGGTCTGCTTCTGTGAGCAAAGTAAACAATAGTCCCATTGATTAGGGTCTAATTTTAGTTTGGGGCTTGCAGCAAGTCCAGAATATAATTTGCATTTCTATTGAATGGGACGGGACGGGACGGGACGGTCGGGACCTAAAGGACTTTCTCAAGTGCGGGTTTGAAGTACAATATAAGCAATGAAAAATTGTTGAACAGCTATCAGCATGTATCGCCATGCATATATTAGGTATTCGGACTTGTTGTTTGCCCGACTGAGATGGTATATTATATTACAAAGGGCTTTTCCGTCGGCTATGTTTCATTCAAAGAGCTCGGAATACTCACAGATACTCGTAGTTGTACACAGCTTGTTGTACCATTTCGATACTTATTCTGAAGCCCTTTCTTCTTCTGCAAACACAACTGCACATACAATATTATGAAAACAGTTTCACGGAAATGTCGACAGAGGAAAAGAAAATATATTCAGCCAAGCGAAAAAATTCACAATGGCCCGCAATAATAAATGATAATTGATAATAACATTTTGCTACCTTCCTTCCGCCGAAAGCTGCAAAGAAAAGCGAAAAGCGAAGCGAAGAAAGATGAAATACAACAAGTATGTAAAGGAAATCAATAAAAATGATGGCGACAACATTTGGCCACAATTTCAATTCCGTGGCGCCCGGCACAGTGCTCCGAAGCCGAATGGAACGAAGGGAAGCCAAGAACATTTTAGCAATTTCCGCTGCTCCCTTGGAAGCGAAAATTTTCATTTTGCCGCTGTCGCAACTCTCCTCAATGTACGACCACGCCACTTCTCAGACACCTACAGCATTTCTATGCGACTGCACACCGCGGCGACAAAGTTAGACGAAATGTCATCATTTCCGATGGGAAACTGTGCGCGCTCAACTGGCAGCGAAGGAGCAGCCCGGGAGGGGCGGGGGGAGGGCCACAACTGGCGCTTAGTTTTCAGCGGAGATGTGGGTACCGGCTGGCGAAAAAAGGTTAACTAAGAAAGCCATGCAAATGCTTTTTTATTTCCACAAAATGGTTGGACCCACAGAAAACACAGGATTCCTGGGAATCTAAGAACCAGCGCGCTAGAACGGTGGAACGGTAGAATGAACCCTTCAGAGTTCTCTGCCAATCCCTCTTACGCTTCTTAAACGAAGCGTAAAATTGTTAAATGAGTGCGAATGTCTACAGAGAAAAGGGGCTTCGTGCCACCTCCCTCTCCTTCTCTCCCTCTCTCTCGCTTTCTCCCATCTGGTTGACCAATTGGCAACGTCAGCTTTTCTGTTAAATTATTGATTAATAAACTTCCTTCGACGTGCACATTTACTGCTTAGCCTTTTCTTTCTCGTCGTTTCTCCCAAATTGAATTTTATTTCTCTCTCCAATAAACTGTATGGTTTCATAGAAATCAAATTGGTAAAAGCAAGAAACTTAATAAATCTGAAGCCATTTGAGGCTGTTGTGAAATTTCGCAAAGAGAAAGTGGACAGCTTTAGAACCAAGAAAACAGTAACAAATAACATTTCATTCATAGGTAAAATGTCTGTCTTCCAGTGGAGAACAGATATGCAGGTCTTTTGCTAATTTGCAGTTGTTAAGGACAAACTAGTCTTACTGTAACTCTGGCCGGAGTTCCGTCCGGCCAGAGACGAGTAGCATAACATCTTAATTGAATTTGTTTGTTTATTCGTCGGCGTGTTCTGCCGATATCAAAGGAAACAAGTGTGCTGTTCTAATTGATTCCGTGAATACAAATGAGCTGATGACTGAACTGCTGCACTTCGAGCAGAAGCGACCGAGTGGGTGAAATTAAATGGAAAAGATGTATCTCGGTTTATACAAAATTAATGTAAACTACTCTTAGGTCTATTCATTAAGTGAAATGTCTATAAAATCTATCCAGATACATTTATTATTTAAATTTAAGAAGCGTCACGTAATTAAACAATACCTATATAACTTAGCGGGAATTTAAAATTCTAGAAACATAAATGCAACGCCTATAATACTTTAAGCCTTTACTTTATACTTCAATGTTCGTTTTTAACATTCCTAGCCACTAAAAGTCCACGTCCCACCCGCTCAACTCTTCCGGTGGCTCATAATCGTTTTCCACGCCGGACGGCCCAAAGTATTGCAGGTCGGTCCAACTTTTGAGGGGTCGCTTTATTGGGGAAGGCAATTGTTTATCTTTCAGTCGCTGCCAATCCAGACTCTCGAACCAACTGTGTCGCTTGATATCGGAAATCCCCTTGCGCTGGTATCCCAAGCGTTCGGCAGGCAGCTGTTTGCACAGATGACGCACCAGGTGCTGCGCGGATTTGGGGATTCGAGTGGGCATGTGTATGACATCGATGCCGCTGAGGATTTGCTGATAAATCTTTATTTGGTTCACGCCTCTAAAGGGCGTTTTGCCAACCAGCAGTTCGTAGATTAGAATGCCCAACGCCCAGTAGTCGACGGACCGATCGTGCCCACGGTCCAGAATAATCTCGGGTGCCACATATTCCGGCGTACCGGCAAAGGTGTTTGTCTTCTCATTCGGTCGAACATATTTGGCAAACCCAAAGTCCACCTGGCGAGTATTTTGAAATGAGCTGATTTGTTCACAATTTAATTCGATTGAAAATACCAGTTTGCAGTAGCCGTCTGTGCCCAGCATGAGGTTCTCAGGCTTGAGGTCCCTGTAAATAAAGTTGTGCGAGTGCAGAAAGTCGAAGGCTTCGACGACACAGCCCGCTATAAATTTGGCGGTCTTCTCATCGAAGTACTGCCGCTTCGACATAACTGTCCACACATCGCCGCCCATGCAGGCCTCCATTAGAAAGTAGACGTATTTGTCGTTCCGGTACGTTCGGTAGAGTCTACAATCGGAAAAATCTGTATTTGAAGTCTGCAAAATCAGTGATTAGATGCTCGAGTACTCACTGCACTATGAACGGCGAATGCCGGCACTTGATCATCACGTTCTTCTCATTGTAGACGTGCTCAATCTGATCCTGCTTGACCACCTCGATCTTCTTGATTATTTTCAGGGCAAACGTTAGCTGGCCATAGGCCACCAGATCCACACGTCCAAAAGCACCAGCACCCAAGGTGGCCACCTTCTTCAGTTCGGAGATGGCTATCTGGGCGTGCTCGTTGTCAAACTCCATGCTTTTGTTACTGGATCGACCATGGGGCTCGGTCCGCTGACTAGGCTTGTCACGAAGTTGCTTGATAGTTCCCAAATAGCTTATAAACGCTCTGTTGCAAGAAAGGAACGTCAAATCCAGCCCTTTTCTATGCTCTTTTCTTTTATGCTCGAAACTCACTCTCTATCCAACTTTAGGACCTCAGTGCCTGGTGCATCTGCATAGACACTGGCCTGCCGCACATCCGCATTCAGAAGCGCCTGTTCGCCAAAGTAGTCGCCTCGCTTGCGCCTTGCCACAACTTGCTCCTCTTTTGACTCGTCCTCCTTTTTTATGGTAACGGTTCCGCCTCGAATGATATAGAACTCGTTTCCCACCTCGCCTTCACGTACAATGCAGCTGCCAGTCTCATAGAATTTCTACCGCGCAATAAGCAGAGTTTTACGATAGATCGGTGGCACAAGAGTCTCGCTAAGATATTGTATATTACCCTTTGAAGGAGGTCAACAACTTTGTTGAGCAAGCTTTCTTCGAGCTCTTGCAGAAATGGAACCGACCGGAGGAACTGAAGGTTTTCTTCGCGTTCCCTGGAACCGGAGATTTGCATGATGGCCCGAAAGGTCTCACGTGCTATTTTCCAAACTCGGGCATCAGTGGCAGCTAGGTAACAGGAGAAGAATGGTCTACAATCGTCTGGTTTACAGTGCAAACTATTTACCCTTAATGGTGGCCTGCCTGGGGGCGTTATAGAGTATTGCCAGCTCCCCGAATACGGTTGCCGGTCCAAAGTTGCCCACAAGCTGTCCGGCGCGTATGACATCGTAGTGGCCCTCGGCGGATACATATATCTCGGAGCCCTCCTCGTGCTCGTGTATGATGTAACTATTCTTTTTGTAGCTAGCCGGCGCCATTGCATTGATAACCATCTCCTTCCGCTCTTTGTCCATTAGGTTATTAAGGAAATCATTGCGTTCAATGGCCATGTGTATGAGATTGCGTGTGCTGCGATGCGGATTCATTGGGCAATAACCGATGACTTTATTTGTTTTTTCTGTTTCAGCAAAGTTACTTCACTTACGCTTTGTCTTTTGTAATTGATTCGATTTGAAGGTCGCCTTGAATGGGGTAATTCGGTCGGACATAGATCAGTCCACCTTCCACACGATGAGCCTTTGGAACCGATGATTCGGTGAGTCGGCTCTTCTCTCCATCGCTGTTCCGCGAAGGTGTTGGTATTTGTTCCTTATAGTGTGGACAAAGGCAAGAATGAAAGGATATTATGTTTGTTTAAAGCCCTCTGACAAATTCCCCTCAATATTGTTGATAACCTAGGCTCTCCGGCCAGAATCTGGCATGTACTATAATGGACCAAAAGCCACATGACAAGGTCCCGGTCCCGGTCCCGGTCCCGGTTCCGCGCAGTTCAGCGCCTGCCGAGAAGCCACCTTCCTCATTACTTACTTGATTATTCGAAGCCTCCGGAGGACTTAGTTTGACGTCTGTTTGTAGGTTCTGCCGGCATTCGACGCTCCGTTTCTTCCGCAAGTGTACAGGCGTTCCGGGGACCAGAAGCTCGGCAGGCATCGGCGGCGCAGGCGGTATGTTAATATCTGGCATGGTAGACGCACGTCGTCGACGGTGACTGTCGCCACTGCACTTTGTAAGATAATTGAGTGACACATTGCTGCTACTCTTGCCGTTGGGCGGAGCTTCGAGCAGCTGCTGCCCTCCCCCTTCTGGCCGATCTTGTGGCAGTGCCCCATTTGCCAACGTGCGGTTTATGTTGCTGTTGTTGTTGGTGTCGCTGCTCTGCCAGGACAAGGTATCATCTGCTTGGTCTGTGCTAAGTTCCTGTGTATGACCAATGAAAAACTTTACATTTCCCCCATCCGTTGCAGGAGATGTGGTGCCCGACGGCGTGACGACCTCATCAATTATTCCATTCTCATTCACTCCGAGCTTTGACTTGCCGTCGACAGCATCGCCTCCATCGGCACAGGCACCGCCGTCTGCGCTGGCCCCAGCCCCCGACTCCTCCACGTCATCAAACTCGATATTGGGCGCCTCTGTGGGCAGGGCTGTGGGTCGCCGCTCTTTGACTGGCTTTAATTTGGAATTTGAACGTGTGACATTAATTGCATTGCCATTGACGGGGTCTCCCTCCGCCTGCGGCTCGTCATCTTGCTTCTCCTTCCTTTTGCTCGGCTGCAGTTTGCTCTTGTTGGAGCGAAACTTCTTTGGCTGCCTCTGCAGGCTGTTTGTATTGTTTTCGCCGCCGTTTTCGGCCAAAGTCTGCAGCGGGAAGCTGATGGGCGAGGAGGATGAGGAGGAGGAGTTCGTGGGCTGCAGTCTTAGCCGTTGCAGCTTGGCCTGGAGCCCAGCCCAGGTGGGGGAGAGCAACCACCCGCCAAACATTTACCAAGACAAACAACAAGGTGCAAAAGTTTTTCGTTGTGGTTCGGGTTAGGCGGAGTGTGGAGGTGGAGTGTGGAGGTGGAGGTGGAGTGTGGCCGTGGCCGTGGCGGACATTGGTGTTGCATTCGTCATTGGCGTGGTGTGTGGCGTAGGAGTGTTCGTACGTATTTACAAGTGTTGTGTGCATCGTTTCGTTTGGAAGTATAAGAAACATATACAAGTGTGCAAATATTAGTTGTGTTTCACGAAAACAAGCACATTTAGTCGAACAGGTGGAAAACGAGACACTCACCTCACTGGCACTGGGCGTAACGATGGGCGAGTAAAGGGGCTTTTCCTCGCGCCGAATGTACAAGCCGATTTGCTGGAAAATGATAACCGTACTTTTATACTTTTGCCTCCCGATCCCTTCTTCTGCTTAATGAAATGGCGGTGGGGCGGCAAGCCTTACCTTCGCTGGACTAGACTGGACTTATTCAAACTACTCAAAATGATGTTCATGAATGTACAGCCTATTTAAAAGTTGAATCATCGATTCAAATACTGTGTACTCATGCGAATAGCTTCTACTTGTTATCTTTGAGTGAAGGCAGCCAAAAGCAGGCATAAATAAACACCTGCCACTACGCAAGTCGCTGGTTGGCTTGACTTTGATATGCTAATCGATCTAAACGACGACATTCTGACGTGTTTTCCGTTTTCCCACGGAAGCTCAAAACTCTGATAAAGTCCCCGATAATGTCCATGGACAGACTGCAGCTAAAGTCGGTGGAAGGGCTTTGCCTACACAACGGCTTTGGTACATTTCTGCGCTACAGCCATTGTTACAGTCTGGGGATTCCTCCCGTGGAGCTCATGTTTTCCTAACGGCTTTGACACTGAACGTCCCCGAGTTATATAGAATAGCTCGAGCGTCAGGCGTGCAATCACGTTCATTTCCATCTCCATCTCCAACGAAAAACATGACAGCCCTCTCGGGCGTCTACCCCCAGAGACAGCCACAGATATGTCTAAAGATAGCCACGCATCCTACGGATTCTGCATATTTATATGTCATTTGGAGCAGTGGTTGCAAGCTGCCCAAACTCATACACATTGCTGGAGATTTATGCATGAGTTTCTGCTTCCGGTATGATTTTCTCAGCGCGTTTTCTCTCTCTCCACACCTACTCGTATTTGTATGCATGCTTATCATATTTTTGCATATTTAATACCAACTTGTCATTGCTAAAACGCTTATATTGCACTAAGCCAAGTGTCGTTTCTTCCAGTCTTCCAGCTCGTTTGAAGTGGGCCTAATAAGTTTCGGTGGAATTTGTATGCCCATCATTTGAATGGTATTTGGCAAATATTTCTCCAAGTATTTTCTTCTGACAAAGAGTGCTTGGGCACCCGGCTTCCGTTCATTTTCTGTGTGTTTGATGCTTGTGTGATAACCATTTTGAAAAGTGAACGTCATGGGCAGTGAAATAAATGATAAGCGAAGCAAGGTTTCGCTCCAATCGTACTTGTTCGTCCGATACCCTGTCTGCCTCAACTGGGAGAGTATTTCCGATCAGTCAGAGTAACGATATCTGTCCTAAGTACTACTCGAATCTCCTATCAGGTATTTTTTTGCACACGCTTTGCGTTGATGAAAAACGCTAATATCGTATAATTCTAAGACTGTTTCGCAAGACATCTGCACTTGTCTACACTTTTGCCGATTCGCCTGGCTAAATATTATTTATGGATTTTCTTGCCGCCCCGATTAACTCAATTAAGCACTCGATCAACTTATCAGTGGGCTTATCAGACGAGAGCATTGCTGCAGCATGATCTGCGCCCCACAGAAACTCACCACCGGACTATCGTGCGTGTTGAGTATCGTGTCGGTGTTCTCGTCTTGGGCGGGAGTGAACTTGTTTTTGTTGCGATGATGGAACAATCGAGGAAAGCAGGCCATATTGACACCTGCCTTTTATTTGTTTTATTTAAATATGTATATTAGTTTATCTGGTTAGTTGATATTTTATCACTTTATCTGAAATCCTGCTGTTATGTTATAGATGAAACACTTTAATTATTCCAATCATTTTACCATAACCATAAATCATCACATCTTACACTTGTGCTATACATTTCCTGTGTTTGTTGGCAATTTCGGCATAAAGGGTAGAACTTTAAGCACTTATTTCGGTCTTTTGTTGATTAAATACGGGCACGCACTTATCTAGGGTTCTGTAAAACCGAAAGTGCAGCAGACCATTAGCATAAAGAATCTAAGCGTTAGACTAAATCCACTGCTGACCACATTGGCTTATCAACTGCCCCAACAAAACCAAGCCGCTCTTGCTTTGTATCTGATAAATTTGTTTGAAGAACAAAAGTTTCAAAGTTCGAAAAATGTGCGCATCGTCAACTGGTGCTGCTTTAATTACTACTGAGGGCGGGCGGGCTGGCTACCGATTTCTCTGTTTTTGTTGATACCGACGCCGCTGTCTCTGTCTCTGGCTCTGCCTCTGCCTCTGTCTCTGTCCACGCCTCAGTTTGTTCAGCATTGGGTCTACAGCGATGAATCAGTATGCTTGCTGGCTTTTATCTCTTTTTCTCTTATCGTTTAAAATGCTTAATTGTTTTCTATTTATGCGGGGGGATTTTCATTGTTTGCCTAAAAGCTCTAGATCAAATGCCCTGAACGGCCGGCCCCAAGGAAAGGAGCCAACGCTGGGGTTGGCGTTATTTCTGAGGGATTACCGACTCATAGCTAGTAGGCCCAGAGCCAATGACCAATGCACTGACTTAAAGAAACCTTTTATTCGTTTAGTCATACACCAACTGTGGAGAATTCTGTTAGACCATATCTCGATGGCTGGGAACACAAGAAATGTATATTCCAAATCAAAAAATTACAATTTCTGGTTATTTTCGTTTTCATGGACATTTTCACTTCACTTTTCGTGCGTTGATTTGCTTCGACGAGCAGCGCAGCCGGCACCATCGGCAAAATCAACGACAACGACAACGACAACACCAACGACCAGAGAAAGGCCGAAGTGACTCGAAAGAGCCGCAAGTCACGAGTCACTCATTTATATTAATTTATTGACATTTCGTTGGCTCTTATCAGCAGACTTCTTGATGTGTTAGTTTTCACTTGCTTCAATGATTTTTTTTCACTGCATTTCATAATGGCTAAATTTTGCACGGCCAAAGCAAATGCCTTTTCATTTGTTTTGTATTTTTTGTGGGTTTAGATTCCGGCTGAAGCATATGCCTTTTTGTTGAACGATCAAGGTTTGGGTTTGTTCAAGGAAATCGTAAGTGCTCCCGATAAGCCTTTTGTGTGGGCAAAGTGGAGTGTTATTCACATTGTTTAAGCTTTACGAAGCGATAGACCCATTATGCTAATCGCGGGAGCTCAAAACTCATAAACTTAGTTGATTCAATGGCACCACACTTAATTGTTTCTAAAACACTCAAAGTTTTCCACGAATTGTTTGAGAATATGTCAATCAGCCATATCTTTTTGATTAGATATCGATATCAGGAAATTGAAGATGATTGATATATTTGCTGGGTTTTTATTTTTGACACAAATTAAAGTATTCAACTGCACACACTCCGCATCCTGCCATAGTAAACGGCTGAGATCAATGTAATTTACACACTTTATCTGTAGGATTTGAGTTGTTTTCACATTTTTCACCAAAAACACTTGAGCACACCCGCGAATTAGTCATATCATTAAAGAATTACCAAAAAAAATACGTATTTCAACTATTTAAGCAATAATCGCGTCACTTTTGAGAGGAAGGGTCACCTTTTTACAGTTTGTCACAGTCACAGAAACAGTTCCACTCCATGCTGCGGAATCGCCGGAATCAGTCAATTCAAAACCTCAAGGCTGCGTAATGCGTAGCGGCGAAAAAAGAAGCTTTTATTACGGCCCGATCCGTACACTTTCCGCACACCTGCCGCCGTGGAAGCTGATAACTCGACTAATTTAATGTGGACAATTTAAATTGGCAATTTGCTCGACGCGGTAACGCGGTAACGCCGGCGAAGCCAGCGCCAGCGTCAGCGTCAGCGTAGCCACGAACGGCGACAACACCGACGGCTGACTAGCTTTACGTTTATCGGTATCAGTTGAAGTGCCTGCCTAGTGTTCTTATCTATGGAGAAGTGTTGGGTATGCCAGGCGTCATTGTTAAACGCGAGACCGTCTTTTTAGCCCAGAACGCAGGGGCGTGGTCCAGGTTTAGGCGCATCAGGAGGGGTATACTCGGGTCAGCCCACACATTTCTGGGATGCCAGGACGTCCCGAATCAACTTGAGAACATTTCATTTATATTAAAGTTTTCTGAAGAGTAAGCGGTTCTATTCCGACAATGACAATTTTATTCATTATGCTTCGAGAGCGTAACTAAAGCAATTTCAAGGGAAAACTCATTTTCACTCACCCAAACTCACCCTTATACATCCTTATACACCCCTACTCAGGGGCTTCACATGTGCTCATATGCTGCGACCGTATGAGGGCGAACATGTCTTCAGTCGACGGTTACGCCTTAAAGTATGCACGTATCTGGCGACACTGTCGTTTGATTAAACTTGTTAACACACGTCGCAACGCGGACAGGCATCTCTTCCACCCCCCTGACGCAGCGGATGGCAAATTTTGGCACCACTTTAAAGTCAACGGTGTGGCGTGTGCACCATGAGGAGCCCATGAGGTATTTCCATACCCACAGAAAGATATCATTGCATAATCTATTCATCACAGAACTCACAGAGATTGTGCACTTCCCCAAGATGTGAATAATTGATGTATCGAGCGGCTCGAAAGCCACTTTCGTAAGGTATTTGGCACTTAATATTTTGATTGGGTTATCGAAGCTATTTACCTATAAGTAACATGCCACACAGACGGGTGCAGATACTCATGCGTATGTACATACACACACGATTAGGACGGCCCAATTATAATTATCGTCGTGTTTGCACTGCTTTGGAACTTCGCCCACATTTATTTGAGTTCGATAAGATTAAAGCTGTATATCCGATTCGCTTTAGTTGACTACCGTTAGAAAAACACTCCAACGCCACTTGTACGCGTTTCTTAATCATTATTTTACGCCCAACTGATTCAGAGATCTAAGATCAGAGCTAAAAAACCTGCCCCAGTCAAGGATAGGCGGAGCTTTTAGGGTTTAGGTTTAGCGGACGGGGCCAAAAATGTACCTACGAAATAGGGGAAAACAATTTGAAAGTTGAAAGGAAAAGCGGACGGGCAAGTGAGCATTTTGTGTTTTTGTTTTATGGCCGGCCACGATTCACGACACCCATGAAGCCATGATTGATGTGCTCCGGCAGCTTCTCCGCGAACCACGCCGTTTCCAGCGGCCGTTTTAGTGGATTTTCAAATTGCTTTTTTCACGCTGACAGAATACGGGTCGGCTCTAGGGCGGCCTCTTCCGACGGGAAGAGAGGATGAGAGACAGAGAGCCAGTTATTCAAATGCAAACGACAGCTGTCAAAATGGGTCCAACTAAAATTTGACTTGATCTTTATTTTTTCTTACTTGCAGTCGAAAAAATGGGCCAGATGTCAATGAGTAACTGGGCCGAGGCAACCGCACCATCGACTGCGACACCAACAACTGTACCGTCGGAAAAACAACTATAATTTGCACGCATGTCCCTATTAGACCGAATGGCAAATGATAGCTCTGCTGAGCGAGGCGAAAGTACAACTGAAATACTCTAAAAGAGGGGCAAGAGAAAAGGCCAAGTAAATGTCGCTGTTGACCACACTTGTCGGGCTGTCAACGACGATATTGCTGGTGATGCTGTTGCCAGTGGCACCTCAGCACAAGACAGAAGACAAACACCAGCAGAATGCCCGGTACAGCATGGAGCAGAAGTTCTCGTTGCCCGCCGTGCCGCTGCCGCCCCCGCCGCCCTTCTCGGCGGCCAAGCACAACTTCTCCATGAACGCCTTTGCGGGTGATCACAGTTCAGGGGGTCAAGGCAGCCCCGCACGCCTAGCCGGAACCATCAACGGCAGTTCCGGCTGCGGTGGCGTGCTCAAGGAGAGAAACGGCATCGTTCAAACGCCCAACTTTCCCCATCGCTTCCCCACGCCCATCGAATGCATATGGATAATCGATGCTTCCGACTTGCCCGCATCCCAGGGGAAGGAAAACGTATCGATAGTGGTCTACCTGACACAGCTCTACGTGCTGAGCGGCCTTAAGCTCACCGAGTACATGTACTACTCGGACGACTTCAAGGTGCCTGCCCACCGCGTCTTCACGCTGACGGAGGACGAAGTGACCCAGGTATCCTGGGTGCAGTTCCACAGCCAGTACTTGGAGATACGGTTCACGATGGCCACCTTGGACGGCACTCATTTACGGGCACTGGATCGCCTGCTCGACGTCTACGGCTTCAACATTACGTACGAGGTGCAGCACGATGTGAAGCAATCGCAGTGCAACACTCTCCAGTGCCGCTTTCTTGGAGATTGCTATGCCAGCGCGGACTACGGGTATGTATGGGTTTATCCTAAAACTAGTCACGACATTCATTTGGAGCTTATAGCTTGTTTAAGCCACTATTATAGCACGGTAAGGGAAATGGAGGGGGAAATGAGCTTCCTTTCTGCTCAGGATAAATACGGTACCATGTACGATATATGGCTTACAAAAATCACCGACAGCTAGCCGTTGAAACTGTTAACTGCTGGCACATCAATCTTGTTGCCCTTTTGGTGTTCAAGGTACCACTGGAAAAGTTGTTGAACTGTTTCGGCTTTGCATTTTTGTGTTGGGTTCGATTCGAGGCTTTCAACCTAACCCAAGTGGGAGCCATACATTTGTAATGTTTCAATAAGTGGAGGAGGTCCTTCGTTGCCCCAAAAAACGACTACATCCTGCTGAAATCCCCAGGGAAGAGCCAGGCAAAACAATAAAAAGCATCGCAGTTTCCCAAAAAAAAAAGACGAGCGGTAACGTTGTGAGTTGCAGCTAGGGCCGAGACTCTACATTTATTCCAGATATCAGTATTTCAGTGCACCAGGAAGAGTGTCTGAAAGAGAGGGTTCTACTGGCCACAAGTCTAGCACACCCCTATACCCTGTACCCTCTTTGAGTATCGGGTAAAAAAAGCCAAGAACAAAAGTACAAAAATGTGCAAAACGAATGTGTAAGCCAACAGTCAAAAGAAAGACTGCAAAGCGTGTGCATTTGTCCCGACAAAATTCAGGTAAAAGGATTTTACGGATGAGCTTCGAAATTGAGCTTGACGTGCAGCTTGTGGTATGTCGGGACATGTCAAGTCCAGGTCAAGTCGCGGACAGATTGTTCTGCCTTTTGATTAATTGAACAGGTGTTTGACGGCACGGATTCAAGAAGGAAGCGTGGAATTAGCTTTTATGAATTAGGTATGTAATTTATTCTCCCGAAAATACTCGGCAACAAGTAACAAACACAAGTGTTCCGATTCAGGCCAATTATAAAGTTTAATGAAAACATTTAAACAAGGCAAGAGCATTTAACACGGACATAGCACTGGGCCCAACAATGACCCCAGAGATTTAACAAATCAAAATTTGCTTGAATCGGAAGCTGGATATTTTTGGTGCTTCGGGTTTTTGATCAACTTTTGCCGGAACAAAACCAAACAAAAGTTGCCACTTCACTTCCCTGACTACTTACCATAATTATAATAAATTGGTAGGCCGAGGGGAACGTGTATTTACCCAGCTAATTGAATATTAATATCAGTGCCAAAAATGAAAGCAAATGGAGCTGCCTGCAAGGGAAAATTAATACAAAAGTGACAGCTGAAGTTTCTTCTGCTTCGGACCTCTCGGCGCAGTGCCGTTCTTCTAAAATATAATTTCGCGCCTGACACGTAGCGCCCCGTAACTTAATTACCAGCTAAAGGCAAATGGGGCCTCATCACTCTCTACGTGCCTCAGATAAGCAGAGCAAAACACAGCAGGAACATCCGTGCAAGGGACCCAGAAGTAGCTCCCAACTCCGCGGTGATGAGACGACGAGAGACCAATTGACATCCTTCAACACAATCTTTACTTTTCATTTGTTTTCAGCACCTCGTCGCACTGCATTCACATCTGTGGCTCTAGCTCTTTTGTTGGGCTAATGAGCGAAAAATGCACAACAACTGGGAAACTCTGGGATACTTGTGTGTCCTCTCTAAACGTGTGTATCTTTGAGTATGCGCCGTCGCAAGAAAATCAGGCATTAGGTTAGGGAAAGCTTAAGATATAAATCTAGTATCAGAAGTAACTAAATATTTATATATCCTCTTGACACTTTTCTAATTTGGTCATTATAAGACAACAAATGTTGCATAAATGATGTTCAAAATGATTTTCTATAAACTGTAAGCAGCAGAAAAGAGCAAGCGAAAACCATAAGCCGTAAACAATTGGCCATCGGCCAGGACGGGGAGTCTGCTCCTGGCAGTCCCTTTTCGATTTTCATTTCGTTTTGTTCCTTCCACTTTGATGACGACTGACTGACTGCACTTCTACAAGAATTTTTATGCATTTATTTGCCCCATCGGCATTGTCTGAACGGGCGTTCATCAATTTGCTGGCCAATGAAAATCTGTTGCACCTCACCGCAAAACTCCGCAGACCAGTAACCAATTTATATTTTTAAATACTTTTTCGGGGTTAAGCCATTTCGGTTGGGCATTCAATTTGGTTTTCTTTCCCCTTTTTGGAGGGTTTTCGGCCGCTCTACAGCTCTATATTTTCATTAACAGACGCTTAATTGAAAAAGTTTCTCGCTTTGAGGGTCATCATAAAGCTCTATATTGAACTGATTCAGTAATTTAATATTTTTTTTCTTTAAGTCTTTGGGATAGTCGAAATGTAGAAAGGGCAACCAATATCCGTTTGCATTCGAAAATTGTTAACTCAATGGAATGGAAGCCAGTTGCCAGTTGCCTCTGGAGCCAAGGACGCAGGTTTGTAATCACAAACAAAAGTGCCATAACATTTCGAGGGTGTGGACGGCAATCCCTGTCCCACTGATTGGCAGGCTTTTAAAAGGCCCGCACAGCTACCAGTAAACAAGGGGAAGGGGAAGAAGCACCAACGGCAATGACATCGACTCAGAATTAGGCCACATTCAAGCGGCAAATTGTGTGCGCAGCAGGGACGGGGGAGGGGCAGGGGCAGGGGCAGTGGCAAATGTTCGGCAATCAATGTGCGTAGCCTATGGCTCTAGGTCTGCGTCTGAAGCAGCTTTAATAACAAAAAGCGTAGCTGCTGCTGAGCAAACAAAATGTCAGCACCAAATGAGATCAGGCTCAGAGCGGGCGGAGGGGGAGGAGGTGCAGGAGGTGGAGGTGGGGCACATCGATGTGACCGCTGCACGTGCAGCTCGCCACATGGTATCTGTGTCAGTGTCATTCCGATTCGCCTGCGTGCGCCTCGTGCATTGTTTGCCATGTCAAACAGTGTCATTTTCCCAAAGTCGAGAAACGGCCCACATGGACTACGGGCGGATACTGAGTTGGTCATGTTGAAATTAAGTTGGTTTTGGCCTCAAAATTGGCACATTGGTCTCGTTTGTGGGTCAGCTGATCTCTGAATAAATTCCGCTCAATTAAAACTTTTAATTTTCCTGACCTATCTTCGAGATACATACATGTATCTGCAGAGTCTCAAAATTAATACAGATGGGCGTATCCACACGAATCTCGCCTGATAATACTCGTTCTAGGGTCTACGAAAAATACAATTAGCTGAAGAGATTTTGAATGAAATTTGAAAAGAAGGGTTCGGAATTTTACGAAAATAATTTGTATACAGAAAAGGAAATGCCATTAAAATACAAAAATATACCTCTTTATACATATAAGTAGGAGTGCGTATGTGTACGTACATTTTGCATATATTTAGGTACCTGTGTATGTTTTTTACGACTGGGGAGCCGTTAAATGGCCGCCACAAACCATTCAACAAGCCCTATTCTTGCAGCGCACTCAGCCACCTTTACACATAGGGCCATCAAATTAAATTTTATTGCATTAGGCGAAAGGGTGAAAAAGTAATTGCCACCGTTTAGATGCTACTTTTTTCAACCGGTTGCCTTCCGGCAGCAATTTGTTGTAATTTCATTGCATTTTATCGTGCGATGCCCAGATACGCCTAGACCCCCCACACCCCACACACGCCTTTATGCCAACTGAATATGATATAATATGATATTTCTCATACTTCACCTAAAGCACATGATTGTGGAAAACTTTATGAATTCTGGTCTGCATATTTTTGTGTCTGTGTCTGTGTCTGTGCACTTTGGCTTTTTGTCAAAAACATACCAAAATGTAGTTTGTTAGCTCCAACTAAGTAACCCATACGGACTTGTCCACATCCTGCATTACATTCTGGATCAAGCTTTCTTTGTTATCGATGCCAGGAAGAAGGGAATGTTGGCGAAGGATATGACATGAATATTATGGCAGCCATATGTGTGCTGTCTGGGTTAGCCAGGAGCAGTGGAGCCTGTACGCTCCTCCTCTGTACTATCCTCCTCGGTCAGCACTTTTCGAGTGGAGCCCTATAAAGTAGTCGCAGATTTTTGGCAAGCGATTTTAATTGTTCGGCTTTTCAAATTTGAATGAATTTAAAATGCGCAGTTGGAATGGGATTGCGAAATGCAGGCGAAACAATGGGTTCTCTCCGAGAACCATGAATATCCCCGCTTCCTTCTGCCAAAACCAAAGTGTTACACCTGCCGTATGTGTATGTGCGGTACTTTTAATTTTTATTTTAAACAAAGGGCCCGCAGCGTACCTCGAAAATAAAACGCTGTGTGCCAAATATTTTTTGTGAGAAAAAAACTTTCGAAGTGCACATGTCGCAAAATATACAGAATTATGCAAGAAAAAAAAAAAAAATCCTATCAAAATTTGCGAACACACGAATAAAGCCAGCTGCAGGTGATTTTCAACGATTCGTAAAAAATGCAAAGCAGAACAGGATCGAAATCCTTGTTTTCCCGGCACCCGGCATCGGGCTGGTTCGCTCTTACGAGCGCCTGTCGATGCACAACTACTTTAAAGATACAGCATTCTGTTACACAGATAATGCATGGGCTATGACAACTCCTACTTGCTCGGCAGCACCTATAAAGCAGTCTTAAAGCTCAGTCGCATGCAGTTTATGTAGAAAAAGGTTTCCGGCGCAGAGGGCACAACAAGCAGTAGAAGAGAGCAGTCAGCATGGATTTGTAAGCAGCGCAGATGTCCGAACACAGAGGCAATTAATTTCCGCAATACAATAGCACCAGAGCGTACAGGCCTCCCATGGCATATATGTACAACAAACAAGGCCAGTGTATTAGGCAAAATGGTAGTATGTACGCTTAACGAAGGGGCGGACTCCCAAGCCATCCATTTCCATTTGCACAAATGATAAATGAGTGCATTCCGAAGATAGAAAGTATTCTTAAACACATAGTTAGCGAGATGAAAATGCTAGGAACCGAACTGTTTGGAAATCAGATTTTTTTTTTTAACTAAAGATTTAAAGAATGCACAAATAAATGTTCCAGAAAGTAAAAGTTGTGCGACAGGAAAAGTTTTCTCCCCACTTTGTGGCACAGCCGTTTGATTTTGCCTAAGCGCCCAAAACATTTATGTCGTTTTGGCCACTTTTATTAATGGTCCGATTTGTTCATAAGATTGCAGATAGAAAACCCCAGATGCTACTAATAGCAGATCAATTAGAATGATTTTCTCGTTAAAATCGGATTTAGGTAAACCGCCAGAAAGCGACGTCGAGCTGCCGCCTTGGAAATCTTATGAAAAAACCTCAATTGATTAAATGTGAACATTGCTGGAAAGATAAATAGGTATTTGTGACCCTGCAATGCGTCAACTTTCCTAGAAATATGCCATCCCGTTTTAAAAGTTGTGTAATGCCCAATTCAATTGAGTTTGCCGTGCGTATAAATCTTACATATTTAAAATGTTGTCTGTGGTTAAATATTTTGATGTGAATTCCTTTGAAGATGGTTTTGAAATAACTATGAATTCAGCTTAGGCACGTACCTTATAAAATTCCTCCATCAGAATGGTCCAATAAAACTTTTTATGAGTCACAATCTGGGCAGCTCATCGGCTGTGACAAGGCGCAAGCTCGGAGATAAATAAATGTGAATGCTGCGCTGACAACTCCGCAGCCCAGCTTGACAACTTGTGGGCTCTGCTCTGACCAGAGGGTGCGAACTTTACAGTTTCAAGCAAATAACACAACACAACACAAAACAAAACAACACCCGATAACAAATAGAACTCGAAACGTGCTCACATCTCCCGTTTTGACATTTATTTGCAGCTCGTACGGTTGCGCCTGTTTTCCAGGCTTCAGCGGCAGTGACTGTGGACATGGTCCCTTATGCAAAGACGTACATACAAACGTGTGCCAAAACGGTGGAACCTGCAAGTAAGTACATGCTCGATTTTTCTACGCATACTGCTACATACATTTGCAAGTATTTGAGTGCAATTTGTCTGCCGTCAGCGAAGCTGAGAGAGACGATCGGCAGAGAGGGACCGCCCATGATAGATATTAGCGCTATGCGCGCTCTTTTCGGGTCTGTTTGTGCTTAATACACAAGCAAACGTCGTTCATCTCTCTCTCATCAAAGAAACCGCTCTCACTAGTGCACACGAAAGAGAGCTAACGGGCCACCTTGTATAATTTCATCATGTGTGGGACGTAAGCTGATACGTTTTCCTCTCTTTCTTTTGCTCTCATTTTGTTGCGTTCGTTGGACTGCATTTTGTTTACAGTTACAGTAGGGCAGCGAGGCGATTGGATTTCGTTTGTTTTTATTTATTGAATGTACACGTGCATATGTACATACATTATACATATATATATTTACATATATAATTGTATTTCTTTAGGCCGCATACATTTGTGTGTGGATATTTGTATAAGGTATATTTGCCCTTCTTAGTCGGGTTTGCTTTTTATCGTAATTTTCAGGCACATCGGCGATGCGGCCATAACTTGCCACTGTCCAATGGGGTACAAAGGAACCAGATGTGAAATACCCGAAATAAACAGGACCACGCAGGGTAAGTGCAGTAATAAATGTTAATGTGATACATAAACATAATAGGCGCCAGTGCAGAAAAGTGTAAATTTCTCCGCGAAGTATGTGGAAGTGGTGCAGCGCCCGATAAAAGGGCAAAGTTGTTAAAGTGAAAATGTAATTACGGAAATGATTATCATTAAGAATGCACTCGATTGCAGCTGAGGTGCCCATACAAATGAGTGAAAATACATCCAAGCGGCGGGCGGCGTCGCCGATCTCCCTCTAGAAGCCCCTCTCGAGCCATTTAATCGACAAGAGCGTGCAAACATAACAACAATTTATAACAACTGCAACTGAAAGCAGTGGAAGAGAAACAAGGAACTCCATGGAAAACCTCAGGTTGTCACTGGATGGGATGCTTGCCAATTTCCCTGTCGTTGCTGCAGGCAAAGCAGTAAAAATCCATGTCACTCGGGCAGAAAACAAGAACCCCAACAGTTTTCCAGCTTTAAGTCCTGGAGTTTATTGAAACGCACGAGTGCATGAAATTGTACTGAGAATGCAAAGTGGGACTAAGGGAGTAGCCTGGGCTGGTCTTCATCGGCATTTCGCCAATGTGAGATATCATGAATCATAATTAAATTAGCATTCTAGAAAACCTGGAAAACTTGTTTCCCTAGATGAAAAATTCCAATTTCATCGATTTCGACCTTCTGGTCGGTCTGTTGTCAGGCTCAGAACAGGTGGGGCGATTTTAATGGAGTGAAAGGAATGGGCGGACACAAGATTATCCAAGTGCATGCCAGGAACATTCTTTGAATTTTATTACCTGACGTTAAGAATTCCTGCACAGCTACTACCGAATTTCATATCGTCCTTATTCTTGTGTGGGAAAGTTGGTTTTCAGGTGATGGATGAAGGGTTGTTTGTGCTGGTTCGTTTTTATGAATATCTTCCAGTGATTGAATTTGATCAACTATTGCCGTTTCTTTCTAGGATGCACTGCTAATGCGAGTTCCATCGATTGTCATAGTGCCTGCAACTTTGACAGCTACATCGGCGCCAGTCCCAGCTCCGGTCGGAGCTACTCTGTCGAGAGAAGCAACCCCAGTTCGGCACGCAGCGGGAAGACTCGTTACGAAGTGACCATGCGACTCGGGGCAAATCTAACAGGATATTATCGGTATGCTGAGAGGGAGCAGCTGTCGGGTGTCATGGAACGACAGGTGAGATGAGTGCAAACATGACTATGAAAATGTGTGCTTAGCTTAAGTTAGCTTTAAGCGAGGAGAAAGCCTCCACTCCACTATTCCACATAATTGCTCGTCAAATTTAGTTGATCGTCGCCCTCGCGCCTAGTGGCCGCAGAGGCAGCCTGGCCGATGTTGTGGAGAACGTTACGCACTGCTCCCGGTGTGCCGTCCAGCGAGGAGGTCCATGGGTGGTGGGAGGCCTGCTGCTGCGCATTGTTCGGAGTGGGGCTTCCGGCGCTGCTCTCCATGATGGTCGGCATGTTGGGTGCGTGCTGGGCCAAGGCTGTCTGCGCCTCGGTGCGCTCCAGCAGCTGCGTGAAGCTCCCTCCAATGTTATCGCTGCCTTCGCCACGTGTATAGTTGTGGGCCGATCGGGACAAGGGACGCCAGCGATTCAACTTCTTGGAGGCCAGCCGCTGAAGGGGCGGAGTACGGGTGCCAGACTCCGCGGACTTACTGCCAGAAGAATGCTGCTCCAGCAGACTGCTCACGAGCTTGTCCAGCACCTTTAGATCGACGTTTAGTTGGGAGTTGGGGATCGAGTTCATCCGGCTTCCAGCCAGGCTGCTCGAATTTGTTTGCACGGGATCCCCATCTGCTTTGACTCTGTTGAGGCCGGCTATCTTTGCCAGACGTTCCGTGAGCTACAATCACAAAAATAGAGATATTACTATGGCTCTTAGGCTGTACAACCTTTAGGCTTACTCAGATTTTAATTTAATATACCTATTATTAAGAAACTGCTTCAGTTTGCTAATTGTCCAATAAGTAATTGCTAGGCCCACTAATACTTCAACGCAACCAATTAAACTTTCTGGTATTCATATGAGAAATTACAATTAAGCAATAAAAACTAACGAATTATGCCCTTGGGCCTTGTGGCCTTGTGTGAACAAGAGCACGAGCACGCCACAGACTGCCTTTTCTCCCTGCCTTTCTCTTTTGTGCACTGGCAATGGTACTTGCAATGGAAGAAAAGCAATATATTTTCGGAAGCGAAGGCTGGCAGGTCTGTCAGGGCGCCGGCTCTTCTCAGGAAGGGCGCCCGCTTGGAGCTGCTCGGTGTGCGACTTTAATTGATGTTTCATTTCCGTTGCAAAGTGCTTCCGTTTTCCTGTGTTGCGCATCCGCCGTTTGTTTTGTCCAAGCCGGAGCCGAGCAGAGTGCCGACCTGGTAATTGAGTATCAATGCGGTTTTAAGTGAAAAATGCTGCCAACCTTTAGCCCTCACTTCTCCTATGCCATGCCGCGCCAGGAGTGCCAGGAGGGCCAGGAGTGCCAGGAGCTCCAGGAGCGGCCTCTTAACGTGGCATACTCAATGGCCAACCATTTCCGTTTTTAATCTTTTGCCTTGATTTGCTCACTCTTCGTTTCGTTATTCGTTATTCGTTTTCATTTTCATTTTCGTTTTCGTTTCTGCTTTATGTTTCTGTGTTTTTTCAATTGCCTCGTGCTCCATTCAAATGGGGTTAATTGAGTTTTAGTGGCCGGGACTCACTTTAAACTGATTACAAGCTGTCGAGAGGGCCGGCGGGTTTCGAGGGCGTTGTCGCAGGCTCCGCAAGTTGGTTTTGCAATTCGCATTTCGCTCGGGTATTTTGTAGCCTGTCTCTCGAAATATTTAGAGCATGTCAGTCTGCCATCCACTCAAGGGCCATCCTCGCCGCGGCTCCGTCTGCTCACATCTTCCTCTTTCGAGCTCCATCCGCCTGCTCCGAAATGAATTAATGTAGAAGTTGATTTGTGGCAATCGACGCTTGGATGGCTTTTGAACGCTTCTTGGCGGCGAGTTTTAATTGAAGCGCCTGCCTGCCTGCCTGCCTGCCACGCCCACTCTTAAACAGGAAATTAAGAAACTTTTTCCAGACATAGCAACAACCAACTGGCCCTGGCCCTATAATCCCGGATTCGGGCTTGTGGCATGCAAATTTTTCCATCATTAGCGAAAAGGTGAGAATATACAAATGAAACTTTTCCGATTAGATCTGCAATTAGTGGTTTTTCTTTCTCTAATTTTTACCAGCGACGAGAAGAAGTCCCGCATATGCCTTTCAGCCACTCAGTGATCTTGAGTTGTGGTTCCTACAGAACTACCCTTTCCCGAAAACCCGTAGCTGCAAACTGCGTGGATTTATGACCCACCCAAGAACGTGGACATTCTGGACATGTTTTTGCTCATTTTGGGTTCAACTTTGAGGTCAACTTCCTTCTCTCCCTGTTTTTGCTTAGATACCACTTCGCCAAATAATTGTCAGCAATTAAGCTTAAATACTGCTCGTCGGAGCGCCACTTGTCTGGGCCAGGATTGAAGAGGTCTGAGCCATCAAATGCCATTTCCAGACACTTCCTATCGCTCTTGAGGGCATATGGCATCTGTCAGCTAGCATTGGTTTAACTATAATTTCATCAAATTCAATAGGAACCATACAAACGACACGACGACTACTATACGGGCAATGTTTTTCCGAGAGGCAAGACAGAAGATTGGACAAACATAAACAGGTGTGTTCGGCATTTGTATTTGCATATATTGATAGATGGCAGGCGAACCAGATACTATGTGTATCAACTGAATCAATATTACTGAATCTGGTGCCTTATAGAGAAATTTGGCCATCGAGCTATTGATGAATGGCTGGCAAATATTTGGGCTTGTGTTAACTAGGCCCACCTTCTGACATAACTGAATGCCAATAAATTGCAAAGGGAAGTCGTAAACTGCTGTGCAAACTTGCGAATCGAAATCGAATATAAAAGGTCGCATCCAGGGGGAAAAGATTATCATTCGCCACTTGCGAATCTCCAGCAAGATGAGGAAGACAACGGCGATCCTGAGCTGTGTGCTCGTGGCCCTCTGCATAGCAAGTCTGCCGCTTGGGGCGGCCGTCACCTGTGAGGCCGATCCCACGGATGCGGCCTGCATCGACTGCACCGTCGACACAACCAACGCCGAGTGCGTGGCAACCACCACGGTAGCGGCTGAAGTCACGACAGTGGCCGCCGAAGAGACTACGGCAGCCGCTGGCGCTGAGACAACCACTGCCTCTGCCACCTCTGACACAACAACGGTTGCATCTACAACCTCCACAAGCACCAACAAAAAAAAGAAGACGGTCGTCAAGTACAAGCGGAGAATCAAGCGGGGCAAGCAGAGGCGGAGGCGCAACCGAAAAACAAGGCGCAGGAGGAGAACCACAACCGGCTAAATTACCTCAGACCGGAATCACGTACACCGCCAACGACATGGGACATGCAGAAAACAAACATCCTCTTAAATTAAGACTAAATTGCGCAATTCTTAAATAAACTTTGGAAAACCCAAGTGAAAACAATATTCTGAGCTGGTACAGGACTCACCTCACCAGCCGCATTGCTGGAATAACTCATCCGCTTGACCTTCTTGAATGTGGCATCGTTTTCGGCCTGGGCTAAGGCACGCTCCAGGGCATTATCCATTTGGACATCGCGTTCTTCCAGTCCTTGATAGTGGCCGGTCCTGCGACATAGGGGAGGTCGGAAACAAGTGTTATTCCATCGTTCTATTTACTTATAATGATCAAATTGGTATCGAGCTGTCGTAGCCTTGATCTAAATCTGTTATTGAGTTAATTTCCCAAATTATGAACATATTTTACCACCATTTGTTACCTTTTGTGGGCTCCTATAGCCAAGGCACGCCATAAATACTGGGAAATGATTTCAATTATGCGATACATATTTTTGCACAGCTTCTCTTGTTCGCTGTTTTCGCATTTCCCTGCCCTGACATAAATACTTTCATTATTTACCTTTCCAAATTCCTTTCAAGCATTTGCCATGACAAATGTTTGGAGTAAATTGCCTTGCCCCAGGACATTCCCACTCAAGTACTCATACAGAGCGCAAATGTAGGCGACACTTAAAAATTGACTAAAGGGCGTCCTGCTGCAAGGAGTGTTCCCTTATCTATGTTTACCACTCACCCAAATAGCTTGTCCATCCCCCTAGCGGCTCCTGCCACACTGCCACGAGCACGGGAGAAGGTGTGCCGCATTGTGGAGCGATTCGTCTTGCGCACAGTGCGAAGATCGGTCTCCCAGAATCTGTTGCAAAGAAGAATATTTTACAAGAATAGTTAAATGAAATGAATTACACATATACATAAACGTAACGAAGATCGTTTGGGCCCCAATTTTATATAATATTTTCGATAACTTCTACAAAAACTTTTCCTTCAGTTGAGCTCATCTGAACTTTTCCTATTATAGGAAATATCCTTCAGGCTATTGGCGTGCCGCTCGGCAGCAGCCACGGCCCCCATTTGTGGTGGCACAAGAATCTGTCCGAGAGAAACCCCATAAAAATCATTTTGAATTGGAAGAGAAAAGAAATTCGCAACCATAAACCGCTGTCAAAGGAGAAAGAACCTCAGCAACGAAAACAAAACCAAGTCGCCAAAGCCGGGCAAACTGAATAACTACAAATAAATATGAAATCATGCACTTTATGCGTAATGCAACAGCCTGCGGAACGAAAACTAGACCGTCTGGCATGGCTTGGCATATGCTGGGGGGGGGTGGTCCTCGAGCTCCCTGTCCTTCCACTCAGACTGTCCTTCCTTTTATTTGAAAAGGGTCGCTGCCCAGGACCCGCCAGGGCATGCAAGTATTGGACAAAGTGCAGAAAAACAAACAGACAAAACCATCGGGAACGGATGGCTCTGGCAAATTTACACAAATGCACGTTCTGGCCAATAGATGCTGTGAGGGCTGGATTATATAGCAATCTGATCTCGACCTACTCTACGCTCTCAATAGCCAATATCGCCAATATCGCGTTGGTGTTCGCAGGCTTCTGGCCAAAATAAACATATCCTTAGCAAGAGTATGAATTCCGCATACACAATTTCTAAAAGCTATACAAACAACCCGCAACGAGGCTGCAGAGCGTGTGCGTGCTTAAATAAACGTTGACATGGACACAGAATGTTTCTACATATGTCCTACAAACGCGTACATACTCGTACTCGTACGACTGTCTGTGCAATGAAATAAAATGGTACACTCTTTCGCGGTCAGTTTATGGTGGCAGAAGTACGCTGACAACTGGGGTTGGAAGAAGGTTTAGCCCTCGCTTAAAGTTATCTCGAGCGGCACTTTCGAAAATTAAAGGTCGTTACGGCCAGCCATATGTCTGGCCTCTAGGCAGGGCTGAGACTGAAGCTAAGGTTCCCTCCCATTTGTCATTTCGCCCAGAAATGGAGGGCATTCATTTTCATTAAGATTGCCTAGACCACTCGGCAGTGGCCGACTGGGGGAAAACATAGAATAAGTGAGTTAATTATGCGATACATCATATTTTGAAGGAAGCACTTGCTCAGGAAGCCAAGCAACGCTCAGCGCTGGCTTGGATACAATTCGGAAGACGTTTCTAACAAATCGTTTTCGCTAAGAGGCCAGCAACAACGCAATCCAATATACTTGCACACTGGCTGTGTATGAGTACGAATCGCTTTTCCGACACTCTGTTGAGCTCCAGCGTTTTATTGATTTAAACGTGCAGCCTGCTGAAGTGTCAGACAATACAAGTTAATTTCCCCAGCTAGTTGGCCGCATTGCACACATGTGTCGTCTGCGGGCACTGTGTTTGCCCATTGTGGGCCTTAATCTAAGATTGAGCAAACCAATAAACAAACTGAGATTCATCAGTTCAGACCTGATTAAGTTAAAGTCAATGTCAGTGCTAAGGACTGTGTACAATTTGCATATAAAGCATACATATGGGGGGATACTCGTACGTATGATCGACCACGAAGACAAACCCCGAAGGAGCGCAGGCCAATGAATGGGAAACTGGAGAACCTTGTGGCTGATATTTGTCTGCGTCTGTTGGCATTATTAATTACACTACCAAATGGAAGGCTGCCCAAGCGCACATAACGGAAATGATAAGCGTAAAAGTAATTGCTCCTCCATCATTAAATACAGGGCAGATTTTTAATTTTCCCTTACTCAGAGGAATGTATACAATTTACCAAAGGGCTGTACGACTTAATATCGTTTTCGAAAAATATAATGTATTAAATGGGTGGGGGGATATAAATACTATATAAACTATGTATCTACTCACCGCTTTAAGTCCGGACTAGCAGTATACGGTGCGGATACTTCTTTAATCTTCAGTACTATTATGGCGGTGATAAATATGCAAATCACATTCACAATAGTCAGGCAAGCGGACACAATGCCATTGATCAGGAATTCAGTGGGCAAGTAGCTGGTGTAGAGGAAGGGATACGCGCTGGTCGAGTTCATTGGCTCGTTCTTCAAGTGCGGAATACTCATGTGCTTCTCCGGATATATAAGCCAAATGCAGGCCAGCGACCAAAACAGACCCTGCAAGGCAAAGAGAAGAGGAGAGAGGAAAGTCAGACGAATGGGCAGGAGTGTGACTTTGAAGTTAGTCATGGCCGTCGCTGCTCTCGTGGCCGGTCACATGTGGTTGGACTGGCGCGTCTGCTTTCGGGGTCAGAAGGTCGCCGCGTGCTTAGTTCCGAGTGGGGGTATCGCCTGCCTTTGGCATACAAAGTAGTGTGACTGCCTGCCTGCCGGCCTTGAATTGTTATAACTTTTCAGTATGTGTGGGCGACGCGACGCAGATAAAACTTCATTGTCGCATTTTCTGCTCGTTCTGTTATTCTTCTACGAGTATTTCCCTTCGTTCTCTTCTTTGCTATTATAAATTATAATGACTCAGCACACTGCTCGGCAAGTCCGGAAGTGCGTGCCTCCTATGCACACACACACACACACATACATAGACTCCTATACGGATGTGTGTTTGTTTTTCCATTTGTCTGCGAGCAGAGGGCATTTCTTTTCCTCGACTTACTTTCTGTTTTCGTTATTATTCGAATTTATGACCATTACTCTGTGAATTATTGCGTGCTTGGATTTGAAAGTGGGAGCCGTGAATTCTCCCGAAAAGAAAAACTGAAGTTCGTAATTCATTTTCCAAGAAAATTACAAATATATATACTGGTCGCAAATTTAATAAACTAAAATTGTCCATTGCAATTCTTGGAATGGGTGCCCGTCGCTATGTTTTTTCATAAATCACACAACGCACTCTTCAGCGTGCCAATAAAGAAATTACTCATACGCCCCGTTGGCCAGGCTATTGCCTTAGGGCCAGACGAAATAGCAATTAATTGTAACACGCTTTGTGTGTAAGAATAAAATAGTAAAAACAAACGTGGAGAAAAGCAACAAAGCAACAACGAACAGCTTCAGTGCGTGCCACTGATTTATGCAGCCCATACAAATGTAGATGGGAGGAGGAGGAGGTGGAGAGGCGGCTCTAGCACACATGCTCGACCGCAGTGGCCGCCATGATTAAGCGATTTCGGCGCCATTGTTTTAGCCGGTTAAAGTTCGGGACTGGGACTTGCGTCTCTCGCCTCCATTAGCCATTACCCAGTGTCCATAATTTGGCTTTTGCATCATTTTGTCATGCTTGTGGCCTCCGCCTTCCAGCCGCGCCTTTGTCTTTCTGTCAGCATTGATAAATGTCAGCAAGCGGCGTTGCTGGCAAGTTTGTTTGTTTGTGTGGCACTTGGTCTGCCGTTTCCTATGTGCAAGTTTTTGTATGCGTTTCTCTTCGGAGCCTTCTGCTGCCTTCTGCCTTCGGCCTCCTGCCTTCTGCCCCTTTTGCAGTGTGTGTGCCCGCTTTATAATTTTACGCAACATCCGCTTTCAGTTGGGAAACAGGCTTCATGGCTTGGATTCACAATTCGCACTTGAAAATTGGGTCGAAATTTATGCACTCGTTGCGGCTACGCCACACAAAGTAGGAAAACAGCTGAGAACCGGTCCGGAGTGGCCTCCGCTCAAACTCCTGCGGCCGGACAGATTTATGGGGAAAAGTTTTTGGGCAATGCACTTCAGATTAATCAGCAAATTGTATTTCGGCCTAATTTATGGCGAAGTTCGCTTCAAGGGTTCCCCAAAAAAATGCCATAGCTAAACTTCTCCAACTCTCGTTTGCGTTTTCCCGATACCAATCGTGGTCCGGCCTCTAGGTCCGTTCTGTCAACTTAGCCGCCCTGAGTCCTTGCAACAACACTGCAGTTTCCAGGGCAGTTTCCAGGGCGAATTGTTGCACCACTTGAATTATTGGTATGAACTTGGATGTAATAAATAGAGAACGTTTTCGTTCTTTCGGTATGAATTTAGCTTGAGTCCCATAGCAGAATTTGGTGAAATGCCTAGAAGTAAGAGCTATTCGTGCTTTTTTTTCTTTAAATTAGGATCATAATGTAGAAATGTTAATTGATTTTAATACCCTCTTAGTAGCGCCTAACAAAAACAAAAGCCTTCTACAAAAGAAGACAATTCAAGGTCACGGAAGACATCTTCAATAAACGCTTTTCCGTCATAATATTTGTATGGATTTTTCTCATTATATGCATGCCGTAAAAGCCTTTTGCTAGCATCAGGTATCGGCTTACCAATTAAGCTTACTTCAGAGAAAGATTACATTTTGCACTTGAATGAGTAAATACTGGCACACACCCACACACACACACACACAGATAAGTGGGTACTCACGCAATTGACAACCGGGGGCAGCAGCGAGGCCGAAATGGCAACACCGATCAATGGGCCCGCAGAGCCCTGCAGCAGGGCCACGGCCACTCCGGTGCCAGATGTTAACGCCCACAGAACGCCCATCCACAAGGCGCGCACATTGCCCCTGTGAATCGAAAGAGAAATTATTGAAAAATCAACTGTAAAATGGCTAACGAAAGAGCAAAAACGAAATATGAAAATTAATTAAAAATACAACAGAAGGCAAATGACAAATGTCCACCCTCTCCAGTACTTAAATGCTACATCTGTTTGTCGCCCCTCGTTGGATAGGCACTGGGCCGCCGGAGGTAACTGCAAATTAAGTCACATTTAGATGAATGTTTGGCCAACAACCGACGACTGTCGCTGACGCTGCTTATCTGCCCTGCCCCTTGCCCCATGCCCCTTGCCGCGGCAGGGGTCAGCCATTTCTCTGTCGCCAGGTGACGGTGACTTTTTATACCTTCTCTCATTGCGCAAAGATTTTTTGACACTCGCGCAAGTTTGTCAAGTGTCAGCGGCTTTGTTATCACTTCCGCCAACCAACCTGGTCGCCCACGGCTTGTCGAGTCAGGAGTCGGGAGTCACAGTCGTTTAATGGCGAGAAATGTTGGCAAACTTTTCATTGCGACGCGATTCTATACCCTTTCTGGGGGTATGCTCTTACGTACAGTACTTTTGTCTTGGTTTATTTTATAGCCCCGTATTCGAACAGAGTCCATTTATATACAATATATTCTATAGACTCGAGGGAGAGTCACGCGTGTCCTAAATCAAACAAAAGGGTATTGTTGGCTGTGCCACGCCCCTCTCGGCTTTGATTCATTCGCCCCATTTGTAGCCTTGGTTTGCCTATATAAAAATTCGGAATATTTTTTACCTTGGAGCAACTTTTCTTGATTAATGGCGCTTTGACTTTGCTCTGCTGGGTCGCCGTAGGTGTGGGTTTAATTTATGAATGCTAGAGCATGAGCTGTATAAGTATTTAACTTTTTATGCCCGAGCATTAGGCTGGGCATATACATTTGTTTCTGCAAATTGTTTATGGTTGAAATACGTGCATTGAAAGTAATGCAAATGAGGGCAAATCAGGGCTTCAATTGTTTTCTGTGAGTTAGGGTCGCGTGTTGAAAAGTGCTTGGTACATAAGAGTAATATGTACCTAGATTTCTCGTACATCTTTCTATTTCAATGAGTAGTGGGTGTATGGAACTAAAAAAGGGCCAGAACAGGGCTGCTTTAAATTCTCATTTAAGTTAACTCCATTATGAATTAAATAAAGAACGTAAGTAGAACAAACAGACATTCAGTTCCATACTTTACAAGCACATACTTGTGCACACATTTTATTCCTGGCTGCTGCAGACTAGACGATCCGTATCTGTCAGATACTTTGCCATGCCGATATTTGCACTGATAATTTTTGCTCGCCGACAACTGCAACAGTGAGGACGTCCCACTCCGAAAGCAGTATATATTTAATTCATTTCGGTGTTGTTATTTATGTTTGGGTCTGGACACATGTGTATGGGAGGTGGGTGGGTGCAATCTGCCTAATTGAAATAACACCTGTACCAGAAAACTTCGCTCATTGAGAGTACTAGCACTTGGTTAAATGTTTTATGAAGTATTGACATTTAAGTCTAAGAATCTAATTAATACTGGAACTGGAGAAACCTCTGCTAACGCAACCACTTAAGAGACTCTTCCTCCAGAGCAAATTCCCTATTAACCAATAGAGTTTTTCCATCATCAATGAGGTGGCTGACAAATGAACGTCGCTAATCCGATGGTCCGCAATGACAAGGCTCTATCTGCACGCGCCACGTGACACCATTATTGAGTTGAGTGCACGCCAACAATGGGTCGGAGAAGAATGACCACAAGAAATTCAATTTGATTGCATGCCCGCCATAGGCACACGCAATCTGGAAGAATTCATTATGTGTACCTATTATTATGATGAAGACGTGGGTAGTCATGGGCTCTTTGGGTGGGACTTGGCCAACAATAAAGCCCCAGCCCAGACGACGGCACTTAATTATACATAGATACAGATGCCTAATACACTTGCATGTCGGATGGATGTATGTATCTATGTGCGAGTACATTTAGATGTCAGGCTTAACCGAGCCTCTGCCACATTGTGTATTGTGTATTATTATTTTAACAATTTATTTTGTGCAATTAACACAATTGCCGACACACATTCATTTCACGCAACTTCCGGCGAATTCTGTGGCTGAGCTTAATTTATTGCTCTAGTCGCTGCCGCTGCTGCTGTTGCCACTGCCGCTGCTGCTGCTGTTGCTGTTACGGGGCGTGCGCGTCCCTAAGCCTATTTTGTGCCCACTTCTGGAACAGATTTACACAGACGGCGCGTGGCAACTTAAAGATTTCTTCGACAAAAAACGATGCCGTAATAAATGTGTGCTCATATATATAGACTAAAGTGACGGGAGAGATGGCGATGGGATGGAATGGGTACAAGGATGGGGGAAAAGATTGTTTCAGAAATCCTCGCACTGCCGCGCACTGCCGCGCACTGCCGGCTGGAGCCCCTTTTAACGAGCACACGCCTCACATTACTCCTGGGTCTTAGATTATTTGACTTATTTGCAAGTAATTTGTTAGATTTTCACCCATAGACTTACCAATGACTTAAAGCAGTACCAAAATCTAAGCTTCTTGCGACACTAGATAATTAACATATTTAATGGATTTCGAATTTTCTTTAAGGGATTTAAGGGAGTCGAATTTCTTGTCACTGGGAAATGAATGACTCTTGGTAATTAGACTTAATTAATATTCTTAATGGTTTTTCTCCATTACTGCCGACTGCCAAAAGGCTATGGGTAATATCTTTTATGATTTTAAACATGATTTCATATCAGACATTTCCACTAAACATTTAGTCATTTTTGTCACTCTAATGCTCCCTTTAAGTCGTGTAAATTGTTCGATTTTCAAATGGAAATTGTGTGCTATTCATTGGAATATGAAGCGTGTACAAAAATGGTGCTTATGTTTCAAATACACACGCGTATGTACATATCCCTTGCTGGAATCGAACATATGGACAGCTCGTCGTTTTGGCCTCTGACATGCGAGTATTTGGGAGTTCAAAGATAGAATATGGAATTGCAAATCATGAATATCTCTAAATTAAATTCTACATCGAAAACAAATTGGAATTTGAATGACATTGGCAACCGCAACTTCAGAAAATGTCATTCAGATTTGATTATACCCAATCCAATCGAATCCAATCCGTCGATGACCAAATAAACGGAATTAATTTATTGTTCATGGTGAATTGTTGCGAACGTGAGGTATTTTCGACAATCGACCGTAATTGTTCGGCTTGATTGGGTCTGATTTGGGGCTTGTTTAACGTTGCTTACCATTGCCTTACCTGCCGCGCATTTCCTCCGTGGGCCAATCGGAATTTTGACCCCAAGGCATTTCGGTGGTGCCCAGAATAAGACCAAAAACGAAGCCGAAAAGCAGGGAGATGAACATGCCCAGTCCGAGGGAGAGGAAGCCAACGCGCTGAAATGAGAGAAGAGGAGGGACGGGCGGGTGAGGGTGAGACAGTAAGTTAAATGCCAAAAGACGCCAGAGAGCGACACTTTAAGCGATAATATTGCATACTTTGAAGCGCCAAGAAACTGCGAGTGGATTCGTGACATGTTAACCCAAATTTGCAGCTACGCAACTGCAAAACTGTTGTTGGCAGCTGCACACACAAAGGAAAAATGCTCTAATGTCAGCCACATGATGTCGTCTTAGTATGCCAAACCCACCACCCACTACCCGACCCACTACCCGACCCTACACTGGCATATCTGGCATATTCCCCACATTCGCCAGTCAAACACATCTGTGACGCATATAAAGTAAGTGGTACACAGGCTTTAAGCAAGGGACTAACTAGTTGAAGACAAACCAGTGTCCCTTCAAGTAAATGCACTTTAAGGTTTAACAAACTAGCATTAAAGTTGGGCTAAAACACTGTACTAATTTCCGCTGTATTGTTTGCTCTAGTAAGTACGAGTATTTGCGTTTGGGTTTGCGTAATGCGCAAACAAATTACACACAAATCTGCCTTTCAACTTTAAATGACATGCAAATATTTACAAAAATTGCTATTCAATAACATTCAATACCTTGGACCATAAACATTTGTGAAACCAACTCGTTTTCACTATTCGACGGTTATGGTATGCCGTTAACGTTTTGTCTGTATCAATTATTTTTAATAGCTGCCATCAATTTTGAATATTTTTTCACCTTTTCATCTTCTGTAATGGGAATTTTTGTGTGAGATATTTTTTCCCTGCATGCGAGGGATAATTTGAATGTTGCTTGTGTCTATTAAATATTTTTCATTGATGTTTTTTAAAGTTGAAATATTTTGTGATGAAATAAAAACAAGCCACAGGATTGGTGTGGGGTGCATCCATCCAGGTCGGTATTTCAGGTCTTAAAGTATAAACTAAATTGTTTGTCCGATACCCAGGAAAATGTATTTGTGAATCTGAAAAGTATTCAGCATTTCAGTCTAACTCCAAGTATATTCCTCGAAAGTTGTACTATATTCGAGGAGTTATTCGCGCTTTAAGTTTCGTGCTTGAGGCACCCTATCGTTTTAGAAAAAGATTATGCTGCCGCAACTTGAGCTCCCTGATGAAAGGAAGGCGGCAAAAAGGATGTACACAGACATATGTATGTATTTCAATTAAATTTTAATTGAAGTACGCAGATGTCAACAGCCGCAAGACACCTGGCCACGGGTGTACATGGCACGGGGGGGTATACGGGGTATGGCTGGCTGAGTGTGCTGCTAAAAATGGTGTCAGCAGACACCGAGCCGACAACAAGTTGCCCGTGGGATAGGTACAGTCCAAGGCAGACTGGCTCCGTCGCCTCTTCATTAGAACTGGAAGCAGACGAATATATTTACCTTTTTATTTTGTCTATTTGTTGTAGGCTTCCCCTTCTTGTATTTGTTTAAATGTGTCCGAAATTTGTCTGCTTTTATTTTGAACCTTAAGACCAGTCTTTTAATTTCATGAAGCGAAATCCGCTTTTGATTTAACAAAACTTCAAGAAGGAGTATGCTCTGTGAAAGCAAGATAGTTGCTGTTTCTGTTCGTGACAATTATGACAATTTTAAGAGCAGCTCGACCATAAGGTGGTGTTAGAAAGCGGACCATAAGGTGCTGTTAGAATGCGGTTCAACTTGAGTTTTATTTGCCGTGAGCTAAATGTGTTGCTAAGAGCTGCGTTCTTTACTTTTAAGAAGCTTAACTTAAGTTAGACACAAGAAAAATCTGCTGTTGGTGGTGTTTCTATCTTGGTATAATTCTGAGCAAAAAAACTTGATATAATATTGCTTTATAAGGTTCTTTCATTTGTAATAATAAAGAGACCCGATTTGTGGATTTCAAAGCGCTCTTTTATAATTAAAATAAAAAGTGTGTTTACATACATACATCGATTTTTGGATAGCGATTTTTTGTTTGTATCCAAATTTCGCAGAACATTTGAATATTTCATACGGCTCCACCCTCTTCGAGCTAACGCTGCCAATAAACAATTCAACAACTTTACCATTTACCACAAAAGCGATGCAAATTTGCGAAACATCAAGCGCTGTGCCGTTATGTCGCTATGCATTTGACTGGAATAACCCAAATACACTCGTCCGACCCTCACTGGCGCATATTTCGGTTGGGTTGGGTGTATGGGAATTTTGACAGCTGGCACGGAGGACGGATTGCCATTGGACCGACGACTCTCAACGCAATTTGCAATGCAATTTTTATTATTTTTCAAATGTCATTTGCTCATAAATCACTCAAAAGTATCACATATGTATGTAGACCCAGTCGAAGAGTCGCGAAAAAGTGTTGACAATTCCATTTGAAAAGCGATTCGAAATGGGCTTTGTGGCAACTCCCTTCATCTACCGTTTCCGGTTTCTCTATTTTTCCCCAAGGTGTTATGTTCTGGATTTGTTTTTTCCCAGCTTTCCCAGTAAAACTCACAACCGCTATGTGGCGCGAATGGTGGCAAGAATATAGCACTTACCATTAGCTCTTTGTCGGAGATAATTGCACCGAATGTTATCGACATTACGGGCCCCATAAGCGGCGAGACCAACATGGCCGCAACAATATTTGGTGCATTATTCTCGACCAGTCCGAGGGCGGCCAGAGAGCTAAAAGCACAAAACAGAGGTTGGAGGTTGGAGGTTAGAGGTCAGAGAAATGAGGTTTTACTACGGAGGTGGTTATTTTCCAACTTGTTTCGCCAACTCTTTCTTGAGCTCTTTGGCCGTACTTACTCGGCGGTAACAATTAGCAGCAGATAGTCAAAGGACAGGGAGCCCCCGGCCCGTACGCCGTCCACCACCTGTTTTACGGTTAATTTCGATTTAATTGATTCCACAAAAGTGTTCCACTTCGAGACGTCCTCGGCATCGTCGCTGTAAACGGCAAAGAACATAAAAACTCAAATAAATAAGCGCCGCCATAAAATAAACTGTGGTAATGGCGGGATACTCGTAAGATGTTTCTAATGTGAAAACACCAAGTGGGATAAAAATGTGCTCCAGCTGTGTAATTGGCGCAATGCCCTTTTATTGGGGGCTGAAGAGTAAGCCGAAACATGGTTGCTTTTGGCTGAAATTCCTTGATTTCAATGAACTTAGCGCCTCAGCACCGGCGCATATGATTCAGTATCTTCAGGGAGTCCTTGCCTACTCTGCCTGGGTGTAATTATTCAACCGTAACATTGGCCAAATCATCGCCCACGAACAAAACTCAACTCGAGCACACGCTAACCCCAATTACAAGCTCATCATGTATGCACACAGGCATTCCAAGTCCAGGTCTGTGACAATTACTTGGCAGGAAGTCACCGTGTGTATATGTCTTTACTGTCGGCTTTGTCATTTCGAATAAGGACAAGAGCAAGCAAATAAATTGTACGCCCCACCAGCTGGATGCATTTAACCCTTGTCTAGGGCCAGAGTCATAACCCCATCAACCCAGACCAGCTTTCATATGCAAATTTTGGCATTTTCACTTTCCGACACGACGACTAGACTCCGAATTCTGTGACAATACTTGTCCCAAATAGCTCGTAAGTCTAACCCAGAAGAGTAATAAACTTGGGCGTGAGCCAAGGCCTATGGCCTTCTTCGCGGCGGGTCTGTGGGGGTCTTCCGGCTAGACGAGCCAAAAAGAGATGCCAACGTGAAAGAGGCAAATGTCACGTTTCTAATAGCCAGACGGACAAAGGATGACGTTGAAAGTGAGACTCGAAACTAAGACTCGACTGCGACTGCGACTGCGACTGCGACTGCCAGTGAAAGTTAATGAAATGACTGACGCCTTTGACACGTAGGAGAACACCTGAAATTAGTTTTCCACAGAGCGACAGCTGCGGCAGGGAGCCCCTGACAAAAGACACTTCACTGCCAACGACTCGTCCGCCCTGACAAACGACTGCACGCCGTACAATGCCATGCCGGAGAAACACAATACTCGCGAGCACAATTCACATGCACATGCACATGTAGATGCAGATGTATGCACTTACCTGTAGTCATCCCGCATGTTGGACGCATCTGTGATGGCATCATAACTAACGCTGCACGGCAGAACGCTGCAACGGGTGAACGATATAGATTTCAGTCCATGGCAATAGTGAAACAAATAAGTAACACATGTTTTATGGGTTAATAGTTCAGTGCTGTACTACTGTATACCTTGTGCGTTACAGAGTATCTTCCATTTGAATTAGATTTGTGCGCATAAGGGTATTAATCAGATAACACTTTACATTGTCTGGCTACTCCGCCCGAAGGCTTGAAAAACATCTGCTCCTTGCATCTTATTCTTCTTAAATGTCTTCGACTTCCTTTGGCAACTGGTCACACCTTCGACTGCACTTTAATCCCTCCTGCTTAATGCTATTAAATGATTATCACACCTACTTATCGTCCCTTCTCCTGCAGCATCCCACAGTGCATTGTTGCTCCTGTAGCTTTTGTTAGTGCCTTTGTTTCTGCATGCTCTTTCTTGCCCTTTGCCCTTTGGCCTGTGTCTGTTCGTCTTTAATTTACTTAAAGTCCCACTTAGTGCAGTTCATTGTTCTGCTTAACTTCGACTTTTCTTGCATTTTTCTTAATCTAATTACTTGGGAGCATTTCTTCAAGGCTTAGTGTCCGGTACGGTGCTGTTGAAAGGGGAACTGCTTAAGCTGAGTTTATTTAAAATAAGATGTAACTTATACAGCAATCACACTTTTAAGTTTGAGACGGCTGTTGTCCAGCTGTTGCCAAGAAGTATCGGTTCTATCGGTAGTATTACCTAGAAGCCTACAAGCAATCAAAATATGGCAATGCACAACACTTCAGGAAAGTACTGAGGCAACTGATCCCCCACTAAGCCTTGGGTTCTCATCTTTCTGCATTTTATTGCATTTTTATTAAAACCAAGAGACAGGGCCTGTACGAGGCCAGGGGTCGACCAGCTGTTGCACGGCAAAGTGTGGAGCGACCTACGAGTTCTTGGCTTTCCCGGCACGTTTAGCACTGTGTTCCCCTGTCCCCCTCAATGTCTCAAGTCTCAACTTACCTGACACTGGAATTCAATTTAGTGCCAATGCCCAGTTCCGTGAGACAGTGCAGAGTAGTCTCGCAGGCGTCGCCGGCTTGCAGCGGAAAAACGACGTGATGAAAATAACCTTTTTTGCTTGTTGTCCAAGTAACGTGCTCAATTTCAAGCTTGACAAGTAACTCCTCAAGTACCTGCGAAAGAAAGACAAGCAACAGCTTAGCGCGGAGCATTCCACCGACTTACAACTTTTGCATTTAATTGGATCGCTGGGGATCCGGGGCTGGGCTGGACAGAATTTGATTTAATGGCTTGGCGACTGTTGATTTATCTCGGCCTTGCTCGAAGACTCTCTGTCTGTCTGTCCCAAGTGTTGCATTCATCAATCCTTGGCCGGGGCTTAGAGGCCACCCCATTCATCAGTATAATCCACCACAAGATAACATCTGGGTAACAGACGTTACTGGCGCTTCGCAAAAGTATGCAATGCGCTCGAGTCACGTTCTGTCTCGTTAAGTGCATTCACAAAGCAACAGTCCGGGCCCAGAAGACACAGTCGCAGTTGAAATCAAACTCTTGCCGCACAACGCACAGCGCACACGAAAATCAACTTTAAGTGCTTGGGGAAACATAAAGCTTTGGCGCACTTGACCGTACCTTCTGGTCGATAGCATGGCCGAAAGGGAGGAGGGTGTGGTACTTGTGGCTGCCCAGAGAACGACTTACCTTTTCAAGCGGCACCACTAAATTACGTCTGTCCAGCGACGCAGTTGTCGCAGTTGTGTCACCTCCTAGGGCTCCTGCAGTACGCTTAGGCCCCTCTGCTTCTGGTCGACCGGCAACACCGACACGTCCAGCTCCTGGACCACCTCCACGGCCACCTCCACCACCACGCCCACCGACCACACCGCGTCGATACTTGGGCACATTCTTGTCACGTAATTCAACTTCGAGTCGTAGTATTGTGTTGTTATTCTCCGGAAGATTGATGTTCAGATTATTGTTGCCACCTCCCCCGCCACCGCCACCGCCACCAGCCCCTCCTGGTCCGCCCGCGCCGACCACAGGTTGGTTTCCATGGCTACCAATAGTCCCGGCAGAAGTCTCGGTGTTAGCTTTATTTGAAGTGCCTGGAAATGGTTAATGAAAAGGTGATGTGGACATGTACATAAATTCAAGCTGATGCACTATTAAGAAGGATTATAAAATACATGAAGGTCCAGCATTCGCTGGCTATAGTTTTTCTTTCGGTTTATTTATTACCATTTAACTATTTATATTATAATTAGCGTGAATTTCTCTGATATTTGGATATCCAGTTATGCGTTTAATAAATATTTGGCTTACAACGGACAACGATGTGCGGCATGTCGACCGCTAAGCTCATTTTTGCTGCAAATTACGCTAATTAAATGCCACGCTACCAATAACAAATAATCATTGTTATTATACAATTAAACGGGTATTTTGTGCTCGACCAACCTTTGTTCAAATTAAAGTCGGAAAATAAACACGCCCATGCCGCATGGGCCTCCACTAAGCTCCACTTGAGCTACATTTGTACCTACATAAATAAATAAATAAAGTAGCAGTGGCAATGGCAGGCGAAAAATCAAATCAAAGTCTATATAAAAACCATACAAAGGATCACAATTTATTATGCCAACGAGCAGGCACAGACGAGGGCGGGGGGAGGGGACAGCCAGCCAGACATCGACATGTAATATAAATCCCGCCACATTGACAAATGCCGAAATAAAGCTTAAATGCGCTTAGGCCAGAAGCCAGAAGCCAGGACTCAGGACCCGCCCCGCCGCAAGCGGTGCCGGGTGTAGGTCTGAATTTGTTTCGCATAGTTTCTCTGGTGGGCAAAGTTCCAAGAGTCTGCAAATTTGCCATCCTTGGCACCGGCCAGCCAATACCTGACCATAACCCAAGTGGCTCTGCATTGCCTATTTCTGGGACCCTGGGTCGGTTAGTGGCATTGAATGGCCAGATCCGGCCAAAGATTCGTTAAACTTGGATAGCTGTGGCATTGAAGAATCTGTGATTTATGTCTGACACCTTTGAGCCCTGCTCTACACTGATTCCACTTAAATGTGTCGCTCTCCTCTTTCCATCTTCATTATTTGACACACTTTAAGATGTCGCCAAGGACAACATCTATACTTTACTTACTTGTCTATACTTTTCAGGTTTTTATTTCAAGTTTTTTGGCATGGCAATTCTTTAGGCTTTATACTTGAGGTACTTGTTTTGTTCTTTCCAGGACTTGTAGAAACTTTGTTCACGCCTAACATGCCCACATGCCCCCCTGCCCCACTGCCCCCCTGCTCCTTCATTGTCATTATCAGCCTGGGCGCTGCCATAGTGACAAACTAAATTAATGATGATTTTCTTTGATGGCGATGGCGATGGCCCGGCTGTTGTTTTGTATTTAAATAAATGTTTGATTAATGCTCTTGCCAAAAATTGACTCCTACATGTTCGTTCCTGTCATGGCCTTTTTTCGTGTCAGATTTCCCAAGACGCCAGACTCGCGTTTCCATGTGGTGCGGCCTTTTATTTCATAAATTATATTGTTGATGAGTTTTTATTATATCCATTTTTTTTTTGTTATCGCCTTTGATTATGATAAATTGTTTGCTAAAATGTAGCGTTGGGAGTTTTTTTAATTAACAATAATTTTTTGGTATATATCCAGGAAGAACGATTAAAAAATTGGCAGCCCAGCCCCCACCTAATATTACCTTCTGGCTTCTTGGTTTCTTGGCCCAAACTTTTCTATCTGTTCAACCTGTTCAGTTCGAAATTCTTCGTGCAATTTCTTCGTGGCTAATTCAATTTTAATATTACATTTTCTGGCGGCAGCGTGTGCTTCCCACTCTTGGCATGCCCTCGTAAAGTCGGCTTCCTACAAGGATTCTTGGTAGGATTCTGCGTTAGATAGCCGCAAACTGAGTCAGGCCCCACCGAAAATGCGAAACAAAACAAATCTACGGCCCTGTGTTTACGTCCGTGTGTGTCTGATGGGAGTTCATGCAACATTCATGGAATGCTTTCAGTTGCTGAAACACTTTTACGATGTCATAAAATAATTAATAACGCCACTAAACAACGTAATTACGCGCTAAGCCCAATGCATACAGGTAGATGTGGGCGTGGGAGTGGGCGTGGGAGTGGGTGGGGATGTGGCTGGGGCTGGGGCTGGGGATGTGGTAACGGATCACTATGAGCATGGGTTGGAGGCCGCTCGGCAGATTTTGCGGTTACCAGCGCCTAGGTGAATGTTACAGGTTCGTGTAAACAAAATTGCAACTTTGTATTTAATTAGGCACAAGCGCTTATTCAATTTCGCTGTTCGGTCCCCGGACTTACCGTAAATCAGCTCACGTTCGAAATTTGCCGTCGGCACAACGATTAGAAAGACTACGCCCGGCATCCTGTCGCCTGTCAACGCCTGTCAACGGGTGAGCCTGTGAATGGATAAACCAAAGTGGCCCGTTTAGTTAGCAAATTGAGTTCCGAGGCAGTCTCCGTGACTGCCACCCCTCCCCCCCAGAGACTGAGACATTCATTTAAATTTTTCTGGGCTGCTTGGCCAGGGCCCAACGAAGTCTACTCCGTCTTAGCCACCCCTGAATGCATTCAAAACAGATAACTGTGCTTTGCATAAGCAGTACGAGTAGAAACACTTTCCCAGCTATAAATGCAGCCCCTTATCCCAGACTACTCCGGGCCGTACTATATTCAGTCACGTCACGGCACAAGCATCTCTCCGGCATGTCTAGGTAAATTTTCGCTTTCAAGACTGAACTTTTTAATGTTAAAGCCACTCTCCGGAGAGGTAAGTAGTCGTAAATGCGAGCTGAAGGTCATTATTAGTAGTTGCCGCGAGTGAGCCCTGCTTGCATTTTTCTAAAGGGATCCGTACTTGCCGGAGAACGGAGAACAGAAGCATGCTTACGGCTCGGAAGCAGATGAATTAAAATTTCTTAATTAAAATAGCAGGCAGCTACGCTGGCCATCCCAATGGTAATTTCCCTTTATCAATCATATACGAGTATATGTATATGTATATGTACCTGCCTCTTCAAGTATTTGGCGAATAGTCGATATTCGAATGTACGGCAGGGGAAAAATAACAAAAAAAAAAACCTTTAAAGATACACATTGGCCCAGCCAGTACTCTCGTCTACTTGAAATTAAAATGCCATTAGCACAGAGTTGAGATAAAACCGAAGCGAATACGATTAAATAGAGGAACAGGGCAAACGAGCGCAGGATATCACTGACGCCTGAGTGCTGATGCTGCGCCCTGCCCTGCTTCAAGACTGGATCTTCCTGCCAGAACGTATGCACATGAGTGTAAGCGAATAAGCCTCAGATTTAATGGAGCTGGGATTTTTACTCTGCAATGAAATTACTTCGATACGAGGCCCGTGTGGTGCCTGCCTTGGTTCAGACCGGAGACCGGCGCAGGATATCAAAGTTGCTTGACCAAAGCATCATTTTATTTCGAATGCGGCAGATGGAGTGCAATGCACCTCCACCGAATTGTGAGTTCAGGCCCCAGTGGACAATTTTAATGCGTAGTCTCTGATGATGTCGGAAGTAGCTTTCTCTACAAACTGTTTTTTTTGCCACACTTTTACTTAAAAACTTTTCAGAGCAGTCGCAAACAAACGGCCTACTCGTGCCCGTCCTTATTCTGTGCTGCACAGAGCCCACAGACGCGACTCATTCACCCGTTCCCCACAAGCCTCTTAAGAACTTGCAAGCCAAACAACCGAAGCCACTTTGCAGCACGTTCACTGTTGCACTTTTTTTCTTACCACTTGCCATCTTTCATTTTGCGGCATATTTATTAAAAAAAGAAAGAAGCACAAAAATGGAAAAATGGAAAAATGGTAGAGGGAAAATAGGGCGGAAGTGTGCACGCGAACGAAGGCTACAGGAAATTCTTTTATATTAACCGAAAATATTTATTTTCTTACTCGCTTCCTTCGTTTTTGTGCGCACTTTTCTGATTAATTCCGTAACTATATATTTACACAACTCGGGTGAAGTTTTCCCTGCGACGACGACGACTACGACGACGACGAGGCACTTGTGAAGACCCAGGCCTGTTTCGAGCTTTACTTTCCACTTCTGGCCGGATTTTACTTGATGCTTTGCATTGTTGATCCCACTATTTTTGTGCCCCCAACAATGGAGCCCACCACTAATTTGTATGAGTACCAGACCGGGCCCTAATTAGGGCGAGAGAATTGCATTAGCTTCGCATTCCAAGTGCAGCGGCAAAAAATCCCCCATCCCCATCCCCCGACCCCCCCATCAAAAAGCCAATTGAAACTCCAAGGTTTCGAGGTCTTTCTAAAAGGCGCTAGAAGGGAACATAATTACTACCAATAAGTTTTCGCTAAAACAACCTATAGTGTCCACTTCAAAGTAAGTCCCAGGAAAGCCGAAAGACTTTCGTTGTCAGCTTTGATTTCACGGTTTGCCCCTTTTTCAGAGTATTTTTCCACTTTCCACTTTCCCATTTCTCCATTTCCCCACACTATTGTAGCAATGTACTCTCCGTCTTAATTAAGAGCGCTAATTGGTTATGTCTGCGACTCACGAAAAGTTCAAACCCTGGAAAATGAGTGCCCCCCCCTATACGAGGGCTTATAGTCCCGTCCTAAATGAGTAGGTAACTATTGTTTGCGAGATACTCAATGTTTAAGTGTGAAAAAACTATTGCTACCCTCTGGTGCTTGGGAATTGGCTGTTTCCATTCAAACCAAAACTGTAATAATTCGAATATTCAAGCAGATTTTTACACAATGCCAAAAAACAAAGAACAAGTTGGGAAACCAACCGTCTGAGCACCGTATTGGGACATGGGTTGGGGTCCAGCAGGAGGATACGGCTTAAGCATAATGCATAATCATTTCAGACAAGGATAAGCCTTAAGTAAAACGACCACGAGTCAATTCCTGCAGCCTGGCACACACGGGTGCAACAAAGCCCGGCACAAAGCAAACTTATACCAGAAAAATGTCTTTTATGGCCAATTTCAGCGAGAAAAGCTTCGGCTCCAGCCCGCAACTTAAAGCAGGTCCGATAAGAGCAGAGCAGCCGAAAAAGCCAAAAAAAAGGCGAAGGTCTACGGTTGCTTTAAGCGCTCTCCAGTGTAAGATTCTGCAGGTGACTTGGGCCCCAACTGTAGCCCCCACACAGACCTCGCTATCCATATCTAGCACGGATACGTTGTACACTGATGCGTGCTTAATGCTCAAAGGTGCTATTTGCTGGAATATTTTACCATTAATTCCAAATTATGAAAAAGTGTCGTGTGGAAAAGCGAGTCGAAGGTTAAGGTGGGAAAAGACTAAGAAAAATGAGGAGAAAAAAAGGTAGATGGACATTAAAGGGTTTTATTTCGAAGCTCTTGTGTTTTATCAAAGGATTCTTCTCTCCATAAAGAGTAAGCCGTATATGTAATCTCTGTATATTTGTTCTTTATTTTACAGCTTGGTCGTGTCTTGCGAAACTTCAATATTACCAAAATCAGCGATCTTGAACTGATTTCGAACTCCACCGATCGCTTGGATATGACTTTTCACTTCTTTGGGGTCAAAGGTGACTCGCAGCGCATTCGGGAGGCAATTACCCGAATGGTGGAGCGTGGAAGAATCGGAAACTTTACATTGGTTGCCAATTTTCATCATTTCGACGAGAATCCGCCGTTGAATTTGCTGGTGAGTAACGAGAAAAATAGGGAAAAAATCCAGCAAAAACTCATTAATCCAGTTCTTTATTGCACAATTGGGCCAATTTGGCCTGCCAGAATTTAGTTTGAAAGCAAAAATAACAATGAGATCAAGAATATTCGCTTAAATGCAGCACAGACAGTCCTTTTTAAAGCCTTCATTACACTTTATCTATTGAAATGTTCCGACTCTGTGGAATAAATATACATATTTAATTTGTCGCTGGCACTTTTTCACTTTGCACTCGGAGAACATCAATCAATTGGAGGCATTCCATCATGCCATCATTCCATCATTGATTTTTTCCGAATGGTGCTTTTATTAATACGTATCGGAGACAGGAAGGCTGGCTATTAAAAGCGTAATAAATATACTTGTACGCGCATTACATAGATGGCACTCTTTCCATTTCCGATATGTATTAAACAATAATTTATGAACTATTGAGGCACGTGTTGGAACAAACGAGTCGCCAATGGAAACAACAACAGTAATAGCCCGTGTAGCAAAGTGCCGTGTTAATAAATATGCGTATATCCGTACATAAATATGTCAACAGTGTGGCACTTGACACTCGGCCCGAACAACGAAAATAATTATTTATTAATTGCGGCTTGCATGAGCGAACAATTGGCCTCATCAGGAGTCCTGCAATTAAGTTGCATTAACCTGACGAACAAGCCGACAAACCTCAGGCTGTGACCAGCAAGAACAGCGAGCCAGCCTGGTAGCTCTGACAGGAACTGAGGGACCGATACCAGCCCCAAACCCCCAACCCCAAACCCCAACTCGAAAACCACACCTCAACCGCCATATCCCGACTGTCCGATGTCTAATTAGTGTAACATTGTCCGACTGCTGTCCATGCGTTGTCCCTTCATTGCAGGATCTGAGCGTCAATCAACCGCAAGGAAGCGTGCGCGAGGACAGCGAGTTCATCATATCCTGCACCGCCCAGGGCTCATCCCGCATGCAATTCCAGTGGTTCAAAGACGGAGCCGCGGTGAATGCCAGCAAGGCAACGAGGTAAGTAGATAGATGGTCCCAGCTGCTTATCACATATGTACATCCCCAGGGGGTCAGTGCCCCGGCTCAAAATACCATAAACATTGACCAGTTGAACGCCTTAAATCCGTTTCTGTTGATTTCGAATTTTAATAAAATACTATACTCGTACGAGTAAAATGAAAATAAGGAAAAGCTGGTAGCCATTCAATGTCACACTCGGGAGGGCAGGGTTCGCTAGAGATGCACAAGTGTTCAATTTGACTTTATGACTTTTACACATCAATAAACATGACATAAAAATGCCTCGAAAAATAAAAATGAAACGGCCAAAAAGGATAAATAAGCGAAGCCGAAGATAAAGATTTGTCAGAAGTAGACGGAGGCCAGCCAAAGCGTAGACCAGGACGAAACGAAACCTAACCGCAGTAAGCCCAGCCGAATGATTGATCATAAATCCAACAGTGTGAGGCAGTTGGAGCACATGTGTAGCCAACATTCACGAGTGGCATGGTGCGATACTCTGGTGGGGGCCAACAGTTTCAGTTTGCTTGGGAGAGCGCCTCCTCATATGGGCTGCGTATCTGTGTGCGGGGGGGGTGAATTACATAAAAAGCATATGGCCGTGACTAACGAGGGGCTGTTATTTGGACCACTTGGCAGGGGTTGTCAGGAGTCTGGCTTTAGCCACTCCTTCAGGCTCCACTACGAAACATGTCTCCCCGACAATGTGACATGCAGCCGCAGCCCCACCACAAAACACAACTGCCTAATGGGACGTCATTAGAATGGAGCGGGAAATGGCTTTAACCAAGTTAATTCATAGTTCCTTATTCAACAACATTTTAATACTTGGAAAACACAACCAAACACTCGTGCATTGTATTTGGAGCTCAGCCAACAAAAATCTTCACCTGGAGGTAACTATTTTTGTTTATTAGAAAACAAATCATTGTGTGCTCAACCGTATTCTTTCAAATAAATAAAATAAACCCTGCCAATCGATATCCTAATCTATTTTGGAAGTACTCCAAAACGAATGCTTCTGGTAGAACAATCTGACCCTTTCTTGGGAGCAGTCTGCCTCTCCAATATCACATTCCTCGACTCAGTCGTAGCCTGAACTTATGATTACTTTTATGCATACGCATACCCCCATACACATACACATTCCTCTGTGTGTGTGTGCAACAAGAGTTCCACACGTGGCAGGGCCAAGCTGCTCTCCCAGACTTGGGCGCATTGATGTGTAAAAAATGACTGCCATACAAGCCGCAAACACATGTTTCCCCAACGATGGGGCCAGTATTAGTAAATATTTTAACTAAAGTGAAGTGAAGTGAAGTCATTCATTTGGACATTTACTAACTTTGCATCACACAAACGACTACACATTAGATCCGTCCGATGACCTAACTTTTGCGTACTAAAATAACCGGAAGTAAGTGAATTTTGAATGCTTGATTTCACGTGGGCAGTGTTATTTATTATCCAGGAACAATATTCCCTAAAACATACAATTTTCGACCCCTGCGAAAGCTATTTTCCATAAAAGGAGGTACGTTACTGTACGGGTTTCCAAATTGGAGAAACTTAAAGCTCGAAATTGAGGCGTTCAACTGTTAACCTATTGAATTGCCAATCGCCCGATTTTGACCCAGTTAAGAGATGTTTAACGGCCACAGACCAAGAGCAGGACCAAGAGCAAGACCAAGACCCAACCATAACCTACTTAATGAATGCAATTATTTTCCAATCACGTCGCTAACGCTCCCTAAGCTCCCAAGGCGCCAGCAGCCACAACTATCAGGACTCTACCCAGGTCGGGTCGGGCTTTGATTAACATGCCTTGGCGCTCCCATTCGCTGGCAGCCAAGACACATGTGTAAAATAATCTATAGCATCCAGCAGGGCTCGGTCATTAATTGCCACACTAATCCTGTCGAGATTGGAGTGAGCGGCATTCCGAGGCCCAACTGTGCTGCTGATTAAGTGTTACAGCGGTACTAATGCTATTATTAGTTTTGGGCCACCAACTATTCCTCATTCAATAAGCTGCCTGCCACACGCCACCCACTAACCGTCTTCGGGGGCCTGATTGGTTGGGTTTGCCACCTGAATCACAGCTAACTTGATTGGTTTTGGTTTTCACTTGTGGAGGAGGAGCACTTGATTTCTTTGTTTCGTTACTTTATAATCACAGCTTTTTTTGAAAACTTTTTCTTACTGGAAACTTGCTTGCCGCGTTGCTGTCGGGAATAAACTGAGCCGGAATCGATTGCCTCGACATTTAATATTACTTCCAGCATCCATGATCCGCCTGGCAAACTATCGCTAATTCCATAAGCGAGAGCACGCGAAAATATACGATACAAAGTCTTGACGTCTTTTGCACCGATATGTTATTTCTAAGATTGTTTCCATAGAAGTCAACAACTTGTAAGCAGACAAGCCAATTGACCTTTTAAAGAGACCTTTACTTTCCCACAAAGTTTGCTTTAAGTTTTTGCGTAACCCTCGTTCTTCTTAGCGCCATGACGTGGAAAGGGTTGAAGTTTCTTTCTGACTGCCTGTCAATGCAATTTAACCCGCCCTAGACCGCTCTCCGGCTCTCCGGCTCACCCTCGCAATCCGGGCCCCCCGACTAAGTCTTTGGCTGCAGCCAACGAAACAGCCACGATGCGATGCGCTGTGTCAAGCTGCAGTCACTTTTGGCTGGCTTCTGAAAATTTGTCAAACTTGCTTAAAAGCCAAAGCAAAAATTCAATTTCAGCAGCCATGCAGCCAAATTGCCAGACCCTCAGCCCCAGCCCCAGCCCAGCCCCAGCCCCAGCTCCAGACCCAGCCAGAGACATAAGTAAAATATATTTCGTATATTTTACAAATTGGCTCAACCCGGGGCAACAGTAATACAAAATAACAGCAACAAAAGAGGCAACTGTCTTGACAACGCAACGCAACGCCGGCGTTGTCCGGGACAATGGAATACAACGCCTTTGTAACAGCTAAAACCGTACAGGGTGCAACGGCTTAAAGTGTGCACTTTCTGCCTACAAAAATTGCCATCAAGGGGGACAAACAGGTAACGCTCAATCTAACCATACAAAGAAGTGTCCCTAATCGTGGATAAATGTTTACTTAAGTATATTCTTCATCAGAGTGGACCCTGTGTAGTCAAAGGACGTTCATATGAGTGCATGTAGTCGTACTTTTAGCCACTCGTACACCCATACGAGTATCTGGAATGGGAGGGTCACGATTTTCATTAGTTTCGTTCTGCACAGTTTCTTTGCCTTGGCTTTTCTGTTGTGGGGTGACAATGACAGCGCCACAATTAGTTGCACAAACCCGTGCCGCTCCACTGCTCCAAAATTTGGCATTATCTCATAACTGCTTACACTGTGTGTGTGTGTGTGTGTGTGTGTGTGTGTGTGCTGGTCGCTGTTTCCGATTCCGACTCGCTGGCACCATTTGTGCAATAAAAAAAGTTGAGCGCTTGATTGGATGGTTGCTGGAACGAGTATTGATCAAACAGTTTGAGGTTAGACATGGCAGAAGCGCCCCACTTTTGGCCAATCTATGCGTGCTGGGCTTGAGGAATGGAAAGCGATGTTTATGCGCCGCATTGAAGGGATATCAAAAATAGCCCAGTGGCAGTCGCTGCATGTGCCCGCTGGGTACAGTTGTGCACGCCGTGGTCGGAGTAGGTTGCATACTTTGCTCAGAAAGTCAGTTAGGAAATAATAGTCGAACAGGGCAGAGGGCAACGGTTTTTTTGGTCTCCGAAGCCAAAAATCAACACGCTTGTTCCGCTGTACCAAAGCACACCTAAGGACCTTCGGGCCCACACCTGAGCCATGCCCATACACTGGGACTGGGACTGGGAGCACGAGCATGAGCATGGAGGCGCTCACTATCACTGGCCCCCCCGCCGGCACTGGACCTCGGGAGAGCCCAAGTGTCGCCAACGGCGGTACTACTTGTCGCACGAGCTAGACGTGTGCGCCAGAGACTTCCACTTGCGAGTGGACGACAGCGCCTGGTGCCATGGGTCGTGTCTGGTAGGACGCGTGGTCATAGAGACGGGCACAGAGCCGGACTCTCTGGGCCGCGGCACCTTCAAGGTGGTCCTGGACGTTCATCACTTCCAGATCTCCGAGCTGACCGTCAAGGCGAGGAACAGTGACACAGTTTGTGTCGAGGGCAAGCAGTCGGACGATCGCGCGGACAAGGGTCAGCTCTGCATTACCCGCGAGTTCTCCCGCACCTACAAGCTCCCCAGGCACTACGATGGTACCCAGGCACGGGCGACGTTCTCCGCCGACGGCATACTCATGATTACGGTGCCAGCCCCGCCGAAGCTGGACGATGTGGAGCGAGTGGTGGAGATCGAGCCCACCGGCAACTACTTTGGCAGCATCGCGGATCCCAGTGCAGCCAAGGCCATTGAGCAGGCCGCAGCGGCCGAAGCTGGCGAGGAGACTCCTGCTGACACAGCGGCGGACAAATGAAGCCGACGACGTCTGGCGGTGGTGCGTGGTTGGCGCCGTTTTTGCAAATGGAAGGCTAACAAATTTTGGCATAAGCGTCCATCCAAATGCGTTTAGGCCGCCAGAGGCAGTCGAAATCGAGGATACGGAAACGAAGGACACCTGGCGAACCACTTATGTATCCCAGTCACAGAGCACACGCACAACGGAGTGATTACCGGCAAATAAATAGGATTGGTTGTTTTCATGTTCTAGGAAGCACGTAGGAAAATCGTTAAAAACGTTAGCAAATATGGCGCGGTCGATATTGTTCCAAGATCAATAGCTTCAGTACAGTATCTAAGAGTTGACACTTCTGCTTGTGATTTTGTTGTCTGCCAATAAAGGACTTTATCAAAAAGAGGATGTTTCGTCCCTTGTGTAGCCCAGGGCTAATCGCATATCGCACAAACGATCAGAAATCTAGGATAAATCATTCGTTCTGCCAAACCAGTTTCCAGAGAACTGTTTCGAGTCCTCCCTGCGTTTAACTTTCCTGTCACGCATCTTTTGATTAGCACAAAATTTGAATAAAATTCACTAACACCTTTTCCGCCTTCCCCATCTCTGCCATCGCCGTCACACATCTCATCGTTCCTTATTGCCACCTCGGCTTTGGCACGCAGCCCATAAAAAGACAAAGGAAAAAAGCTCGTCAGCAAAAAACGAAAAAGATACATTTCGACCTTAACTAAACGAGAAACAGTGGCAGCAAGAAATGGCATGGAAGCAAAAAGCCAAGGGGTAAATAATTCGGGTATGGATACGGCATTTGGTTTTTTGAGACCCTGGGCTGCTTGGGCTTGGGCTTGGGTTGTGCAAACAGTGTGGCCTTTCTTTGTGACATTTAAGGGATAATCTATGGGGAAGATCGCTGCAGAACTAAAAGACAGCGAAAATAAAAAGTTTATGTCACAGAATGGAGTTTAATGCATTAAATTTGTCCATGGTTCGGTCCATGGTTCGGTCCATGGTTCGGTCCATGGTTTTTGTTCAAAAGTTGAACACTCCAGAGCTACTCCCACAGCTACGCCCAGTGGCTGCCCAGTAAGCCAATCAGGCCTCTCGTCTTTCACTGAAATCGTGGACGACTGGTTCGCTTTTTCGCTTTTTTGATTTGCTTTCGGTCCCTTGCAATTTAGCCGTTGAGACACGTTTTCTTGTTACGATTCTAATGAAATTTGCTACATCTTGAAGTGAATCGTTGTTGTCCCTTGTTGGCTAAAGGCCCAGCCCGGCGATGGGACAACTACGAGGTCGCGTACTTTGTCATCGTTTTGTTTTTATGCGTAGTTGCGTTTAATAAAGTTTTTATGTGGGCCCTTGAATTTAGCGGACGCACTCCCTTATTTCTAATCAAGTTACGGTTACGGTTACGGGAATGCGGCCTGCAGCTTTAAGATATTGAGCGGGCCGTGCCGGACCGGGCCTTAAGATATTCATATTTACGAGTATTGCAGAGGACGGTGATAAAATATTCAGCAGAAAAGTAACTTCACAATTTCAATTTCCCATGCTATTGGCGGCCGGGACAAACCAAAATAATACAACGATAATAAACACCTACACACCAATTTTATGAACTCATAAAACACTGCAATGGAATCGTATTTTATATACGAATATCCATATGTGTGAGAGGAGCTGGCCCCCAGGCTCTACGGCGCCCTCCCAGCCGCAAAAAACGCACAGGCACCCCTTCCCCTCAGCTGTCTGTCTACCAAAACATTGAGCATCGCTTTGAGCTATTCATATGTTGTTTTACGACTCGCTTGCCACAACACTGAAATCGTTACGTGGCTCACAGCTAATTTTTTTTTATCACTCTCGTTTGTTTTTCAACAGATATACATATATGATTGACTAGGTGTACATACTCATATTATTTATACTTTATTAACTCCACAGTTTGCAATCACTCTGAAATGAACATCCCAAAGGATTTACAGCCCGTGACAACTAATTACCCAAATTGATGTGACATCAGCCACTTTCAGTCACTTTCCGAGGCCAAAAGTCAAATCAAGTCACTCAAGGAGAAGGAGAGAGGCCTCCAGTAGTGTTCACGCCCATAAACTTATCGATTTGCGACTCGCTTTTTGTGTATCTGCGAACGTTTAACGAAGTTTTCTGTCGCCCAATGCAACGGGCACCAGGCCGGACGTAATTGCTCCATTCTACTTGGCAGCCAATACGTGGTTATGAGTTGTTTCAGCAGGGCCAAAAGCACACCCGATCAAATGAGGCACAGATTCGAAAAGCCCCGCACCGCACGGTTCTTCATTATGAACTTCTGCGTTCTGGCCGGCGCTGCAGCATGTGCAGCTCCACTTGTACGAGCCGAGCCGTTACAGGACACGCACTGCAACACACAGACACGCACGCCTACGCAAACGCATTTCGCGGGCCATTTGTAACGCGATGGCGATGCCGGGGCGATGGCGGGGCGATGGCGGGGCGATGGCAGGGCGATGGCGGGTCGATGGCGGGGCGATGGGGTCGAAACGAATGCATTTTGCAACCAAAGCCAACAATGTTCCCTACAACAGCCGTCATTGGTGGCAATGGCATTGCTGGAGATGGTTACGTGATGGAAAATGCATTGAGAAAAGCTTGTCATTAAAATTGTGCATACACCATGGATAAATCCGCCCGAGTAGATGCCTCCAAAGAAATATTCTACCGATACTGCATCGATATTAGATGCTGGCAGCACACGTGCCACATAGTGCTTTACATAGTATTTTTTAGCCATTACGAGAGCGGCGCTCATTCACGCCACCCATCACGCCATCACCCGCGGGTAGTTGCAGTCCCTAATCTTTGACCGCCGCCTCTGCCGTCTGTGGCCGTGTGTTTGCAGTGCAGTTGTGCATGCCATGGTATTAGAGGAGTAACTGGCGCTTAGGCAGCTTCCTGTGCACCGCTGCCATTGTTGTGGATGTCATTCCCCTCCCCTCCCCACCCCAGCCTTCCCTTCACTGCCCTCCTTTGGTGCTCATTTGCTGTAAACGAGCGCAATGGCGCTTTGCTGTTTTTGCGGTTGTTGTTTGGGAAGCAACGCAGTTCCATGGGGTACGTAGTCGTAGTTACTACGGCTTCTGGTGTTGCCGCTGCATTTAACCGTTACGCACTTCCTGCACAGAATGTTATTACTTCCGTTGCCGTTTAATTGATTTTGAAGGTGCCTATTCGGTCGTTCGGTGGGTTAGGGCTACCTGGCCAGGTACTGCTCGGGCACCGGTGGAGTCTTCAGCCATAGGCCATTAGTAAATTGTAGCCTAAGTGCTTTGCAGGCTGGAACCAGGAAAGCCCGTGCCCATGCCCATGCCTTTGCCCATTGAAAACGCATTTTTAGATGGTACAGCTGTAAATAGCTCGAAACCATGATTTCGGAGTGAGCATGGAGATTGTGGTTAAGGTCGCCGGTGGTACCCTAACCGCACTTTCGCCGTGTGCGGTTTTTGGGTACCTTTTTCAAGGCTCTTTGAAGGGAGTTCTTTGCTCATGCTGGTCTTGGCATGACGTCAGCGTTACCCATGCGTAAAAGTTATTAGTGAAATGCACTCACCTGGCGCGAAGGAGGCAGGCGGAGGGCGGCAAGCTGGTTGGGGGCGCCCTGCAGATGTTTGTTGGCCACCAAAACCTCAAACAGCACTTAAGTTGTTGCCAGCTGGAAGGTTTCGGGTTTTGGTTTGTTTTACTTAGTGCTCCACAGCAGGTGTATGCCGTGATTTGCAGTTCTCCCGAGGATTACGAGGGACGCCTGAGATGGCCTAATAGGCTTAGCATGCATTTTGGATAGTTGGAAAACTTTGCGAAGAGCTGACGAGCGGAGTTTATATTCGTAATTACGGCATTCCGTATCGTTTGTTAAAAGTAAGACCCTCGTAGCCTCAGGTAATTTTGTGTGAACTTCCACAAGGCTTAGGTATTGAACAGTATTAGATATACTCAATAATTTATTTGCACAAATATGTGCGCCACTCTCGGCACTCATTATCCATAGATACGAGCTCGCCCTGAGGGCCCTAATTGATGAACCCATACCGGAAACCTGTGTCTGCTCTGAGCCAGCAATGCACTGACCCATTTATCCATGAAACCAAAAACTATTTACAATTTTAGCAACAATGCTAAAGCTATAGCTACTCGTACAGCATTGTGGCATCGAAAGCATTTCGAAAAACATTTGAAAATGAAACATGCTTGCTGCTAATTGACTTCGAACCGCAGCATCCGCGATTGTTTTCACATTAGCTATGATTTCTTTCACGCAGACTGCGGTGCGGAGCGGTGCGGAGTGGTGCGGTGGCCATGGGGGCGTCGCCATGATAAGTGAGCTCCTATTAGTATGTCAATTAGCGGGCTTGTTGCATATGATCCAGTTCACTTGGCATTAGTTGCTGGCAACTTGCAACAGCTGCTTAGTCGGGGCGTGAAAATTAATGCTTGAATGGCACTATACGGGTCTGTTTCAAGTGCTCGGGAGAAACCGAAAGTGGAGTGCTAATTACCATCTGTCTGTATCTGTATCTTTCTGCAGGGAAATCTGGACCACTGTTCTGCCACCTGAAACCAAAGATGTCTATACGGCGATTCTGGGCGTTAACAAGGCCAGTCGGATTGATGAAGGTGTCTACAGCTGTAAGGTAAGTTCTCAATTGATTTCAATCCCTTTGTCCTATGCGTGAACAGATAAATCCGAATGGGTTTGAACACGGTCGGTCCCCAGGCATTTTACCGATATTTTTCCATAGTACTAATCAGTCTAATTGCCATATCATAGCTTCAGAGAACTGTGCGTCCGACGGTGCTCGCACGGTCTGCGCAGAGAGCAGATCTGCCTGGGAAACCCTCCGAAAGTCCACATAATTACATTAGGCTTTGGTTCATTCTGCACTCGACTCTGTTCTTCATTTTCGCTGTAGCGTAGCTTTTAATTAGACTAATTAAAATATGGTAGCCCAGGCAGATAGGAAAGTGTGCTGGATGGAGGAAATTCCAGAGATACCGGGTTGATTGTCGGCTTCCACCGCAGTCGAATGGTCTTCTTCAGCAGCCAATTAAATTTTAATCTACGGTATTAAACATTCTTTTGACTGCTCTCTGCCGGGATAAATTTGTGGGCACTCCAAGATGATTTTAAGCCTAACGCGGCTAAACGTTTCTTTCGGCTATCTACTTCCGTTTGGAGGCCTCCACTAAATAAGAGCTTTAAATTGTTCCAGACCATTAGACCTTAAACTGCCCAGTTCCGACCGTTTCCCTCATTGTGGCAGCAACCCGGTGGGTCCGTCCTTTCTTTATGGCTCGGGTAATAACATATTACGCAAATGGCCTGTAAAAAAATATTGGCCCGCACTGTCCTGGCAGCATAAAATACCTCGTACACGTGAAAAGTTTCCGAAAGAAAGTTGCCTCGCCAAACACGTGGACAAAAGGTGCTCTGCGGTGGCACGCATAGACATCGCTAGACATTTCTATATACTGTACAAACATATACAATATTGGGATACTTCCGGAAGTCAGCCATAAATCACATGGTAATTTGATTGCTTGAGCTGGCAAGGTCATAATAATATGTGTACGTTTGTTAAGAATAAATCAAATCTGGAATCGTTGCTAACTGAGTTGTACTTCGACCTTGCATAATAGGTTTGTGTCCTGCCAAACGTGGTTGAATCCAACTAAAGCCGAACGTTCTTAACACTTTAAGTCTGTGATTGCAAGAACAAAAAGCAAATTCGCTCAGTTAGAAGCAGACGCATCTGTTGTCTGCTGCAGCCCACCAGGCTGTCGCTTTCTTGGGCCAGCGAATGGAGGAGGCCATTGTGTTTAGTGCCTGGTCCGAGCTCTCCAAGGGGATTTCGTGAAGTTTTTATGCGGCTCGGCTCCCCTACACTTTTAGCGTTCCCGTGGCCGATTCTTTTGCCGCTTTGTGTCTTTGGCGCGCCGCTCCGCGCCCCATCCTGCCCCCGCTCACTTATTATTGTCGCTCTGGTCCTCGTAATGACGCGGCCAGATCAAAGGCAGGAAGTGCTGGGCAAAGCGGATGGCGTCGAGGGGGCTGGTGGCAGCAATTCAAAGCGCTTGGCAGCTGGAACCACTGCACGATAATCAAGAAGGCTGGCTGGATGGCTGGCTGGGTGGCTGGCTGGCTGGGTGGCTGACTGGCTGGTTGCTTGGGGCACGGTCCCTGAAGGTCGATTGTTCCCACGTCTCAGCTGTTTACTCAAAACTGAAGAGCATGAATCCTTTTCAATAACATTGCCTCAAGGTCCAAGTCAATAAAGTGCCTGCCAGTGCCTTTTCCCATTAGGCGCTGGGGACTGCATGTATACGTCCATAACTTGTCCGTAATTTACTCGCATTGTGCACACACACACTAACATTTATAACGGGGGAGTATGCCTCTGCGCATTTATTATTTATGAATTGATATTAAGTATACGCCTTGTTGCAATTAATTCATTTCCCTCAGGGAACGGCGTCGTCTTGGGTCCATTACGTGCACAATGGACCAAAGCGGTGCTGTCTTTAAGTTCGCTGCATTAAGTTTCCTTCTAAATCCGTTTCAGCTTCTGCGGAGCACGATTTGGCTTAGTGTGCTCAGAGTGCTCCTCCGTCGATGAAAGTACTTTTGGATAAAGGATTGCTAATAGGGAGACCACTTGATGTTTCCATAATCTCAGAATGGAGCCTCAGTCTTAGCACTTCTTGCAGAACAGTTGGTCATTAAAAACCTAACACTCTCCGGAGCAACCGGGTAACCATGCCTTGCTGGGGCGCGGTCTGTCCTTAAACCTCAATGTTGTCAATATCCATTAACATAATAAATTCTGTTGGCTTGGCAAGAGCCATTTTTATGAACTATTAATTTCCTTGGAGTGCTGTTCATTGATGAACCTCAGATCGAGAGTGGGCTGGGCGTGGGCAGGCAAATGGTTTTCCGTCTCCGTACAATGTGTTGTTTAACGACTTGGACTTGGACTTGGACTTAGACTGCGTCCTATGAGTTTCACCCGCCCAGATCGGGGCCAATAAATGCCATTCGGCTATAAAAACGCTTCGTTTCATTCCAAGAGTTTTGCAGTCCGGCTACGTCGCAGCTAAATGAGTTAATTGGCATTTGGATTTTGTGGCTAGCAAAGATTTGTCGACGTTGCGGAGTCGTAAATGACTGTGAGACTCGGAAACACCAGCAAACCAGCAAATGCTTCCCAGATTCTGGGAAGCTGCAACACAATTTTAAAGCCGTATTACGATAAAAAGGCTGCCCACCCTCGACTTGCATTGAGAGCATTTCGCTGTATATTAAATATTTCCGGATCGGCTGTAGCAAAGCGCCCAAGGAGACAAGGATATCAGACAGGGATACAGACAAGCCCATCCAGACAAGTGCAATACCTTCACATTGGCGACAATGACGACCCCGAGTACCCGAGGTCTGCCTCCACACGCCGCCGTTCGTTAGTAGTCTCATTTCATTTTAAATTTGAAACGGAAGTTTGTTGAAGATGTAGCCAGGCAGGGAGACGATTCCGACGATTGTGTCCTCATGCCCATCATCATCCTTGTCGTTGTCGTAACGACTATGATTTTCTCTATGCCTCTACTTCAGCCCCCGCTTCAGCACCGTTTCCCCCCTTGCCCGGGAGGCACGTGCAACAACAGAATTTTACAATTCGTTGGACTGCAGACCGCGTGGAAATACTTAAACGAAAAAGGTTTGCTCAAATGGCGTATTGCCCACATGGCACTAAGGCTTTAAGTAGCCATCCACTCTTGGCCATGCAAGTAGTCGTAAATACTCGTGCTCGTGTGTAACGTAACTTGGAGTGTCCTCAACGACGGGCCTGGACACAGTTGGACTCGACCCATGAGTGACCAATACAAATCCTTGTGGTTAGGCAGGGGCTGGCTCCCTTCTTGCCCTTAAATATAAGATATTTAATTCCGGGCTGTGGATTGAATGTGATTTTCTGCATCAGTTAAAGTTGAAGTCAGATCTGGCGATTGATGTGTGTTTGTCTGTGCATAAGTCAAAGAGCAAGCCAAGCACAATCACAATTACATTTGGTCCTGTCCAATCAGCACACAATAAAGTCTGGCTGACTAGTAAATAAGTCTATTAAACATATCTTGGGACACACTCGTACTCGAGCTGGAGCTGGCATCAGATGCTGCTCTTCTCCAGTTTACACATGCATGAAAAGGACATCAGCAGAATCTGTCTGTCAGTCGGTTTGAGGCTGCTCGCCTGCCTGCCAACAGGATGTGTGCAATGCACTCCGACAAGGCTGTTGACGCTTGGTCTGGTCTGAGGGCTATCAATGCACGTCGGGCTAGAAGCGGACTCTCGCTTGATGCCTGATGATGTTGTTTGGAGTAATCAAAGTCATGGAATTATGGTTGCCCGATGACAGGCCGTCGAGGACTCGACTTTGTTCAATGAACATGACTAACCCGATTCTCTCATTTCCATCTGCAGGTCACCGACTGGGGCGTAGAGCAGTGCCGGTCTCTGCACATTCACATCAAGTCGCCGCCCCGTCTGAGGGTGGATCCCGCCAGTGTGACGTTGCAGCGAGGAGACTCCCTGCGAGTGCGCTGCCTCTCGCCCGGCAACGATGACATCAAGCGATACGCCCAGCTGGGCTACAGCTGGACCCGAAACGGGGTGCTGTTCCAGTCGGACACAGCCACTGCCATGTGGGAGGATCTCTACCCCGACGGCAGCATCCTGAAGATCAACAACATACAGAAGTCCGCGGAGTACGCCTGCCTGGTGTCCAACAGTGTGCGGCCAGTGTCCAAGAGCGTCTACATCAACGTCATTGAGCGCAATGCGGCGCACGTGTGTCCGGCGGAGTCCACCTACGGTGTGCACTGGCCCACCAGCGCCCCAGGAGCACCCATCATCACAGACTGTCCGCGGGGCTTCGAGGGCCATCTGCGTCGAGTCTGCGAGCAGCGGGATACGGGAAACTCCAGCTGGCTGCTGCCGGACTTCTCGGGCTGCGTGCGCGACGAGCTGCTGGTCATCTACAACCGATATCGAGCCTTGAGTGCTGGATTCCAGCAAACAAATTCCTCGAATATACTGAAAGCTTGCTTCGACTATACTATTCAGAGACGCCACAGCTTTCTGCCCGGCGAGGCAAGCTTCCTCATTGACATGCTGCACGAGGTGAGTGGAAAACAGAGAAAAGGGAGTAGAAGGAGTAGAAGGAAGAACATTTATACAATATGAAAAGCCATATTTCTGGCATATTTGGCCAAATTGATCTAATCAAGGGTAAACGGCTGCAATCAGAATCAATTTTCAATGTAATTCCCACGACGGCCCGACAGCCTCCTTTTGCTGGAGGTCTCGGAAGAGAAATTTCGAATTGAGTTTTAAACTGTTTGTCCGGACTGTCTGCTATCTGCTTTCCGCAAAGCCCTTAACACATTCAAGCCACAGCCCGGTCGGAGGGCCCAAAATGTCTGTATCCAGGTAGAGCCAACCACTTGAGAGGGAACCAGACCAAAGTATTTCTTGCTCTTTACAAGAGCAGAGGCCTGGGCAACTATTTTTACACGCAAATGAATGTAAAAGCCGCTGAGCCGGGCGGCTTGCCATTTTTCACACAATTTTCGGTTGCCCAACTGCAGTCAAAGAAAAGTTCTTGTCGGGCTGTTCGTCTTTAGGGTCGCCTAGCAACAATTTTTCATTTTAATGCGCACACAAATTTCCCTCCTAACGAATTGCCAAGACGAAGAAGAGTCCTAAGAAGGTGCTCGTCCTTTTTGTGCGCTGGGGGAGCAGGAGCAGCAGCAGGATGAGGAACAGGACTGTTGTACTGTGTTGTCTAAACTTTGGTTCCTTCCCCATTTCACAGCTCGACACCTACTTGCAACTGAAAGGCACCCAACTAGAGCGTGAGATGGCCGCGGAGATTATACTGCGCATTCTGGATAAAGTCATGCAGAATGCTCAATCCTTGAACAGTCAACAGGTAAGTGGCAAGCGGCAAGTGGCAAGCGGCAAGAGCCAAGAGCCAAGAGCCGAGGCACTTTGGCTGCAATTGCGCATAAATTACGAGCGACTATATGTGGAGTATATGGAGGAGCGACCGGTCCGTCGGTCGGTCGGTCGGGCTTTTGGGCGCCATAATTTATAACCTGCAGCCATATTCAATATTTGCCTGGCTGGTTTCAGACCCTGCCCAGGATTTATTACACACACTCTCAATAGTCGAACAGAACCGAACTGAACCGCACCGCACCGTAGGCGATGGGAGCCACATTCGAATTTCAGTGCCACTTTTATTCAGCCTGTAGTTGGTCTGTCACTGGGCAGCAATTTACATCCAAACATTTGTCTCCCCCAATCCGTGCTCGGATTTCTAAACAGCCAGAGAATTGATGTCCTGCTGGCTGGTAATGAATACCTTTTTTGATATGTACGATGTTGAGGAATTTCGGGTTTGTCTGTGGTTTCTGGTTGCTGATTGCGACCAAAGGCCATGCGAAAGGTAAAATATGGGACTCTGTTGGCGATGAATTGGTGTTTCACTCATACTCATACGATGAAAGTTGACTGCAGCGGTAATTGGTTATCTGGGAAATCTTGCCAAAACCTAGCAAACATCAAAGAAGTTCAGTCAAACTTTAGTCCCCATTTCGTTTAACCCCCTACCCCTACCCCTACCCCAGCCTTCACAGCCTAGGACCTCCAAGCGGTAAGCATATTTACGCACCATTTGGCAGAATGGCTAATAGAAGCTGGTCCCGCGTCGCCTGTTAGCCGCCAAACATTACTAACCCGTGAGCGACGCTCAGTTAAGTTTCAAATGTGCTGCTAATGAGCGGCAATCAAACAGTTTACGCGACCCTCCGCGCACCGCAAACGAAAAGTCTACAACCGCCTACCTTTGTCGCAGAACAATAAGGATAACCACTAACCGCTTCCTTATCACCTCGAGAAAAAGAGAGCAGCATTTTGGCCAATCTCGAGGCTCGAAATGCTGGCTAAAAGTGCGTTTCGTTACTTTTTTAAAACAGCCCGGTGTCTGGTGTGTCTGGTGTGTTTGGTGTGTCTTGGTGTGATGTCCTTTTATATCACCCCTCCCCAAACCCCACCCGCTCTGGTGGTTGTGGTTACTCTAAGACGGCCATTGTTACCGGCTCAAAGGAGGCTTTTAAGTACGGAAGGTGGGAAGGGGGGAAGGGGCCAAGGCGGGTCGAGTGCCTCATGTATTATTCCATGGGAAAATTTCGTATATACGAAGTGCGGCATAAAAGTAAAAGAAAGAACCTGCTTCTTTTTAGGCTCCCCGCCAGGATAAGGCTGAAATTTTGGTATGCAAATTTATGAGAGTGTTGATTGCAACTGTTTGAATACGACCCACTCTGCTCTCAGAGCCTGTCGAGAAGTGAGGATAATTGGCAGGGTCTCCCCCCTGCCCTTTCAAGGGAGCCCAAGGACGGGGCTCGCTCCTCAAACTTGTTGGCTTATAGACACCTCCAGCATAATCTATTAGCCGACTGCTCCGGATAGCGGTGTCTTAGCAGCCCTGCAACATTCATCTTTTACGATCGGCGCGCACGCGGAAATTAAACAAGTTTTGTTTGGGGCCGTCTTCTGTACTGGAGAGCGTAGAGAAGGAATAGATGGACCGGGAAAGGGAAAGTTTTTAATGCATATAAATTAATTTAGTTCTGGCCGAGCTCCGTTGAGTTATGGCATTTCAATATAACGGGCCACGTGAGCCAGAAAAACGAAAGAACCCGCGAAAGAACAATTTATGTTAAATTTTTATTAGCTGACGCAGTCGGAAAAACTTGGCAGCATAATTGGGTCGATTAAAAAGTGTTGGCATTCGGCGAACTTTTTCGAAGTTGAACAAATAGTTCGCATTGTTTTTATTGACTGAGCAAAAAGTTTAATGTACTGAGTCGAATCCCCAGAAAGTTCATCGAATTTTTCGCGCGCAATCAAGTTTAATTAGTGCATGGAAGGTGCATCCCTCGAAAGTAAATAGCCATGGCCTGTACGAGTATGTATTTACATTTACTGGCGGCTTAAACCAATTCGAGAGTTTTCCACAGGAGAAGCTTTCAGCAATCCGATCGCACCTATTGGTGGATAAAAATCCATACAAATAAAATCTATCAAAATAATTTTAAGCCAATTCAATTAATTTTGTTTACCGTGTACCGTATTCGAAAACAATTTTCATTTTCGCGCCGACTTTGCACTACGAACGATGCGGAATAAGCCCCATCAATATGCCGATGATAGTAATAATCCAGAATGCAAAAATTTTATGATGGCATTTCATTTGCTTAAATCCAATTTTAATTTTTATTTTTTTTTTGTTTTCCCTGAATGTCATAGTTATCAGAACGGTTGGAATGGGGGCATCTGCTTTTAAGAGTTTTTTTTTTGGCGAATTTTTGTGGAAAGGGCAATTGGAAAAGTTTTGCTCATTTTTGAATGGCATTTGAAAATTTAAGCGAAAAGTTGATTAAAACACTTGTATGGATATAAGCTTAGATTTGCATAAGTTTGACCAACCGTATTGACCAACCGAATCGAATGGTAAGCCAAGTTAACTGACCTACTTCGGGACAACTACTCGTACTTTGGATCAGGGGGGGGGGGGGGGGGGAAACGGGAGGAAAGGTAGGGGAAAGGGGGCGCTTCGAATTCAAATCAAATCACGACGAATCACTTAGCAAAAAGTATTCGCTGGAAACGTGACCCGAACCCCGACCCAAACCCAGCCGAAAGTCACAGCTAAACTTTTCGATCTGAAGAAAAAGTTTCGGCTTCTCACATGTGCAGCGCCAACGGCCACGCCCATCTAGACCATCCTGTCGGAGGCGCCCAAATGATTTGCCGGTAAACTGCTAAACGTGGCTAGGTCGAAAGTCAAGTGAAATTTGCACATGCAAAACTTTTGCGGAGCTTTTCTGCTGCTGTTTCTTTTCAACGCCTTTTAAAGAAATCATACGAATGCCACAAAATTTGAATAGGCAAATGGGCGTGGCCCCTACCCCTTCCCCCTTCCAAGCTTAATCTCGCCCTGATGATGCTGAAGTTTTAGATTTTTGTTTCGAAAAGTTCCATTACAGAAACTTTTCCAATTGGAATTGTTTTCGTTTTCGATTAGTTGCCTCGAACATTTATGTTCATACATATGCTTGTATCTGTATCTTATATACTCCTCCTCGTACTCGTACTCGAACACATATTTCATTTTATTTTCGTGTTATTTTTTGATTTGCACAGGAAAGTCGACTCCTTAACCCTTTCAGGGCACACAAATCTGTACTGGGAGCCGTGCTCGGACCTGCATTATAAATCGGGAATCTCTATACTCGTACACAAACAAAAAGAAGAACTGCCGCAATAATGGGTTTCGCATTACAAGTTTGCAAAAGCAACAAAAATCGAACGCAGCGTTCAATGGCTCGTTCCAACCAAAGTTGATGTCGGTTGATGTAGTGGGGTTCCGCTTATTGGCCTCGGTTTATGGCTTTGTAACTGCACTCGAGAATGTAACAATTTATGATTTTTATGGGAGGGTTCATTGACTGCGTTTTTATATTGCCTGCCTGTTGGCAACATGAACATTTTCCAGAATGCCGAATGCCGAACTCCGAGAGTTGGGCCACTCTCTGTGCCATTGATTTTTGTATGTTTTGGCAAAGTTCAGCGCCGGACTCAATACAATTTGAACTGGCCTCAAAACAGGGACTCTAAAGCTTGCCATCCATCTGTCTATCCTTCCTTTCAGCACACAGAGCTCTGGCCTCGCAGCATACAATTTAGCTTTTGCGTGAATCTTTTCCTTTCAGCAAATTAAAAAACTGCAGCTGTTAACGCAATCAGCGGCGCTGAACCGCGAGACAATTGCGGCCTCACAATTGGCCACATCGACAAGCGGCAGCAGCCAGCCATCGCCAGCTGACAGCTCGACGACGCTGACCGCACAGGGAAACGCCCGGGGCGATGACAGCAGTGGCTCGGTGGCAACGGTGGGCGACATATCTGCCGGATCTGCGGGAAATTTGCAGGCGACTCGCTCCGGTGGTGGTGGGGAAGGCGACGCCAGAGCAGGAGCCCCCAGCATTCTGACAGTCGATGAGGACACGCTGTCACTGGATCGACTCAACTCGCTGCGGATTTACATGACATCAGTGAAGACCCTGCCCTTTAATTTGCGAATTTATGGGTAAGTTGCAATACCAAATACGCGCCAAAAAGTAGACACTTTCACGTGAAATCAGACCGTAGACTGAGGTTCTTGGGAGTTTGGGGCAGCTTGCAATAAGTTCTCATTAAGAATGAGTGAAAATGCAAATTCCTGCTTTTCAAGCAAACAGGGAACTTCATTTTACGGCCGCTTGATTAATATACGCGACGAAGGAAAACGATTTCCCATTGCCTTCGCTCTTAATGGAAAATTTATTTTATGAGCAAACATAAATAATAAATGCATAAAGCAACCGAGGGCTGAGCATGAAGAATGGCTCATAAAAGTTTAACGCTGCGAGTATTTTCCCAGGAAAACTTGCACCGAGGACCTCGTCCTTGCCCTCGTCCTTGCCCTCTCCCTCGTCCCGGCCCAGTATTTCAATCTTGCTGGCTTCCTTCTGGCCACACTCCTGGCTGCCAAGTGTCTAATTTAGCTAATTAAGCGACTTAAGTGCAGGTGACTACAATTTGCTTGATTTACTGCCACTCGTGCACTTTCTCTTGCAGCGAGGACCTGTTCTCGGATCAACTCTATATGGATATCGGGCTATCCAGCCGCCTGCTCCACATCATGGCCAACTCGACAATATTCGCCTCTGTGATCTCCTACAAGAACTTGAAAAGTTTCCTCCCCAAAACCTACTACACCAGAGGAAGGTAAGTTAAACAAGCCCCCAGTCCCCCAGCCCCCCAGCCACCCAGTCCCTGGGCCGCCGTTGCCTTGATTGCGAGTGAAAGTTATCTTCAGTGGTCATCATTGCGCTTTATAATTAGTTCGAGGCAGCAGTTCTGCTGGAAGTTCAAAGAAGTTCTGTGTGCAAGAGGCAGTGAATACCAAAAATTTAAATGAGATTAGTAGGAGTTTAAAAGAAGGAGACGAAGAGGACCCATTGGGAAATGCCTAGACCAGAGAAACGTCCTCCTGCCTGTGCTTTGGCGTTATGCATCTCCCACATTCCACAATTCAATGTAGTTATTTGAGGTGCCGACGTGCAGGAGTATGACAGATACATATATACATATGTATATACATAAGTCGCAGCTTATGGGCACCAATATATAATTTGTAAGCCAACGTTTGCCTTGCCCCTCAAATATGTGTAATTCCAACAGCCGTCACTCTCGTGCAGCATTGCAACAAGCAACAAGCAACAATATGGCTTTCTTTGGCTTAAGCGTATTACTCTTTGCTGGAAAGAAGCACAGAAGCCTGCCTGCGAGGACAACGACAACCAACGACAACGACATCCCATGCTGGAGCAGACTGTAATTCTAAAGCCGTAAACAAAATGCAAATATGGAACTGCACACACAAACACAGCGATGATAAGGAGACAAAAGAATGTTTTCAGTAGAACAGGAGATGCTAATAGAATTCCCATCCATAGATGTTGTGCATACTCTTGCATAAAAGATGTGCACAAGCTCTAATTTAAACTACATATTTGTTAAACTACTTTTAAGATTTAATGCACTCTACATTTCCCACCAACTCCTAGCGATCCCAGGGACTCGGACTATGTGCTGGCCTCACGGATTATCCAGACCTGGCTGTTTCAGTCCAATCGCTCCAACGACAACTTTCGAGAGCCCCTCGACTTGCCCTTCGAGTCGGGCCACGTGGAGATCATTTTCCAGCACGAGAGTGTGCCCAAGGCCGGCGATTGGGTGGCCGTGTGTGGGTAAGCACTGGGCGAGATCCCCCCAATTTACAAGCCACTAAATCTTCCATTTTCTGTGCAGACACGACTACAAGGCCTCGTTCGAGTCTACTTGGCGATCGGACTTGTGCATCACCAAGCACCTGATGGCCAACATAACGCGCTGCATTTGCCCGCTCTCTGGAACCTATGTGGTGATGTTAACCAAGCGCCAGCAAAACGTAAGCCCGGGACTCCAAGGTCGCCAAGGCCACACATTTATTAATTTATGCCACGCCCCGCTGCGGCCTCCATTTAGTTATCCAATTCATGCAATTCACGTGTACTAAAGTGGAAAGCTCCTTTTGATTTGTGGCACTTTTAGGACCTGCCATTTAGTGACCGAACGAACGCCCGCTTATGGCCTTGCTCCGCACCCCCCACCCCACACCCCACACTCCACCTGGGAGCCGGCCCGGCCCGGCCCGGACCGAGCCGAGCTTTATTTCTTTGTGCAGCCAACGTCCGCATTTCCGCTTCCTTTGGTCGCAATCAACAACTTGGCCTTTGGTGCCATGAACTTGCTCCAAATGCACTCTGCTTTCCGACCTCCGTTCCTTCGTTCGTTTGGCGATGCCTGCATCCGCTTTGGCAATTCTTTAAATTGTATGCTCTTAATTGTTGTCGAGAGTCTCCAAGGCGCACAATTATTTAAGCCATAGCTGCCAGCAGTTGGCCAGCAGTCGGCAAGCAGCCGGTCTTAATTCTGATGCTAATTTGAATTGCTAATTGTTTTCTCAATTTCATTCGCAGACCACGCAGTCGCATGCCCCGCAGCGGCCAATCTTCGTGATCGCCAGCTGCGCCTGCTGTCTCCTCCAGTGCGGCTCGGCGCTCCTCATTCTGGTGCCCATCTGGTGCAATCGCAAGTGCGCCATTACCTTCCTCAAAATCCAGTTCTGCATCTCAACATCGAGCGTGATGCTCATTTATGTGCTGGGCTTCATGAAAATGCTGCCAGTGGTGAGTATTCTCTGTTTTCTCTACTTTCTGTGCTTTCTCTAACGAGGGCTTTAGCTCTTTCTCTGATCCTCTTGAGAATTCCTTTGCGTGTGCACTCTTTAATGCATTTACCATTGCTACCATTGACCCTTTAAAACAAAGCCTTTCGAGTGTTTGCAATGGGAGAAGAGAACCAAAGCGTGAAATTTAATTACGCCAAAATAAATAAACAAATAAAGTGGAGGAAAGCCAAGCTGAAAGCAAAGCAACCCAAAAACCAAAACCAAATATACAACCCAGAACGAAAAAGAAGTGGAGAGTGGAGAGAGGAGAGTGGAGGGGAAAACAGTATAATAATAAAAAGTGTTGCATAAAATAAAAAGGAATAAAAGGGAGGCAGTGCGTGCCTTCCAAGACGTGGAAGGGAACGGCACAAGGCAATCGAAATACAAATGAGTTTCCCTCCTTAAAGAAGAAAGAATTCCCATCGGCATTAACCACCTAACCAAACCCTTAAATAATAATTATTTGCAGTGCGAACTTATCCGTAACATCGCCAGTTGCCGACCGATTTTCAGACACAATCGGGCTCGACTTTTCAAATAATAATCACGGAGAGGCGGAGCAGAGAGGAGCACCTCTAATCATCATCAAAACAAATTAGTGTGTCGTCTGGCAAGTCTTTGACCAAGTCAGTAATACGGCGGAGAGCAAGGCAAATAATTTACATTTAGTTTGTGTGGCAGCCAAACGGAAAATTCATGGAAAACAATTCCCATACCTTTTGGCTGGGGAGCTGCTTGGATGGAAATTAAAAGTCAACAATGCTCAACGACCAGCTCAGAGCTCAGAGCTGGGAGCTGAGAGCTCAGAGGAGCAGGTGTGGGTTGCCTGGAGGAACTAACTAGAATCGAAATTAATATTTATAAACGCACATTCCCAAACGTTTGAAGCGGGTGGAAATGTTAATGGAAAAACGGCTTCAGAAGAGAGTAGAAGGGATGCGAGTACCAGTAAATGCAATGTAAAATTCCAAAGCAAGAGCTTTGGGCTTAGCCCCGAAACCCCGAAACATTGCAAGAATCTGTGGAAGTCCCCGAAGAACCCGAAAAACCACCTAAATTATAAACGTAAAAAGCATAAGCGAATAAAGTTGCGCTACTTAATCCCAGGGGGTCTTGAGACGCTCTGCGAAAGCAGTAACTGCGGAGCTCTAACAAGAAATAACATTTTTGAATTAGTAATAAACTGGTCCGCTGCGAAAACAACGGCTCAATAAATGGATGAAAAACAAATAAAACATTGTGTGCGACAACGGAGGGACAACAAAGGAAGAGTCAGCCAGCAGATACAGATACAGATACAGACACAACGCCAGCAAGGGAAACGAAAACGCAATGCGAAAAGGTTTAAGCAATGGAAATGGAAAATGAAAACGAAAACGAGGGAGGAGTTGGGGGAGCAACTCACAACTCCAACCTAGTCCGCAAAAAGCTGACAAAGGCAAACGACAGGACGTATTCTAGGGACAAAGATGCCTTTGAATCCGTCCATGCAGCAAATGGAAGAGTGATATGTTTGCCTCTACATAGATGTTTTTGGCCTTACGCAGAATTGGGTTCTTTGAATGGCGGTAGCTTTGAATACGGCAAGCCTTTGTGCCACTGACGTATGCAGCATTCCTGGCTGTTGTGCTGGCATCCAGGCCGAAGCCAAGACCAAGACGGTAGAATCTGGGATAGACACAATTCGGGTTGAGTTGTCGCTAAGAATAACGTCGCATATTCGTACGAGTTATGCAATTATGGGCGCTCCCACCTTGCCACAGCGGTCTAATGAGCAACTTACGTCACGGAGACTGACAGCCACTAGGAGGTGTTGCACAATGCGATTGAGTTTCAGGCAGGGCAGGGCAGGGCCAGGCGCGGAAAAACGCCAAAGGGAAACTTTGTCTTAATAAAACGAGACGCACGCACTTATTATTATTATTGCACATTAATTGCGCGCACAGGCGGGTGGGGCGGGGCGGGGCGGTGCGGGGCGGAGCAGGGCAGGGCAAGCCAACTTTATTAAAAAGTAAAGCACAATCATGTGCACACATGCAAATTTTATGGTTTGGAACACGTGTCACAGCACAGCGGAGGAGGCAGGCCAAGCTGCCATCGGCGACGGCCGTCAACCACAGCAACCAGACCATGCACCCGCACGCGCACCCGAACACGCCCATGCCCACACTCACGCCCACGCAATGCCACAATAAATACAATTAAAATATTCATTTTACTTATTGTATATATTTGCGTGCATAAATAAAATACAATTTCAGGACGACAGTTAAACGGAACGAAAAAAAAAAAACAATAAATAAATAAGAAAACATAAATTACGTATACGACTCGTCGCCGCGCCCTCCCTCAAGGCAGGGGCGTGAGGCATGAAGCACGGAGCACGGGTCGTGCCACTGCAGCAGCAGCAGCAGCACAACATATGAAAGGCAAAAGCTTTTAAGCGCACTTAACTCATAATATTCCGCGGTGAAGCGACGAGGTGGAAGTATTCGTATTGTAAATTGAAAATTAAAAAGCTGACAAAATTTGTTTCACTTTTCCCCGAAGGCTATGCGGATCGGAATACCAGGCAATATAGTAATTCCGTGCCGACCTCGGCTCCACGGGCTCTAGTCACCCGTGTGACGCAGATAAAAAATGCTTCTTAAAGCCGCGACAGAAATTATACCCACTGAAAAGCGTCCTTTAAGTAGAGTGGTCTGTGCACCAGGACTTTTGGGGACCCTAATGGGGAGCTACAAAAAATATACAAATCCCAAAATTGTTTACAACTTTTTAATAACTAATGTTCCGCCTTGGCGAGGCCGAGTCTATTAGGTGAAGAGGCGGGTGTAATAAAGAAGTTTATGCCGAGATGTCATCGTTTGAGTTGTAAAAAATATTACGACCAAATAACTTATTTTGCTGGCTGGCTGCCGGTGATGCGGTGATGCGCTGCGGCGCGATGACAACTTCTTGTATTTAATTAAAAATAACGATGTTGCAACTCACCCGCCAAAGTACTCCATTTCCTTATTAACGGTCTGGTCTCTAATAATTTCCTCTTTGCAGAACTGGCACGCCATCATTAGCAGCTCGCTGGCATCGCTGTTGTTGCTGGGCGTCTCAACGCTGATTGCGATTGCTTTGGTCATACACACGGAGCTGATGCCCAAGAAATATCTGCAGATATCTGCCGGCAGCAAGCCGGCGACGCCCACCAAGCAGGACATAAGACGCCGCGAGCGCGAGAGTTTAAGCAACATTACCCAAATTCGCGCCCAGTTGCCGGTGGGGGCTGCGGTGGGGGCCACCACAAGCTCTGGCAACAATCGCAGGCCTCTTTCGGTGAACAACAATTCGTCTCTGCAGGGCGGAGCGGCGGGTATACGTGGCGCCATTGGCATTAGCTGGCTGCTGCCGCTCCTCTTCGCAGTTGCCGCCCCACTAATCTGCAGCATCATTGGCAAGTGGCCGCGCCATTGGTGGCTAGATATTCTGTCCACTGTGTCTTCTTCGGATGACTCTGTCAGCAAGTCCGATGCCGAACCAACGGAGTTTGATGGCGTCTACTATTCAACGCATTCGCTCCTCAATGGCGATAATTTACGACTGGAATCGGAAGCGCTGCTGGGAAATGCAACGAGCTCTCCAGCTGAGACATCATCAATTGGGCTGGGCGATGATGTGGCCACGTCAACGTCATCAATCACAGCCGGCAGTGGCAACACTGGCAACAGCACTGGCTCCAGCAGTGACAGCAGCATGGCAGTCGAAGTAGCTGCGGCCTCGACTTGGCCACAGCAACAACAGCATATGCCAGCCACTTGGAGCCGCACCACCTCCTCTTCGAGCACTTCAGGCTACGGATTTCAGGCCGCGGCTCTAACTTCCGACCTGAACGGAGCGGCATCGACGCCGTTGTCGCCTTCTCTGAGCTTCATCCTGTTCGTTTGCATCGATTTTCTTTTCATTTTTCTTTTCTTTGCTCTGTTTGCCATTTTAATGAAGAAACTTTTGTGGTTGTGGCACAAGAATCGCAATGTGCATACGCATCCGTTGGATAAATTCAATCTGGCTCTCCAAAGGCGGTAAGTCGAAGAAAACTAGAATACAGATAAAACGGAATGAGAATGGGGCAGGACTTTAAAAATAATCATGATGGAAAGTTTACAAAACCCAGCCTCCCTCCCCGCCCTCGAAGCGACTTCATATTGTGGTCTGCGCTAATCTAAGCTGAATAATCACTGCCCGCAACAATCGGTGCTTAATATTATCGTCATTTTCTTAATCTATTCCAACGTATTCCGACAGACTTGGCCTACTTTACAGGGCAGGAGGACTGCTACTGGTTAAGCTATGCACCGATGGGTTCTTCATCGTTTATGTTAATTCATTACCGGATACTCTGTGGGCATATCCGTTCGGCATATCGTGTATAATATTGGTAAGTCCAGAGAACAGTACACATGCGTTGAGCGTTAAGGGGCTTAGTGCCCGAATATTCGTAGCCGTTTGGCTTACTGGTCGGAAGTTCAATTTGAGTCCATCCTTCGAGACAGCTGCCACCGTGTGTCACCGAAACTATTGGGGTTCGGGCTGGGGTTCCGTGGGGTCTTATGCAAATCCGGTTTCCTTTTTATTTTCAACGTCTTATTAAACTTGCATATTTCATCAAAGTGTAGAGCCTGCATACACTTACAGGTGACGGTGAAATTATGCATGCAAAAACAACGGAGGGCGTGAGCACGGAAAACCACGCGCGGAGCAAACTGCTCGCGCAGACTGCATTAGCAGCCAGATCAAAGTACCGGAAGAAGCCTTTTTGTGTTTATTTTGCACTTGCCTTTGACACTTGGCTCTGGTTTCCGCCTCCTCGAGCTCCTCCTCAAGCTGTTATTGTTTTCTTTTTACTCCTCTGCTCGTTGATTTGCTGTGCAAATGAAATAAGTGCGCTTCACTTTTGCACCTTGCCACTCAAGCGGCAACTTCTGCTCGGCTCGGACGAGCCAAGTTCCAAGTTCCAAAGATACAATGCACACAAGTTTTTGGATTCATTGAGGAAGAAGCTTACCGAGGAGACCACTGCTTTTGCTTTTGCTTTGGCTTTTGCCGGCACTTATTTGTATCATTCTTCTGCCACAACTGAATTAAACGCATTTAACGCTCTACGCACGCCCCACAATCAGCTCACAATTCAATTAAATAAACAATTATCTACACAAGCCAAGGCATTGGGTAGGTGTATCCTTGCAAAACTAATCACATAATTACACGCACACACTTTGATGTGGGGATGTGGGGATGTGGGCAGCCGGCAAGTGAGTCGGCATGTGGGGCGCATTCGGCACATTCAAATTCAAATACAAACAAATTAGGTCGAGCCCCTTCTTGAATCGAAACCGCAATGTCTACAACCCTCTCCGTGCCAGTGGTCTGGACTATTAATGTGCACCAAAATCACTTTGATTGTGGGCGTAGGCCTCTGTAGGCCTCCGTAGGCCTCTGTTGGCTCTGTCTGCGTTTCTGTTTAATTATTTAAGCAAGGACTAAAGCAGACATTAAAAGGCTCAGGATTCTTTCCGGTACATGGAAGGGAAGTCCATACCATAAGAAATGTTTGGCATACGAGTATCGAGCCCAGGCCGGAGGGACGACTCCTTCGCTAATTTCGCAATTAATTCTGGTCGAAAATCCCGGCGTGGTATTCGGTGTCTGTCTCCCATAAATTCCGCCCTCGGGAAAAGACACAACAATGGCTGTAGTGCTCTGGTCAGTTCCATATGTTACACCATCGATTTATGGTTGCCTTTTGGTCATGCATTCAATTTCCTAATCGGTTGCTTCGATTTTCATGTTGGGAGTCATGTTGGGGCACTCTGAGGGTCCCTTTAATTGAAGTGGCTTCCGATACTTAACGACTCAATCGTCTTGATAAGCCCCATATGGTTGACACACGAATTTTATTAGGCTCTACCCAGACCCTAAGAGAAATTGTATATTGTATGTGCGTACGTACAATCACTGCCATTACTCAAACCGCTCCATTTGCAGGGCTTCGGAATCCTCTTTTGTTTTGTCATCAAGGCTGAGAGCCAGCTGCGGGGGCCCCCGTTCCTGAGCAGCAACGGTAGCAGTCAGAACAGCTCGTTAAAGCAGACAAAGTTCAACACGAGTAAGAGCAGCCTGGACGATAACTACTGCACTGCAACGGCTAACGTCAACAGTCCATTAAGCTGTAGGTTGTCGCCATGAGAACTAGACTGGTTCAATGCCTAACCCGAATCCAAATCCTTTTACAGTCTACACCAACCATGACAAAGAGAAGGAGAACGAATGTGCGGTATCATTGTCAATGTCAAATGCAGGAGTAACGGCTGCGGAGGCATCGCAGGCATCTTCATCTGGAGCGAGCGCCCCGCCCCTGCAATCAAAGGTGGGACTGGAGCTGTCCGGAGCAAATGGAACTGGCGTTCAGCTGCCGTTGACAATCATTTCCACGGCGCCGCGTTGCCAGGCAGCAACTCCGGCTTCTGTGGCAATTGGCAGCTCGACGAAGACCTTCCTCGGTGACCGCCAAACGCTGCCCCTGACTGTTGCACCTTCGCCGGACACACGCTGCTGCGCCCTACTTAGTGGAGGAAACGCATACGATGCATACACGATGAGCATGGGGATGGGGGGACTTACAGGGAGCCTTGGAAGGCGTACATTGCATCAGCAACCAACTCATTTCCGTTCGGGACCATACGGGGACTTTGTGGGTGTCGAGACACTGGATATACTCCAAGGCGTAGCAGCAGGTAGGTAAACCCGTACGAAAACAGAAACTACCCCAGTCCCAATCGAAGAAGTGAAATTACAAATGCAAATGGGAGTGCATTGAAAATGATATTCGCTCCGATGACCATTGTAAATCTCCTTGCAGATAGCATAATTGGAATTCACACCAGCGCCATAATGCCCTCGGCCACGTCCGCTTCTCATTACGTTCCGCTGCAACATAATCCATATGTAGATTTTGTGCCCAGCTCACTGATACTCAGCTTGCCAGCGCCCCAGTTGCCACCACCGCCGACCATAAGTGGCAACCTGAGCGGTGCCGGGATGTCCAGCGCCACACTCTCGATGTCGTTGCCCACACCAAACCCCAAGACGCAGAAGCGGGTGACCATTCTGGAGCCCACGTCAAGGACGACCTTCGACCCTCTGCTACCCACAATGGTGGCAGCAGTGGTCTCAACTTCCACCGTCACCAGCACTGCGACGGCGGCTGCAATTCCTACATCTACGCAAAGTGGCGAAGTAGGATGTGGCAGTGGCAGTGGCAGTGGTGCTGATGGCAATGATGCCACGCTAGATCGCATCACCCTGGACCTCGACTATTTACTAAATAGGGGAAATTTGGAGAACGGAGAAGGAGGTGGGCCAGAGCCATCGCCCCCCCAGCATGCGCCCACTGACGACACACTGAAAAACTGAATCAACAACAGCAAAGTGAGCGGCACTAAGCCGACACATTTATTCTATTTTGCCTATACTAGTACTAGTACACTAAGATGCATTTACGAGGCTTCGATTTTGAATATCAGGTGTAAATAAGTGTAAATAAATGGACTAGACAAGCCTAAAGTAGAAAGCTCTGTGAATATTTCTGTTTTTATGCATTAACTAACATTAACTGAAAGTTGTTGAGTAGTTTAAAAGCTGACACGTGACGGATGGAGAACTATGATAACAATCTGAATCCAACTCACAGTTTAGCCCCATTATACGAGTGTATCTCTCTGTCGGAGAATAATATGGTATGCTAGGTTCTCATAATTGGAAAAATATCATTTCGAGTGATTTCGACATCAAGCATAACTAGATTCATATTAAGATTACAAAAATTAACTAAGCGACATCGCATATTAAAACCAACTGAGAGAATTTAAACAAGAGGTAACTTTTTAGCTAGATTTACAAAAGGGTACTAAACATAACAATATGAAAGCGATAAATTAAAGAGCGAGAACACTGAAGTGTGAACAAGTTTTTGATTCCATTTAAAATTTTCCTAGTCTTAACACAAAATAAAGCCCAATTAAGATATGAAAACTTACAAAATACAATAATTGTAATACTAATAAGAATAACAGGACTATTTCTGCAACAAAATTAATTATACAGATATATCTTTAAATAAACTCAAGACTCTTGTTAGAAAAACTATGAAAAAACCAAAGCGAGTATGATTTTCTTTTCAAATATGAATTGGGCAAGGTAAGGAGTCATCTATATGTTATTCAAATCATAGTAGTACTTACTTGGCTTTGGTTGCCTTTTGGGTGACTCCGCGATAGTCTATGAAGTGGAAAAAATATCAGAAACCTGTGAAAGAAATCTTACGTTAGAAATACTGATTTATACTTTACGATTCCTTAAGCGACTTACCGAACTCTACCATCGTTACAAAATGACCAATTGGTTTTGTTCTCCGGGAAGGATAATTACATCACGAATCGTGCTGAAATGCTTAGAGCCCAACTGGATCCCCGAGTAAACGTACAGTATCAATGTAGTGTATTGGGTCGACAAAAATACTTCACATTAACCACACACCGCCACTAATGTTTACTGTTCTACAACCATCACCAAGTAGGAATATTTACCACCAGGAAATCAACAAAACCAACAAAAACTACACTGTTTTACATGTTTATTAAAGATTAGTTGTAATTTAATTTTTAGGAGCTTATTGCACAAACCTTCTACATATCTGCACGATCATCGCAGGGCTCTAAAACTCTACCACGTGTCCCATCAAGTAGGTGACATTCTCACTGCGTATGGCAAAGAAAAATGGATGGTCGGCCCGAAAGAACTTTTGACGGGAGGAATTGCTGATCACAATGGGTTTATACTCTGACGAAAAAGAAAACGGGATGGGATGCCATAAGTTGGAAGCTTGTGGGGAGTATATATTGTACATACCTGCCGCGGCTCTGGGTGGTTCCGATCCAGAACCAGACTCATTTAGGTTAATCCGCAACTTTTGGAGAACGTCGGCTACGGGCAGATTTCCGGAGGGATGCACATGCTTAAAGTTCGCCGATGCCGAAAAGATCTCTTCAAAACCGAGCTATAAATAAATTGAATTTTTAAATGTTCTCATCGCATATAAATGTCCGCGCATAACCTGAAGTAGGCAGATTATTCCCATTCTACTGACCTGCTTCAAGGGCTGCCGCAAGCTGCACTCGAAATCGATACTAAATTTAGGCAGCAGCACCTGCACTCCCTCCATTTGCATGCACTGCTGCAATGCGCCCAGATCGATTCCGCGCAGCTGGCTTTCCAGTTTCGCGAGTCCCTCGCGTTGGTTGGGCAGGATTAGCAGCATGGACAATTCTTCAGCGTGCTCGTAGGGAAGCTCAATGGCGCGGGCGTTCAGTTCCCTCAGCTCCGCGTACTTCACAAACATATCGTCGTCGAACAGCATGGCCACCGACTTTGATGTTTCGCCTTTGTTGCTGTGGAACTCGTAGAGACCCGTACGGTATGCACTAAAGGGAAGAAACCACTTGCTTTGGAGGTTCGCCGCCAGCAAGAGCAGCAGCTTGGCCGCATGACCACTATCTACAAGAGTCGATTGCCAGTTGCCGCCTCCAACAGCGGCCAATATCTGTTCGCTTACGTGACGACGCAGCTTCTCCGTCTGTTCCATATTGATGCACTCGGCAGTCACATGAAAGTATGTTTGAGCAATTTTCTGAAAATCTTCAGCTATCCCTCCAGGGCTGGACTCAGGGCTCGGCTGTATCAGCAGGCGGTTCTGCAATTCAACGTGGGTATCAGCATCCCTGGTTACATTTGCAAGCTCTGCAGCGTAATAGTTGGCCATCTTGGCATTGCTTGGGAAGCGTTGCTTGAGCCGCAACAGCTTCTGGAATTCTTCTGCGGTGGCTCCATCTGAGCCAAGGTAGAGGAGTGCCAGACTGGCTTCCAGGAGCAGAGGCGACATGAGCACATTCTGATCGGTGGCCGTCGATGCAATGCTGTGATAGATCTCCGCAGCTAGATTGGACTCCGGTGGAACGCTGCTCGCAGGGGGATTGGGTGCTTCACTCATAATGGGGCGGCTCAGATCTGCTGCTCTTGCGATGGAATCCTGTAAAATATGTACATAAAAAATAAATTAATCTATTCCACATGCTTGCAATCTAAGCATACATATATCTATGATGGTTTACGCCATATGATCTATTAAATTGAACCATCTTAGCCTCAGATTCCCTTTCAGCATAATGTGAAACACATGTGTCGACATTTATACGACACTAACATAAACTTTGCCCTGAACTATGGCCGTTCAACTGAAATTTTAAAGAAAAAGTGCAAATAAGATTCTACACTTTACACTAATTTCCATTGCGATTCGCCGCCTCCAAGAGACAAAACTTAGCTAGTTGCCACTAAAGTGGTTTTCGTAATAAAAAACTAAGCGTAATTTCTTTTGTTTCAATACCTAAACAAGGCACGAAGGAACAAAAGCACACAGAGTACAAAACAAATGATTAAATAAATAAAGTAAGCGAGAGAACACTTGACACAATTTTCGGCAAGTAAACAAAACGGAAGCGCCGAGTCGGAAAACTTTCTGACAGTGCTTTGGCTGTATATTTCACGCGAATTTTGGTTTGGCTTGGTTTGGTTTGTTTCTGTTCTTCTCGGTGGTGGGGGCCCACTCCCTTAACCAATCCCGAATTGCATTTCATGGCGATTCCTATGCGGCGCGCACACTTTCTGCTCGCTTAATTGCCCCATCAACCAACTGCACCCCCACCCAAATGGAAAATAAAAACGAACTGTTTTCCGCTCAAAGTATACGTATACACGCCTACGCCTACGCCCACGCCTACGCCAACGGCAGCGTCACTGCTCTCGCTATATAAGTAGCGCTACTCTAATACTAGACATTGTTTTTGTTTATTTTTGGTGCGCCAATTTTGTTTTCTTTCTTTACGAAATTACACTACATCATGAGTTTGTCAAATGTGTTGTTTTTTAAAGTCTATTGCTCTATTGCAAAATAGAGCGCAAATGCACATCCGACGTTAATGGCTGAGTGGCATATGGCAAATCCTCACTGGATTTCCATAGCTGCGTGCGAGGTCATGGCAGCGCTTTCGAAGTGGCATCATCAACCACAATAGTTTTCTGTGAAATATTCGAGCAGCAGTCAATTCTGATCAGTGGCACAAAGGCCTCTTCATTTCGTTTGAAATGAACAGAACACCGTTTTGACTGAAATAGTGCCGTAACAATATTTAAGATACGCTTTTACCTGAACGAATCTTGTTAGAAGTTCTATCGAGGTAGTGCTGAACAGAAAACAGGAGACAGAAAATTATGTAAAGTTTGTGCCTGTAAAGATTCGCGCCCGCACGCAGCTTCGGACAAAAATCGACTAAATGCTCGCGCTCGGAAACAATAAAAGAATTCAAAAAGAACCAATTAAGTTTGCCCGGCGCTGCTCACACCCGCCTCATCGATGACGACACTTGGGCAATGCGGAGGCAAAAGCTCTGGCTCTGGCCAATGTCTTCATACCGGTTCAAATTTTCGGCAACTACTTTTCCGATGCCACATTTTAATCTATTTTTATAATTTGTTTGCCGTGAATTAAATCTAAAAAGACTTACGGTGGACTGCCGCTGCATTCGGTGTGGGTGTTCATCAGCGTCGACCGTTCACGAGTTTGGTTTTTGTTTTGGAGCGCTGCAATGAACGATGATTGCCGCGGATGCTGCTGCTAGTGCCGCCTTCTCCAGTCCCCAGTCCCGCTGTTGATTGAATTGAGTTGTGCGGTTCGCTCTGTTTCCATAGTTCTTGTTTAATCATTTTATCTAATCTGGATTGGGGTCGCTGGACGCGTATGTGGGTAATTCTGTGTATACTCGTATGTACTTGCTTTTAGCTGCAGATGAAGAAGCAGCGAATGTAGCATTTATGTCCGAAACTGTGCAAGTGTAAATTTGATACACATCCTGAAAAATAAGAATGCATTTATTAATTGAAAGGAATCCAAATCAAAGACTTATCAAAAGCCAGAGACTTACGATGAAATCTCGATACATTCGTTTCATACTCAAAAAAAGGAATCTCTTCATTTAAAACAAAACATTTCATCAGGTGACAGAACCGATAGATTGGGAAATAAGTGTTCTACAGTTTAACTACATGTCTCTGTGGCGACATCTGACGGCGAAGATCAGGAATGTATATGAACAAATGTATGCTTATTGCTACAAGGGGCACGACACACCACCTGGCAATTCTACATTTATTATACACAACTTTGGTAGTTTAAAGTATGCTATGGTCACCGTTGTTTCTCTCACGTCATTGTTTTATAATGATTCTGTCCCCTGATGGCAAATCAGAAAAATGTCGATGTTGTTCCATGAAACTGCATCAATCAGAAACGTCGGCTGCATACAATTTCATCAATCAGAATCACAATAGACTTGTGTAAAAGTACATATTTAAAGAGTAATTTAGGGTAAAATGAAATGAACAAATAAACAGCTGGATGGATAACATTTGGGCAAAGAATATAATTAATCATTCAAACAATTCAAACATTCATTATTTATTCATCAACTTAAAATACAATATTACGAATCGAGGATGAGGACACTGGTGGTGGGTTGTAAATTGTTGTAATGCTTGCGCGAAGGTGGATGGATTAAAATCATAATATGTATACATAAATAAATACTAACAACCTAAAATAATGTCCGAAACGGGCCCAAAAAGTTTCCAAATACAAATTTAGGGCACACAGACGGAATCTGCACAGGGCAATGCTCCAACAGCACAGCTGAGTAGAGCGGATGCAATTACGATTTGAAAACGAGATGCAATTGGTGTATAATGCACTACCAGAGATTCAATAAATCCGTGGGAGTGGTGGATAAATAATGCCATTCTGTTTTGAGAGATTGATAAAGGTGAGAAAAAAACATGTCTGTGTCTGTCGTGTATGCCTCTCCAAATGCTTGAGTATGTTCACTTTGGGGATTTTTGGGGGATTTTTCGTGCTGTGTTAGAAGATGACTATGGTAGTAGTAAGTGTAGCCTAGCGCGGTCGCAAGTTAGAAGAAGTTGTATGATGTGTAATATGTAGCCTAGAATGTGTAACCACCCTCTGGAGCCTTAGGCTGAGTTGCATTAAATTCGAGGGCTCCATTCACTTCCTGGGGGGCGAGCTCTTGCTCGGCCTCGTCGTCGCCATTGCTGAAGTAGGTATCGATAATTGCGTACGCCTTCTTGTACACCTCTTCGTTCTCGTGTTGCTGCAATGTTTCCAGTTTATCCAATCCGCCCATCTCTTCGACCATGAGACAGAGGTTCTCAGTACCGCCCAGTTTCTCGGCCAGCGCAAAGAGGTTGGACAAGCCAGTCTGCACAACTTTGATGGTGCGTGGATCTTTAGCATCGAGCAAGTCGATGAATGGCTTCAATATTTTGAACTTCTCAATCAGATCCACAATCTGCTCTGGGGTGCCCGATGTTGTCGTGTTGGTCACTGCCCATGCGGCCTCTTTTTGTGCCTTAAAATCGCCCTTCTCGAGCACGTTGCGTAGTTGTTGGAAGATGCCAGCTTCAATAACTGCTTGGATTTGCTTCTGATTACCTGCTGTTATGTTACTTACAGTCCAAGCAGCCTCCTTGACAATGTTGCTCTTGTTGTGCTGCAGCAGCAGACCCAGTCGGGGCAAGCCACCCGCAGCAATAACAACATCGGTCTGTAAATAACAATAGATATTAGCTAATAATTCAAAGGTACCATTCGATTGACTACTGACCTGTACATCTGTGCCGGTGACAATGTTTCCCACACTGCGCAGTGCTGGCACAATTATGCTGGGCTCATCCATTTGCAAAAGTTTCACTAGTCTAGGAACTGCATCCGAGTCCACTACCGCCTGAATCTTGTGGTTGTCATCATCGGTGACATATGACAAAGCCCAGCAGGCGTCGGCCAAAACCTGAATATCTTGACTAAGCAAAAGCTGCGACAGAACTGGCAGCAAGCGTGTCACTTGTTCAAAGGGCGGCGAAGGATTCTTGTTGCGGCACAGATTAGACATCAGCCAAACAATGTTCCGCAAAAATGAAAGCGGCGTTTCGTTGTTAATCAGCGGCAAAATACCATCGATGACATTATGTTGGATTACAATGTCGCGAGCAGCGGCTCCATCGCCGGCTATGTTACCCAAAGCCCATACGGCCTGCTCAGCAAGATTGATAGAGTTCGACTGCAGCAGGGCAACAAAATGCGGCACCGCATTGTGCTCGATGACACAGCGTGTCTGGTCAGATGTTCCCGAGGCAATGTTTGTCAAAGCCCAGGCTGCCTCAAACTGCAACATGGTACTGTGGTGGGGGGTCACTGTAATGCACCGCATGCACTAACCTACTGCAAATACTTACTTGCTGGTGTTTTGAAGAAATCGTATGCAAATGGGAACGATGCCATGGCCAATCATTAGATCAATGGGTGGATTGCGCTCGCGACTCAGCATCTTCCGTGCCGACTGCATACCCATGAACTGGCGCTCCTGATCCTCGCTGTTCATGGCCGCCACAATCTCATCCACCGACAGCTGCACCGGCGACTGACCATTTAATTCTTTCAGGGGCGAGGTGAGGTCTTCGTCGTTGATGTTGCGACGCTTGAACATCTGATCCTCCTTTTTGGACTTGCGCAACTCAATGGTAACCTCATGGCGACGCATGCGCGAGTCCTACAGATTAGCAAAAGTGAGGTTAATTCCGAGCGCATCAACCCGCCACAGCCCGCCGCGAAACGTACCTGCGTGTTGATTGTGTTGGACTTATAGGAGCCCTGACGAGTGTTTGCATCCGTTTTATTCATGACGAAAATTTTGATTTAATAAAATTTTGTTTTAAAATAATTTGTTAAGCTCCAGTTGCTCCGAACGACAAGTGTAGAATGTAGAACTGAAATAAATGATGTTGCAAAGATGTGTGAAACAAAATGACAAGGGCTGCTTTGATTCGTTTTCCTTTCCTTCTCCTTTGAGCCTACGGCGCCGGCAGAGCGTCGGCAGAGCGTCGGCAGAGGCAGATCCAGAAACGAAAGCAGAGGCGAAAACGCAGACCGATAAGACCGGCTTTTCAGAGGGCAGGCAAGAAACAACAACAAAGCAACAGCTGCAGTCAGCCGCCATTTGCACATTTGGCGGCGCTGCCTTCGCGGTAAAGACAGACAGACAGGCAGACAGACGGACGGACGAATAGGTGTTCCTTTTATTTGCAAACTTACCTTCAGGTTATGTGCGAAACCGCAACGCGTGTGTGCCTCTGCGTCTACGTTATTTGGAAAAAATCACTCACATAAAAATTTACACAATTTTATTGTATATTCCACTAAAAATGTTTACGAATATTTTGTACTTGTTAACACGTTCCCGAACAATGAAGTAAATGTCGCCGTTTAGTTTGAAAAGCAAGCGAGCGGATTTATCGAAAAAGTAACTAACCCACTTAGCCCCCCTTTATTTAAACTGGAGAACAAGTTGAGCCCACCCGCAGAAAATAATACTGCTTGTAAATTCTTCTTTCAGATCCATGCATTTCCTTTACTTTTAAAATAAAAAAGGTTGCACCTGAACTGCGTGAAAGTCTCATAATATTCGTGTGGGTATTTAAACACCCAATGGATAATACCCGACAATGGGTTAATCGATCTCTGTCTATGATCGTCCGTGGCTTTATATTGCTAGCTAACCCAGACTCTAAACACTGACCACTTAATTTTATCCGAATGATGAATCGATTTTCTACAATTTTTAAAGACTTCGCTTTTTGAGCTATTTTATTTAATAAAGTTTAAACAAAACAAGTTTTTTTCATGGTAACTACACCGCAACTACACATTTAATACATATCAACTACATATGTATGTAGTATGGAAATTTGTATACCCTATTTTCTTTAAATTTTGTTACAAGCCAGTTTTCCAAGCTGCTTTGACAATGATTTTGTCTCATAATGTCATGTTTTTACCTATTCATATAATTGATTTAAAATATTTGTATCGTTCAATTTCCTGAATGAGTTCGTTCGCGAATTATCAACTCGCTCTTTTAGTTCGTTAGTTCAGTTCACCGATCGATACTAATCGGCTAAAGAGATCGGCTACAATATTGCCCGCCAGATTCAAATCGCAAATCAATGCGCTGTCGTCTTGTGGCCATGTGATCATAGATGCAAATTTTTGTTTTTAAAAATTCTCTCTTTCTGTAAATACAAGCAATAGCAATTGCAATCTTCGGGTGTGTGTGTGTATTCAGCTGCGCTGTATTGGCTGAATCTGCAAATCTCGCCGTCAGTTTAAATATTAAGTTTTAACGGTTCTGGCTCATGCGCATTTGACCGTTAAATAATGAAATACAAATTATATTGAATCTTGTTATTGAGTTAAGAGTTGAAATAAAATTAATTCCATTACCATTAATTATTAAAAGGTAGTTAAATCGCTCTTTCAATACAAAATTGCGGAGAAAAATGACCTGCGCGACAGGCGTGCGAGAATGCAATAATTTTTGTTTCGTGCTCAATTTATTTTGGAGTAATTTTTTCAACAAGGTTCTGTAGTGTCACATTCTAGGCTGTCTTCTTGTCGTCCCCCCTGTTTTCCTCATTAACGGGCGCTGGGGCGACTGTAGAGGTAGTGTTGGCGTTTACCGCCGGAGCAGCAGAGCGCGCCTCCACCACATCGGAGTCATCGTTGTTGTCCGCGGCAGCGGGCGCTGGTGAGGCAGGGGCGTAGGGGGGGAACTGCTGATCCTGCGGGTAGTCCTGCTGGGCCTGCTGCTGCTGCTGCTGCTGATCCTGTCCGTCAGTATAGTCAACAGGAGTGGGTTCGAGCTCTGGCTGTGCAGGTGCCTCTACAACTTCACCGTGCTGTTCGGCGACCACCTGCTGTGGGGCGAAGAGCTGCTGCTGGTGGATTTGCGTCTGCTGGGGGTAGTATATGGGGGCAGGCAGAGATACGACAGGGGCGGAACGGGCGGCTACGAAGGGCTCACGCTGGACCACGGCATTGAATCCGTTGATATCGTCAGCGGTGTAGGACACCGTGCGCTTGTAGCCATCGGCATCGAGCACGCTGTACGAGCCAACCACATTGCCTCCGTCACGAGTCTCCACTTGGCTCTTGATGTCTCCAGTCACGGAGTCGTGCACTCCATAGGAGAAGTCGTAGCGTGGGGCCGACTCCACCTCCACCTGCTTCACAACGGTATGCAGGGGCGCAGGTGCAATGGTCTTGACCAGGGGAGCAGCCACAGCAACGGGCGCAACGGCCTTGACAATTGGAGCTGGAAGGGCATAGGACTTGGCGTACACGGGGGCCGCGGGCACGACGGTCTTGGCCAGCACTGGAGCCACATGGTGGTAGACTGGAGCGGCATACGGTTGATGATATACGGCTGCTGGAGCCTGATAAGTGGCATAAGTGGCCGGATGGTATCCAGCGTACGTGGCCGCGAATCCGGCGCTGCAGGAGCCGGCGATCGCCAAAAGGGAGACAACAGTCAGAACCTGTGAGTGGAATGGATTTCAGAGCGTGCTGCATGAGCCGTTGAACTGGAATGATGGGGGGACATCCTTGTATCATTCGATTCCCAAAGTACAACTTACTTTGGCTTGCATCTTGAAAGGGGAATTAGTTCCTTTTAGATTGCTCGTAGATTGAATGGCACGTGCCACACAAAAGGTTCGAAGCGAAGACTGGACTTTTGTATCCGTGTCGGTTAAGAGTGAGGCGGAATGGAGTTCCCCGACTCTTGGCGATGCAAACGACGTTGACTTAATGATGCGGTTCACTCCCGTCGCTTGTCACTTTATATGGGGCAGGCATAGGCATAGCCCCAGCCCCAGCTCCAGCCCCAGCCGCAGCCCCAGAATTAGCTATAAGAAGTTGCGCTGGGCCAAACCGGTAATACTTACGAGTATGTACAAAAGTATATCTGGTGCCAGTTGACAATTTGACAATTGTCGACGGAACTGGTTTCGGTAAATTTGTCTTCGCTTTGGTACTGGCATCGATTTCGGATACGGTTTCAGTTTCAGTTTCGTTTTCGTTTCGGGCTTCGATTTCAAGTTCAGCGCATTGGCGCTTCCTTGTAGGCCTACAGGAGGGGTGCGTAATTAATTGCGATTCGAGTACTATTCAATTAACTTTCCCATTGTCAACTCAGCACCTTTTCACGGCCCCCCCTCAGGCGTCTGCAGCCATTACAGCACGGCTTGCGTTCAGCACTTGACACTCATTTTGTTTTTCTTCGAGACATGCGCGCCAATGAAGCGCGAAATTTGCTGCCATCGGAGGGCCAGGTTACCCCAGAGGGGCCCTCACCTCACCCCACCTCATCCCACCCCACCCCTCTTCACCTGCTACCAAGATGTAGGGGGACTTGTCACAGGGGTCCGCTTTGACTTCACTTTGGATGCCGTTTGTATGTCAGCAGCGTTTGCTTCATTTGCGGCATGATTTTCAGTTTTCGTTTTTACCCCTGCCTTTTAGAAAACTTATTATTGTTCCATTTCATGTTTACTTAATGGTGGGTGTCCATGGGCGTCGTGTCCCACATGCAGACATTGGCACAGTTTCTCTACAGTACGTCTGATACGTCTCTCAACAGCTGGAACAAAGGTCCAAAAACACAAGTCCGAGCAATGGGCAAAGAGGATTACTAATAACTGCGCTCCTTTATTTCTCATTTCTGTGGACATGCCTCCTCAATGGGCACTCTGAGGTCAAATGTAACATTAAAGGGTAGGCAAATCATAAAGTGGCTGCGAATTATTGTATGAATGCATATTTGAGTTCGAGTTTGAAAGGAAACCAAGCCCCAAATTACAAAAGTTACAGTTGAGAACCTGCACCAGCTGCTCCATCCTGCTCTATGAGGGAAAACTGACGGAAACAGAAACATTGGGTCTTTGGAAGTGGGCCCTAATTAATACAGAAGACTTGAAGGTTGCCCGAAAAGGTTTTTCTTGGAAATTCACCATAGACCAGGAAAAAGTTGTCAACTCATTTCAGCGGTTCGAATCGATGTAATTAAGCGGCTTCAAGGAACTCCGAGACCTTTGTACAGTAGAGGCGATCGATGTTCAAAATTGTTCAAAAATTGAAAGTGCGTGAAACGTTCAGGGGCCTTTGTGTCCGTCTTGGAGGTTGGTGTGAGCCATTAACATCCGATTACAGTGTCCGAACACGTACCCCAGACCATCAAGATGCGTAGGCATAAAATACAAGAGACAGAGAGAGAGGGAGAAAAAGAGAATTATTCAGAATATATGCATATATGGCACTCAAATGCTTGAACTTGAAAATTCAAAGCCCTCCAGAGCGAAATCGCGAGGTGCCTGTAATCGAGGAGAAACCGCAAGAAACGGAAATAGCACATCAATGCTAACTGGTGCCATGGACAAGGACATGGACAGAGACAGGAAGAGGAACAGGAAGAGGAAAAGGAACAGGGCTCAATTGCCTATCAGCATCGCAATTAAAGTCAAATGTGTGGATAGCCAGGAAACAGGAACCTGCCAGCACAGGAGAGCGCACTTTGACATTTCACATTTGACAAATACTTAACACTGTTTGCCAGACTTAATAAACCCGACTTCGTTGACTTTGCCACCGCAAACGATGAGGGCTGAAGGGACGAATGGGGGTGGGGCAGGAAGAGGTACGGCAATGATTGATTGCACGTTAAAGCCGGAGAGCATCGCATCATTTCCCTTTTACACTTGACAGGAAATGCATTTTTAGTTGGCGCTGGCGAAATGAGCATAGCATCGGAGTGTGCTGGCCGGAAGGGCGAAATGGATGAGGTTGGGGATGAGGATGAGGATGAGCCAGCGGTGATGTGCTGACAGAGGTACGAGTATAGAGGAAAAGAGATACGTACGTAGGAGTATGCAAAACGAAATCACAGCTAGTGGCGTGTAAGGTAACTGGAAGGGCGTGGCGTGGTGTGGCAGACGAATGCAAATGCCAGGGCATGTGCCAGTGCCAGTGCCAGTGCCAGTGCCAGTGCTAGTCACTGCACTCCATGGCAGTTTTCGCAGACAATTTACACAAGACTCGCACAAATACTGGCACATAAATATTTTGCGGGTGTGTGGGTCTGTGTTCGGCCATTGAGCAAGCCATTCGAATGGAAAGGCAGTCAAGGTGGCCCAGAGTCCTTGGCGTGAAAGTTTCCGTTTCCTCGCACTCGCATTCGCATTCGCCTTTAAGTTGAAAACTGAAAACGGACAACTTTTTGGCCAATCAAGCAGGAACTGTAGCCACATCGGCAACATCTTAAGCCAATTAAGGGGCAATGGGCAGTGCTGGCTTATCGATCAACATTAGAGAACCCCCGAACCCCAAGCGTATAATCACCTTTCCGCATTCTATGAATGAAGCACTACATCGCACACACATCGCGCGGCGGTCGGCCCCATAATTGCCTCCCTCAGAGCCCCTGGCTAAGACAAACGACCCGAAGCCAATCGCTGGCAAGCCCCAGCCCCCAAGTTACTCGCCCCCCGCCGTCGCCGTCGCTATCCATGACCACGCCTTTGTTTGACACCAAGATGCAGACAATGACAACAAATGTCGCCCCAGCTCCATTAATCCATCAAAATTGGCGTTGAAGCTGAAATCAAAATATGCGCCGCGGGTCGCTACAGGCTTGGGGGCGCATGGGCGTGGCAGACGTTAAAATTTAAAGATTCAAAGTTAGCAAAAACAACCATAATAACAACAAAGGACAGGAAGTATCCCATAGATGGGATACCAGAAAGTTTTGCACTATTTAGTGGACTTAGTGGAAGTTGTGCGAAACTTGTCGAAGAGAATCGGATGTTTGAGGGCTCGACACTGTGTACCGTGCTTCCATAATTAAGTTTTTATGTAAATTGCAATTCTATTGAACAGACGCAGGTCTTTAAAAGAACCCAAGAACACTCTGACATCCCAAATTTGATGGCTTTGGGCCCAAGACAGACCCCTTTCGCAGTCGCCCCAAAATGGACAAGGCGACCACAATTTTCATCGGGAGCGCAAATAAAGAAATTAATCAATTTAACGATACGATTAGAGTGGAGTGGAGTGGAGTGGGGGGCGAGTGGCGTCAACGGACGTGGCATTTGTCTACGTAGAGCTAAAAAAATTGACTACGAGTCTGCCGCACGCTTCTCGGTGATTTATTTCCATTGATTTTTTGCTCCGTCCTCAGTCTCAGTCCTCCCTCGTCTTCTGTCGCTGGCTGAGCTTAAAGATTATGCAATCAATAGCCACATTTCCGAGTCAGAACAAGAGCACCCGGTCCGAGTCGACGGCTTTGTGGCCCATTGACGACGGGTGTACAATGTGACGCCTACAACGTCAACTCTGGCTAATTATAAAGCTGCTAAGCGGATTTGAATGAAAAAATTCCACGAGGGGGAGATGAGCCCCCACTCCCGCTCCCGCTCCCATAAGAATTCATTCATTAACTCTGAGTCGACTCCAGGATGCAAAGTAATCAGCATAAATTGCATTGAGATGAGCCAGCGGAAGACCCGAGCTAATTGCAATGCGATTGCAGTGTCAGTTGCAAAAAGTTGGCAGTGATGCTCAAAGGGTTAGATTATGTCGGAGGTTTATGCCTGAATTCAATTCAAATGAAATTCAAGCCATATTAACCCTTGTGTCACAAATTAAACTAATAAACTCTTCAGACGCACAATGCCCCGCAGTCACCCACAAACTGGATAACAAATTTACTTTAAACCAAACGAGTATGTGGATATATCCGTATGTATTCAGATATGCTTGTACGTACTATGGATGCGACACCGCGAAGAAAAAAGCGTTACTCTAGGGCTTGAGCTAGGGACCTACCGCCCCCACCCGCCAGCCCCCGCCCCCCCGCTCGCATATTGTTTGCCCCCACCCGCATCCCCAACAGAGCGCGCTGAAATGTACTGGGTGAGCTGATATTTGCCGCGCGGAATATTTTAATTAAAAGCAATTTCTACAATGTCAAACAACGTCAACGCACAACGAAACAGAACAGAACAGGGCATAAAGTGTTTTTCATAGCCATAAACTGAGGGAACGAGAGCAAGGATGAACTGCAGGAGTAGGAGCAGGAGCAAGAGCAGGAGCAGGAGCAAGAGCAGTATCCTTTTATGGTGACTGCCGCGTGTGCTGTTGATGCTGCTGCCGATGTTAAAGTGTCAACAAGTTGATGATGTAGGTGTCGCTGGCATGTTGACTGCCACGGCCGGAGAGCGTCAAGAACGGCATCCTTGGTGCAGAGACAAAGGCCAATCAATATGCAAAGCAGTCAATATTTGAAGCGGCCAAAGGTGCCGGATGCCGGTGCTGGGGCTGAGGCTGGGGCTGGGGCTGGGGCTGGGGCTGGGGCTGGGGCTGGGGCTGGTGCTGATGGTGGTGCCAGTGCAGTGATTATCTGCCACACTTGACGATTGTCGGAGGCGTCGACGGCCCTAAACTGCCATTGTTTGACTATTTGCGAAACAAGGAGGCAGGCAGGGCAAGGACTGCAGCCCAGCAGCCCAGCACACGAGCGAATGCCCGGGTGTTCCAGTGACGGGGCATCCAAGTGCAAGGGCTCTGGAGCTTTTTAGGCATAAACAAGGGCGTCGGAGGAGTCTGCACTTACCATGCCAACGACATTGTCTGAATGGGAGTGACTCCCGGCAGCAGACACAAATGCAATCAATTCTTACAACTATTGTTCTGCATTCGAGTGTGTGTTTTCGAGAGAGAGAGTGAGCGTGTGTGGGGCTGATGCCAGACACTCAAAACAATCAGGGCTCAAAAACAGCATGAATGATGTGTCAGATGACGACGCATGTCGTGTGCCCCTGCCCCCCAGCCCTCGTGCCCTCCTGCCCTTCCGTTCCTCACTCCACTTGACTCCTTCCGTTTCCACTTCCACTCTGCTTCAGGTTGCACTTTTTGCCGGCACTTAAGCGCCTTTAAATATGCAGCACAGTCAAGCGTAGACACTCTCGACCAAGTTTGTTGTTAGCACAGATTGCTGCTGCATAGTTTAAGCTGCCGCCCTGTCCCGAAAGCTCTGACGAGCGACGGTGAGGAAGACATCATGCCGCATGGGGCATGCATGCTGAACGCATGATCTCGAGCTGCGGCACCTACAAGAGTTATGGTCGTGTTTTCGGCAACAAATATAATAAAATTCGAGAATCCAAACCACGTCGACAGTCGACAGTCGATTGGAATTGGAAATTTCCATTTTCTATACGACTTTATGGCAGGATAACTAACGAAATGCATTTGCTCAACTCGCCGCTCGCTTATCTCACTCGGAGAAGCAGTAAGGAAACTTTTCCGAGTATCCCAGTATTCCATTTAGTAGAGTTGGAGTGTATTGATTCCTGTGCTGTTTTAAATTAAGCTGGCAAAAGGACAGAGAGAATGTGAGCCAAGGCACAGAAAAGCAATAGTGGCAGAGGCAGAGGCGGAGGCGGAGGCAGAGGCAGAGGCAGAGACTGAGGCAACAGCAGTCACTGACCGCATACATTTTTTAAATGCTCCCACAAGAATTCTACAGAATTTATATTTTGTTTCGAAATTGTTTTCCAGCTTTCGGCTAGTGTATGAGGATGTTTAAAGTTGTGGATGTTGCTGCCGCGTTTATTGTTGTTTTGCTGCTGTGCCCTAGGATCTTTTGGCACAAAAGTTTGCAATTGCAGGGAGCCTGGTGTTTGGTTTAGGAAAAGTGAAAATGAAAATGTATATGCATAATTTGTTTGAATTTAAATAAAACACAGAATAAACGTACGTATAACCCATATTGAATGAAATTTTGCAATTAAATTAAAACGAATTTCCTCAGTTCAACCGGAAAATATATAATATTTTCTATGGTATTTTACCACTTAAGTAGATGGATGGATGGATGAATAGTTTGGATTGCTTAAATATTTAAATCGTTAATTGGAACAAGTCCCAGTCGAGGCCAACCTGGCGTATACTTTATCATCGTGGCTCTCAAACCTAATCCCCAGAAATATACATCAAATTAAAAATGCGGCTTGCCCGCTAAACCGCCTTCATCATCGAATGAGCGCACAAGTCCCTAAGCTGGAATTCCATAAATTACAAGCCCGGACCCGGCCCCGGCCCCCGCCCCGCCCACAATTTGACCACAAACTCCACTCCCCCTCAAGCTCCGCCTGCCACATGCTCGTATGGTTTGTTGCTCATATGCTAATTGCAATGGACATGTTTTTGTTGGGCTAGCCGGGACCGCAGGGCGCACAGTCGAGTTAATTTCATTGCTGAATTGTGACTCAAGGGCAATATTAACATGGAAATTATGAACATGCCAGGGCAATGAAAAGTGACAGCCGCCAAAAAACTACAACAACTCCAACAATACTTGCAATACAAACAGGCCACTAAAAACAAATTGCGAATGTCCCGAGAAGCCAACATCCAGAGGCCAGTGGACAGGGACCAGGGAGCAGGGACCAGAGACCCGGGACCAGGGACCGTTCCGGAAGCGGCTGCAGTGCGCGCCCCAAGCTTAGACCCAGCACACAAAAACAAAGAAATTCATTTCTATGGAGCAAAAATGTTTGGGATGTTGGGCTTAGCACGAACCCGAGCCCCAGCCTGGTATGAAACACAAATACGAATACGTGTGCAGAGATGTCTAAAAATTTCGCCGCAGCGGTGCACTCTGTTCAGTGACCAAACGTTGACAGGGTCCTGCTCTGGTCATGGAGCTGCAGCGCGCTGGTGCTGGTGCCGGGGCTGGGACTGGGGCTGGTTCTAGTTGTCAACTGGTATCGCTTGAATTGCATATTTTGCGGTGTTTAAACAACGAAAACAATGCCGACCCCCCCGAGCTGCTTCGAACCGACACCAACAAAAGCATAAAGTGGTGCAATTTTATATATTGCACAGCTCCATGATTTATGCCATCATCATAATAAATTCATATGATTTATATGGGACGCCTAAGGCGAGCCAGGCCAACACAGGCGACTAGCATAATTCTCGGTAGCTGTACTAGTTACCAGTTACCAGTTCAAATTGCTTTTTCACATTAATTGTAATCCAGAGGAGGCCCATCCCATCCTCACAGGCACGCATAGACGCATAGATCCGCGGGCCTGTGGCTGGGGCTGTGGCTGGCTGGGTGTAAGTTGGCAAATTCATAACTTTTGACAGTTTTGGGTTGGCATTTGGCTGTCCGTTTGACAGTTTTAAAGTTGGCACAACATAACAGCAGACTTTCGGGCCGCCTGGAAGAAGTATAGAGGCATATGAAAAGTCGCTATCGCCATAGTCGGGTCGTAGTTGGATATGGTTTCCTAGGTGCCACCTGCAATTGGGTTCTTCGAGGCGCGATTTTACAAGGATCGGAATTGATTTTCTTGCGGCGCTTGGCAGGGCAATAAAGTCTGCCCAAACTTTGGCGTCTCTGGAGCATCCACGCCGGATTGCAGAGGACGCCGACCGAACTCATGGCTTTTTATCAAATTGAAAACTGCCCAAGACCCAAAACTTTTGCAGCAAATTGGATGTCAAGCTGATTCAGACGTTTTCCTTTCCCGCCTGTCTGTTGCGGCTGTGGCTGTATTTGACGGCGCACTTATGAATATGCAAATTCCTAGACAAGATGCGTCAGGTGTGACGTCAACGACGATTAGTTCATTAAACTTGGACTGGCCCAGAAACCCCAGAAGAAGAGTATGCAACACTTAATTAGCAAACTAAATGCGCAGCCCGGCCAAAAGTTTAATGAACTTACGACGCTGAGGCGGAGGCTGGGGTTGGGGCTGGGGCTGAGGATGCGGAAGAAGATGAGGGCTCAACATGCGTACAATAACTGAAATCAAAAGCTGGGCCCGCACCGAACAGGAAAAGGCCGTGCTGCCCGACCCTCAGGCCCTGTCTGCACAAATTAGCCGGCACAAGGCGCAAAAAGGATATACCAAAGTGGTCAACAATTACACTAGGCCGAGACGAGAGCAGAAGGCAGAAAGCAGAAGCCGGGAAGAGCCAAAGAAGGCAAAGAAGGCAAGCGAAGGCGCCAAGAATAAACGACAAACGACCTCAATGAATGACATTTAATTATTTCATCAAGAAAGCAAATAGCCCAAGGGCCCACACAATCAACTTTTGCCGAGCACAAGGCACAATACCTCGTTTTCTTTTGCTAATAATGAAGAGAAGCTAAAACAGTGGCCAAGGCAGGACTGTTCCACACACAAAGTGTGCTGTGGCTGGACACTCGCGACAGTTGATTGTTTCTTATCCCTGCAAGGAGCAGATTGGCAGAGCTTATCCAAGCCAAAGTACATCTTGACCTTCAGACTTGTGTAACTCTTAATCGCAATACAATGAATGGGGTTTTTCTGACCTCACCAAGCCCAGCACTCCCCCAGCAATTAATCACCCACGCGCACAACCCAAGTATCTCGTATGGCTATAAAGGGACAATGAAGAAAATCCATAACAGGGGCGGAATGCATCCTGAATCAGGAGACAGTGATTGTGATTCCGCCTGCCTTAGGGAAGCCCAGGGGTACTTGACTGTTTGAACAGTCAACGAGCTGGTCCACCATCGCCGATGGCCGCCGGTCCGTGCCCATCCAGACATCGCTGTAGCTGCTGGTGCTGCTGCTGCTGGTGCTCCTGCCAGTGACAATTACGCAAATTGTTGTTGTCATTATGTAAACACTTGTTTATGTCAAATTTGACATTTGATACGAACGCATGCTGACCAGCAGACGGGGAAGCAAAGCAGTCTCAAACAAGGACATTGCTAAGGGCGCTAGCTGGGCGGAGAGCCGGCGAAGGGCCGTGGCGCAATATGTCAAGCGGCAGGTGAACTTGGACATGTCCATGTTACACTTGATTAAGTAGGCGCTGAGTTCGACGAAATGCTTTTTAGATGGACCTGCCCGTGGACCCACACCCCCCCAGACAGCGCTTGCTGCGGTAGACGAGGAAGAGAGGGGTCCATTGTCGAGCTGACACGACGCAAACGACGTGGGGAAGCGGAGGTCACAGGACGTGCCAAATTATTGACAGCACGGCGAGCTTGGTGTGTAGGGAGTACGGGGTGTACGGGGTGTATCGGTGTATAGGGCGTGTGTTCACTGCGCATACACCGACGTGCACATACCTGCGTACGAGTACGGGGCCGAGTATATATGGAAATGTGTGTTGGTTGATTAATTAGACGCAGATGCTCCGTAGGCGTTTCCTCCTCCATCGCTTCGTGGTTGATGGGAGATGGGAGATGGGTGTGGCTGTGGCTGTCTGTGTCACGAGGCCTGTGCACTATGCGAGTGACCGCATCATAAGTCGCCGTTAGATGGGTCGTGGCTGTGGCTCATTAACACCAAAAAAAAACAAACCGGCCAGTCAAAGAGAAGGACCGACAGGAGAAACCCAAGCGGAGTCCTGAGAGCACTTGGAATTTTCCCAGACCTTATTCAATTTGTATGGCAATCAATGAAGCGATGGAAGGACGAAGGCAGGTGCTGGAGGCAGGGTTTATTGCCAGCATGTTGACACAACTTTGTACAACATTTGTACAATATATAGATAGAACTTATCTAGCCAACGGGTCAGCATTGTAGCGAGTGGAGCACCAGCTCTCCTTGGCTGCAATCCCAAACCGGCCCTGCCTCTTATTACCAATTTCCAGCTTATATCATTTACAAAATCCGTTTATCGTTACCCCAAACCAGACGACTGTTTTCAGGACGCAATCAGTTGCCAATAGAATGAATAAATAGATTTAAACAAATGTTCAAGCACTGCCAAGTAAAATGTCATCGTTTTCTGGGATTTTAGTGCTTTAGTGCTTAAACAATAAGATTTCCTTCTTTATTGAACCCTTTCGCTTCCTTCCAGACCTTCCCCACAAACTCCCGCCATGACTGTCCGCTTTCGCTTGGTCCCCCCGCCCTCTTTCAGGAAATGGCCACTGTAAATCTTGCCTTTCAACTGCTCACAATTTTCACAATGCAATTTCAATGCGTTTTATCGAATGCTTCTTGTCTGCCAAACGTCATACACATGTTCCATGTGCCATGTTCCACAGTGTGTATGCGTGTGTACGAGTATCTGTATCTGTATCTGTGTCGAGCTGTTGCCATTTTGTTGCATACTTTTGTGCACGCTCATCGGCAAATTGAATTTATGCGCTGCAGGCATTGGGAAAAACTCTCAGAGAAGAGTCGGGCAGTGGCAAGCATTGATTTCGTCATGTCAGTGGATGGAATAAAGGGGTGACACGGAATGGCACGGGATGGCATGGGATGGCACTCCAGGGCTAAGCGGAGAGTGCATGGATTGTGCACACTGCATGCGCATAAAATCCTGTCGTTTTGGCACCCCATCAAGTTCTCCTCACACAAATTCCCATGCATATTACATTTAGCGGGGCTCTGCGACGAAAGGGCTAATTCTGCAGCTAGCTGCGGATGCCTACTGGCATCGAACGTATCGAACTCGCATTGAAGATGGCTTGAAGGCTTAACGAGTGGCTGCGAAATGGCTCTGTAATCAGTCGGATTAGGGAAAACAGACGCCGCACCATTAATTATACCTCCTACAAGCTTTTAATTTTGCAGTTCACTGGTACACTAAATACTAAACAGTCGACGCTTAGGCCTCCTCCTCCTCTTCCACCTTCGGCTTGGGCTTGCGCCTTGATGGGCCCCGGACACGTGGTGGCCGCTTGGTTGTTGTGGACTTCGGTTTCGGGTTCTCGAGCTCATCGAGCTCGGCATCAGTCAAACGATCCTTGTACCAGTCAGCACTAGTAAAAAAGAACAGGCAGGAGACATGAAATAGGGTTTAAGCGAACAGATCTGCGGATCATACCAATCGGGAACCTTCCGCGCCCAGTCACAATTCTTGGAATCCTCGTCGAATACCTGGCCGAGCTTGCAGCCGTTGCGACGGGGCAAATCGCCATTGACGCACACGTAGAAGAACTGACAGTCGTCGGGATCGGCGTAGCGGGGATGGGTTACAGCAATGCTTTCATTCACCTTGGGACACGTAAACTCAAAGATGTCCTCCGACTTGCAGCCAGTGACGCCCACTTCATCGGGCCACGTGCAGATACCGGTCTTGGGATTGAAAACCAGGCCTTGCGGGCAGGTAATCATGTTGAACTTGCCATCGACGCAGAAGTAAAACTTGTCGCAAATGCCGGGCTTCTCGTGGCCAAAGTATCCGTTCTTTCGGGGGCAGTGCTGCGAGGACTGAGGCTCTTCTGTGGGCGGGTAAAATGTTGGCCATTTAAAAATCACAAAGCAAAACAATCGCATTCCCCTTATCCCATCTCTGGCACCTACATATAAACTCTGCTAACGCACTTTCCACAAAACAGAATATTTCTAGGCCCAGCGTCCTGCTGGTCGTGGAAACCTTTTCTTTCTGTACTTCTATAAATTCATTACGTTTTCTGTCCGCCTGCACAAATGGCAAGCACACAAATGTATATTTAGGTGAATACCTAAATGTACATACTATATGGAATGCTTAGCATAGTCATATGTCAACGAGAGACAAAGGTAATTGAAATTGCTAATGGGCCTGCACAATGTGCACACTAATTGCTCTGATGGTTGGCAAATAATTTATTTAAAAACTAAATTTAAGGCAATATTTAATGTTACATAAAAGACAGAATTCATAGCCAGTTTTTGACTATACCGTTCTTAAAGCATCTCCTTTCCACTGCGTATGGGTAAGTTTGCAAGGCATGATGCGGGGAAGGGAAAACTTTAATAAAGTATTCTGTTGAAAAGTTTCAAGGATGCTACAGCTACACGTGGCGTGGCAAATGTCAAAGAATTCTCTTCATGCTTAAAGCTGCGGGAAGCCAATTGGGGATGGTTGGGCTTAAAATTTCGATGGCCCCACCAGCACCACCAGCACCAAGGAAATAATAAAATCACGAATAAAACAAGTCTACTGAGAAACGAAAAATAAAAACAAAGCACCACACCCCACCCCACCCCACCGTACCGTACCGTACCGAAGACCCGAGCCTCGAGCCTCGCGACCAAAGACCTATTGACGACAACAATTTAGGTTAACCGCCTCGCATGCCGTTTGCATAATAAATAAGTTAACAAAAAACGCAGCCAGAAGTAACGAGCAAATAAGTGCGGGCACGCAGCGCGTTTATGGGTTGATTTTGGCCAGAACGGAGACTGAGGCAGGGGCCGGTTTAAATATAGCACGGGCCGTGAGATTTTTTGCTGCACGTTGCGGTGCGCATACGTTAGGAAGGGAACAAATTAAGCAGAACCGGCTCTATACTCACGTAGCTTGGACCGTTTGGTGCAATCGATGTTGTAGGGCAAGTCGCACTTCTCCTCGATAGGCGTGTAGTCGTTGAAGACCATGCCGTCGGCACAGAGGCGTTCCGTGGGTACCCCATCGCTGCAAGAGCACAGAACAGTCAATCAAACAATCTTTCTTCTCACAGTCGCACTGGTTGGTGGGGGCTCCGGCATGCAATATTACACATACGCATGGTGCGCCATACGCACCATCCCGACATCCCAAACCAATCAACTTCCTTGAAAACTGACAGCTTGACACTTACAGACAGGCGTAGTATTTGTCGCACTGCTTGCTATCCGGGTAGAAGCCATTTGCCTCCGGGCACTCCTCGGTGGGCTCGTATTCTGCCGCCTCCTGCTTGCGCTTGGGCACAACAGCCGCCTCCCCGACCGGGTCGCGATCGCGTGGCGGAAAATGGCGCTGCGATGGAGGATGACCCGCACCGATGCGGAATTGTCCCCGGTACTTGGCTTGCTGGGCGAGCGTTGTTGTGATGCCTGTGATGAGAAGAGACCGGTTAGTTTAGCATCAAGCCAGTTTACGTATTTTGCTCAGTGTGGCCCGCACGTTTAGTTTTTGTTTTAGCTCAACTTTTCCACTTTGTTTGCAAGAAACCCGTTTCGATCAACTCAAAAAACATCTACAGATACGAATATGTATATGAGTTGGCTCTCTGTTGGCCAATATTGCGACATGGGCTAAGCGGTCAAGCGACCTTAAAAGTGAAAGTAAGTATATTCAAGATAGTATTGTATATGCTCGTAAACAGCTGTTTTAAGCGGCATCAGCTGTGTGGCCCACGACGGCTTCGATGTACCGTCGGCTGAGGCCTTGAACCGTGCAAAGAGATGACTGCAAACACAGTCTCAATCAGCGGAAAGCCAAGTTTTAGCCATGCACTTCCGACAAGTTGCAAAATCACACACGCTGGCAACAACTGCATCAACAGCCAGGGAGCCAGGGAGCACGGAGCACGGAGCACTCTTCAAGGTAAACCACTCCAATCAGGCGTTGCAAAAAAATAAAAAGCAAACAAACTCGAGAAACAAGAAAAGACGATTTCAATTTTTGTGCCGCCACCGCCGACACCGCCGCCGCACTCGGCAACAACAATGCCATCAAGTTGCTGATGCTGATGCTGACGTAGACTGGCTGACATTCGATTAAACGTTAATAAAGCAACAATTCCACACAGCAATTAGTGCGTGAAGTGTCGGGCAACATTTAAGCCAGGCAACTACAACTACAACTACAACCACGCCACGCCGCGCAGCGCCACGACACCAACAACAGAAATACCAAGGCGGCGCTGGTGTCGCTCATGCCGCTGCAGCTGTCGCTTGTCATTGAAACATGTTTCGTACACGGGCCTGGGACTGGCAAAACAAAAACAAAAACAAACAAGAAACAAAAAACAAAAAAAGAAAAAGCTGCTCTAGCTTTCATAGTTGAGGTTGCTAATACTCTACGGCAGGGGCGCTATAAAAAATGCTCAGAATATAGCAGCGAAATGACTCGGGAAATTCCGCATGCCGTGGAAGCGACATGGCTGAAATTAGTTGCTGCAAATTTCTAATTAAACAGTGTCCCTAGTTGCGTGATACTTCACATCGTCCATTGAGAACTTCATTAAAACTGTTGGTCAGTCCTTAAATCTGTAGATGTCCAAGGGCATTTCCTTTTCGGTATGCCGCCGATATGAAGCCGTTCTCCTTTTTTATGGGAGTTTTTTGTTGGCTGCAGTATGAGTGTGTCAAGCGGAGCGTCGCAGAGCGTGGCCTATGCGGTTTGAGTTGCTGACTTGGTCCCGGCTCTGACAGTCGCTCTGACAGATTGTCAACAAGTTTGTCACAGAGTCAGCCGGGTCTGTCGAAAACGAGGGCCCTGTTCGGCCCGTTCCCGGCCCGTTTGACTTGGTTTCCAGTCCGGTTAAACTAGATTAATTGTGTGCCTATGCCTCGGCTCCCTTGGCCTCCCCGCCCCTCCCCTCCTCTGATGTGGATGTGCTGCTAAACTTTTTTGTGCTCCGCTTTCTTTCGGCTATGGAATTCAAGTCACACACGTTGTGGGTGTTGAGCCGTCGTCTTGGGGGAAAGGTGCATGGGGCATGGGGCATGTGGCATGTAGCATGCGTGTTAAGTTCAATGAACATTAAATAGATTAAAAATAAACAGATTGAAGCACTTTTTCATGTCATTCAGTGAACTGATGCGAGATTGATAATGGACTCCACTCAGACAGCTCATTTCGAAAGGGGTTGAGAAATTGGGCAGTTGAACGGTAAACTTCCTCCAGCTCCAGCATTCGCTCATACATTATTCGTATTTTAGGATAAAATGTCAACACAGCCCGAAAGAAAAATAAATTATACAATTTTTGCATATGTGTGTTTCAATCAAATTAAAAGTTTTCCATTGTTTCGAGCGAAGCTCGCATTCACGCAGCTCGAAAAGAGTTTTTCCCCCAGTTGAATATAGATTTAATTTATTCCATTTCTGTTTGAACGTATCCCTGCATTTTGCAGCAGCACCGAATTTCAATACATTCAATTATGAGCTGCCACAATTTGCAATATTTTTCATGGCCATTTTAATGTAATTACAAAATTCGGCATACGCCCGGGCACACGTTCACGCCCTCGCACGCAACAGTTGCTTGCATATTTATTCCGGCGAATTAACAATGTGAAATTTTAATGCTCTGCATATTTGGAGACAAACAAATTTTTAATGAGCTTTCACACAATAAATGAGCATAAAATTTGCCAGAAATTAAATTCCCGAATTTCCCATTGCGCTCTCAGTTGCAGCGCCACGAAACTATAGCAAACAAACCAAAAACCAAATGCTATGCAAATTGACAACTACAACAAGTGTCACAATGCCCACGATAGACAGGGGCTTTTGCGTCTGGTACGAGTACGTACGGATATTTACACGTGTATTCTGCCATCGAAATCAGACGCAAATTGACATGATTTGAGGGCAACAGTGCAGATATGCACATAAACAAAGGCACAAATAATGTTAACAACAAAATGTTCAGCTTAGATGTAGCATGAAAAGTTTTTAAATGTTTGGCTGTTTGGCTGTTTTGCTGTTTGGCTTAGTCCAACATTTGCATATTGTTCCCGTTGCCATTTGTTGGATTGTTTCGTTTATTTGCTTTTGGTTCAACAATTAGATGGCGATTGTGTGCAATGTGCAGAGCATTAAAGTCAGAATAAATTATTTAAACATTGGTGTACGGGCAGCATAGTGTGTTAATGACGTATTATTAATTGGGAAATGCAATTAAGAGCTTTTCAGACTTACCCACAGTCAAAGCCAGAGAAAATATGCAAATTTTCAAAAGCGCCATTTTATTAGCCGACGTAAACCTGCACAGACAGATAGTATAATTTAAAAACTGCAATTAATATGCTTTCAGGCCCTTTTAAAGACATTTAATGAAATCCGAAAGCTTTTCCCATCACGCCAGCAACTGAAATTCACTTTGCACTTCGTTTTCATCTTCTTTTCAACTTCGTCCGCTGCCGGACTGCACTCACCAAACTTCTGCTTTGGACTTGGAGCTGGAAAACCGATTGGAGCCAATCATTTATTGTTTCTCATTCGGCTCGCATGCTGCTGGAATCAACTTGGCACGCTAAGCTTTTTGTAAATCACTCTTTTGAGTCTTTTGGCTAAGCTTGCAAGAGCACAACATTTCTTCTCTCTGCACTTGGGCGCCGATCAAAAGCTTTTTCAATTATCTTCTCTCAACGAGCTTTAAGCGCTGGTCGCGCGTGCGTACTTATAAAGAACAGGCTTTTTCGAGCAAGTCAAACTTAAAGAGAACAATTCAAGCATTTTGTAAAGGATAACGTTAAATGTAAATGAAACAACCTTTGCGTTTAAAAACATTTCTGCAAGCCCATGCAACCATGTACCATTAACATCAACTATGCCAATAAGCTGTAAACAAATGGGAGCCCCGTCCTGGGAAACATGATCAACCGCAACGGGCTCCCAAGGAAAAGCAGTATGTACACAATTTCAGTCGGAAACGTAGCTAGCCAGGATATTTTACAAAGTTGTAACGAGCACATCGCTTCTCGAGCAGGAATGGGATATTTGTCAAAAAGACGACAGGACGTGCTCCATTTCGAGCAGGCATCGATGATTTGCATTTTTGAAATTAACCAAAAAATATGACAAAATGTCGTACACAAGTTGGCCTCGGCTCGCCTCAATGTCGGCAGGTGGCTCTGCTCCTGCATATTCAGACTATGTTTGCTGCATCATTGTGCAGGCACAAAACACATTTAACTTGTCAAAGCTCAGCTCAGCCTGGTACACAGCCTCCTTGGGCACGACCTTTCCGGGCTCGTTTTCCAGCTCCTTGCTTTTCGTTTGCCTGTCATTTTGTGTGTTATAATTGTGACAAATTGTTCTTTTCTCGTCCTCCTCCTCGTCCTCCTGCCACTGCTACTGGTGCTACTGTTACTGTTACACATCAAGAGCTGCAAATTTAAGCAAGATTTCAAGCAAAATTGTGGAAGCTTTATGTAAATGGCATAATTAAATGGAATGACATGAATGGCGATAGATCGTATTTAAGAAATGTTGCCTGCAAATGCAAATCGCCCCCTATTCATAATCCTGGGCTTCTTATTCTTATTTTCCATTCCACTTGGGATGTTTCAACTTTAAAATATGCCTGGCCGCCGGCAATTTAATAGAGGGTACAAAATGGGGTGGAAGGGAAATCGCTTAGCACAATTTTGGCCGCATTAGCAGCGATTACACAAAGCGCCCACACAATGCAATGCAACAATGGCATAACAATCACGAGTCAAATTAAAACGTTACGCTTGCAGAAATTTAGTTTTTGTTCTCGCAGGGTTCGGTGGAAGCTATTTGGAATCCGTACGGTTCTATGACACCCGCTTCAATGCGTCCGTCCATCCAGCTTATGCGCCGCAAAGTATGCGGTGGCAGTTTCCAAGTGGCTGTGCTGTCTGCCGCTCTCCGACTGCTGACTGCTAACTGCTGACTGCGGTCGAAAACTTTACCAAAAGCTAATCATAATTTCTTGCTGATAGTTGGTCCAAGTCCTTGTGCACGGTTCGGTTCGTCCACGCTCCACTCTCGACGCTCCCCGCCCCGAGACTCGCCGCAGCTTGCACTTTTTATCTATCCTCCTCCGCTTTATTATTATTTTCAATTTCTGGTAACCGCAGCGCCCTAAGCGCCACGTTATTGTCGTATAATTGAATATAATGGCAATGGCAATGGGGGATCTGTCTCCAGGGGGTATTATTCAATGGGGGTGGATGGTCTTACTCATTGTATTAGCCGTCGGTTATCCGACAGTTTTCTGCTGTGTCCGCAACAATACATTCGCCTGGGGAAACGAGTATGCATGTGATTGGGTGCTGCTTACCCACCGCATCGGGTATCCATTGAACACCGAGCACCGAGCACCAAGCACAACCTACAAAGTATTCTGAAAAATGTAGGTTACATCTGTCTGATGTATTTTTACTGGTTTAAGCCCGGGAGATTTTCACTTAATTCGATTGCCTTAAAGTATCCAATGATTTATATCATAATCCTGTCACATGCTTTACTGATTCAATACATAAACTCCTGAGGGCAACCACCAACGCCCTGTCCGCCCCACCCGCCCTGTCCTGTCCCGTCCTGGACATGGCCGCGTCATCTGCCTGTCAGCGAGTCGATTTTGAATTGTCAGTGCAGTGCCACACGTGTCACGTGCGTCATTGGACCGCTATTACGCGCCAACAGCTTGCCTCTTGGTTTGGATCGCTGCTGTCATGGCTGCCCGTTGTTGTTTTGCCCCTTTTTCCATTTTTAATTAATGAGCAACAACGGTGCGTGGCGGTCCCCACAGTGGCCCCCACACACCCAACGCGATGGCAGGAGGGGTGCTGGGAATCTGCGAGCTGCGAGCTGCGAGATAGCTGAAAATCTGAAACTAAGCCTCTGTTTGGTCATGTTTGGAATTCATTGTCTGTCTGTCTGCTCGTTTGTCTGGCATAAGTCCCTTTAGTTGGGCATCAGCATTTTTAATTGGGATTATACATAGTTTGGTTTACATAAGTAGGCGACTGAAATTTTAAATGACAATTTTCAATGGACATTTTCAATGAACAACGACAGCTTGCCCTGGTTCGGTGCATTGGCTCTGGGGTCCGCCACTAAGCAGATCAGGAGATAATGCGGGCCCAGTCCGTAGGGGAAACAGCTCTGGTACATCCGTTTATCGAGAATGCCGTCAAATGTACAGTCCAACCTCCTTTGCCACGTTCTATTCATGAATCAATGTCATGTGGCCCGAGAGGGCAGTATAGAGCACATCAAAAGTAAATACCCATGCAGGTATGAAGTGCAGATGTAAGTGCTCCACACTGTCATCTAGGACCATCTAGGACCATCTAGGACTACTGTCCACAGTATTATGCAAGACGACGTCGCTCACGGCTGCAGACCATGTCGCGATAGTCTCGCGATTGCCACAGATTGTGACGTTTCAGGTCAGATTCGTTGGCTGGCATGTAGGCGAAGAAGGTGTCCTGGATGTATCCGCCCAGGTGGGAGTCGCCGCGCAGGGCCAGCCAAGTGAGACGCGTTTCCTCCAGAGCCAATTGATTAAGTGTGCCGTAGTATTCCTTTTTCATATTCTTGGCCTGGCACATGACTCGGTTTTTGTGGCTATAGCTGACCAAACCTGTGTCAGTGTGGATTTTGACATTTAACATCCTTTTCTGACGGGACGTTTCCCTTAGACCAATAGTTTGGATGAGTTGACACGAGGAATTGACCAGCTTCTGCATCTCCTTGCTTGTGTATGACTTTCCGTAGCGCTTGGACACCCAATCTATCAGCATCGGCACCTTGTGGACATTGGGAAATGTCGCCAACACATAGTTGGGATTGGACTTCATGATCTTCAGGGCTGCCTTTAGCAGAGCCTCTATTTGCTGCCTGTCGTCAGGATTAATCGGCTTCACGCTCTGCATCGTCCTCGACTCATCCTCCTCTTTTTTCTTAGCTGCCATTGCAGCTTCCGCTGCGGCGGCGTTCTCTCTAAATACTCCGGTAGCGCAGCTTGCGGCCGCTTTGAGCACAGCTTTCGGGGACCATTCATTGTCTTTCTCTGGCCCTGGACTCGCACCGTTGCTCCCGGTTAGGGCCGCAATGCAAAGTTTCTCGATTAGCGGCTGCTTATCCTCCAGATCCACGGGAAAGACGTCCGATTGCGGCTCAACGTCTTGAAGGTCAAGTCCTTTTAGATTGAATACCTTGAAGTAGTCAAGCTCTATGCCCTGGCCGGTCCTTGTGGTAAAACAGTCTCTCTCTTGCTCTAGCGGGTCTTTACGCGGACACTGGAGAGTCCGACTACAGGGCGGAATGAGATCGGCGAGATTTTTAAAGTCAGTGCTGAGCACCTTTGAATCCTCTTTGGTTATCTGCGACTTTTTCTTTGTATGCCTGGTCCTGGACGACTTACGAGTCTTTCTCTTGTGACTCAAAAGGCTGGCCGTTTTACGCGTATGTCTTTTGGGAGGCTTCTTATCCGTTTCGCTGGGTTCAACCAATATCTCGTCTCCGATCACCAGTTTGCAGTCTGCTTCCACCAGTTTGCAGTCTCCGGCCCCACATCGTCTGTTTGATTGCTGACCTCCTTGCAGCTCCACCACTTTAACCAATCCATCATCTTGCGGAAGCGGATGGGCCTTGGGGTGCAAATCGGCGCCCAGAAGAATCGACAAATCGGCCCTACCGGCTCTTTTCGTATGGGGCGTGCTTACGAGATGAGTGCACACCTGACAAGTTCCGTCCACTTTCCCACTGCGAACCTTTCCGACTTCGATCAACTGTCGCTGGGAAAAATGTCGGATCTTTTCGGCTGCGCACTCGATCTCTCTTTCTAGATTTTGTATGACCCGCTTGCGAGAGGCCTTTTTGTCGGAGCCCGACAAGTCCAATAGCGACATACATCTCTGGAAAGCTTCCTCGGCCACCTCCTCCTTCTTCTTTGTTGCGGCTTCCTTTACCAGGCGATGGGTGTGGCACAGGGACTCCTCTTCCTCAACGCCCATTATCGGGGGGTCCAAAGTCAGGCGATTGAGCTCGTCTGTCAGCAGTTTCTTGATCACCCGCTTGGCGGGTGAAAGCTTGTAGTAGGAGAACCACCGTAAGTCCTCCTCTGGAATCTCGTACAGTCCCCTATTCTTGTCGTATTCGGGAAAGCGCAGCTTGCTGTCGGGAGGTCCCCACTGTTGGTTTTTCGCCGGATTGAACAGCTTCGGCCGCCGCAGAGGTGCAAAGTATGGAGACTCACAATCACGGCGTGTGGGCTTAGGCTGTGTTACCGATTTGTGCCTAATTTTGGCACAGCCCCCGGGTCGCAGCTTCTTCGAGTGCGTGCTTGGGGGCAGCAGGCGGTCCAGCTCGCGCAAGGTGGCCGGCATGTCCAGGTGGGCAATGGCCGAGAGGAGCAGCTGTTCGTTCACCGTGAAATTTTTACGGGTGCACTCGGAGTCGGCGGAGGTATTGATCGGCTTGTACTCGGCCTCCCAGATGAAATAGAGAAAGGCTATTTCGCTGCCATTACTGATTTTCATGATGGTCTTGATTCGGGAAGCTTTCACCATAGGCCGAAGGCCCAAGTGGTACAAGCAGCCAGACACACGATACGTCGACTCCTGTTCCGTGTCGTCCCGCAGGGCACGGAACAGCATGTCACAGGCACCGATCTGCACCCGTGATAGTCCCCGCAACCAGTTGACGCTCTGACTCTGCAAAAACTTTGACAGCTCGGTTCCATCCATTTTCGTTCGATTCAACTTCTTTGGCAGGCGAAGATATTTTTGTAAATTTTGTCTTTTTTCGTAAAATGTTTCACTACAAATTTATGTGTACGAGTACTTAATCATGTGTGTCTGGAGAATACTAGAATTTTACTTTCAAAAAAGATTACCGGAACCTTATCTCTACTTTTGGGAATCTCCTTTGCTGCCCTCGAGAGCCAGTCAGAGATTTCAGAGATTGAAACCAATGTTAATTACATCATGGAATACAAATTCCATCAAGGAGCACAAACCAAATCAAAAGCCTTTTACATTTTAAAACGAAATTTAATTCAATTACGCAGCTTAACTGCCCAGCAGAATGTAATAACCGCAAACGAAAGGAGAAAGAATAGAAGACGGGCAGGACGGGCAGGACACGCAGGACACCCAGCCAAGACAGGACGGGGCGCGGGAGAGACTTGAGTTGGCTAAGTAAGCGAGCGACTGCCATGCGGCTACATGATTGCATTTGTGCTCTTGGATGTCGTTTGTAATTGTCTGTACTTAAAAACTCATCAGACAAAACGACAATGCGGCAATGGTCGGGGCATTGGGGCCTGCACTGGCAGTGGAATCATGCCCACCACCACCACCACCACCACCACCAGCATCAGCAGCCGCCATCAACATCAACATCACCAGCCGCCACCGCCATTGCCATCGCCCTCAACCAGGCCAACAGTTAAGGACAGTTTTATCAACTGCAGGACAAATATTGTTGCATACCCCCAGGCGCAATAAGGCGAGCTGAGCCCGAACTAGTTGCGTGTTGTGTTGAGTCGTTGTTTAGTTTTGTTGGCACTTTATGCAAAATGGCGACTGTTCCATGTTTGTCTTGTAGTGCGACAACAAGTGGGCAGGAGTGGCCGGCACTGATATCCCTAGCCACAAGCCCCTATCAGGGCGCACTTGACGGTTGGCGCATGGCGCATGGCGCATGCAAAAGTATTTAATCAACACTCAGTGGCATTTGCAGCATTCAAAATGAGTTTAAAATGCTCTTTACTGTAACTCAGCTCTGTGGCAATTAGTCGCATTGTGGTGCGAAGTCTGAGTTATGCACTGAGCGTACAGTTTGCATATAAATAAGGCGGCGACAAAACTTTGCTAATGCCCCTGATGAAGTTACTCGGCTCGCCCAACACGGCAGCCACAGAGTGCACGGTGCTGGGGAGTGGAGTGGCAGCTGCGGCATCTGTGGCATGGAACGCATTTTGCATTTTTAATGCAGACTCAATCTATGCAATTATAAATTTAATGTGCACAATGGAGCACATTCAGTTTTAAGCGGCATAAAATGAAGTGCCAACCTCAAGAAGGCAGCTTCTTCAGTAGATAAACTTGTAGTGGCCGGGGAACAGCACGTCCTTACAGCCTGTCCATAACCTTTCACTACGGTTCTTGGGCTTGGCTCATCAGTAATTTCAAAAGGTCCCACCTTGTCCACCGACCAAGTTCCAGGAGCCTGCCAACAAAATATTTACACTCCAAGGAAGGCACCCTCCAAGTCCTCCACTCTGGATCCAATTTGCAGCATAGCAGGAGGCGCCTCCGCCTCTTCAACTGAAGCTCTACGATGAGTACGAGGAGTACGAGGAGCCTCGACTCCATGGCGTAGAGATGAATGAAAATTGATTCCCTTTCTACTGCGGACTGGCAATTGAATCAATTTTTGTAATTTTATTTGCGCATAAATAAAGGATATGGCAGCCACAAAGCTTCGACCCAACTTCGACCACAGGTGGGCGGACAGGACATGCCAGGGCCAATCATACAAAACTTCACAGAGGATTGGGACTGTCAACTTGGTGGGGCCCGCCCCACTACGAGTATCATCCGCCCATCCAGATATACTCGTGCACTGCGGGCTAAATGGGCGAGGACTAGACCGACTGGGACCAGCGCCTGAAACTATGCTTTGAACTTAATTAGCTGCACATTACGAATTTTTACTGCCAGAGTCGGTTACTGCAGTCAGTCGGTCGGTTGGTCCTTGCCACTTCCTTTGGCCATTTTACGGCAGGACTAATTTTTGTTTTCGACAACGTCGACGACGACGCCAACAGCAAAGGATTGTCGCAGCCCCGGCCATACACATGGCAAGGCGGGGGCAAGAAGGGGACCAGGGGTAGCTGGGGAAGCTGAGGAAACGAAGGAAGGGGCTCCAGGTAGGAAATGTTATACCACAGGCTGCACAGGCTGCGTCGTCGACGCCAAAGGAAATGTTACCGAGATTAAATGTACTGCAACGACCATGGCGATGTCGGATAGGGCGTCGGATGAGGAGGTCGTTGCAATATATAGAGGGTGTGGAGGGTGTGGGGGGGGGGGGGGGCTGGCCCTGTCTACGCGGACAGGTGGTCAAGGCGTGATTATGCTGTGACACCCCATGGCCTGGCCCTGGAAGCCAGCTCCCGATTCCATTCCATTTCAGAGGATAGGGCCTGCTCCTGCTCTGCCCACCATTTGCCCACCGAGGCTTTGTCCTGCGTGTTGGCGGTGGCGTAATAAGCGAAATGAATTTATGCAGCACAAATTTTTGCAGCTCCCCATTTTCATTGCTCTTTTTCTTTCTACTCTCGACTTTTTTCCTTTAGCTGTAATTAAGCAAAAATGCCGAGCTGGATATTTAAAATGATCAACAAAACTTTCCGAGCTGCTTGGGCTTTTGCTTATTTAATGCTGCCCGTATAGAATATCCTAATGGCTTTATCAAACGAATGGCCATCGAACACTGAAACTCAAGTTTATAATTGCCACATTTTGCTTTTGATAAGCAACAGAGAGAGGGAGGGATGGAGATGAAAACTCTTCCTCTGACCTGAACAGAACCCATCATAAAGCGATAAGCACTTTTGCCTTTACAGAAAGGAGCGAGCTTAAGAGCCCCCCAGAATGTGATGGGGAAAATATGTTTGTAAACGATGAACTTCAAGTGGCTGTGGGTAAATATAAAACAGCAAGTGAACTGAACACCAAGCACACATCGCACAGCACACAGCACAGGGAATCTGTGCATCTTCGACGAGTACTGGTCGGCAGTGGGCAGTGTGATATCGAGCCAGGAAGAGGGACAGTAACAGGAGTGGAGCACAGACGACTTGGGTGCAAACGGAGCAACCAACACGTATCAGTAACAGCCAGGGTCGCAAAGTCGAGAAGCTTCAGTGATACCCAGGAGCAGTATAAGTTTCCGAGCGTATTCCACAACTCATCATTGCATTGTATTGCGTTGGCTCCACAGTGCTCACCTCAGGCACGTGCCTCCCGCAATTTAAAGGCGGACCTGCAGAAGTGCAAAGGAGTAAAGGAGCAAAGGAGCAAAGGAACCCGTTCCGATGCCGGCACCAAACAAAAAGTGCAACCACAACAACTGCAAAAAGGGAATAAAGAAGCATAAAAGAATGAAGCTTACTGAACAAAAAAAAAAAAAAAAAAAAAACTATTTGAAGTCGGTATATCCGTTTAGGAAGCCAACAACTTCCCCTTACATAAGTAGTGGTAAACACACACAAACACCCCAAAAGAAAAACCAACACCCCCGTCACACACACACACACACACAGACACTCAAAAACATAGATAGAAACAGAGAAATACACACGCAGGAAGCACTAGCGCTGGGTAAAGGAGTCAAGTCGAGTCGAGGCGGCCGTACGCATGGCTTTTTGCCTTCCCCACTCCCAGTCAAAGGCATGTTCTTGAGCAGCTTTTCATAGACGTTAAGCCAGAGAGCTGCACTTGTCGTATCCCTCCCTCTGCCGTGCCGTGCCCTGCCGTGCTCAGCCCCTCCCCCATTCTTTGGCCAACTTGAAGTTTTCATAACAAATAAGAAAGGCTCGATACTTTGAGTAGTCCAAAAGTTAAGCTCAAGCCCGCTCAAAGGCTGGCAGCCAGATAAAATGCAAAGCTCTTGAGCGTTTGAAACTTAATAAAAAATCCTCCGCGCTGCGCCCTCCTCCCAGTAGTTCCGGAGTTCAATGTCAGGCTGTGCTCTGCTGCCTGCCATGGAATGGGCCAAGTAATTTCTTAACACATCGCAAAAAGGGCTCAGCATACAATAAATAATAAAAAGTAATTTCTTGCACACTAAGAAAGATACTTGGTCTTGAATAATTTGTTAAGAATACTTTCGAGCACGAAGCAAAAAAAAAATGGCCATCCTTTGGCCATTTCCTGAAAAAAAGTACGCTTTTCATTTTGTTCAGCTAAGATTTTTGATTAAAACATTTGTGGGTGGCACAACCTCCAGTCCCCAGGGGCGTGCCGCTCAAGGTGAGCACGCAAGTTTTTGAAAAATTTTAATTAATTCTCTGTTAAATGAAAACTTTCCGGGACATTGGGACAATGAAATATGGCTTGCCAGATGAGGGACACATCCACGCACCCACGCATTTGCTCATTTTGATTTATTGCGAGGGTTAAGGAAACTATGGCTCGATTGAAGCTCTTCACTATCGCCGGCTCCAAGGGATCAGCCTGGGCACGTTCGCGGAGTTGCCCTCGGGGGGAGTGGAGTGGGGGGGTGGCAGTGCTCATATCGCTTTTGAAACGCACGTTACCCAGCAGCCCACTGGCTGTAAGCAGCATTCAAAGCATTTCGCACCACATATTCCTTTTGACACCCGCTTTAATATTTATGGCCTAATGCAGGCATGGACGCAGCCCCTCTGCCAGTGGCCGATGCTATGTGGCCACATAGCAACTTCTTCTCATAAAGTGTCCGGCCACGCCACGCCGCGACGCCCTGCCCGGCCCTGTTTTGTTTCTAGCAATTTAACAGCTTTTGGGTAAAATAACAAGCCAGCCAAACACACATCACGACAAGCAACAACCAACAGCCAACAAACGCAACAACGTTCGGGGAACGGGGAACAGGGAACGGGCAACAAAAAGTCAAGCCAAACAATGCGCCACAAGAGGAGTCCGCACCTCTGCTGCCGGAGCGGAAAGTGGAAGACTAGAGCTGTAGAGGCAGATGTCAGGGAGAGGAGACAGACAGTGGCAGGGGGGCTGACGATGGGGATGGGTACTGCATATTTTTGCAACACAAAATAAACCGCAACAGCAGCAATTTGCGTCGGTTGTTAGTTTGGAGAGTTGCTTAAATTTACATGGACAGGGCGCACACATGACTAGACATGCGATCTATGGACAATGGGGTGGGGGGTAGGGGGTATGGGGTGTGGCGTATGTGTTCACGTTGGACCCTGCGCCATAACTGAATAAAACCATTTTTAAACAATTACCTTTAGGAGTGCTTTTATGAGCGCGGAAGTTGCGGACCAGCCGGAAAAAAACCAAACTAGCCCTCGCAGGGAACTCTCTAAAAAAATGGCCAGAGCAATATTTGGCTTCCATTAGCTGCGTTTTATGGACTCCCCAGCGATCCTCTACGTTAACAGTTATTCAAGAGGTCGTGAGGTAAGTTCTCCACTACCTTCGTCCTCTCAGATCGAAGACTGGGGCTGGTCTTTGCCTGAAATCAATCAAATTCAATCTAGGACATAATTTCGTGACATACATGAAGTCACGAGCAGACCTTTGATTTCTGCAGCCCCAGGCACATGTGCAATCCTTGTGCAATGTGCAAACATCAGGACCAAGTTTTTCCGTTTCTCCGTTTTTCCGTTTTTCTGTTGCAACTTGCAAGGCTCAAAGTGTTCAAAGGAATCATAAGTCAGGCCCGTGAGTGCTCAGACGTGAGTTGCCTCGGCAATCAGATGAACTCCTGCCGGTTTCATAATTGTGACCGAAGGGTGTTTGGGGCTTTTATTTGTTGAGTGCTTTTCAAGGTTGTCGCTGCATTCGGAGATCCGGCGAGCTCTCCCGACAGCGCTTTCCACTTATCTCGGACAAAAAATGCAGCACCGAAACTGCAGTGTAGCATAAAATGGCAAAATACAAATAAATAAGTAAATAAAAAAAAATATAGATTGCCAGGAGACCAACATCCACGCCCCGAGGCAAGGTTACGCATGCGTGCCGCAACAGTTCCCGCCCACTGGCACTGCCTACCACCAGACACATACCCATCACGCTGAGTGCGGTGGCATGCTTGTCTGCTGGCTGCTGGCTGCCACTTCTAACCCTCCGACTTGAATTATGAAATGTGAAAATTGTGTTAAATAAGTAAACAGAGGATGCGTTTGTGCAACATTCACACACGGGGCCGCCCCCCAATCCCCTCCTGTGCCACCGACCACAGACACGCTCAAGTCACGTATCCACGAACTGACTTTCACATTTCATGGCAGCCCAACCGCCCAGCAGAGTAGAAAAAAAGCCATTTAGGCAACTCCCTCAACACCCATGCCCCCGCCCTCCCCACGCGAAACCCCACTCACACCCTATCCGCCACCCAACCCCAAAGTACGCTCAACGAGCAGCTGTCCCTTCAGTCAGAGCCATGCAGCAGTTGCAATATTTGATCTAAAATATGTATGGGCGGCGGAAATTGTTTTTGTGTTAAATGGCGGAAGCAACGGGATTGTAATTAAAATTTGCTTTAAACTTAATGGAAAGTATTTAATATACAATTGGAATTTCCCCACGCCCCCCTCCAGCACCCACTGGAGCAGCAGGCCTGACTTTGACAGCGGACGAATGGAATTGCTCCTCCGGAATGTGGCCAAGGTTCTGATGAAATAGTATCTGCTCATGACCGCCCCCAGTCGGAGTGGATGTAGTAGTAGTAGTACTGTACGACCACGAACCCAGTTGTATGGCAAATTAAATAGTTGCCAGTATCTGTTGGAGTATCTGTTCTGGATAACTTGTACATTTCATTACCTTTGATCTGGGAAGGAGTGCGAGCATATTCCCGTCGCCCAATGAGTGGCTGGAGCCCGGCAAACATTCAATGGCCACCTAAAATATGCAACGAATTTTCTGGACGACTCCAGCTGCATGCGAAATATTCTTTCCGCCTGCACGCCCCAACCCTGACTCCATCCGACCCCAATAAACCCGTTTTGCATGCGTACGAGTATGTGCATGCCTCAAATAGTTGCCACACATTAAATTTCCGGACCACCATCCGTTCTTTAAATGCAGAAGGATGTGCAATAAACGCCAACTAAAAGGCACGCCAAAAAATTACAAAAATTAAAAAACGAAGCAAAGAAACGCAGGAGAGCAGGAAAGAGAAGCGGAGGCAACGAAGAGGAAATTCCATGGCAAAGGAAAATGCCGAAAATGAAATGACGCTAAAAGTATCGCAATAAAAATGCATTAAAATGCCTTTACCAGGGGAGTATATAATTTTGTTGCTCCCTCGTGTACGTCGTCCTGGTCGTAGCCGGAGTCGGAGTCGCAGCCGCAGTCGTAGTCGGAGTCAGAGTCAGAGCCGTATGCGTTGTCCCCAACTGTATTTCAATACAATCTATGGCGAACAATTAGGCGCCGATTCGAATTTATTCCGTATTCGGGGGGCTGCAGACGTCTGGGAATAATATTTTTATGGCCAATGGCGCGTATAAATCCCGGACAGCTGGCATGTAATTCAAAATGGCCAGAGGAACGTGCAATACATACTAAGTTCCGCCAGCTACGGGGTAACGACTGCTCTATAATTTATAGTTTCGCTTGATTTGAGTACATAAATTTCCTGCCAAACGCCTTAACTGTGCAACGCCTTTGGATGCGCTGATCAATAGCCGAAGATGCAGAATATTTCGTGAGTCGTCTGGGCCAATGCGCTTTTAATGTGTTTATTGACTTTGCAAGCGACGGGGAAATGGCCAGGCCAATGCCAGGCTGAAACGGAGAGAGTCCGAGAGATGAGGCCAATCAATCAAGTGCCATCTAGTTAATTAATCCTGATAGTGCCGAAGGTAAGAAGTGTGTGCTTGTGTGTGGCTCTGTCTTGAATCTCATTGTTAATATTTATCGCAGGGAAAAATGAAAATAAATTCCATGGATTCCGTATATTCAGTATATTCCAAGGCAGAATATGTCAATAAATGCATGCAGAGTCCGAGTACATGTGTGCTTTGCACTCCCAGCCACACCAGTAACTGCATATTAAACATGAAATTTCACTTAGACTGGCATGCAACTAATCTGCGTAGGAAGTGGGCGAGTGTGCAAGTACATTTATATTTAATTCGAGTACAATATACTGCAGTGTAGCTGCTGCTGTTGCTGTAGCATTCGAGGCATTCGAAGGACGCAGCCAGTCCAAGAGTTTGTGCCTTAATGAAGAGTTGTTCAAGTCGGACAATAGCTCAAAAAATGCAATACTCGATTGCATATGTGTACACACTAGTAAATTAAAAATGCAATTGAAATTTAATTAAATTCCCTAATCCGGTGAGCGTAAGAAACACGTACGTACACACACACACACATGCATATTTATGCACAATCGCAGCCATGCGGCAAGAGGAAAGTTCAATTACGGCCAACCCAAACAAAGCCAAGTTAATTTGAAGCCCGACTGGGTTGAATAACTTGGCTACAGTTTAATTAGGGAATAGTAATGGGAATATTTCGAGGACCAACACAGATAGAAGCTTCGATAACGAATGAATGAGTAGATTGGGTTACTTTTGTTGTGACATGGTAGGCGAAAATCAGGTATATGAACGATTAAAAGATACGGTTCGTTGGGCTCTTCAGTCACGTTCTGTGCAATTTTTGTATCGGTCTGGGTTTTCTGTCAAATCTAGAAGAGGAAACGTAGAAAAACGGAAACTAAATAATTCAATTCAAAATTTTCGATCACCGACACATACAACCCTTCAGATAGTTCGACTCAAATGGGTAGCACTGACAAATCTGCCTTGTTCAACACTGGATAATACTTTGAAGAGTCATCGCAGCTTTCATTTTATGATTCGCTTCTATAAATTTTACACGCTTTTTCTGAAAACTATGGACAACGACACCAAAAAAACTATCAAAGAGTGGTGCGTTTGCGAGAAGTTGCCGAGAGCAGTGCTGCACATTCCGTTGGACTGCAACCGCCGCTGCGATTTGTGCGGACTGGAGCGGCGTCCTAAAACCGATCCCAGCTCCAGCGACGAAGAGGAGTACGCCGCCAACCTACGGCAGAAGATGCTTCTAGAGCGACGACGTGCCGAGGAGGCGCTCCAAAGTGGTGTCCGCCTCAAGGTGCCTAAGCGAGCCAAGAAGCCATGTTCAGTGCAGAACTGCAAGAAGAATTGCCTCAAGTGCGGGGGAATGGCCAAGCCAGGAGCCGAGAAGAAGCCTTTAGCCGGGTACTTTCCAACTCCCAAAGAAGACGTACCGAAGTGGCGTCTTGGGCTACAAACTTGGGCTACAGATCGCGAAACTTCAGTTGCGAAACCAACTGCAGCGCCACCATCATCGTCTTCGTCTCTGAAGTCTTTGCAACTCGCATTCGAGTCCATGTGGGAGCCTTTGCCCAGGGACCTCACAACCCGGGTGGACGGAAAACGTTTGGTCATTCCCCTGAAGACACCCATCACGGATCCATCTGGCGGGGCAATCTCCAAGCGAAACATGAGCTTCGCGTCACGTTTGCGCGCTGGCACCAGCCGCCCGCTGCCACCCCTGTCAAAAGTGGTGGCCTCAATTATGGCTGAACAAGAGGCAGACAAGGGCCGTGAAAAAGGTGGCGGATTAGGTGACGATTCGATTGAGGCCGAGAACCAAATGGAAAGCCAGTTTTGCCCCTTTGACTCCTACGAGGGGCCGTCGGAGGATGCACTTGTCGTAGACAGTGCCCGCATCATGCTGCAGACCCCCATGGCGCTGAACACGAAGATCGATCGACATCTGCTCCCCCTATTGCTCGTCTCTTCTGACTTGCAAGAGGGCGCTTCCGCCGCGGACTCGAAGCAAATGTATATGAAACCATCCTCGCTCTTACGTGATGACTCTAAAGATATCAACAACGGGCAGCCCATCGCCCCGAAAGCATTCAAGTTATTAGACTTTGAAGAGAAAGAAGTAAAAGCAGAAAAGAAGAGCGATCCTTTGGTGGAGAAGACATTTACAAAGTCTTTTGTGGATCAAGTCGAACAAATGATGAAATCCCTGAGCCTGTCCAGTCCTGAACCTAATGAAGATTGCGCTGCAGAGAACGAAGAACTGAAGTCCGAGTCCGAGTCCGAGTCGGAGTCGGAGTCCAATGGATCAGCTAACCCACCTGACAAGGATGTATCTAATGAACGTGTAATTTCCTCAAATAAATCTCAGACCGATGCAAAGTATTCAAAAGTCTTATCAAAAAAATTGAACAGCACCCACGGCTTGCATGAACCCGCCAATAGGGTGTGCAGGACAGCCGGTATGAAGCGGGAGGGCGCAAAGCCAATGGCTAGTGGGATGTCTCCGGTATGGAAATCAAAGTTAGGAGCAGAGTCCGCATCATCGGTGTGCGACAAATGCGGACATCACCGAAACGATGGCGATGCTGCTATGCCAAATAAGAATTCCAGAGCAAAGATTGTCAAGCAGACACCTAAAAAAGAACCCAAGGAATTTGTAGGCCCCTATCGTAGTACTAGCAAGATCGCAATGCCAGCCAAGAAAATCTGTCAAGTCTCTAAAGAGCTGTTCGGCAAACAGCCATCTAACTCATTGAGAGTTCCAGATAAGACTGGTAAACTCTATAGAACTTTTCACTGTTGTCCCAGAACTAATTTAGCTAAGCAAAAATTGAATCGGGAAGGCCTTAAGCCGACCTGCACCAAAGAGATGATAGAATATAAGCCCGATTCTCTTGTTAGTAATCATTCGATCACACCAATGAAATCCGAAGGAGACTTTGAAGACTCTTCTCAGACAGTACCAAACCCGGTTTCTAAAGCCGCATCAGACCAGAGGCTTCTAAGATATATCTCATCAGAAGGCAGCAATCTTGAAGAGGAATTTCACAAAACACCCCATGCATACCTACCTATAGACGGAAGGACTATACAACCGCATATGTTGTCGCATAGCTGCATGAAGACAGAAGTCTCCATCCATTGGCGACGAATCCACACCTTGGAAACAGTTTCCCATGTCTGTGGAGAGATTCTCAAGCCTAAGATGGCTTCACACAGATGCACTGTAATGGAAAGTCTCAAGAAGATCACCTTGTCGGATCAACCTGCTGCCAGTACGGCGATCTATGAGTTCCGCATGCCTGACATAGATTCCAATGCGTTCGAAAAGTCCGGAATGGCTAGCCCTCCGCTAAACATAAACGAAACCCACAGGCGAAATGAAGATGGGAACAAGAGTGGGTGTGAGACACCTGTAGCTCACTCGCCAACACCAAGGCACAAGGATCTCTTCTTAAGGAAAATGATGCGGAAGCCCAGTCCGCCCATTTGTCCCGTTCCTTCAATAAAATACATTAGACGAAAGATAAGAAAACAAGAGGGTCTGAGACAGTATGATGTTTCGGAATTATCATTTATGCGAAATACGGAGAACCTGGTGCAACACAAGGAATCTGCAGGAGTGGTGCATCATGATGAGAAACGAATGACTCCTTTTCGGTATGAAAATATCCCATCGAAGGCCGACCATCTTGAGGTGAAGCTAGGGAGACGAATCCGGAGGGAGCATTCGCTGGAACGCAGATTCAATATGCTCGTAAAGCCCAAGTCCAATCCTCCAGAGACGAAGTCGGAGCAAGAAAACCGGAGAGAATATTTGCTGAAGGTGAAACTTGAAGAGATGATGACAAAGCCAATTCAGCTGCTGACTCCGCATGAAGAAACATAAAAGCTGGGATCCACGTCGATTTCTCCATAGCTCTTAAAAATTAGTTGCCAGAAAAGTAGAATGTTCCAAATAAGTTTGTTGATTGAGGGACCACACAAAGAACTAGAGAGGTTTCTTCAAAGACGTTAATGTCTCGCTTAGGAGTTTTGTTTGTTGTCCCAGTTTAGTTTTCTTGTTCCATCGTTTCTATTTTCACAAAACACTAGCCTTGAATACGACTCGATGCTTCGCTTTTTTGCAGTACAGATCTGCAAGCCATAGAAGAATGCAATCAACAGAATATCCCATTCGGGTGCGTTATCGCAATCCCGTGGCGGCTTTCATTAGCGGACTCGCGAGCTTGGCCTATTGGATGGTTTACTGGTTGGCCTATTTCATAATTTATGTGAGTATGAAGCAGAGACTGGGTCCGGTCCGAACATTGACACTCTGAAATCGATGTTGCAGCTTTCCGGATGTGCTATTATCTTGGGCCTGGTCTGGCCACGACACGCGTGGCGAGTGCTAAACTCCGTGCTGAAGCAGGAACGACACATGGAAAGACAGTTCAAAGACGAATTATGAGTTGTATGTATATTTTTTAATAAAACGTTCGAGCAAGAACTACAAAACGCTCAAATACTCGTGTCTCTCACATCAGATCAGATCAGAATTGCCTAGCTTTATTTATATAATAGTTAATTGCGTGTTACACTACTAATTTCATTTATGTAGATGTTAGTTCTGCTTTAATTACATTTAAAGTAAATATTTATGCACATCAATATGTACTTGTGTGTACTCGTTAATATTATTATCAATTGCAATTGTTGCTTGCACTCAACTAAATAAGGCCGCCTTGCCCGGTGCTCCTTTGTATACATTTACATAATTGTAAGTCAAAACAAAAATAATAATTGGCTAAAACAGTTTCGAAACTTGTGTACTGGCTGCCAGCTAATAACAGAAACTCGGCTACACAATACGCAATATGTACTCAACTGCAGCCAAAAACAAAAACAACATTCTTGTGTTGAAACTTAAAGTGACGATCAGAGAGAGACCCGGCTGATGCCGTATAATAAAATTGAGACTATCAAATGGAAACTCACGATCAAAGACCCGGGGACTCGTGCCGTGGAGGTCAGATCCGATGTTTCACTTTACTTGGAATATACTCGCAGACATGCACGCAAAGAGGGGCGTGCATGAGTATGGGTGTGTTGATGTGTGTATGTACTTGATGTGTGATTCTTGTTCTGTCTTATCAATTAGCTAGATGTGATTTGGAGCATTAACTATAAATCTACATATTAAGATTTAATTCCATTCTTAGTTGCCAGCAACGTTTTGCACCTCACTCGAACTAATTATTTCGTAATCTTTGCTGGAGCTCTCCGAATCCGACTCCGAGTTGCGTGGTGTTCTGAAAGGGAAAACAGATGCGATCAGTAAGTAGTTCAGCAGACAAAGTGTACGCTACTGAGAAAGGCCACATTTTGAAAACTCTTATTGACAAGGATAAGTGTAAAAAGTGTAAAAATGATGCAAAAATAATAAAATTGGAGAACTTACTCAGCTTAGCGAAAGGGTAATCTTGAGCATGGACCTCCCCACACCTAAATGACCACAAACCATGAATTCTGTTAGAGCTCCACCAAGGGAGCAAGGGGTACGACGATTCGATTTCAGCAGCGGCATGAAACCAACTCTTCTTTACTTTACAAGTAAATGTGAGGGAATGAAGTTAATGAATTGATCGATTTTAATAAATAATAAATATGCAAATCCTGAGAACCATCTACCATTACCATTGCCATTACCATTCAGGCTTCACTTATCTGAAATCACATGTATTTACAAATGGCATGCTCTAGAAAAAAAGACTACATGGATAATGTAATGAACGCGATCTAAGCATATCAAACAAAAAAGATTAATGCAATAATTGAAATTATACAGTAATATTTATTAAGGAACAAAAGTATACAGTTATGAGCTAACTTTAATGCATGTAGTTTGCGCAATTTGTTTTTTTATGAAGGAAACAAACACAAAAAAAACCCGAAAACGTCATCACAATCATAAATAATAAATTCGAGCAACACATCAAGATTCCTTGTCAATAAAAAGCGGACCCCAGCTTACCCAGCTTTGGACTCCTCGGGCTGAGCCTGCGGCTCCTCGTCGTCTTCGTACTCGTCGGCCCCAACTTTGCGACGTTTGCGAACCTCCAGGTCAGCATCGTGCTCTTTAATAAGCTCAATTTTCTCTGGCTCTAAAGTGGAGACCTCCGCCTCATCGGCGTCCCCATCCGCATCCACAGCTGTATCCTCGGCGTCACTGTCCTTTTCCTTTTTCTTTGCCTTTGATTTAGATTTCTTGTCGGTCTTAGAGGATGAGTTGGCAGCATCGCTTCCGTAATTGCTCTGTTTACAGTATATTAAATTTGAGTTTTAATTAAGATTCTTTTTTGCAAGGCACGTACCTCATAAAGGGGCCAGAAGGAGGCGAAGAAACCCACATCCTCGGTCAAGTTGGGGAAGATCCAGAAATGCAATTTACCACCAGTCAAAGCCCAGACTATGGTGAACACGATTAAGCGCACCACAGTCAGAGCCAGAATGAAAACAAGGAAGCCTGCCGCGGCTATGGAGAGATAGTAGACGCCCTTGCGCAGCAGTGGCGGCCAGAGGGGGAAAAGACAGATGCCCACGGCGCCCAGGAGGAGGATGAAGCCGAATATCCAATAGTGTAGTGGTATGGGATCGTAGATCCAAACATACGCCTCAGAACCGTCAACAAAGATTTGCTCCGGATGCATATCCAGGCGTATCTTACGCTTCTTCTTCTCCTTCTTATCTTTCTCAGCGGTCACTGAGGGACCATCGCCATTGCCGCTGTCAGCTTCCAGATCGGTGTCCTTCTTATCGTCCTTTGGTTTTTCCTTTTCCTTGATCTCTCCCTTTTTCTCAGCAGATTTGCCCCGTATCTCGTCCAGCGTAACGGGCACCTTTTTGGCGCGGTGGAAAAACTTATGCTCCAGCATAACGTCCATGAATTCCACGGCCTGCTCACGGGTTGTGAAGAGTGGATTGTTACCTTCGGTAAATTTAGATTTCATCAGAGCATCCAGGGCCTTGCTCGAGGTGAAGTACTCGACAACGTGGCTTAAGAACTTGGTTTTCTTTGTCTTGACATTCTTCTTCAGCCACTTGGCCACGTTCTTCTCGTCCTTCGATGGCTTCTCCACCTTCTGTTGTCCGGGCTCGGCATATTCCTAAAACAAAATTGATGTCAATGTATGTACACATGTAATTCACCAGCTCACTTTCCCATGCTACGATCGACGTAGCACAGGCAAATATAGGCCACGACACAAATTTAGTTCCCGTCACACTCAAGCACTCTCATCTGCTCCAAGTGGTTCTGGCCTACAAATGAATGTTAACAGACCCCAACCCCCGCCTTAATACCATGCCATCGTCGAAGATCTCCTGCTCCTCCTCCTCCTCCTCCGCATCTCCAACAATTCGCTCATCCTCGCTCATTTCCACGGACACTATTATTATTTAACTCGCAAATAAAGTAAACTTATCAAGCACTATAACCCGTCTCTCAGCCAGAAAATGTTTTTCTTAGCTGTGACGTGTTGCAATCGCTGCGAGGGTCTAGAAAGTATTGAATCTTAGCAACGCTTAGTGTCTGGTCAAACGAGTCTCGATCACAACATCAACACAAACGCACACAAATATACATACTACATGTACCCATTGAAACTTTCCCCAACAACAACAACAGCTGATAAGTGGGAGCACCTGACAAGTGTGGGTAATTCAGATAGAGAGAGAGAGAGAGAGAGAGAGAGAGAGAGCGAGATCAGCTTACAAGTATAGCTTACAAATTTACGGTTAGCAGCAGTGTTGCCACCAGGTGGATAACAAGCGCACAGCTGTTTATTTGCACATCAGGAAAAAAAGAGGAACGGAATGTCACCAAATATATTAAACTCCAATATTCTGTTCAGCAGGGGGTGCAGTGGTGCGGGGAAAGTTAATTATAGCCGGCTGCATGCGGGCTGACACGAGGAAAGGACGCACACATATGTGTGGCTGTGAGTGCATAGAACTTAACCCCTGCATATGAAGAACTACAGATTAGATGTGACATATGATCGCACATCCCACTGACCACGTAATTGTTTTAAATTAATGTTTACCCGTTTGCAAAATCAAAACAACAACCAAAAACAGCACGCCAATTGAACTGTGGCTACCACACACACACACACACACATTGGCCAAGACGCAGATTGGTCTTGGCCAGCACTTACATCTTTGCGACGACGCGTACGTTTCTTCTCCGACATAGTGGCTCAGGTAATCCCAATTACTGCTTTCAAATCAATTGTTTATAAGAAATTATTAAAATTTTGACACTATCTCTGCCACACATGCACGACAGCCAGTGTGACCGCGGGTTTATCGTTAAAATATACCGTCCGACCCTCAGAAATATACCAAAATACACCGTCTCATAAAAAAATATACCGTAAATATAATGACGAATTCAAGTTCTATATTCCTCGTTTTTGATATTCCTTCGAATTTTACTAGCTAGATAAAACATTTTGCCATGCCCACGTAGTTTTATAAGATTTATAAATCAATTTTTTACTTAAATGGCTTATTCTAAATACTTGCTTTTAGTTAGTTCTGCACATAATCTTAGGCCATTGATTTAGGCCGTTGCTTCTTTTGAATTTTGACTAAAACAAGGCTTAAACAAAATAGATCAACAAAAAAACAGTCTCAATCTTGCTGGTATTTGAAGACGTTATGCGTGTATAGCCGTTGTATACCCTATTTCGTTAATTTAATATGAAGATCCTGTTTTCCGAATTGTTTTTAAAACGTTATTTATAAAGAAATGATCTCAAATTAATATGTTTTAGGCATATTCTCAATTCTATAATTCTATAAAATCAATTTCCAGGGTATGCAAAATGTTGCAATCCGCGCCATGTTGCGGGACAGTGCTGCTCGTTCTCTGGGCACATGAGTCTAGCCCATACAAATTAAATGTTGCCAGCCGCATACGACATTGTTGCGATGAAGGAGGGAAAAAAGAGAGCAAATATCCCACCAAACGGCTACCAAAATTCAAAAAAATTCTCAAAAATGGCTAACCAAAAATAAAAAAAAACGAAAAATGAAAAAAGATAACCCAAACGTATCAAATTTTGTGGTTTTTATTTAAGAATTAAGAAAATTTAAGAACAATTTAATTCTTTATTTAAATTGTAAAAACACCAACCCATTGAGTGGAAAAAAGAGAACGCTCTGTGTAAGTTTTGTTCAATTTTAAGGAACTGTTTTGGTACTTACATACTTAATTTGAATTTTCCCTCTTTTGGTTTTGTTTACTACTTTAGAATGTTTTACAATGCTACCTTATTTGAAGTTCCACTAAACTGCGTACAACTGTTACGGTATGCCATCCACTTGTGTTTCCAGTTAATCCGAGATAATTCAATTTAAGATACAACCCAGGATCCAAAATGTTGGAGACATTACTTGCCAGTCATTAAAACATCTGCATTTTCTTACATCGATTACTATTAAAATTATGTTTTATTAATCTTTGTTTTACAACAAAATACAGACTAAATAATAAGTAAAATATATTTATTTATTATATATTCTTATTATTATTAATATTGACCCTGGCCAGTGGTGGCGCTCAAAGTTTACGCTATTTTGTTTGAATTTTCCGTTTATGGGGAGCTACTGTTTATTATGTTATGTTTCAGTTTTATTCATATTATAAAGGAGACAACTATCTACTAAACTGTCGTTGGCCCACGCCCATGCGCGGTATTTATTACTCTTTCGCTTACTATTTATTCTATGACAAAATTTAAAATGTGTTGCTTGTGCCGGGTGCGTGTACATTTAAACCAAAGGGTTATGTTTTACAAAAAATATATTGTTAAAATGATTGGATAAATGCATAAATAAGTAGTTAAAAATGGTTGGCTGCAGAGGGGACTATCCTTCAGCCGGGTTCGGTTCGGTATACTACAGTCAAAAATTTGTGTGATTTCAAGTATTTTTGTACAATTTATTCGCATGTGGTGTTTCTATACATTTACAATTATGTATGCATTACTTTATTCTTATGTGGGAAGCAACATGCACATACATAACATCGAAAAACAAGCGCCCTAAAATACAGATTGCTTCTTTCCTTGGGGTTTCGTTTCATTCATTGCTGGGGCAACGCGCGCATAGCCAGCACGCGGTCCAAAAAACCAAGTCAAAAAATACAACGAAAACATTAAAAAAGTATATAATGCACAACTTATGGATGTGGTCCGCCTGTAAAAATTTAAGTGGCCAAAGGTATGTCTGTTCGTGTAATCGTATGCTCCTCTTGATCTGCCACTTGTTGATTCCTGCTTAGCCTGTTCCCCAGCCGGCCCCTTCATCATGCAATGGCATTGACCTAGTTCTGGCTCTGCCCAGGTGTGGAGTGCATGCACGCCACTACCTTGATTGGGTCGGATTTTTTCTTTAAGCTTTGATCTGCATAGCAGTAACCCTATTTTTGTATGTGGGAGGATATTAATGGTTAGGATAACGTTGCAAATGACAATAGCAATAGAAAAAGCGGTTAATTGCTCTATCATTTCATTTGAAAAAGCTACAACAATTATCCGCATACAAATATGCATTGATATTGCATATCGAACGTCTTTGTCAGTATAGTATGTGAGTCTGTGGGTGAGCATGTTTTGCGTCAATGTCTACGTGCTGTAAGTTCTGTTCGGTGTTCGGTTTAAACTAAATGATAAAGTATAGTTTAAATTGTAGCTGTGTTAACTAAATGTTAAAATCTGGATCTTACGAATACGGCGCTCGAATCGTGTTCGCTGTAGCCCAAGCGCTTGGTGTGCTTGAACACCTCGTTCGTAATGCTCGTGACAGGCATCGACTGATCCAGATTCTCTGCCATATTCAGCACTAGACGCAAATCCCGTTGCATGTGACTTAAAGGCTGCTGAGGATTGAAGTCGCCCTTTGCCATTTCTGGAAGAGTGTAACAAACATAACATGCGACATTAACATAAAAGTACGTGAAAATAGTGGTATTTACATACCCTTGCCCTTAGCCAGCAGCAGTGGGGATTTCATTGAAGTCAAGTCGAAAATGTCTATGATATCGTTTAACGAAATGGAAAAACGATCAGCTGCAAATAAATGTAATGGAAACGAAACAGGTTATCCAATGGCCCAGTCGATGGCTTCAGTTCTAGACGTACCCAATGCTAACGCCTCTGCAAGTCCTACCAGGCTCACAGCCTGAATGGTCTGCAAAATCAGGTTCACTTTACAGGCATTACCGACATCTGCTGGGGAACAATGGACAAACTTAATATAGCGCTCAATTCACACTCGAAGGTAGAGTACCGATAAGACGGTGGGATTCTTTACTTACTCCCCAAAAAGAAGGTGTTCTTCGCTATGGTCTTGAAGCAGGAGTGACACTCTTCAAATACCGTACGATCGCCGCCTGCCAGTATGATGAGCATACCATCGGCTGCCTCCTGACGCGAGCCATGGATTTGTGCCTCCAGGTATCGCCCATTGCACTGCTTGATTCCCTCTCCAATGTCCAGGGAGGTGTCTGGATCTACGGTGGACATTTCCACGTACGCCTTATTGCGCAGATCTTTTAGCTGCAGTACGCCGCAGTTCCCAAAAACGAGCTGAAAGCGTGTACAAAGAGCATTTCATTTAGCTCAATAGAAATTAGCCATACAATTTCCAACTCACATCCTTGGCGCCTTTGGGGTCCGATACACAGCAGAAGATAATGTCGGCCGCCTCAACCACATCCATGGGAGTGTCTTTAACTTCGGCACCGGCTTCGACAAATGGCTGACACTGATCAAAATAATTGATAAGAACATTCAAGAGCATTAGCAGCACGTGTGAACACTCACCTTGTCGATAGTGCGGTTCCAGACCACAACCTTGTGCCCTGTGTATATCAAATCCTTAACTATAGTCGAGCCCATCATGCCCAGTCCAAGGAAGCCAAAGGTCAACTCCGACGGCACAATGTCGCGATCGGCCAATGTATTGGAGCGCGAATTCATGTCGATGGCCTGAGTCTCGGGCCGCGTCACCACTGGACGATCCAGCAAGGCGATCGCGTTGGGTGCACGCTTCGCAGCTAATGATGCCAACAGATCATCTACCTCAACACGACGGCGGGCAGTAGGGGAGGACGAACTTGCCCCATCAAAATTGCCAGGTGTAGCGCCTCCCGATACGACGCGCTTGCCTCGTTTAGCGTTCGGTAATCCACTTGTATTTGCCCCAGTGGGCGTTTGATGAGCAGAGATGCGCCGTTTCTGTGCGGATTTTGTGGTGGAAGCCTTTGCCGCCTTGGTCGCGGATACAGCAGAAACAGGCTTGGCTTTGGGTGTCCGTTTTGCCGGGGATTTTGCTGTCGCTGGCGTCGCAGCAGTTACGGTAGGTGAGGCTGAAGAATCTGCATTGTTTTCCCCTTCCACCGCTTCGGACACGTCTGGACTGCCGACTACGTGGACGACTACACCGTTGTTGGCATCGGCATCAGCGTCCACAGCGTTCTCATCACTATCGACGGCATCCCGAATCTTATCAAAATCAGCCTCGGTGGCATGATTGGGCACACCACAGCTCTCGTTTATCTGGTCGTCCACCTCGGCCGGATCGTCAATGTATTTGTCGATGTCTGCCATGGCATGCCGAAAGGCAGCAGGCTTGCTTACTTTGGCCAGTTCCTCCTTCCAGGGTCCCTCGAAAGGTTTGATATTGTTCTCCTCGATCCATGCACTGAGGATTGAATATGAGAGTATTCCCTCATTAGCTTAGCTCAGATACTCGTGATTAACTCGAGTGTTTCTTGACGCTACTTACAAATTTCTCGATCCAAAGAAGAAAACACACTTGGTATTCGCACGGCGCTGCTGGGTGAGCAGATCCAGAGGGGGCTCTACAATCTAATGAAAAGATGGTCATTATTACCCCGAATTATGGACTTACTGTGCGTCTGCAGAAGCTCTAAGAAATTCTGAGATGCATTCATCTTTTCACGAGCGTCACTTGCAAAAGATATAAATATTTAGCCCACACGCGCGTCGTCTGCTCCCTTCGTATACACATGTAGATACATTTTCTCGCTGTGAGTGCTTGGGGCTGTACATAATGAAAGCTAGTCTCCGATTTGATAGCAACCAGTGCTGTGTTCCATACGAAACAAATATCAAGCCACTAACAAAGCGGGTGCAAGTGCGTTATGACGTTGACAGCGGCAGCGGGAGCAACAGCAGCGGCAGAGAGGCGGCCGTGCTGCATAAAAAAGTACAGTCGAAAACAAACACAGCGGCAGTGGCAGAGGCAGAAGCAGCGACGGCGACGCGGCGTAAACATTCCGCTTACCATGCCTGGCCACGGTGTGAAGCCCTTCATTTTGGCCCTGTAAAAATATTAATATATTAGAAATACACATTTATTAATGATACAAGCACGCAAATATCTATTAGGTTTATTTTCACTCAGCTACAGCTACAAAAAGAGCGCGCGCGCGAAAAAAGCGCCAACGCAGCGACGTCGACGTCGCTCTGGCGGCAGAGACCATCGCAGTAGCATAAACCACACAATTACATATATAAATTGTTTTTACGCCTGCAGCGACTTCAGGGGTAATCAGAATCAAAATTTTCCGACTTGCGTGGCTTGTCAAACATGCGCTAATTGCCTTTTTTACGCACACTTCACTTTTTTTGGAGCGCTAACCGAGCGACCATTGAGGTTATGTATTTGGTGTTGCTTTTTGTTCACACGAATATGTTGGTTTTTTTTATATCATAGACACATTGTTTATTGTTAAAAACATCACAAATTTCTCTTCTGGACAGGAAGGATGGCACTCAGCTTACCATATCAAATCCTTGGGTTTGTAAATAAATTTTTCTGTCGTGTCGCCGCCCGATAGCGACATTTTTTTGTTCTTCGACATTATAGTGTCTAGGCGTATATTGAACTTGGTTATCTTGCTGCTTTTAAATGACGGCGCACAAACTAATTATTTTCTATGCAAATTATTTCTTTGCACAAGTATATTTCTTAATTTATAAATATAACTTCAATTTTCTCAATTTTTCTTCCGTCTTCCTATTTTTTTTCTTTGTATGATGCGCTGCCAGGGTTGCCAGCGGACTTATCGATAAGTCATAGATTAAGCCACTTAACCCCCTCTTTTTAAACAGTTGAACAAAAAAACTTGAGCTAAACAGCGAAAAAAATGCTGCTTGGGAATCTTCTTGTAGCTCCATGGCATCATTATATCTTTCCCCTGAACTGCGCTAAAATTCTTCTAGATTCATAATTTTCGTGGAGAGTATTAGTACCCACTAGTCGACAATGGGTTAATCGTTGTGTCAATGATCAGAAATCATAGTCCGCGATTTTAATATTCGGTTGAATATTATTATTTAGCTAGGACCCTTATCCCCGAATACATAACGTCAATCAACTTATGAGTCAATTTTCTACAATATTGGCAATTTTAAATCCTTCTTTTATTTGATTGTGTCTAAACTAAGGTTTAAGCACAAAGGTCAAAGCATAAAACGTACGAAATTTAACGCCATTGTTGCTGTTCAACAGGTAACCGCTAAGAGTATGGGCATATTTATACCCTTTTTCATTTAATTAACATTCAAATTCTGTTTTCCGAGCTTATTTGAAACATTCCTTTTGAGATATTCTCAGATTGGCATGTTTTAGACCTATTTATAGACATGATTATTTTCTTGTACATATATCTTGATCCCGATATCTATTTTTGGTCTCTGTGAGAATAATATAATCTGCAAAATGTTTTTGAAATAGATTTAGAACAGAGACTGACTAGTTTCTGCATATATTGCAGCTTGAGATAACAAACATTTCCTCAATTCTATAATATCCTTTTCCCCAGGGTATTCAGAATGTTGCTCATCGCGCGCCATGTTGCGGTACAGTGCTGCTGTTATTTCGATAAGTGTTGCTTGCAACAAACTGCCTATACAAATGGGATGTTGTTGTCAGTGTGCTGTAATGAAAAATCCCGCCACGAAAAATAGAGCAAATCCCATACTGAAATATACCGTAAATATTATTAAATATATTATATTATTAATATTATTCATATTCCTCGTTTTTGAATAAACAGAATATTGAATATTACTAGCTAAATGGTAGCCTAACCCCTGAATACATAATTTCATCCAATTTATGAATCAATTTATGAGCTAAGAACTCCCTTTTATTGGATTGTGTCTCAAAAACGGTTAAAGCATGAAATTTCCTTCAATTTATGGATAATTTCTCTACAAGATGAGCTAATTTTAAGAACCCACTTTTGTTGGATTGTGTCTCAAAAACGGTTTGAGCAAGAAAGGTTAAAGCATAAAAAGTAATTGCGCTGCAGCAGCGGCCATTTTTGTATAGTGCTGTAAAGCAAGGCTGCACTTTGGTTCGCTGTGAATGCTGGTTCATTTTGTGTTGAGTTAACACACTTTCCACTAAATAAATACTATTTTAGCTATAATATGATTTACACGAATATGTTTATTTTATTGAATATGTTTTTAAATTATTCTTAGTCAATTTTTACTTTCATGTTCAGACATGTTGATGGAACTAGATCAACTAGTTCTTCAGCAGCGTACTCATTTTAACGGATACCTTATACCCTTTCCAACATTTCATCTCTTCCGTTAATGTATATAATTATTGCAGTTTCTGCTCATTATATTTATACTCACTGATTTTGTATGAGCAAGGTTATCATTTTTCCAATTTGAATCCAATATATGTGAAAATCCAGTACAAATTAAAATGAAAATGGGCGCAAATATGAACATGCTCATAGAGGTAAACACATACTCGTATATGTATGTGTTGCGCTAGTTGACGCGGGAAGCTCAGATCAGATTATCGATCATTCTAATTCCATAATCCATTCTACGACGGGAAAAACCGACTCGCTCCTTGTCAAAATATTAAGTACATGCAGAATAATATGTGCATATGTCACAAGTGTGGTTCTAGGGTTCTTAATGCACTTTTTAAATAACATCAACCTGTTGATCAATTGTTGGCGCTCGTGTATGTCACCAGGATGGCGATGGCGGCCTAGTGTAGTGGGTTTTTTTGTATAGTTCAAAATATATACATACATATATGCATCTCCATACATACGTAAATGTGCGAGGTCTGTGAAAAAAGAATGCTGCTTAGATTCACGCTGGAGTGTGTGACTCGTATTTCGAATTTGCCTCGAAATTTGTTTACATTAAATCGCTGACTCTTCATCAATACTCCCGTTACATGTCAATGTGTGTGTTCTTTTTCGTGTTCGTGTTTGTGATGTGTAGTTTTCAGCGCTTGCTTGTGGAACATTGGAAGCTCTTCCAGTAATTCTGGGATTTCAGCTCATTTGGATATTGAATTTGCAGCGCAGCGGAAACAACGCTCTTCTCCACAATCTTTCTCGCATCTTTGAAGGTTAAAATGAAATCAACTTCATTTAATTGCGATCGTATTAATATCCTATTGTTATTTTTTTTGCAGTTTTTCAACGTTGATTTCACCAAACGGGATGTTTAACGGCAACTTAAGTGAGTAGAATTTCCCCTTTTATTTTCTACATTAACAAATTTGCTGTGGATTATGCGCCTGAATAGGCTTATTTGATTGATGTTGCATACTAATAAAGCACCCTCGACGGTTGCTGATCGACTTATTTGCATATTCTGTGGTTCGCTTGACAATTTACCCATTTTAGTAGAGATTTTTTACGAGATAATACAATAATATCCGTTTTTTGTGAGGGTGAGGCCGATACAACCAGTGAGGGTTGGAAGAAGCCTATCGGGTGTAGCCGCTTATTGCCTTAACTCTATTGTTCTCTGTCGTTCTCTTCATCATATGAAATAGTGAAATTAAGTGAAGTTTATCCATACGCATACCACTCCTCTTTAAATTGCCACTGCGAAATTTCTGGTCAGTGGGTTCTCGGCTGACAAAAGTGTTTATAAAACAACAACTTGGAGTACGCCTGATTGCTGAAGCACTGGCGCGCCACTTGGTCCCCCAAGGACCTGCGGGGTGGGGGTCCTTGGGTCGTCCGGTAGACCTAGTGCAACGCAAACAAATAGCATTCGACACAAGCACCTCCTTGGTGCGCCTTAGTTGCGGCTTAGGCAGAAGTTTGCTTTGTTCAGCCATTCGGAGGCTCCAACTGCCACTGCAGTGCTTACACTTTCTGCTGTCCTTTTCTGCTCCTTTCCGTGCTGCAACATTACGAGTAATTAGCCAACTTACTCCGGTACTCTCGTTTAGAAAATCAACATAGTTTCTAAATTGCAGAAATGTCCACATGCGGGACTGCCCGAATTGTACTCTAGTGCTCCGAAAATTTACGCACGCCTTAAGTTTAAGATGAATTTGTAATTTTGTTGTTTAAGAGAAAACTTGTAAATAATTGAACAATTTTTAGGCAAGCTGGAGGAGAACCCCCGTTGCCAGGGCAATCGGATTCTGATCACTCACTATGTCAGCCCCCAACAGTTCTGGTACATCAGTGCCAAGGATGTGGAGGCTTGCAGTGCGCTAGTGCGACAAATGGAGCTGCAACTGCTCGAACACTGCAGGCCCGTGAACCAACGAACGTCCTACTGTGAGTTCCTGGAGGTAATTGTGCGGTACATGCTAGGAAGTCCCCCGAAGCTGCTCCGTGGCGTCATTCGGAAGCGCAAGGGAGAGGAGTACCTGGTGTTTGCCCTGGACTATGGCTTTACCATTAACTGCACAGCCAGAGATCTGTGGTTGTTGCCCGAAAACCTAAACAAAAAATTCTATGACGTTCAAATGGGAGGAGTGGCGTTCATTACGCCCTATAATGGAAGCACCTGGACGAAGGCTGCACTAAGCGTCTTTGGTCAGAAGCTGGAGGAGGCCCACCTGTTATTCCTCGACATTAAATATCAGGGGCCCATGAACGAGAATTTTGGAACATTATGGATAAATTCGAACGGCCAAAGCGCCCAAGCTGTGGATGCAGTCGTCTATCTGGAGGAGCGACAATATGGACGCAGAGAGAACAGCAGCAACATGCCTCCCTACCTCGATCCCTTGTCCTTTGACTTGGCGGATATCAACGACGTGGAGCTCAAGGCAGGGTTGCGTGCCACAAAAATAATTCAGCTAGTGGCGGCCGCTCCTCCCTTGGCCATCGAACAGAACCGCGCTGACTGCTCCAAAGCCCTGTCCAACACGGAAGTTCGAGTGGAGAGGAATCCATTCAGACAGACCTCAACAAGCAATCAAAACTACCAAAAGAGACGAAGTCAGCAGTGTCCCTCCAAGGATCCCATGAAGCTGGATAGACTTTTGCAGCTGCGCAGCGAACAGCCCATACCGGACGCGGCCCGGCGTCTGAGCAAGGTCAGCGGCTTAGACGGCAACTCTGTCCAAACGGCTCTCATCAGCGAATCGAGCCAAAAGGAAAACCTAGAGGAGAACGTGGAAAAAAGAAATCAAATGGAGGCACCCGGGAAACTCGGCAATGAATCACCCGATAGAGCAGGACCACAACTGGCCAGCCTGGCAGATCGATTAAAGGTGCTCAAGCTGACGAGCCGTCCCTCGATGAGTGAAGGTTCTCCTGGCAGATATTCTGGATTGTTGGCTAGTCAGGAAACCATCCATACGAATAACCAACGGAGCGAGCCCTCAGAGCCAAGAAGTAGTTCCTTGACTGCCTCACCTTCAGCACAGGACATGGTCACGCGCATTCTGTTTAAGGGAGATGCCACAGCTGGGAAAGCCGAAGGAGCTCAGCCGAAACTATTTCAGAGGATAAACATCTCATTGGCCAGCAGGGTGTTGACCCACAGCTATCAGCCATCAGTGTCAGTGGACGTCGCCCGGAACTTGAGCGAGGCATCGCTCGGGAAGGAGATTGAGAGCGTCTTGCAGAAGCTGAACTACCGGACTCCTTTGTCCACGCAATGCTTTGCCTGGCCACACCTCATGAAGGGCAACTCCCTGCTGCTGGTGAATGCCTCGGGCACAGGTCGCTCCTGGTGCTATCTCCCGGGGCTCTGCTCGTTGGTGATGCGCTCCATGGAAGCAGATGGAGAAAGTTTCAAGAGAGGGCCAGTGGCCGTATTGCTTACCGAATCCTCGGTCAACGCCAAGATGCTGGCCAACCACTGTTCTCTTCTGATGCAGGACTTCCAAACTCCATTCTTCAAAGTGGTTAACACCCACGACCAATCCGAGGTCGATGTGGTCTCCATGCTGCTCGGCTCGTGTGGCGTCCTGGTGTCCACACTTGCAAATCTGAATGCCCTGATGGACTATAAACGCAAGGGCCTACCCCTCTTTGATCCAGCGTATCTGAAACACGTAGTCCTGGACGACTACGATCGCATGCAGCTGGCTGCTCCACATCTCCTGAACGATGTTATTAATCGGTTGCGCCGTTTGCTGCCTTCGAAAATTCAGCTCGTTCTGGTGGCCCAGCACTGGCATGAGCAGGCGTTTCAGAAGCTGCTCCAATGGACCCCGACTAATCTGCTGATCTTTGGGGACTTCCTTGAGGCGTCCATGTACGGGGGCGTGAATTTAACGATGTGTGTGGGACAGGCACAGAAAAAAGCCGCTCAGCTCCTAAAATTCTTGGCCTCGCAGACGCCGCCACAGAAGCGAACGATCATATTCTGCAACAGTCAAGAGGAGATGGTGCAATTGAGAAATGTTCTGGTCGGAGCTGGACATCAGTGCCTGACCATCTCGAAAGCCCACGCGCAGGTGAGTTATTCTGAAAGTTATTTGATTAACAAGCTAATTGACTAATTAATCTCTAATTGGAGGAACCACACGAACTGCTGCTGGTCTACGACGACAACCAACTGCAGCTGCGAGAGCGGAACAAAGAGCTACTCGTCCACTTTAGCCTCCCGGAATCGTGGTCGAAGTTCGCTCTGCGATTCCATGTTATGGCTGATCGGGTGCCGAACCGTTTGGCCGAGCCGCTGGCCCCGCCCTCCACCATTGCTTCCCACGTAATGCTGGATGAGAGCAACTCCCTGTATGGGCCCTCTTTGCTGAGGTTCCTCAATGTGCACGGACTCTCCACGGACAATTTGTCGGAGCAGCTGTCCTTTTTTCAGCCTAAGGGCGAGTGCACTCTGAGGCAGGAAATCGTGCGGCAGCACTTACTCAAGGCGGACGCACAGTCTTCGAGTAATCCTTGCCAGCAATCCGAGGCCCTCGTGCGGCAGCACTTACTCAAGGCGGACGCACAGTCTTCGAGTAATCCTTGCCAGCAATCCGAGGCCCTCGTGCGCTGCAGGCTCTGCAAGATCTACGACCCAGTTCACATGGCTCTCTGGCCCACAGAATACATGCTGGCAGGCACTACGGCGTGGGTGGAGGCGCCCTTTCCGGCCAGTCGGTGGATTGCGGAGGTGGAGCTGAGTGTGGGACCCAGCTCAAAGCAGCACCATCCAGTCCGCGTCTCCGACGTCTGCATCGTGCATCACCAGGGGCTCCACAAACGCGTCCGTGTCATGGACATTCCCACAGAACAATCGGTGATTGTGCAATTGATGGACCACGGCACGGAGCTGATGCAGATCAGACCCTGGCACCTTCTGGAGTGCGATGCGAAGTTTACAGCTCTACCACTCCTGGCCATGGATGTTAAGCTGTCCTGTGTGGAGCCTGCGGCAGGACAGGCAAGCTGGTCGCCGGAGTCCCTCAAGTGGGTGCACGATACGTTTCACGGTCTACAAGATGGACAACACATTCTGATAACCGTGGACTTCTCCATGCTCGACGTCGTCTACGTCAAGGAAATCGCCCTGATCGAGGAATGCCCCTCGCTGCGCACCAGTGTGTACAGATCTGTTCTTCGAAAGGAGTTGATCGCGCGTGGATTTGGCAAACTGGCGACAAAAAGCATCGATCAGGGTCCGCCGGCACCACTAACCTGCAGAGGCTTGGCTTCGATCAGCGAAAAAGTCAAGCCTCAGGTGAACAAAGAAGTTACGAAAACAGATATAAATGAAGACCAGGTGAAAGTAGCATTTGCAGATGCCAAGGACATCGTCACAATGGAAGCCAGCAGCAGCGCATTGAAGGAGCAGAACAAAACTCTGGAGAAAGCCGACTGCCCGAGTAATCCCCCAACGGTTGATCCAACTCTAGACGGATCTCAACGGACGTTCCTGGAGCTGCTAAGGGGAGAGTTAGCCAACGAGAATTCGTCAAGCGCAGAGACCCGTCGATTCCTGCAAAGCATTGTAGCTGGCGATGAAGGGGAGGGTTCCATGGCTCCCACAGAAACTGCAAAAGCAATCGAAAAACCAGAGCCGAGTCCAATTCGTTGCGTAGATGATGCATCACCAAGAACATCAGTGCAAGAGCCATCGAAGGATCAGGTGATGAAAGCCCTACAGTGTGCCAAGACAGTTGGGGAGACGACGGCCTGGCCTATGGTCAAGTGGCACCAGACCCTCAGCCAAATCGAACTCATTTTTGAGCAGAAGGTGTCGGAGTATGAACTGTTTGTTAGGGGGAACTTTCTGTCGTATTTTGTGTCGGAGACCTCGCCTCCCCAGAGGTGCTTTATGAATCTTCTGGGCGATGTGAGGATCGCTTCGGAAAAGCAGCACGGGTACTCCCTGCATGTGAAGCTGTCCAAAGTTGGCTCCCTGTTCTACTGGCCAACTCTTCTCAACTCGCTGTACACGCAGCAGCATAGCCATTGGTTGTCCTACGATGTGGAGCGAGCCAAGGAGCCGCCCTCACCCATGGGCCTGCTTCTGTGGGAGCGCCACATGCGCCACGTGTGCACCAACGTCGAATCGACTACGGAGGAAGATTCTGTCGATTCCGATCTATCAGACACGGCGGAATTCGATGATATATAAGAGATATCTCCTTCCTGTCTTTTATACACTTTATATTTGCATTGTAATTCTGAGGATACTACCAAGCCTGGTCACATACATATTCTATTATAATTATCACTAAATACAGATACAGCTTACAGATCAAATCAGCTTACTTCTAAGCTTAATGGCCTACCATTTACAGGAATATACCGAACATAGTTTATATACAAATGAAAAACAAATTAAACAGAATTTTGGCTTCTAAAAAAAAAAAGAAAACGAAAATTGAAACTGAAACGAATTCGTTGTAATTGGAAGAATCGGATGATCTAAACAGAACACAATAGTCGTTTAAACAACAAAAAAAGAAACATTAAATAAGTAGACTTCTTCAAGGTGCAAGTCTTTCAGTCTAGTATGAATGTGTAACCTTTTCCGATTCCGATTGGAACGCGATTACAACAGTTTTCGGATATAAGTATCTTATGGCTATTGTTACTGCTATTCTTCTTCTGCTGCTGCTGCTAGGTGAGAGTTCCTTTCCTTCTGGTGCTCTGGTGCTGTGGTGCTCCGGTGCTCCGGTGCTCGGAATAATACAATATATTCTACAATCTATTCTGGCTATACGTCGGAGTTGGCTAAACTATGATTAGGATAGACTAAGGGCTGAGACTTCGCGTACATTTCCTTTGGATGCATGCCCCTTCTGCCTCTTCGATATCTATATCGACTACGACTACAACTAAAACAAACTGCTCTGCTTGGCTAGGCTGCAGCTGTGCAGGGTCATGGTGCCCGCGGGGTGGAGCGCGAGGGCGTGCATTGCGGCTGGCGGCGGGGTCGTCACAGGACCCCACGAGAGCCGCTTTCAGTTGGGCCGTAGCGGTAGCATTCCATAATGTTGCTGCTGCTGCTGTTGCTGTTGCATCATCATTTGCTGCTGCTGCTGCTGCTGCTGCTGTTGTTGCTGGGGCGTTGGCGTGGATCCCTGCGATGTTGTGTAGGTGACGGCGCAGGTGGCTGGCTGGGATACCACCACGGGGGCGCTCACCTTACGCTCCGACTGGGTGCGGATGGGCTGTGGATGGGACACATTCGGCTGCGGGGGCGGGGCATACATGAGCATGGGCGGCGGAGGCGGTGACGGTTCTACGCTTGGATGACGCGCCGGTGGAGTGACTGCCGATCCGTGATACGAGCCATAGGAGCTGTCATCCGACTGGGCCGACTGGCCGCGATTCCTCGGGCCCGTCATGGCGTACAGCTGCTGTTGCTGCTGCTGCGGCTGTTGGTCCCGCCTGTCGTACTTGTGGCTGCCATCGAGGGGCGTGGGATTCGTACGAGTGCCATAGACGGGTTGGAAGCCCTGCGGCTGCTGCTGCTGCTGGTGGTTCTGCTGCTCGGCCATCAGCTGCGGCGGTGGCTGCATCTGTTGCTGCTGCTGTTGCACATTCACGGGAGCCTGTTGCTGCTGGAGCTGCTGCTGCTGCTGTTGGAGTGGCTGCTGCTGTCCGCGCATGGACCCCCGCATTCCATAGATGCTCTCGCTGCGCTGCTGCATCTGGTTCTGTACGTTCTGGTTCTGCAGGTGGGAGGATTGGGCGGCGGTGACTGCCTGCTGCTGCTGCTGCTGTTGCTGCTGCTGGGTGCGCATGGGGTAGAGGCTCTGGGCCGGCACCAGCGGACCAGGACGCGGCACAATGTCGCGGTTGATGGCCGTGTTGCTCTTCGCGTAGACGGATTGGGAGCGGTTCAGGTTGCTGCGCGTCAGAGTGGGCGAGCGGCAGTACAGGGAGCGAGTTCCGCCGTAGAGCGGCTCCTGCTGCTGCTCGTACTTGGAGGAGAGCGGCGGAGCAGTGTACAGGTTTTGGCAGTAGTTGCCCTGCACACCGCCCACCACTCCCGCGATCTGGCCCATGTTGGGCGCCGCGTGCTGTCCGGCCGGGGCACCGCCTCCTCCGTTGCCGTTGGGCTGGCCCCGCGGATAGGTGCCCTGCGACTGCTGGTACTTGCTGGGCTTCTCCATGTCCATGTCGTAGTTCAGCTCGTCCTCGGAGTGAATGGAGCTGGAGTCGTTGTCGATGCTGCCCTTGGCGTGGCGCTGGCTCCTGCGCGAGTTGAAGATGTACTCGTAGACTAAGCCGGAGGCCATGCCGCCCACCAAAGGTCCGAACCAGTAGACCCAATGGTTGTCCCATTTGTTGAGCACAAACGAAGGACCCAGGGAGCGAGCCGGATTCAGGTAGGGCATCTGCAAGGAGAGAATCGAATGAGAATCGTACTCTTAAGGAGTTTCCTGTTTCTAGGAGTCTCTCCTGTTCCTACTCCTGCTTCTGTCTCTGCTAAATCTTCAAAGATCCCCATGTCCGCACGGGACTCTCTCGTAATTCAATCCATAATCGATAATCGGTCTCTTTAAGAATTCCTTTGAATTCCGCGGCAAGCGCTGTCCGTTATGCTAACAATGCCTCCGCGAGAGGCTGCGCCGGGGTCTGGGTTTGGGCCTCGTTCAGTGTTAAATTAATTATCTGTCCCCCTCCCCCACCATCCCGAGCGACCTTCCTCTGTCTTCTTGCGTTCGGAATCGGATCCCTTCTACCTGTGTGTCAAGCTGCGATTTTGCAACAGAGTCAGTGGCAGGTGCGTTTCTGTTTCTGTTTCTTTTTCTGCTTTCAGTCTCTGTCTTGTTTTTGGTTTTGGCTTTGCTTTCGGTCTGGCTGTCGTCTGTCGTCTGTCTGGGGACGTTCGAGATTTGTGGCTGGCATTCCTCGGTGAGGAGGCATCATCATTATCAATGTCAAATACTTACCGACACAAAGCAGCAGGCACTGTAGGCGGCACCGATGGACATGGCAGAGTTGCCCATGAACCTCTTCATGGGATCGGTGGACACGAAGTAGCAGAGCACCACCATGAATGTCAGGATGAATTCCACGCCAAAGCGTTCCCAGGCGGCCAGAGCAGCGCTGTGGGAGATGGCTGCCTGAAGATTTCCCTGGTAGCCAGGCACGGTGACCCTGTCGAAGGAAGGACACGAGGAGAGAATGAGTATATTTATTCGATTGCCGATTGACTCCAGTTTTCAGAAAATTTTCCGCAAATTGAGATTATTTATTATTAACGCCCCTTCTGACAGCTCGTAAGCTAGAGCGCACCAGCCCTCGGCATTCCACCCGAAAACCAGAGCCACCCCATCCCTGCACACGCATGTATCTGGTCCTGGTCCTCGCTCAACGGAATTCGAATTGTCAAAGTTTCGCGTACCAAAAGTTTGTGGCTTTCGCGATTTATGAAAAACATAGTCTCTTGGATAATTCGGATGCCGCTGCGAAATATTACTCTTCTCGAACATTTTGTTGTTCCCCAAAAGGGAACTCCATTAGACAAGAAGAGGGAGGGAGGCGTTGAAGCGGTGCGCAAGCAAATATTTATCAAGCGCTCACACACTGCTTCAGCGCTGCCCTGCCCTGCCCTGACCCACTCAATCTTCATTCCGTGGCAAGTACTCGGTACTCAGTACCTGGCGGCAGTCTGCCACAACCCCACGTTGAGCAACTGCGAATATCCGGAAATAAATGCTGCCGGAATGCACTTAAAAGTACTTGAGCAAATAGAACTGCCTTCCTTGGCTGGGGGGGATTCCTTGCCAGTTTCGGCGGTTGAGGTGCGACAAAGGAGCGAAGGGCAAGGTATGATAGTCGTTCGTCTGTGTATCTGCCGTCTTAGCAGGTATTATATGGCCCTAAGCCGTAGGATATGAGATATATGACATTCCACTTCCCCACAAAAAACCCTAAATGATGAAATCTTGGCCATGATGAAAGTTTGATCGCTTTGGAAAACACTTTTCCATTGAGTGAACTGCAAAGTTTGGAGAGTCGAGGGCGAAGAGTGTCTGTTTGCTCATAAATCTACAAAGTGCTAATTTCACAGAGCTCACGAATGACCACGAAAACCACTCGCCCACCCACGGACCACCCACGGACCACCCACACAGCACACATTCAGGATTTCATGGAGGAAAAAGTAAGGAAGGGAAGCGACTAAGTAGCCGGAAATGGCAAGAGAAATAGCAAAATGTTAGCCAAACTTTCTGTGTGTGCCTTCAGCAGAGCAGAGCCCTTCCTGCGCAAATTGTTTATGGAATAAAAAGTGAGAACTTACAACAAACTGAAAGCTTGAATTTTGTGTGCAACTGAGGATGGGGATGGGGATAGAGATACCCTCCCCCCTGTGTGATTGCGAGTGCGAGTGTGTTTTTGGGGCCACCGCATCCGGGTGAAAGGCGAGAGGTTCTGCATCCAACTCGCTCGTGGTTTGGCTTGTGGTTGGCTTTCAGTCTCCTCCTGGGACCTGACTCCCCGATAAGGGCCCCAAATCAAATTATTCCATTAAATGTGTGTGATTCAACATTCGATGGGATCCAGGATGATTATTATATGGGTATTTCATTTGTTGAGGATTGTTTATGACCTCCTCGCTCCCTCTGCCTCTGCCGCTCCTTGCGAGTGTTGGTGACATAACTGGACCACCACCTGTGCACAGGATTCGGAGGATACGAGGGGATAGGCCAACCGGAAGCACTAGCAGGATGCCCTTCCCATTCCAATTCCCATGATAAGCCGAGCGGAGAGAAGAAATTAATAATGGGGAAGGGATGCGCTCCCAAACGGATTCCGTAATTGAATTGCCCATGTGACACGAATTGATTTCGATTTCAACTGGCTGCTGCCTCTCCCCCTTGGCCACATTCAAGTGCAGGAAGTGCATTTCCATGCTAGATACAAATCAACCGAAAGAACGACGGCACCGTGTATTGAAGGCATAAGCCCCTCTCTGCTGACCTGCACTTTTCGGTGTACGGTGTGCGGTGTGTCCGTTTCGGTTGGGTATTTAAAATTTAAATTTCTGCCTCGAAAATCCTGTTTTTGTGTGTATCTCTTCGGGATACAGTAATTTCTGTTTTGGGCAGCGGCAGGCGGCAGGTGTGCCCTGCCGTGAATACATCCAAAGGCAGCGGCAGTTTCCAGCTGCCCTCAAGGGTCTGTGTTCGGACCAACCAGAAAGGAGCAGTGCAGCGGCGACGACACGTGTTTGATTTCAAGTTTCCGCATGACGCGTCCTGCGCAGGCGCAGCCTCGGACAAAGGCCACTGGAAATGTTAATTATGTTCTTCTGCTTTCTGTGTTCCTCGGCTTTCGGCTTTCGGCGTCTACCTGATTTTTATCTTTCATCAATTTCAAAGCCTTCTCCTTTGGCACATTTTTGGAACGTGCTCGGCGCGCGTTCTTTGGAACCAATCCACAAAAAAACAAAAACGGGGAAGAAATCATTGAAATTGAAATGCGAGGCGGCAGGCAGTACAGCTTAAAGACTATTCAAATATCCCTGAGCCGGATATCGATACTCCACAAGAAGTGCTGCGGGTCTGTCTGTCGGTCTGTCCGTCTGTCTGTCGCCGTGGCTGTCACTGTCACTGTCTTCGTCCCGCACTGTTTTTTCAAGCGTTATCCGCTTCATAAAAGATTATGAAGTACAGGAAGACTTTTTATCTGCTTCGGTATGTCTGCTGGTATCTCCTCTGCCGGGCCACATGTGGCATATCCCAGTGGCAGCGCAATTAGGGTAAGTGCCAAGTGAAATGTGACAACAGCAAGGAGGAGCCTTGAGGTGAGAGCTGGGAGCCTGGAGTTGAAGTGACGGTTGAAGGTTCTTAGGGTGGGGGTAACAAGTAACAAAGCAGGAGCGGATTCTCGGCAGGATTTCCATAGGAATTACCGATATTAACCAAATCTAAACCAATTAATCAGCACCAAAGACAGACAGATGGACAGAGTCCGAGTCTCTCTCTCTTTCTGTAGTTTTTTAAACATAAAACATATGTTTCGACTAAAATACAATTTGAACTCGTTGGACCCTTAAAAATCCATATCGGGGAAGAAAAAACTCAGCTCAACCCGAACCTGATCGCAGCAGCAGCAGCTGAAACATGTTTCTCTTGTGCGTCCTCTTTCTCCTGCCCCTGCCACCGGCCCGATTCCTTCCTCCGCCTGTAGGGGAATCGGGGATCTGTAGAAAGTAAAGATGCCAACGCACTTAAAAAACGAGGAATCGGAGGAGGGTAAAAACAGATGTCGAGCAGACAACGGACTACAGACGCAGGCAGAGAGCAGAGGAGAAGAGAGCCATTAACAACGACTCCTCTCCTCTCTTCTGCTCTCCTCTGCTCTCCACACAGAAAATAAGTTCAATGTACAACAACAAATTGGAGCGACATTTGAAAAATGGTGCGCAGGCGCAGGCGAAGATATTTCCTTTTCTTTCAGTCCTCTGTGCGACACTACCCCTCCTCGACTCCTCTTTCCTGCCGAGATACAAAGGAGAAACCCTGACAGGCAGTAGATTTAGCTGTGGAATGGGAAACCGAACCACCAACAGCAGTGCGTGTAGATGTAGAGATCCTTGGACCATTATCTAGGCAGGAATCCATTCTTTCCCGCTGCCGCTGACGTTTTCAAAATGGGAAATCACAGCGCAAACAGGAGAGGCAGATGTTTCTCTATCTCCATAGGCGATGCGACGACTCCTAGCTACCTGCGTGGCCTCCTCCCGCTCAGTCCCGTGCAGGTGGTGTCCTCTCAGATTGTGTGCGCGTGTGTGTGTGTGCGTACATCTTTCTGGCAAGGACAAACGGCTCAGCCCTGCGGTTACCTGCATATCCTATTTATACAATTTTCTATTTCTTCTTTTCAGCACACACGAATTTCGTGTTTCCTGCTAAGTATCCGAGTCCTTGTTGTACAGTCATCGCATCGCATAGCCCAAAGTGCGTATCATCTGCCTGGCCATCTCTCTGGCATTCTCCCCAGGACCTTTCACCCACCGCCTTGATTTACGACATACGAGACAGAGAGATAGCACTGGGCTGGATTTAATTCGAAGCTCTAAGGATTTACTTTTTGGTAGAGTAAATCCTTGAGCAGCTGCGGGACGCAGTGTCCTTGCAGACGATTGCATGGATGCAAATTGCTGTGGTCAAGTCGGATGCACCGACTGAAATGCATTTCCCCCTCAACTGCTGCCATTGATATGTTGTTCTAACCACAAAGATGGAGTCTGGAATGTGCATTCAATCTAAAGAGGTCCCCCACAAAGCGGAAATAGAATTTCCAATAGATATGGCTCCTCCCAGAGGACTCTCCACTTACCCGTAGAGCAGAGCAGCTCCTGCGATGCCTCCGCCGCACTGGGCGGTCATGTACATGGCGGCTCTAATGGGCGAGATGCTGCGCACCACGCAGCAGGCCAGAGTCACAGCGGGATTGATGTGGGCGCCTGTAAATAAATAGATAAGATTGTTGCACTTGAGTCGATGGTCTCTGCAAAAAGGGAAGGTCCCCCCAATATCACTTTGACACTTCTGCGAAACGCAAAGACGGGCAGGCAGGGCGCCCTTGCTCCTCGAAGATAACATCATAACTTAATGCTCCACCAATTGGCTGTGAAAATGGGGAATCGGCAAGAAATGCAGCCAGAACCGCAGCGATTGGGGAAGGCAAATCAGCAGCACATGTTTCCATTCGCTTCGCTCCTGCCACTCCTCCTGCCTCCCCCTCCGCCCAGATATTTCTCCCGTTTTGTGGTTTACTTTTTGTGGAGCCGTTTAATTGCCTCGAATGTCAACGCAAATGAACAAATATATGGGGAATATGCTCGCATTTAAAGTAGAGAACAGAACAGAAACAGAATTTTGTGCAAGTCGATGGCACCGCAAGTGCGCCCCAGGCGATAAGAGGAGGTAGTACGGCGGGCCATGGCGGGCCAGGGCGGGCCACGGCGGAGTGCAATGCCTTTTGGAAAATTACAAACAAAAATGAGGTTCTTGTTGTTCTGTTTCTGTCCTCTGTTGTGTTTCATTTGAAATTCTCCCCATCTCTCCCTCGCTCTGCGGCTGGGGCTAGGGCTGTGGATAAAACCGAACTGGGGAATTCCCACGCAAGAGTCCAAGAGTCCCCACCGACACGAAGCACTTGTCGGCGGGCTTGTTTATTGTCAGTTTGTTGTGTGTGTTGTTTGTGTGTTGCCTTACCAGAGATATGGAGAAAGCACTGCGTGAGTGTCGCCATGGCGAGGCCGGAGGCCAGGGCTGTGGCCAGAAGCACGGATGAGACGCTGGCACCCACGCCGGCGCCCGCAGCGGCTCCGCAGACGATGAACACGTACAGGAACGAAGCCAGGCACTCGCTGATGATGGATCTGCAAAGGGAGAAGATGGTTCGTCATGAGTGCTGGTGGAAGCGTGGACCCTGGCTGTAAATATTGCACAAATTCAGTTGCACAATGCCCGCTTCTGTTACACTGACAATTAAGCGAGGGAGGGGCGAGTGAGGGGCGGCATGTCGGATTCGCCTTAAGCTCAAAAGATAACGAAAAATCAAACAAACCCCCGCTCACGCGGTGGGGCCCTGTGCTGGGGTGGCAGCTGCACTGAACTCCGCGAATTTCCATAAATTTCGCTGTTTGACTTTTGTCTTCTTGCTCTCTCTGTGTCCCCCACTTTAATGGAGAACTATCCCCTCAACGAATTTGCGATTTTAATGGTCAGCAGGGGAGCAGGGAAGGGGGATGGAATTGGAGCAGGGGAGTGGGAAAAGTCACGTCGTTTAGTTGGAATTTGTTCGCTCAAAAGAGGAGCGAAAAGCGAGAAGCACCCTGCTCCTGGCCCTGGCTCTGGCAGGCAGGCCATTCAATGCGGCAAAGATTTAATTACTCCATCAACTCGTGATGAAATGTTAATTATATCGACATTCTATGAAGTGAAGGCCATCTCGAGGAGGTGAAGGGGACCCTCAGTTTGTGGGACATTCTCGGGAAATGACAAGTTTCATTGTCTCAAAAACTGCTTTGCAAATGTTTGGTTGGGAAACTATCACATCGTGATGTTGTCAAGGAACACTTAATTTGCAATTACTTAGAGGCCTCCTTTTACATAAAAGTAGTACATTCAAAACACACAGAAGCTACAGCCAGAGACATCTACAGAGATACATAATGGTGCGGAACAGAAAGGATTGGGGGGGGTCACTCACCTCCAAAACTCCAGAGTGCGAATCTCCGCCTGCATGCTCCGCTTGGGTGCCTGCAGTGTGCTGGAGAGCCGGTTGTTGGTGGCGTTCCCATGCGAGTCCTTGCGCATCGCCTCGAGCCGCTCGAACAATGTCACAATGTGATAGTCTATGTTGTGCTCCAGCGGCATTGTGTGCAGACTTTCATCAGCCATTTCGGATGGGATTGGGTGGCACTTCTTTGTTTATGGTTTCGATTGGAGTTGATTATGGAGAGAGTCTCGAAGCTCGACAAACACGCGACAATCTACGAGCAAGAGATTCCTCAATGCGAGTTAGACAAACATTTTGCAGTCTCGTTAGTGGCTCACAAATTGCATTCAATTTAATTCAATTGAAAATGCGACACAGCGAAATTGCGGAGTTTTTGAACTTTCAACCGATTCTGATTCTGTTTCTGATTTTTCCCGTCAAAGATGATTATTTGATTCGACCCGAAGACACGTCCGTTCAGAAGCGCGAGTGGTGAGCGAATGTCGGGCCGCAGGGCAGCTCGACGACAGAACAGGTCGGGAGTTGCAACTCACCATCGTCTGCAGTCGGAGCATATGGTAGCTATAGCTAAGCAGTTATACGATGCGTCGTCGGCCCACCACCGCCGACGCAGTGGTGGATAGCAACCCTCGCAACTATCGAAGCAGCCCTCGCAGCAGCACGGACACAGCATGGATGGTGCCTTTTAACCTGTTGGACGACCAATTCGGTGGTGGTGTGCGAGTAGGTATACCCTATAGAACCAAAGGGGTCCATTGTTGTCGACGAATAGTGAAATAAATAATAAATAAATAAATATACTTCGTATATACTTATAAAAACTCTTCAACTGGAGAATGCTGTTATTCGTTGTAAGACTAAAATTAATTAACAACATTGTTTTTAGATGAATTAAAAGCAGTACTCCAAATCTTTTCGGATCAAACCGCTCAAGGAGAAATGAATCCCAATCTGGAACAGTTCCCAATAAAAACGGAGGATTGGAGGGAAAAATGAAAATAGATAGGAGCATGTATGAAAGTACATATAAAATCTAAATTATGTGACCTTTTTCCCTGTCGAAATCGATTCTGCATCCAGCTGGTGTTCTAAGCAATTTACATTTTACAATGAGCGAGGAGATTGTTCTGGCGTTCAATTTTGATGGGGTCAAAGGCAAGAAGGCTCTTAAGAGTCATGAGGAATTGTTTGTTAAAATTTGTTCACCTCTTTGTATTATAATAGGAAATTTTAATTAAAGGGCTAATCAACATCAACATATGCCGTCTCACTCACACTCACTATACTATGTGCCTTTCACTCGCATTTATTGCTAGCATACGTTAAGGGACTGACTTTTGCCGACGAGTCTGGCCTGGCGATGAGCCCCCGAAGGCTGAAGAAAAGGGTGTTTAAAAAGAAGTTTGTTAAAGGAAAGAGGGAGGTGAGAATGGTAGCTAGTGCGGCACCGGTGCGGAACTAGTGCCTAATACTAGAGGGAAGTGGTGCTTCTTGTGTGTGTGTCGTGGTGTGTTTTGTGGTGGTAGGTACATATCCTCTGCTATTTTGTTGCGTTGTGACGTCGCATTAATAAAGGCTCGAGTATGGGGAGAGACTCCAAAAAGTGTGTAAGAGGACTTCGAACCACTTTAGCACTAAGAAGTAAGTTTTACTATTTTAGCTTGTGCCCCAATTTTAATAGATTTTATATTCTATATTTATATTTAAATTTATATTCAAACGATTCCTTTTCAAGATATCATAAATGATACTACCTTCAGTGCCACAAACTGAACGACACAAGTATCATGTTTCTATCATATGTGGGTCCGACTCGTATGCGATATCATTTGTGATCGTTTGGTTTGCAGGGCTATTAATTTTGCGGCAACTGTGAAACATAATCAAAAGCCTCTGTAAGTTAATTGCGCAGCACTTCAATAACACAGATTCCATGGACAGAGGACTGCGAACTGGTACTCTGGCTCTCAGTCTCCCAGGTTCTCTCACTCCTCTGGTCTGCATTCATCTCAGCTTTCATTGAAAGTACGAGTATTTCCACTTTTTGGCACATTAATGATATGTAAAAAGAATGCGGTTCAATGGGTAGCCCCTTGGATTAGATCCCATCCCCATCCGATTTTGTGGTTTTGGTCTTCCTGCTGCTTGGATTACCTTCGAAGGGTATCTTTGGGAGAGTCGGGGAGCCAGCCGTGTCGGGCAAGAGACCAGCACACTTGAGTACCCACAGCAAGCAATTTTGAAGAGTTGCCAAACCGAAAATCTCATCCTCTGTTTTGCCGACAAAAACACATTTTACGCATCACTAAAAACTATAATTATGAGCCCTAACCACTTGATACCTGTCAATTGTCAACCTGTCTTCGAAGTCCCGCCGTTCCTCCTCGTCCTCTGCCCCTCCCTCAGACGGGGTGCCGTGTGACGTGATATTTCAAGCTCAATGGGCTGTGAAAGTTAAGAAATTATGCGCCGAGTGAATTGGATCAGTTCTGTTCGGATCGGTTCGGGCTCAGTTCGGTTACGGGGCCATGACCAGAGTGAAATCAATCACAAAACTGCATCACAGCCCCTCAGCTGCTACAAAGTAAAGGATAGGATGGGGAATGGGGACTGGCTTGAGGGAGGGCGTTGCTGCTGGTCGCAACGAAAGCAAAGCCGCAGAAATTTCGACCCAATCTTCGATGGGGGGGCGGTCATGGACATGGGCATGGACATGGACATGACCATACCCTGAAAAGAGGTGCTGTCGGAGGAGGGGAAGAGTTGGAGAGGCGTTGGAAGGACGTTGCCTTATATGGGACGACGACCAACAGACGACGACAAAAGGCTGCCTCTGTGCCCCTGCCCCTGCCCCTGTCTCTGCCCCTACCTCTGGCCAGAGAGCGTGGGAATTATTTTTGCAAACTCTTTGTTTTTTTCCTCCTTATTGCCTCGTTTCCTCGTTCGGGGTCCCCGTCCCCCCATCAGGGTCGCACGGGGTCGTTCCTTCGGTCGGTCGAAGGTAATAATAAGATGTTTTGTTTCAATCACATCGTCGCTCGTCGGATGATAATGATGATGATGATCATCATTGTCGCAGTTTCTTATATGCATATGCCTTGGACTTGGACTTGCGCTTGCGCTTGGATCAAGGCGATGGCATCTTCTGGGAGTCTGTTGCTGTTGTTATTGGTGTATTTATCGTTTCGTGGGAGAAGAAAGAGAAAGAGCGAACCTCGCCTCTTGCTCTCTATCCAACACTGCGCTTTGCTGTTTCTTCCTTAGTTGTTGACGTGGAAGAGGGAGGAGGAGTATTCGGATGAAGATCCTCCTCATTGTAGGTTGCGACTGCAGGTCGAAGATGGTGTCACGATCCCTCCGCTTGAAAAAGGGAAAGGGGCCTGAGAAAAGCCCAAATGCTTTTCGGGGGGAAGCGATCGGAGGCAGGAGGCAATCAAGTGCTCTAACGACATAGAGCGTGCTCTGATATCATTATTAGAGATATACTGAGATACCGCTGGATGTTCGTGCTCTCCAAAGGACGGTGATTTATACTCTTCGGAGGCCTCTCTGACGGCGTGAATTATGAGTCGATGAAGCCTTGTCCAGTGAGTACCTCTCCAGCCCAGACCCTCCGTCCAAACTCTACCCGGGCAGGTAACTGGTAACGCCTGGCCTTGCCCATGGATGGATTCTTGCCAAAACTTAACAAGGTCAACACTTTTTGTGGTTCCTTTGGTTTTTGCCTGTGGGAAAATACTCGTTTCTCGGGCCAAGAAGGAAGAGAAATGCGTGGTGAGGGCGTTAAGCCAAGAACCGGAGGCGTGGAATCCTAAATAGAACAGATTTTTGGGGAGCGATGCGCGTAATGGGAATTGTGAGTAAAGGAAGGCTTCTTCGGATTCCATTTGGTCTCCCCGCTTGCCTCTCAAGCCTTTAACTTCAGCGGCAGCAAAGGTTATCCTGATGTGAACATCGACACGTGAAAATGCCAGACACACTCTGCCACGATTCCCATGTCCTGTCCAGAACCGCATCTACGCGGTTCTCCGCGACACGTGCTCCACTTGCAACCCTTGCCCATTGTTGTTGCCACCGCCGCACGCACTAATGATGCGGCATTATTTTGCATATGTCCGGGAATAGAAGGGTTAAGGCCAGGGCAGACCACTCCAGACCAAGGGCATGGCAATGGTGGTGCTGTCCCCTAATGAACCGAAATATGCGCGACTGTTACAGTTGTACGATAATTTATGCATGTTATACAACCATTGACTCGGGATGCAGATGCGGTTTGCTCTTGGCTGTTGTCATTGTCATTTATCGCTTGGTACCCTTTCATTCCCGATTGTAGAGCCAAAGGGTTAGACAACAGCACTGATTTTGTGCCAGACAATCAAACGGACATCCTGGCTGGGTGCGGGCAGGGGTAGTCCTGCACTTGCAGGCGTCAATAGACAAGTGCGAAAGTTCCGAGAATCGCGGTTTGGCGAGGTGAAAGTCAGTAATGGGAGTGGAAGTTCCACTGAAAATAGGTTCATTAAATATTTCAAACTTCGAACTGTCGCCCTCCTCTCGAAGGACCATCGCCCACATGCCTGGATTTTCCAGCTGGATGAAATATTTCCGACTGACGCTAAAAACTCTAAAATTGCCCCCGGATCATGAGTCGATTGTTTGGCCTTCTTTTGGCTATCCATAAAAACGTCCACAACAGTGACCAAAAAAATGGTTCAAATGGAAACTAAATTGCAAACTCAATCGAAATCAATAGACCGCCTTGAACAAATCGATTTTCGGTTATTATCCGTCACACAGTCATTAAAATTTTTGACAGATTTTGACAATTTATTGACGCTGGCTGCCGCCGCACACGACAAATAGCAACAATCAGAAGTTTACAGAACGGAAAACCGATCCGGAGCCCAAAGTTTGACCTGTACAAATTGCAAAAAGTGGACAAATGTTCCTCCTCCCATCCTCCCATCTGCAGTTTTCGAGTGGCTGGCCCACCCTCTCAATCACCCATCCTCCCATCCTCGAACGGGCGCGCGATAATTTGATTAATTGAAAGTCAGCCGACGACCTTTTTTGTCGGCTCCGGCAAGGGGTTGCTTCATCCGAATGGGGAGGGAGGGAGGATGGGCTGTGGGGTGGTTGCTGTGGTTGGTGGCGTGAGTAAATGAGTAAATGATCTGGGGATCACTTCAAGTAGCTCTCTATTGTATTTACATTAGCAGGTTTAGGGCACAACCCACCACTCCTCCATATATCCATAGATCCATCTCCTATCTGACCGTTTTTTATGCACACTTTTTTCGGGGTAAAAATTTAAATATCGCATTACACACAGACACTTGATTTTAGAGCGGTCTGTCCGACATTCAAAGCATTCAAATGTTTCACTTGTGATTACACTTGTGGTTGGGTTCGTCTGGTGCGGTGTGTGGTGTGTGGTGTCTGGATGGTGGATGGGTGGTGGTGTCCTGCTGCTCTGGAACATATACGAACATGTGTTTTTTAGTTAAAAATTTAAATCTGTTGTCTGTTTTTGATTATGCGATAAACTGGGCTGCGGCTGCGGCTGGGCTGGGCTGTGGCCTGTGCCCTGTGTAGCTCTGTCCGGAATTTAATTTTCTGTACTTTTGGACAGTTGCGTAATTGCTTTGGGCTTCTGGATTGGCTCTTCCGCTCGCAGACAGCCGGGCGAAGGAGTTGGACAGGACAGACTGCTGTCCGCAAACACTTGAACACATTTTAGGTTTGTTTTTCATGATATGATAGCGCCATGTGCATATCTGCTGGGATAGGAGAAGGAAGATCAATGAAACTGAATGTGAATCCTTCTATAAACCAGCTTTGCACATCGCTGGTTCTTGGCAGAGGTTTTCGGATTTGCTGGCAACTGTATCTCAATAGAAAGTAGACCGAACGAACGTTCAAATGTTTGTGCTGCTCTTCTGCTGTCGTATCGCGGATTTTGGCAAAGTGCGTATCCAGCCCGGTGCTGCTTCTCACACATAAAATATTTCAAAATCAATAATCAAACTCGCAATTTACTCTGCCCCTGCCCCTGCCCCGCGTTTAAGTGCTTTGGCTTGCAACGTTTTGGGGCACGGCGCCCACCCCAAAGTGCATCGTTCTTGTGGTTGTTATTGTTTAACCTTACGCCTATTGTCCACATATTTGCCGCGAGCTGACGGGGTCAAAGGCGTCTCGAATGGGGCCCTCCCAGAGGCCGTTCAACTCCCCGAAGGAAGTGGAAGGAACACACAACCATTGTACTGACGAGTGCGCACTTTCCTCCTGTCGCACCTCATTTGCATATTTTCCGCCAATTATGTTTTGCATATGCGAATATTTCCCGCCCATTGTGATTCTAATTCGATTTCGATATTCACGGCCATTTGTCCGCCTCTCGGGTTTGCAATTTGCCTTTTTTACGATTTGTTTTTCTAGCATCGGGCTCCTTCCATTGATCGCATAATCGACCCAAGTGCTTGGCCCTTCGATTAGCTATGAAATGGCAACAGCCTACGATCCATCCCATAGGTATGGGCTGAGGGTCCTTTCATTTGCATTGCCTGCGCTTTTTATGGCGTGCCAATTTTTGATAGATGATGCGTGAAAATATGGGAACACGGCCCTGTTCCTCTTCCTCTCCCCCTTATTTGCATATTTGATTAATTTGTTTGGTTTTTTGGGTGGTTTTTTATGGAAAAATAATAAGCATTTTATTGTTTGCGCAATGGCTGTGGGGGGAGGAGTGAGGCATGCACACCCGATGGGAAGGTCATGGATTAGCTAGGGATAAAATTGATGGCTGCACTCGAAAGCGGATGAGGGAATGCATCATGGATATAGTACGCTTATGGCATAGTCTGCCAATCCATTTTAAATTTAAGGCACTTCTATTTCTTAGAGTCCCCAGAAATCTGCAATTAAGCAAGTGTTAATCAGCATCAGTGAAAGTATTATCGAACATTTGCAGAGACAGCATCTCAATCTGAATATCTCTCAAATGCAAATCGGCATCACAGTTAGCGAAGGTTCCTTGTGCTCCTGCTCCGCTGTCTGCTTGTTTGCCTGGCAGGCAGGCGGTGGCGGCGGGCACTAATCCAATTGCCGTATGGATCATTAAGCACTGATTGCGTTTATGGTGCACATGTGTACTTCTACGTGTGTGTGTGCATATGTATGTACATCTGTATGTTTTGATCCAGAGCAAGGGCACTCGCAACTCACATGCAGATTAAGCCACTGCTGTTGCAGTGGATGCAGATGGGGTGGGATGAGGAGCTGCGACCGAACATCAATTATGCGGATATTTCAGCGCTTTAGATTTAACAGAAAATCGATTTTACATTTAAGAAAAAAGTGAAAGGCCGTTAAAGGGGTCACAGAAATTAAATTTCAATCTTTCCACTAACTTTCTGCCAGCAACATTGTCATTGGCAGCCACCGCATTCGCATCCGCATCCACATCCACATCCACATCCTTCATTCAAATGAACCGCACGGGAAAATCTGCATTTGATTTGTCGCCCGAGCGCACATGTTGCAAAAAAGTTTCGCCGGCAACTGTCACCAGGACGAAGGTGACACACAGCACACAAAAATAGAAAAACAATTGCCAATTACGGCAGAACTGTTCCCCGTTTCCTTGTTTACCGATTCAACCACTCCTCGATCCACCCCAGTAGCCACCAGCATGGCCCATAAACAAGAACGAAACAAAGCAGAAACGGAAACAGAAACAACAACCCAAAAAAAAACCACAAAAAAAATCAAGGGGTGGCAGGAAAACTATGTGGAAAATCACTTTTGCGCTCATAAATTTCAATAATAAAAATTTGAATGCAGTTGACACTACACCGAGGCAAGCGACCCAGCCCTTGTCCTGCCCTGCATCCATAGAGAGAAGTAAACAAGGTTAAGTGAAATAAAAATCAGTGAAATGCATAAACAAGGCCCAAGGTGCGGGTTGGCTTGGGTCTCGGTGGCTCTCCAGCATCCTCATCGACGTTCGTGCCACCCGATAATTGAATTGGCTTGTCCGCAGTCTGCAATTGGGTTCAGAAGGTGCAACCCTTTTTCCTTCACTCGAGAAATTACACTTTTACATACATCTGTAGGGATGTGGATGTAGGATGAATATGCTCACATTGCTGTTTGGACCTCGCATGTGGCCATGTTTGGCTATGATTTAAGTCCTTTGCTGGCATATGGAAAATAACTGAGGGTTGCGCCATCAATTAGCCCAAGCCGATTAAGTCTTGAATTCTGTGATCATGAGGTCAAACCTCTAGATATCATATTTGTAGTGCTCTGGATGGGTTGCACTTGCACAAAAGCAATCAATCACCAAAGCGGCACATCGTTTCTTAACGATAAAACAGTTGCGATATAAGTTGTTCATTAAAAAGCTGATCTCAAATTGCTGCGATCCAAGGATTCAATACGAGAGGTACAACCTCCACATTGTTATATAGCCGCTAATAATAGATGCAGTAGAATTTGTTAAGGTCTAAACTACACAAAGCTATTTTAGGTCTCCCGTAAAGTGATTCAATACATATATGTACCTACAGAAACAGAAATTCAAAGTTTATCATGAAATTTGAATAGCGCGGCAGACCATCAATTGCCACCATTCGCCTTGGGAATATCGATATCTTTTCTCTAGTATTGGCACATGAATGAATGAATAGATAGGTAAATTCACGTTTAAGAAAAAACTAATTTTATTTAATTTATTCTGGTTGTTATTATAGACAGAACTCTCAGGGCCAGATGCAGCTTACTTCTTGGCCTTCTTGGGATCGCCCTTGGCTCCCTCCTCGCTCTCAGCTGCCTCCTTAGCGCGCTTAGCGCGGATGCCAACCAAACGAGCATCAGTACGAGCCTGAAAGATGTTTAAATTTGTAAAATATGCACTTCTGTTTGTCAAAAAGTCAAAGAACATACCTTGCGCAGAGTAGCGAAAGCCTTGAACTTCTTCTCATCCTTGGTAACTTCACGGAACTCAACCACGGGCTTTTCGGCCTTGATGGGCATAATGGGTCCCCTGAGCTGGGTGGCCAGCTTGCATTCCTCCACGGAAGATTCACCCTTTCGGATCTTCTTCTCGTTGATGGGGAACAGAATCAGCTTGCTTCTGTACTCCTTGAGGCGCTGGATGTTGCGCTGACGCGACTCCAGGGATTTGTTCTTGCGACGGAAGTCAACAGCAATGCCAATGGTCTTGGCGAATTTAGCGCTGACGCCAGCGCCCTGAGGATACGAGAAAATACAATTTGATGTGTATTTTGAAAATATATTTTTTGTGATAAGCTCACCTTCAGCTCCTCCAGGGTGAAACCACGGCCGGTACGCAATTTTGTGTGGTAGCGGATGGTGGGGCAACGGACCACGGGGCGCAGAGCACCACTGGCTGGGCGGGGGAACACAGCCTTGGCCTTCTTGACGCGGTTCTCGTGTCTGCGGTGTTTACGCGCAGGCTGGTTGAACCAGGTCTTCACATGACGCTGCCACCACTTGTGGTAGTGCTGGTTTGGAATCATATTATTTCCCTTACCCATCTTGGCGGTTTAGATTGGCTGCAACAGAGAAGTAAACATTAATTGAATGGATTTGTGAACGAACGCTGCGGCATAACCAAGCAGCGGCACTGCATTTCCTGGCCCACGTGGCTGGGCATATTCCATTTGTTTGAGGCACACTTTAGCACTCCTTGCTGTCATTTCCATGGAGCAAATAATGTCTAAATGGTATCTGCACATTTTACACAGTCAATTCCAATGTTTTAGGCCCACTTTAGTGTCATTTTCTATTATTTCCATTGGCGAACAAAAATTCACGCACCTTTTCTTCCCAACAGCGAATTAAAAAGGAAATCGCAGCCAACTTCACGTCGCGGAATGAACGAAAATTTCCCTTCGAAAATTCCCAGCAGAGGCTTAAATTTCCCCAGCTATCGATTGGTGATGCAATCAGTGTTAACACTGTTTTAGCACTGTTTTCAATTAAATTCAGAGTTATTAATGTGTTGGTCGCATTAAAGTGGCATTGTAGCTGCAAATAGATTTTAAAAGAAACCAAAAATAATTCCCGCAAGTTTCGTGCATTTTAAGCATTTAAGTAAAGCATTTGCCGTAGCTGCCGTGTCGCGTGGCAACTCTGTACTGTACTTCTGATACAGATAAAAAACTATTGACTATCTATCTATAATCGAGAAATTGCGCGCTTCTCGCATTGGAAGTCATAATCAAAATAAATAAAACCGAAATCAAGATGAGTGACGAAGTCGCCGCGTCCCCCGCTGCAGTTAATGAGCTCAAATATGAAGATGTCTCGCAGCTCAACTTTTCCAAACTGTACTCGCCGAAAATGAAGAGCGTCTACTGGCGCTATTTTGGCTTTCCCTCCAACGACAACAACGAGGTAATCACCAAGCAGAACGTGGTGTGCATCAAGTGCCACAAGGTGCTGACCAACCACGGCAATACGACCAACTTGCGGGCCCACTTGCAGCATCGCCACAAGGATCTTTTCAGGGACCTCTGCCAGGAACACGACATCCAAGTGCCGCCGCGAAAAACGCCGCGCAACGTCGCCCATCCGCCGCTCTCGAAGAGGAACGTCTCCACACGACGCGTGAAGCTAGAGTTTATTAATAATCGCAATCACGACAATGCATCGGACGACGAAATGGACGAGGCCGCCGTAGCCACCGCCGCCATGCAGGCCGAGGAGGAATCATCGTCTCAGACCCTACTGTACGAAACTATGGTGCCGTTCACCTACGACGAATCTGATAATGTGGTCGAGGAGGAGGAGCGCACGGTTAGTTTGGAGCCAAAGTTTCAGCGAAGGGTAGGTAAAGTTGGGCGCCCTCCGGGTGCTCTGCACCACAGTCGGCCCATTAAGCACGAGGATGGCGGCTACTCATCGCCAAACATAGCCAACTTGGCAGAGGCCTTGACCGACATAGTCATAAAGGATGTGCGCAATGTGGAGACGCTCTACGATGTGGGTTTCAGCGATTTTGTACGGCAGGCCATGGGCAACGCTGCGTGCATGCCCGATATGGAGAAGGTCGATTCTCTCCTGAGCGAGATGCATGCCTCCAAGTTTTTGGAGATCGGAGACATTACACGAGAGTTCAGTGCCGAGAAACCCTTTTCGCTGGCCTTTGAGCGTTGGATAAATGTGGAGCAGCGTCGTTTCCTTACCATCTACCACCACTATCTCGACGAGGAGACCCAGTCCGTTCGCAGCGCCTTGTATGCGACAGTGGAGTACAATGATTACATCGTCTTTGACGATCTGCTTACCGACTTCTACTTGACCAACTGCACCCTTGTAATCGTCAATTACGACGACGAAGAAGACTTTCTGTACAGCTACTTGAAGGAAAAGAGTATGTCCGGAATGCGTATGCCGTAAAATATAGAGTTAACTTATGAATCCCAATCGTGTTGCAGATATTCCCGTTGTACTGTGCTATGTCTCGGTTATTGACAAATGTTTGCTTCGAGTGTTTGACATAGAGGAGGTGGCCACACTTCTGGAGCAGGTGAAGGACATCATCCAGCGGCATTCGGCCGAGATTAGCTCGAAGGTATCGGAGCTGCCCTCGTACAATGAGCATTTCCCTTGGACCCTGTATGAGATGTTGAAGTTCTTTACCGAATCCATTTCGTGGTCCGAAGACATGGATCAACTAGTGATGACGGCCAAAATCGTGACAGAGGCGCTCAGCGCGTTGGTGGTAGGCTCTCTCAACTTAATCGACAACTGAATATCTTTTTAAAAGCTTAACTGTTCTCTAGATTGCATTGGACACATTGCGGGGCGAGGATATTCCGCTATGCAGCATGCTGTCGCCCATAACATCAAAGATACTGATTAAGAAACTTGGCATTGTTGAGCAGGACGATTCCCTGATGATGAACATAAAGCGCACCATAGCTGGTGTGCTGCAGAGCTACGTTATATCAAACGACAATCTGACCAGCGCTGCACTGCTCGATCCCCGATTCCATCGGCTGACCACCATTGAGAACCTGGACAGGTGTGTCCGTATGCTGACCCAGAAATACAACAAAACGTTCGGCGGATCGAGCGGCGACCCAACAGAAGTGGCGGCTACTACCTCCGTGAACACTTCGCCAACGGTTACCATCAAGGCAGAACCAAGAAATAGCTCAGCTGGCAGTAATGCTAAGAAGTCGAGTAAGTATTGGAAGAATGTGCATCTTTGGACCGCCAGTTCATAATTACGAACCATTCTATAGAGCTGGAACTTTTGTTTGATGTTGCCGAGATTCCAAACCCACCCAAGCGGGATGCCGACTGCACTGTGGAAACTGATTTGAAACGTTACCGTAACGAGGTAATCGTTCAGTTGGATGAGTCCCCCATTGAGTGGTGGCTCAAAATGGGACATATTTATGCAACGCTGCGCGATCTCGCCACCTTATATCAGAGTGTGCCCGGCGTGGTGACCCTAAGCTTCAAGAAGCCTTTGCGAGAGCAGATTAATGATTTCAATAAGCGTTCCATGCTCACCGGAAACCAAATCGACGCGATATTGTTTTTGCATCATCACAACAATTAATTACACAGCGGGAATCGCTGGATAATGTAGCTTTTTTTTCGTAATCGTAATCGAAAGAAAATGAAGAATTCAGTGTTTCTTCTAAATGTAGAAATGAAGAAATTGAATAATTCTGTTTCTACTAGATGCATAACGAAATGCATTATTTTTAACTTTCCTTTTAAACCTAAATTTAATCTAATCTGTGTGTATATGACTACGATGGGCGCTGCCAATTGGAATTATAATTAAATTGAAAAATAATGAAAACAATGAAAAGCCGGACTTGGCCGTACGCTGGAGAATCAGGCATGTTGTGTGTACATTTTGAACACGCCCCAATATATGTATAATGTAATTTGTTTATTTTCTGGCCCAATATCATTTAATCTAAGTATTATTGTTTAATACAATTATAATATTACAATAAATTATAATAACCACAATATGAAAGTATGTATATGTATCCAGATGACCTAGCTTGTCTCGTGGGCTAGTTGTTCTGCAGAGTTCGGTTTGCATGTCGGCAAAGGCTTTACTAAATAATTGCATACACATTCCCATGCACCATACAAGGATGGGACTTATTTCTAAATTTCCGCGGGAATTTAGTAAATGGGGAATTTTACATGAATTTCACACTTATCGCGTTTACGACACGGTTAAACGATTTACAACACTGTCCTCAAGTAAATAACCATTAACGTGACAACATTGCGGCTGTTTTTTTGTTGAACATTTTTGTTTAAACCTTGTTTTAGTCAAAATACAATAAATGGGAGTACCAGTAATAAATCAGTCAAGTAGAAAATAGGTTCATTAATTGGATACAATTATGTGGGCAGGGCTGAGAGATCCATCAAGCTAGTAATATTCGACGGAATATCATTAAGGAGGAATATGTATAGTAGCACTTCAGTTCGTCATACGGTATATTTTTAAAATGAGACGGTATATTTTGGTACATTTTTGTGGGTCGGACTGTATATTTTAGCGATAAATCCGCGGTCACACTGATTTGCAGTGGAAAGGGAAATAAAACTAACAAATAATAAATATTGTAGCTAAAGAAAGCGTTGAGCTTTTACATTGCAAGGAAGATATAGCTGAAAATGTGCCGCAGAAGCCATCAGTTGCGTGGGTGCAAAATCCGGGGAATATAAATTACCGAGAAAAACGGCAACGACGACGACAACCCAGCGAAAACAGATACAGGGCGGCGGCGGCAACGGCAACAGCTTTGTTGCTTTGTTGTTTTGTCGTTTGACAACGAAAGCAAAAACTCGGCAAAACTTCGGCTGTGAAAAATCGCCGTCGAGAGCTCTTCTAGAGGGAAGTCCGGAAAGAAAGATGTGTCGCCTGGATATACGTCACTTCTGCGAGGATTGGCGCATCTGGATACGCCCGCTGCTGATTGTCACCTATGGTATATTCGCGATCATTGTGGTGCCCCTGCTCATCGTGAACTCTGTGAAGGACGGCTTCCAGCGCAACGATCAATTGATACTCATTGGCGGATTGTTTGTGCTATCGGCGGTGCCTGTGTCAATATGGCACATCATACAACACGTCATACATTTCACGAAGCCCATTCTGCAGAAGCACATCATACGTATACTGTGGATGGTGCCCATCTACGCTTTGAACGCGGTAAGTGGGTCAGACGAAAGCGAAACTGGCATCGAATCAGAAACTGAAACCACAAGTCGGCTTCTGCGTCGAAGCATTGAGCGCACCTGTATCTGAAATCTAATACTGTTTTTCTGTCTCACAGTGGATTGGTCTGTTCTTTCCGAAACATTCGATCTACGTGGACTCGTTGCGCGAGTGCTATGAGGCGTACGTAATCTACAACTTCATGGTTTACCTGCTTAACTACCTGAATCTCAACATGGACTTGGAGATAACCATGGTGTACAAGCCGCAGGTGAATCACTTTTTCCCCCTCTGCTGCATGCGTCCCTGGATTATGGGTCGCGAATTCATCCACAACTGCAAGCACGGCATTCTCCAGTACACCGTCGTGCGACCCATAACCACATTCATTTCTGTGTGAGTGCTAAAGAATCCTCGTGTCTTGCCTATTACACTTCCTGTAGTTCCGAATTTCTTGCCCCCTGTGTCGAGTAGCATCTGTGAGCTGTGCGGCGTCTATGGCGAGGGAGAGTTCGCTGGCAATGTGGCCTTTCCGTACATCATAGTCGTTAACAACATCTCCCAGTTCGTGGCCATGTACTGCCTGGTGCTCTTCTATCGTGCTAACAAGGAGGATTTAAAGCCCATGAAGCCCATTCCTAAGTTTCTGTGCATCAAGGCTGTGGTGTTCTTTTCCTTCTTGTAAGTGTTGATCTCTCTTGATCCTTCGAATTCAGCTTTATTATTCGGATCATCTCGATCACAGCCAAGGAGTGCTTCTCAATGTCCTGGTTTACTATGGCATTATCAAGGACATATTCGGCTCAGATGTGGGCGAGACCAATCTGGCATCCATGCTGCAAGTGAGTAGTCAGTGAGATGTTTGCGGATCAGTTTGAACCTGTGATTAACCTCTTGCCAGAACTTTCTCATTTGCATTGAGATGTTTATCGCTGCCGTAGCTCACATCTACAGCTTCCCGCACCATCCGTTCCACATTAACTCGCCGCAGTATTGGAATAATCCCAATCATAGCTGGTGTCGTGCTTTTCTCTCCATGATGGACATATCGGACATGCAAGAGGATGTCACTGAGCATTTGGGCGTGGTGGGCAGCACATTAAGCCGCCGTTTTCAGGGTCGCAGCACCTATCAGCCCCTGGCACGGGGTCCCCGACGCTCCAGCAGTGAGTCCGAGTACTTAATCAGCAAGCGGCAGGATCAGCAGCTCTCCGGCAGTTCCACTCAATCAGGTAACATGTATGGGGCCACATCAAGTCGCTTGGTTGTGCCCGTCGATGTGGGGAAACTGAACATCCTTACCGATCCAAATCAAACTCACGCCCAATCTCAATATCCTTTAGCAGGCGCAGACGGGGCTGGTGATAATAGTAATAGCAACAACTACCAACAACAACAACTGCACTTGCCGGGTGCGAGGTCACAGCCGTCACCGCGTCAGCGTGAAACTCAGCATCTTCGAGAGCGGGAGCGCGAGCGGGAACGCGATGAGCAGCAGCAGCATTTCGTGGGGGCTGGTGGGAGCAGCTTTTTGCGCCTAGTACCAGTCGCTGGAGCTGCTTCATCGGCAGCCCCCATACCCGAGTCGAACGACGACTATGCACTTCTGCTGGGAGCGGGAGCGGGCAGGTGACACCGCTATCATTACCAGCACCAGCACCCGCATATCGACGATGCGTTCGAGGACGAAGATGGTGTAGATGTTAGTCAAAATTTGAACGCCTCTTCACTGAGCGCCTCGCTGTCCGTTTCATTTGGCATGTCCAGCAGTTTGAAATTCAGCGCCACGTGCAGTAATCAATCCGAGTGGTCGAATTCAACAGCTGGGGATGAGGACGATGACGGAGACGATGACAACGACGACGGTGACGATATTGACGAACAGGAGGAACAGCATCCGGTTGTTGTTGTTGCCTCAACGACGCGGCGTCGCCGCGATCGAGAGTACATCACCTAGATCCTAGAAAACTGACTTATTGGACTTTAATTCTTCTTCAGTTATTCCCATTCTTATATTTATTACTTCCCAATATTCTGATTTAGTTGATTAGTCATTTGGTCATCGGTTTGGCAAATGCAAATATTAGTTTTAAAATACTCATTCGAAGCAACCTTTCTAGCAACCCCATCGGATGGGGTCTTTGAAATTGTGGCCTTAATTTGTAATTCGATAGTAACAAAGGATTTTTCATAGCAATCGTATGGTTTACACCGAGAAAGCATGCGACATACGTGCATACACCCTTTATTCCACAGATGAGGGTATTAGCTCTTAGCTGGCTGTAGTGTAAACCCCTGTAATCAACTCCTGGAACACCTAAATTATACATTTTTATACTTATATCCGCTAGGCCAAATAGTTTATTGAAACATGCCTGAACCGATTGTGAATTTTGTGACTGCCGCCGGTCAGAAAAGGGCGTACTTTATACATATTTAAATAGAAATTGTTATTGTAAATCTAATATACGTCTCAATAATAATATTGGAAAATATTTGCCACCGCCTTTTATGTTTGTATCATTTGCATTATTTTTATTTTACTGCACTTTACTGCATCCATGATCGGATACTACTTTCTTGATTTTTAATTTGCGCTATCCTAAATTGTATTTTGATTAGTGTGAAGTTGTTGTTTATACACACATTCCTCCCCTCACCTTATTGTGGCAAGCTTACTGATTTCTGAATTGCATTCCCATTAGCTTCCATAAAACTGCTCTTCTACCGGCTTAGGCCTTCAGCCATGTCGACCTTGGGGTTTTTCAGAAGAAAGGCTTTTTATCTAAAGTTTCTTATCGTCCACTACCCGAGAAGATACAGACAGTTATCAACTCTGATTTCGTTTTGGGCCGATAAGAGCGGTGGAAAACAGCAGAAGAAAATCCGTACAGGAATCATACAAATTTTGTTTGTAACATTTATTTTAAGCATTTTCATTTCTAGGTCTTTTCATAATACTTGCATTTATCATTTTAACAAAGATTTAGAACAAAAACAGAAACCTGTAAAATAGCAACAGAACTGACGGAGACGAAAACAGAGACGTAGATTGACTCCTGCTATAAGTACAGGCAAAGAATAAAATACATTTAAAAGCATAGACGGAATTCACGTTACGAACATAACTCAAGTCGAATACTAGACGCTGATAGAAAGAGTGGAAGGAAAACAAGTAAAACCGAATATCAATCAACATCAATTAAAAACAAATTCAGTCCAGTGATTACTTCTCGTGCTACGTGTGAATAATTGTATAAGAAATTCCCAGTAAATTTCGACGCGACGTGCTTCGATATGGAAGGCACGCCAATTGCTTTTGGACATCCATACGATATATATATTATATCCATATGTATCCGTATACACGCAGCTGCATTAGCAGAAAGAAATTGGATTAATTGTTATAGTTCTGCCTGCCGCCCAACTCGAGGAGATATCGATCCGGATGATCCATCCAGTCGGCGGCTGTAAGCTTGACTGTTCGCTGTCTCTCGGCCTCCCTTATTTGCCATTTCTTGATGTCCAATTGCACTTCGCGTGATGATTTGTCGCCGCAGCCCCACACCTGTCGAGAGAAGGAAAGAACGGAGCAACGTGTAGTTCTTGTTGTTGGTAAATTGTTGTTGGGTAAGGAGAAACGTAGACTTAATTGAAATGCATCGTAAAAACACAGTTGCGCACTAGTAGGATGCCGAAATGTGTTGTTTTTAACTGCTTAGACTGGAACTTACGTCGTTTATATGCAATATACATACATATGTACGTCTATGAATTTTACACTATATGCATATACACATATATATTCTGTGTTAAATAAGGCTTTTTGTACATGAATATGATTAAAGTACAGAAAAATATACACTTGAAAAATGATCACCTCTATGGACATGAGTCCCGCGGCCAAGCCCTTGCAGTCCACATTTTCAAAATGCTCATCGACAGCTATGATGGGCTTACGAGGATCGGCACCAGCCCGCAATCCCTTGGGGTAACCTCTTATGCTGGTGTTCAGGTATAGGATATTGGGCTTCTTCTCCAGTATCACAAATCTGAAACAGGAACATAGTTAAACAAGAATTCAAAGTCTTTCGGTTTCGATACGCACTTGGGCAACAGCTGGATGACACAGCTGCCCTCGCCGCCCACAAACAAGTGAGTCTCCTTCCATTCACTAGGTGCAGCCACGCAGTATGTCTGCTCATCCTTTGTATGAAGCAGGACCAGCGTTGGTCCACGATAGCCGAGAACGTGGTGCAAGAAGCGGTTGGCACCCACTCCATGCTCGTTGGAATCATACAGCAGCGTCCAGTGGGACGGCATCATCGAAAGCTTCTCCTTAAAGATTTGCACGGCTGACGAGGCGCTGTTGTTGGCTTTGTTAGATGGCGAAGGCGCAATGGTTTGTGGTTTGGAATAGAGCGGAGGCAAAGCCCCAGCCAAGAGCCAGGCCTGTGAAAGCGGCATCAGAGAATCCGAGAAGTCAGAACCAATTCCGCTGTGATCCGTTGTATCAGTGAAAGGATTGCGCTGCTCCAAAACCGGAGTCTGCAGCTCAATCCCGCAGGACAGTGAATGTTGCTCGAGGCCGCGATACGCGGTGGACAGCGTGTGCACGCAATACTTGTGGACGAGCAGCACCAGCCGGATTAGGTTCTGCTCAAACCACCGGCACACGTAGCCAAGACTCAGGCTGTCATGGCACAGAAATATGGACTTGGTGACCGAGCCAAATGTGCGATTGATGGCTGTACAGAGCACTGCGTTTCCAGAATGCTGCATGGCAATCGTATAACATATATGAAGAAGACGAGTTACCCCCGTCTTATCTATGAAATCTGGATTGTCTTCCTGCGCGTACATCTTTATATAGCACTCAAGAGTCTTGGCATCGTCCATGATGCCCAGGAAGCGCTCGCACTGCTGGCGAAAGGCGACTGTGCCCAAGTGCTTTGTCGTGGCCTTGGAAGACGTGTGCATTAGCTGGAACAATCGATGGCCCAGATCGGTGTATTGTGGAAAGACTTGTGACTGGAAGAAAACAGCTTATATCAATGAGTTCTTGTTATCAGTTAATGACAATTACTCACCACAAAGACATCTGCCACTATGCCATTAATTCCATACTTGGCCGACGTCTGCTCCCTCAGGATCTCTGCCAACTTCTCCACTGGCACCAGCTGCGTCAAGTACTTTTCCGTTACATCTGCCCCAGAAGCCGATCTGGTCATTGTTTGCGATTGTTGTTGCACCTTGAGACTGTTGTTGCTGCCGCTCCCGCTATTCGCAGCGCCACCGTCTGAGCTCCCATTGTGAGAGTGAAACGACGACGCAGTCGATGACTGTGTGGCGGATTTGTGATGATGTTTCTGTTTCCCACCTTCCAGAGGTGGTTCACTGGCGTCAGATTCGCCTTTTGAGCTCGTATTGCCCATATTTGTGTATTGGCGTTGGTGCTGCGAGTCTAGTCCACTTCGACGCAATTAATTTTGCAAGCTAGTTCTCTCTCTCTCAGAGCACTGTTGGTACAAGTAAAGGGCATAAAAAAGGCGAAACGCAGGTTTGCACTGAAAATGGCTTGTTAGGCGCAACAGGTGCAGGGACGTTTTCGCAGTAAAAAACACTGCGACACAATAAAAACCTGTTACGAAACACACGAACACATCGCTAACAAATCTGGTAAATTTACATAATTAAATTGCAAATAAAAATTTTAAAGAGAAACGAAAACAAAACCAAACAGAACACAACCAGGGTGACCGTTTTCAGTATATTATATACTTTTCGGTATATTTTGAAGCCCAAAGCTGAGGTGAACATCCATTTTGTGGCATATTTAATCTATTTTGTAGTATATATTACAATAATATAATAATAATATATAATTGCATCCTCAAACAGTTCTCTCGGAAGTAAACTGGATTAAAAACAACATAAAAAATTGGTTAAAGAATGAAAATATCTATCGGAATATTTGACCGATAATACAACGACTAATTGCGTTTATGCCGTTCGAGTGGATCGTGTTTTTTGGTTTATTTCAAGCTATGAACTACATTACTGTTGCCTATTTTTCGGAATTATAGTGTTTCAGCATTAAAAATATAATATTAATCAATCATTGCTATTCGAGGTACTTATAGTCTCTGGATACAAATAATTCGGCACACAAGTTTATCACGCATTGTTGCCGCATAAACCATCCTATCCAACCTGGTTGTGAGACAAACAGTAAATAAATTCTACAACAAATGGTGGCGCCAGCAAACACATTGCAAAATAGCACAAACTCCGACGAAGATGAGTCCGTACGAGCCGCGCCCACTTCCATGCTATTGCTGGATGCTAAACGCAAGAGTGCGTTTCTGCCCTATCGTCCCCAGTCGACCGTCTTGACCAATCTTCAGCGAGGAAACACTGAAGCCACATTTTGTCCCGTGGAAGTGTTGCTCTCCTTTCACGAGCGCGCGGGTCAGGGTGAGATTACCGAGGAGCAAGTGACTGCGGAGCTAGGAAGGCAGAAAGACATTGACTGCAAGGATGCTCATGGGTTCACAGCGCTCCATTGGGCCGCATCGTATGGCCAACTGGTCTCAGTGCAATTGCTTGTATCAGTTGGGGCAAATGTAAACAGCCTGGCCCCAGACTTGGTAACTCCTCTGCTATTGGCAGCCTCCGGAGGACACAATGAGATCGTGCGGTACCTCTTGGAGCGCGGCGCCCATTCTTCACACATGGACATTGTGGGAAATACGGCTCTAATGTACGCAGCTGCCGGCAATCATCCGCATACTTGCAATGAACTTTTGGCCAAAGACTTGGACTTAAGTGCAACCAATGAGAACGGGGAGACAGCCTATTCCCTGGCGGTGGAGCATGGATCACATCTGGCTCAGGCTTTGCTAGAGCAGTACATGACCGCCATAATCACAGCGGGTGCATTTGGCAGTATTTAACTGTAGGTAAACTTAGAAAATTTAATTAGGAAAATTCTTCATATACGAGTATGTATGTACAAAGATATGTACATGTTGCATCCCCGATTCTTGGGTGATATTGGAACATAAACGAGCATATGTAACTTTATTAAAACTCAAACATCTTATTCTTACGTGTATGCTGCTCTTTGCTAAGTCTGTGCTCATGAGCCTGCAGCGTGGCCAGCTCCTGCTTCTGGCTCTGTAACTGCATATGCAGCCGTTTTTGCAGTTGGATATCGGTGGCATTACGGTCCAGGGACTGTTTTACCTTTGCAATGTCCCTTTGCTTGCGTCGTATGTCATCGGCCACTCGCACCGTTTCCACATTAAGCGTTTTTGTAGAGTGCTGTTGCAGATCATTTGTTTTTGCCTTCTTAGCAGCTTGATCGCCTTGATGACGGCTCTCTCCACCGCCTAGCACGCTCCCATTGAGAAACGAGAAGACATCCGTGCGCTGTGTCTCTCGAGCATAGGCCTTCTCATTGGCTTTGTTCTGGCGGCGCTGGGCTCGCTTTAGCTTTCGTTCCACGCTAAAATAGTCTTGGTCTCCATTGGCGGCTTCTCGCAGCTCCATACAAGCATCTAGAGATCGTCCCTGAGGAAGTATTTGAGCACTTACTGGCGTTACAATCCCACGCCCTTCGGATCCCAGTCCCGTGCCGTGAATGTACCCCATCTTCTCCATCAGCTTGGATCCTATTCCCTGTGACATTAATCATCATCCCTTTAGTTCAAGTCTTTAACTACCTTCGAATACTTACGCGTGTGTACTGCTCCCAGGCGCCTAGTTTTTCAGTAGGCTTAAAAGTAAATAAACTTAATTCGACCATGCGAGATCGATGTGCCGCCTCTAAATCGTCCATATCCGAGTCGATTTCGTCACTGCTTTCATCGTGTGGGCTTGAGCTGCTGTCCTCGCTGGTCAGACCATCCTCCTCTTCAGTAATCAGTGGAAAAAGTTCTTCAAATTGAAAATCGCGCTCGCGTTCTTTATGGTCCTGTCCATCCAAGCGTACACGGCAAGTTTGCTCCACAAAGTTAGCGCATAGGACACGGCCGCGATGCCACAGGCGGTCTGGCATCTTGGCTAGCACCGGGCAGTTGCGAGCGAGCCTGGGAAAATCTGGGGGAATGTAGCTCTTAATAGAGGCACCGGGCACCAAGGCGCCATGCGAATATCGGCAGCGTATCTCGTCGAAACGGCACTCTCCCTCGAGATAGTAGTTGCAGGGTAGCATTTCGCAATGTGTGGGATTTATGTAAAGTACGCGTAACCGGACGTCCAGTTCGGAATTTCTGTTGATGATTACTTCATCGTCTACGCCACAGATGAGTGCGTTGTGATAGCTCAAGGCACCCCAGCTATGCTCGTGGGGAGCTGAGCACTTTTCTCCTACTAGGGCATTGTACTTGGCACGCAGATCCTTTAATTGTTGCTCTTCGTCCTTATTTTTTGTGGCGCCAACGTTGGCAGCTGCCTCCTCCAGTTCATTGAGTTCGCTCTTTAGCCGCAGCAACTCATCGTCCAGGATGTCCCCCTGTTCAGCTGTTTGGTCAGCTTCTGTCTCTCGAGTGAGGGCCAAGAGCTCTTGCAGATTCGTTCTTAGCGTTGATAGTTCTTCCCGCTGTTGCTCGTCCGTGGTGTTTTCCAGCGCCTGCTCCACAGCCACCAACTACAGGATTTGTGATTAGGAAAATCCGTATAGCGGAAACGAAACCCTCACCTGTGCTTCATACTCATCCATTGTTTATGTTAGGCATCGATTTGATGCAACTTAAGTCAGCAATTAGTAAATTTTCGAAAGGTTCGCATATATACAGTGTGACCGCGGACTTTCAATATATACCGTAAATATACTGACGAATTCAAGTTCTATTTTACATATTCCTGGTTATTGATCTTCCGTCTAATATTATTAGCTATGTAGAACATATAGCACATCCAATTAATGAATCTATTTTCTACTTGATTGGCTTAATTTTAACACTTGCTTTTATTGGATGCATGTATGTGTGTATGAACTAGTCCGAAATCTATGTGGCTGCACCGTCAGCTGTTTGCTGTGGACATTTTTCAACACTGGTACGCAGAACAAAACACCGGCAAACGCGTGCACCATCATTTCACAGTTATATTAGTTTAAACCATGCAATTTTCATTAAATTGCACAAGAAGACATGTCGCGCAGCGACTGTATCGGTTTACAAGTAAAATCGCCGTCGATGTGGACCCAACTGTGATTTCCGGCCTGGAGCAAGCCACATTGAAGCCGAGAAAGCATCCTGGCATCGTCAAGCCCAACCATCTTGAGCTGCCCCAGCAATTGGGCGACACACTGAGGCGCATTGTTGGCGACCATCCCGTCAAGAAAGTCCTGCAGGACAGCCAGATGCTGAACTCCTACATCAGGTCCCGCCATCCCCCACCTACCTTGGCAGAAATCGAAAACAAAAAGAAACTGATCGTTGAGGAGGTCAATGCCAAGATGTCCCTGGAACGCTTGGCCACGCTAAGCGAGGAGGAAGCAGATCGCTGGAAACGCAAGCGGGAGCTGGAAATCAATAAGCGCCTGAGCCAGCGCACCTATGCCTGGAAGCCCATCGAGTACGGAGCATACGAAGCCATTGTCTATGCGGTGGCCAGAGGAGCCCAGGAGTATGCTGTCCTGAAGCGAGTTCTCACAGAGCTCGCCCAGAGAGATGAACAGTTTAAGCCCCGCAGCTACTTTGACTTTGGCTCTGGGGTCGGCACTGGCATGTGGGTGGCCAGCGAACTGTGGAAAGAGAACATATTTGAGTACTACAATGTGGACAGATCCAGGGAAATGAATGAGCTCTCCGAGCTGATCCTACGGGATGGCCAAGAAAACAAGCAAATATCTTTGCGAAATGTGTTCTACCGCCAGTTTCTGCCTGCCATTGAAACAAAATATGATTTGGTCATTATTTCGCACACTCTCTTCGAGATGGTTGACAAGGCGCAGCGAGAAGAGGTGCTGCTCAACCTGTGGCGCAAGTGTGATGGCTACATGGTCATTGCGGAGGAAGGAACACGACGTGGCTGTGAGCTGGTCAACGACGCCAGACGTTTCCTATTGCATATCAAGGATGAGGAGCTGCAAGGCCACACAGTTGCTCCGGTAAGCTATGCAATGATTTTTGACATCAGTAAACATTTATTTGAGTCCATGAATTCCACTCTCAGTGCCCACACGATTTGCGCTGTCCCCGTCTTAAAGATCTGGCCGATCGCACACCCTGCAATTTCCCTGTAAAATACGCTCCACTGCGACTGAGCAGCGACAACTACGGCGATCGCCAAACCTCCCTCTACAGCTATGCCATTTTGAAGAAGGGCCCCGTCACAGACACCTCTCGCCCTTGGCCCCGTATTGTACGTCCCACCTTGGTGCGGTCAAAGCATGCGATTTGCCGTCTTTGCACGGAAGAGGGAAAGTTGCAAGAGGTCATCTTCACGAAGGCCAAGCACGGGAAGTAAGTGCCCAACTACCCAATTTCTCCGATGTTCGTCTCTGCCTCACGATACTGTTTCCTTGTTCTAGATCGGCTTACAGCTGTGCCAAAGTCAGCCGTTGGGGCGATCGCCTGCCCATGGCCGTGGGTCCGCTGCAACCATCTAGTCAGACCACCAATCCTTCCAAGACAGACCAGCCCCAAGATGCAGAGTTGGCGTAGTTTAAGTTTAAGTTTAAGCATTGTTGATTTACCTTGATAGGCATAATGTTACACATTGCCAAGCCCGCGGTTAATTGGTACTAAAAACTGGCGTTCAATTAGTCGATTTAATTACGTGCAAACAAATCGTTGCGGGCGGAGCAAAAAATTAATTAAATAGTTGCATTTAAATGAACCATACAATCCAAATGGCAGAGCCCCATGCTCATTGATACTAAATTTCGTTGAACGGCCGGCCGGAACACACCCTTGCCTAGATTTTAATGCCGGCAGAGCCAATGTGGCAAGACAAAGGCAGATGCGGCTGGGTTGGCCGCTGTGTGGGATCAGCTTGTTATATAATTCCCCAGCAACAGCCGCATATGTTATATGTAGACCATGGCTTGTACATAGAAATCGCTTGGCCAATGGTCAACGTTGTAAGCACAGTGTGTCAATGTGTTTGTCGACACAGCTGTGAGGTGAGGGGGAGTTGGGTTGCTGGCTAACCAGGTGTGTCATTCCACTTTCCATTAGAATATGTTCAATCTAAGAACTTTGAACCGTCTAATCCTGAATCTATTTTCTAATCTTTCTTTCGTTCGTGGTTGATTTTGAAAAGAGATCGTGGAGGGCTGAACACTTTTTTGGAATCCTAACTTGTAACTTTCAATTAGGACTCGAAGGACCCAGATGTCCGGCAAACAGACCGCGGCCAAGCCCAGTTCTGTTGGGACTTACAGTATACATTCGTATTGGGCTGACATTTGGCTACTTCGTGTGTCTGTTTGCTGGTATTAATGAGCGACGCGCCCTTTTAATGACCGCAGATCATCCCCGCAACTATTCAACGCTTACTTATTTCCGTTTCCCTCGTCCTGTGTGCCGCTGTGGCAAAAAGGGCATAACCTGCGGGAGTGGGTTGAAAAAGGGCAACTTGTGGGGCGCGAAAAGTGGCACGTCCGTGTCTGGGTGTGGGTGTGGTGTCCCCCAGTTATGTGTACATATACATATACGTTTAGGGATTGGCTTTGGAAGAAGGTGTGTTCTAGGGAAACGAAGTGGGGATAAATATAACTGACTTATAAACATGACTAGCGAAGGACTCGCAATCATTAAAGTGCTCTCTGTATGGATATCCTAGCAGTTTTAATTTTACAAGTCTTAATATTTGCAAATATGCAAGCATTTCTGTAATATTTCAATTCGGATGACTGATGGGTGACCGAAAATCATTAAAATGTTACACATGTAACTTTCTGGTGGATCGATCATACACAGCGATTGGAGCTCCAACCCCCTTTGGGGGTTCCTTGCCCTTAGAATGTCTCAGTTCTGCAGTGCGTAACTGCATCAGGAGTCCAATTTAATTAGGAAATGCATTTGTCAAGTCATTAACACATTTAGAACTTCAAATAACACTTAAATGGCAGGATATATGGCAGGATCCAGCTAGGAGTATGTGCCCGTTCGTCCAATGATAAACGGCTACATTATGTGGCAGTCCAAGCCCTGTTCTGCCCGAACACACGTCATGACGACCCTGGGGCCGTGGCATCTCCATCTCCGCTAGTCGGATTCTATATTCTAGGTGGGGTCGCGTCGCTCGTTAAAAAGGCGCGTTCTATGGTGGTGTCAGCTGTCGTTCTGCTTCCATTTGACGGTTTGTATTAGTAAGGTGCGTCCCACAACAACAGCAACATAGCACAACGGTGGCGCTTAGAAAGCATGCGCCGCTGTTGCAAGTGCTGCCCGCTAGTGACCCACCCACCCATTCATTCAGCCTAACCATCAGCCAGTCAACCAACCCCAACCGAGCACTCAGCCAACCAGCGAGGCAGCCGGTACGCCGAGGCAGCCAGTACATTGTCGTTAGTAGTTCCTTTTGTTCCTAGTCTCTAATTCTAATGCCGACTCCCCCGGCCAGCAGAAGCAGCGGGAAATGTTTCACATAGACGCACGGCTCCGGGTCGATCACAAGTGGCATTGTGGGAGGCTACCTGCAGGCCGGCGGTCCGCTTCGTGCATCAGTTCAACTTCGAGCGTTGCCAGGAATAGTTGCGGTTGCGGTCGCGGTTCTACTTCCATATCCAAGTGTCCCTTCAAGCTCTGGTGCTTAGAGATTTTCCTTGACATCCTACCGTGTGCTGGCATATTTCATTCGCGCCTGTATCTTGCTGAACCGTAGCCATAATGGTCTTTCATCCCGGTTGAGCAAAATTTCAGGTGTGTGAGAAATTTGTTAAGCAATCTTCACTCCATCAGCAGTCGGAATCGGGATTGAAACTCTGTCTTTGGCGGTGAGTCATTAGGGAACTTCTAAAATCATGCGAGGGATCAATTTTGCGTAAGCAGACGAAAAATCACGCCATTAGCGCCATGAAAATGGTTCATTACTCGTAAATATGAAGACATAAACCACTTCCGATGCGACTCAGATCAGATGTGGGGAGACAACGTGCTTTATTGCCCCGAGCACAAGTCACAAGTCATTCAGTTGTTCTAATCAGTCCAGCGAGAACCGGAGAGAAAGCTATAAAGAAGCAATGCACACGACCATGGCAGATCACCCACGACAAAGCGGCGGTACTCGCATTGGCGTCGACGTCGCCGTCGACGTCGATCAAGAGCTTTGAAAGACGCCGCAATTGTTTGGACTTTGGTTACTTAGCAAAACAGCACGACAGCGATAGCGACATGGTCAGCACAGGTACGATAGAGTGGGACTGGAATGATATTCGTAAATGTTTGTACTGGGAGTACCGTGAATCTCTAAAACAGGGAATTTAGACGGGGGTGTGGGCTAAGCCAGCCAGAGATTGCCTTGATTTAATCAAAAGAGATACGTTTCCAGGCGGTTTATTTACGATTTCCTATAGCTTACGACTATGCGAGTATACTGTATGGCGTGAACGATCGTAAATTGTAATCTTATCGTTTTGTTGGTTGGTTGTTCGCAGGCGTGCAGATTGTGTTTTAGTCAATATTTGAACCTATCAAACCCTTATGTAAATTGTTATTTATAGCATATTTGACTTCCCCCAGAGATTCGATCACTCCCATAAACCTGGCAGTTTGGACTCTCCCGAATTATCCCTAAAATTCATACAGTGCCTGAGGGCTAAGCTAATCGGCGCTCGAAGCGCAGGAGCCAGCTCAAACTTCGAAATGACAATCTACAGTCTAAAAATCCATGACGTAGCGCTCAACCCGATCTCATTTCATATTGTTTCTTTTTTCTTATTCTCTATACAACTTTGCGATTACTAAGCTCGGAAACATATCAATCGGATTTTGTGTAGCTCGAGTCGAGAGAACGGTTAAAGTCCAACAAGAGGATTGAATCATAGTACTACAAGCGACGGACTGTCGGTACATGGATCGTGCAATGAGGCAACTATTACGATAATAGCTAAATAAATACTTATCAATCAAGTTTATTCTCCAAACTATACAAAACAAAAAACGGAAAAAACCATTCCAGCTGGGGCAGGGCTCTTGAAAAGTGATCATCATATCACATATCACAAAGATCCATTGAGTACGGATTTTGGAAACATCGACATTCAAAGAGGTCAAATACTCGTATGGGAATCAAAGTTTGTATGGAAATATACAATTAGTTATAACAAAAACTTTCCGTTTCTGAAGATTATCCATCCAAATTGTACACATTTTTTGTTTCTACATACATAGCTCCATAAGATATAGCTACATAGGAACGACAAATAGTTGGATAAGAATCAATTGAGAGGGACTAAAGGATGGTAATATAAGAGGGATCCAAGAGTACATCTACACAAGGTAAGGTCATGCTATGATCCGGGGAGCACAAGATGCTTGCTCTCCTTCCACTTTTTGCTCTCTATGTGTCAAGGCAAGCAAAGCTCCGGGTACCTTGGAGATCTATATTCGAATATACATACATATATGTGTGTATGTATGTATAGTCGCATTGTAAAGTTGCTCGATAATGTCATGACGGGGATAGAGCCGGGCATTGTTCTACGTTGTTGCTGCCATTGAGTTCAGAATAAAAGCGAAATGAAGAATCCGACAGCAGAAAGAAAACATTTTATTACGTACAATACGAGTACAATGAAGAATCGAAGAAATTCGATATGTGGACTTGTGACCCGAGCGATCGGGTGGTAGATCGTGCTACCAAAAACTCAATCAGCTGCCCGACAGGTGAGTATCTGTGTTGTTAGCAGGTATTCGCGAGGGAACGTGTGTGTGTGTGCGTGAGAGAGAGAGAGAGAGAGAGCGAGCTTCTTATCAGCGAAGGAAAACGACAAAATTAACAACGCCAAAACATTAATAACCAATGCAAAATATACGCCAACAGAGAGGTAACCGTCAAGCCACAGCAAGGCGCAGTAGCAGCGGCTGTTCGGCTGTTCGGCTGTGCTTCTGATAAAGCTTGCATTTCACTCACACACTCACGCACACAGGCAGAGACAAAAGACCAACACACGAGCACACACAGATACTCAGCTCCACCAGCTGAGACGCTCGATCGTGTTCTTTGTGCGCTTGTGTGGGTCGTCGTCAGCTGGTCGGTAGGCGGTCGGTCTCTACCGGAATTCGAATTCTGAGGGAACGCGTTCAAACGGTCCCAACAAGCTAAATGGGGGATCATTATTCGTTTCACTGGCCGCCAGTCGTGAACACGTCGCTCCGAAGACGCCGTTACTCCTCGGTTAATTCGATCGCGAGTTCAAACCGAAGAAACTACCGAAAGGGTTCCGTTCCGAATTCTTAGCCCAAGAAGTGATAGTAGTTCTACAGCACCTGCTGACGTTCAAACGGGTAAGGATTTCCCAAAAACGGAAAGCGCGATCTTGTCTAATACAAGAAAATAAAATATAAAACACGACTAAAATCGCAAAAAAAATAAATAAAAGCACGATAGAAAATTCAACCAAAGACTTGACAAATTGCCTTGAACTTTAGGTATTGCTTCCTTGGGCGACTATGAGTCGCAGGCGCAGGAGTGACAACTGAAATCAAATAAAACAGGATACATTGAATACGTTTTTAGGTTCAACCTTATCAGAGCTTGCCCGATATCAATGATATTATTTGTAAATCAGTGAAAAACCACTCTTTTTAGATACTAAGAGTAGAGTTCCGTGATAAGTTGACTCACGCCACGGGTGCGAATGGAACAAAGGTTTTAAAGAGTGGGTCACTTCCGTTGGAATTAACCAACCTTAACTCGGAGATCTGCTGAGAGTGCACTTTGCTTTGTGGAATTGCAATCTGGCAGTGAATCAATAAGCTATCACTTTTGCGATCATGAAAATAACAATTAAGGCGAACCCACAGAGGTCAGTCGTAGATGAATATTGAAAGTGATTTGGCTACCTGTTCCCGTTCTTCAAATTATCAGAACGCAAACAAAGCTCAAACAAAAATCTCTTGCAACTGATTGGGGGCTGCTGTTCTTCCATTTCCTCTGGGAACAGCTGCTGTTTGGCTTTCGTTTCTTTGAAGCTCTCAATGCTCCCGTGCTCCCGTGCCCAGCTGCATTGACGAAGATCTATGAACCGGTTTGTTCAGTGAGCAGCGGTGAGCAAAGTATACAAAACAATGTTTCATGTCAGAATCAGCACCAGCATCAGCACATAGGTTGTAAATACTCGTATATACGAGTATGTGTGTATATACGGCTTGTACCTGCTTAGAGATCATTTATAGAATAACTCAAGCATAAATATTTTTTAGATATATGGGAAGGGAAGCGTGGGGCAAGAGAGGCATGGGCACACGAGTATTTGGATTACCAGAGTCACAGGCAAATATGAAATGTAAATTCACTGAACAAAGGAAATCATGTCTAAATAAGACTTGGAGGGACCAAGAAAACAGCAAGTCCGGCAAAACGTGACAACGAGGGAGACAACACTCGTATCAATCAATAGTGAAATACAACTGATTAAGACCCGTCAACGTCACTCTCGAGTAGTGTAGGTCGAGCCCCACCCTTCGGTTCGGGCTTAGACCTAGCCAGACCTCCAGGGGCTGCCGCTGCTTCTTGGGGCATTGACATGGGCAGTAATTGCAGCGGACAGCTGATAACTGTTTACGTGGATTCAAGTGCAGTCCTCATTAGCGATGCTTACCTTTCCCAACGCAACGCTCCCCCCAAGCATAGGTGTGTACGTAAATGTCCCAGCTGCGGTGGGCGGGCGCTTCTCTTGGATCGTGGTGGGGCTTTTGTTTTCGCGCCACAGTCCCAGATGGCGATAAGATGCCGCGGGTTAAAGATGACACACACGAGTGGTACTAGCTATAGCTTCGTCACCGACAACGGCAGCGACTGCGACTGCGACGATTGCAGTTGCTCTTAATGGTCCACATGAAACAATGCTTTTGTTTCGATCAGAATCAGATCCCATCAGATCGGATTGTAGCAGATCAATGCAAACACAGGCAGATGGGGGCATTCAGCGATTGTCACAGCTATTGTACATTTTTATTCGCATTTGATTGTTGGCCCGCCGCAGCCGCCCCCGGCTGTACCTTGATCTTTTTGCAAAAATCTGTGCTGCCATTAAATATACTCGTATTTAATGGCTCTGCTGTGCGAAGTGTGGAGTAAACTGCGTGCTATATTTCCGCTTATGTAAATGTACATTTAATTGGGGCTGTTGCATGATAATTGAAATGTTTCATCACTCATCTCAGATCTCGTTGCTCGTCAGCAGCAGTGACAGCTCTTCAGATGGGGGAATCAGATGAGCATGGGATTAGCTGAGCGGCGGCCCCTGTTCCCAGGGACCCATCAGGAAGAAATTTTAGGCAGCTTCATCGGCAACAAAGGGAGAGGACAGTCTCAAAGGTTGATTCGATTCGGGCAGAGCTTGATCCGTCAACGTTCGATCAAAGTGCAAAATGAGCTGCAATTAAACCAGTTTGTGGGAAAATCGCAATAAACAGCCAGGCTGGTCTGGAAGGTTAGCTTGAACGGTTGTAAGTTTCTCACAAGAGACAAGGCACACGCACAAGCCATGCCACGATTGCATAATTCTTTATTCAATCAATCAATTAATCGCTGGCCAAAAACCAAACCAAACGCTAATCAAAATGTATCTATTTGTTGTCGTCTTGCAGTTGACCCAAGAGAATGCCGACAGCGCGGGAGCAGTTCTTTAACGCCGGCGACGGTGTCGCTGGCATCGGTCTCGGGATAGAGATTGGAGAAGCCGACTCTGGAAGAGTCTACAACGCCACCACAGTGCCGATGACCAGTGCGAGCAGCTGGCGGAATGGTCAGACCAGCACAGCCACCAGCACGACCTTCTCGTCTGCACCCACTTCCGCTCCGAGTCCACCTCAAGTGGCTTACAGCAATGGGGCAGCGGCCATCAAGCAGCCGCCCCTGGAGTCTGTGGCCGAGGAGGAGGTGCACTTCGACTCGGATGCCCTCAACAACTTGCCCGCACGCGAGCCTGTGGACATTGAGTTCAAGGAGCTGTCGCTGACTGTGAACTTGGGCTTCAACCGAGGTAAACGGGGACTGGGGTATTTACGATCACGGTGAGCTGCGATCGCATGATCTAAGATATGGCTCGATAAGATTGGCAACTGGTTATTATTTAATATTAGCTCGTAGGCACGACTGTATTCGGTTTATGATCAGCGGCTACTTCTTATGCAGCACCCCGGAAAAAAGACTGTGTCCGTTCCCGTTCCCATTACCAGTTCATATCCAAGATTAGGCCGCTTCCTCCAGTATAGTCGTACACGAAATCATTGATGTTGCAGAAGAGTCTTCCAAGGTTACTGGTTTTGGTAATGCCTCACATACCAACCAGCAATAAACACTTGCTTGCCAGTTCTTTTGCCAACTTTGTTCTCCATCGATTAGATAAGCGCCTAGCCCCTGTCTACCCCTTTGCCGCTTCCTATTCCATTGCCAGTGCATGCCTATCAGGGCAAGAGTTAGTCATTCATAAGTTCTCTTCCTTTGATTCGAGACCCTGTCAAAGGTCTGTTCAAATCAACCAGCTCCATAATGCGGGAACGGAAAGAGTATATGTCATTCGATATGCTTGGGTAAACACTGGGACGGGGTTTTACTAACCATGTTTGCCGATTTCAAAGTTCAGGAAGAACCAAAGAAATAAGCAACCATTGATATCGACAACGACATCGATTTGCCCCTGGTAACTTGATTAGGGCCCCAGCCAAGGGCGTTGACCAATCCGGAGCCACTCTTCGCCTCGTGTCAGCAATTATACTAAGTATAAAGATAATATGCCTGTTGGGAGCTGTAATAATAGATTGAAATCATGCCACTGTTATCGAGTTATCATATTATTATTATTAACCAGTTAATTAATGTTGGATCTGCCATGTGGATTACTAATTAGCCCGAGAGGATAAAATGCATCATCAAAGCTGCTTCTATTGAAATGGTGCTTGGGGCTAGTTAAGTATGTAGTTCACCCCTATTTCCAGATGCTAGAATTCCAAAAAACAAAGCTTTTGAACCGGTTACCCATTGCCCTCAAGAACCGGCCTTTCGAGCGTATTCGGAATTTCACACAGAGACAACCACTATTACGTGATAATGGGCACATTTATGAGAGCATTAACTAACGGCACAATTATTTGCACTTTTCTTTTTAGGATCTAAGGAAATCTTACATAATGTCTGTGGAAAGTTTCCTGGGAGTCAGCTTATTGCCATTATGGGTCCCTCGGGGGCGGGAAAGTCCACTTTGCTGGATGCTCTTTCCGGTTTCAAGACCACCGGCGTGGATGGATCCATACTGCTGAATGGTCGACGACGCGATTTGCGTAAGTAGTGCGAATTGCTGGGGAAACGTTCGCCTCCTGATGGTCTCTTCATTTCAGCATCCTTCCGTCGTATGTCCTGCTACATAACACAGGATGATCGTCTTCAGCCCCTGCTGACGGTGAACGAGAACATGCATATAGCCGCCGACCTGAAATTGGGCCATACCGTAAGCTACGAGGAGAAGGAGAGCCGGGTATGTTTAAAGATCACAAAGCATTAAATTGTTCGATTAGGTTTAATTCTGGACTTACTCATTCCAGATCGAAGATATTCTGCTGCTCTTGGGTCTGTACGATCACGACCAGACACTCACATTGCGCCTGTCAGGTGGTCAGAAGAAGAGGCTATCCATTGCAATGGAGCTGATCAACAATCCCACTGTGATGTTTCTAGACGAGCCCACCACGTAGGACGCCTTCTCTACGTCAGTCCAAGCTAGTTGTTCATCCATTTCTCACCCCATTACAGTGGTTTGGACAGCAGCTCCTGCACCAAAGTCCTCGAGCTGCTCAAGAAGCTTACAACACAGGGCCGTACCATTATATGCACAATCCACCAGCCCACGGCCAAGCTATTCCAGATATTCGATCAGGTCTACGTTTTGTCGGCAGGCAACTGCGTCTACCAGGGTGGCACAGAGAAGCTGGTGCCTTTCCTCCATGCCGTGGATCTGCCTTGCCCCATGTACCACAATCCGGCGGATTATAGTAAGTGAAGAGAACCCCTTTAAAGGACACGTTAATATATCCTTCTTCAACTTTAGTCATCGAACTGGCCTGCGGGGAGTACGGCTATGACAAGATAGACACACTCAAAAGTGCCACGGAGAACGGGAGCTGTCTGACATGGTTTAACAATCCCAGTGCGGTGCTGCGCTCCGAAGCCTTGATGCGAAAGTATCCCATTCCCAAGCGCACCAAGAGCGACTCCCTAGAGGACACCAGCTACGCGAACCAGTGCTCGGTGCTGCTGCGGAGAGGCTACATAAAGGCGCGGCGGGATACGACCATGACACATCTCCGCATCGGAGTCAACATAGCTGTGGCCCTGCTGTTCGGCGCCATGTACGATCACACGGGTCGCGAAGGATCGCGGGTCTTGGATAATTACAATTTACTATTTGCCATATTGATGCACCACTCGATGACCACGATGATGTTGACAGTTCTGACCTGTAAGTACATATTTACGCTTTTCTAAGCGGTGTAGGGTACAAGTTAATCGTTTCCTCCTTTGAACTGCACTACGCCAATAACAGTCCCTATTGAGATGTCCATTCTGATAAAGGAACATTTCAACCGTTGGTACTCCATGAAAGCCTACTATACTGCCATGACCCTTGTGGACCTCCCCATATCGGTGCGTACCTCCTCGGACTAATCTAAAGTTCCCTTGCCAATTCCAACTATTTCTATTGAAGATCATCAGTTGTTTCCTCTTCACCTCAATCGTTTATCTGTGGAGCTACCAGCCCATGGAGTGGGTTCGCTTCTGGATGTTCTTTGCCATTAGTTTGCTGACAGTCTTTGTAGGCCACAGTTTTGGCCTGATGATAGGTGCCTGGTTTGATGTGGTGAATGGGACATTCTTGGCGCCCGTGCTCACCATTCCCATGATGATGTTTGCTGGCTTCGGAGTGACGTTACGTGACCTCCCCAGCTACTTGCGATGGGGCAGTCACATATCCTATTTGAGATATGGGCTGGAGGGCTTCATATCTGCCATATACGGACTAGATCGGGGAGTTCTAGCGTGCAATGAGGCCCCATATTGCCACTACAGGTAAATAGCAAGAATTTTCACTTGAAAATCTGGGCCCTAATTTGTCACCTGTGTCGCGATATATTTTTAAGGTATCCAAAGAAGTTTCTGGAGGAGATTACGATGTCCGGTGATCAGTTCTGGAATGACGTTATTGCACTGAGTGCCATGATCCTCATATTCAGGTTCTTTTCCTATATCGTGCTCAAGGCCAAGATTAAATCCATCCGATGAGCGAGAGGGAGCCTGCAGTTACCATTACCCATTCCTTGTATTATACATTTTTGTTGAACATTACGTTTAGTGCTATTAATATTTAAATAATATTTACACGTACATAAAACATTGTTAAATAAAGCTACAATCTGTAACTAGCCTATGAAGCCTCTGGTATCAGCCTCGATATCACACAATTTAGTTGCTCAGGCCTTGGACGACCTCAGTATCTTGTATCCTCTCCACCGCTGGCTGTAGGAGCTTTTGAAGTTCCTTGGCACTGGTCGCCATATTTCCGGAGTGCAGCTGTAAAACACAACATTGAGTTCATGTTCTGTGTTGTGATTAATGGGATATTGACTTACCAAAACAACTTTTTGACCTAAGGATTCCAAGAGCCGCTGCTTTAGGCGGATCAAGGACGTGGGTTTCTTGCTAAACCTTAAAGTTTGTTGTGGAGTGAGTAGTTCCACAAAGTAGACGCTCGCCTGGCCGCCCATTGTCTGCACTCGCAGGCTGGGGATATTGATGCCACTGATGGGGCAGACTAGATCAACGCCCTCCACCTCAGCATCTAGACCTAACTGCTCGGCGTACTTGGTAAAGTCCGTCCGTTCCTTGAGCAAATATCCAGGGGCCCGGGTAAACTCCTTGAACACCTGTTCGGTTTTCAATTTTGCCAGTGATGGATGTTCGATGGCCACAGCCGAGCGCAGGACTGTTAGCCGGCTGTCCACTTTGGGTTGTGCTTTCTGGCGATGTTGCGTGGCCTTCAGTTCTTCGGCGGCGTCTATCAAATCCTTTGAGTAATGCCCCAACGTGTACAGGGATAGGCAGGTATCTACCAGGTTGTCTGGGTAAAAATTATACTCGCCATGATCGAGTTTTCGAAGGGCAGCCAGCTCGAGCTGTCTGAGCTGCGCAGCAGACAATTGGCAATTGAGTTGTGCGCAAGACCACAGAAATGTGGCCAAGTCTTTGGGCCTCAAGTCTCCTGGCTTGAGAGAGCCCATTAGCCGCTCCACTATGACGGACAGACATTCTTCTTGGTCCCAAAGTTGTTCGGCAAAAAATGCAAAAATGTGTCCCAATCCTCTGGGTTCAATCTGAGTTATTTGCGCAGAGTCCAAACAAATTTGCTGCAGATGCTGGCACACTCGTTCGTCTCGCACACGCTGCAGCCGCATAGCCTTGATGAAAGATATTAACAGGGCAGAGCTTTCTGAAGTGAGCTTCAAACTCAAAACGGCATTAGCCAAAGTTGTGTCATAAGCCTCTTTCGCAGTGCCCTTAATCACAGTGGACGTCTTGTAGGCGGCATTGCTTATCAGAGCGAGATCCAGTTCACTTAGGGCTGGCAAATGCTTTGGAAGCTGCTCCTCCAGAAGCTCTTGAAAATCGTTTGATGTCGTCTGCTTCTTTTGCAGTCCCATGTAAAAGCAAACTTGCAGAAACCGCTCTTTGTTGTCGTGGAAATCCTCCATAGCCAGCCTGCGCACTGCTTCCTGATGAAAATCCGTTCTTTTCAGCCAGTTTGGTATGAGGAAAAGGAATGAATACAGCGTTTCAAGCACTGTTGAGGTGTCCATCTTTGCGAGCTGTGCCACAGCATGTGCATCCAATGTGTTTAGAGCGGTTACATACATAGGAAGAGCTGCATTCGAACGATAGCTTGAAGCTAGAATGATCAGCGCTGGCAGTTGTGAAGCATCTGTCTTCTCCACAGATCGCTGGAAGTAGCGACCGTCTGTGATTGGAAAATAGTCGGCATACCGCACTGTCGTCGGAGGCAGCACATGTTCTTTATCCTTGTACCGCTCCAGAGCGATGTGTTTGGCAAACCGTGTGAGCAGCGTGCCGGCCTCATCGGCGGTGTCCCGCAGCACATCTCTCGGCGTGAAGGAAGAGTAACATCTCAGTTTTTTGGTGGGGGTAGAGGCGGCCCCCGCAAATCGGCGAAGTAATGCGTACATCGTGTAAGTAATTTTAACAATTTTTTATGTAATGAATTCACTCAAAAACGTGCACATCGAGCTCAGTTCTAATCTTTACAACACATATCTTTTTACCTGATGAAACTTTCCAGCACTGAGCCAATTAACAGCAAGAAAATGAAAAAAGCGGCTGGACTTGTTATTTTTCGTCGTCTCTGTGGGGAGATACAGTACTTATTGTTAAAAGCCTCCTATGGCAGCTTTCACTGGAGTGCACCCAAGGGTCATGTCGATCCGGGAGAGGACGACTTCACCACAGCGCTGCGGGAAACTAAAGAGGAAGCCGGGCAAGTGATTTACTATACAATGCATTTGTACACCATCTAATTGAAACGCGTCAAACGCGCATATACAGCTATGACGAAAAGGACTTGATTATACACCAAAACACCCCAATAACGCTTAATTATGAGGTGAAGGGAAAACCAAAGATTGTTATCTATTGGCTGGCTGAGCTCCGTAATCCCAACCAGGAACCTATTCTATCTGAAGAGCATACGGAATTGAAGTGGCTGGGCTTGGAGGCGGCTAAGGAGTGCGTTGGTTTTAAGGATAATCAAGTGATGATTGACAAGTTTCACGAAATGATTTTGACCCAGGAAAAGCGCCAGCAGAGCTGAAAATTACAATCAAATTATAAAAACATTAACAATAAACAAAGAGTCGCAAATTATACAACACTATTTAAGAAAAACACTAAAAAATACCATGAAAAAAAAGTACTGTAAAAGGTGTAAAAGAATGGATTGTAACAACGTTAACAGCACTGTTTTCGAGCATTGTGAAAATTGTATAAATTTATAGATTGTTTTGTTGTGTGAGCTGAAAGCGGCTTAATTAAAAGCCAGTGATAGAAATAATAGTAATTATTTCACTATGGGTTCCCGTTCACGCACCCCAAGCACGTCGGGAAAGCGCCGGCATCACAAAAGCAAGCACAAGAAACGCAGTAAGTCTCACAATCGGGATCGGGACCACGACCACGAGCGCAGCAGCACGAGAACTGGCAGAGATAAATCCACAGAGGTGAACCACCATGGCCGGCGTGACCGAGACCGCGAGAGGCATCGGAGCGACAGGCATACAGAATATCGCAGCTCACCATCTATATCAAAGACTCGAAAACGGTCCAGTTCATCGAGCGGGGATAGCCAATATTCGGACCATGAGTCTCAGCGTAGCAGACACAAGCGCAGCCGCTTCAAGAAGCTGGACGAAGTAAGTGGTGTTTCCTACAATCGGAATTAAACTGAATTTATCAAAAATCTTTTGCAGCAAAACCAGTTGCAGGTGGAGCGTCTGGCGGAAATGGAGCGGCAGCGTCGACAAAAAGAGGCTGAGCAAAAAACTGTCGAGGAGGAAGCAGCGAAACGTATCGAGATGCTGGTTAAGAAGCGTGTTGAGGAGGAGCTAGAAAAGCGGCGCGATGAGATTGAACAAGAGGTTAACCGTCGCGTCGAGACCGCCAAGGCCGAAATGGAGCGAGAAATGATGCTGGAACTGGAGAGGCGGCGCGAGCAGATACGCGAAGAAGAACGCCGTCGCGAGGTAGGTGCTCGTAATCAGATTTCGCTGGACGACTGCTGCTATCACTGTCAGAAAACTACACACAAAACGACAACTACCGAAAACATGAACAAAATTAAACAGCAGTTAAAAACAGTCGTCTTCACAATGCCACCAGAAATTGCTCAAGCGGCGTTTTCAGCAACGGCTCAGTGTGCGCGTGTGTACATGCATCTGTAAAATATTCCCAAACCCCCATCCCTTCATTTAAATAACTTGCATAACCCATGAACCACCCCATATTTAACTGTTTAAAGGCGTAGACATGGCTAACACCCCACCACCTCTTGCATCACTAACCTGGCATTTTTCAGCTCGCCTCTATCGCCACACGCCTGCACACAACCCCACTGAGCCCCACCTGGGAACGCCGCGGCAGGTTTCGCATCTATCTTCTTGCCAATAATTTTGTAATTTTTATTTTTCCTACCAAAAAAGCCAAAATAACGACATTGCCAAGTGTCGCATGTGTCACAGTTTTGATGCCCAAAAAATATTGCATACGTTTACTATTAGCTTCATCCTTTGTTTGTTCTTACCTACATCTTATTTAAAATTTTATTTTGGTATTGGTTTTTGTAACCCGTTGTTATCATTGGGCGCATACTACGCTTTTTGTAGACCGTATTCAGCGTGATACTCTTGTTGTATGTACGAGTAAGTGCGTGTTTCATGCGAAAGTGCGTAAAAAATACACAGAAATCCCAGCAAATCACACAGAGCCCCGTGCCGGAGTTAAAGCAAGCATGCTGTGAAGCCCTTGGTCCATGGAAGCACAGATAAGCAAAGGTTGCTCGCGCACTCCTCTACTCTTCTCTAAAAAACCCAGGTTCGCGTACAGTCTTGAAGTCTTTAAGTTAGTTGCGATAGTTAGGTGGTCTAGTTGTGGGGGCGGGCTTTGAGCCTGCCGACTACTTAGTTCCATCTGTACGCTGCTTGAAAAATAAAGACAAATGACGGGTGAGTGTCCTAAGCAAAAGATATCTCGTGGACGATGTGATAAGCCATCAACATCTAACGATATAACGATACAAGCTATAACGTACATAGCTAAACAATATGTGATCGACAACCAGAAGACTGAAGATAGTTTAAGACTCACTCGCCAAGGTTTTAGTTTTATAGAACATCAGTTTGTAATATTTTATTAAGCCGGATTGCCGTTTTTCCACATTTTCGTACCCAGTTTGCGATTTTCATGTTTGTTTTTGAAGCTTTTTATTTTTCCAAAAAATGTGTATGGAATTAGCAAAACAAAAAAAAATCAAAACGAAAAATATCCAAAAAGTCTAAAAATTACCAAACAAATTTAGCCATTATACTGGAATAATGACCCATTTAAATAGTAAGTAGCAACAAAACAAAAAAAAACAAAAAATAAATGAAATGACCAACAATTTAGAAATACTAGTACATTTGTTTATGTTGTGTGCTATTATATTGTAATAAACTAAAAGAAGAACTTACTTAAAACATTCTTATTAGACACTACTAAATGTTTTTACTTTCACCAAAATTTTCTTTGTAACTTATTGTTAAACATAAAAATAGATTTAACTGCATTTGCAGCCCATCAAGCAAAAAAAAAAAATGAAAAACTGCAACCACAAACTTCTGTGCGTCCAATTATCGCATAGTTTGCATCGCATCGCTGATGTCAAGAAACTGTTTCTATTTCATAGTTATAAGCTATGGTTAAAATACTAGGCATGCTTTATTAATACGACATTTTGTTTGGGTTTTATAGGAGGATGAAAAGCAAAAACGCGAAGAGCTTGAAGAGATTTTGGCCGAAAATAATCGTAAAATAGAAGAGGCTCAAAGAAAATTGGTAAGCTATCAAAGATTATTATTACTTAAAAAATTTTCTTAATGCTTTTCTGTGTTGCTTTAGGCCGAGGAACGCTTAGCAATAATTGAAGAGCAGCGTCTGATGGACGAGGAACGCCAACGCATGCGCAAAGAACAGGAAAAACGCGTCAAAGAGGAGCAAAAAGTCATATTAGGGAAAAACAATTCCAGGCCCAAGCTGTCATTCTCCCTCAGACAATGAGCCACTTGCGGCACGTCGTCCGCTGAGGACCGTGGCATTAATTCTTGTTAACAGCTTTTGCTTTTTTGTTTACCTCACTCGCAATTTGTCTGTACTTAAAACCATTTGTTCGTTTTTATTGTTCTTATTGTGTTTATTATTATTGCATTTTTAATGACGAACTGATGGTTTAAAGTACAAGCAAAGTGCAAGTTTCACCTTTTTCGAAATTGCCAATTATTATGAAAATATTTATTATACAGCTCTACGTAGTGCAATGTGCTAGCGATTTCCTTAAATTTTTTGCATATACAATTCATATGTGGACGAATGATTATGTGTATTATGTGCGTCGTATTTTTAACACATCTGAAAAATTAAGAAAAATCTGAAAAATTAGTGAATATGTATCTATTTGCAATTTTTGATATTTCAAAAAAACAAAAAAAAAACCGCAATCGAAATGGATAATAAAAATTTTAGAAATGCGTAAAATTTGATTGCAACAGCCGGTATAAATTGAAATTCTCATAGCAGAGATTTCAATGGGGGTTGAAAGTCTGGATCCTCACGATCCTGGCAAAGTAAATTCTTCGTCGAGCTGGGCCTATTTGCCCTAGATATATCGCCTATTTTGAAAATTGTATCAAAAGCAAAGGACATCGAAGGACCTCTACCGTAGGATTGTAGGTCTGGTCGCCGCCAGGGGAGCACCGAATTTTCTAAATCGGAGTAGATCTGTAGAGCTAAAAGATAATATCCTTATTGTCCTTGATATACAAAAATCGGGGATTTTCTTCGGATCACGATGAGGTGTAGCATGTCCCGATCGTATGTAAAATGGCGGAGTTACAGCGATTTGCGATTTTCCCACAAAGAGCGATTGGGAATTTGTTTTGCATACTTTTGGGGGCTCAAAACGTAGAGAAAAAAATTAAATAAAACCAGCGACCTTCTGCTCATTTCTGTTCGCCTGGTATCCCACATTTGAAATTTCTCGTTTTCTGTCATTTGAGAATTCGCAAGCTGAGTGTTGTTGTTGTCCAAAATGCTGTTGTTGTTGTTGTCAATTGTTGTACAACAATTGTTGTTGTTGTAGTACAACAACAGCCCTCAACTTGCGAGTGCTCAAATGACAGAAAACGAGAAATTTCAGATCTGGGATACCAGGCGAACATAAATCAGCAGAAGGTCGCTGTTTTTTTTTTTATTGTACAGTGGCGCTCCCACCGGTCACCGGGGATTTTTTGAACTAAATTTTCACTGGTGGCGGTCGACGGCTACTGATGGTACTAAATTATATTATTAGTTCGAGAACTCACCGCTGATCTTACTGGGGGCGATAATAAGAAAGTAGAAGTCATGTAAAAACATGCGTAACGCTTTTTTAAATTAGTAAACCGATTGTTAATTAAATCGCTATATCAATTTCTCATCCGATTTGAACGTTTGGCCCCTCCTTGTGATCGGGTTCGTGTCCCGGATTGTTTGGAGTCATTTTAATACCAAGGACAATAAGGATAGCTTACTGATATATTCCTCTGTCATACGTATCGGGCCGATCTGGGTGTGCCACGGCTTCCTGTGATCTGAAGAAAATCCTTGATTTGGCACAGACATTATCAATGATTATGGATATTTGGCCCAATATTTTATTTTCTCCGCTATTTGTCTACCGATCTGGCGGTAATCCACAGTGATCGGCCAGAATGAGCTAAACTGCTTCCCTTCCCCAATCCAATCCCCTCCTCGCACTTGTATCGGACACGATCTACTCGTGTGTACATGTCGCTAAGTAGACACAACTTATTATTTATAGAGACTACTTAAATTTATATGTCTTGTTGCTGATTGGGTTGGGCGATGCTGGACAGCGGGCGACAGCAAGCACGCCCGCGGATGATGGAGAAGGGCGACAGGGGTCCTGGGGAGTAGGGGAGTAGGGGCAGAGAAGTCAAACTGTCCAAGTGCGTGAGCAGGCGGTGGCGACTCCAAAATTGGTCCACGACCACTCGCAATGAAATCGTAATCTTGTTCTAAATGAATGTGGCGCAAGATACGAATACGAATACTCATACGCACCGCACCGCCTGTCAGCTCCACCCCACTCAACTTCACCTGACCCCACTCTACTCCAGCGCATATTACTTCATATTGAATTTGGCAACGTGTTTGGTGTTTCGTTTGGTTTGGAGCCTTTACTTTGCCTACCTTTTTCGCATTGATTTGTGTGCGGAGCATGCGTGAAAGGCGAAGGCGACAGCACTGCCACCTGACCAGACCCAGATCTGGCCGGATCAGAGATCTTGGGGGGCACGGCACTCTGGCGGATGTTGCAATTTGATTAATTAATTAAGTGGAAAATCGGCAAAGCTCTTTACGGCATTTCTCAGGTTTGTCGATCAAACGATCTGCGAATGTCAACGTGCAATTTGTTTGTTGTGACGGCGATAAGCTTATCCCCTTCCCATTCGGCCATTCAATATGTCAGTTAACTTGTCAGCAAAGTGATCCTAATAGTGGAGTTGTGGAGATAAAATGGAAGTGAAGTAGCCCCCACAATTTACTTAAAGGGCTAAGGGGAGACGCCAATAAAGATACGAACATTTATAGATTGATCTCTTAAGTATACTTACCGTCTGTGGTCAATCCTTCCTTTCTCATGATCTCTATCAAATACCATTATTCGAAATCAAATCTTTGAACCCACGAAAACCAACTAAAACCTATCATATTGGATTAATTGCTTCTCTGATATCAGACAACTTTCACTTGACTTTGGACCATGATCGTAGTTTGAATGGTATGCTGGGTTCCATTGTATGACTGTGGCGTATGGGTCACATAGGACCCGATTGACAATCCAGAAACATGAGCTTAGCTTTGCCTACATTGTTGCTACAAACTGGAGCAAAGCACTGTGAATGTTTTATTACCACAGTACAAAATTTGCCAAAAAATAAAATTAAAAAATGATAACAATTTTGCATTAGCCGGATTCCGGTTCGCGGTGCGTGGTGCGTGTGTTTGGGCTTGGATTTGGAATGGAGGTGGGGCCAGAGAGCTTTGACTCGACGAGCTATATAAAAGTTGCGAGCGCGACACTTGGAGACATAGTTCAGTGCAGGAGCCCCAAGTGAAGCCAACTACCAAGACACCACCGTCCAAATCGAAAACAAATTCCTAGCCAAAATGTTCGCTGTAAGTTAAAAGGATTAGAGACAATCATAGAAGGAGATTCTCCACTAACCACCGTTCTCCATCCGCTCCATTGCAGCTTTTGTCTCTGTTCATCCTGGGTGTGGGCGCTGCCGCCGCCATCGAGCTCCCACTGAGCCCCATCTACCACTCTCCGGGTCTTGTCAAGCCCCTGCTGAAGGCTGTCGAGGTTGAGGCGCCCGCCCACTATGACTTTGCCTACTCGGTGCACGACGAGCACACCGGCGACATTAAGAGCCAGACGGAGTCCCGCAAGGGAGATCAAGTGCAGGGCCAGTACACACTTATCGATGCCGATGGATACCTGCGTACCGTGGACTACACCTCGGATGCCCACAATGGTTTCAATGCCGTCGTCCGCCGAGATCCTCTAGGCCACAAGGTGATCAAGGCTGCTCCCATTGCCAAGGTCCTGTCTCCTCTACCCCTGGCCTATGGGGCCCCAAAGCTGCTCGCCGCCCCCAAACTGCCCCTCGGCTTGTACCAATAAGTCGAAGAGCTGGATAGGCAGAGAGAGAGAGAGAGAGAGATATCAAACACTGATTTCATCGCATCGACGACGACCACCCATCCGCATCTGTATCTGAACTTTAGCCGAACTATGTTTTACCTGACACCCAGACACCACCTCGTATCGTATCGTATCGTATCTACATTCTACGCTCTACACATGCCCTATGCGTCTATTCTGCTTCCTCTTCGATGACTTTTCCACTAAGACTCTTCGCCACTCAACTACCGGTAGCGCCTCATATCGGTACAAGTGGGGTCCTATCTCATCTGCGTAATATTGTACATATTATGTGTAAATAGAAGGCAATAAATGCATTTTTAGAAAACAATCTCGATCAGACAAACACTTTTAAAACAACAGCCTGTGGATATATTGTACAAATACATATCATATGATATATGGTAGTTTCAGAGTTCTGTCCGCTGAGATTGTCCCTTTTCGGTGTCTGTTCAGTAGCGGGAGATGCTGGCAACGGGCTCACGACGAACTTGCGCATTGAAACCCAACAGCGGATCGGAGGTGTAGTCCACAATTCGGCGATGGCCATCGGGTTCAATGAGGGAGTAACGACCCGTTACATACTCGCCACGCCGATGCTCGAACTGGTCCTTGACATCCCCAGTTTCGCTGTCGTGGACGGCATAATGGAACTCATACTGAGGTGGGCTGGAAATCAGCTCATCGGGGTGGCTGGCGATGATGGCAGCCTGAACAGCGGCAAATGCACACAGGATCAGGCAAACGCCAATGCTGGTAGACTACTCAAGGGCTTCTTTAGACTGCGGATAGACTTTCATAGTGTTTGGCGCTTACCCGGGCACTCATGCTGGAGCTAGCGCTGGAGCTGGAGATGGGGCTGTAGCTGTGGGTGGAACGTAATCGACTGATGACTAAGGGCTTGTCTCTACTAGCTTTTATATGCAGAGCCCATGGCCCATTGTCGCAGTGGCCAAGTTATGGGAGATGATGAAATTGAATCCCCCGCAAACAGTGCAATGCTTCGGGCTTATGCAACGCGCACCGACTCTTGTCGAAATCGTATTAGGGAAATGAAACCGAATCCCTTGCACTTGCTCCATCTCCAGTTCCAGTTTCAGATCCAGCTCTACTCGTATCTGTCGCAAGGGGGGGCGAATCATCAACAATCTAGCTGTTCAAAACTCACTCGGATTATATTAGCATAGATTAAAGTACAGCTTACGCTCTTAGATTAATATTTAGCTTATTCTGTATCACAGCATTAACAACATTAACTCTAACTTTACGCGCTGATTGGATTCAATGCACTGATAGTTTGATGATTGGATGATTTGACGATTTGCATTCAGATTCAGTACGAGTATTCATTTCATTCTGTTTCAGGTACAACGGCACTTTGCTAGTCAATGATCCCCTCAGAATTTATTCTCCAGCAGCGATCCTGGGAATATGATAATGGGATAATAGAAATACCTGGTGGAACGCCATGCATGCCAATGGCTCAATGAATTGTGGATTGTGGTGTGGTGCTGCCCGAATTTTCTGTTGCTAACCGACTACTTGATTTGGATTGATTGGAGTGCTGTCGACTTCTACGCTTGCTGATTACCCAAATTCAAGTTACCATTCTCGGCCACCATCCAGGCGGTCAGCTTCTCATCTTCCGTCTTGTTGGTCTCATCCCAGGGGAATGCCGCGGCACCTGTTCCTGCTGCTGGCTTCGGCTTCTGTGTGTTTTGTGCTCTGAAAGAGTGTGGATGGATATTTCAATCTTACGTAGTCAGTAAGGGATCTCTAGGTCCTCAAATCGTAGTTTATCTGGAGATTTGTGTTCCATACATAAATCAAATTCAAAGCAATAATTGGGATAGTAGTTTATCCCAAAACGCTACGTACACAGAGGTAGGCAAATAATAAGTTGTGACTACGGTAATCGTACAGATGCAATGATATAGTGACACTATTTCTAGATACTTCTACTTCTTCTCAAATGTATTTACAACTTGGCGTCGAATGTTGGTTTTTACCTTATGGGCCAAAAGCGACATTCTTCATCAATTGAGGGGGAGGACGAGGAGGAGTTATCACTTGTGGCACCCACACAAAATGTTCAATGACAAGCAAATGAAAAGACACAAAACGATGACAGAGAAACACACAGAGAGAGAGAGAGGGGAGAGAGAGAAAGGGAGAAATGGAGAAAGACACAGAGCACAATGTATAGAAAGAGCACAACATGGACGACATGAATGACAGAGGATTGAAAGAAGCATGGGACAAGGTCTACAAGAGCATGCAGGCCAGGGAGCCTCCTCCTCCGCCTCCTACTTACAGCGAGTCCGCGTGACTGCCGTTGTTCACCTCCAGGCTGCTCTGGGTATTTTTCTTTCGGATGCCGGGCCGCAGGAAGCTCTCGCCGAAGAGGTCGCGCTCTCGCCGGGCCCCACTCTTAGCTTGCTGAGTGGGCGGCACCGTGTGCGGGTACTTGCCGTCGCTATCGGAGTCCATCGACAGCTGCCCAAACAGGTCCTCCAGCAGCATGTTGGCCTTGGCATTACGCTGGCGTTTGGCGGAGGTTTTCAGCTTGGAGCTGCACGAAACACAAAGACAAAGTTACATGGTGGAGTGAACGGAATGAATCTCAAGTGCAGCGAACAATAGATAAGGATGCTACACAGTAAAGTGCTCAAGAAAGTGTGCCTACAGTCGTTCCCTTCTAATGACAAACAACTCACCCGAGTATCTGGTCCAGATCATCGGATCTTAACGTGGACTCCTGCCCGGGCGGACGGGATCGCGCGGACAACCGAATGGCGGCTCCATTGAGTACTCCTCCACCCAACATTGATGATGCTTCATAGGCGGGATGTTGATGCTGCTGCTGTTGCTGTTGCTGTGGCTGGCGCACGATTATACTGGGCGGGGCATGGCTGGCGCTCACCTTGGAGAACACGTTGTAGACCTTGGCATCAGGGGCAAGGAGGGAGTTACGTGTCGCCGGTACATAGTAGCCTCCGTTGGTGGCAGCTGCGCCAACAACGAGCTTGGCATTGTTCTTGGCATTCTTGTTGGCCGTGTCGTAGCTCAGCTGGCTTCCGTTCACATAGATAGCCCCGGCGTTGCGGGACATGGTGTTGCTGAAGGAGACATTCGGGTGGTACAGCTGCTGTTGAGATCCCGCTGCTGCTGGCAATCCAAAAAGCTGTGCAATGTTGCGATTCAAGTAGATGTCGTTTATGGATTCACCTCCGTTCTGTGGCTGATTTTGATGCTGTGGCTGGCCCTGATCTCCTGTGGGCCCGCCCAGGCTGGAAGAGTCTGCCAGGGCGTGTGGGATCGCTCCTCCACCAGCAACAGGCATGCGCATGTCGTTGCTGGTTAGGAAGTTCAGCTTCGGCTGGTACTGTCTCGGCATGCTCACGTTCTTTGAAACACTCTTGCCATTGCTTAGGCTGCTGTTGTTGTTGTTGTTTATGTTCTTCATATTGTTCATGTTGTTGTTGCCCTGGTGGATGAGTTCGGTGACAGCCTGGAGCTTCTCCTGCACCGGAAGCACGTGGTTTGACACAGTTTGGGTCTGAGGTAGCAGCAGTTGGCCAGAAGAAGCCGCCGCATACTTGGAGCTCAGGCGGACATTCGCCTTGGTGGCCGCCGTGGGAGAGATCCGCTTGAGGGCGTGAAAGTACGGATACTTGAGGCTCTGCTGGGCTGTGGGACGCTTGTCGGGATCGTAGGCGAGCATATCCTCGAGCAGATCGAGTCCGTTTTGGCTGCAGCGGCTAACCACGCTGCTTAGTGGCACTTTGATGCAATCTGGGTAGCGGAAGTGGATCATGGACGCCAATCGGTAACCATCCGGCCAGTCACCCTGCAATAAAAATAACATATTTCCAGATTATAATGTTCTGTTGTGGTCCTGAGCTGCACTCACCTTCTCTGGCGTGCCCAGCACGGAGCAGATCTTGAACAGCTGGTCCACCTCGCTGCTGCCCGGAAAGAGCGGTCGGAACGTGTACAGCTCGGCCATGATGCAGCCCATTGCCCACAAGTCGATGGTGCTGCCGTAGTTGGTGGAGTGCAGCAGCACCTCTGGCGCCCGATACCACCGCGTCGACACATAGTCCGTGAACGGCGGCCTCGACCTAATCTCCCTTGCCAAACCGAAGTCTGCTATTTTGATCAGCTCCGGGCCGGAACAGAGGAGATTTTCCGGCTTGAGATCCCGATGGAAGAAGCCATGACGATGCATGAAGGCCAGGCCAGTGAGAACCTAAACAGATGGGTTAATTGGATTATAGATGGCAAAATATCTCATTTCTAGCTGAGTGTTCACCTGGAAGAGAATGCTCTTCAGCTCTGGCTCGGGAAGGTGGGTGTCCCGATCCTTGATCATTTGGTAGAGGTTCTCCTTCATGTACTCGAACACAAAGTAGAGGGTGTCGTTCTCCCTGATCACCTCCTTGAGCTTGACGATGTTCGGATGCGACAGTTTCTTCAGGGACTGAAAATGGAAGGCGCTAATTCGGGAGGAGTCAAACTCTAGTGCTTGTTTAGGACCCACCTTAACTTCCCGCAGGTTCATGGCCTCCTCCCAGGAGTAGTACTTTCGCTTCATCCGCTTTATGGCCACCTTCTCGCCGGTGTCCTTGCGCTGGCCCAGCACGACGGTGCCGTAGGTGCCGTCCCCCAGTTGGGTCAGCGTTATATATCGGTTCATGCTTATTACAATAGAATGGCACTCTTCAGTTCTTCACATAGTCTCTGGATGCACCTGCACAAAGAAATAAAGAAAAGAAAAAGTGTAATTTATGGGCAAGCAAGAAAGCCTTTTTTATTATTTATGCACCTCTAGCCAGACGGGAAAACCTCAAAAGAATCTGAGTTTCAATTAAATGACATGCACTAAAAAAGGTAATCGAATCGAATCGGCCATGAGCCCGTTGGCCGGACGTGTGTGCCCGATTCTCGGATGCCACCTATCCAATTGGAATCAATATATTGATCCAGAGGCACCCAACCGATAAGCTTGACCGAATTTCATTTGATTTAACCAAAAAAACAACTCTCCGTCAAGGTCAGAGATACCATCATACGTGAATGGGACAGAATGAGGATAGGATATAGAGCGGTGACGGGTCTGTAATTACAACTCGTGCCGCTTCCGAAGGAAAGTACACACAAATCAATATCCGCAGATAATGGAACACAATTACTGTCGATTAACAAAAATCCGGACAAATTCACAGCTGATTAAAAGCTGTCATGGCATTGCCGATTCAATGCCACAACCGAAAGGGTTAAGAATGAAAAACACCAGAACAGTAAGGAATCCATAAGATGGATAAGCGGAACAAATAGAGCATTTAGAAACACCTGTGTGATGTTTATTATATTATTATATAATATTATATTATACCCCAAGAATAAATGAGCACGTTCCTCAAGATATAAATTGAAAGGATGCTCGGCTTCATCTTAATGCTACGTTTTTACAATTCCAAAGGAATCAAGGTTATAAAAGCTATAAATTCTTTTACTTCTCATAGTATGACTATCTGGGGCCATTGCCATTGGAGGAAGGTATTACTTTGGATTTGGAAGTTACTAGAAATCGTGATAATTCAAGAATAAACTGAACTGAATTGAACTAAATGTCATCTCCCATTAGTATTCTAAAACACCGCTTCTTTACTTCTGATTAGATTAGGTGTTTGCTTCACTGCCGTGCCCATCTTCGCAATTCAACAGGCAATGTCAATAATCAAACTAGAACTCAATGAGTGGCTAGGAAAAAATGGAATGCTAATCTTTGCCTATTCCAAAAGAATATCGTCCAGTCCAGGCGTTGGCCACAATGAGGAGTACAAGAATCTTTAGCTTCATCTTCAGCTTCGAAATGATTTCGATCCGCATCCGTCTGTGTCTTTTATAGAAGATTTACATACCCTTCCCTAATCGAATTGGTAACGCCTTTTTAACTTTTGGGTTCCGGTTATGAGGGGTAATTGTAATATTACCATTTGTTAGCATAAGTCAATATGTGACGTTTTTGTGACCCCTGAACATTACAGAACCAAAGAATTAACCAAGAACTGAATATAAATTAAAGAAGAACTCAATGATTGACAATTTGAAATTTAATGACCTGAGGAATGGCAGAACTAGCTCTCATTGAGGTAGGCCGCAATGAACAGTGGTAGAATCTTCAGCTTCATCTTCAGTTTTTATATGACAATAGACCACCTTGTACTACGATTCTATACTACTACATAGAAGAACACAAGAATACAAGAGCTGAATAAGTGGGTAGGGAAAATTTAATGCTATTTTCTGCCCAGATCAAACGAATATCGTGAAATTTCCGCATTGGCCACAATGAAGAGTACAAGAATCTTTAGCTTCATCTTCAGCTTCGAAATGATTTCGATCCGCATCCGTTTATGTGTCTTTTATAGAAGATTTACATACCCTTCCCTAATCGAATTGGTAACGCCTTTTTAACTTTTGGGTTCCGGTTATGAGGGGTAATATTACCATTTGTTAGCATAAGTCAAAATGTGACGTTTTTGTGACCCCTGAACATTACAGAACCAAAGAATTAACCAAGAACTGAATATAAATTAAAGAAGAACTCAATAAAAATTAAACAAGAGCTGAATGATTGGCAATTTGAAATTTAATGACCTGATGAATGGAAGGCATTGATTTTCATTCCATTGATTTAGGCCGCAATGAACAGTAGTAGAATCTTCGGCTTCATCTTCAGTTTTTGTATGACAAGAGACGACCACCTACTACGATTTATATACAGTTGTTCTTCCAAACAACTGCGAGCCAAGACTGCAAATTTCTAGCATAGTCCGGCATGACAATAGTCAACCTACTTTAGTGCATAAGAAAATTGCCCCTGTCTGGCAGTGGCCACAATGAGGAGTACAAGAATCTTTAGTTTCATCTTCAGTTTCGAAATGCGTTGGATCCGCATCCGTCTGTGTTTTTTATAGAAGATTCGTAATCTTTCGTAATCGAACGCGTTTTTAACTTTTGGATACCGACTATGACCAAAGCATTACTGCGTTCTCATTTCGATCGGGAATCCTTCTAGTATCATTTCAATATACCATTAGTCATGCATTTTTGAGTAAAGCTTAAATATTTAAAGGGGGTCTTTTATCGATTAGCATGTACTAAAAGGTTCTCCACAAGGGGCGCTTATGCAAACACCGGACATAATCAGGAATCCATAAGTTGTCACTCTTGTACTCCTCATTGCTGGACTATCAGGGGCCATGGCCATTGGAGGAAGGTATTTCTTTAATGTGGTAGATACTAGGAATCGTGAAATTATATTTAAAAAAAAAACTGAACTGAATAAACGTCCCCCTTATTGTTTCGTAATGGTCTTTTGGTCAGTCGGCGAATTCAGTTACTTGAGGTGGGAATACACAACACAGATACAGATACATACATACGTAAGGTTACTCCTGCATGACTCCTTTAGCTTAGATTTTGTGAAGGAGGAATCTAAAGGCGTTTTGAGTCACGTTGAATCCACATGGCTTTGGTCCAAAGTCCAACGAGAGACTTATACAAGCACCGGACATAATCAGGGATCCATTAGGTAGGAAACACTTTTATTAGGGCATTGCGAATTCGATTGGGGACGGGGAATTTCTATAAAGATCCAATTCTTGGAGAACTTAACTCATTCAAAATCTAAAGATGAAGATGAGCATATTAGTACTCCTCATTGTTGGAATCTCAGGAGCCATGGCAACTGGTAGATGGTATTCCTTTGGATTAGGCAGATACTAGGAATCGTGATAATAAATTTGATAAATAGAATGGACACTGCGAATTCAGTTCCTTGAGTTGGCGAACCTTCCTTTCCATTGCCTACATAGATACAAACATATGTACGTATGGTATGGTAGCTCCTAGATACACATGTACGTACTTGTGTGTATAATTTTGACTTACGTTTTGGGAAGGAGGAGTCTTAGGGCGATTTGAGTCACGTTTTGGTGTGACTTTAATAGTCCAAGTGCTGGGCTGCCCGCACCGAAGCCTTGAACCCATTCACATTTAACTAATTTATTAGATTTGCACTTGGGACACGCACATCTCGGGGGGGATTGGATTTAAGGAGTACTATATAAGATATGCGACTTTTCGCACTGTGTACAAACAAATAATCAAACTGAAAGGTTCGGGGGTCACTTTATCGATTGCTTTTCGGTCAATGGGGTCTGCTGCCTAGTTAGTATGTTATCCAATGCGAGGAAAGGCTTCGCTTCCCTATTCCCTAGTCGTACCTCAGCCACAATCGCATTTGAATCCGATTATCTCCAGTTGATCTCTGGTTGATTTGAGCCGGACGAATTGAATGGAGATTTCTCGAGTTTCGCCCTAAGTGGGTATCCCTCGCGAACAGGAGTTTATTTTAGAAGCAAACATTAACAACTGCCAGAGCCGATATCCACAACAACCCGACAACCTAAACAACCGCAACCCTAACTAGACCATCCCTCGCCTCCGCTGCACCCCCAGAGAGCCGAACGCACGAATGTCTACGAGTGAAATCAATCGGGATGGAGAGCCGGCCGCACCGGAGAGACAGGAACTCCTTGCACCTGTTCCAAGAGTCAGCGACAGGGTGTAACACGCACAGACCGCGGACCAGGTGGTAACTAGGCAGGTCTCTGTTGTTTTCGGTTGCCCCAGCAACCATAACCTTGATATGGAATGCACTCGTCGCTCCACGGCGACACCGCTGGGCAAATGTTGAGCGATAGTCAAGTGAAATGGACGAGCCGGTCAGCCAGGGTTCGGGGGATGAGATGGAGGAGCCGGTGAGGGGCTTCCTGGAGGAGGTCAACTGCCCAGAGCCGGGCATCATTGATCGGCAGATGATCGAGACCGCCTACCTGGGGGAGGGACAAAAGGGCGAGTCGGGTCGCCTGCATCAGCTGGAGCCAGTGGTCTACGAGCGTATTCGAACCATGCGGCTGGAGTTCAAAAGTGAGTGGGGGGCTGCGCAAGAGTGCTCTGGAGCGGGTCTAATCTGAAGGATTCCTTTGAAGATCTCCTGCGGATCGACCACCTCTGGATGCTGCCCAATCTCACCAAGCTGTGCCTCAACTGCAACAAAATCGAGGTCATAGAGCACATTGAAATGCTCACGGCCCTCAAGGAGCTGAATCTCAGCTTCAATTACATCACCAAAATCGAGAACCTGGAGACGCTGGTTAACCTGGAAACCCTCTCGTTGTTCAGCAATCGCATCAGGAGAATTGAGAACCTTAGCCTCAAAAAGCTAGTCATCCTCAGCATTGGCAATAATCTGATCGACACGGTGGATGGGGTGAGACCTCTGGCTAAGAGATGACATCTTTAAATTACATCTTCCCCACTAGATCGAGCGACTGCGCTTTTTGAACAGCCTGAAAGTCTTGAATCTGGAAGGTAATCCCATTGCGCAGAAGCCAGATTTTCCACTTGCTCTCTATGTGACTGCCATTCTGCCTAAATTAAATTACTACGAATACGTTTTCATCAAGGCGGACACCCGGGAAGCGGCGCAGAAGCGTTTCTAGTGAGAGTCACTCATCCATTCCCTTATGCGGATGACCAACTCTTTTCTCCAACAGTCGTGAACTACGCGAGATCGAGGACAAACAGGAGCGCGAGATTCAGGCCCTTGAAACGGATGCTAGGGAGGCAGCCGAAGCAGAGCGACTGGCATCCAGCTTTGTGGAGCATCTAGACGGTCAGCAGCTTTACGATTCCCTGTGGCGAGACGACGAGAACGGGCGAATACTGATGCTGGTGGGGGCTCCGGCGCATGAGCTTTCAGAAGAGTATGCCAAAGATGTCCATCAGTTGACTCAGAGTATCTACAAACTGGGTCTAAAGCGGTTTGGAGAACGCGAAGAGGAGATCCGAGACTTTAATGCCAACCTGCAGGAGGGCCAGCAAGAGCTGCAGTCGCTGGGCCAGTCGCAGATCGAAGAGTTTCTGCAATACAAGGAGCGAACTTTTGAAGTGTTACGCTCGAAGTTGAGAGAGCTGGAGGAGAGTGAAGACGGGTCTGAAGAGTACTCCCATTTGGACACCCTCAATGGACAATTTGATGATGCCCTTAACGAGATGTGGCAGAGCTTGATGTCTCAGGAACTACATTTGCACGAGGCTGTTGAGGTGGGGAGCAGATGATTGAATGATTCCTTAAACTAATATTCTCCAACTCCGCAGGAATCCACGCTAAACTTCCATCGCAAGATCTCCCAGCTGATGGCCAGCTTTGTGGAGCAGGCTCAGGTGTTCTTCCTCCAGCTCCGCGATGTCTGCGGGCACTTTGCAGACAACATGACGGATATCGTGACGCAATTTCTTTCCGACAAATTATCTCGTCAGGAACTCGGGTCTGTTCCCAAAGAGTTAACAATGTGTGTGGACGATCGCGAGGAGGTCCTGAAGCTGGTCGAAGGGATGCGGACAGCCCACACCTATCGCGTTGATGAGCGCGAGGATCGCATGGCCAAGCGCAGCAAGGAGTTCATTGACAAGATGATCCAGCAGCTGAACAAGTGAGTGGAAACTGAATTCAAAGGCAACAGAAAGCTATTGACACTCTTTTCAGCAAGGAAGTGGACCGCCATCGTGCCAAAATATTGGAAATCAATTCGTTCATGGAAATGATGACAGAGGCTCTAGGCAATCTTCCACAGGAGTTGAACCAAGAATAGTTTTGGGAGTAACAGTTTAATATAAATTTCAATAAATGCAGCATTTTGGACAGCATCAGTTTGATGCTATTTCTTCTATTTTTTCTCCTTGAGGCCCTCGAGGTGGGCGCTCAGTCCCTCTTGGAACAGGGGAGTATTGATGTAGTCCACACAGGCACGTAGGTCTCCGGCACGATCCCTGAGCAACTCGGTGACATCGGAATCCCGACACATTCGCTTGGTCAGTGTTCTGGCAATGGGATTGGCCTTGTCAAAGGTGCCAATGAAGGCAGCACATTGAGCCAGGGCCTCCTTTTTGCTGCCGGCTACCTCATCGATAAGACCCACCTCCAGGGCCTCTTGAGTGCTGAATAGCTTACCTTGGTTCAGCGCCCGCTCGACAATTCTCCGTGGCAGCACACTCTGGTAGGAGAGCATCATCCACTTGGAGACGAGGAAACTAAACCGCGTGGCATGCACTCCGATGACGAAATCCGGCAGCATGACACGGTATTCGCAGGCCGTGGCCATAATGCAACCAGCGGCAGGCGCATGACCCTGAAATGGTAAAACGATTAGGGGGCTTGTTCGATGCAGAATAGGGACTTACATTAATGGCCGCTGCTGTGGGAATGCCGCAGAGATGCAGGGCCAGCCACAGGTCTTGGAAGATCGTCCAGAATTCCTTCAACCTCTCCTGATCGGGTTTGTACAGCTCTTTGAGGTCAAGTCCAGCGGAGAAAACCTTGTCATTGCTCTGGAAAATCACAACGAAATCGTGTCATAGAAAGCCTTTGTCCATTGCGCAGACTCACCGACGTCAAAATGAGCCCACGGCTCTTGTTGCACTCAATCTGGTTTATGGAATCAATTAGATCATGCATCAGATTCAAGGTGAGAGTGTTTACGGGCGGCAGATTCATCGATAATGTGGCAATCCCACTCTTGTCGTCCACTTCGATCGTGGTAAGACCCGAGTTTGCTCCATTTGAGAGCGATCGCAAAGATTGGCTGCAAAGGATGGGTTTTATCTGTCGGAGACTGCCTATTAGGCTGTTGCGCAACATTTCTAAGACTTTTGAACTTGAGCAGCAATCACGCACTCAGCGACAGGCATAAAATTAAACAAATAAGCTGGTTTTTTTCATTTGCGAACCGAAAGAAAACAAAAAAATCAAGCCGCAGCGTCAGCTGATCTGCAATCGATAGCGCGGTATCATGAAAACTGCCTATCGGGTGGAACGAATTTAGTTGGATCAAAACAGAACATGAAATTTCAGTTGATATTTGGTTTTACATATAACAAAAATGATCATTGCTTGTTGGCCTTCTTCTTCAGACCTTCGAGATAAATGGCTATACCCTTCTGCACCTCTGGCCGGTTGACCAGGGACAGGAAATCATCCACGTCCTGTTCGCGTTCCTTATGGAATTGGCGCAAATTGTCCGCGCGGAACTGTTGCTTGGTCAGAGCACGGGCTACGGGATTCACTTTGGCGAACGTGCCTATGAAGGCGACACACTTGTCCACAGCCTCCTCTTTGCTGTTGGCGATCTCGTCGATCAGGCCCTCCTGCAAGGCTTCATCCGTGGTGAACAAGCGACCCTGAGTGAGAGACCGCTCTGCCACTCGTTTTGGCAGGATGTTCAGATAGCCCGAAACCAGCCATTTGGGCGCAATAATCCCAAGTTGGGTTTCATTCAGTCCAATTATACAATTTGGCACCATAACACGATACTCGCAGGCTGTGGCCAGAAGACATCCTCCTGCTGGGGCGTGGCCCTGTGATTCATTTCAATACATTTACAGCAGAGAATACCTTCGGACTAGCCTGGGAATAAATACTATAATTATGCTGGTACGTATCCTGTTTAAAGAGTGTCTTACGGATGTTATTATGAGACCACGGCTATTGTTGTTCTTTATTTCGTTAATGGATGATTTAATATCCAATAGCAGTTCCAAATTTTGTCCATTTACGGGGGGACGGCACATTGTGAGCGTGGCAATGCCGGTCTTGTCATTTACTTCCACGGTGGTCAGCTTGATAGCGGTGGACATGAGACGTCTGCGGCCTGTGCGGCCCACAAAGCTCAAGAGTCTGGAAAACATCGCTATCACCAAAGTATACAAAAGATGACCTTTGTTCTGCCGGTTTGCAGATTGTTGCCCTGAAGCTGTAAAGCATAGAATGATATAATTATACAAGCAGTGAAGGAATTCTATTTATGTATATAAAATATATTTCTGAAGTATTCCACACTCCTTTTAAATTACCTCCCAGATGAATTCCAAAATCAAAATAATCTTCTCAGCTATAACAGAGCCTGTTCTGCCACTATCGACCAACGACTGTATTTTTCCATTCGATTATCCTATCGTCGCACCTCTGGTTTGAATTTGTAACAAACTGATTGTAAAACGAGCGGTCGTTATGCTTGATAAGACTCCTGCAGCACCTTGATGGTGTCGGCCTCGAAAAGCCAAATCGTTTCTCGTCTCCTCCTGCAGTGTCTTTCCCAGAATCACAATGTTGCCGCAGAAGCAAGTTTTCTCCAACATTCGGGGATAAATGGCTTTATTTATAATTGGCAATTATAATTTCAATAAATGGTTATTTCTTGGCCTTCTTCTTCAGACCTTCGAGATAAATGCCCAGACCTTTCTGCACGGCTGGCTGGTTAATAAAAAACAAAAACTTCTCCAGATCGTCCTTACGCTCGTTTTCCAATTGCTGCAAATCGGCTGCGCGGAACTGCTGTTTGGTCAGTGCCCGAGCCAAGGGATTCACTCTGGCGAATGTGCCTAAGAAGGCGGCACACTTTTCCACCGCCTCTTCCTTGCTAGTGGCAGTCTCGTCGATGAGGCCAATCTGCAAGGCCTCCTCTGTCGAGAACATACGCCCCTGATTGAGAGCCCGCTCTGCCTGACGTTGTGGGAGAACGCTTAGGAAAGACGACATGAACCACTTGGGCGCCACAATGCCCAGTTGCGTCTCATTCAAGCCGATGGTGAATTTTGGCAGCATAACTCTGTACTCGCAAGATGTGGCCAAAAGACATCCTCCAGCGGGGGAGTGGCCCTACGAAAACAAATCGTTAGAGCAGGCGTGGGTTTCTGTGGCTGGAAGCTTACATTGATGGCAGCTGCGGTGGGGACACTGCTACCATAGAGGGAAAGCCAAACCTCCTGCAGTTGCGTCCAAAAGGCACGAATCCTCTCCTTTTCGGGATTATACATTTCCATGATATCCAGACCAGCTGAGAATATTGTAGCATTGGACTGCAAGTGTGTTATGCGATTGATTAGATGTGCGCGCCAAGAATTTATTGCACTATCTTACGGATGTCAGTATGAGACCCCGGCTTTTGTTGCTCTCGATTTCGTCAATGGATGTTTTTAAATCCTTGAGCAGTTCCAAGTTGAGTCCATTTACTGGCGCCCTGCACATGGTGAGCGTGGCGATTCCTGTTTTGTCATTGACCTCCACGGTCGTCAGCTTGGTGGCGGTGGACATGAGCCGGCTGGGGCCACTTCGGGCCACCAGACTCAAGACTTTTGTTCGGAGCATTACGATTCTGAATTGAACGAAAGGTGTAAACAACTTGAAATGACCTTTGGACAGGTGCTCTTTCAGAGATAGTTTAGCTTTTAAGCATACAAATTAACAATTAGATTGTCTTAAATGCAGCTGCAACATAAACCAAATGGTGACTGCTCTGTTTACTCATTACGTACCTTTAATTTCAAACTTATTTATATAAAAACAAATTCCGCTCAGCTGCAGAACCTGTTGCGCTACTATCGGCAAATGGTACTGTTGCTATCGGCTGGCGACTACTATCGGCTGCCAGGGCTGTCAAATAGACGTCCCCGGTGCAACTCTGCCTTTGACGTTTACACGTCACATCGGCGAGAAGCCGACTACCCTCGACTCTTGCATTCGTGTACACTTCGTTATAGACTTTTCCGTGCGTTGGTAGCAACTTTCACTGGAGCTCTTGCTTTTGTTTAACTGAAATTACTGAAAAATGGGCTCTGGCAAGCAACAAAAAGTGCAGTCTTCTGGCTTCACCAAGGAGGAAGAGCTTCTGCTGCAGGATTTCAGCCGCAATGTGAGCACAAAGTCCTCGGCCCTGTTCTACGGCAATGCCTTTATCGTGTCCGCGGTGCCCATCTGTGAGTAAAGTGACACGTTGTTGATTTTTGGGGCCGACCTTTATGAATGAAATTTGTGCTTTGCAGGGCTCTTCTGGCGCATACACAACATGGATCTGTGGCCCAGCTCCATTCTGTTCGTGTTGGTGACCGCCGCTAGCACTTATCTGATGGCCACTGCCTACAAGAACATTAAGTTCCAGCTGAAGCACAAGATCGCCGGACGTCGCGAGGACGCTGTTACCCGCGAGGTGAACCGCCAGCTGGGCGACGACAAGAAGGTCACCCGCAAGGAGAAGGACGAGCGCATCCTCTGGAAGAAGAACGAGGTCGCCGACTACGAGGCCACCACCTTTTCGATTTTCTACAACAATTCCATCTACCTGGCCGTCATCATCTTCATCAGCTTCTTCCTGCTGAAGAACTCGACGCCGTTTGTGAACTACATTTTCTCCGTTGGCCTCGCCAGCGGAGCCCTGGCGCTCTTCTCCACCAGCGCCCAAGTGAACTGAACAAATTTCGTCATCTACTCGTAATGTTAGGCCCTTTAAGAGATTGATTCCCTACCCTAAACAGCGGGCGAGAATTCCGTTCATCAAAAACTCGTACATCGGCTGAGACATATCATCCATCAGTCGTCCGATAAGCATTTCCAGCAATGAACATAGAAATTTTATAGCATGAAGATGCAATTGTTGTCTTTCTTGTAGAAAGCTAATCAACTTCCATTCGCAAAAGATTTAATAAATTGTAAAGATAAAATAATTTCTTTATTACTAGTTAAAGGGGTTTCTCTTTAGCGAAAATTTTCAGTACTAATTTAATCGTAAATGCGGAAAGGAGTCAGCTCTAGCTGGACAATCCAATTTAGACAGCTTCAAGCAGCAAGGCAATGCCCTGGCCACCGCCAATGCAGGCCGAGCCAATGCCGTACTTGAGTCCCTTGCGCCTGCGAGAGGGAGATTGAAAAAATGAAAAAATCTACTCGGACCGTTCAACGAAAGACAACTTACTGCAACTCGTGGACCAGGTGACCGGTGATGCGAGAGCCACTGGCACCCAGAGGATGTCCCAAGGCAATGGCACCGCCATTTACATTCAGCTTGGAGGGATCCAGCTTCAGAGCATCGGCACAGGCAAGAGTTTGGGCAGCAAAGGCTTCATTGATCTGCACAGAGGAAAAGGGGAATCGGTCAGCCGGGTCTGCTCCCATTTAAATGGCATTTCGTCTCACCTCAATGAGATCAATATCCTCCAGCTTCTTGCCGGCAACCTTGAGTACGTTCTGGATGGCAGGCACTGGGCCAATGCCCATAATCTCAGGGTTGACGCCCACAAAGGAGAAGGCGACCAGGCGGGCCAGGGGCTTGAGGTTGTACTCCTTCAGAGCCTCTTCAGAGGCAACAATCACGGCGGCAGCTCCGTCACAGATGCCAGACGCTGTGCCGGCCGTAACAACTCCGTTCTTCTTGAAGAGCGAGGGCAGCTTGTTCAGGCCTTCGATGGTGGTCTTGGGGCGAGGATGCTCATCGATGACAAAGTCCACCTCCTTTCCCTTCACCTTCAGCTTGATGGGAGTGATCTCCGCATCGAAGGCGCCCTCCTTCTGACCCTTCTCCCAGTTCTTCTGCGACAGCAGCGCAAACTCATCCACACGCTCCCTGCTGATCTTGTACTGATCGGCCAGGTTCTCGGCTGTGAGGGCCATGGGCAGTTTGCAGCGGCTATCGGTGAGTCCTGCCCACAGCGCGTCCTCCAGATTGTAGTTGGCCCCCAGGGTGGTGCCAAAACGAATGTTGCGGGCAATGAACGGACTCTGTGACATGTTCTCCACGCCGCCGGTGAGCGCCACCTTAGCTCCGCCCACCAGAATGTCCTGGGCTCCGTTCACGATCGACTGGAAGCCAGATCCGCACAAGCGATTGATTCCCAGGGCGGGCTTCTCAATGGGCACACCACAGTTGAGGCCCACATGGCGCGGTACGTAAATGCCGTCCGTGGAGGAGGACTGCAACATAGAAATCCATTTACCCGATCAGTTCGATCCTGAATGGAATTTGGGTTCCGTGCCCACTCACCGCAATCACATTGCCGACAATGACGGTGTCCACCTGCTCTCCCTTCAGACCAGCCGCATCCAGGGCAGCCTTGGCTGCCACTGTCTGCAGCTGTGTCTGATTAATGCCCTTCAGGGCGCCTCCGAAGGTACCAAAGGCCGTGCGCTTGGCAGCCACGATATAAATACCTACGTACAATTATTATAGTATGCGTGTAAGCAAAATGATTATTCAAATTGTGGGAACTAAATCAGAATGTTGTTTTTCATTCAACAGGTCCAAAGTGCAACCGGCTCTGTGCGGGGGATAGCATCAGATAAGGCCGAAACAAGTCCAAAGTTCACTGTCAGCAAAGCCTCTACCAGTCCCTCTCACGCACAACCGTCTCCCAGGAACCCACTATCCTCCGATGGGGGTGTGCCCAATATATACCTTTTGTTGCTGCAGACATCTTGTATGGATTTCACTTTTAATTCTTTATCAAATGCAGGTTATACAGAACTTGAGACGCTGACGACAACCGTTTGGAGGGGACAACTTTCGACTTCTGTTTAATTCGGACGCTCCGTCGCTGGCATATTACTGCGGAGAAAAAGCTTTCAGAGCTTCGCAGTTTCCATTTTATGGCGCAAAGCTTTGCTGCAGCCGACAAACAAGTCTTTCCTCAGCTGTGCCATGCACTGAAAGAAATTCCCTCAAATGAAACAATGGGTGGAAATATTGATCTTAGAAGCTTAATATGTATTTTCAATGACTGCTCTCGAGTGAGGATACAATACGTACTTCTGCAGTTCTAAATTTGACTTTATACTTGATGGAAACTAGGACAGAAAGTGTAGAAAGGAGGAATCTCATACTTGACATCATATTATTGGGGATTACATTACTTAAGTGTGTACTTTATATGCATTAGTGTGCGATCCATATATCTAGGCTCTAGGGGGAGTTGGATATATCCATGTTGTCCGACTTCTCGACGCTCACCGATTTGCGCGACTTGGAATCGGCGCTGGAGCGCGAGCTCTTCAACTCTATATCTTCGGAGATGACCTTCAGTTTGCGTCCTGGTGCCTCGGGTGTGCGAGAGCGTTCCCGCCGCCGGACGACCGAAGAGGCAGTCTTTGCGACAACAGTGGACACATCTTTACTGCGGCTTGTACGGGACTTGCTGCTTAGGGCGATCACCGGTGGTGGCGAGGGCGAGCTGCGTTTGCTGCGCGACCTGGGCGAACGGGAGGAGCGCTTCTCACGGTGCGACTTCTTGCTGCGCTCGCGAGAACGAGAGCGTTTGCTGCTGGTGCTGCCACCGGCCCCATGCGAACGGGAACGCCGGGAGCGTGAGGTGCTGCTACGATGACGGGACCTAGAGCGCTTGCCGCGCGCCCTTGATGGTTTGCCCCCGCGGGAGCGTGACCTACGCGAACGGGAGGTGCTGCGACGGTGACGGGATCTGGACCGCTTGCTTCGCGAACGTGACGAGTGCTTTCCTCTAGAGCGAGAGCGCCTAGAACGCGAACCACTGCGTCGCTCCCTGGAGCCAGAGCGACGTGAGCGTCTCCGGGACGTCGACCGATGCGAGCGAGAGCGGCTGGTGCGGCGATCCCGAGAGCGCGAACGGGAGCGGGACCGACGTCGCTTGTCCTTGGCCAGCATGCCGATCACTGGATCAATAGCGGCCGATATCATACTCTGCGCCTCCTTCACAATGGTCATGGCCTCCTCGATCTCCGCCTGGGCGGCCTCGTTGGACTTGGCCTCTGGCTTGGTGATACAGTATGTCGAATGGTAAACACTCAGATAGCCGCCCTTGAATTCCTGGCCCTGCATGCGTAGGGCGTGGATGATGCTGGTCTGCTCACAGAATTCGATCATGCAGTATGTCTTGATGTCCTTCTCGGCCCAGCGCGCATATTTCACTTCACCAGCACGCTGGAAGCACTCCATTAGGTCGTCCAGGCGCCACTCGTTCTTCACATCGCACACAATAATGGTTCGCCGGATCTCCTCGATCTTGCGAGCATCATAGAACGACGGCAGAGCCGGATACTCTGGTAGATTGAACTCCACCAGCTTGGGGTCATAGGTCTTGATAACCTGTTGCGGCAGCTGCCCCTCTATGCGATTGATCACCTCGGGAGGCAGTTTCGAGTCCGGCTTCTGCAGGCCCGGCACTATTGTGCCGTTCTTGAGCATCTCCAGAGCGCGGTACTCCTCGGGAATGGCCAGCACGGGGATGACAATCAGGGCGCGATCAATGAATACCGTGTTGGTGAGATGCTGGGCCACAGGAACACTAGTCGTTTCCGTGTACTTCACATAGCAGATGCGCGACTGCACGGGACACGAGACATCGCGGATGGTGGGATAAAGCCGGATCTCCTCAATTTTGCCGATGTTGCCGAACAGCGTTTGCATCTGGTCCTTGGTGGCCTGCGGCGCAATGTTGGTCACCTGTATAACACGCGGAGTGTTGCCGCCCGCCATTGTCGCCAGTTTGCTGGTGCGCTCTCAGCTCAAAAAACGTTTTATTTGCAAGAAAAATACTTTCAATTAACCTACAAGCAAGCGAAAAAATGCAAGGGTTGCAAGCGCGTCACACAGAATCGATTGCCACAACAGGGTTGCACGTTACGCACGCCATCTGCATCGATATAACGTATCGGCCTGCCGTACTCGTGACTATCGGATCGGTGTTCCTCATACTCCTAGGCTCTGTTCTCCGTGTAAACGCAAAGAGGCAAAGGTGTAGGGAAATCGTTTTCGCATATATGTCAATCTTGTATTTAGGCACAAATAATTGTGACTAAAAAAGTAAACAAGCTGTCAGTTAGCCCAGCCTTGCCCAAAGATGTCAGACAGCTCATCACCTACCAAATCGAGTTTGAGTGATTTGCGACAGTTTCGCATCAATAAAAATACAGCCGTCTCCTCAGGCCAGGCTAAAACTGGTAACAGAGTTATTGACATTTCATGCTACGGTGTTTGTAATTGTGGCAACCCTTTACAGAGAGAGTTCCTGGCAAGAAACGAATCCAGGTGATGGCAGACAGTGACAGCGACGGTGCCGACAGCCATGTGACGAAGAAGACCAAGCTGGAGCTGACAGTAAAAGAAAAGGAGGAACGCTACATGGCAGCTGCGAAAATATCGCCGCAGTATGATACAATGGTACGTTCATGAACAGAACAGGTCAAAATCTGGCGCGGGGCAGGGGGAACACGAGCGTCCTCTACTGGTACATACATATGTATGTGCGCGCGGAACATGGCGATGTTCAGGGCCGGCGTTCCAAAACAGCTGTCGCGTACAGGGGCGTCGCAAAGGGGATCGAAGATATCGATATCGATTTATTTTTTGAGCCCGGTGTAAGAATTTTCCACTTTCCCCGTTATTTCAGGCCGTTCAGGAGTCGCTTTCGCGCTCGAACTGGGATGTGGCAGCCTCCATACGCTATCTGAGAGAGCACTGCAAGCCGAAGGGGCAAAATGGTCCCTTGGTCAAGCCTAAACTGCAGCCAAGCTCACATTCCAGCAGGGCCTACTCGGACGGCGAATGCTCGGACGATGAAGACGTCAAGCAGTCCAAGGATCAAGTGTACGACAGTGATGACAGCGACTCCGAGATGGCCACCAAGATGACTGGCCAGCGCAAGAAGGTGTTCCAGTTCATGAACGAGGCTACCATCGTGGAGCTGCAGTCGGTGAAGACGCTCTCCGAGAAGAAGGCGACTCTGATCATTGAGCAGCGGCCATTCGGTGACTGGGCGGGGCTGCGCAAGAAGCTGGAGAGCATTCGGATGTCGGGCGATCTGCTGAACTATGCCCAGGATCTGATCAACAAGCAGAACACGGTCGCTACAATCTTGAACAAGTGCAACAATATGGTGTCGCGTCTGGAGAAGGCCATCTCCAATGGTGGCGGTATCGTGGACCAGCCCAAGATGCTGACCAGCGGGTAAGTCATGTCCAGTACAATCATGGAAAATACTCTCTTTAATATCATATTAATTGCAGAATGCAGTTGGCCGACTATCAGATAATAGGCCTCAATTGGCTCACTGTGATGCACAAACAAGAGATGAACGGCATCCTGGCCGACGAAATGGGTCTGGGCAAGACCATACAGGTGATTGCCTTTCTGGCCTACCTAAAGGAGAAAGGTCTCAGCAAAGCAGCCCACCTGATTGTAGTCCCCTCCTCTACTCTGGACAACTGGGAGGCCGAGATCGCGCGATGGTGTCCCACTCTGGTGGTAGAGAAGTATCATGGCTCGCAGGACGAGCGCAGGAGGATGCGTGGACGGTATGCCAAGGACGGCTTCACAGGCTTCGATGTACTGCTGACAACGTGAGTAGCAACACCTCCCTTCAACGTTTCATCCGTTTCATGATTGCTCGCTTCTTATCGCAGCTACCATATCGTTGGCTCCACGCCCGAGGAGAGGAAAATGTTCCGGGTGTGCAAGCTGGACTACGTCATCTTCGATGAGGCGCACATGCTGAAGAACATGACCACGCAGCGGTATGCCAACCTCATAACCATCAACGCCCGAATGCGCATCCTGCTAACCGGCACACCCCTGCAGAACAACCTGCTGGAGCTGATCTCCCTGCTGTGCTTCGTGATGCCCAAGTTCTTCGCGAAGAGCATCGAGGATATCAAATCGTTGTTTGTCAAGGCAAGACCCGGTCGAGCCTTCTTTCATGTGCATATCGAGCTAAAGAGGTTTTTGGTTTCCCTTTTGCAGAAGAACAAGACCGACGGCGACCAGGAGGAGGTGTCCCAGTTTCAGGAAACACAAATACAGCGGGCCAAGCGCATCATGAAGCCCTTTGTACTCAGGCGCCTCAAGAAAGATGTCCTAAAACACCTGCCCAAGAAGCAAAGCTTTGTGGTAAGCGGAATAGTTGAAAATCTTACGTCCCACAATTATCATGCCGTTATGTTTAAAGGAAAAAGTCCCGATGAGCAGCAAACAGAGAGAGTACTACCACGAGGTGGTCGACTATTATTCCAATAACAAAGGCGTCGTGTGCAGTGGCGGCGATCGGGCTGGCATCACCATCATGATGGAGATGCGTCGCTGTGCCAATCATCCGCTGCTGATGCGCCACTACTTTACCGACGAGCATCTGCGCGGCTTCTCCAAGCGCCTGGCACGCGCCACAACCTACAAAAAGACCAACGAGCAGTACATTTTCGAGGAACTGGCCATCATGTCCGACTTCCAGGTCTATCAGCTTTGCAACAAGCATGTAAGTGTGCTCCAGAGAGAGAACTATCCCCTTTAAAGCTAACATCCTTTGTTGTTTACTAAAGGAAATGACCGACGTAAGGATACCGGATGAACTGATATGCGATTCGGGTAAATTCGAGTTCCTGGACACCCTGCTGCCGAAACTGAAGGAGGAGGGACACCGGGTGCTGCTCTTCAGCCAGTTCACCATGATGTTGGACATTGTGGAGGAGTATATGCGCATACGAAAGCATGGGTTCTGCCGCCTGGACGGCGCCACCGCCGTGAAGGAGCGACAGGATCTCATCACGGACTTCAATGTGGATGACAATATCTTTGTGTTTCTGCTATCCACAAAGGCCGGCGGCGTGGGCATCAACCTGACGGCTGCCGACACCTGCATCATCCACGACATTGACTTCAATCCGTACAACGACAAGCAGGCCGAAGATCGGTGTCATCGCATGGGCCAGCAGCGGCCAGTCACTATCTACCGCCTGGTGGCGGAGAGCACCATCGAGGAGGGCATCCTGATGGCCGCCGAAGAGAAGCTAAAGCTAGAGAAGGAGATCACCTCCACCGAGAAGGGCGAGGGCGAGGTACACGAGCAGCGGTGCGTCGTCAAACTCCTAACCATGGCCCTGGGCCTCGACAAGGACCAGGAGGAGCAGTTATCCAACTCACTTAACAACTCTCTGGCCACTCCCACAAAGTAGTTACCCTCCCCGCCCAATCCACACAATCCATAAACCATAATCCATAATTTTTTCATAGTTTAAGCAATCAATAGTTGGTTTTTAATTTATAGTTTCACCTGTATGCATGCTAGATGGAATGTAACCAGAGATTTATACGAGTATATGTGGCACACCCCCGATAAGGGGGAGCTATCTAACCATAAAAGATAATTCCATGATATGATATGTGAACTAAGGCAGACCAGATAAATGTTTTCCATCGATCCGAAGACCTCTGATTCATACAGTGGATTAGGATTGTTCATTTCGCATTGATTTTCATTCTTTTACTAAGTTTTTTACTAAGCTGAACGATTTGTTGTAACTTATAAGTAAAAAGAACTATTGTGCATTGAGAACTAAACAACCCCCCGACTGGTGTCTACTGTCCGATATCCAACGGGTCACTCGACAGCCCTGCCTAGAGATCCCCACTCTCTCGCTCTCTCGTTCTCTGCTTTGCTTGTGCTTCGCCCCAGAGAGTGCAGCGTCGAGAGAGCGAGAGCTTTTGGTTGGCTTTTGTGTGCGGCGGGGCGATTCATCAACGTTTTTCAGTCTTCAACTGATCGCTCGGGCCGATGATTTAATTTTTTAGTTTAAGCGCGTTACTCACATACATATCTTACATACATACATACAAACATACTACTTGCGAAAACACACACCGACAACCCGACACGACGCACAGCGATAGATGGATATATGTATAACAATACCATATCCATAGTGTACGACGATATATTGTATCTATTCGGAGGAGTCTGATCAACGAACATATGTGGCCCAAACATAAACCAAAACTCGAACAATTGCAGTAATACGCGGAGCAGATCGGAGCAGGCAGCAGGCAGCAGCAGATTCTATAATTAAACAAAGTAGTATGTGCCATCCGCGGTCCAACTGTTGGTTGGTCCCCGCCTCTATTCCACTCTAACGAATCGTCGGAATCAGAATCGAAATCCGTTTGCCATTATGTGATGTGATTCATGCCGAGTACATAAGTTTTCCCTCGTCCCTAGCCCCCATACTCATAGTCATACCAAACCCCGTCCCCGTCCCCGTCCCCGTCGCCGTGTCTAAAATTCCTTCTTTCGCTTTTTCGGCTTTGGCCGCTCCTCAGGCAAGCCTCAACAAAATCTGTTTAAAAATAGGAAAACAAAAAACAAAAAAAAAACAGTTTGCGAACGACGGAAATCATATTGCCACAAAATACTAAATAAATATAGGGCCAATAATAATAATAATGAAAAAGATTCCTCGGTGTTTCTGTGTGCCTCGGATCGCACCAATAGACGACGATGACGACGACGTCACACCCAGTTTTGTCTTTTGGCTCTGGCGGAAACGGAAGAAACGCCAAATGCATGCATATATCTCCGTCCGTTCGTCTGTCTGTATGTCCGTGGAAATACATATATCATCCATCCGTCCGTCACATAGTATAAATATAGATGCGATGGCAGCGGCACATGTGAGCGATTTTTTTTTGGCAATAGAAGAAGAAAGGTAGCGCGCGTGGAGAGAGCAGGCGTAACAAGAAAAGCAAATGCAAGTTGGACCGAAGCTTTAAATACTCTAGAAAAACCATCGTCTCTTTGGAGTAGCTTTGGATGAAGTCATCCTATGATTGATCTATTCCAAATGCATAATACTTTCATTGTGGCAATGGTATACAAATAATTAATAATTCCTCCCCCTCTCTATTTGTGTGTGTCTGTGGGTAGTGTCTAGTTGTGTGCGTACATGTGAGTAATCCGAAGAATAAGAACTACAAAATACAGCGAGCGATCTACATTTAAAAGAGAAACGAACGAAAATAACGCGAACAAAACCAAACAAACACTAGAGGAAAACGCAATTACAGCAGAGCAACCGAGAGAGTGAGCGAGAAAGAGAGAGAGAGAGAGACAGAGCAGAGAACGAGCAGCACAAAGCAACAAACCAAAAATAGACGAACACACAGACGACTAACGCTGTCCGTCCCACGGTGCGTATACTCAATGAAGCCAGAAGCCGGGCCACCACCCGCTCCACTCCATTGACTCATCCCTCGAATCCACATCTCTCTCTGCAAACAGCTGCTGCTCCCCCACACACAGACAAACAAACACGAAAGATACAATCAATTACGATCCCCCTGAGTGTGCTCAAGTGTTTATCTGTATCTGTATCTGTGTGTGTGTGTGTGCGCGACAATCCATAGCTAGAAAAGAACTTCGGGCTCGGGTTCCTCCATTCATATTCATATTTGGAATATCTCCGGCACTGTTTTTGGAATTATTACTTCTGGCTTATGGCTTTGAGGCTGGACTTTGAGCGCGTGCCTGTCCAGCATAATTAAACGATAGACGAATGAGAAAGAGCGTATCTATGAAGTAGATAAATATCTTTATACGAAATAAAACTAAAGAGCTGCAACAACAGCAACAACAGCCAAGCAGCAATCGAATCGACGAACACAAATATATATAAATACAAAAGCTCGAAACAAATTGGAAGAAGCATATACTTTGCACAAAAAGGTAAGTGATTCATCCATCCCCTCCTATCCCAATCTTCAGCTTCACAAGTATATCTGGGGGCTAATAATTAACGCTGCAAGTTCACATAGTAGTTATATACGTAGGATAGAAGCGCTTGGATCTCTCACATTATTTTGAGGCTGATGTCATGGCTGCTGGGGAGATGAAGTGCTCTGCTCGGCTTGGGCAACAAACCAAACCAGATGCAACTCCTACGCCCATCTATAAAGCCGGTTGCCACAGCCAGAGCCACAGGGACAGACTGGCAGATTGCCCCAAGAGATTCAAGTAGTTGGCGACTTCTTTCTCTCTCTCGCTGTTGGGTAAACAGTTTTCTGTATCTTGATATTTGATGTATTGTATGAGTAGGTGAACATGTTATGGGCTTGACTTGGGGCTGGAGCTTGGGTTTGGGTTTGGGTTTTCTGCAAAATGAATCTGGCAAACAATCCACTCTTCATTCCATTGCAGACCAAGCAATCTGACTCTGCAAAGATTGTATTAAGGAGAGAATTCAACTAAAAACTCGAACAGAAGAAAGGATCGGATCGGATCGGATCAGATCAGAGAGGAATCAACTATTGTGATATGTACAAATTTACTCAAATACTGAAAAAACACTGAGAAACCTAGAACCTAGAGGTCTATTCCAAGGAACCCCAGTTGTAAATCAATTATCGAGAGGATAATCTATAATCTACCAAAGATTAGGCTAAACAGATCAGAGATCAGATCAGAACCAGAACCAGCACGGAAATGGCCGAGAAAGTGGAACACTCACAGGCCAGCCTGAACAGTCAACAGAATGATGCTCGAAAGGTGCGCAAGTCGCCCGACTTTCAGCCCATGATGCCCGGCGTTATATCCAGAGAACGCAGCTTTGTCCGCACTTCGAACCAACAGGTGCTGTCACTTATCTTTGATTTGGGGCTTACTGTAGCGTTCCCTCAATTCCAGAATATCAACAAAAGGCGCAGTCTGGCCTTCAATGTTCCTGGAAATCAGCAGTCGGGACAGATGAGGGGCAAGCCCGCTATGGATATATACCGACCGCCAAGTGAGTAATCCATTTGTTTCCTCTTTGTTGTGTTTCCACTTTTCTGCTTAGTTTGCTTGGCAGAATGCTTTATGCTGTCTCAAGGTAGCGCTAGTTAAATCCATTACAATATTATCCGGCTAGAACTGATGTATCAAGCAACTGACAGATGGAGGTGGCTATTTGTAATGCCATAATTACATTGGCAGCACATTCCCATACGCGGATGAACGCATTAACGCGTGACTGCCAATTCACGGTTGAGTTCCGTTCGCTTAGGGGACATTTATAAAGCGAATCAACGGGGAACATACCATAGATAACCTACATCAGACTGGACGTCTTTTAGGAGAGTTTTCCACCGCATAATCTTTGTTAGTTTGTCGGGGGCCATCTGCTCTCCAGCTGCTTTCTCGGATGCTTCGCACTTTCAGCTGCAAGCTTTATAGACTACCAATTACTTATTGAGACATTATCTTTCTTTTCGATTCTTTTCATATGTCTTTCTCATACTCTATACACACTCCTCCCCCCCACACACACACACACACACACTCCCAAAATGTTGTCCTGCCCCTCACATCATCATGCTATAAACTCTTGGTGTCCGACCTCCTCTGTATAAATGCCTCCGTCACAGATGTGCGCGGCGAAATGGCTGCTCCGATCGGTGGTGGTGGTGGTGGTGGTGCAGGTGCAGGTGCAGGTGGTGTAAACAAACTGAATGTGAATGCCCAGGAGTTCACGATGACGGGCAACTGCTCGCCAACCGAGGCCCTCAGTAATCGGTAAAGCAAAACCTTTTTAATGCCATCGTTTACCCCTCTTCCCGTCTTCTTGCAGAGCTAAACTACAATCTACAACATTCTTCCAGTTCGTCGCTAATCTTCCCCACCAACGTCCCCGGCCAGAGCCCCTCTTTGGGCCAGTACGTGAATATGAATGTGAACGTGAACAGACGGCAGGCGGGTCTCTCGCTGGGCAACATGCCCGGCGGAATGAAGGCCAGCCACCATCGCTCCATTTTGGTGACGCATCCAATCAGTCCTCTAGCGGGTAGTCAAATGCCTCTCATGAACTCCCCCTCCAGTGGCAATATACTCCATGTAAGCAGGCGGATAAGAGGATAGACTCTCACAATCTCTCATTAAAATCTCTCCCTTCTATCCCTTTCAGACAACGAATCGGGTAAAGTTTGCCCCAGAGCCCAGGGGCCAGCAGAAGTCTTCGGCATCCCAAAACCAGTTCCAGCAGAACTATGGACAGCAATATCAGCCGAACCTCAATGGCTCTATCGATCCGTATATGAACGGCAATGCCCTGCAACGCTCCAAGTCCCTGTCGTCGGCTGATGCCCTGACCCGTGGCATGGCCGGTCTGGGCCTGGGCCTGGGCAACGAGATGTCCGACATTGGAGGGTTCACGCCGGAGATCCAGGCCTTGATCGACACCGCTCTGGAGGATCCCAATCAGCTGAACTCGCGCTGCCTCATGGAGCTGACTTCACAGTTCATCAAGCGGGCGGTGGAGAGCCGGCGCTTCGCCTTGCCCATCTCCCGTCTATGCCTCAATATCATAGCCAGGGAGCAGAAGGAGACCTTCCTCGAGGCGTTGCTCAATACGTGCCGTCAATGGTACCAGGAACGCGAAAAGGTACACACAAGGGAAGACTATCCGAAGCTTTAATCCATGACTTATCTATTCCTTTAGCTACTGTTTGCCATCCAGGGCATGAAGTCACCTTCCCGCGTACGTTTTACAGCCTTCATGGCCTTCCTCACGGAGATGTTCTGCCAGCTGAAGCGGCGCCAAATCCAGCTGCGCACCCACCACGAGGGAACACCTCCTCCATTGGTCCTGCTCAGCCTGCTGTCCAAGTGCTGTGAGGATTGTGTGCGTCCGCCGATTCACTCGCTGTCAGAAGTGCGTCTGTCCCTAGATTCACAAATCAGATCGTTATATGGGATTTCTTTCGTTCCAGGTTGAGTGTCTGTTCTATGTTCTAACCTGCATTGGCCAGGACGTGGAGCAGCAGCTGCCCCAGCAGCTGGAGCTGCTCATGAGCCTCGTGCGCGATGCCTTCTTGAATGCGGGCGAATCGGCTGCTGCCATCCGTCGGACACTGCTGCAACTCATCGAGCTGAAGGCCTCCCACTGGCAGCTGCCCGGAAACACGGTCCTCTACTACACCCGCAACAACAACTAGGCGGACAATCTAGTGTGGATCCACAGAAAGGGAAGGGACTGGGATCAAGGGGGTTGATGGTCGGGCAATCGCAAGACATTATCAGCTATCTTTACTGTTGTCGATTTGCATTTAGGCCTGCAAACCTTCTGTTCTATTTATCTTACTCTTACTCTTACCTAGGCTAAGCGATACATATTTATTTTGGAACCAGCAATAGTGACACTAACCCCGAGGACTTCAATTCACTTCACACCAAGCCCCAGTACCAAATGAGGTCCAATGCGACTTCGGTTTCCGCGGACTCAGCGCTAATCTAAGGCTCAATTTTTATGTGAATCCATATATTTACTTGTAATAAATCACTGCTAGTCAAAAGTGTATTCAATTTGCTTTCCGAAAAACGTTGGTTATCTCTTCCTCTTTCACTCCGATCGCCATTGAAACTTGTGGTTTTAACTACTCCAGTGCCGCTAATTCAAATAGTAATGTTAAGAGTAGTTTCATTACCTGCCGTTCATTGCCATAAGCTGCATTACGCGGTCGTCCTTCTCTGGAGCAATTGCCGATTCGCTTTGGATCATTTTTTCAACATCAAAAAACACAAAACACAATTTTAATTAAGCGGAAGTCCCGAACCATCGATAGGTATAATAACTGTAGAAATACTACCGATGAACCGGTATATAGCCTTCACTGGGCAAAAATAACGTAAAATGCAAAAAAAAAGGGTGATGTCAACAGAAACAAAGATCAACAAACGATGTGATGCATACATTTTTTGGAAATACAATGACAGCATTGCAAACAAAATGAAACAGTCACCACTTCGCATATATATGTATACATATGTATGCTTATATTTGTTTCGTTATCAATACGAAAACTGCGTACTGCCAACAAACAATACTCAGATCAGTAACTTTTGCTTGCTGAGCTGACCAAGTTTACGTAGTGTTACGTATTGGATGCCCACAACTAGAGCTTGCCCACAGCCGGCACACTGCCCCCTGTCCTTACTATTATATAAAGGCTCTGACAAGTCAAAAACGAACCGTACACAGTAGTTATCAGTACATTTATTTTTCCAAATGCATAACGTATTTATTCTAAGAGTAAACGTAAAAAGATGCACATACATATATTACAATAAGAGTTAAACAATAAGCAATAAGGTTACAAATGTGTCCAAAAAGGTTCATTTACAGAGAATTTATAATAATTCAACATTTCTTATAAATAATAAATGGTAAGAAAACGCTTTCTTGTTGAGCATTCATCAATACATCATCGGTTCTATACAATAAAATTCCCATTTCATACATTTTCCCTTAGGATTCACAAGCAGCCGAGAAAATAAAGTTATATACACTCAAAAATTACTAACTGTGTTACTTTAAATGTGCCGGTTCGATTTGTGTTGCTAACAATTACATTACAGTGGTTACAAAACATGCGGATAGTTATATATTCAAGAAATTCAACTAGTTTGGCACCCATTCATTTGGCTAGCGTTATTCAGAGATCGTCGTCCCCAATACCCTCAAACGCTTCGTTGGCCACACGTGCACCGTCCTCCCCATCGTTGCGAAAGAACACAGCTCCAAAAGTGCGGGACGTCGTTAGTCTCTGCTGTTTTGATTTGGGAGCCAGGTCCTGTGCCAGAAACTTGACTGGCGGCGTTGTTATAGACGCTGTCGTTGTCGAATACGACGTAGATGCACAAGTCGATGTCGATGATACCGAGCTGGGTGTTGATGCGGCCGATGTAGCTCCCGCGTCCGGTTCATCATCGCTATTCTGATCTGTTTTCCCGCCTCCGCCGTGCAACAACTGATCCACCATGGCCTGCAGGCATACAGACATCAGCATGGCCTGTTCACTGCTTATAGTTATCCAGCGAAGCGTTTGCTTCGAAATCAAATACTCAAATGCCAACTGCAACTGTGAGGGCTCAAGCCTCGACTCCAGCGTATTGTGGGTCACACTGACACGCCATGAGCGCATCCTAGTCACCCGAAACTTTGTCTCGTATATCTTGGCGCCTCGTGCCGTACGCAAGCTGAGCTCCTTGTTACCAATGCTGACCAAAGCCATAGTTTTCGGGTCAGGATAGTCAACATTCGCCGCCTCAAACTGCAGGCATCCGTAGGAGGGCAAGTCTCGCGCTATGTCCATGTATTCCAAAGACCGCCCTTGCATCTGAAGATGGCTCAATTGCCGTCCAAGGCCAGGCGAGCAGATCACAACCCATTCTCTACTCACATCCGCCACGGTCTGGTTATACAGCAAGTTCAGGGCCACTTTATTTCCGTATAGCTTGGCATCCCAGCTCGAATCCCAGTAACACGTGCGAAGCAACAGCTCACAGGGCTGGGCATGGAGACGTGTTATGTATGGCGACTCGAAGTCCATTAGGCGTCGCACCAGAACCAGCTCGTCAGATTCCCGCTTTTTGCGCATCAGGTACAGACAAAACAACTTCATCAGCTCTTCTGGGAGCTTCAGTTCACGGCACACGCTCTTCAGTAACAAACTGGCATTCTGCTGCACATTACAATTAACCAGCAACTGTGCTCCATTCGGATTTGTGTAGACCTCTACCTCTAGCTGCTTTTCCTCGCTGTCGCTTCCCACATTGCCCTCGGCCAGTGCCGTATCCAGCTGGGCACGCTGGAAGAACTGATGTAGAAACGGCAATCGAACAAGGCGTGCATCCTGACCAATGATCTGCAAATACTGCTCCAGACCACTGCGTCTGGCCTCCAGCTGTCCATTAGTTAGCGGTAGAAACCTTTTTGGGGGAAAAGGAGGCAGACTCAAGCTGGAGCAATGCCGACGCATTTGCTCGTTTAAAGAATGCAGTTGCTTGTACCGCAAGCAACAATGATAACTCCCATTTATGTGTATATTATACACAGTGTACGTGGGCGAGCCCAGGTCCTGCGTGTCTGGTATAGAAAAATGCATGTTTCTATTATCTTACGGCATCGCCTGCCAACTTTTTACATTTCATATCATTTCAATATCTTTTTCTTTGTTTATGTACAATTAATAAACATTTGGGCAGATTTTCTCGCGTTGTCACACTATATACTATATATATATATACTATATATATATATCCCGTAATCGCACAAAAATACCGATATTATTCTTGAGCTGCTCTGTGCATCGATGAATATGAAAAGTAGCGGATCTATCTGATCTAATAGCTGTATGACATTAGAATTTTTAAAATGTGTTGCGAAGAGAGAGCAGCAGTCCGACAATTTATAAATAATTTGCTTGTGCCACGCTGCTCATAGAATTTTTCGTCTGTTTGAATCTAATATGCTTGCCATTATGTTCTCTCATTGTCTAATTATTTCTCTTTTTATAAATTACACCCAGCCAACCAGCAAAATTGAATTTGAAAATTGCAACAATCGATTAGCTCTGCGGCCGCGCTGCTGCAGCTCAACTTAAAAGCCAACTGGATGCATATATATCTCCCATAAGGCTGTCTCTGGTTTTGCAACCAGTCAGTTAGCAAAGTCTAATGTCATACAGCTATAACCACGAAATATTGTGACGATTTTCCCAAAAATATATCACCAAAAATATATATCGATATATTGATATGTCTTTTTACCATCCCTATTTCCATTTCTCGGCCATTTCGTTTTTGTCTTTCACCCCTAATACACTTGATAGACCTACATGTAAGCTAAATTGAATATAAATTAGCCTAATTCGCTTAGAATATGTTCACATCAGTGTGCCTGACAGCACAATTAGCGACATGTTCCCCTTTATGTTAAATAAAAAAGATTTTATGGTATTTTAGAGTAAAACATAACCACTCTGGGAAACCACGTGTTTCAAAATGGCGATGCCAGCCACTCGTGAAAAAAGTATTTAATTGTGCGTAAAATGATGATTCTTTCAATTACCTTTTGCGGTTTCCACCAGAAAGCATTCTGCTTAAAGATGGCCTTAGGAGTCTGATCCAAGTGCACACAATGAAATGCTGACATTGATTTTGGTAGTCTTCAATATGCTAAACAAGATATTGGTTTTTTCAATTGCAGAATGGCGGACGCAGCTCCAGCCCGTGGTGGATTCCGTGGCGGTTTTGGCTCTCGTGGGGGTCGTGGTGGACGCGGTCGTGGCCGTGGACGCGGCGCCCGTGGACGTGGTGGCAAGGAGGACTCCAAGGAGTGGGTTCCAGTCACCAAGCTAGGTCGCCTGGTGCGCGAAGGCAAGATCAAGTCCCTGGAGGAGATCTACCTGTACTCGTTGCCCATTAAAGAGTTCGAGATCATCGACTTCTTCCTGGGCTCGGCTCTGCGCGATGAGGTGCTGAAGATCATGCCTGTGCAGAAGCAGACCCGTGCCGGTCAGCGTACCCGCTTCAAGGCCTTCGTTGCCATCGGTGACAACAACGGTCACATTGGCTTGGGCGTCAAGTGCAGCAAGGAAGTTGCCACCGCCATTCGTGGCGCCATCATCCTCGCTAAGCTGTCCGTCGTGCCCGTGCGTCGTGGCTACTGGGGCAACAAGATCGGCAAGCCCCACACCGTGCCCTGCAAGGTTACTGGCAAGTGCGGCTCCGTCTCAGTGCGTCTGATTCCCGCTCCCCGCGGTACTGGCATTGTCTCGGCTCCCGTCCCCAAGAAGCTCCTTACCATGGCTGGTATTGAGGATTGCTACACCTCGGCCCGTGGCTCGACCGGCACCCTGGGTAACTTCGCAAAGGCCACCTACGCTGCCATTGCCAAGACCTACGCTTACCTCACTCCAGACTTGTGGAAGGAGATGCCTCTGGGCTCCACTCCCTACCAGGCATACTCTGACTTCTTGTCCAAGCCCACAGCCCGTCTGCACGCTGATGCCTAGACTCGACAAAACAGAGCGAACCTATGGTTTTGAATAAACTTGAATAACATAAAACCATAGACTACGATGTTTTTAATTTCCTTATTCAGCCTATACACTGGAAAACGGTCCCATGCTTGAAGAAAAAAAAGAACAAAGTTTGAGCTTAAAGTAATTTCATGTTTTAATGGGTAAAATATAACTATAAAAAGTAGTCTACGCTTTCACGCCATACGCCTCCGGCATTCTTTCTATGGCGTACTTATGGGCCGACACATACATAATGGGCACTCCGGGTATTTTTCGAATGCGGTTCTTAAGATCTTTGTCGTTGGTGGCCACAATGTAGCACTTGTGCTGGCGCACACGCTCCACGATGCAGTCATCGGCGTAGGTTCCCTTGTGCAGGCAGGGCAAGCGCTCGAAGCGGGGATCTGATATGATGCGCAGTGCCAGCTTGTACTTGTTGCCCAGCTTCTCCAACTCAGCGCGCACACAGTCTGAAATGTAGGGTATGCATTTGGCATATAAACAATCCATCATTCCCTGCACAATATCCAGTTTGCTCTTAATGCTAAAGTTGATGAAATTGGTATCCAGGACTATGTGGTAGGGTGGTCCCAACTGGGTGTTGTACTGGAAAAAGAGCGCCGAGCTCTGCTGCGTGGCCTCGTGCACTTTCACCTGGTGAGGATCCTCGGCTTTCTTTCGTTTTTCCCGAATTTGATCCTTCAGACGCGAATCCGTAGGCTTCATCAGGCGTTTAAGCTGCGCATTTCGCTGTTTCTTTACCTTCTGGGTTTTCTTTTGTTTGCCCTGTGGGAAGAATAAATCCGTTACCATGAGGGACATTCCAATGGAAATAGATATTTACCATTTTAAGGTATTTTCAGTTTAAAATCAAATTAAAAGGGCGCACGTGTAGAGAACTATTTTGGTCATCAGCTGTTTTCACGATTAGTATCGATATGACTTTTTTCCAAAGCAACGCTGAAATATATCGAAAGACCACAAAATCATCCCTGTGGTGGATCGATATTAGATGAAGCATAGCTGTGCCGCCATTTTCGTTCTAGCATTTCCACGTGCGCCCGGATGTGGCTTCACTTTTATTCGACAACTCAAGCAAAATGGTAAGAAAATGGAGCCCAGTGAAAAATTGAGTGAAAAGTTAAACAAAAAATGCAATGCCACAAATGATGAAACTGATGACGAGACTGAAAGAACATTTTTCTCGACTTAACGTTGTATCTTTCAATGTTTCGTTGAACAATATTTGTTCATTAAAGATTATTCGGCAATCTGATGGCATTTAATTTACTTTTCTGGCTGTGTGTTCAATTAAACAACTGCTAATTGAAGATGTTTGCTTTGCAGGGATAAATACCACGAACTTTGGTGAAACTTTGAACAATTGACGCCATGTAGGTGTGCGTACACAAGGCCACGCGGCCGGTGAGACACCTTGGGCATTCAGCCCATTTGAGACTCCTCTGGGCATTGAGGTAAGGACAACTTCTTGTTATGCAGTTTTTTTTTCTTGTGATGAACTTTTACACAGACCTGTACTGAATAGACTCATGCGGAAAAATGTAAACTGATTCAAGAAAAAAATAATTTTATTTTATTTATGAATTCTTTCATTAATGAGCTATTTCGTTATTGTTTTAGGTTATGTCTAACAAACGGCCCATGGAGACGACAGTGTGGACATTTTTGTAACAAGGTAAGCATTCAATTTAGATAAAACTAAACAAAGTGATGAACTTTTACACAGACCTGTACTGAGATAATCATGCAGATAAAATGTAAGCTGATTAAAGATTCAGCAAATTCAAAGCTAACATTTTTGTTTTAGATCTTTAATGTACTCCTTAATTTCAGATTTCGAACTCTGCTTTGAGGTTATGGCGTGCATCTGATGGCTACTCCAGGCACATGGTACTTCGTTGTGAAAACCAACCAAGGTAATATTTTCAACCACTAATCCGATGGATTATTCTGAGTAGCTAAATGATGATTACCTTAAATACCTTTTGCGGTTTCCACCAGAAAGCCTCGGCTTAATGATGGGCTTAGGTGTCTGATTTCTACACGTTTCTACACATATATTGTTCCCGGTTTTTTCTTGTAAAAACTAATCTGATTCTTTATTTTTTTTTTTTTAGCAAATATGTGGGAATTTTAAATGACTACCGAATCTGTAACTGCACCTATTTTAAAGGTAATTTATAAAAGCTTTGTACTACTTAATTTGCTTAAATGATGATTACCTTAAACACCTTTTGCGGTTTCCACCAGAAAGTTTCGGCTTTATGATGGGCTAAGGCGTCTGATTAATAATTTTTACAAAACTTTTGATCGAGCTTATACGTTCCCTATTAATACTATATTTATTTAATTACAGACTTTCATTATGGCTTCAACTGGATGGCATTTGCTCAACAGCACTTGTGTTTAAGGCGCATCAATTGAATACTAAATAAATCTAATTAAATACAAAATAACAAGTACAAAATTTATTTGGAAATTGGGATTGGGATCTGTTCTGTTTTAGTGTGAGAGTCTCTCTTGAAGTCCGCCTTTTCTGTATGTGGGAAGAACCGCGCATCAGCGAAATTTCATGTTCGTTTTGTGGAATCCACGAATTCATAAAGCTGTCGAATTTTGTGTTTCAAAAGAAGCCGCGCAGATGAGTGCTCGATAGCGTTAGTTCACCAAAGGAAGAGTTGCAGTGGGTTATTAATCTAACGCGAAATAAAAGCTGAAACTCGCATAAATGCTAGCTGATGCAATCAGTTGGTTTATTATTTATTTGCTGGGAGTACACGGCCTATTTAGTAATGGCTTCCAAAATCTCAATTGCGTGCTACACTAGCCTGCCGCCTGTTGCACAGAGTTGATCGATAACATGTACCATGAGACGCGCTGGTTTAATCAAACCGCTGTTGCGCATAAATAACAACAAATCCAGAGTCTGGAGGGAAAACTACGCAACGCAGATAAATACGGAATACGCGGAGTGCACACTGGACCCCAAGGAGTATGTGGACTTTAAGAAACAACTGCGACAGATCAATCTACTTCCCAAGGATGGACACACGTGCTTGCAAGTGGAGTGCCGGCTGTGTGAACGTAACAGGCAGCCGGCTGTAGCACACACAAGGGGCGTCGCTGAGCAAGGGCTGCTGGCTTACGTAAACAAGCGGACGGGTGTGTAAAGGAGCGGATTTTCATTAGCAAACTATCTAAATAGATTCCTCTTTCTAGGAGCCTTTATCTGTCCAAATTGTGATGTGAAAACCTCTCTGAGCAATGCTCTGGCGGCTTATCAGATCCCCACGCCAGCAGGCTACCTGCGCCCCCCACAAACGCAGCCCGTATATGAATCGCGCTTTTCCTACCTTAGAAATGTGACGCCAGAGGCATGTGATGCCCTAGGAATCAAGGGTTTGAAGGAGTCGCAGTTGAATGCCATTGGAGCCCAGTACGAACCGGAACAGAATCTGCTGCATTTCAAGCTACGCAACGCAGCGCAACTGGTGGTCGGGGAGAAGGTGCTGCATTTAAGCGACCGCCATGAGGAGACCTTTCAGGGCACGTCCATGTCAGGGCTGCTTATTCATGGTGTGGGGAACAAAAGTAAAGCGGTTCTAGTCAGCAATTTACTTGACTTCATCGTCCTTGCCACACAGAACATCGAAACGCGTACGTACAACCGCTTGCTTTCCTTGCGATTCACAGCTCACAGAATACAGTTTTTGCTTTCAGATTGTATTGTTTGCCTGCCGTACGAGCTGAAGATGCTGCCGCAGGAATGCCTGCCTGGATTGGAGCGCTTCAAGGAGCTGGTCTTTTGGCTGCACTACGATAGCAGTCACAACTGGGATGCCGCCCGAGCATTTGCCCAAAAGATAGAAGAAAAGCGTTGCCTTCTCATTAGAGCCACCGAAACGGAGCCAGCACCGCACTTGGCACTACGTCGTCGGCTCAACCTTCGCCACATACTGGCCAAGGCTACGCCAGTGAGGCATAAGGCCATCACTACATTTGGGGCGATGAGGAACGACATACTCAGCGAGCTGCAGAACATTGAAAAGGTGAACGGCGTCAAGTGGAAGCGTTTCCCAGTGCTGAACAAGTTGCTTAAGGGTCATCGTAGGGGAGAGCTAACTATCCTGACCGGACCCACGGGCAGCGGGAAAACCACCTTCATGAGCGAGTACTCCCTCGACCTAGCCATGCAGGGCGTGTCCACACTCTGGGGCTCCTTCGAGATACGCAACACCCGTTTGGCCGCCACTTTGCTGCGACAATACGTGGGCTACCCCTTGGATAATAAGTTGCAGGAGTTCGACCACTGGGCAACGGAGTTTGAGCGAATGCCGCTCTATTTTATGACCTTTCACGGCCAGCAGCCCCTGAAGCCAGTGCTGGAGGCCATCGAGCACGCGTCCTACGTACACGACGTGATGCATGTGATAATCGACAACCTTCAGTTTATGATGGGAGTCTCCTCATTTCGCGGTGACAAGTTCTGGGAGCAGGATGCCATTATTGCAGCCTTTCGCAGCTTCGCCACCAAGCACAATGTCCATGTCACGCTAGTCATGCATCCGCGCAAGGAGCGCCAGGAAGATGACCTCACCACGAGCTCCGTCTTTGGCACGGCGAAGGCCACACAGGAGGCGGACAATGTGCTTATCATTCAGGACAAGCGACTCACATCGGTGCGGGGCAAAAAGTATTTGCAGATAGCCAAAAACCGCTATAGCGGCGATCTGGGCATCATGCCGCTCGAGTTCGACAAGGAGGCGCTCAGCTACTCCTCGCAGATGCAAGGTGCCAAGCGGCGAAGGGAGAAGACAACGACAGAGGCCTGACCTACTTATCTATGCATTTGTTGATACTATCTGATATAATTATTCTGTTGTCTAGAACTAGGTTAGGCTTATACATAAAATCCTTGCGTCGTCTGGCCATGGGATGCATCACGTTGAGCTCTGCTTGTAGTTCTTTGTGTTTAGGATTTTCTTGCCGCACATGGCGCATATGGCCTTTTTGTAGGCGCACGCCTGACAGTAGTGGGATCCCATCTGGTGGACCTTTTGTCGGCAGATGCTGAAATGATAAGCAATCTCATGAGCCTGGATCCAGCGTACGGTTTGTCTTTTCTTACCGGCAAGGTGCCAGGGTCGTGCCCATAGGATTGTATCGGTCCCGAGCCGAGGATAGGGCTTTGTTTTCATTTATCTTGCGTCCACCGGCTGGGGCGGTGCTGGTTTTCCAGGGATTTGGGGCCGAGACTTTCGTCAGCTTCGCCTCGCACTTCTCGCAAACCATTTTTTTTTTCTTATCAATTTGTTTTGATTTTGCAATGCAGTGAGTGTGACCGTACTTGGAAATCGATAAAATTTGTTTTTGCCTATCGCTGTCATCATTTTTTTGCCCGCTACTCCTCGTAAATTTTACAAAATAAACAAAAAAATGCACAAAACATGACGGAGGAGAAGAACGACCAATTGCGGTAACCAGTGGAATGCTAAATGCATTGTTTGTACTATTGTTTAATGATCAATTTATTACCTATTGCAGGCAACAGCTCATCGCGGCGGTAGTGAAAAAGCGCGCGGCAATTGCGCGGGCTCAGGAAATTGTGGTGAGGCTCCTGGAGCCCGACGTAGCAGAGCCGGAATTCCTGGCCATGGTATTTATAGTTTATTTGATGGTATACAAGTTTTAAATTAACATTTTCTCGTCCCTAGCTCTGGGAAATCGCACCCAACCACTATACCGACATTGTGGATGAGCGCGAAATCAGCCGAAACTGTGGGTACCCTCTCTGCTCCAATGTCTTGCAGAAGTAAGTGGACGCTCCAAAAGGTGGCTCCTGACTAACCGACTCACTTGCAGTGTACCCAACCAGAAGTACCAAATCAGTGCATCGCAAAACAAGGTCTACGATATCACAGAGCGCAAGAAATTCTGCTCCGGCTATTGTTTCCGCGCTTCTGAGTACATTAAGGCCCAGGTGCCGACGTCGCCGCTGTGGCTGCGCGACAGGGAGTTGCGGCCGAGCTTTCAGCTGCTGCTGCGAGACAAATGAAAAGGTAAACAGGTTTCAATGCTATTTCTATATTTTATATAATGAAGTACCATTTTTTCTTGTTACATTATTGGATTTTTTCGATTTTCGATGTGGAAATATTTAGGAAAAGTACTTAAAATGCTAAACAATTGATCGCCTTTGTCCTCGACTAGATCATAATTATATTGTCGCGCTCAAGCGTTAGATCAGCCTCGCGTTTGGCGTCCTCCTCGGACCATTCGCCGCATTTACTGAGCACATCTGTTTCGCGCGGTGGCTCGGTCTTCGAATGAAAAGCGAATTGGGGGATGGAAAAGGATGAGCTTTATTGGTTTATTACTCGTTGAGGCATATTATACCTCTTTGTCGTTGGCCGCCAGCTTGGTAAACATGTTAGCATACAGCTTTTTCTCCTTGGTTTTGGTCTCCTTGATTTTCTGCCTGCAGATGACCACGTGGTTGGCAGCTGCCTTGTTGCCAGGCTCCAATTGAATAACCTAACCAAACATTTATTTAGCAAGTAAGGATTTTCTATATGGTGTTATGACAAACCTTTTGGAAGTCCTCCAGGGCATCTTCCAGCTCATTGATGATCAGGTTGCATTGTCCGCGACGATAGAGAGCCTTCACATTGTTGGCCTCCAGGGCGAGCACAGCATTGCACTGAAGAAAATTAAATATTAATTCAAATGCTTCTGGGCACACATGCTCTACGTGAACTTACCTCCACCTTGGCCTCGAAGTGATCGTTGGACTTCTGGTGGCACAGGGCAATGTTGCTGTGCGTGGCCACCTTTAGCTTCTTCACCTCCTCGTTGGTGTCGGCGTTGTTCGGCAGCAGATTCTTGCACTTGGTGTACATCTTGATGGCGAGGCCCCAGTTCTCCTTCTTGAAGTAGTTGGTGCCCTTCTCCTTGTACACCTTGGCCTCGTCGATGCGCTCGGTGTCGCTCAGCTTCCACTCCTCCAGACCCTTGCCGCAGTCGATCAGCTTCACCTTGTACTCGACTGTGGCGTTGGGTGGAATCTTAAATGCCTCATTGCCCGTCACGCCAAAGGCATACATTGGTTTAATTGTGATTCTAAGGAAAAATCGATTTTAAAGTGGTGTTTCTTTTTTAGCCCCCATATCTTTCTGCTCTACCTGGATGTCTCTCCTATGTTCATCTTCTCCAGGGCAATCTCCACTCCATCCACCAGACCGATAGCACTGCCCTCGCCATAATCGAACTCCACATCGCGTTCCTCAAACACTTTACCCTCGAAAGAACCAGAAATATGGGCTGCAAATCACAGACCCCGAATGAGGTTAAGGCAACCACAGAATCTAGATAAACCACGACTTACCCTTGACGAAGGCACCGTCGGTGGGAGACCGCTTTTTATCGCTCGGCTCCAGAATGATGCGGTCAATGCTTCCGTCTTGGTTTGGGCTCAAATCCTCGCCCTTCCAGCCCAGCATTTCCAACTGCAAACGAGAACTGAGATATATAGTTGCCCTGGATAATCATTACCCTGTGTTCTGTACCTCAAAGATCAGCGTAGAGTCTGGCGGAATGGTGGGCGGACTGCCGGCAGAGCCGTAGGCATAGTTGGGAGCACATGTCAGGAAACAGCGCTCCCCCAGCTTCATGGTGGCCACTCCCATGTCGAAGGCTTTGATAACATTGCCTAAGACAAGAGAAAAGAACGAAAAAGAAAATTCCAGAAACAGCGACTTTGGCCGCATTCTCATGTCTCACCTTTGCCGAGCGCAAATTCAAAGGGCTCATTGCGGCTCACGCTCGAATCGAATTCTGTGCCATCGACCAGGCGGCCGGTATAGTGCATGGAGACAGTGCATCCACTGTGCGGGGTCTCGTTCCCGGTACCCTCTTTCAAGATTTCCTTGAGCACTCCACCATCTCCAGACAGGTCGAATTTTTTCGTTTCTTCCGGCATTTTTTTTCCTTGTTGCTTTGTTGGTGGTGAAGGTGTTTATCGATACCAGTATAGAATTGCAAAATATTGGCAAATGCAACCGTGCACTTGTATGTCGATATTAGGTTCTATCGGATTCCGATGTTTTCATTCAAAACCAACCGACAAACAGGCGCGACGCGAGTAAAAAAATTTGAAAAATGGTGAGTTTAAGTTTATTTATTTTATTAATGTTTTTATTTAAATATTTTTTATACTTTCAGATGCCTCAGGCGATATATTTTGTGCTTTTTTTTGACTGTGTGTGTTTTTTTCAGTGTTTACATTTGCTCAATTTATTACATGGCGACTGCAGTAACTACATATTTGCTACATAATAGAAGGAATAAGAAGGTGTGGACAGCAGGCAACGCGGCCCAAAAAATTCAACGCATGCAAGTTAAAATCCACCCCTTTTGCCTAATATACCTTGGAGACAAAAAGGCGATTCAAAATTACGACTCATATGTTCGTTGCAGCATTTTTAAAACGTAAACACCCTTTTATGTGCAACTTAAGTTAAACCGCGGAAAATGGTACGTTTTGTAAATGTTTGTAGATCTAATAAGATCAAATAACCGATTCAAACAAGCAGTTCGATACTATCGAACCAAAATACAGGTTCAAATGAACCAGTACAGCCGAAAAAGAAAAGATATCTCATGATTGTGCTGGTGGCAACCCTGGCTTCTTGAGCGCGGTTTTTTTGTGTTTGAATTTGAAACTGAAAGAGAGAATTATTTGCCAACACACACAGAAATCTATACTTATGTTATTAATTTCTAGTTTTGTTCGTTTGTCTAATTCATTTTCCTCCAATTACCCATTAATGCAATTACAATTAGGCACTGTCTACAATTAATTGAGATTGCATTGACCCACACTCCTTACAAATGCAAATTCAATCTGTGGCCCGAGGCTTTCAGGTATATAAATTTATAAATTTGTGCAGCATGCATCCAATATAATCCTCTGACCATTCCGTTGCTCTTCTGTTTGATTATTTTGCCCTTGGCTTTCGCAGAGCCAATCCCGAGTTTCGTTTTGAAGTCCAGCAAAAACAAGAGCCAAATAAATTAATGCACTTAATTTTATTGGTTTCTATAATTCATCGCTTGTAAGCCGCACACAAACTGTAAGCGGTCTGTACGGTGGGTCGTGTTTTGCGATGTTCGGGGGTGTAGATGAGTGGAATATTGCTGATTGTTTCAAGGTCATAAGGGGCGGAGTGCGATTTAACTGATTTATGGATAGTGGCAGTGCCTTTGGCGGACAGTTTTTGCTTTCTCCTGCTACCCTCTATCAGATCCCATACATTTTGGAACCGTGGTAGTCCCTTTAAGTGGGATCATCTCTTCATAAAAAAAACACTCTTGGTGGAAAAGTAATAGAACCTTGCCTCTGGTTTGCCGGACATCTTTCTATAAGTGGTTGTCCGTTCTTAGAATTTCTCTGCAATATCTTCAGTCCCATTTTGCTGTGCCTCCCCCTGTCCCTTCCCCCTGCAAATCGGGCTTTGATTTTTGTCTCTGTCATTATAAATCGGTTCAGCTGTCGTTGTCTCCTGGTAACTAAAATATTGGGCACTCATCAACTACCGCTAGAGGGGCCGCGCGCACATGTTGGACTCGAAGTCGTGGCACACTTGTCGCTCATTAATAAGAGTTCCTCCCCGCTCCCGCACAGAGCGATGTCCGCCCGACATCGGTGTCCATTATTTTTGCAGGTATACTCGAGCTCGTGCTCGTGCTCGTGCTCGTACTCGTACGAGTGGAGACGTTGACCAGATCTCTGGATGCTGCCCACGCTCCCGATGTCGAAGTCAGCGTCGATGCTGGCGCCGCTCTGTTGCTCTGCTCAACTGTAAACATTCCAGCCAGCCGAGTGGCCGACTGGCCGAGTGGGGAAGCTTTCACTCAAGTTCAAGCTCAAGCGAGAGCTTTGCGCCTGCCACAGCACAGGATTCGTCTCCGCAGGACTCGTCTTCGTTCGTGCTCCATGCTCCATGTGGATGCTGCGTGCTCGTGGGTCCATGGCCGTGTGAAAAGCTGCGTTGAGCGCATTAATTCGTTAGGGTACAACCAGACAGGACGCACTTTCTCTCCGAGCTGAGCTGCCGCGAAAGTCTGCCTTGCGTTATCGTGTGTGTACCGTTCGAACCAACTGTTTTTGTGCAAAAGATAAGCCAGAAGCCAGAATCAGCTAGGAAGAGTACCCTCAAAAAAAAAAACAGCAAAGACAGAAAGACAGAACTATTGCTTAGAATAAAGTTTATAACTTTTACAACGCTCCAGCATCCTGAGTCCTGAATCCTGAGTCCAGAACAAAACTCCAGTTTTACTCTCTGGCCATTCTTCCGCGCGTACCAGTGTGTGTGTCTGTGTGTGTAAGTGTCCGCGTCTCTCTGCGTGTGTGTGTCCGTGTCCGTGTGCGTATCCCAAAACTCCAGCTCCAGCTCCAGCTCCAGCAAAAAAAGTGTGTGTTCATCAATAAAAATAAGCAAGAAACATCTGAAATCTAACTAAAATTCAATTAAATAATAACCGCTTAAAAACCAAGAACCAAGGTAAACAAAATCTCACAAATTGTTGCTCCATCTTCTCCTCTCTCTTTGCTCTTTCCTCTTGCCTCTTGCCTCTTCCCTCCTTTTTTCATCCCATTTAAATCCCTCGCTGCACTCGCTCTCTGGTGCAACAGCTTAAAGGATGCTGCGATTTTTCTCACTCAACATTTCGTGTAATTGTTGCGCCTCGACTTGTCCATGCAGAATTGTTCGGGTCAAAAAGCGAAAAGGCAAACGAAAATTAAATAAAACAATGTCCAATCTGTTTCCCAGTGGAAGTATTTATTGTGGTAATTTTATGTGTGTATATGAATATTTGTTTTCTGTTGATTTTCTTCGCTTTGAAAGGGCGCAAGCCATGAGAAAATTTGGCACTTATGTGGAAATTTATTATTATTATTTCTGTGGATTTTTTTTTAGGGCATCAGAAAATCTTGTCTGTGACATTATTAAATTAAGTAAATTAAATTTGATATTCGATATTTCTCTGTCGAAAGTTTGATTAGTTTTTATTCGGTCTCAAAGGGAAAAATGAAATCAAAATAATTTCGGACCATTTAGACGAGGTATTTCTGTGCGAAATTAATTTGTGTCCCAAATTGAATGCCAAAATTGTAGTTCTCGTAATTTACATTAGTTTTTAAGGCAAAAGCAAATCAAAACTGTTTCTCAGCCACTTATTTACACAGAAATAGTTTGCGGATATCAAACACAAAAATCTATTTCGTTTGATAAAATTTTCGTTGATTTATTTTTGTTTTTTTTTTGCTATCATCGGATATGTTTTCATTCGAATTTTCCACAAAATGTTTGGCCAGAGACAAAAACTCGGGGAGTTTCGTCTCTATTTCATTTAGAAACTAAAACATTCTTATTTTCATTTGATTTTCAAAAGAAAATTATGGAAATGCATTTTTAAAGTTGTGAAAACCGAATAATTCGCAAGGAAAATGTGTACATAAATTGTTGGTACATGAAGGCAGAAATTTTCCACTCAAGATTTGGGATCTATCCGTCTTGCAGTTTTCCTTTTCGTTTTTCGTCTTCGTCGGGATGTCAGTTATTTGCCTTATAAACTGTTGCTTCTGACAGTTATCTGCACGAATCGAAGCAATTTTCCTTGGCCGTGGCTTGGCTGTGGAAAATCCCTGGTGATTTCCTCCTATTCCTTTCCGTTCCACTTGGATGCCTTATTCTTGCTGCTTATTCTGCTGCTAGAAAGTCCTTTGACTGATTGTTTTATTCGATTCGATTCGATTGGGCCGCAAAATTAGAGCGCTATTTAAGCGCGTTTTCGTGGCGTTTTTAAACGCATATTATTGTTGTTCCAGCTGCGTCTGTATCTGTGTGTTTCTGTGTATCTGTATCTGTATCGGTGTGTTTGTGTGGTGGTTTTTCCAATTATTGTTGGATTTTGATGTGGCTGTTGTTGCTGCTGCTGCGATAATTAAATTTTAATTATACTCTCGACTTAAATTGCCATTTCATTGTGCTCAGATTTCGTTCCACTGCTTTTCATACAGAAATTGCAGTTTTCCGTAGTTTTCGGTGTCAGTCACAGCAGCCCATCTCGTCGCCCCAGCTATTATCGCCCCCTTTTTCAGCCACACATCCTGACACTGCCCTATCCTTATGCAATTAACATTTGCACTGCTATCAATCAGTTGGCCAAAAGAAAAACTTTTCTTTTAGTCATTTCCTCCCTCCCCAAGGTCCCTCCCTCCTTATCATTCAATTTTGGCCCCAGGGGGCGGGGAAAAGAAAACTTTTCTGCCAAACTAACAACTGGAGAAAGCAGCAGCACACACACTCCCAAAAACGAAAGAGAGAGGGCCCAAAGCCCAAAAAAAACACAGAGGGCCAACAACCAGAACGCGGCGTGTCTAAGTGGGCGTAAGTGGTCATGTATCTGTGTAACTGTGTGTGTGATGTGTGGCTGTGAGGTACGAATGTGTGCGTGTGTGTGCCGTGTTGAGTGGCAAGTTGTGTACACACGCAGATTTTTCATCAATCATTTGGCTTGACTACACGCCTAGTTCACATTTTAGGAGACTTGTAGTTTAAAAAATTGGGCCGCAGAGAACCACATCGATAGTGGCCGCGGGGATGGAGCAGGGAGCTCTGCGATGCGGGGCCGTGATTCTGCGGAGACGAGCAGGAGCAGCAGGAGGGGGGCAAACATGAAAGCTCGGTAACACGAGACCCGGGAGAGAGCTCCAGTGGCGCCTTAAGCGGACAGATGTCGATGGATGCCGTGTGTTTTAAGACTTTAAGAGGCATCTGAAGCTGAAGGTCGGAAATAAAACGTTCACTGGATGGATGTGCTCATGGGGGAGGCTTAAAATTGTGTATCGAATAGGTCCAGCCATCGAATAGAGTTAAACGAAGTATAAAATTAGTTCAAAAAGTGAATCATTGAAGGTTTTTGGCAAGGCCTAATTAAGGAAGGAGTTCTTGTGGCATCCAGTTGGGGAAACTAGGCCTATTTGGGCATTAATTATACAGAATTCAGTCCGATATTGATTTCCACTTGGAGCCAATAGTTTGCATTGTCTTTTCTCGAATTAAATGGTTTTTTATTCATGTTTTTTTATTGAAAGGTCGATTAGCTTATGGCTGGGTGATAAATCCATAAATATTTGGGATTTTCAGCAAATCAGGTGCCACACATTGTTTTTCCTTCATGAATACTTCCAAATGTTATTATTTAAATTACCGTTGGCATTGTAATTGGAATTAGTTGTTGCATTGTTATTGCATGGGCGCATAAGTAATTCATTTCACTCGATTGATGAATGAAATACAAATTAAGCTTCATTAACATCAAAAATGGAACCACTTTTATGTCTATATCGTATTCCTCCCAATTGGAGCCTCAAATATCCTCCACAATGTACTAGAATTGAAGGAGCCTTCCCTGATCCGTGCAGCTTACCTCTAGATCTCTTTTGTGTTGAACAAATATCTTATTTTATCCAGGATGTCGCAGCTCCTGTTCCTGTGCCTCTCTCAAGTGTTCCGATGCTCTCGACCTGCCTCAGGATTCTTTACGATGATTCTGATTTCGAATGTTTTTCGATATTATTGTCCTTATCTACTGTCCTTTCTATTTCCCTTTTCCCCCATCCCCATCTCCATGCCCATCCTGTCGATTCAGAGCGTCTGAGGAGTAGACATAATAAAGAAAAAGAATGGAAAAAGTTGTGTGCTTGTGTGTGTGTGTATAAGTGGGGAAAGGTATTGCTCTCACACACAGATACACACACATACGCACACACAAATGGAGTTGTCGAAATTGCTCCACTTTCTCTCTTCATCTGTGTGGGTGGCCGTGTCTCTGTTTCTGTGTGTGTGTGTCTGTGTGTGTGTCTATCTGTCTGCAGGAGGCAATGGTATGGGGATACAAATCCAAAATACCAAATCCCAAATCCCAACCCTCGTCGTACTCATCAACCTGGCCTCCGCATGGCCACCCTTCTGCCTCCTGGTGGGTCCTTCTTCTGCTCCGAGGACTTGCACCAAAACACTTAAACATGAACACGTTGTTTGTGTGTGTGTTTGTGTGTGTGTGTGTATCTGTGCGCCGTCATTTTGGGCCTGTGTGCGTCTACGCACAATATGTTTCGTCTTTAACCCAACCGAAAAGCTTCGTTTCGTCAGTCGGCAGACAGAAACGAGAGGAGAGCTTCACAGGAGTCCTGCCTGTCCTGTCCTGCCTGTCCTGCTGGTTGCTGGCTGTTGGCTGCTACCGGGCTGCCTTTTCCTTTCCTTGTGAAAGTTTTAATGTGATTCTTTCGTATTAATTTCGACATCGTCATCGTTGCTCTGCCCTTACCTTCACTCTTGTTCTCTCTCCTGTCTCCTCTCTCCTCTATCCTCTATCCTTTTTCCTTTGGCATTTTCTATTTTTCCTCCTTACGCACTTTTTATTGCTCGTCTTACGTTTGCCTTCGCTTTCGTTTCGTTTCTATTTTATTTTAACAACATCTTCGTCGCCAGCATTGAGTTTCTGTCGAGCTCGGCGCTTTTTCCGCCCCTCCACCACCCACTAAACTTGGCCTTTACCCATCTCTCTCTCTCTCTCTCTCCCACTCAGTCTCTTTCTGTTGTGCTCTGCTGGGACGTGTGTGTGTGTGTGTGTGTGTGTGTAAACTTTTTTGTTGCTTACTCTTTTATGCTCTCGTCATATGAAAACGCGACTTTGTTGCACTAAACGTAAGTTGGAAGATTTACAACTTTTTGGTTTAACATACAACCGAAAGGGGTTATGACGGGAGGGGAGGGGTGTGGCGGGGGGCAAGTACTGTATAGACGGCTGTGGTGGGGCCTGGAGGGGGCGTGGGTTGAAGGCCACACTCAAAGTCTCACAGAAAAAAAAAACGAAATAAAGGAATGCCATATGAAGCCCATGAGGGAATGCACCACCAGGAAGTGGGGTGGAGGGGGGACGAAAAGGAGCGTGAGGTAAGCCTGCCGCCATGAGACCATGATCCTTAAAAGAAAAAGTTATTATGCATAAAATGGAATATTATCCACCGTAAACTACAAGTTTATGCAGTTTTTAGAGTGGGAACCGGAGCAGGAAGAGCCGGATAGTGCGAATGGGGAGGCGCATGTGGAGGTGTGGTGGCAGGAGCAATTAATAAAACTCTGCAAAAGGTGAGGGGTCAGCAAATAGTTTATGAGCCGAAAAATTAGACAGAGACCGAGACCGCCCTGAAGGTGTAAACTTTCAAATGGTTGAAGTGTTTTCCTCCAGGGGGGCATCTTATTCCAGCCACAAAATTCGGCCATTAAATGCGAGGGAGTTTCTTTTTTGGGTTTGCTGACAATTAAATGTGGCAAAAAGATAAAACCGGATGGAGTTTCTCTCTGAAATTAAATATTAAGTTTCCAAATGGCAGAGGTGAAGAGAATGTTCCTTCCTTCTTCCCCTATGCTTGCTTTTACTCACGTACTTTCTCTACTTTCTCCAAGTTTCAATTGTTTTAATCTTAATTTTATAATGTTTCCTCCGTCCGACATCCTCCTGCCTCTCTCTTTCGGCCCTCGCTTTCATTTGTTAAACAAAGGAAAGGAAAGTTTTTTTAATTGCTCATTATGTTTGATTAAGGTGGCTGCACTTGCCGCAGTGCCCTGCCACAGATGCCCTGCCACAGGATGCCCTGCCACAGGATGCCCTTAGCCACTGCCACAGCACGGTAAAGCTCGCGCTTCGTTTCGTTTCATTTCGTTTCGCTTGGTTAACGGATTTTCATCAGACGTACATCAAAAGCATTTCTAATCAGCAAAAGGAGAGACGCACGAGGCGCGCAAACAAGTTGCAAGTTTATTTCTCGTCATTGTACTCCTGCCTCTCTGTCTGTCTGTCTGTATATGTGGTTGGATACATATCAGTGTGTGTGTGTGTGTGTGCGTATGTTTGTTGGGGGAATTGGAGCACATGCCAGCAGCAACAACAACAACAAGAAGAGAAAACAGATGAGGAACAGAGACAGAGCAAAATCATTTGAGATCATGCCGCACTCATAAAACACTTAAAAGACAATTTTGTTGTCATTCAGAGAGTGGGGAGCGGATAAGAGGAGTGGGGTTGTGGCTTTAACTCTCTCTTTGGCAGTCTGGGGTTAATTAAATAAATTCCTAAGCCACTTTTGCCTTCATCAATTTTTCAGCACAACAAAAAAAAAGGAGGAGGAAAAGAACGAGCGGCAACACTCCAAATTGGTTATACATAAATATTTGTGGGTGTTGGGTCTTGGCATGAGTGTGTGGGTGTGTGGCACAGAGTTTTCAGCAAGCTTTTCTCCCGCTTGCCTTCTTTAATATGGGAACAACAAAGGGCAGCAGCAGTAAGCAGTATACAGGGCTTGCAACAATTGGCTCTCCTGCCTCCTGCCTCCTGCCTCCCACTTGCCACCTTGCCGCCTTGCCCCCTGCTGCGCTTCCAAGTGTAAACAGAGTCCCGACTTCCCTGAGTCTGTTTCCAAGCACTCGACTCTCTTGCTCTTCCTCTTGCTCTTGCTCTCGCTCTCGCTTTTTCTCACTCCCCCAATTGAGTCGAAAAATGAGTAGCCCGAATATTCACTCAAACTTTCCATCAATGGGCGATGAGTTCTGGGCCACTGATAACAGCCATGCAGACTCACACACACACACACACACACATGCCCATGCACACGCATACGGCGCGAGAGAGGCATACACAGATAGAGCTGTTTAAAAAGATGTCCTAGTCACTGGTTACTGGGGTGGGGAGACATCCTGTGGATGCTTAAAAAAACACACACCACACACACACAGAATCCTAAGAGTAACAGCGCGGAAAACGTTTGATAACGCCGCGCGCACAAAAGTATGCTACACAAAAGCCCAGAGAGCTCTCCATCTCTCTCCCACACCCCAGTGTGTGTGTGTATGTGTCTGTCTCTCTGTCTGTTACTCTGTATGTGTGGTAGTAAATAAGCAAAAGGCAAAGACGGAAATAAAAAGGGCAGCAAGTGGACAAGACAATGAAATTGTCATAAATAACAACGTTGTCTACCAACAACACAGAGCAAAACAACAACAACAACAACAACAAGAACAAAAAAGAATGAAAAGAAAGGAAGTCTAAATTCGGATACCGAAGCATCTGATACCCTTGCAGATCTATTGCTCCTATGGCCGACCCGTGATCCGATTGGGATCTAATGTGGCTATCGAATGACAGGAAACACATGGCAGGACAGCACAAAGAAAGGTTCCACTCAGATAGATGGATCGAAGGCATCTGCTGATAATCATTGTACCCACAATTGAAGGGTATAACGAACGACTATAACGGAAGCAACTACAACAAAGAAATCCCCAGTAGCTGAGTGACTGGGATTTTTTCCCCCTCTCGTCCTTTCGTCCTCTCGTCCTCTTTCATTCTTTGCTTTATTTTCGGGTGTCTCTTGGTCAGTGGCTCAACTCTTTTTATCATTTTCCCCCCGAAAGGCCGGGTACCCCAGGGTATTATTTGGGTGGATTACGTTTATGGAACGTTATAGTCTCTCCAATGAATACAGATTTCTGAGGTGTGTGTATTTCATTGGCCACTGAAGAATGAGTAATAAAACGGGATCTTTTAATTATTCTTTATTGTTTTATTGTACATTTCCTTTACTTTATTGTGATTCTTTGCTCGTTTGATCCATGGTTGGGCAATTTCCCAGCCATCGACAACGGATTGATTTATGAGAATAGTTTTGGAGAAAAAGAAAGAGCCAAACTTTTAGTTTCGGGAATCACTTAAGGGACACTCTTCATTCGAGTAGCTTCAGCTCTCAGGCTCTCTGCACTCCACTTCCCCTTCTTTATGTTGGATCCACTCTTTCGTTTTCCTTTCTGTTTCGTTTTCTTCTGTGCTCTGTTGGATTGGGTCCTCATAACGGATATTCCAAATGGCTGCTGCGGCTGCTCTAAGTGACTTTTGTCAAACTTTTGTGCCCGCTGCTCCTCCATGGCTATCTTTCCGAATACGGAGTACTTATATACTTATCAATAGACGTGGTGAGGGGGGAGGGGGTACGTTCCACGGAAGAGAAAAGGAGGAGCCACATTAAACTAATGTTTAGTTGGCATTCAGTTAACAGTTTTGCGATGGCTGCGACCCTCGAAACTTTGACCGTAAATTGTGGCACGTGATGGGCGTTGGGAATGGGACTCCTACAGGATGGTGTGGCATGGACACGATTGTACTTGGACTTGGACTGGAAAAGGACCGGGCGTGACTGAGGCAATTGTTATTTCTTATTGCTTCAGTGTTTCGCTTTCAGAATTGAATTTTTATGGTCTGCGACAGTTTTCAGGGCGGAGGCAATTCGAGGCTCGAGGTTCGAAGTTCGAGAATGGGAAATGGATATATCGTTTCTGGAATATCCCTCTGTTAGACTGGGACTCCCTCCCCTATCCAATTACCTTTTGCGTGGTGGCAGTGCAACAGGCTGGGGAAGAGATACAAATGTATCTGGCGAACAATGCTTAAGCCCCGGCTGGTGATTGCCAATTCTGGCTCAGTAGCCAGTCCTTTGTTTTGACGGGCGACACTAGATGGGTGGCTGGGAAATCAATCAAAGGACAACTGGAAACTCCACTGACAGATTGATTGAGTCTCTTCATCGGAGATACATCGATGGAACGACAGCCTATTCCCCACTCGCCTCTTACTTAATATTCGAGTAAACATTTAACTATATAAATATTCACACTTTCACTCTCTCTCTCTTTCTCTTTCTCTCTTCCTGTCTCTCTCTTTTCCTCCCATCCGCCATACAGATAAAATTAAATTTAAATAAATGTTTTTTGCTTTCATTGTATAAATGCAATATGCAAATATTTAAACAAAAACCGCACAGAAAAAATGATTAAAAAAAGCAAATAAATAACGAACGAAGAGGAAACCCCCAGCAACAACAATGTGTTCATAATTATAAAAGAATTAATTAAATACATACATACAAAAAAAAAGAGGAGAGAAAAGCTTAAAGTTTAAAGTAATTATGCTAAACAGAAACCCAAACCATCTGTATTTGTATCTGTATCTGTATCAGTATCTGTATCTGCATCTGCATCTCTTCTCTCGCATCCATGTGTCTGCATCTGCATCTGCACCTGCACCTGCATCCGTATCTGTATCTTTGCTGCTGAATGCCCAATGAGAAGAAGCCCAAAACGAAAAATGCCAGCTCAAAGTCCAAAATCCATCATTCGATCAGCAATCCAAATCCAGCAAGCAATCAATCCAGCAATTCCATCATCAATTGCCACTGCCATCAATCCATCAGAAAACGACAAAAAAGAAAACTAAAAATTATATGCACGCAGCTAAAAGCCAAAAACACCAGCAACTGAATTAAAATCAATTTCTAATTAAAACAAATATAAAATAAATATAAAAAAAATACCTAAACAGAAACACAGAGGAGGCAAAAGAGGAGCCACACAAACAAACAAAACAAAACAAAGTAAAACAAAGCAAACCAAAACAAATAAAAAAGAGCAATTAAATCTTTCCATTAATTATGGAACATTCATCAACATTTTTGTTGTGTTTGTTCCATCTTCAAAACGAAAAGGTCGCCGACTGTTTCCAGCTGCTGTCATCAGAGGCACAACGCCGACTGGGAAAGTCTACAACTAAATATACAACAAATTCCACCAGAAGACCAACAGCTACAAGCAAAGCGAGCCACAAGATACAGCATCCACGACAGCAGCAACCTCAGCTTCAACTCTACAACAAAATTGCTGGGTAAGTGGAAAAGATAATTTGTGGAAATAGGTTGAAACGAAACGGAACGGAACGGACTGTTCGAGAGGGAATGATAGAAATGGGAACAGACGGGAAGAAACAAGGAAACATAACGAAATAAAGGACAAACTAGCAGACTCTACAACTGGGGAAGGGAATAGAACAGACTAGAAAGGAACGGAACGGAACGAAACGAAACGAAGTACACCATAAATGGAGCGAATTAGCAAACGCTGAAATTAAATTTCCACACAATTTTGTGTCTAGTCAAGTCAAACACGAGTCGAATCAGCGCAGGATATGTAGGCAGCAAAACAAAATGAAGGGAGAATGTAGAAGGATTTATGACTCCGACACAGCCATAACGAATCGGGAATACCCTAGCTCTGGACTAGGGACTAGACCCCTGCAGGTCAGGAAGCGGAAAGGAAAGAAAACAAAAGCAGAGGTTTAGGGAGCACACAAATGAAAGGAAACTGAGGAGAAAGAGAAATGCCAGAACGTAGCTAAGTAGGTGAGAGTCGGAGGAAGGACGACAGGATATCAAGCAAGCAAAAGAGCACAAAAAAGTAAAATGAAAACAGAAATAAAGAAGGTAAAAATGTGTTCATGGGGGAGGTGGGGGACAAGATAAATGGAAAGTAAGTCCAATGAAAAGGAAATAAATAGAGAAAAGAGTGCTCCCCGAGAAGGACGAAGGAAATAATTTGAATTAAAAATAAACCCACTTAAAGTGCTTTTAAATCTAGAATGTTAATGAAACTTTAAGCCCTTAAAAGCCCAGATTTGACATGCACGGAAAAGTGTCGTTTTCTTTGCCCCCATTTCCGCTTAAAGTACTGCAACATGTCGTAACATGGAGTAATGGCATGTCGTTATGCCACAACTCCACTTTTGTTAGGGCATTGGACATGCAACTTGTCAGAGCGACGCGTCGGGCAACCAGCAATCAAATAGTGTCGAGCTCAGCGCTCTCCGGAGCGGGGTGGAAAAAGTCGTAGGAAAATTCAAAATGGCATAAAGGCTGCTCCATGAAAAACTGCAAATCGTCGCCAACGTAGCCCTATCCCGTATCCCGTATCCCCCAAACCCAAGCACCCCCCTCCCCCTTCTTCTTGTCGGCCATTCGTTGTTGTTGGCTGTGTTATGAATTTCATATTACACACGAAAATCCAATAAAAATCACCGAAAGCAATTTTCGTCGGCCGGCCTCGTCCCTCCCGACCCCTCCTCCCGCATAAAGACGTTTTTGGAATTCCTCCCTGAATTTCGTCTGTTTTTTTTTTGCTGACCGAAAAATTTTGTTTCACTCACTCTCGCTTTCTATTCGTTTTTTGGGGAGCAATTTTCAGTGTCCAGCGGATGCGAAACACGATGCATTTTGTAGTTTTTTAAACCCTGGCTGTCACCCCCGGATGGGGCTGTCGCAGTGCGCTTTCCAAAAGTTGAAAGTTGCTTAATTTGATTTTAATTCTCTGGCACTCGGACTGGGAGCACTGGGAGCACGGGGAGCACCACATAAAGTGGCAACAGAACACCAGAAACTATAGTGGAAGGGAAATTACGAATACGAATTGAAATTTGCCAGCTCAGCATCAATTAACAAAAAATTCGGTCCAACTTTTTCGATGGGGAAGTCTTTGGGTTTCTGTTTTTGCTGGTGGTTCTGTTCTTTAATTTTTTGGCATTTTTGAGGAAGTTGCTGAAGTTTCTATCGGAACGGAATTCCCACGATCTTTGGCAGTTTTTGTGGTGGACTTTTGGAACGGAATTTGATTGCCAAAAACTGCGAAATGCGAATTGAGAGTCCGTAGTCTGTGGTACGGGGCTCGGGACTGGGGGCTCGGGTTTCGGAGTATGGACGTTTGCCATTTCGGCCGAAAAGTTCATTTCCCCAGTTGTCAACAGTTTATAATAGTTTTTCCCTCACTCGATTCCCCCGCTGCAGTCTCCACCTCATTTGTTTGATGTATTTCCTGCCTTCCATTTCCATCAGCTGCCCCTGCCTCCCCCGATCCCCCACTGCCTCTACCCTCTCGATGTCCTCTCTGGGTGCTCTCTGGATACTGAATGCTGGGATTCCAGTTGGTTTATTTCATTGCAACCGAACTGTCGTATGCAAATCTGCTTTGCTGATTAAACCTAAATAATGTTGGGTCTTTCCTTTGCTGCTGTGGCCTCCCCCGAGATCCCCACCATCTTCCATCTTCCATCTGGCATCTTGGCAGTCCCCCACTGCCACTGCCACTGCCAGTGCAGCCATGTCTTTGTCTTGGCTGTCTGTCCCTTTGAAAGATGGCCAAGACTCTGAATGGGGATCGCTGTATCTCTTTCTCGGAGTTGAATAACTTTTTAATGGAGTTGGAGCTGTTATATGCCATAACTATATATCTGGAAGGTTATTTTATGCCCGGATTAGGGGTAGTAAGTAGTTTCCCCTGAAATAATGTTTATTAAATTCCATTCTGTTGAATAGTTTCCTCTTCAGTAGGTTTTGTGTGCCTTTAGAGGGCATCAAACTTTCGCATTCTCGTGCCTTCCTTCCGTTTGCTGGTGGCTGGTGGCTGGTTGCTTGTTGCTATCCCGTGCCTTTCCCCTGCCCATTTTCCTCCATTATTCTTTCTGGGAAAATCTGAGACAATTTTCAACTTATAAGAGGCCGCCTGCCTCCATTCGTATAATGGGCACAGAGTCCTGCTTCCTGCAGCAACAGCAGCAACAGCAACAGCATCCGTTTGCCGTGTCCTGGCGGCCACTTGTTGTTGCACTTGCACACACACACACACACACACACACACACACATGGATTCTCAGCCATTCTCCTTTTTTTTGTAGGATGCCTTTGCTGTGTTTCCTTTTAGTCTGCTGTCTGCTGCACGTACTACAACATTTCCAATTTAATTTCTCTGTTTCTCTGCATCTGTGTGCGGGTGTCCTGGTGTGTCCTGATGTGTCCTGGTGGGTGACTCTCGGCTGGTGGCCATTGTCTTTGTCTTTGTTTACTGTGCCATTTCCCGCTTTCCGCCATCAAATTAACTTCTCTCTCTCTCTCTCTCTCTCTCTCTCTCTCTATCTGTCCCCCTCTCTCTGGGTATCTTTTACCCTTCTATATGTTTTCCTGCAATAGATTATAGTTGAATATTTTTTGGTCGCAATTTTAATTAAACTGCGCCAATGGCTGTTAAATTGGTTCTAATGTCAGCTGCTCATCATCATCATCATCGTCATCATCGCCATGCAGATGCATCTGCATCCGCATCCGCATCTCCATTCTCTCCCACTCGTCATCATCATTGTCATCCTCATCCGCATCCACATCCACATCCACATGCACACCACCATTAGCATTGCCATCAGTAACGCCATCCCCATCATTATCGATGCGATGTCTGACCCAGTTGGTGTGGATGTGGCGGATGGGCAACAGGCGGGCGTCTCCCCGCAGCCGGGCCTGGAGATGTGTGCGTGACAACTTGTGCGGTCACGTGGCTGCAGTTTAGGCCCTGGAATAGCGACAAATATCATTAATCTTAATATATGCTAGTGGGCTTGCCGGGCTCTTCCTGAATCATCATTTCATGGCGAGTCCCTGGTCTTTGAGTCCTGAAACCCGGGGATTTCTCTCGTGATTTGTGTTCCCTTCGGCACGGGTCCATCTCCTACGACCATCAGCCGCGCAACAAATAAGCCTCACTCTCTGTCTCGGTCTCCGATTCTGATTCTCCTTTTCCCTCCCCTCTTGCTGCACTTTTCTGCATTTCCCTTGTCGTTTGTGCTGTTGTTGTAATTACATAGCACTTGTTGTTTTGGCTTTGTGCTAACAAAAGCCTTGACTCCCACCCACTGGCTGAACTCCCAAAGCTCCCCTGCATCGGTGCAGCCTGCCTCAAAGAGGGGCACCAATAACCGCACTCGAAAGCCCGCTTGCTGCCGCACAAAAGTATGCAGCAGTATTTTGCCGAAATGACTTTTGAACCGCTCGCCGTTCATCGATGGGCAATATTTGTGCATCGGGGGTGTTTGAGTGTGTGTGCACGAGTGCTGGGGGAGTGCATTGAATTCTGTGTATGTTTATCGGCAGTTGCCTGAATGAATGAATGGATGCATGAGTGAATGGAAGGCCAGAGGGAGAGTCAGGCCACCTCTTCTGTGTCTGTGTCTGTGTCTGTGTCCGTGTCTGTCTGCCTGCCATATCGAAAACACTCTAAAACTCTGAACTGAAGGCTCATTTTACATGCAGTTTTACTTTGATTGGCTCTCGAAGCGCACTTAGCCACCTGATTAGCAGGGAACCATCGGGGGGCCAGGGAATCTGGGCCCATTGTTAGGATCTGCTCTAATTCAGCTCGAAATCCCCGATAAGTAGCTCCCTCCTCCCCAGAGCATAATTTGCAGGCAGCTAAAGCCATCTCCATGGATTACTCCCATGGATGTGTGTGCCGCTGGAGGGTTCAATTATGAACAGACGACCGCAAAAAGTTAAAACCCCAAAGAGGATACTGTGGGCCACTTACCACACGGGAGTGGTGTGTGTGTGTGTGTGTGCGGCTTCCGTGGCAGGTAATTTGAGGCCGTGCAGCATGTTAAAAATGCAACCAGCACAGCTAGGCCCCAGCCACAGGGGAGCCTCAAAACGAGTCCCGAACCAGAGGCAACTTTTAGCGCGTTTTTTGTCGCGCCTAAGCGGTTGCAAGTTTAACCCGTCCACAGGAGGGGAATGGAAGAGCAGGGGGCGACTGCTGCTTGGCTGGTACCCTTACTCTTTCCAATTTCAAGGCTCATTGTGTATGTGGGAGATTCAGCCTCAGCTTCAGCCACTGCCAGATCTACCGCCTGCCACTGATGTTGCCTCTCATCATTGGCGAAGCATTAAATTGACTTTGAAACTTTTTACCTGCCAGCTTTGTGCCACTCGCACACACACAAGGACACCCACACAGCCAGCAAATTGGAACGAACTGAAACTAAACTTGAAATTAATTAACCGCGACAAGGGCCAAGGGTTCTCCACCCTCCCAAGAAGAACGGCGAACCCTAGCGTTTGCTTTTGCCTTTGGCCACTTACAGATACACACGCACACGCACACGCACCCACCACAGAGGGAACATAACTCATAAAACCTCTAATTACACAAACAGCTGACGCAGCCAAAAGATACTTCTAGAGAAACAGAGAGAGAGAGAGAGAGAGTGAGAGTGAGGCACTTCCCCTTGGGGTAGTGTTTGAAAGTAGCTCTCTCTTTCTTTCTCCGTCTGTGGCTCCACTCGGCTCCACTCCAAATAAGTTGAATATTTTAATTTTCCATCATAATTAATGCTCTTTCCAGCCCCCCCCGCCTAGAAGTAGTTTATCCCTCAGATGATGGGGTCTATGCTCTGCGCCGTTCTCTGTCGCTGCCTTCCTCTGAGTGCCTCTGACTCCCTTTGTGGCCATCGAGCACGTGTAAATTATTGTGGCTTTCTGTGGCAGTGATGCCCGGCGCCGCGAAGCCATGCAGCGATACTTCTACCGAGTACTCTGCAGGATTTGAGGGTGTGTTGAGGTGGAACGGGCTCCTTATAGACTGTAGAAATGGTCTCTCAGGAACTAGTGTTCCACGACACCAGAACCAGCACACCAGAATATGGAAGAGTAAACTGTGGTATTGGCTGTGGCTTTTTTTTATATCTGAGAGTAGCGGATACTCCCAGCGTCGAAGTACTCGATAATTCTGGGCATTTCTGCTGGCATCACTGCTGTTTTGTTGCTTGGCAGCATCGCTGGCGCTCTTGCCATACGCCACACGCAGCCATGCCGCCGCCGCCGCATGTATTTCAATTACTGCATTTCTCTGGCTCTGCCTCTGCCTCTGCCTCTCCAGAGCCAGAACCTCCTCCAGAACATACCCTCTCTGGCCCCAGCCGTAGCCACTGTTTTAATTTGCGCTTCGCTCGCTTTTGTTATTTTTTCTGCTTCTGCCTCGCATTTTTGCATGCCCTTCAGGGGCGGAGAGCAGAGGGTGTTATGCTTTTGCCTACATTTTTGCCACGCATGTCCTTTTGTCCGTTTCAAATGGATATGCCAGGGTATCAATAGCTTCGACCCTCGCAGATGCCTCTCTTTTTTGTTGTCCCCTTGTTTTTTTTTGTTGTTTTGCGTGGCTGTTGTTTTTGTGCGCCTCGCGTTTTTACGCAAATTCATTGTTTTAATTTACTCAAGTTTGTTGACCGAAAACAAAAACTAATCAATGGATGCTCTGCTACCAGTGGCAGGCGTCCCCTCGGTTTGGGGCCCGCTGTGGGGGGGCCAATGGATCTAGAGGTGGAGCCTCCGAGGTGACAAAGCATCGGGCCCGCACCCAGAAATTGGGTTAAAGAATAACAAAAACAACAACAACAACAGAAGAAAAAACAGAACCACTTAATGGGGTTAACAGAATATATTTTTTAATTAAACATTAAGTCTGCTCCTCCAAGTTTTTGCTGTTGCTCTGTTATCTGCTTTTTTGTGGTTCTTTCTGGCCTTAGTTCTCCTGTTTTTCGTGTATTTTGTGGGACTCTTCTTTGCGGTTCCTTTTAAGCAGTCCGCTAAGTTGTGGCCGAAAGGATTTGCCATCAAAGGGCCAGCACTAAGATACTGTATATCCGCGAAAACCTCAAAGACGGAGAGTTAATGAACAAAGAGGGCAATGCAAATCAGAGTAATTTCGAGAGTTACTGAAAAGCTTTTAGTCTTTTTGAAGAAAGTATAATGGAGGTAGGGTATGGGAAAGGTAAACCGATTTGAATATATGGAAATGCTTTTCAATAAGACTTCTCGGAGGATATCTGTGGATTCTCTAGTAGAAATTCAAGCAGAACTTTGGTTAAATTTAGTGGATATTTAAGTCAGCATTTGGTAGGAGACTCAGGTACTTATATCCTTGAATAAAAGGTTCTGTCGATATTTCACTGCGAATTAACATTCGAGATTGAAGAAGAAATTTCTAAAGATTTAATGAAGATTTTTAGGTTACTTTTTCGACGATATCTACTGCTATTTATTCCATTCTCTATTACAAATATTAGATGTATATTTTTAAAGTATTATAATCCACTATTTTCTACCATTCACAGCTAAAAATTAAAAAACCCGAACGAAACAACGATACTAAACTGAACTCAAGAAGGATATAAAAAGGAAAGGATCATTATCAACAAGAAAGAACAACAACAACTGCTACCTAAGGTTTCTCAAGCTCCAAAAACAAACAACAAATAAATAAAATACCATAAAACAAAGAGAGAAAAATAAAACAAGTGCAAATTATGTAAATTATAGCAAAAGCAAATACGCTAAGGGAAAAGGAAGAGAAGCAAAAGCAAAAGCAAACGAAAGAGAATTAGTCAAATAGAAGCGGCAGCAAACAGAGGGAGAGAAATATTCACAAAAAGATCTGTGACCAGGCAAACCGGAAATTAAATCTGCAACGTTTCTGCCCCGAAAAGACCAGGAGACCCGAGACCCGAGACCCGAGACCTCAGAGTCCAGAGCCCAGACCCCGAAAAGGAAGAGGAAGCCGCAGCAGCCGCAACCGCAGCAAAATCCGAGTCGAGCAAACGGAACACGCGTGCCAAATATTTGCTCAAAAATAGGAGAATAAAATAATAATCAAAGCACCGGAGAGGAGAGTATCCCAGCGAATTGAGAGATTTATTCGGCGGGAGAGCGGGCAAATAGGGGGACACGTTTCATGAGCGCTGCAGCAGGCTCCGAGAGCAGGGAAAGGCCACGGACCGCCTTCACCGGAGGCCATTGTTGACACTCGCTCTGAACTCTGACCCTCCGCCGTTGGTGCGTCTCGTCTCCGGTCCAAGCTCCAGCTCTTTGTCTTCAGCTTCTGCTCCCGCTACCGCTTTTGTGCTAATCATCGCGGACACAGCGAGCGACGACTGCCTGAAAGGAGGTGACGGAGGAGAAACCCTGGCCAACTATTTAACCAAGGTGACGAGGCAAGGATTGCTTGTCCCAGAGGCAGCAGAAGGCAGTCGGAGGTCAGGCAGCTATTCAACCCAGGAGGCAGGCGAAACAAGCAAACCAAGGACATGGACTCCTCGCTGCCGTCGTCTCTGTCGCTGTTTGTCCTGTTGATCTTTCTGGCGATAATTAAAGGTGAGTGTGCCACTCCTTGCCTCTCTAAGGACACCCTCTCCGACACCTTTGTTTGTCTTTTATCCGACAGTCCAAAGAACTTTCGCTTTGCTGATTAAATTGCCGGGAGAAACTCTGTGAAAAGTGGCGTTCAATGGGTGGGAAAATTGTTGCACTTTTCACCATCTTCAGCCCGAATCCCTCCAGTTCATCTTCCACCAACTGAAGAGTGGAACGAGCATCGGGAGGGTGGATGCCACAGACTAACATTTGCGTTAACAAGTGCTTGGGGTTTTCCGCTTTCCCCCGCTGCCCGCTGAGAGCAGCAAACAAATCCCCGCACTCATGTCCCACTATCAATTTCAAATGCGAAATCTTTTCCAATTCCTCCCTTCCTCTACGCATAAATCTTTCCTTGCAAGGTGACACTCCACGGCCCTGCGACCCCTTTCTAGCATTATTCGATTCCGCATCCGATTTTTATACCCGATACTCAAAATGAGTATTGGGGTATATTAGATTTGTGGTAAAAGTGGATGTGTGTAACGTCCAGAAGGAATCGTTTCCGACCCTATAAAGTATATATATTCTTGATCAGCATCAATAGCCGAGTCGATTGAGCCCTGTCTGTCTGTCCGTCCGTCCGTCTGTCCGTCTGTCCGTCTGTCCGTCTGTCCGTCTGTCCGTCCCCTTCAGCGCCTAATGCTCAAAGACTATAAGAGCTAGAGCAACGATGTTTTGGATCCAGACTTCTGTGATATGTCACTGCTCCAAAAATATTTCAAAACTTTGCCCCGCCCACTTCCGCCCCCACAAAGGGCGAAAATCTGTGGCATCCACAATTTCGACGATACGAGAAAACTAAAAACGCAGAATCGTAGAAGATGACTATATCTTTTAGACTGCGGAATCTGAATTGGATCGTATTATTATTATAGCCAGCATCAAGAAAACAATTTCATTTTTTCTCGCCCTGTCTCTCTCTAACACACACGTAGCATAGGCGGCTTTGCTTAGAGTAAAACATTAGCGCCTAGATCTCAGAGACTATAAAAGCTAGAGCAACCAAATTTGGTATCCACACTCCAAATATATCGGACCGAGACGAGTTTGTTTCAAAATTTCGCCACACCCCCTTCCGCCCCCGCAAAGGATGCAGATCTGGGGATATTCATAAATCTCAGAGACTATTAAGGCTAGAGTAACCAAATTTAGTATCCGCACTTCTGTTAGATCTCACTATAAAACGTATATCTCAAAATTTCACCACACCCCCTTCCGCCCCCACAAAGGACGAAAATCTGTTGCATCCACAATATTGCAGATTTGAGAAAACTAGAAACGCAGAATCATAGATAATGACCATATCTATTAGATTGCTGAATCTGGATCAGATCAGATCATTTTTATAGCCAAAAGTAACAAATCAATTTGCAGTGGCTACGCAGCGCCCGACGTCACGCTCAGACTGATTTTCTGTCTCTCTCGCACGCACTCTTTGTCGTGTCGTTAAATATTAGCGGCGTCTGCCGGAGGAGAGCCATACTGACTTAGTATCGGGTATAACCGTAGAGTTGCGGGGTCCGCAGCAACTCACAACGTTCCCCCTCGTTCAATTTCCTTGCGAGCATTTTCACGGCGCTTTAACCAGGCGGCGTTGCCTGCCACAGAGTCAAAGCCAAAAAGCACACACATTCCCACACTCTGGTCTTCAGATATGTGTATATATCTATGTATATACATACATATGTGCCGTAGAGGGGGTGGGTGGGTACAGTCGGGATATTCCCACGCGAAGCGGACCATAAATTCACATGGAGATCGCCCAGAGCCAAACTTGGCCATATTTTTAGTTTTCACTGCTCGCTGAGCTGCTCGGCAATTGCCAGGAAAAGCGGGCGGAAAAAAGTTGCAAAAACAAAGATGGTGAATAGACCCAGACAGACAGACGGAAGGGGGGTGGGAGGTAGGGAGGGGGGACGACAAAGAAGCGTAGAGCAATGAGACAAATATTCAAGTAGAAAAAACACAATTGTCATACGGAGGACGACGGAGGAGCCCCAGGAGGCCGCACTTCAAATCCGCCATCTGCTCCCCAGGGGGGACTCCACCGTCTCCACCGCCTCAACCGCTGCCTCCACTCCTCGAGAAAGAGAGAGAACAAAACACATGCGTTTCCTCCACTTCCTTCCCACTTTATATAGTGTATATATCTGTCCTTTTTTTAAGTTGCATCGAGAGTTGAAAAGTTTTCTCTTTTCTTTTTTTTTATTTCATCCCGGGCCGTGGCTTTGGCAAAATGAAGTCTCATGTGCCCTACTGTTGACAAAAATAACAAGCTGCGGCACGGCGAGGCACGGCACGGCACGGCGCGCTTCTCTCGCTTGTTCTTGCTTCCAAAAGTGTTTCCACTCTGAGGGGATGCACATGGCAAAGGCTGGATACTCGTACAGTAAGGAATACTGTAATATCCGCAAGTAATAGGGTCGTTCAATTAGAATGCTTGAATGCGGATTTTTATTGAGTATCTTTCAGCTCTTCGCCTGGGGTGCAATTGTTCTTGAGTTTATCGGAGAGCGAGTGTTCTCCCATGCATCCTAGTGCCTGAGTGTTGGGGAAATTCCTGATAGCTGATCTTGATAAACAATATTAAAATATTTATATATATTAAATATCCTTTATTTCCTTTGAAATATCTCTTCTACGTCTGTCTAATGTCCCACTTGAAAAAGCTAAGCAAGAACAGCCTCGAAAATGAACTTCCGGCTTAAATTGGCCTTCCACATCCTTGAGTTTCCATTATACGCCCAATGCAAACAGCCTCTCTGTTTAAACACACTACTTATTATATAGTGGAGTTTCTGGGGAAACAATAAAAGCTTAATTCTTATCGTCGAACCAATCAATTAATCCTAATTGCTTCCTTTCTGCCTTTTTCTCTGTGAGATGCTGCCCAGTGGAAACGCATGGAAAATGTCTGTCCTGCTGCCCTTCTCTCCTCTTCTCTTTGGTTCTTCGTGGCCCGTGTGACAGGTCCCGGCCTGGGCCTGGTCCTTGTCCTGGTCCTTGTCCTGAGCCCATTGTCTTCTTGTCGCTGAAAAGTTATTATTTAAGCATCGCTGAGGGAGTTGACGAGGAAATCTTTGACTTTGTCCTGACCTGTGCTCCTTGCTCTGTACTCTGCTGTGCTCCCCTGCTCTGTGTTCCATGTATACCCTCTCTCCTCCCTTTGTTTTCCGCCTCTGATTCTCCGACAGAGACTAATGAAGACACAGCAATCGCATCGGTCCTCGGATTGGGTTTCGCTTGGCGGCAAAAGACAAATATTTTCAATAAGCTGCCTCATCGCAGCGATATCAAAGTGTGCACTGATTGGAAAATCAGCAGTTTGGAAGAGTACGGGCAGAGCAGAGCCGGAATACAATAATTCAGCATTCAATGTTGAGCGTGGCGTACCCATCAATCGTTACGGAAAATGGGCATATTGTGTATTGTATTCCTTGGAATGTGCCTTTCCTGCTGGTTAACTTCAAAATACATCTGATTAGTGGGTATCCTGCAGTCGTTATATCTTTCGTGGAGCTCCTTTGCTGTTTGGCAGTTGGCAAACGGCAAACGCATAAATTGTGCGGCATTTCGGGTCCTGTCCTGACTGCAGCACCTTGACAGTGTCAAGCGTTGCCATTGCGTTGGGACCTCGTCCTCCGTGTGCTTATATATGACCGGGTCATATATTTTGTTTTAAGGCAAGCCGTTTTACGCATTTTCGTACATTTAAATGACATAAATTCCTATTGGATTTGCGCGGCAAAGCCACGAGGAAGCCTCTGCTCTATCTCCCTCTTTCTCCCTCTTAATTTACATACATTCATTTTGCCGCAGGCCAAAGAAAGAGGAGCCTGGCTTGGCCATAATATATTTGTTAATATCCCTGCTAATATCCTGGAAGAGAACTGCCCCACGCAATGGGCTAAACTTCCTCCTGGTTTCAGGCCTAAGCCCAACTTTTAAACTTCATACTCGTCCTCGCTAGTCCTTCGCTCTCGTACGGGCACTCTCTCGCTGTGTGGCAGGTAAAGCGGATAACCCACACCAGACCCTGCCTCCGCCTCTGCCTCTGCCACCGACTGCGACTCTGACTGTGACTTTGGCTTTGGCTCCGGTTACAGCTTCCGGCTTCGTTTGGTTCTCCGTTCCCCGTTCTGTTCGGTTCTCCCCGCTTGGTGCACGCAGGAGGAAGTTTCAAGGTTGTGGCGCAGTTGGAGCAGGACGAAAGTGGAGCAAGTTGCAGTGCAAGGAAAACAAGTTTTAGTTGCGCGCTCTGCACTTCCGTGGCGCCACCGACGAGGGATAACCTTGTCCCAGCATTGCACCCACCCAGAACTAGCGATGGGAGCGTGTGTATCCGTTCGTGAGTCACGATGCCACCTCCCTGGAGCACGGAGAGGGGAGCGTCCCATCCGCCCTGCTTGGGGTTCGGGGAGGTGTCTAATCCCCGAGCTGCTAAAAATCCGCGCCTGCCCTTGGGGGCACCTGTAGGCATCCTCCAGCCAGTGCCGGCCTCCGTCTACGTCTTCGCCTTCGTCTCCAGCTTCCAGTTCCGCCTCATTGTCATCCTTGAATGACTCAGCGATGCCGCCACAAAAGTTTGCAAATAAGTATTTTTTATACGGCCAATCCCAGTGCCTCCCTCACACCCACCCACCCCCTTAGACTCGTAAAAAAACTCACACACACAGACACACTCAAGGGAGAGTGTGAGAGAGAACTTAGTGCCTGCGCCTAAATAACCGTAAACAGCACTCGTGGGCCCCAGACAACGATAGGAGGAGAGGGGGGAGGAGGGGGGGGGAGAAGAGCAAAGAACAGAGAAGAAACAAAAACTTGATAAGCATAAGTTTGCTGTAATTTAACGCATTCAATTACAAAAACAAAAAGAAAGCAGAGGCTGAAAACAAAAAGCAAGAAAGAATAAAAAAATAATCAAGGGTGGGGGATTAGGGGTGGCGGTACGGAAAGGAAACGACAGGGGGACGGGGGAGAGTATCCTGCAAGCTGCGCGACTTACTTAAAAATGTCATAAAAACGAAACAAGTGGCAACAGAGGGGAGACAGACTCCACCTTTCCGCCCTTACACCCCCCATTCGTCTTACCTGTCCTTCCGTCTCTCCTTTGCTCGAAGGTAAATTTCGGTTTACGATTTCGTATTCCATTCCGAGGACATTTTACATCGAAATTACCTTTTAAAGGCCTTTGCAATCAGATGCGTTAGATCTTGTTTTAGTTCAATCTTTGATTAAAACCCGCACAAATCCCAAATCCCAATGGTTATGGGAAAACAGAGCCTCTGAACCTCTTTCATTTACAAGACAATGTCTGCCAATGCTTTCCAGTATAAAATTGAATAGTTATGGCTATTCTTGATCATTTTTAATCAATTTTCTTAAATATTCTGATGTATGTCCGTGCGAACATTCCTTTTTTATGGCCAAACCCCAATTAATGGCCCCCCAATTAACGATAATTTCGTTTTTACGGCCTAGCGTTTATTCCTCTTCGAGCGGGTACAAAGTTTTTCTATAAAATTTCAATCTATAAATCATTACGAACATAAGATAAAAGGCGGTTATTGAATGTAAAACGAGTGTTTAAAACTTATGAATACGTTTAACGAGAGGTTTATTTATTAAGTGGTGGGAAATGTTCGATTAGAATTCATTTTTGTTTGATAGCTCTCAAGCTAAACCACGAAAACCGATTAATAGTGACGAGAACGATCCCTGAAATTTACCGGGCGCACAGTCCAAAGTATCTCTTAGTAAATACATCCCCTGATGGCGCAGGTCTACGACGAGTATAGCTCCTTGAAGGCGGTGGCCAGAAATTAAAAGTGTTTTCAGCGGCTGTTTGCCAGACACTTCAATGCCCTCCAATCCCCCAATACTCTTAGCCGCACTAAAAGCGGGGGAGCGTTTAAAAAAAAGAAAGAAGGTGGACAAGAGAAGAGTTGGGCCGTTTTGGCGGGACCTAAGCGGGATGCCCCATAAAAGGTAAAAAATAATTGTGCCCATGGCGACTGCAAAGCGAATTACAAGCAGGCAGAGCAGCAGCCCGAAGGCTCAGCGCAGGGGCTCCCTAATGTATGCAATGGCAATGGCAGGAGCCACTGCGAGAGTGAAAGTGAATGTACAGCAGAGATGTGTACGAGTATGGATGGCGGGGGACACGGACTGTGGGACTGTGGCAGCCCAATTGACTGACTTGGGTTGTCTCTAGTTTCCCCCAGCACGAAGCACAGCCCCACCATCCACCACCCACCGCCCAAAGCGTGTCTGTCGGAAAAACAGACAGAAAGAAAAACATGCAAATTTCGCCTGGCTGGCTGGCTGGCTGGCTGCGTGGAGGAGGCCCACAGCGAATTTTACTTTGTTGTGCGTCGAGATATTTGCATAGTCCCAGGCTAGGGCGCAGTCCAGAGTCCTGGATCCTGGGCCCTGGGTCCCGAATCCTGTCTCCATGGTGACATTAACAACGTGGAACGTGCGGCGAGGTTTGGGGGGGCCAGTGTGGCGTGGCAGGTGAGAGCCCCACTCTGGGCCTCCCTTGAGCCCCAATTTGAGTTGAGTTATTTGGCCATATAATGAATTAAAATCTGGAATTGAGATTCGTTTCGCATCCAGTTTCCCTTTTCAAGGATATTCGGGGATGCGCATGTTTATTCCCGTTTCTTTTTCCGCTCAATTCCAGGAGAGAGCACCACCGAAGAGAGAGAGAATGAGACTTCTCAGAGAGTGAGAGAGAGAGAGTCGAATGCGTGGGTGCGTATCTCTTTCACTCAAAGTCCAAGTCCTGTTTTGGCGAGTTTCATTCAATAAGTTTTCCCACACATACATACATAGAATATATGTATGTATACCAATCAGTGTGTATGCTATATGTGCGAGTATTTTCCTTTGTTTTCCCAGTATGGGTAGACAGCATCAAGTGTGTATTTTCTTTTTTGCTCTCATAATTGACAGACAGTTGAATTTTTGATGCGCCTCCTGTCTGGTGCTCTTGCAGGGGGTAGGGGATAGGCAGGGGCGCAGGTAGGAGGGTAGGTGGGGGCCATTTCCACTCCCATTAGCTGCCGTCAACAGTTACTAGGGAAAGTGCAGTCCGTAAAGTGCGTTACTGTGTTTGGGGCCCCAGCCGTTTAATTGAGACCAAAACGGCAGCTTTTTAATTAAGAAATATGCACACAGACAGCAGTGGCGGTAGATTCAGAGTCAGATTCAGATTCAGACTCGGAGGCAGTGGCAGAGGCAGTGCTAGAGGCAGGAGGCAGGAGTCAGAGGTCGGGATTCATCGTGCAATTGTCATGGCGTCCCACAAGCATGTCAAGGATGTTGACGCCATCTCGTCGTCGCTTGTCCTCAGCTTGTTATTGCAGGTGCATATCCCCCCACATACCGCACCACAGTACAGACCACACCGTGGCAGAGCACACCTCAAACCCAAGCGACGTGTCCTTCAACCTGGTAACCTCCTAACCAACCTAAAAGCCAAATGGCGTTTGTCGCATCAGCCGCTCGTTATTCAGGCGGGGGATTCCCGGCAGCTGGTAGCAACAGCAGCAGAAGCTTAGAGGAGCATCATCTAATCGACATGGCAGCGGCGCCGTTGCCGCCGCCGCCGCCGCCGACATCCTGCTGACTAAGTGCCAAACAATGAGCAGTGCCTCTGCCGTCTGCGCTTCGGTCGCTTGTCTGGTATTCATGTGGGACCCGGGACTGGGGCTGTGAGCGACAACGACGATGATGGGGCTGCCCAAAATGTTGATCGCTCCACTACTAAGTGAAATGTGTGCTCAAGGGGCTCCCTGCCCAGCTGGGCTACGATTCGGGGGCTGCAATGAGAGTAAGTACCAAGAGGCTTTAGGCAGGTGCAGCTTTAACAGTATCGATTGGTTTCTTCGGGGGTTTCCATTTCAAAAGACTCTTAGATCGGTAGATATCCTTCTGACAACTCATCCTTTAATGTCCCTGGCTTTGGCCATCAGTCAGGAGCATAAATGTCGCATATTTTGTATTATTTTTAGACTGAATTTAGATTTGTGGCTTGATTTATGGTAGTGTCCCTTCTCGCCTGTCAGTCTCCTCTTCTTGTCGTTCTCCTCGCAATAGAAAACGACAAAGTCCATTAACAAAATAGACGTAGAACACAAAACGGAACCCCACTCGAGCCCCCTCCACTGGATCTGCGGCTCCTTTGCACTCGTTGCATGCATGTGTTGCTCTGCGGCGCACCTTGGCCCCTTAATGTATGCAATAAAGCTCAAGTGTAGACCGTCCTTATCCCCATCCCCAGTCCAACCCCAAATCCTCCTTTTCTGTTGCTGCCACTGCTGCTGTTCGCTGGCTTTCGGTGTGTGGCACACACACGGCTAAACTCGTCGTTGTAGCTGGGTCCCGTAGCTAACCTTCACTTTCACTCACACTCGCTTGCGTGTGGCATGTCCCCCGCCGCTCGTCCTGCGTCCTGCGTGCGTGTGGCACATTGTTGCATTTCACGTACGAACGGGGGTACACTATATTGCATTGTTGTTTCACCTTCTTCTCCATCTGTAGCCCCCCTCTCTCTCTGTCCCTCTCTCTCTGACTCTGACAAAGCTGTTGCAATGTGCAAAATGCTGCTGTTGAAAAGTCCTTGTTGTAATTACATTTTGTTTTACTCGTGTTGAGGTTTTTTGTACTCTCACGACGACCTTTTTTACTTCTCCCTCACTCTCACTCTCTTTCTCTCTGCTGGCCTTTGTTTCTCTTTGCTGCAGGGTATATTCCATAGTAGAGTGAGGTCTCCAATCCTTTTCAGTTCGTAGCTAGGCGTTAATACCTTACCTCTTTTCTTATATACTCTGCCTAGTTGTTTATGCAAGTGGCACGTAGGGAGCGGGACAGAGATGGGCATGGAGGCGACACTGAGTTTGGGGATCCATGAAATTCATGCGTGATTTTTATTGTCGTGTTGTGTGCACATAAAATCATGTTTATGCATGTCCCATTCTCATGCTCTCTCTCTCTGTTACTCTCTCTGCCTCTCCCCTCCGCCCTGCTCTCTCTCTCTCGCATGGATAGCAACAAGTTACAACAAGTTACAACATCCCACAGCGATGGGAGGCCATGTCAATGCCACGCCCCAAATGTGGCACTGTAAAATTGTAAACTTTATTGAATTTCTAGCATTTTATTGTGTGTAAAATTTATCGTTTCAATTATTCAGCAAAAAAGCATACGAAAGAGATGGATACAGAGATGTTAGACCGGAGAGAGACAGCGCGTGAGAGAAAGAGTACACATACGAAGGAGAAAGCGAATAATTTTGTATATTTTTACAAAGCGACAGGACCTTGACTGAACGAATGCTTGGCAAATGGAAGAGAATACGAGTATACCGCATTGACTTTGACATTTATCGTCCAGGACGAGGAGAAGCTCACGAATGTCCAAGGATTGGACTGGGTGGTGGGGCAGGGCAGGGCAGGGCAGGGTGGGGCAGGGAAGTCCTGCCCCCGTGCTCGTCTGTGTGGGTTGCGTTGCGTGTGGAATGAATACATATTGAGCAGGTGAAACGATGCTGACAGATTGGAATTGATTGTTATCTACGGTGAAATGAATGGGCCAGCCTCCTGCCAGCCCCCTCATTGCTTCCAAGGGATTTACTGGATCAAAAGAAACCGAAACGAAACGAATCGTAGCAGACGGTTCTTTAGCAGCATTCAATCCATTAAAAGTTGTTCAATCCCCTGTCCCCAGTCGCCATTCGCCAGTCGCCATTCGCCAGTCACCAGTCGCCGGTTATCCTCCGCTGTTGTGTCTGCTAATTAACATTTAATTATAGTTCGAGCTTTCAGCGGGACGCATTGTAGAGTGGCTCAAGCGGTGGACGTGGACGTGAACGTGGGAAATGGGTCAAGGTTGAATTGGGTCAACTACAGAAGCAGCTACTCTTGAGTTGTTTGCTATTTTAAGTGTGTCTATCTGTTTCAGTCTCTACCTCATTTCCCCCTCTTTCCCCATCTTTCAGTCTCCCTCGTTCCCCTCTTTCCCACAGTGGTGTGTCCTTCAGGTCCTGCGGGGGCAACGACAGTTACAGTTGCAGTTGCATTTAACGTTAGCTTGTTAGCTTACAACTAAAAGCTTTTCACGGCATTAAAGCCCTCAGCCAGCAGTGGGAGGAGCAGGGGCAGGAGCAACAGAGCAGAGAGACAGAGGGAGAGAGGGAGAGAGGGAGAGAGAGAGAGAGAGAGAGTATGCCACGAATCTGACTATCGCGAAGGAAGAGTGAATTTAATGGCAGGGAAAATTAGTTCTTTCTAAAGGGTTTATCCTCTGTCCTAAGGATGCTTTTCTGCGGAATTATTTTTCTATTTACTGAATATTTCTGCAATGTTTTGGAGGATTGCGGAATCTCTATCGGAATCCGAATGCGAATGCTCGTATCTATCCAATTTCAATCGGAAATCGAAGCAAAGAGAAATACACTTGATTTTTATTGCTGAGTCTCCTCTTCACCTCTGCATCCTTCACAGTTCTTCCCTCAGTATCAATATTATGAGATTCCATTGCCTCCAACTATCATCGTTCCCCACTCTCTCTCTCTCCCGCCCATCTTCTGCTCCTCCTCTGCTGCCCCTCTGCACCTCCTCTGCTCCTCCTCTGCTCCTGCTCTGCTCCTCCTCTGCACCTCCTCTGCTCCTCCTCTGCACCTTCTCTGCTCCTCCTCTGCTCTTCCTCTGCTCCTCTCCTCCCACGCATCTGTCAAACAATCTGATGACTGAATCTCTGAGCAAAGGAGAGGGAAAATATTGCAAATGTAATATGATTGGTGATGGTTGATGGTGTTGCTGATTCCGAAAGGGGGGCGGGAGGAAGGTGATGAGAGTGGGGGGGCGGTGGAGGGGAGAGGCCAAAAGGCGGAGGCGGTTCGGCACACTCAACCATACACTCGACGTGCGATACCAAATAAAAAACCCAACAGAAATGAGTGGAAGGTCGACCTCAAGAGTACCCTAGAGTGGGGCTAAAGAAGGGAAATCACCGATGGAAATATGAGAGAGTAAGGAATACGGAATGAGGGCAAGAAGTAGCAACATAAAGAGTCTACCTGGGAGTTCGAAGGCACTTCATTGTCCCACATTACAGGGTATCGCTCTCTCTGCGTCGGGGTGTGCCTCCAAATTGATTGTAAATGCCAGGGTAAGCCGATGGCGGCGGTTGAATGCCAGAATACTTTGTGCCTGCCGTCCATTCGTCCTTCCGCCCAGCCCGGTCTCTCACTCTCAGTCTCAATGTCTGACTGCATGGGTGTGCACGTGTGTGAGTGTGCGAGTGTGTGCCTGCGTGTGTGTGTGTATATGTCAATGTTTGTGTGCATGTGTTTGTTGGCAATTTCCGCTTCTACATTTCCGTTCGTTTTGTCACGTAGTTTATGAATGAATTTAACTGCCGTCGGTGCCGATGACGACGACAACGACGACACGACGTCAACATGGAAGGATGAAGCGGTGCTGAGGGGCGGGCGACGGAGAGGAGACTGCCATAAAGCTTGTTGATATGTTTTAATGAGCACTTTTTACATGCACATGAATCGCCCTGCCCCCGCCCCCGTCCCCCCGTGCCACTTGCATGTGTTGCATATATGGGATGCTAAAAACGCTGCCGCCTGCCGCCTGCCGCCTGCCTGCCCAACCAACTGAATGGCACTCGTCGCACATTTAAAGGCCGCCGTCCCCTGCCTCTTGCCCCTTCCAAATTACTGGCTTGCAACTTAGGCTTTTGCTCACTTGCCACCCGGACGGCCCCCTACCACGCCTCCCAACGCTCATGACAAAAGACTTGGTCGAAAAAAAAGTTTTTTAATTACATTTTTCATTTCCTCTTCGCGCCACATTACGTATACGCATATGTGTCCCGTCCGTTCGAATGGGATTGTGGGAAGGTGAGGTGAGGCGAGGAGCAGTGCGGTTTGGTCGAGTGTTGGACTCGCGATTGGCCGCATACTCTGACAGTTTTCGCAGCCAATAAAATGACCAAAAAGCTTTGCCTTATTGGCATCTGAACTGAAACTGAACTCTTTGCTGTAATATCCCTTAACGTATCCTGAGAGATTTCGCTGTGCCAGGGCTTCCCTGCTACTCTGGGATGATTTAGCGATTGGCCTGTCACTCATGCTCCTCCACTTCTGCCCGCCTGCCCGCCTGCCTGCCTGCCTTGTTGTTGTGGTCCCTTTGTACGTGTAGATAGCCAACTAGTTAACCGGACTGTTGCGACAGCTTTTGGCCGTGCCTTGCCAGAGAAGGGGAGTGCAGAGAAAGAACTCTCTGCAGCAACAAAGCTGTCAATAACAAGTGTAGCCAATATGCTACTAAAGATGCTCCCACGGACCCCCGTCCCCGTCTCTGTCGAGGGTGGATTGAGGAGTGTGCACTCACAGCCAGATGTCTTCATCTAGTAATCCCATTAAGCCCCTTCCGATTCATTATATTATATGTACCTTCTTTGCCGCAATGGATACTTCTCTGGCAACCCTCCCTGGACTTATTTTATGTTCTGCTGCCGTACTTTGTTGCTGTTGTCGGTGGTGCTCTCGCTTTGTGGCCATGTCTCACGACTGCTCAGCCAAAAATCCATCGACAACTTGTTAGATGTTGGAGAAATGGCTGTGTGGCTTCCGTCTTTGGACCTTGGAGCCCGAGAGATAGAGAGAAATAGCTGGGATATATGGAGCGGTTAGTGGCGGAGATGGTCAGCCGCAAAACGATTTATGCTCGGAGAACACTGAGAGAATGCGAAGCTAAGAACAAACTTGTAGATTCTAGATCTCAGTCTTGAGCATCCCATTCCTTTCTCTCTGTGCAGTGTGCTGTTCTGTTCTGTGCTGCTCTCCTCCTCGTGTGCCACTGTTGGACTGACTTAAGCTCAGGGATACACTCGGTTTGATTTCTCATTGGTCTTCGTCTTCGTCCAGTCGTGGCTACACGTAGTCGAAGCTGGGCCAGCGGCATTTTACTTATGAGTGTCATGCGTCGCAAATCTCTGCACAGCTCTGCACAAGATACATTGCCGTGCACACAGATACATCCACAGCTACAAAGGAGCGAGCGATACCACCAGAGACACACAGGAGATGTATATTTTTTTTCGGTTGGATGGTTTGTTGGTTGGTTGGTTCGCTGGTTCGTTGGTTGGTTGTTTTTGGCAAGAAGCCGGGGTGCGGAAGAGTCCTGCCCAATGCATGTCAATTTGCGGTTTCTTTATCCGGCTCTGCAACTCGTCCCCGCTGCCTCTTTCCTTCTGTGAGTTCTGTGATTCTGAAACCGTGAAAATCGTTTATGGCCGAGAGATCTGATCAAAGTCTGAGGCATTTACAATATTTATGTGATTTGAATGCGGGCTTGGATTTCGGGATTTCGGGACTTACTCGGGAACTTGCAACTGCCACACATACAGCGATCATGCGGGTGTCCTAATCTCCCTCTGTGCCCCTCCAAACCCTGGGTACTTTGTAATGCATTTCCCCTTTGAATATCCCTCTGCGAAAGGGATACACAGAGACAGCACCCACAGCAAGACAAACTCCTGCCAAAGGCTGTGCGGAAAGGGCGAGAGACAACAAGTTGGCAAATTTATTTGCGCTTATCTTTGTGCCAAAGTTTTTGGTTAACGTGTTTGCCATTGTCAACAACTTTGTTGTGGCCTGTGCTCCATGCACCACTCAACCCAGCACCCAGGCCTGCCCCGTCCTCCCACTACCGCCCTCTACTACCCCCTATGGTAGTGCCATCTTTGCAATTGCAATTGCTTTTGCCAAGTTTTCTGGCCAAATTGTTTGTTTTGTTCGGCGCGTGCACTTTTTTGAGTTTTTGGTGTTTCGTCGCTCGTCGTCGTCGCTCGTCCTTTGGTTTGTGTGGCGCGGCGTGGCGTGGAGGGGAATGAATCCCTTGTCGGGCACACAATGCCACGCCCCGTGGCCCCCTGGCCCCCTGGCAGGCCCCTAGCTTGGGCCCCCGCCTAGTATCAATATTTGACTTGTTGTATTGCCGTTTGGAAAGCGTTGAATTTTCCCCCATTTTGCCGCATCACGATGGGCATTTAAGTCAAGCGTTCAATGTTTCTCCATGCTCGATTTTCTACTGGTGCGTCTCCGTGTCCATTTCCATGTAGTATCTATAGGAACAGAACACCAACCTCCCTCCCTCCCACACACAAATCTTAATCTATGTTTTGTGGCTTTTGTATTTTCAATTTTGTTGCGCAAACAGAAACCAATTGCGAAATGCATTCGAAATGTCGCCCAAAAGTATTTTGCTTGCATTTTATTTGCATTTTACGCTCTGATTGGCCCACAAAAATCACAAAAATAACACAATGCGTATATAATACCAATTCTTATGAGAATATGCTGGCGAAAGGCTTCGAATTTCCTTCATTTAATTGATTGGAATTGCAGGTTAAGTCCTTGATACGAGGGTGTGAAAGGAGAGCCAGAGCCGGAGACGGAGATGGAGCCGAAGCCGGAGCCAGAGCCGGAGCCAAAATAGTTGACAAATGGAATTCGATATGCAATGTAATGCGATATTCGGAAGTGTGTGGAGGAGGAGGAGGCTTTCAATAGGGTTTAGGGGAATGGCTTAGAATCATTGATGGGCACTCACTCTCAAGTGCAGTGCATTTCATAGCTGTAAGGCGATTGAAACGTTTCAACTTAGTATTACATAAATCATAGAGCTAAATGGTAGGCTTATCTATAGACGTATCCACATATCTCAGGCTTTCCCAAAGTACGCCGTTCTTACACTGGCGAAACGGACTGCATCCGCCCACAAGGAATACGAATTTTCGGCTGCAGTTTTGATTTTATTAAAGAAAACCGAATGCTGAATATGGGAAAAATTGAATATCTAAAATTCCATATAATCCAATCGACTCTCGTTTTCGGGCCAAAAATTCTCTTTGCATGTATGGAATAATAAATGTTCAGGGTGATTCGAAGTCGTTTTCCACACAATTGCTCCAGAGGTACTCTCTCCAGTCTCCAGTCTCCAGTTCGGAGCATTTGCCGATAATCGGGATGGCATTTGCCATTTGGGAAGTGAACCATCTGGCTTTCTGTCTGTCTGTCCCATAGCCATGGCAATAGCCATTCACACTGCGCTCTATGGCTCTATTAATGTTAACTGTATTACCCCAAACACACACACACCGACACACGTCTAGAGTCCAGAGTTTTTTTTGCAACGTACCTCGTATATTTAATCAGCTTTCGTTTTACCTTTCTTTTACTTACAGGTAAGTGCTCATATCCTTTCGCTGTCAACTTTAAACTGCAATTTGTGGCACTGAGAGAGAGAGTGAAAGATGAAGCGGAACGACGAAAAAATGTCGCAAGTATGAGCCCTAAAAAAGCCCTAGCCCCATCCGCATCCGCATGTAAGGATATGGTGTATGTGGAAAGTAATAAAAAAGAAACCTTGACATAAACCTTAGAGATATGGGCAAAAAGTATGCACATCTAACGCACAAAAAGTCTAACAATAACTGAGAGAGGAGAGCAGTAGCAAGAGCAGGAGCAGGAGCAGGAGAGAGCAGGAGTGCTGCTGGGTAGCAGGAAGGAATGAGGCAGAAGCAATCTGCCTCAACTTTGGTAACAAGTTTTTGTTATTGTTTTCATGTTTGTGTGCGTGTGTGTCTGTGTGTGAAGGCAGCTGTCAAAAATCAACGCAAACGTCAACGCTGAAAAGCTACGAAAAAAAAGGAAGAAAGGTTATCGCTGTAGTCCGAACTCGGATATACCCTTTGGCAGGCCAAGACTTGTCTTGGAAATATAGGATATAGTCCTCGGTCTGGATGTAATATATCTCCATAAATTATATAATTCATAGCACCTGCTTCTGACGGTTGAAAGAATCAGTTAAAAATCAGAATACCACTTTAAAGAAGGGTATACAAGAGGGAACACCCACACACACACATCTAACGAAGGAAAGAGAGAGTGAGAAGGAACGGGAGGCGTTGGACACATGTTGAAAATGTCAAAAAGTAGGCAACATGTTGTGTGGAAGGCCTGTCCTTCCACCGAACCAAACCAACCAACCAACCAACCCTCTGCCGTTGCTCCTGCCTTATTGTATTTGGATATTTTTATAAATTTACTACTTGTAGCCTACCGTCTGTACGGCCTACAAATCCAGTGGGGGGTCAGGAAGGTCGCAAGAAAGCTTTAAAAAATCTCCTCACATCTTGCCACCGTGTTTTTTTTTGTGTGTTCGTGCCCCGGCTTGTTCCGTTGTCAGCTGCCAACTATTTTCCTTCTTTTTTTTGGGGCAAAAAAACGCTCATTGATTTTTATGGCCAACGCCTGCCAAGTGGCAAGTGACAAGCGACAAGCTTCATGGACTTGTCTGTCCAAAGATAATCGTTGGTTTTTGCAATATATATATATATACAGAGAGATGTGATCGGGAGAGAGGGTATATCAGTACTGGCAGACTCTTTATGGGGTATAACTTATTAATGATAATTAGGCTTCGCTGGAATACCTTAAGAAATTGCCTTTTTTAGGTTGAAACTTGTTGTAGTGTGTAGATTTCCATCAGGATAAAGTTTAAAATTAGTTCCATTTGATTTGGGATAAGCCTTGGCTTAAGTTTTCATTAACTCAAGTCTCACAGATGTCCCAGCAAACTGAAGAACTTGGTGTGAATTTCTTGTGAAATGCAATGAACCTTGAGTGATAATTGAATTCCGAAAGGAACTACACCAGAAAAGACATCAAAAAGGAATCGCAACTTCGGGGAATACCTCAGAAAGATTCTCGGAAACATAACCAATCATGGGCATACTCTGAGAAAACCCATCTCTTAGTTTCCTCGAAACGCGAACAATGTTCTTACCCCCTTTTCTTGTTGGCTCCTTCTTTGGGTGTTTTTTCGAGCATTGTGCTGCCTCTTTGATTATTTGGCTTTTAGTTGATTATAAACAGGAGACGAAGGATAGGCGACAGGGAGATTCATATGCATTGAGAGAGTCACACACTACTGCACACACACACACACATGTGGCACACGAGCACAGAGGAATACAATGGATCCTTTCCCCACTTCTGGTCGTACTTGAGACCAGGGACAAAAGGCTTGGGCTGTGGCTTGGGTTTTGGCCTGGGCCTGGGCCTGGGCTTGGGCTGGGGTTAGCCATGAGAAACGGCAAACGGAACTGTGACAAAGGGCTGATCTGCTGTAAAATAGAAACTCCCTCTTGGTCGGGAGGCCGGTTGACTGTATCCTTGTCATACTTTATCAGTTTGGAGCTTTAAGTCCGCCTCGTTTCGCGTCATAAAGCCGGACAACCGCTGAAGCGAGTACTGCTGGCACTGGTACTGCTTTGGGTGCGAATCAATTTAACGCACGCACGAGTTCCCCTGCCAAATCAGAGAGAAAATTCCCTGGCAATGGAAACTATCTATCGGGCAATGAGGCTTGTCAGCTGTGTTCCCTTTTCGGTGATTTCTACCCCCTTTAATGTTATCGCGTCGTTATGATTATCGTCTCGTCTCTGACGCTTTAAACTTGACACACATTTCGACGTTGCTCAGAGGAAAGTTAATCATGGCCCCGGAGGAGGGGAGCAGTTTGATTTCCTTTCGCAGAAAACTCTGGGGGGAGCAGAAACCAAGCAGGAGCCAGGAACCAGCAACCATCTACTGCAGACACAGCGCGTACTTCAGTTTAGTTGTGTTTTGCCTAGCGTGGGGCTCAGCGAGGGTCGTAAGGGAAGTAATGCCTGTAAGTTCCAATCGAAAGCTAATCTTCTGCAGCACCCCTCTACCGAGAACATTTTTGAAAATCATTCTACAGCAAATGCTGCTCCCCGCTGCTGCCAAACGCACGCATCCGAACCACCACCCAAATCCTGCGACCTCTAGCCCCCTGGCATCCTTGGCACCCTACCCCAGCCGCCTCTCACTCGTAACCTTCCGCCCCTCCACCCCATCCCCCGCTCTGAACAAGAACAACAACTGCCTAAGACACTTGCGATTTAGCTTTCAGTTTGAGTTTCTTTTTGGTTTTTTTTTTCGACTGCGAATTGGGTTAAGCGGTATGCGATGTACATGTGTGTGTATCTGCGTACGTGTCTCGTGTGTGTGTGTGTGTGCGTGCTTATCCCGGGCTAACTGAAACTCGATTGGATGTAGAGCCAGAGCTCCCGCGGTACGCGCACGGGCATGGGGGAGTATGTGCCCTTGTCCCGGTCCCGAACTTAAACGCTGAAATGAACAACTTTTTGCGCGAAAAAACAGTGGCAGCAGAGCAAAAAACAGCAACAAATAAAATCCACATAAATTATAAACATTTTGTGTGTTGTTTTTCGTGTTGTTGTCAACCATTACGTTACGCTACGTTACGTCGAGCGCTACGCTCGGAGCGGCTTTTGTGTTACCTTTTTTCCGTACCCGTACCCGTGCCGTTCCGTGAAGTCCCGTGACTTTCCCTCCATTTCGTTTCTTTGCTGTTTTCGTTTCCATTCTCTGGGTTTCCCCTTTTGTTTCAGTCCTGCATTTAAATTAAGTCTAAATGTCGACAAGAGGCCATAATTGTTGTTGCTGTTGTTGTTCCTCCTGAATGCCAGGGTTGTCACAGTTAACGAGACAACAGGTTTCGGGAGCGAATAAAGTGTGCACTTTATAGTTGATGTTCCATCGCATACTTTCGACTTTCGGGGAAGACTTTCCTTAAAGATTTCGCCGTGTGGGAGGTCGGCGCCGGTTAATGCCGTCTGACTTCTGGCAGCTGCGCAGCGCACACAAGCAACCAGCCGCACGCACAGATACACCCACACCAGCACCCAAACATGTGCTCTCCTTGAGTAGTTTTTTTGTTGTTTTTTATTGACATTTCCATCGCTCGGTGCGGTGGGGTGTGGTGTGGCATGGTGGCTGCGTGGCCATATTTATTTTCAATTTAACTTTAATGCTCGCGTGCTGCAAGCCACCAAATAAGAGGGGGAGCGGATAGTACTTCGGAAGCTTGTTGCATGCCCCGCTCTCATTTGTCCGGTCAGGGTAATTTATGGCCGCAGCAGCAGTGGCCGAAGCAGCAGCCGTGGAAGTCGGTTGTAAAGTTAATGCGCTCGATCCGAAACAAGTTTCGAAACGGAACGAAACAAAACCAAAACTGACCCTCATCATAATTGAAATGCGCTAAAAACAAAATGCTGCCAAAACTTTATAATGGAAATGTGTCCCCCCACCCCCCACACACACCCACACAAACACACAGATACAGATGTAAATGCCTACCGACTGTCGGCCATTTTGGAAATGGGTAGCTAATACCAGAGACTATAGTCGATACAAATGATGTCCCACAACATTAATTTTGGTGGCGGGGTGTAGGTTGCATCCAGATTATGGCCAAGATAAATTACCATACGAATTGGCTTTCAGGTTGGCTTCGGGTGTGTTAGGTTAGGTGTGGGCTCTGTCCAAGATTGAGAGCTATAATTTGGGGGCTGCTGCTGAAGATTACTAGATAGAAACGAGAAAGATTATCAAAATGTATGACTACTTATTCGGAACTTTAATCCATCAAAGGAATTGTTATTTTCAATCATCTTACAAGGGAGTGTCCTCTCATTGGCAAGACTTTCTGCAATTTAATTTTGACTTACATTTAAATTATTCATTTTAATTTATTTCAATTGGAATTAAATATCAAAAACCAAGGGAACGGAGGACAAAAACGGTTTATTCCATTTATGTTGCCTACTTTTGAGCGGCAGCAGGAAACGAGCAATAATTACACAAACTGTTGCCTACTTATCGGGGCGGATGCTTCGGAACTTTTGGGATTTGAGAAAATGGCAGCCAGCGGTGATGGGTGGCAACAAAACTATTGCCTACTTAAATGCGCCCAGTGAAAATTTTGGAAAATGAAGCTAATTGCTCGACCCGCCCCGACTCGGCACACACACAACTCACAAAGGTCAACGGATAGGCAAGGCTGCTGGCCCTCCCGTTCTGTTGCTCTCTGTCTTGATGCTTTCACAAAATGCCAACAATTATTTAACTGTGTTCAACGAATAATTCATAAATATTTCATGACTTGCATGTCACAATTTGTTGCCCTTCGCCCGCCCGCTGCCGACTGCTCGCCGGCAGTAAAACATTCTGTGCCCCGAAAATTGTTCATTTAAATTTTAATTGCTTTATAAATGCTAAAAAGTCCTTGAACTTTTTGCGTAAGAGTGAAAGTGCTGAAGCTCTCGGCCGGGGCTCAGGTCATGTCTCGCCCACGCCTCACAACATCGCATCCTCTCGCAACTCATAAAATATGATAAAGCTGCCCTTGGACCCCAGTAAGAGGCAAAAGAGCGAACATTTTGCTAGTTTGAAGCATTTACGAAATGAAAAAAATTTCACCCACTCTCACTGTACGCGAGTGTACATATATATATATTAATAAAATGTTCACGCTCAACTTTGGCAACTTGGGGGCTGGGAAGACAAACAGTAACAGTGGGCCATTTAGCTGCAATTGTTGCTGGTGCTGCTGCTGCTGCTGCTCTTGCTCTCCTTGCTGTATGCCGCAGGCCAGAGCACAGGAAGGACAGCGGCAACATCGCGTTACGGAAGGGGTTGGTTCCTTCCTGGCCAAACAATAGATACGAGCTTACACATGTGTATCCACTTACACATGGGTGTGTATGTGTGTGTGTCTCTCTGTGTGCTGTACATTTATAATGAGTTATACAAAACGATGTCCGTTCGGTGTATACTTGAGAAATTTTCAAGTGTGTGCAGGACCTTCTCGCACATCTCTCCCTTGGGGTTCGCAATATGGAATAAGTTTGCAATTTCCTCTTTAAGGGTTGAAGATTATGATAATTCGACTCATCGGTTGGTCAATATGTGTGCACCCTTTCCTTTGGTCGAAGAGCATCCATAGTTGGGGGATAGTTTCGGCAACTCTGCAGTTTCTCGCTTTCTTTTGCCTTTCCCCCGCTTTCTGATGTTGCTCTGCAATGCCGTTTGTTTTCATTGTTTGTCGTTTGGAGAAGAGGATACATCCTCTCTGCCAGCCTGCTGGCACTTTCTATTTAATGAATGAGCAGCTAAACACACACACGCAGAGAGAGTGAGAGAGCGTGTTGGCAGCTAAAGTGGCAATTAGAAAGTTTCCTTAAAAACAAAAGCAGCTTCAGCCGAACCCTCGCTCCCTGCCTTGAGGGGAGTCCTTCCAAGGTGATTTATACCCGAAATGCATGCGCCTACGCCAAATTAGCCTTGGCGTTGCATTCCGCCACTCCTCCACTCCACTCCAGTATGTGCGCCAGTATTAATTATGCATTATGCCACATAGCAGAGTGCTCGGCATTCTGCAGCAGTTGCAGCACACCCAATGCCACCAATGGAAGCACCAAAAAAGGGGGGAAAAGGTCAGCCAGCAGGGGAGCACGTGCCGCAAATGATTTCACTTTCAGTTTGCGGCAGGAATTGCTAAGAAGATATATATTTCATAGCCGGAATTAGGACTTGTGGACTTGCAGATTTTAAAGCAGAAAATATCGCCCTCTCTCACTTTACGACTTCCATAAAGCAAAAAAAAAACCACCCACCTACCTCTTATTGTTCCCACTTAATCCAGAACTCTTGAACCTTTCTATAGTTTCCTCTTGATCCCAAACCCCCTGCTGCCTGCTGGCTGCTGGGTGCTGGCTCCAGCTCTGGTCCCCTGCCTGGCATTCCATCAGGTGTGAGGCGTAAAACGAGGAAAACGCAATTCGATTTCTGTCACCATTTTCTCAGGACATTCCTCTGTGTCGTTGTGTGCGTATGCTTATGCCTCTGAATGGTGTTGGGGGTCTCGGGCTTACATATATGTGGATTGTTCTCCTCCCCCCTCCGCTCGTCCAGTTACATTTTCCCCCCATTTCCTCCATTTTCAGCTCTTTTATTATGTGTATTTTTTATTGTATTATTCCTTTGTTGGTTTTGGCTTTGGCTTTGGTTTGGTTTTTCAACTTCGTTTTACGCTTCAGCGGCATAAATATATAAATTATTAACTCACGACTTACACACGCACACACACACGCACCCACTCATGCCGGAGTGTGCGTGTGTGCTCCTGTGTAGGGCCTGGCGTCGTCTGGTATGGCGCCAAGGACCAAAGGCATCTTCTTCGCCTTGTTGTGGTCGCAGCCCTTTTGCTTTTGTATGCCCTTTGCCTGGAGGGTATCATACTTCGAATGCATATAGATGTGTGTTCTAAATCCAAAGATGATATCGATGGATCGGAGAGTGTATCTAAATTTCGGCTCCTTTGAGGCGCAGGCCATCCTTTCCCATCTTTCGGTTTCACCTTTCCGCTTATTTCCGCTTTTGCTCCTCCTTTTTATTTATTGTTTTGTATTATTTTTAGTTATTTTCGCAGCCATCCCTCTGTAGGGGTGCGCGTGTGTCTGCATGATTTATGATCACACATTTATAGTGCTGACAATTGAATGATATTTTTACCGAATGCTCTCCCCTGCTCTGATGGCCGGGGGCCAAAGCGAATGCGCTTTGATCGATGTTCCGCCCCCACTAGAGAGAGGGAGAGAGAGGAGGCTGGGGAGAGTTGATTTGTGTGACATTTTGAAGTGACATTGTTTGCATTGCGGCATTGTTGACCAAAACCAGAAACAGAGCCGGAGCTGGAGCCAGAGCCAGCCTTAGGCCATATTTATTTGCGTCCATACAAATATGCCCGATGATATATGTTACGGCCGTGTGGTGTGGATACACAGTATCTCTATTTGAGTATACATACATATATTAATTCCGTTTAAGCGAAAACCCTAAAAATGAAATACGTCTCCAATTTTGGTCGTTCGAATTGTGTTTGTAAAGCACTTCTATCGAATGGAAACGCAGTTTGTTGGGGAAATTACAGTGAAATCTGTGGGAAATTTATGGCAGAGATCGTTACAATATTTCATAGTAGATATCGTTTGAATATTTTACTAAGCAAATGCATTCGAAATATCCTTGAGAAAATGCATCTTGGGTTCTTTTAATCAACATTGTGGCAGCTTTTCGGTTATCATTTCGGATGCTCAGCAAATACACAAAAAGAGAGGGAGAAAGAGAGTGAGAGAGAGAGAGAGAGACTACTGGCGTAGACACTTATCAAAATACCATTAAAAATTCGCTTTGCCAATGCCTCTGCTCTGTCTTTCTCCTACCTTGGAAAACAGAAAAACAGAAGGAGCGATAGACCGAGAGACGACCTGAAAGGATGTTTGTTTGTGCAATTTCAATTTGATATAAAATGTAACCATTGGGAAACATAAATGTCATTTGAGATAAACGTAAAAATTGCCATTTGATGGTGTTTTTGGTGTGGAATTACATGCAGCAAAAGCACCAGCAGGGGCATCAGCAGGGGCATGAGCAGAGGGGCATAAAACAGGAGTGTGCAGAATGAGGAAAAGCGGAAAATAGGGAAAACAAGCATACGTAAAATGTAAAAAAGTTATGGCCCAAATCGAAGCACAAAAGCAGGACACCTGACGACAGTAAAATTTAATCAATTGTGTCGATGATTTCCTCTCTCGAGGAGTACTTGAAATAATTGAAACACACACAAAGTTGAAGCTAATTTGAATGCGGCTCTGTTGGCGGAAGGAAATGAAAGTGTTTCCCTTTGGGCTCTCAGCCCGCAATGGAATTGGGCTTTCATTCGGTGCAAAACATTTCTCATCCTATAGCGCGTTTCTTTCAATCGTGAGTAAGCGGAAAGGGACGAAAACCTGTCTTTGATTAACACATGACTCCCTGTCTCCCTGACGTGTCTTTCTGCCTGACTTTGGATGTTTATCATTGCCATCATCATCATTCTGTGAGGGAATACCACGTCAGGGAAGGGGGCAGAATTATCTTTGGCGAAACTACTATATGAAGGATGTTTTACTACAGCACGTTGAACATTTGCAGCTACAAATGAGTGTGTGAAAGAGGCTGGCAGACAGTCAGACATTCAGGCAGTCGGACATTTGTGCGTGTCAGACAGAGTCCTCATCCCTCCCACCCGCTAATGCATGTGTGTCTGGAGCATTCATCCGCCTTTGTTGGTGTCTGTGGGTGTGGAAACCGGAAGCAGGCGGGTTGGAGGCCACACAGAGGCATACAAAGTGAGTTATGAAATGTTGACAAGACATTTTATTGTACTCTCCCTCGCACACATACATATACTCGTACTCGTAAATCCTGCCGCTGCCGCTGCCACTGCCACAGCCACTGCCATGGGGCATGACTATGTACAACAGTTGCAAGCAGCAACCCTTTCAAATGTACGACTGCGAGTAGCAGTTACGTGCCCCAAGTAAAGATGTCTTATTACAGCAATAAAGTGACCAGGAGACGAGTTGAGGGATTTATGACTTTAAGCAGTGTGAAGGCCGAAATGTCTCCTGTTCAACATGGCGTGTGTGTAATAGAGTAAACGGGACAGATGCATAAATTAGCTGAAATATACTGAAGAAGAGCCACAGATAGAGCTACAGCTACAGCTACAGATTCTGATTCAGATTCAATGCTCGGCGAAGCAGTTGACGTGTGACTCGCCGACACATAACATGGCGTATGAGCAATCTAGTTGCAAATGAATGCACATTGCTCATACGTCATGTGGGAAAGAGGAAAACCATGTTCCCGCCAAACAGCTGCGAAATGGCAAGAAGCTGACGTTTCACAGAGGGGTGTACCTTTCTCTCCCTCTCTCTCGCTCTCTCTCTCTCTGTCCCTCTCTCTTTATAATTGGAAGTATCTGGTGAGAAATGATAGATGTGGAAATGCTTTCCTTGTATATATATGCTTTTGTGGTGGTTTCGAGTTCAATCAGCCAGCGTTCATTATTTAGATTTACTCTAGTGGAAAGTGGTCCTCTGTTTGTTCTCCCTTTTGGGCTTCCACTTGCTCTTTGAACTTGTCCCAGCGTCCTAAATTTTTTGGTCATTTTCGCTTTGACCTTTTCTCTCTTGGGCCCCAGAGAAGGACTTGGGAATAAAATTAAATACGTTCGCGCTGCAATTCGCGGGTTTAGCTTCATTTTCTCTCGCTCTTTATCCCTCTCTCTGGCGCTCGTTTAATGTCTGTTTTATGGGTGAAAGTGGGGAAAGGCTCTCAAGCCTCGCACTTACTTAACCCGGGATAAGGACGCTGGACGACGACTGTAGCTTGGTCTGGGGCTCGCTTTTAAATTCAAATCCGCGGACCTTGACACATTTTCAGCTTGGATTCGCATTTTACTTTCGCCCTTTGCTGCTCTCACTCTCATCCCCCCCCTCTCGTTCAGGAGGCTTTCAAAGGACTTATAGAGTGAAAAGCACAGAGAGGAACAGAGAGAGAGTGGAAAGGAGAAACTGCGAAAGAGACATTGGTTCGTTGATTGTTTTAATTTCTTGAGTAAACAATTGGGGGACCGAGTCCCTTTAAAGGGTTGCTTCCCTTTGAAGATGGAGCGTTTAGGGCCAGGCAGAAATTAATGTGACCTTCACCCCAAAAGAAACTTGAGGGAGGGGGCGTCAAGTGTCAAAAATACCTTAACACGTGCGCGGGGCCCAGAAAAGTGTGCAACACAAAATTCTAGGCGCCAATGAGAGAATGAGTGTGCGCGCTCGTGTCTGTGTGTGTGTGTGTGTGTGTGTGCTTGAGCCCTTGGCAGTCGAGTGCCATCAAAGTGTCGACAACGAAGCTGCCGCCCAAGGCACTTAAGACATTTGCGGCATGTTGCATGCTACACACCTCCCCTGCATATGGCAACCCGCTCCTCATTAAAGTAATTGAAGTGCGAGGCACGAGACACGACGGGGGGAGGGGGGGCTCCGAAAAGGTGTTAAAAATGACAGCGCAAAATATGTACGAGTATGTAAGGATGGTATGCATGCCCGAATACGTATCTATGCCTCACTGAACTCTTCCCCACCGAACATGTTGCGAGGCATTAAAATCATTGTCAGACGAGGCAACGGGGAGAGTGGCGAAGCGGCTTGAAGGGTAAGCAGAGCTGTGTGCATTATGGCCATCAATTAAGGTGGAAGCGGAATTGTGTTGACACTTGGCTTGATGCTAAGTGAAGGCATCAAAGCCGGCGGCAGCAGCAGCAGCAGCGCAGAAAAAACAGAGCCAAAAAGAAAGGCTCTTCGGTCCGAGAGAGAAGGAATGTGCGAACATAAAATATTTACGAGCCATAACAACAAAATGAAATCGAGAAAAATGAAAGCAATAAACAGGGCTGAGCTGTGGGGGGGTGGGGCGGGGGTTCAGGTGATGGCATGGGGCATAACCATATAAATCTATATACATTTATTTATTTTATATATATTTTCATTTGCCATAAGCTAACACTCGGAGAAGCTGGCAAGCTGGAAAGCTTGGACGCTTGGACACCTTGGACACCTCGGACGGACGGAGTAAACAAGGCCATAAAAGTAGAGATCAATTCCTAATGCTCAATCAACTAAGAGTGGAATCCTCTCAAGAGCTACCCAGCAAATTGAGAGACAGTTTGCAGCTCTCTAGCAGGCGATAAAAATTTCTCTGAAGGGGAAATTGATAACAGAGTTCTATAGGTGGAGGTAGGATTGGGTGTGCCCCAGTGCTCTCTTTGTGTGTGGCAATAAATCTGTTGGCAGGACTCTCCGATTCGTGCTTGTATGACTTCCTTGCGGGGCAACTTTTACTCGCACATTTGCAGGCCAACTGCGAAAGTTTTTGGGGCCAGAGCAGAGCTCTCTCCAAACTTTGTCTAATTATGCGCAAAAATTCCCCCTCGAAGTGACCATAAAAGGGGCAAAAGTAGACAAGTCATAAAAACCAGAAAGAGAAGAGATCGCAAAAAGGTTTCGACTTGGCCAAAACTTTTGCCACATTCAAGGCTGTAGCTCCACCGTTAGAGAGAAAGAGAGAGGGGGAGAGCTGTGGTAGGGGGAAGATGCAGGCGAAAATGTTTTTGCAGCACGTTAACAAATGCGTGTCGTGGCGAACTTTTTAATTACGTTTAATTAAGACTGGACCATAACGCCAGCAACAATGGCGATGGCCTGGCCTGGCCTGTCCTGGCTCTGGCTCTGGCTGGGATGTCAGCTGTTGGCAGAGCCACAAAAGTTGAGTAAATAGGCAAAGCGCTGAAAGTTATGCTACATTTTTTTCCGCCTCCCCCCTCGCACACATCTGCTGTCATAATTAAGTCCGAGTGCTGAGGGTCGTGCCTCCCTGCCCGCCTGCCCGACTGCCCCTGACGTTGACCAACACGAAATCAGTTAAGTGCAGCAGCTGTCTCCTCCTCCTTCACACAGAGAGAGAGAGAGAGCGAGAGAGAGAGAGGACTGACAACAAAGCGTTGTACAACATCATTAAATTGTTTTCCCTGGCTGCATGTCTGTCTGTTGCTGCCCCACCAGACTCCATCGCCATCTCCATCTCTGTCTCCATCTGTGTCTCCTTGTGTGTCTTTATATATAGATTGAATATACATATAGTATGTATCCAGCTATCGCTTTCGTATTTCTCGCTTAAATTTTATTTTGCTCACGAATTTTATGTTATTGAAAGCAGCTCCTTGGATCCCAGTGCCAGTGCCAGTCCCAGTCCTGTCATGGCTCATGGCTCATGGCTCATGCCTCATGCCTCATGTGTGTGCAATGGAGAGAGCAAGAGCTGTAGCTGGGGCTGTGGCAGTGGCAGTGGCAGTTGGTAAACATAATGCAGTATGCAGCATAGGATGCCATAAAAGCCAAAAGGCTGTCAAAAGTGCTGACACGACTCCCAGATCTTCCCACACATTCAATTCGAGTAAATTTGAAATTCTAAATTGAATCCAAAGGCAAAGGCAAGGCGCAGGGCGCAAGGCGCAAGGCAAGCAAATCCTCTTCTGCGTGTTAAATTGTTTTAATTGGTTTCAAGTTGTGTTGTGGCGGATCCTTGACAATTTATAGTCGCAGTGGCAGTGGCAGCTGCAGCAGATTGTTGCTTCAAAAGCCAACAGCTAGAGTGTCATCGCTGGATCCCTACATGTCTGTGTTCCATGCCAAAAAAAACACAAATACTCGCAGATATATGCTGCTCCTGCTCATGGATGCTATCCTGTTTCGTCTGCTCCTCCTCCTTGTTGATTCCTTTTTCCTTGCTTGTTTGCATTTCTGCTCAATGAAGTGCATCATCATCATCATCGCTCGCTCGCTCGCTCGCCTGCCCGCTCGCAGTTGTAGAAAAAATTGGCATCGGTATCGGCAGTGGGACTGGGGCATTGTCATGGCACATCAACTGCATTTAGAGCTCTCGATGCTACTGCTTCTGGTCCTTTTTCCTCGCTCCTCGCTCCTCGGTCTGTGTCAATGAGTCAATCTGGCAATTTACACTCAATTGCGCAATTAAAGAGCAGATCCTTCACAGCTCTTTCCCGTATGCTCTCCATACACTCGTGTAATAATTGCGTGGCAAGGTCGCTCTTTTTTTTATTAGCGTAAATTGCTTCGGCAGTTAATAATAATCAATAAACTGTGGTTGGCCCTAACCTTTAATGGTCGGCGGTCGGTGGGTCTGACGGTGGCTGTGCCTGAGAACTCGCTCCTGAATGGCTCGCGCTCTGCCATTGAAAGGATATAATAAAAATTCCGTTGCATACAGTGGGGCGCCCTGCCTGCCTGCCTGCCTGTGCTGTGTCGCTATGTGCCAATCGATAAGCTCTTTGCATAGAGAGCGGGCGACCGTGCCTGTACCTGTGCCGCCACTGAAGGTGAGAGCCACCTTTCACAAACTTTAAATGAAAAACTTTAAGTGCTGTGAGGCATGTGAGTCGTCCTGTCCTTCCTTTCATCGCCTGCATCCTTGTGTGTCGTACATGTGTGTGGGCTGCTTGCTCTTTCCCGTGCTCGTATTCTCGTATTTGATGGAATGTGGAATGTGCTTAGAGCTGCAATGAAATTCAATTAAATCGTAAGCATCGACAGCCGTAACACCCCCCGCAAATTAATCGCCAAGAATTGTGCGGGGGTTTCCTTTTAGGGGTTTTAATCTTGAATTCTTCTTTATTTCCTCCGAACCAAAACATTAGAACCTTTCAAGTGCAGATCCTTGTAGATGTTACTGTTCCAGCGTTAAGGAAATATTCAAATTTTGTTGGGGTCCTTGTTGCTTCAACTAGAATTTCGGAATTCCGAGTAACCACTACTCGTGTGAGTACTCGTTTATAATGGCCCCGAGCACTCACTCGAACACTCACTCGCACACACTCGTACACTCATAGAAAGTACTCATTGCCACACACGCGTCCGTGCGGTAGCGCTGGCGGTGGCTGTTTATCAATGCAAATATTTTGCATACGCCACGTTGCACGTGAATTGCAAGTGAACATCCGTCGACTGTCGACTGTCGACCGTCGACCGTCGACATCGTTGTGCTGTCTTTTGTGCAGCAGAGTTTTCCTTTCCCTCCAGCAGTAACCCTTTCTCTTGCCCCCTCTCTGTTGGCGGGTTAGTTGGGGGGGTGGCACGTAAAGTAAATACACACGCGGCGGCCGCTGAAAGGCCTAAAATTGTGTGTACTAGGCACATGCATAATGGAATACCTGCCAGCGAAGGAGCGTACAGAGTCCGCGTCCTGCCCGAGTAAGTTTCACACTCTTTTTGCCCCATGTTGCCCGGGAAAAACTCTGTTTACGCTGGGCATTTTAAATGAAAATGAAAGGCCAAAGGAAGGGGGGAAAACGGATTGCGGCAAGGGGCCGGCAAGTGGCAAATGGCAGAGGGAGAGGCTGTGCGGGGAAGAGCAGAGCAGCAGCAAAGCGCAAGATGAGATGCTTAAGCAAAATGAGCAATTAAGGATTATTGCTCGGTTTGCCCATTTAAATTATGAGGCAGGGGCTAAATTGTGAGGGATCCGAGGTGGAGGAATGCCTAGAAAGAGGTGAGGGGTGTGTATTAGCCGTGTTTGTGCCACACGGTGGCTCGAAAAGGTGTTGGTTAATCCCATCTTTAGCTGATCGAAAGCTTAGCACTGGAAAGGAGGAACGAGAGGATTGAAAGGTCCTTGCTCGGTGGTTCTGCCTGCCCCCGCTGCCTCTGCCACTGCCACTGCCACTGCTGCTGGTGGCAGCAACGAAGCTGCATAAACTTTGTTAACATATGGCCATAGTTGGTGACGCTTTAGTTTTTTCCCCAGCCCCAGCCTCAGCCCCTTTCCGAGCTCCTGCTGTCAGCTGCCTGCTGCAGCCTGCTCTTCGTGTCGTTCCGTTTGTTTGTTTGTTTGTTTGGTGGGCGGACAACTTTTCGCACTTGCAACAAAGTGCAATCTGCCGTGCACGGGCCTGGGGGCCTGGGGGTCTGAGCGTGCCACACATGTCAAGATGGGCGAAAGAAAGGCCAAAGCCATGGGAGACTTGAGGCTGTGACCGAAACACTGTGACAATAATTATGAAGGCGGTAATCAAATTCACAGCAAAGCAGGGCGGAGGCGCCTCCCCAGTTGTGCATCTTCCACTTTAACATGCACCGCAAGCCAAAGCGAGAAGAAAGCCAAACAAAAGGAAACGGCAACAAAACCGCAACAGCAACTTGAGGCAAGTAGCCTACTCCTGCCACTGCCAGTGCCACTGCCAGTGCCGCCGTCTTTGCCGTCTGTGATGGAGGTTTTTAGTAGGTTGAAGAGCGGAAACAATGCCGAGCCGAGAAGAAAAAAGAAATTAAAACTTGAGCACAGTTAAATAAATAAAAGACGAGAAGAGCAGAGCAGAGAAGAGCAGAAAAGAAAAGAAAACAGAAATGTTTCTGGCAGAGGGCCCAAGAAGGAAAAACTTTTTGCCTTCATTCCACATCCCCAGATATCCCCTGATATCCCCTGGAGGAGTGTCATAGACAAATAAGCCGAGATTTGACAGGGTCTGGGGTCTGTCTCCAATGAGGCTTAAAAACAGCCAAGTCTTGGCTGCAGAAAAGTCAAAGATTCGGGGTAATCTCAAATGAAGCTACAAGCTATTCTTTTTCTCCGTTCATTATTATCAAATACTGGCTGGTACGAGTATTCAACTCTTTTGAAGCCTGCGATGGCCTCTTTAAGCGGCAACGAAAACTACGAGCCCTCCCGCCAGTCGGAAGTCAGTCAGAAGGCAACTCGAGCGGAATTACTTCCGCTCCGCTTAATTGCATTAAACAAACACAGCATCAACGGCCATAGAAGGGGGGGAATGGTAAATGGTAAATGGGAATACGAATGGATCGGATCGGTTGAGTTGGGATAGACAGACGGACGGACGGACGGACGGACAGAGGCGAAAAGTTATTTTTCGGTGCTCCGTCCGTCTGCCGCTTTTCCCCTCTCTCAAACCACAAACACGTTCACACATGAGTTGCAGTTCCAACCTGCAACCCCCCCCACCGTTTCTCCCATTCTCCCATTCTGCCTCTGTAATTGCATTATTTTCATTAACAAAAGTTGAACTTTTGGGGCCAGCGTTTTTCGCACTCGTCACGCGGCGAGGAGGCGGCGGCGGCGGGGCCACCGGCACAGGGGGCAACTTTGCATTTCCGGGACAATAGTTATTCCACTTCTTCTGTTGCCACACTGCTGTTGCTCCTGCTGCTGCCTTTTTCCTGTTAACCCACTTGAAGTGACGGCTGTTCCTCCAGTCATCGTGTGTGTGTGTGTGTGTGTGTGTGTTCGCGCGTGTGCTTTTGTGTGTGTGTGTGTGTGTGTATAATAAACTTTAATTAAAATGCATAAAAGCGTGGAAGTAATGAAAACTGAAAGAGAGCTAGACGGGCAGAGAGGAATGGAGACCGAATTAAAGTAATTTCAGCGAACGGTAATCAATTTAATTAAGAAATATACCAGTTAATGTGTGCGCGGGGATACTCGCATTATACTACTCCCCGATCTGCTCGTATCCATTCCACTATCGCACATGGCATCGCATTTCTGTGGCGTAGCTGGTAATTGCCATTGCCATTGCCATTGCGATGGTAATGAGGTGCCAGCAGGAGAAAGAGAACCCATCAAAGCGGACCTTTAGCACTTAAAGCTCCTCTTTAAGCAGGGTATCTTTAAGGTCTGATATACTCAATGAACAGCAGGCTGAGGGGCTAACGAATCGATTAGCAAAGTGCATTATGCCACCAAAGAGAGGAAAACGCGAAGAGTTAGAGAGTGACAGATAAAATTAATGAGGTAGTAAATACATAAAGAACAAAGAAAATAACTTGTCAATTTAATTACTCTAATGGATGATGAGTTTTTCCCCGGCCAAAGGAGAAGCGGGAGCAACAGCAACAGCAAAGAAGAAGGAGGAGAAGCAGGAACCAAGCAAACATGAAAGAGTAAAGCGGCGGAGCACTCTCTGCATGAGAGTGTATACCCCATGTACATATAGTCCTCGGGCGAAGATGCCAGATCCCAGATCCCGGTTCCCGGTTCCCATCCAGCAGTCGGGCGAAATCATCTCAACAAAGACCCATTCATGATCCAATTAGCACATTCAAGCGCAGGGCTGCTGTCCTTGCTATCCTTTGCCGTATCCATCCCTGTGGCTGTAAAACTCTCGTTCTCTCGTCGGGGACCAACCCTTTACGGCCGGACATTTTGACAGATTTGATGGGGCTTGAAGTTTTAGTCATTTGCCACCTTTGAGTAATCCGCAACTAAATTAGAAACGCGGCCATGACAAAAGTTTTATCTGACAAATACATTTCAATTGTTCCTCCCCCTGGATGCCGCTCCCCTTGTTCGCCCACCAGGATGACAAATGAAACTGAAAAGTTTAATGAACCACAGTAACAGTTACAGTAACAGTCACAAAATGCAAAATGCCGTCGAGCATAATGAGTGCTGTGCTGCGACCGTTGACTGTGGCAGGATGAGGAATGGAATGGACGGAATGGAATGGAATGGTAGAAGGAGGAGTTGGCAATTAAATTTGCTTAGCTCCGCTCTACTGGTGGCTACAACTCAATGCCCCTGGACTCCACTCGCCTCGGAGTCAGCGCAGAAGTTGTCAAAATTAACAAAATGCGAGGGCTCCTCATTAATCTCTGTCTCCCAGATGAGCCAGAAGCAGAAGCAGAAGCAGATCCAGACACAGCAGCCAGAGGGGGCAGTGCTGTATGAACGAGTGAATGAATGAATGAATGAATGAATGAATGGCCAGTCCAGTGCACAATACTCATCTCTTCTTCGTCATAAAAATGAAAAATATACTCGAAATGACAGCAAAAAGTTGTTGCGTGGTTGTCGCTGCTCTTTCGCCCCCCATCTCCTGTCTCCTGGCTCGAACTCCTGCCCCTCCTCGTTTCTGGCATCTGGTGCGTGTCTCTACAAAACCGTGTGGAGGTGGGTGCGGGTGCGGCTCTGGAGAGTTAATCATTTTCTCCCAGCCATTTGTTTGATGGCTTTCCGTTGTTTTTTCTGTCTATTTTCTGGGTGTCATAAATGTGGCACTGCAAGTGGCATGGGGGGAAAAACGCGCATACGCAGCGTTAGCAAGAGGAAAACCCGAGGAAATCCTCTAAACAAAACACAGATGCATAGAGGGAATAGAGTTATTCCTCTAGAGGAAGCCATGTCGCAGAAGTGACTAAGAACTATCATTAGTAAAAAGCAATGTGCGACTAAGAAAATATATAGTTCTCTCATTTATCAATAAACACAAACTTTAAGTTTTCGTAGCATTTAACTGCGTGAATCTAATTTCATGTATCCAAGACGATGCTTCAAATGTGGCCTTTTAACCACTGAGATGGAAAGCTGCACCGTGCATCAGATGCCGTGCACTCAACCCCTGCATTCGTATTCCATACCTTCACATTACGTATACGCAGCATAGTCGTAATTCAATGAATAAACAGTTGTTAATGTCTTGCAAAATGCATTAGCATTAGCATCGGCATTAGAGCATTAGGCAGAGAGAGAGTGGATTGTCTGCTCAGACATGAACATGAATCATCATCGACGATTGCCCCATAAAATACCAGGGATATTAACGTAAACTTTGTTAGGATTTGTGTATGCCTTCAGCTGGGAGCATGCGACAATGATTTATCAGAGGTCAAAGCGCCAAAGGAGAAGGCTTTAGCAGCACAGCAGCAGCTCAGGAAATGTCAATCAGCATCAGTTGCATTGCAATTAATTAAATGGCATTAAGATTGAGTGAAGCCCCGTCTCCGGCAGAGAGCCCAGAGTCAGAGAGCTCTGACGACATTGAAGGCGACGTCATTGTCCTCATTTCGACACCGGGCGGGCAATTTGCAATGTCCTCTGGCCTCCGAAGAAGAGTCAACAAATGCTCTGGAATAGAGCACACTAGAAAGCTGTCTGTTCAATTATTTAGATCGTGTCCTGGGCCGGGGCTTGCGCCTGGGCCTGGGTCTGGGTCTCCGCCTGCACGTGGAGTCATGCAGCTGGCCATCCATAAATAATGGAAAAGCCAGCCAGTGTGTCCCAAAACAGAAAACAATTGAGAGAATTCCCCACGTGCCACCATCCATGGGCCATGTGTCGGCAATTGAAACTCAATTTAGTCAACTGGCAAAACACACAGCAGCGGCAGCATCCACAACAGGAGCAGCGCGGGGGAGCGCGGGGGAGCGACAGGGGGCGAAGCGGAAGAGAAAAATGAGGCAGCAAAATGCATTTTTACAATTTTCACACCAGTTGCCATAAAAGCTGTAAGTGAAATACTTAAATGCACCTCTGCCGCCACCTCAGGACTAGGACTCTGTGATTCAGTCTCCATTGATGTCACCCGGCACACTTTCCCACCCCCACCCCCTCTCTCTGTGGTGTTGTATCTGTAATTCGGTTTCCTGTGTTCTTTCCTGCTGCTTCCTGCTGCTGCCTGGCATTCGGCTCACGTTTTTGGGCAATGTGTCGCGACAATCAACAAGCCGCGCAAATGTTCCCGTTTGCCCCTTGCCCCCTCGTGTACCCAGCAAGGACACAGGATTCGAGAGACAGAGAGAGAGGCAGGGCAGGGAGGATACGCTGAGATTGGCTGACACTTCAGGATTAGCTCTCAGGAAGCTCCATAAGTGTTGGACAACTCTTTCCAGTGCTGGGCATGCCGTAGTCCATCATTCGAACACCTTCAAACTTGTCCATGTGCAAGTTCTGTGGAGGACGCAGTGGCGCGTCTGGGCGGGCAATTAAATTGTTTTGGCGCGGCAGGGCGCGGGGTGCAGGGTCCAAACTTTAAAATGGCCAAAATAAGCTACAAAAACAGCAGCAACAAGCACAATTAATGTGAATTTATTTTTCGGACTCATTTGGCGGTAATTGCCCGACGTCAAGCGGGAACCAGCGGAGAAAGAAGTCGCGATGCGAGAGAGGGCTGGGCGAAAGAGTTGTTCGATGGCATATGCCGGGTTCCCAGGAATTTTCCGAACAGCCCCACGGCGGAGGGGGAGGGGGAGGGAAGCTGTTGTGGCCCGCCGGTAATTTCCATAGAATTTTCTGCCCACTTATTTACGATGAATTTTTGGACAGGCTACGCAGTAAAAGGCTTAACACGGCCTCCCTTTTGGCCCACAACGACACCCCGTCGGCCATTTCGGCAATCATTTAAGCTGTTTTACGAGCTACAATTGTGGGGCATGCCCCTGCCCCTGCCCACGGCCCCCTCTTAACAACTGTAAATAACTTGGCTCATTTGAACATTTATTGGTGACGCAAACGGCCTGTAGCTCGGTTGTAGCTCGGTTGTAGCTCCGTCGGCACTGCCCTGCCCAAATGCGTTTCATCTTATTGCCAATTTTTACTTGTGTTAATTTCCTGTAACGCGGAGTCCTGGTTGGAGCTGTAGCTCTGCGGGAGGTGGTGGATTGCTGTTCTAAAACACATAAAACTCGGGGCTACATAAAATATGACGAAGGGCACTTAAGACGGGGGCTGCCGAGACTCGAGGCTCCAGACTCGTCCTGATTCCGATTCCCGGGCTCATCTCGTTGCGCTGACAGCCATCAAATATGTACACAACATGCATAAATGAATGACAGACACACATCCACATCCACATCCACTGAGATCCAGAGACAGTCTCTGGCTGTGTCACAGCACGCCTTTTGTTTTCATAAATATTAAAGTGAGCAAAAGCAAACCTTTGGCAACGCGGAGGCCTCCTGTTTGTAGCCTGTTTCCCTGTTTTGAAATCTGCGCAATTTCATTTGGGACGAAATTTATGGGGCAATGGGAGAACTTTGTCGAAACACTTTCTTAGCCCAGTTTGCCACTGCTGTGAAATATAATTTATAGAAAATATATGCAATTTCAGTGCAGTTGCATCGTTGCAAAGCACTGCCACAGCGTTGCACAGGTGCCGCCATAGCTGCCAATGGGGAATGCTCGTAATTCGCAAAGTTTTCCGAGGAGAGAGCCTTCACCTGGCAGGGGCAGGGGGAACACGGCAAATATATGCGGAATATTAATACGATTTTAGTGCTATGAAAGGAGTAGGGCAGTCCCGGAGAGAAGCCGTGTGAGAAAGCGGAAAACTCTTGATAAGGGTCCCCCCTCATCGAGGAGGAATGTCTCCTCAGAACCACCATGGACTGGAGTGTGCCATCCGCTGGAAGAGAAAATGCAATTGAAAGCCTTGTGTGGCAGTGTCATTAATCAAACAGCAACCAAAAAAGGTGGATCGAGTGCAACCTTCTGTCCATACAATGCCTGGGCGTGGAAACATCTCCTGGTGGCTGGTCGCACATGAAATCCCTTGCCCTGTAAGTAATTTGGCTGAGTAGACAAATGACTGGGGAAATTGCAGTGCGAATGATCTGCTCCCCAATGAAATATGATTGGGAGGCGTTAAGCTGTCAGACATTAGTGGCAGGGCCAGAGCCAGGTGAAAAACTGCAGCAGACCTTTGTGGGCTTAGAAAATTGAGAATTTATTTGCCTTGTGGTATCCCGAGAGTAAATGAATATGTTACGAGTTTATTTCAAGAACATGACGCAAAGGAATTTACTCGTTGGTGCATTTTCATTGTCCCGAGAACTGTTGCCAGTTTTCCATTTTCCTGCTGCTGCTGCTGCTTCCAAGAACAATTACAAATGAAATCCCCTTTTAAGCTCCCAGGAGCTCCCACTCGTGCCTGCCTCGTGCCTCCACTCGTGCCTGCCTGCAACGATTTCATTCATGAAAATTTTTACACAAAATTACATTTGTGGGGTCTCTGTGCGGCGGCCGGCCTCCTGGCCCCTGGCTAACTAACTGGCAGTCGAAAAGCCAGGACCAGGACCAGGCCCAGCCCCAGCCCCAGACCCCAAAAGGCGGCAAACATTTTCTCTAAATTACTCGGACAAGTTCTGCCACTTGAACAGGGGCGTTGCAAGAGAGGGGGGGAGGTGTGGCTACCCATCATATATCCCACTAACCCTCTGAAACGACACCACTCGCTCTCGCATTTGTGTTTAATTTGTGTTGTCTTCTCATAAATAATGAAATGCTCTTTTGGCGAGTAACCAAGACTCCCGCGTCCACCCATGGACCAACGCACACCACACCCTCCGTACGCCCACTAAAAGGCATACGAGAAAGGCATATAATCTGTAGGAGAACTCAACTTTGCACACATGGCCACATCCGTTTTGGAATACAACTGGAATACAAATTTAATCTGTCGGTTTTCTGGGATTTCCTCATTTGTACCAGATTATAATCTCGTGCCTTAGGGCGGAGAGGAGGCGTGGAGTGGCAAGGAGTGGCAGCGTAACCTGAACCTTTTTGGTGCTATCGATGGCCGGGCATAGCAGCACTCTCCTTTCATTTAGAGAGCATCGGGGAGGAGGCCTAACGTTAATGAGTTGCCAAGTGACAGCGAAAGGGGGAAGAGGGATGATGGAGCACGATGATGGAGCCTGAATGGAGCACAAATTGAGCTCAATTGGTTGTGAATGGATCTGCCCATCTCTCTTTTCTATCGCCGGCAGACTCTGAACTGAACACAGACTTCCACTTAAACAGTTCAAGAGTCTTGGCCAAGAGTGGGTAAAAAAGGAAAGAAGATGGGGCACCGTCTGTGTGTGTAGAGGAATCGAATGCCAAGTAGTTTTAAGTGTTCATATGGTTCATAGGCGGTCCTTGAAACACGCACAAGTCAAACAAATATTTTTTAGCTCATTAGCAACTGAAGGGGAATGAATGATGCCAAAACAGTGCCTTGCCCAGTCCTGCCTTAATCTCTCATTCATATATTTTCTCCTGCCCATTAAAGTTATCTGCCAGATACGGTTACGAGTAAACAGGCATACAGATACATACATATATGTATACTAAAGATGCCATTTACTCTGGTGGCTACAAAACTAAAACCAAATCAATTTCGAGCTCGGTTCGGATTCCCACTCCGGCGAGCACACATTCCCACATTCCCAGAGTACTTTTGCCATCTTTTTAGAGAATTTATGGACCTGTTCGTTGACTTCTAACATATGCATAATTTTTCAAGAGCATCGTCGTCGCATTGGAGGTGGTGGGGGCCGGGGAATGGCCATAAAATGGAATCTCCAAGTGCTTTTAATTTGTCCTACCAAATGCACAGACTAGACAGCAGCCTCCGAGGACGAGCAGCCTCGTCCTGGGCCCCCACCCGCGCACACAGAGGGGAAATACCAACTATTCCACCCACACGAATACGAACACCAACACATATATATCTCGTTACTTAGCGCACATTTAATTTTGTTACGCACATAGTCACCCACACAGCGGAGCAAAACAGGAGAAAGGAGAGTTAGGCGGAGAACTTGGGCCGCCAGGAAAACTATGTAGCAATTTATAACTTTTCCTAGCTGTGGGGCACCCACTCGAGGGGCGGGGAGGGGGCACAGCAGCCCCTTTTGGCAAACGATAATGAGACTTCGTGCCAAATTATTTAAGAGTTGAACGTGGAAAACATTCGGAGAGCCAAAGTAAATCAAAAATTGCGCAGAAAACGCAGAATGCGAATGCGATTAAAATGAAAGTGAAGCACTTAGCGGGATTAGGATTACATTGGAGGTGGAGGTGGAGGTGGAGGTGGCGGTGTAGGTGGAGTTGGCGCTGGAGTTGGAGAAACACTTGTTAATTAGATTTCCATTCGTTGGCATTCATTTCAATTTTACAATGGAAATTAAATGGCTAATGAAAATTGCCCATAAATCTCACCGCCATATGGCCCTGGCTGTGGCTATGGAGGTGTATAGAAGTAGTCTTACCGCTAAGCCGCTTCTCCTTACTTCTGGTGAGAAAAGGGGTATAATAAACATCAGTAAAAGGGAGGATCCCATAACTGATGGGATAAATCCTCCATCCATGGATCCATTTATTTGTAGAGCGAGTGCCTCTAGGGTATCTTTCGGTACGAATACTTTCTTCGAAGAGCTTCTCATTGTTTTAAATTATTTCGCACATTATATTTTTGCGGTTTGTGTGCTGCTGAAATAATGGCTACGTCGTTCACGTTGTCGTCGTCGGCGGCTTTGGTGCTGAAATTGAATTTTCCAACGTCGGGGCCGCAAACGCAAAAACCGCGATCAAAATCTATGCACGCACACACACAGAACCACTCGCTCTTCCTCTCTCTACCCGCGACCATATATCCTCTTTATCCCCCGGTACTCCTTTCATTTCCATCCAAAAACGAGCTCAAAAGCTGCGTGCATGAGTGCTGCGAATATTCATTTCAAACGCGCAAAGTGTTTTGCGGACTGCGGCGGGGACACGCAAGTACATTCGTTTCTCGTTCAAACGAGTAGCAGTGTACCCTCGAATGGTGGATGGCCAGAGGAGGCCTGCCACGGGCTTTAAGCCTTATAAATTAGCGGTTGGATTGAGCGTCATAAATCGTGCGATTAATTTTAAAGTGCTCATGCGGCTGCATGTTTATAGAGGACTCCACACCACCAACAGAACAGAAAAGATCAGAAAGGAACAGGCTGTTGCCATGGCTGTCTGTTTCACGAACATCCAACCTTTTCTTCACATTTCTCTTTTTGCGGAATAACCCATTTCAATGAAAACCGATGTGTATTCACATGAGGATTTATCCTGGCTGATGACAAGTCTTTAACGTTGAACAGACAGAGACAATAAAACCAGATAGAATCTCTCGATTCAGCCCACCTTTCGGACTCTGCCTTTATAAACCTAGAAATTTATGTATCTAATTAAAATGGAAGTGAAAGTGAAAGTGGAAAAAAAGCAGGAGCCCTGAATGGAGCAGGCCTCGTAGCTGCCACTGTTGTATGCTAAGCGCTTCGCCTAACTTCGTTTCGCATAAATTTTTCCCACCAGTAACCAGCAGCCGCGCCACTGCCTCCCGTTTCCTGTGGGTGGGATGCTGTGCCGTGCTGCTAGGAATGTGGGCGATGGGGGGTGTGGGGTGTGGGATGGGTACGCATTATGTTTGTTTATGCTCGAGAGCTGCATTTTTATGTTCTGGCAGAGGGCGAGACTAGCACTACACTGCACTACATAGCAGCGGGATGTCGGCAGTCAACTAGGCTGAACAGAGGGCCAATCGCTGTCGCTGTCTGAGTCACAGTGGTCTGACAATCGCATTGGTCACGGGATAATGAGGCTTGAAACTGAAATTTCAACAGACTGATCGATTCTCTAGTCAGAGTTCAGGTGGAGCTTCACTCTCGACTACAATGAACGTCCTTTACTCGGTCCCCTTTCTGGTCTTTTGCCTGTGGGCCCACACAGCTGGAGAAGACCTCTTGGATGAGCTGCCCCAGCTGAAGGCGCTTGTTTTCTATCCGATCCACTACTTGCATCACATGGATGACCATACGAAAAGGTCACAGGTGAAGCTAGAGTGTCACCAGGAGGTGGCCATTCGGGCCCAGAGCGTGGTCGATAGATTCAATGTGACTGTGAGAATTTGCCACAAGGACTACAACATCACCCAGGACTACTTACAGATAATGGAAACGATGAAAAATAAAACGAGGCTCGAAGTGTGCCACGACCATGTCAAGCATCACGAGATGGGTCGAAGCTGTGGCAAGAATGCACTGACGACCTTCATATGCAATTCCCTTATGGCCGTCTATGCCTTTGCGGCTTGCGCCAGTATGTTGGACAGCCCTTGATCTGAAACTTGTATCTGTATCTAGATTCTGAATACATCGAAGGTGCTCTGGCTTTTGAGATTCTCTTTATTTTCGAACCACTGTGCGGGTTGTGCCTCTCTCTGGATGGGTGCCTTTGCCTTTTCGCTTAGCTCTTGTGCCGCCTGCCTGTTGGCTGTTCGCTGTTGGATGTTGGCTGCTGGCTGCTGGCGTTGCTTTTTAATAAAATTAGCTCCGACATTGGATGCTTGTTTATGCAGCAGCCACCGACCGACCGACCGACAGAGCGAGTCCCAGTCCCAGTGCCAGTGCCAGTCCCAGTCCCAGTGCCGACCCCAGCGACCCTCATGATGATGCACACACACACACGCACTACGATGATGTATGGGTGTGTGTGTGTGTGTGCGCGTGTGGGATGGGTGGTGACTGTACTTGACTGCTTATTATGCATGAATTTCGAATGAAGTCGCGAACGTGACACAAACATGCTGCATGGAGATGCGGCGTTTTTTTCCCGCTTAACTTTCGCTTCCTCCCTTTCACCCACTCTCTCTCTCTCACACACACAAGCAGAAAAAAAAGAATTTACACATTCGCATTGCGATATGCATTTAATATGAGAGGAGGATGCCCCAAAGCTGAAGCAGTTCCAAGTTGAATTCTCTCCTCTCCAAATGCCCGAAAAAAATTGAAAAACACATCAAGCTCATTGAGAGCTAAATGGGAATAGGTTTATAGGGTATATACAGATGTATACGGATATATATTTCCATATATGTATGTATGGATGGGTGGGACTGGGACTGGGAATGGAGGATGGTCGAAATGTTATGCGTAATGAAATTGGGCACTTTGGGTGTTGATTTTTTATGGCTCTTAAGTGGCTCTTAGAACAAACTGAATGCTACAGAAAATGGGCACCGATGATGGGCATGGTTCTGGCTCTGGTTCTGGCCTGGGTCAATTGAAATTCTGTTGATCAGACTGACTTCAAACGCAATTATCATTTAAGGCTCAGAGAGAGAAAGGTTGAGAGTGAAAGCTGCTTTCCCTTAGCTATTCGCCAGATGATAAGCCAAGACTGAGGCTCATTATCCAAGACAAACTTCGTTGTGTGGCAATTTCTCCAGGCAATTAAACACTTGCCTCCTTCGAGTCCTCAGTCAGATGTCAGATGTTGATAATGCACTCTCAAAAGGAGCCTTTTCAGCTATTTTCCTGGCTTAATGATATGCAAATACATACAAACAATGACAGCAACGACAGCAACAGCGTCTACGAGTCCTGTTAATTGTCTTCCCTGCTCGCTCTGTCGCTCTGTCGCCCTGTCTCCCTGTCGCCCTGCCGCGCTGTCGCTGTTAACATTTAATTAAACGCCTTTTGCCGTCAAAAGTGCGAGCGCGACATAATTACAAGCCAGTTGGACATTTTTCCTAAACGAATTTCTGTTCAAAAAAATTCCCACAGAGTCCATGCCTCCAGAATGGAAACCTTCCTCCACCGCCGTTTCCTCTGCGTGCATTATTGTTTAATTGCAATTAGTGCCAAGAAGGCAGGTGGGGCGCCCCGAAAGAAGTCCCCAAAATGATAATAACGAGCCGTATGTCGGCTCATGCATAATGCAAAGGCCGAGCCAGGCCTCACGCGTTGCAATTAAGTTGCAAAAAGCATGGATACACTGAGGGAAAAGCCACTTGGATGTTGCTTACAAAGAAGTAAGCAACAAGTTACGAAAATAGTATGGACGGGTAGTGGCCAGACATTGATTGGATATCTGGTTTCTGGGCTATCTTTTCGCCAAGTGTAGACTCCATTGTGACTGATATTGTTGTTGTTGTGCTTGCTGTCGAACAACGTGTTGAAAATATCTCTTTGGCTGCCAAGACGAGCCTTGAAGTGTGTGCTGCCACTTGAGTACTTCTACTTCTTGCTCTCGCCATGCTTGCCACTTCTCCCACTTCTCCCTCTCCTTCATCCTCTTCCTCTTTTGGCCCGGTCTTCTTCGTCTCACCTCCTCTCCTCTCCACCTGTTCTTGTTCACTTCTGGCCAAGAGAGTGCCTCCTGAGTTGCGCTAAGAGTGTGTTAGATTATTTTTATGTGTGTTGTGTTTTCCTTGTGCCTTGTATTTTCGCATGCTTAAGTAGTTAGTTTAATAAATTGCATTGCCTAGTAAGAGGCGGATGAGGTGATGGAGAGAGGGCACTTTCCGAGCGGATTTCCTGCATTTGAATTGCTAAAGATTTCCAGCAAAGTTTCAGCAAGTTTTCACTGGAATAAGTTGATATTTTGTTGGGCTGATTTGAGAGCTAATTTTGGGTTTGCCCCGCAGCCACGTCAGCCCCACTTCTGGTACAGTTAACACTGAATTACCAAAATAAAAATTACGTATACGCAATGAAGGAAAGGAGGAAAGAGCACACACAATACATCACAATGGTAATTAACAATTTACCAACACACACACAGAGAGTGAAGAGAGGAGAGAGAAATGCCGTGCAATGAATCAGCCCTTTGGCTGCGCCCCCATTTGCATCCAAGGTTAAAGCACTCATACATTTTTGAACACCAGCTGAGAGCAGAGCATAGCAGTGCTTCAGGGGTGCTCGCTGCACGGTGTTCGGTGCTCGGTGCTCAGTGCTCGGCAAAATAAAAAACCACTCAGCATGAAAAGGTGCAAAATGGAGGAGAATCTCAGTGCAGTGCACAATGATGTCCAAATCGTAACAGAACAAAAGGAAAAGCCCTTAACGAAAAGAGAAGTTAAATAGTTTTAAATCATGCAAACGACAGCCCTAGAGAAATGTGGTGGCAAAGGAGGGCGAAGCGTTGGGGGGGTACCAGGGGCTACCCTGGTGTGTGCCTGGGTAGCCAGCTAGAGCGAAATCAAATGTCAACTTAGTGCAAGGACATCTACAGCCGAAGCAGGAGAAGTTGCCACCTGACGCTCAAGGCCAAATTGATCAGGCTAACAGCTGGGAAACTGGGTCACCATACCACACAAATAAGTTGCCACTAACCCACCCATACATACCCAGATGCACACACACTGTCGTGTATCTATAGTTACATCGAAAGTTACATCTGTGGGGAGGAGGTGCACAATCAATTCTGGACCCACCTCTGGCTGCCTACAAACGATGAAATGTGAACATCTCGGATGTGTGGCTGTTACTCCACATATCTTTCATTCAATTAAACTGAAACTCGGTTTTAATTTCGGTTCAATTTGCATTGGATTCGTCTGATAAATGATGCTTACACGGATAGGAAGGGAGGGTATTCGATAGAGTGTGAAACATGGCTGGATTTGTGTGACAATACCTTTGATTTATGAGTGCGCCTGCCTTGACTAACCAACTTTGTTGCTTATTAGTGTCACTTGTCCCCAGAAAACTGAGAACAAAGGACGAATCCTTCATTCACAGCACAGCACAGAACAGCACAGAAGAGCTCATACCATTCCCATTCCCATCCCATGCCACACCCCACTGACCTGCAATGGGCTTTGCATATTAATGCTCATGTAATAAACACAATCGTTGTTCACCTTGACAGCCTGTGGGTTCGGTCAGTTCGTCAGTGGTCGGTTCCAAGTGGTTGCCCAGCCATGCCAAATTCATGGCCTGCTTCTGGTCCTTCTCCCGCTCCCGCTCCTGCTCCTGCTACTCCTGTCCTGGTTGCATAATTTAAACGCAATTCCAACATGAATTCGATTGCCTGCGACATGAGAGGGAATCCGAGAAGCAGTGCCAAGCCACTGAGACTCTAGCGGAGGCCCAAATGCATTTATGAATGAGTTGACACACAGTTTGGCTAGAGTTTTGCCAACAGGCCTGTCAATATTTGTCCCCAGGTCCAGCTGCTCACACCTTTTGTTGCTCTCAGCACCGCCTAATGGCCTGCAAATAGTTTTCACAATTGAGTTGTCAATTTAGCAGCGTGTGCCGGATGGATGGGCCTGGGACTGGGACCGGGACCGGGATCGGGGACCGGGGACTGGCTACACGGGAGCTACAGGGAGTCTAGGGAGCTAGGGACTATCACTGTCTCATGCTCGTAAATTTCTCAACTTTTTTGTGCTCATCTCAAATATTTGTCATCGCCCATTTTACGGTTTGCTGTAACACAATGTGTACCCTTCCCCTCCAGGAGAGTGCTGCTCTTCCCCAAAACTAGCACCGACACACAGAGGCACTTAATGACATTTTATGAGTGCCACCTAGGCCAGGTCCGAGACCTCGAACCGTGTGGGCTGGCCAAATTGAGTGGGTTGGCAGAGCAATTTGCAGAAGTACTCCTCGGTTTATGACTGGATGACGTTGTGGTAAGTGCCTAGAGATGAGAAATGAGTCATTTGTGCCATCGACATTGATTGAAAGCGCACAATTATCGATAGGCCAAGTACGTTGATGAATCTGATGGGGTTACAGTATGAAAATGTGTAAAACTGAGAGTATCTTTAGCTGTTCAAATGAATATAGATAGCATTTCTGCTTCCCCTGCATGACATTCATACCCACACTCTACACCCGCGACTGCCAATTAGGCACAGTTCTGGACCAGAGCTCTGTCGAACGACAGGCAGAAAAAGTTCATTTCATTTGATTTCGACTAATTAACTGGCCGCCAAAAACTCATCACGCTGCCAAAGTACAAGCCATTTTTGTAATGGCTTTTCCCGTAATGAGCGACCGAACTGCCAATAAGTGAAGGCCCAGTTATTAGTTTAATTTGGCAGAAAGTGCCATAAATCACTGCCGAATATGATCCGCAACTTAATTGTTCCACGTCCACTTCTCACACACTCTTTCCAGAGAGCTGTCAGGGTCCTCATGAGAAGCGCCTGCTCAACCACCTGCTCTCCACCTACAATACGCTGGAGCGACCCGTCGCCAATGAGTCGGAGCCCCTGGAGGTGAAGTTCGGACTGACGCTGCAGCAGATCATCGATGTGGTAAGTGTTCGTTGAGGGGTCACGACCCCCAGACCCCCAGCCCTGCCCTCACTAACATTTCCGAAAGCATCAATTGGCCAATCAGTTGCCAATGAAAAATAACCCAGTAAAACCGAGAATAATCGAAAAAGGGATCGGATAATCGAATCTGATCGATTTGAATCGAATCGAATTGAATCGAATTGAATTGAATTGAAGAATTGTGATTGCGACTGCGATTGTGATTGTGATTAAGAACCACTAACAATTATTGATTGCGTCTCTTATAGGATGAAAAGAATCAGATTCTGACCACAAATGCGTGGTTAAATTTGGTAAGTGACATGTACCCGTCGTTTGTGTGTCTCATCTTCACAGCTTTCTTGCTTCTTTCATTTTGGGAATTTTTCAGTTTGATTTTCGTTTTGTTTCGATATTCGATTTCCTTTGGGCTTCAGTTTTCCCGCCTTTTCCGTTTCCGTTATTGGGCAAGCGAAGAGCGACGCAATTTTTTAGAACTCTCCACCCACAAAACCACAAAACCACAAATGATTTTTGGTTCGCTTCGTTTTCTCCTCAGTTTGTTTTTGGCATTCAATAATTATTGCCCCTCGGGGGCTTCTTTATCAATAAATAAATACATATTTGCATATGTATATGTGTTGTCTCGATATGTCTCTGTTTCTGTGTGCGTCTCTGCGTGTGTGTATGCGTGCGTGTTTGAACAATGTTTATTCGTTGTTTTTTTTCGTTTGTTGTGTATTTTTTGTATTTGTGTGCATTTACTTTATTTATTTATTTATTATTTGGCAAGCAGCTGACGTGGCGTGGCGTCTGTCTGCCGGATATCGTTAAAATATTTCAATTAAAACCAGTGCCAAATAAAACCCTCAAACAACAACGAACAACAAATTAAAACCAATTAAAAAGAGTTAAGTTTGATATATACAAAATCAGAGGATGGGGCCATGCTTAGCCACAGATTGGAAGTCGCGATTCCAGTCCCATCCGATGGGGCAGATCGACCACCAATCCTTGGCTCGTCCTTGTCTTTGGGCTATCTCCCATCGCATCTAAAACTTTTGATTTACACAAATTTCGTTTGGCCTGGACTACGCCCTCTTTTGGGGATGGAGCAATGCCCCAAATGGCATTGCTAAATTGGCAGAAATTGCCAGGCCATGCCATAAACATAAACAAATAAATCAAGGCAAGGGACCCGAAAGGACATAAATAATATTTATATTTGCAGAGCGACAGCAATTTTTTCAGCGCTCTCTCACCTGGAGCTCTCCCTGTCTCTCTCCCTCTCTTGCTGTGGTCACTCACGGCCGTGAGCGGTGAACCCTGAACCCGGGCAAACCCTTTTCAAAAAATTAATAGCCCCCCCCATCCATCCTCCGCCAAATCGTTTGTGTCCAAAGGCAATGATTTATGTTGGGCCGTCAATTTTCAATTTTTTCCAACAAAAAGTATCTTTTTTTTGCGTTTGCATTTTTGTTTTTATAGTGTCATTTTGTAAACTAAACCAGCCCTCCAACTAATTGTCGTTTCAATGGGGGAAAAAAAACCAACTAACAAACAAACACTCAGAACTTTAACATAGAAACATTTTTAATTGTTTGGCATTTAATGAAAACTGTTTCTGTTGAGCCGCAAACGTGCTTAGGCGTTGTTATTCCACCCCCACCCCCTACACACCCCCATACTCGTACACGTATTGTTTTGTCGTGTTTGGCTTTGTATGATTTACACGGAAAGCAACATTTCCATCCATTTTATTGTAATTGTTTTTTAATTTTTGTCCCTGGAGTGTGCGGCCAATGCGAAATTTGTGAAATTTGCAAACATTTTATTAATAATTCCCCGGAAATATGCGGCCTGCCGTGTGAATAAATGTGCTTAGTCGGGGAAATTTTGTTGCAAATGGAATTGGAATGTCCGATGGTCACAGCGGCTAGAGAAAGCCCTTGTAATCCCTCCTATTACTCGTACATGGCGTGCACTTACTGCGCTTTCCATAAATCAATGATAACAACCAGTTATAGGAACGGATATATGTACATATGTCCCCCCCCCCCCCCCACCACACTTTGCTTCGGTTATAAAAACATGATGTCCTACATGGCTTCATTGTTATGGCCACATTATTATCTTATTTCATCGCCACGTCACTTCTTACAGAAGGAGAAGGAGCAGGGACGTTGCACACAAATTATTTTGCTCCATTAAGTGCATTAATCAATTGACAGTATGATTTACATGGCTATTACTTCTTAGATTACGACCCACCCACTGTCCCTGTTTCTGTTTCCACCCACATCAGATTTTCATTTAAATTTGCATTTCTTTGTGTATGCCCGTGTGTATGTGATGTGTGCAATGCGGATTATTTTTGATATATATAAATATACATACATATATTTGCTGGGTACATGTCATAAAGCGTTCTCTGATTATACTACTACCTATATACATATAGTATGTACAATATATGTCTGAGTAAAATGAAAAATGCAATAATTAAACGCAACAAAAACCAAACAGAAAACAGAAAAACAGAAAAACCACAAGAGAAAACAAGGAACAACTAAAGTCGTGTCTTGCATGTTGTTTAAACGAAGTGCATTTAAATTTAACAAAAAAGAAAGCGTGACAGCTAAACCAATTCCAAATCGGTGTTTTCTTTGTATCTACATATAACATAGCTATAAGAACATATATCTCTATTTCCATATAAATGTATCTGCAAACACAACTAACAACCTAAACAGCAAAACCTATTAAAAACCAAAAGATATCCCTCGGATATGAACTATAACAACGGCGATGAGGCTATGGCTTTAATGTGCTGGCATCTCCTCATACCCTCGCGAATAAATTATATAATTAAGGGGGGACATCTATGCTTTTGGATTCCCCAATCAAATGCATTTTAATTTACACGATTAAATATGTATGAAATAATTTGATTTATGCACTCGGCCGCCATCGGACTGATAGATTGATCTAGGGTGGCTGGGATGGCTGGGATGGCTGGGGAGGGGGGCTTATATCGAGGGAATGGATTGCAAAACCGCAGCGCGCGTTGATTTCCAGTAGCATAAATTATAAATCGACCCGAAAGATGAGATTTATGATGCCCACAGCCCTGACATTTCCATCGGCGCCTCGGTCACACTCTTGTCAATTACTCAAATTGCCACGCCCTAACCATGTAATGAATGCCCTTCGGGGGCGGATTACTGAAGCGCTGACAATTGCCAAAGTTTTGCAATTGCTGAAGCCTTTCCCTAGTCAAGTTTCTGGACGACTATGATGCGGTAGTCCACGTGCTTGTGGCTTACCAAAGGTTACTCCTTCTGCTGCTCCACATCCATGATGTGCCACGGAGAGGACGATGATGATGATGGTGATGGTGATAGGGCATGTCAGGCAGTTGCAACCGAATACCATCGAGGGCAAGCAAGGCCTGGCTGGCTGGCTCCTTTGGCACGACATTAAAATGCACATTGTGGCTGGGACGCCATCAGCATCAGTGGCAAAGTAAAGAAAAATAAAGTCATTAGCATTTTTCGGCTAACACCAAAGCACCGCCGCCTAACCTTCTCACCTAATGACTTGCCAGGTTGCTGCACCACAAAAATCTCTCTCGCTCTCCCCCTCCCCCCTAAATGACTTTGGCCATGGAAATATGTGTCAAAAGGAAATGGCCAAAGGTTCTGGCCCTAAAATGCTAGGAAAAAAGTGGCTGAGAATGTAGAAAAGTGTCGGTAGGGAGTGCTCGGGGTGGGTGTGATCCGAACAAGCTTTGATGGTGTTTAATCTGTTGTCTGGGGTGTGGCCAATGTCAAAAGTTCGTAGGGCAGGAATCCAATGCAGATTACTCGGCAATCTGGGGGAGAATTTCGGAATATTTAAGGGGGAAAGTGTGTGTGTGGTTTCCGATGGGGGAAACAAAGGCAATAAAAGAGCTTGGAGATAGATGTATTCATTAAGATTGCCATTCGATACGATGTCATTTTCAAAGCATACTCTTCTCTTGGATAAATTCAGCAAAAAGCAGTGGAATGTAAGCTGGCTTTACCAAAAAATGTTTTCCCTGAGACCCCTTAGGGCTTCGACTTTCACTTTTAATGGCCCACTTATGGGAGCAACCCCAACAGCGAAAGTCAGCGCAAAAAAGATCTTCGAACATATTAGCATTATCCATCGATACGGTGTAAGCAGGCCCTAAAAGCCATTATAAACATTCTGCCACCGAAATTATTACCCTTCCAATGTTCGACAAAGTCATTTGGCAAACGTTAAGCAAACTGCGCCGCACACTTATCACCCACTCATTTGTCTCGACCCGCACAGACACCCCAGCGCGACCTAGCCCGACCCGACCCCACCCGCCCCGTCCCGACCCCACCAGACCCACCGAGAGCGGCCAAGGCCAACAAACTTTGTCCTTGAACAAGTTGGTGCTTGGTCTACTCTACTCTCCGTTGCTCCTTCTCTCTGGGTCTGGGCTGGTTCTGGTTCTGGGATCTCTCGCCTGCTCTCATGTGCATAACCCATTTGTAAGGCAAACAACAGCTACGAAGATTGCCAAAAACATTCATTCATCACAGGAGTGCGATGACGACAGTATGGAAGATGGAATCTGGATGGAAGTGGCTCAAATCTGGATTGTTGTTACTGCCAGACGACAACGGCAATTGTTGGCTCATTAGAAACTCATTTAAAAACAATTTGGCACGTTAATGCAAAATAAATCTATAAGCTTATGCACAGCCAATGACAGGAGGAGACTCCTGTTAGTGCTCGAGCTATTGCTCCTTTGTGTATCTTGTAAATGTATCTGTATCTGGGCAGACGTGTGCGCAGCATGAAGCAAACTTTGCCGCGATTAAGCGAGCGCTTAATGCAGATGTGGAGTCTGCTGCAAATGATGCTTTAAAGTTCCCCAAGCGGCCCCAAAATGTCATTAGTATGCGTCAATGTCAGGGGATTCGTATGGCAGCGAGAACGAGGCGTCGCATCCGGCTCATTCCGAATTGAGGGAAATTAAGGGGAAACCCCCTGGCAGACGTCATGTCATAAACATGAAATTTGCACAAAACCGCCATTTTTATAAGGTGTCAACAGCAAATATCGCACACACCCACACAGACAGAGCCACAGCCGCAGACAGGGCGACAGAGACACAGAGACGTTCCATTTAAACACTCAGATGTTGTGTTATGGCATTTGACGTGGAGAGGAAGTCCCTGCATATTGGCTTAACCGAAAACCCCGAAGCTTTCTGGGTCACTGTGCTGCCGCCCATGGAGTAGGGACTCCCCGTCCTCGGCCCTGCATATCATTACGGAGCCCGGCTCCTGAATCTTTTTAATGGCTCAAGTCGTTACTGCAGCTGCTGCCAACCCGAGTCGAGGGCTTCCCCTTCTCTGATCTCGCTCTGAATTTTTTGTTTGGGGATTTTTGTGGGCTTGTAACCATTTTTGTTGGCAAGTTATTAATGACAGTCGCCTCCGATAGGGAGAGAGAGGGGGCGGAAGGGAAGCTTTCACATGCAGATCTGCTGTCCTTCATCTGCATTTCAAACGGAATTTGCTGAAACCACCTTGAACTATTCTCTGTCGTGTTAAATTCCTATCATGCAGATGACTGGCTGGAACTGAAACTGAAACTGGGAGTGGTACGAGTATTGGGATTGGGATTGGGGCCTGCGGCGCTTCGGTGGTTGAGTGACTGACAATGTGCCAGCATGAAATATCTTTAATTAAAATTTTGTATAAAGATAAATGGGTTTTGATACCTAGTTCAAAGTTTTTATTGCACAGGAATATAGTGGGGGATGGGTGGCAGAGGAGGGAACACACACAGAGAGAGAGGGCCGAAAAGAGATTGAGAGATAAGAATGTAAAGTAAATTGGCACATGGACAAAGCCTCGGAAGGCCGGGCAACCAGCAGATTTAAATTGGGGAGGGATAAGAGGCTGGTTTGTGATGTGATGGAGTGATTCGGATTGAGATTGAGATTTGGTTCTGAATTCAAGGCTGCTCCTGGCCAACAAAGTTTTTGATGGCATTCCATTTCGGATTTGTCCGTTTCGGCTGCTGCCAATTGAGTGATGATGGAAGATGAGACGAGACGAGTTAATTGGATCAGTAAGCCCCCAGAGAACTATCAAGCGGATAGAGGGGTCAGAGGGGGACTAAAACCAGCCACACCTGGCGACAGGCTGGAGGATAAGGGATATAGCACATTAAAGCCATACCCCAATCGGATGCAGGTCCAGCGGCGACTTCCTTAAACTAAAACTGAATATCTGAAATACATAAACGATGCTATAAATATATTAACCACCAAAAAAGAAAAAAAAAAAAAACTCTTGTAAAACTCATAAAACAAATGTATAAACAAAAACTTTCTTTTATCATGCTCTGCTCTTTTTAAACTTTTGACTTGAATTACACTTGTATGGTTTCCGTACTGTTTTTGCTTTTGGTTTACCATTTGGTTCATTTGGTTGTCGTCTTGATTTCCCTGCGTTCTGTTTTCTTTGGCGTATACAACAAAACAACCAAAATTTGTAGGACGAGAAAAATCAACTTCTCATAACGAATCTTTGGCTTTCGTTGGTAAGTCTCAACTAAAACTCGCCAAATCATAAATAGCCATAAACTTGAAACCCGAAACCCGAAACCCAAAACCCGATACCGAACCTACATAAACCCCTATTTAAATCCCACTAAATAGCTTAAACAGTATCTTAACTAATGTGTAAATGCTTTAAATACCTATCTTCTCATGAATCAAACGGATCCGGATGCTTGCTGGTCGGGTTCCTCTGCTGATATTCCATTAAGTAGTTAGTCTGGCAGTCGGACCTGGTCCAGGAGGTGTCTGGTCCGATCATAATTTAAGCACACACACGATCAGAACCCTGAGTAACCCCAAGAGTTGATCGAGTGTTTTCAAAACTCCATCTTTCCATCTATGTATCTATTCCAAAAGTTCTATTGTACGATACTCTTCAGTCTGTCTCTCTCCTCCTTCTTGTTCTCGATGAGATTTGCGTTGGCTTTGCTCGTGTGTGTCTTAGGTTATTTAAACATCATCATTTAAACTAAAGTGCAACTAAATACGAGCTTAAATATTTGACTAAAAATCGCTTAATCACAGAACATACTCCTCCTCTCACACGACACACAGCAGCTAAATAAACTTTGATTTCGGCTATTTCCTTTTATTCTCTTTGAATTTATAACTTTTCTACATAGAGATCTACAATCGCAACTATGTATGGTGTTTCCCACAGCGGAGATTCATTTGAATTTTTGATTTAGAACTCGATTCGAGTTAGTTTCAGTTTCCTTTCTACTAAGAGCAACTAAAAACCAAACACGTAAACCGAACCGAACCGAACCAAAAAAACTCTAAACAGAAGCCGAGCACACCAAACACAAACACACACACACCACACTGAGTGCATGCCCCAGAGATCGCATCGTGTAGTATGCCTCAATCGATGTTCGTTTCGTTTCGTTTCGTTCGCTTCGTTCGTAGTACTGCATGCCCCCCCCTAATGTATTGGAAGTCCATATGTTTGCCCCTGTGTGAGTGCCTTATCTTTTCGTCTGAGAGAAAAACAGTGATATATGGTGTGCATGGACCCGGACCCGGACCCGGACATCGCTGAACGGGCAACGGAAGTGCAGTGCGGAATTTGTACACCACTTTTTTGTTCGAGTATACTTATACACTTATTTCCGGCCAGCCTCGGGCCATGTTAGCCTCGTCAAGCCCTGTCAATTTGCGAAATTAATTAAATTATTTATTTAACACGTTTATCCATTGTGTAATGTATTCGGCATAAGGGATTGGGGCGCTCAGGCGGGTCTGTAAATTTTAGTAATTTCGCAATTGCAATCGAACAAAAAACACACAACAACACACCAAATGTTGCGCCCGAACTGCTGCAGATGGCAATATTTATGATTGATCGATGGGGCCGGGCAGGCCCGTTTATTGACTGACAGTACACTTGCCGCGTCGCTCTCTCTCTCTCCCTCTTTCCCTCTTTAAAACAGTGCTCGAATGTTTGTCAATTTGCCACGCGCGACCACAGACAGGCTGTTGGCTGTTGGCTGTTGGGTCCGTCAGCCAAATTTTGTTCTGCTCGACGGCTCAATTATGCCATGGATTGGCAATTAAAACCGCTAAACGAACGCCAAAACAATCACAACTGAAGTACGGAATGATACACAAAAAGTAGTTTAAAAATCGATCGATTTAGACGGGTCTGCAGAGTTCCGACTAGATTCCATTACGTTTTAGGAGAAGTTTTACGGTTCATTTGTTAGATTTTTGTTTCAGTTATAGTCGGGAAACGTACTTTCGATCACTGTCGGGGGTGATCAATCGATAAATGTATTTACAAGCGGAGGATATTCTCCTATTCTTTCCTAAAATCATCTTGTATGAAGCTTTATGGAAGATTTTAACATCCCTAGCCCAGAATTTAGTTACGTAGCCATAACCGTTAGAGCAACAGTAACTATTCCGCAAAATAATTGCCACACTCGCATCAAAATCTGTGTCCTTCCGCTGCCGCCACAAAAGCTGCAAAATGTTTTGAGGGCGGTCCGCAGGGCGCCGGAGGATGGGGATGCTGCCACACCTCTAATGGGGGCCCGGGCATCTGAGGCATCCGTTTTTACAGCTGTCATAAAAGCCGCACACAATAACAGCAGAGCAGCCAGGTTTAAACGGTTTTAAAGCAGGGCCCTGGCACAGATGCAGATACTCGTACACGACTCAGCCTCGTATAATTTAATGCTGCACGGGGCCATGGCATGTAATTAAATTTTTGTGATTTAAAAAAGGGATTCTCTATGTGCTTGTGTATGTGTATTTGTATCTGCATTGGTGGTTGGGTGTGGTGTGGTGTGGCGGAGCCTAGGGGTCGGCGAGGACAATTGCTTGCTCTAAAAATGCCACAAATGTGTTAAATTATAAACACAACAGCAACAGCAATAAAAAGCGAGCAGGAGCACGGGCCAGAAGCAAAACTAAGTAGAGGAGAAAACTTTGCCGCTTTTATGACATGAACATGAACCACTTGTAGGCAAGCCAGCCACAAAACGCAACGGGCAGAATCGGAACGAGGAGCAAGGAGCCAGGAGCCAGCAGCCAGGAGCCGGGAGCCAGCAGCGAGCGGCAGTGGGAGCGCGTTGCAGGCGACCGCAGAATGACACAAAGCACTGTTTGACAACACTGAGAGAAATCCGAGAGAGAGACAGATACCAGGGAAAGATACGAGCATGCTATAGGGAACTTTTCCGCCAGTGTAGTAGCCCTGGCAGACCGACAAACAGGATCAGAAAAGAGCAAACGAGGAACGTTGATAAAACTTGTCGCATATGTGGTCCAACAGGGGGTCTGAGGCTGAGCGATGCTGACTTAACTTGAAATTGTTGTCAAGTTGTGCGTTGTATAATGCAACCGTACGCGGGTATCTGTGTGTATATGTGTTATCTGTTATCTGTGTGCGTGTGTATCTATCTATCTAACTGTGTGAGTGCGTGTATGCGTGTGTGCGACTGTGTGTGTGGCGCAACAGCTTGCCAATCAGTTAACAGAGAGGGCCAACATCCTCTTTGTCGCAACGTAACGTAAAGTAGTGGTAGTGTTGCGTGCATGTCTGTGCATGTGCTCAGCAGTTGAGTAGATTTCATTTTGGAGACTTTACTTTCTTTCCGAACTTACTTTTCCATACTCGAGCCCCAAAAAATCCCCCAAAATATATGACATTTTCTTTCACGTCGCATTTTGAGTTCATTTAATAGACCTTTTATTTGATAGATATACATAAATATACAACCAGTTAATATACAAATCTATATGGATACATAAGCCCTGCTATTAACATTACTATAACGTGTCGACACAGGAATGGAATGACTACAATCTGCGATGGAACGAGACGGAATATGGCGGGGTCAAGGATCTGCGAATCACGCCCAACAAACTGTGGAAGCCCGACGTGCTCATGTACAATAGGTAAGTGGTCTGTGTCCATTCTGGGAGCGACTCCACAACTAACCGAATAGAAAGGCTGCCAAGCCCCCAATGAATCAATCAAACTAATCCGAGAATCAGTATAAAGTGTTTGCGCTATAACCAGCCACAGGGATAACACTAGGCATAACTACTATACCACTACATAGATCAGAATATCTTTAAATACATATACATATACTCGTACTATACTCTTGAGAAATGGTAAGAAACATATTCCATTTGGATCTAATCTGATGGACAAACCCTTAAGTGATTCTCTTATCGTTTCGTTTGCGTTCCAATATATATAATATTATACAAATATAACTTATGTAGACGGATAGTGCACTTTAGTTGATTTTAGACTAGATTTTTAGATGATTATGAGAGCAACAGATGGAACTGTCGGCAGATGGAACCATCTGCAGAGCTCTGAAGGGTTTGTTGAGGAGGTTTACAGATGGAACTTCAGTCAACAAACTCCATCGTTAGATGATTATATATACCTATTGTTTGTACGTTTCGATATGATTTGAGTTGACTGTTGATTTTTGAATTGCAAACGATAATCCCAGGCGCTATATACTATATTCGTTATGTTTGAGTTGGACAATGTGTCAATATACCCGTTATATACCCCCATTCCTAGATCCTTACCCACTATATGTAGCTGTTGTGTTTTAAACGCATCATAATCCACTCGCTATTGTTTGTGTGTCTATTTGTGAGCAGAGAATCGAAACAAAGCCGCAACCTAAACATACAAGATAATGTTTCTGTTCTGCGGACGATTCGATCGACTTTACCCACAATTTAACATTTTAACATTATAATATTTAATATTTAATATTTGTGTTTCGATGTTACCCACTTATGATTTGCTTTCAATGTTTCCGTTCCGAAAAGAGTGACTTAATCGAAAAAAAACAAAACAAAAAAAAAACAAAAAGAAAAAGAAAAAAGGAAAACAAAGCAAAACAAAAGAAATATATAACCAGAATAATTTACATTTTGTTTACTTCAATAAGAGTAGTTTACACGCAGTGGTTGTCTAGTGGGACTGTACATTGTCAGCTTGCCGTTGATGTGGGCCTCACATTGTAATTGGATTCGTAATGCTAACCGAACGTATTGTATAACTCATGAAATGCCTGCGTTATCCAGCATTAACCTAAACCAGCCATCAAGCCATAACTAAAGCGAACTAAAGCGCAAGAGACTAAACTAAACCCAATGACAAACTAAACAAGCTAAATAATCGCCCAGACTAAACTCCAAACAACTTAAACATTGTTTAACCAGAATATTGCGCAAGTATGTAGTTTGTTCGAAACAGCACAGCCGACCATCCATCCACCCATCCATCCTCCTGCAAAAGGAGAGGACTCCTCGCGAGCTCTGCGGTCTACGGTCTACGGTCTACGGTCTGTTGTCTGTTGTCTGTGGTCCGCTTCCCTCCCGCCTCAAACTTCTGCGAAACTTCTGAGTCCCGACCCAATCTCAGGGCCATACATACAATATTTCCGAAAGACAATAACCAACAGAGAGATTGTTCAACAATATGCTGGTGTAATATTTCTGGTTAGACGTTCAGTACTTGAATTTATTTGGCCAAGAACAAAAACTAAAACAAAACAAAACAGATGAAAAAAGATGAATAATAAAACGAAAGAAAAAAAAAGAAGCGAAACGAAGAATGAGAAAATGTTTTTTGTTAATACTCATACGTAGCTTGCAAAAAACAGAACAAGAAACCCTCAACTCAAGAACAACATCACTGAAATAGATGGCAAAATAGATTTTCAAGTATTGTGCATGAGAAATCAAATCCCTCGTACTAAAGAAAAGACTAAATAAAAATTCATATAAATAATATACCAAATGCAAAGTTACTAAACCCAAATCCCTCCACCAACTAACATACTCATCGAGTCTTCCAGTGTCTGGCCACCGACTAAACCAAAAGCCACCTCTACTAACCCATAATCCCATACACCACACAACATACGAGTATCACACTCCAAAATAAAGCGTATTACTTATCCTAAATGCTGAAAATACCTAAACAGAGAACCGCCCATTCCATACATAATTAAGTTATACCTAAATACCTTCGACTAAACACATCAAATCTTAGCTAAGATAGCTAAGCATACTCCATCAAGTTAATGTTAAATGCAAAACCCAAGTCACCCGCAGAGACCTCTCCATTCGTCCACTGAAAACTAACAAATATCACGCACCGAAGCCATCCGAGCCCTAAACCTGAGATACTAGTTTGATGAACTTTCCAGAAGATAGAAAACTATCTATATCCGAACAGAAGGCTTTTGCTCATTTAAGCTGTGAACATTTTTCAGAGTTCATAAAGAAATTTACTCGAAAGTTTTCTTCATAATCTCTTGATGTGCTAAGCCGCTGCAAAGCTCTCTAAAATAAACATTCCATTAGAGAAGAGAAATTCATTCTGTGCAGCTGCTAATAAAGACTCTATGAAATGTCTGTGAAAAGTCTTCTGAAAAGAATTCGAGAAAATAGATAGTCTGTAAATATTTTTTGAAAGATCATCCAATCTAAATGCAAATAAACATTCATTGGGCCCCCGTGGTCCGAGTGCCTAAACATTCACAGCTTGATTTCCTAATTGCCGTCACTAAATGTTAGTCTATGTGTCCAACTAGTTAATCTAGATGTATGCGAGTGTCTAGTGTGTGTATGCGTGTGATTGCGGGGGTGTCCATCAGTAAAACATAACAACAACAGAGACACGCTTCAGTAGTAATTACGGCCCGTGGCCGAGAGCCTCATGCATCATCATGCATCCTGTCCCGCATCCTAAGCCAAAGGGAAAACATTTTAACAGCATCCAGGACTGCAAAAACGAGGCGATTACAAATGTTTACTCTCCCTGTGTGTCGCTGTCTCTCTGTGGTCCGAATAATTGCAATTTCATTTCTCATTTTCCATTGGATTCGCTTTGAAAATGTGTGCCACAAAAAAGAGAGGAATGATTGGGTGTTGGTGTGTGTTTTTGTGTGCTTGCCAATCATCAGAGTAATCAATTGTTGTCTATGTGTGTGCTACAATCTATATCTATATCTATGCTATATCTATATCTATATCTATACTTATATCTATCGTTCATACTAGCTATTTGTTTCACTGCGTTTCAATAATACAAATAAATAATAATCTCATGCTCCCCAGTTGTTGCTCGGTGTCCAGTTATAATCATCATCTATCTATAACCAACCTCCATTCCACCCGTATATCTATGCCTCTATATATCTCTAGCTATTGCTGTCTGTTCTCATTGTGTTTAACTGTCTAAAGTAACCTCCTATACCTACAAACATATCTATGCAATCTATATATGCGATATCTTTTATTGTCTGAGTGTGCGTGTCTGCATCGATGGCCATAGCCATAGCCATTAGGTCTGTGTTTAAGCTAGTTTAAGTGAATACTCGTAAGCTCTAGTTATTTGCATGCCCACCACATCAGGATAGATCTAAGGACACTCTCACACACAGACGACACAACACCAGCCCCAAAGGCAACTAATGAAGTACTACAAAGTTTTGCGGTGCTCCGAGTATGTGCATAGACAAATGACTTCAAAGGGATTACTTTTACTCCGTCTGCCCGACCGCCTCCGCCTCAGCCCCTGCCTCCTGTGCCGTTTCCCTCTAAATTTATATCTCATTCCGCATAAGGAATTATATCTGTCATAGTGCGAAAAACTTTCCGCCTCCACCAGTTGCTCTACGAAAACCTTGCACAAAAAGCTTTCCATTCACCGAATGCGATTGCAGCAAATCCTTGCTGCTGCAGAAAAACCTATAAAAAAAACCCACTCAACCAAATCCATGTCCACCCGTGCCCATGGGGGCTTAAACATTTTAAGCCATAACTTAAATGTCAAAATTTGTCGCTGGCAGCCGCTGTACTCGTACTCGCATCCGCATCCGATTCCAGGTGCCGACTAAAAACAACTTAAATGCCACCAGTCCCCCGGGCGGGAGTGTACAAAAAAGTGCATAAACTTTGGTCACATTCGCCCACAAATGAAGACAAACTACGGCAACGGCAGAAAGCCTTCGGAGCTCGGATATAAATGCACCTGGTGGAGTGTCCACCTCTGGTTGCCCGGGTACGAGCATGTGGCATGTGTGTTTTGTACTGTGCGGTGCGGCGAGGTGCAGCTGCATTTGGCGAGCTAATTGCAATTTATATTTGTAGCAGTGCGAAGCTTATTTAACCTAATGGGGGAGAACATTTTACAGTTGATTGACGCATGGGGCATGTTCGCTGAGGTTCTCCTGCGGCAAATGGAATTTACATGTCACACGAGAGAGGAAGGCACCCACAGACAAACAAAAATAAAAGCAAACAGCCTGACCCCTGACCACCGACTACAGACCACCGACCTGAAACAATGAATCAAAACACGTACGGTCCGGGTTTAATTTCCAGGGCACGCAGCATCCGGCGTTGATTCGTCGGAGATTCGCAGGAGAGCAGCAGGGGTGGAATGGAATGGCCGGACAGAAGGCAGGGAACAAAGAACTGGCCGAGCGAGGCCTACGCGAGAATGGCTTCAAATGAAAATCATATTGATTAGCCATGTAGTCGCATAGTCAGGGGAAATCAGTAGATGGCCAAGGAGCAGCAGGAGAGCAGAAAGGAGAGCCTGCCAGGGCGTGGCATGGCATCGTTCGTTTCCCCTTGGAGAAACCTTTCGGCTGTCAACTTTATTTGCTAATGAACTTGCACAGAGCCCAGGGTCGTGCCTCGACAAGAAACCAAAGCCAAATGGAAACGGTGGACATGGACATGGACATGGTGTTCCGGGAAACTCTTTCGCCTCCATTGTGGAGATATCTCTCAAGGGGTGCTCGCAGATATTCCAATTGAGTGGGCATTCGGTTGGGAGAACATCGCACCGACAGACTCTTATTTCGTTTAATTTATTAATTCTCCTTTCTTTTCGACTTCGCCACGGAGCCAGCCCCACCTCTGGGTCCGCCCCCGTCCAGAGCCTAATTTGTATGCGTCGCCATCGCTGCTAATGTGCGGCCATCATTTAGATCAATAGCGAGACGACGAGGCATAAAGATACACAGATACAGATGGAGATGGAGATACATTCGCTTGAGAGAAAGAGAGAATGGCCATGCCTCATTACGGTGCCTCTTTCCGCGAATCAATCGGCTCCGGCAGCTCTTTTGTAGCTCTTTTTTGTGTGTCATTTACTTATGCTGATTTCATCCGCACCCGTGTACGGGCATTCATTCTATGGATTCCGTCCGGCTCCTTTCACGTTGCTTAATTGAGATGCCGGTCCGGACCGGACCTTAAACCGCCAATGCCAGCGCCAGAGCCAGAGCCAGCAGCAGCGCGGAATGAAAAGCTTTCACTGTAATTGCAACATTATCTCCATCTTGTATCCGTATCTGTTACAACCTTCACAGAAGAACACGCCAGTAAGCCGAATCTGAAATGAAATTGACAGCGGTGTCGGCTTAGCCGGGGCCAAGCTCTGGTCAGGATTCCGTGCCCCAAACAAAAACTGAGACAGAAACCGAAACCGAAACAGACAGAGACCAACGTCAATATTAATAATGTCGGACAATGATTTTATTTCCTTGTCCAAGGCCAAAGCTGGTGTAAAAGAAAGGCATCCGCATCCGCATCGGCATCGGCATCCACATCCAACTGCTTTCAGAAATTAAAATGACTTTGAATGTGCGATAAGTGTGTGTGACGAGGGTCTGGATGGAGACTCGAATACCCATTCCCATTCGTCAGGTTGTTGCCTGGAGCGCAATCATCCAAATGCGATTTCAATTAGCCCAAATACCTGAAATATTCGCGCCTCCCTTCAGGATAAACCGCAATACCTTAAGCCCGCCTGGGCAGAATCTGCGCTCAATTTGGCTGTCGATTTCGCTGATTTCGATTGGGGTTACTGTGTTGGGCTTGACCTGCCGCTAATCAGCCCACAAATTCCACTTAAATGCCACAGAAATTACACGGAAGCCTCGGTACCCTACGGTCCACGCCCTAACGCCCCGAAAACATACCCCTAATACTCGTACACACATCAGTTCCACTCCATTCAATCGGGACCCCCTCTTGACCAAAAAATGCAAAACAAAATTGTCCACAAAATGTTTACGCAACATTCTCAGTGCCCCCCGAGTCGGAATCAGAATCAGAGCTGTAATTGCATTTTATTGCAGCATTTGAGGGAGACACAAAGTCAAGAGATACTCGGGCGGGCACTTTTAGCCATATATAATGTATGTATATAGAGCTCTACTATACATATATTCGAATAAATGGGTTTATATATATATATATATATTTCATGCCAAGAGACCCGCATACAAATGGATGCTCACATTTTTGGAGTATCTGCTGAGGTTCATTTGCATATGCACATATTGGTAGTGCCACAGACACACACAGAAGATACATAGATACAAAGATATTTGTATTTGGCATTTGTCGTGTGCCTTGCGGTGAGTGCGAGACAACGGGAATTCCGATTGGGTCAATGACTGGAGAGAGTGGCCTCCTAAGTATGTTAAGTTGAGCCCCAGTTGAACCCCTAATAAACCTGAGATAAGTCTAGTCTCCACCTCTCCTGGTAGAGCTAGAACACACACACTTCTATGGTATTGTAGCTCTTAAGACCAAACACTTAACCAACACACAAAAACCCCGTATAAGAACTGCTCCCAAAGTAGAGACATTTACCTAGATCCCCTCTGGCTCTCTCCCTCCCCGGAGAGCACTTCAAACAAAAAACATTTTAACTAGCGATGAAAACAAAAACAAAGCGCAATTCACAAATAACCAGAGAAAAGAAACGATCAATATTGAATAACATATAACCGGAGATAAACCCTGAATCAAAAGAAACAGAACAAAAAAAACTGATGAATAAAAAGAAAGAAAAGAAAAACCTATGAATTGAATTGCAAAGAATATAACAGTCGTATAACAATCAATAACAATCGATCGAGACAATAATCCATTAAAACAAATTGTACAATAATCTAGCGCGGATGAGGGATTCGATGGCACGTATCACACCAACATTGTGGTCAAACATAACGGCAGTTGTCTGTACGTGCCCCCTGGTATCTTCAAGAGCACATGCAAGATAGACATCACGTGGTTCCCATTTGATGACCAACATTGCGAAATGAAATTCGGTAGTTGGACTTACGATGGAAATCAGGTAAAGTGGCAATCGACAAAACAAAACACACTAAGAAAAGAACAAATTCAAACTCAACAACCAGTTCAAATAACAGTGCCGTAAGCGCAGCTGGCTACACTAGGCTACTCACTCACACTAACGCTAACACTAACACTCACACTCACACTCACACTAACACTAGAACACATTCCAACTCGAGCACAAAATCACGCTTCTGCCAATCACGTGACTCACGCACCAGGAAAACCACACGAAACACGAGAAACACACGAAAGACGCGAAAGGGAAGTCCAACCAACGTGAAAGAGTCGACTGTTGCTATTGTAGGTTATATATATGGATAGGATGTTGTAGGGATCCAAAGGGTTATGCGACGTTAGTGTCCACTGACAGAGATTTCTAATTTTATTTATATGCTTTTTCAAACTTCTATCTCTCTCTCCAACTATATTTTGATCTACCCGAATCTATATCCTAGTTTATATTTAGTTGATTATCCTTCATCTCGAACAATTCTTTGCGTTTTTGCGAATTACAAAACCAAAAGATCGCAGTGTTGTTAACAGCACTGAACTGTCAGACTGAGCCCTCACTCAAGTCCAGTGTGTGGGCTAAAATGTTCAATTCGCTCAGAGTTGATTGGATATTTTAGGGTCACACACCAAAATGTACTCTGAGCTTAGTCCCAGGCCAAAGAAGGCCATATGGCAGCTGTTTCCAACACTAACACCGTCCAGTGTTGGAAGCGGAAATTTGCCTCTCACGTAGGTTTGTCTCACAACAGGAGGAATCATGTGTGGAAGACCCTAGAAGCTCTAAGGTTTCCGCTATTTTGCATGGTAGCAGGCAAATGAAAAAAAGATAACACCACGCCCAAAACAGCAACAGAAGAATATTTTTGGACGAAGTAAAGACTCTTAATGAAATTCAAACAAAAGAAATTTATTCCTAAAAACCAAAAACAAAAACAAAAAAAAGAAAGAAGTTTTGAGTAAAAATATAATTTACAGCGCTTTTATTTCCCACGTATTTTGCACCCAAAAAAAAAAAAATTACAAAGCAATCTCCAAAGAAAATAAAAGAAAAACTCAAGCTCTCTCTTTTGCTCGCTCGCTCTCTCTATATCTCTCTCTCTCTCTCTCTCTTTCGTACACCTTGAACACATGCTATATCTGTACATAAATGTTGTTTCAATGTGGCTTTTTGTAAAATCTTTAAAAAACAAAAAATTCAACAACAAACTAAAATCTTAAATGTTCTTTTTCTCCAATATATAAAACAAAAAAACAAAAACCAAAAAACTCAAACTCAAATCTCAATGACCAAAAAAAAAAAAAATGTATTTGCCCATTGCAAATGAATTTCCTATGAATTCTCTATGAATATGAATATGAATATGAATTACTATCCAAACAAACAAAACAAAAATCGTTTGAAAATCAGTTGGATTTGGTTTTGAATTCCGAAGATGGAGGGGATCTTTCCGATTTCATAACAAATGGCGAGTGGTACTTGCTTGGTTAGTAAACGAAACCTCATTATGCTTATTTCTCTAACTGTTATTTCGTTTGATCGTTGTCATTTGTAAATGTCTAATCAGCATTAATCCCACACCAAAAGAAGAAACCAAAAAAATAAATATACAAATTTGATTATGATTTTCCACCTTGCTTGCGAGACCGAACTGAAAAAATAATGCTTCATAGTCATTTATGATTTGCCTAGCTCTTGATTTGTTTGATCTAGTTATATGTATGCTTATATTGTACATACTTAGCCTAAATCGATATCAACTCTAATCTGTAAAAATATCTGTTGTACATATCCGTGTGTGTGTGTGTTTGTGTCTCTGTCATGATCGATGACGCCCCTGCCCGATGATTACTAATGAGATCCGTTTTGTCGTTCAGCCATGCCGGGAAAGAAGAATACGATAGTCTACGCCTGCTGCCCAGAACCATATGTCGATATCACCTTTACTATACAAATACGTCGCCGTACATTATATTATTTTTTCAATTTAATTGTGCCCTGTGTGCTAATCTCATCGATGGCCCTCTTGGGCTTCACATTGCCGCCGGACTCGGGCGAGAAGCTGACGCTGGGTGAGTATGCCAATTTAATACCCAGTAATGACCCGACACAGATACATACCTTACATACCCTACAATTGATCTGATATACTATACTATACCATACTATGTATCTGATATGATCTGATTTACTTTATACCCCCATATAAATGCATTTTATAAGCTCTTTCAGCGGTGACAAGTGCCACAGTAGATGTCTGAGTTAGTTATAGTTAGGCCCAGCAGTTAATCAATCAATCAATCAATCTATTTATCGAGTTTGGTGAGGTCAAGCAGCGAAGGTAGCGAAATGAGGCTTAGCTGGATTTAACTTTATGTATACCTAAAGACCTAAACCCCCGAAAACCCTTTCAAAACCAACTTAAAAACTTAAAAATCCTCCCGAAAACCAAGAACAAACCCCATTTAAAATCTCTTTATATTCAACGCTGCTTTTAACGATAGTCGATCTATGCATGTCTTTTGTTGAGTAAAACTAAAGTGAACTTAAAAGTAAAATAAAACCACAGATCGAAGAGTGTTTCCCTCCTGGCAAGCCATTCGACTACCAAGCCATACCGAAATTAGATACAGAAACACATTTTCCGATAGCACAAAGAAAACTCATAAAACAACAGATGAAAAACGATACTAATCGAAAGGATTGAACTGCCGTTTGATGGGAAACACTCTGTATGTGATAACTTAAAGTCCCTGCTGTCCTATGCCCCAATTAAATACACTTCTGACTCTCCCCTCCAATATAAACTCCTTGATAACACCCACCCAAATGAAATGAATAAACTACTGAGTAAAATGTGTAAAAGTTTTGTTAATTTGTTCGATATAAATAATAATGATGACTTGATCTTTCAGTTTTCCGATGAGTTTTGCGTTCGACTTTGACTTTGACTTTGATTTAAATTGCGTTTCTTATCTCTTTATTGTATCTCTTGTTGCAGGCGTAACTATACTACTATCATTAACAGTATTTCTAAACCTTGTTGCCGAGTCCATGCCGACAACGTCGGATGCTGTTCCTCTTATAGGTACACACACACGCTAATTAATTTGCTTTAGCTTAAAGTACAGTACCGCAGACCGGGCTGATCCGATCCAGTGCGATCCGATTGAGCAGTATCCAGCAGTATCATACCAAAATAACTAACAAGAGCCAAAACCAAAACAAAACAAAACAAAAACAACAGAAAGTCGTGCTGTGCCTCATGCTGTTTTTTAGTTGATCATTAGTTTTGCTACAGTAGTGCAATGAACTAAAGAAAACCGAAACCAAAACCAAAACCAACCACGAATACTAACCAAAGAAAATACCAAGCAGAAAGATATACAAATACAAAATACCAATTAACTTAGCCTTCAACACCACTCTACCACTATACCACTCTCTGTCTGTATCCCTGGAACACAGAAACACCTCCGAACCACCCAGAACACACTCTCACACGAATGAGGAATGATATAAACTTATCCTAAACACTCTTCGTATGTTTGCAAATAGATCTACTACATATATATATATATATCTCTGTACTCTCTGGACTTTCACCTCGTGTGCCATCACCGAAACAATTTCAACCGGATCTTGGATAGACCCAGCCACACATACTCGTATACCACTGATACCCAGAACCACCCCAGAACCCAGAACACCTACCAAAGTACAGCTCCGTCTATCACTGTCTCTATGTGCCACGCAAAGCCATGTAAAGTACTCGAGTCGGGCAAGAGGAATCCTCAATCTCTCTATACTTTTCTTTCTTTATATTACTACCAGTCTTTTCTATAATACTTTTTGCTATACTAATACCCAACCTCATCTGGCTATCCCTCCATCGGGTTATCCGAAAGCTCTGACATAATTGGTATTTGACCACAAGACAAACACTACCTACCACAGCACCACAGCCACGAAGTCACAAGCCCCACATCACAATCGCAGTCACAGATACAGATACAGATACAGATACAAATACAGCTACAGCTACAAAAACAAATACGAAACGATTACGATTACGAAAGTTTTTCATTTCGATTTTACTGTGTTTGCCTATAAAGCTGTCCTATATAATCGTTTCTTGAGTTCTTATTGTCGTTTGGTTGTTGCTTTGTTTGTTTGTTTGTTTGTTGGATTCGTTTGTTCTACGTTTATCTACGTGTGCCTCTAGATCGTATCGTTTCGTTGTTCTCTCTTCGGTTTTTCTTAGCCTGCCAACCCATACATGTGTTATTATATTATGAATATTAAAATGGAATCGACTAAGCCCCGATTATCCTGTAAATACGCTTGTCCTTAGTGTGTGCTCGCCTCATAATCACGCTCTAGGACGGGCCTACCTCACCTCCACCCCCACCCCTACCTCTACCCACCCCAAACTCCTTGCCTCATTCATTGCCTGAACTCCGATCCTCAGCTGCCACTTAATCATCCCAACTAAAAACTAAAAAGCATAGCATCAAAAACGTAGACACAAATGCAATTAAAGAAAATGTATCTAAAATCTAGCCACAATATTGTATATATACACATATACATATATATATCTGTATAAACCAAAGTTAAACTATGAAAAATCCAACGAAAAACCTTTTTTCGCTACCAAAGAGCAAAACAGGAGAAAAAACCAAAGCCGAAAGGAAACAGAAAACAGAAACAAAAAACCAAAACCAACTCACAAACAAAAAAAAAGCAGATCTCTCTCTCTCTCTCGTTTTGTACATCTTTTTTATGTTTGTTTGGTACAGTCAGGCAAAACATAAACAGACAGTGGGAGGGAGAGACAGAGGCAGGACGAGGCTGGGAGAAGGCAGACAGCAGTCGTAGCTCGGGGTCAGGGAAACTAGTTCGAAATGCAGCCCGAGGCTCGAACCTCAGCCAATGCACTTACATTCCTGACCCGCACTATTGCTGCCTCCCCCAGCCTTCTGCCTTCTGCCTTCTGCCTTGCATCCTTCTGTGGCCAAATCGTATGTCAAATGTAGGAGAGACCGCCCACCCGCCGGAGAAGCCACAGAATATTGCCTGGTAGAATCGTTTCCCTGATTTTGTATGCATAAAACATAAATCATGCTTATATATACATACTATATACATCTATGAGATATGTGTAACCTGTACAAATGCCACTCACAAAATAGAACAGTTCTCGTAGAGGTTTGTATGCCACAGAGAAAGCGATACCGCAGCCTTGTGTAGAAAGAGGAATAGCCATATAGCTAGGACAGAACACAGATGTTGTATCTAAATGCTTGACATACAATACTCTTTACTCTATAACGTACCTGCCATAACCACACGATACCCGTTGTTGTAGAGGCCTCTCGGTAGGTATATGACTCATAACCAAGAGTGTCTTGTATTGTTTAAAGCTGTACAAAAGCATCGCCTCAGGAAAGAATAAGCATCTATATTAACCATATAACTATATACATTATATATATACTACTACTACTACTATATACCTATATCAAAACCGATCACCCACAATACCGAACACTGTATATAGACAACACGCTGAACAGACGTAAGTACATCTAAAGCCACCCGAACCACCTGAACCGCCTGAAACAAGAGAACCTGAAACACCACCGAACCACCAAACCACCGAACCACCGAACACCACACACTGAAAAAATGAAAAAGAACAACCGGAACTTTGGTCGAACGCCGCCACACGAGCGCATGCAACGAAAAGCTAAAACACTCTCCAACACTCTCTCTCTTTCTCTACCCCTACCTTTCTCGCTCACTCGCTCGCTCTAACTCTCTCTCTCTCTCTCAGTATATATATCAGTATATAAATATCCATATAGCTATATATATAATTCTCTGCGGCAAGAACTCTCTTTGATTCTCACACCAAGAACCAACCAAACAACCAACCAAACCAACCCAAAACACCAAACTAACCTAGATCTTTCTTGCTGAACGACCTCATATTTGAAACCCGTAAACTCCTGGCATCTAAACCATCCACCACCACCACTACCCGTCCCCCTCGAACCACCACATAGAACCATAGGTCTCTCTAAACGAAACCCACTTAAACGATGAATCCCTAAAAAAGATAAACCAAAATCAAAACCGAAAGCAACATTTGAACTTGCATTTATGCAGATCCATTTGATCAGATGGTAGAGTTGCAACTCCACATAATATCGTACCGTTCATGATGTCGAGCCCATCATGCGTTCATATTGTGTCATATATATAGATATATATCCCCCTATATAATACCCTATTCCGATACCGAATCCTTTTCCAATAGCCGTCCCCCCCACCACAGCCCCCAAAGACTTGAAGACAAATCATTTGCATGCAGTGTGCAAATTTCCTCTCGTAATGCCCATTTAGCCTCTCTGACTCTCTCTGTCTCTCCATGTCCCGGTGTGGCACGTAGCAAATTAAATGAGGCGCGCATGTGGGCGTGGCAAATTGGCAACACGTAGTACAAGTGTGAGCAAGGGGCTAGAAGGGGCGAAAGGACTGTGTGCAAGGCCGGGCAACTTGAGCTGACTTCGAGTTCAATTTTCAAATACTCTCAGACCAGGAAAAACTTGCGCTACTTTCAAAGTTTTTTTTCTGCACTTCCCACTCTCGACCTCGCCCCTTTCTAATGGGTCAAAGTTGAGACACCCCCGCGCTCCCGTGTCACCCATCCCCTTTGGCCACTAAGCTCTTGAAAAGTTGACTTATTTCTTTCTGCAAAAATAAAACTTAATACTCTGAGACGTTGTGAACATTTTGTGCCCATTCTGTCAGATCGTAATCCTCACTGGCTACAACATACAACTCAGGAGAGGCCCAACTTTGAGAGAGCTCCTCTATACCAATACCTATTCCAATACCTACCCAGGGTACCCACGGATCCCCGACTCCGAGCCCCGAGCCCCGACTTGAGTTGAATCCGTTTCGAATTTTGAGTTTGCAGCATACTCTCAGGCATATACTCCATATATCCACTCTCAAGCACACTTCATTCAGAGATCGAGATCAATTGAAACCAATCAAAGCAACCGATAAACGTCACTTCTAAATAGAAACCAAATCTCCAGTCTCTCAACAAGGCGGACTCCACGGAAATGAGAACTACGAACCTACGACTGATACACAGAAACAGATACAGAACATACATACATACATATACTACGCCTAATTACTGATTACCTATGTACTTACTTCGCCGATATGTCCTCACTCACACACACACTACAGAAACAGCTACAGATAAAGATACAGATACAGATACAAAATACAAATACAGATACAAATACAGATATACTTACACATACATAAACGTACGCTTTATGATTTCCATTTTCGATTGTGTCATTTGTGTTTTTGTGTGGTTGTTATTGTATTTTTCAAAACGAAAACGAAATTCTTTTGTTTCAGGAGTTACAATTCTTCTATCGCTCACAGTGTTTCTCAACCTTGTAGCTGAGACATTGCCCCAAGTATCTGATGCAATCCCCTTGTTAGGTAGCGATTGCATTTAAAACATACTTACCAAATGCAAATATATATTCAAATTTGTCAAACCAAAACCAAAAAACAAAAAACCGAATAATTAACAAACTACTTAATATGATTTACATATACGTACATGCCTAAATGCCATATATATGTATATATAGACGTATCTATATCTATATATATATGTATATCCATGAATATTATTGTTATTGTTGTTATCTATATATATATATACATATCTATTACGATTATATTACTCACACACATTGCTAAATTGTTCGCATATATAATCCCCCTCTCAAAGAATCCAAAACTGAAACTAAAACTTAAATAAAGTAATAGTCTAACCAACCAACCAACCAACCAACCAACAAACAACCAAGTCAAACAAATACTACTCGTACCACCCAACTATTAAGCGACAATAAAGTTGATAAATGTTATTTGTGTACGTCGTACTATGTTTACTAATTACAACAACAGTTTGCCACTTACTAACTTAACTAAAACCAAATACCAAACTAAACCAAACTAAATCAAATCAAATCAATTATAATTCTAACTCTAACTCGTTCTCTCTGTCCCACTCCCCTATATCTCTCTCTCTCTCTCTCTATCGCTCTCTCTAACTCTCAAACTCTAACTCGTTCTGAACTTGAAGTTATAATATATCAAATATCAAATACAATTAAAATACCAATATCGATATATATATCCGAAGCAGTTCCTTATCATACTGTATTCTGTTGCTGTCTCTCTATCACTATATATCTACTATCTCCTCCTACTGTCTTCATTTTAACAATCAACAAACTTTTTGGTTCGCTTCTTATTAACAACCAGAACCAGGCAGAGCCCCAGAAAGACCGGATAAAACAAACACTACGATTAGTTAGGGCAGTCTTTTAAATGCTATCGTTATCTACTTATACACTTCCGATCTTTCTATATACTTTCTATACAATTTCCGCTTTCAATTCTTCAATTTCTTCACCAAACAAGCTCATTGGAGGGCAGCACATACAATCCAAAGATGCTGCTCCAATGGTTGAACAATTTCCCTTCAATATAATACCTCTATTCCCAGAACCGAATCGGTGGGGCCTTTATGATGCAATAGATCCTGTATGCCTGTGTATCTTCATATCGAACTAAATTCGAACGCAAATCTCTCTCTTAAATGTAAAATTTCATTTCAAAATTTGTATTTCTATCGCATCAGGGCCTCGCCTTGAAGGGTTCATTCTGTAATTATTCGACACACACATGTATGTACAACTATAATACCTATAAATGTATATGAATATCCGTACTATATGGTAAATGTTATGTCTTACCTTCCGCTTCGTTCAATCCGCAACTCCCTCAACTTCAATTTCCACCCATACGTAATTACAAAAGATACTTATGAGACAGATTTCAATGCAAGTGAGTTTGGGAATATACTTGTGATAAACCAGTAACGACAACGACAACGCAAATTAAAGATGAAAGAATTCTTGTGCGAGATGCCAGTAAATGCTAATAAATCGTAATGATGCCCTGTCGTCGTCAAAGACACACACACAGACCGAAAACAATGAAATGAAATCAATTAAGAAAGAAATAAGTTTTTATCTTGTATTGTATGATTTCGACTTTTTTGCTAACAGCTTTGATTTGTGTTTGATTTGGTTCTCTCACGCTCACCCTCACTCTCACCGTCACTCGCCTCTCACTCATTTCTAGATTTTCAGATTTATGCATTGCCACCCACACCCCACCACCACCACCACCACCACCGTCACCACCACTGCCACAATATAAAGATATATTTTACACCCTAAGTTTGTCCATGAGTATTACTCCACCATCTTGAAGCTCGTTCTCGTTATCGTTCGTTCGCTCGCTCGTTCACACAAGAAACTCTCTCAGTCATGACCACGAGACCAAGTCACTCCAGATCACAGATCACTCCACAAGAAATCCACCGATCCACCGAACCACCGAACCACACACGCTTCTATATAACTTTCTTAGACTAATGTCTGCTAAATGCCTACACCCGGTCCTCATCCTGCATCTAACTATCAAGATACTCCAATTTACCCAACTCTCGGAATGATATTTTTTGCTTGAGAACCTTTTTTGAGAACTCAAACTTTGAAATTCCAATTGCTAAATAAATACTATTTGAAAACTACGATTACTAAAGCATCGACTATAGCATATCTGGTATTGCAAAAATATCATTTCCCATTTATAAGATAGCATTTTTTTACAGATGATAATGATAATATATGTATATACATAAGTATTTGGAATGCACTCTCTCCCCCACCAACAAACGATGAGTCCTGTGTTGTATGATGTGTTGTGTTCTCTCCGAAAAGGTTCAGCCAAAAAATATCATTTAGCCTATCCCTGAAGCTCTCTAGCACTCTAGCACTCTTTGCCCCACTTCCCTACTCTATCTCAAGCTATAACCAACGACACGTTGAACGGAGCTCGACCCGGACGGACGATCCAGTGATCGGCGATGACACTCCCCGATGATTCCCTGCTGCACTCACACACGAAATCTGACCAAAATTTGACCAAATATTTTGCAGGTGTCACTATACTACTATCGCAAACAGTTTTCTCTCTGCTGGTCGGCAATGTCATTACCAAGACCAGCGAGGCCGTACCGCTGCTAGGTATTCGTAACGTTCAATTGTAACTTTGAGTTTATCATTTGCCAAAAAATAATAAAAAGAAAATCTAAAATTCTTACAGCCTTAAAAACAAACAAAAACTCTTCTCTCTTTTAGCTGCTAAATCAAAAACCAAGCAAAAACAATTGTACAAAGTACTCATTAGACATAACGAAAGTTTCCTAAAGCTAAAAATCAAAGTGAATCTTTAAAAAAACCACCAAAACCAAACAAAACCCAAATAGAGCGATAAAGTAGGTAATCGAATGTTAAGCTTTGATGAGCATGAACCAACTCCGGGGTACAGATGCTGAACCGAATGTATCTTTGAAACCCGCAACCGTAAACCCAACCGAACAACCTCTGCTTCTTTAGACTTTTGGCTGAACCTCTTTGACATTGAGAGAATCTCTAACCAACACACACACACCAACACTCGACTTACTCTCCTCCCGATTGTACTTTTGAGGCTCCGGATGTGCAATGTACATATGTATACCTATGCTTTAGGTAATCGTTAGTTCCTCGCACCCAAGTATCGAAAGCATACTCAAAACAGTCCATAAATCGAACGAATTACTAATACTCAATCATCCAGCATTAAATATTCAGAGAGCATACCGTAAACCAGAGAAACGTTAAATCAATAACCAAATACAAAATATATTAACGCCAGAGGAGCTAAACTATCGACTCACAGCATTCTAGAACAAAAGTTTAAAGTTGAAATCTTATCCAGACAATGATTAGCCCCACGTTTACCCACCCCCCCGTTTACCCAGACCCAGAGACCCCCACAGCCCCCATCCATGCCTGCTTTTGTGAATGTTTTATTCGATTCTACGAGCAGCAAGGAACAGTCAAGTTTTACAGAATAAAGAATCATTTACAGAATGTGTATCCCCATACTTGACTGTTCTTTGTCCCGCTTCTCATATCCAGAACTCCTGCATGAACCAAAACTTAAACACTAAACTGCATGGAAGAAGCCTGACATAAAATGTATTCGAATAAACATCAAATGTAGTGGCTCTGAGTAGACGTATTTATAGTCATAGTTGCATCCGCAATGTAACGTAACGTAACGTAACGTAACAAAGCGTAGTAACGTAAAGAACAGTAGTCACAGCATTGTAATCAAACAGTAAACACAGTAATCATCACGCTACTTTCTCTAACCGTAACTCTAATCGAAGTCTATCATGAAATGAAGCTAAACTAAAGTAATGTTGTACGAGTTTGTAAATTATGATTTGACGCTTCTGTTCTTAGTGTTTTAATGAGATGCAAGGCCCCACGATCAGCACTCTAACATTCGCTTTTCTCTATATCTTCTTGCTATACCCCAAATCCCACTCAGGCACCTATTTCAACTGCATCATGTTCATGGTCGCATCGTCGGTGGTGCTCACGGTTGTGGTGCTCAACTATCACCATCGCACAGCGGACATTCACGAGATGCCACCGTGGGTAAGTCCTCCATCTGAGCAGTGCTCTTACAATACCCCTCTGACTGGTCCTCTTTCTGGTTTCTGTTCTCTGGCTTGGATCAGATCAAATCCGTTTTCCTACAATGGCTGCCCTGGATCTTGCGGATGGGTCGACCCGGCCGCAAGATCACACGCAAAACAATACTATTAAGCAATCGCATGAAGGAATTGGAGCTGAAGGAGCGCTCTTCCAAGTCTCTGCTCGCCAATGTTCTCGATATTGACGATGACTTTCGGCATACAATATCAGGATCTCAAACCGCCATCGGTTCGTCGGCGTAAGTATCCTGCTGAATGGTTGCAAGATTATCCTTTACTAACCCATTATCTGTACTCTCTATTCACATTTGCAGTAGCTTTGGCCGACCCACAACGGTGGAGGAACACCACACGGCCATTGGCTGCAATCACAAAGATCTCCACTTAATTCTCAAAGAATTGCAATTTATTACGGCGCGCATGCGCAAAGCTGACGACGAAGCGGAATTGATAAGCGATTGGAAGTTCGCTGCAATGGTTGTGGATAGGTGAGTGCATACCCCACATAAACACTTTTACATACAATAACCTAACGTTGGGAACTAAGTGTATAGCTAACCAAAACTATTCTTGGGATGCAAAATCAATCTTTTGGTGCTTTATTCTGTTTTTATACCAATTCAAGTGGTACTGGCTATCTCCCTGTTATGTGCCACTCGTCAACCGACTCCTGTGATTAGCCACATCATTATGTACATTCAAATATTCACTTTCCTGAGTGGATGTATTGAACCAGAGGCAGCACGCTTCGGTGGCCGCTTTCCAAGTCAAACAATTAGGCTCGGCAAACGCTTTGTCTGTCACACATCTTCCGGCGGAACGCCTTGCCAGGCACACACACACTTTGCCCACACCAACACGTCCACGCCCACGCCCACGCCCATGCACACACACACAGAGAGAGCACGTGGCTCAAATATTGAAAGATGGCCGACACCCGGGCCGCCGCCATTTTGTTTTCGAGGCGCTGATTTGCTTGCTCTTCTACTCCACAGATTTTGTTTAATTGTTTTCACGCTCTTTACGATTATTGCAACGGTAACCGTGCTGCTCTCAGCTCCGCACATAATCGTGCAATAAGGACGCTCAATTTAGACAATTAAGCTACGGATACGGATACGGAAGCGCATACACCTAGCACACACACGCACACACACACGCGGATTAGATACGCCGGAGTGCGGAGTCTGTGTGTTAGGCGAGGGAGATGCATAGTTAAGTTCTTTTTCAAAAACCAAACCAACAAAAAACTAGCGAAGCTGCTTTGAAACCAAGCAAAAGCGAAGAAACAAATGGAAAAACCGAAAAAAAAAATTGTTAATTACATTTTTAAGTCAAAAACAAAACAAAAAAAGAGCAAAGGAAATTTCGCAAAAAAAAATAGAGAAACAAAATCATATACTAAACCAAAATATTTTATGGAGAAACCAAACAAAAAAGCAAAAATTACTGCCGTACAAGAAACCGAATAAATAAGAGAGAAAACAAAAGTGTTAAGTAAGCTACACATACACACTGACAGACACACTAACACGAACAAAATTATAACAGTTAAGTAAACAAAAAGCAAAAGCAAACCAAAAATTTGCATAGGGATGGAGTAGGAGCCAATGGGCGGAGAGGAGGAGCACAATATGGATGGGAGGAACAACAAAGAAACATCGCGGCAAAGGACACACACAAAAGCTACATACACACACAACTGCACACACATGTATAAGTTATAAGTTAATTAACACGTTGAGTTGCTATAATTTATGTAAGATGAACAGACGACAGACACAGACATAGGATACTATATAGAGCCACACACCAGATACTACACAAACAAAAACACATAAGATATATGATATATATATATATATAAGAGATTGTTCCTATGAGACATTAGATATGTATTTAAAATGGCAACACACCCACATAACACCCACACACACTCAGCGACAGAGACGGAGACAGAGACAGAGACACACAGACACTGAAGCACTTAATTGACAAATGCAAAAACAAGGGAAAGGAACAACTTATTTGTAGGCGAGTGTAGGCATCAGAAGATTGACTTATTGGCCTTATTTATCCTTTGTTTCTCTCAGTTTACTTCACTATATTTTGTGTCTCTTAGTTTTGATTTTTGGGATCACGTGGACCAACAATATTTTGTTTGATTTCCTTCATTCAAATTTTGCAAACAAAATATGATCCCAGTGAAAAAACTTGAAGAGTCTTATTTTCGTTCTTTATAAAAATCGTACATCTTATGTTGTATCTTTTTTTTTGGTGCGGGCTTTGAGAGTGGAGCGTAGATTGAAAAGTGAAAAGTGAGGGATAGCTAAGTGTAACATGGTAACAAACTGACACATAATAATGGATACAAACAAACAAAAATATATAAATACATATATATTGAATAGTGAATTGAATTAATTTTTAAAAGGCGCATTCACGAACCCTTGGAGCAGGAGTACGAGTATATGTTCGTTGAACGAAATGTTTTTAGAAAATTTATTGTTGAAATATTGTAGCAAATCGAAAATACCGAAAATGAAAATGAAAATGAGCGAACCGAATGCAAATGCAAAAGCAAAACCAAACCGAGTTATAGTCAGCAATTAATTAGTCAAAGTAATAATTACAATGAAACACAAAGCAGAAAGAAAGCAGAAAGCAAACTCCAAGATAGCAATACAAGATGAACAGGTGTATATATATTTTATGACACATATATCACCGCATATATACATACATAAATATACATATATAAATAGATATATTTTTAATAAAACCAATACGGAAACGAGCAAAACTACAGACACTAGGCAGAAGCAATTACAGAAGCAAAGGCAGCGCAAGATCAGAAAAGAACAGAACCCCACTAAGCCAACCAACCAGATCAACAGCCCAACCCAATCGCATCCAAGAAATCACAATTTTGTTGGAAGTTTTCGCATAGTTTTCGAATCGAGTTCTCTTCCCCAATGTGTTCCTAGATACGAGCTTCAAATTTCGTCTACTTTACTCTGCTCTATCCAATCTAATCCAATCGAATCAAATCGAATCAAATCGATTCGAAACGATCTCCGATCTCCCCTCAAACACAAAGCAAAACAGTGATATTTACGGTATAGTCCCCAATGAACGAACTCGTACACGAACACTCTTTCCGGAACCCACCTACGAAACCTATTAATGTGAATGTTTTCTACACAAAAACAAAAATCAATGATCAATGAAAAACCTACCTCCTTGTTGAAAAAAATGAAACGATAACAAACGGATCCGATGGATGGGATCGATGATTAGAAGAAGAAGCAACACTGCCGTATTAATCGCACTCCTCTGTCTTCCCCTTGAGTAAAACACCCCCCTCTCTCTCACACACTCTCTTTCCGGAATAGTATTTTATGTGTTGTCCTATCCGAGAGAATTTCTAACAGAATTGTGTGACGAACCTCGAACCTCGAACCACGAACCACTTTTGATAGCCAGACGAAAAGTTTACTTAAAGGAAATGAAATCAGCTCACCCCCGAACACAGTCTAGGAAACGGAACGGAACCCCATTGAGTGCTGGAATCAATTGAAGGAACTGCAGATCTAAGCGTTATATGTGTATACACTCACTTTGTATGTTTTATTTGCATTTACGAGTACATTTGATATTTGATATGAGAAGATTTTTACTTACGCCCCGAGCGATGCGTAATCCTACCGATAACTGCTCTGTCCCCCATGAGGTTGTTGTTTATGGATTGTTTATCGTCAAGATCGATTTCAAATTTAAATTCTAACTGAAATTGATATCCTGCGTTGACGCATAAGAATACGTGCACGATACGATATCGAATGAGAATCAGAATCAGATAAAGTTGGATATGAAAATGCAGATGCAAATGCAGATGCAGGTGCAGATAAGATGGAGACGGAGACGGAGATAGTGTGTGCATTTTAAATTTAGTTTTTTTATAATTAATTTAGTGCTAATCTTTGAGCAGCTAGGCGCGTAATTAGAACTATGTATATGTGTATGGATGTCTTTTTGATAAAAAGAAGCTATTTTAAAAAGCAAACCATTTTCTACACTCTTTAAAAGATTGAACTCTACATGTACGAGAATATGTATAATAAAAATAATAATAATATAGCATTAACTAGGCAATTATAAACCAAATGAAGGCGATGACGAAGACGATTACGATGACGATGGGGGCAAGGAACTATAAACTAAGCGTCCTACATTAGGAGAGGGCTACTAACGCAAAAACCCAAAATGAAAAGAAAAGAAAAAGAAATTGATGGAAAAACAAAAACGATAAACGAATTTAAAATTGAAAAGATTGTAGTCAAGGAAAATGTTTTTCATTTGAAAACTCTACTACTTACTTACTACTTACTTACTTTGCAAGTAATAACTAATTTCCTCTGATCAGAGTTACACACGCAATACGCAAATTAAGAAAAACGGTTGGTACACGCCCATGCCCACGCCCACGCCCATGCCCATGCCCACAAACACATGCATAAACAGGCCACATACTCAAACAATCAAAACCCACACAAAATCATGGAAACATTCGAGTTGTTCGTATAACAAAATAATAAAGAATGCAGAAAACCGAAGAAATCCGATTTTTGTTTCAATTCCGCATGATCATGCCGAGAAGAGCAATTAAAACAGTTCAACAACAATAAATAGCGCATAAACAAACCAATTCGATCGGGACATTTTTTAAACCAAGCAAATATATTTAAAATTAGCATTTAACTAAAAGACAACAAAAAACTTAGGCTATAAACTGCAAATGTTAAGCACCAAACTCACCCAACCTAAGGCTTCCAAGTCCCCAGAACCCCAGTCCACATCCGTACCGTACCCGTGCCCGCGCCCGAGCCCGAGACCAACCCCAATCCAATGCCAAAAGAACCCCTCCAAGTCTAACTACCAATTCAATTTAAATAGCTAATTGCATAATTATTAAACCGTTACCGCAATTTCTGTCGAATGCCAAAAGCAAAAGTAAGAAAAAACAAAAACATAAAACTTCCAACTAATTATGCATGTAATGAAATGGCAAAACAGAAAGGAAACCCAAAAAATTAGCAAAAGTCTGTTGTCGATAAGTATTATTGACAGACAAATAACTTTCGTCACATTGACGATAATAATTAATTATAAGGCGAAAACAAAGGAATTAAATGATTTAAATAATAAACAAATTAATATTAAAAATCGAGAGAAATGATTGCTACAAACACACACAAAACTGAATAAAAATTTATTTTGAAAAGAGAAATACCATCAAAGCTTGTTTTCTTGTTTAGTTGATTTTCAAACATGATTTCAAATTTAAGCGCCGTTAAGTGTCTATCAATTCCATTTTGTTGCTGTAGCTTCATTAAAAATTAGTTCGTGTAACTATCAACAGGCGGCGCAAAAAGGAATCGTTGCTGTGTAATAAATTGAGCAAATGTAACAGTTCAAAAGTCTCGGTATATTTTGTCAATTTCATTAATCTATTTTTTCAAAGGTAAATTTCCATACGCAGGTTTTTTGAATTTTCGCTCACAAATCGTACTTATGTGTATCATTTATTCCAATATATTGCATTTAAATCCTTTTCGCCCATTTACTTTCAAAACAATTTCTATTTGGCGCTTAAGTTTTGTAGGACTGTTTTGGGATTTTCTCTGATGATTTTTCCAGTATATATTACAGTCAGTAATATTACGGTATATTTTGGTATATTTCTGAGGGTCGGACCACTAACCATACAGTATATATACTGTGGTCGGACGCTATATTTTAACGATAAATCGATTAAACGATAAAATAAACAGGTGAAGAACGCAGATCCGCGGGGTTTAATGATATTTGATATCTGTTGCACAATTAATAATGGACCTGCGTAAGTTGTGCAGAATTTGCTTTGACGGCAGCGCAGACGTTGACATCACGGAGCACCGAACCAGCGACTGGCCGGAACACACAGTCCTCGAGATGATGGACGCCACATTCCAAGAGGTAATACAGCAAAACTAAGACACAATCGAACTAATGGCGTCTTCTTCAGAATATGAATCTGACAGATGAGCTGGCAATGATATGCAAGCCATGCCTGGACAGTTTCATGCAGATCTATGCATTCTCCACGAAGCTGAAAGTCGCCAATCAACAACTGCTCGAACTATTCGCCCAGGCCCAGGAAGGAGAGATGTATGTGGTACACGAAGGGGATACAATCGAGGAAGAATGCTCCTTCCTGGAGCCAGAGCCAGATACAGAGACGGAGACAATAGTGCAAGCAGATGCACTGGACTTCGCGCCCATAGACGAGGGTGCAGACTTAATAGACGAGTGTCCGGAGATAATAGACGAGAGTTCAGAGAAAATAGACGGGAATCCAAAGATAATGGACGAGTATCCAGATCTAATAGACGAATGTTCAGAGATAATGGAAGAGTTTCAGTCTATCCCATCACAGAAGCTGGCGAATCAAGATTCGTTGATTGTCTCGGAGTTCCTACCAGTCACCACTAGTAAGCCCCTGGCCGAAGGAACCTCCGACGGTGGTCTGCAGCTGCAGCAGTGGACAGTGGATTATGCGGCCGTCGAACTGAAGCACAACGACCTGGATGATTACAACGAGACGAATCGCCGCCTCCACGTGGAGCCGAGCGGCAGTCAGGCCATCTACAAGTGCAAGTACTGCACGCATGCCTTCGCCTCTTCCCAGTACCTGAAGACCCATGTCCGCAAATCGCACGTCTGCAAGTACTGCACCAGCGCCTTCGCCAAGTTCAAGGATCTCAACGACCATATTCGCAACAAGCACCCGAACCACCCGTGTGTGGTCTGCCCAAAAATCTTCACCACCAGCAGAGGCCTCCGAGCCCACCTAAAGCGTGTGCATGGCGTCCAGCTGCCCGCTCAAGTGTCACTCTTGGACTACACACCAGCGAGCAGGAAGAAGTATTATCCAGAATAAAATTAGTTTATTTGCCAAAAGATTTGTGACTTTTCCCTCACGGGATCCCCCTTCTCTTGGTCCGCCCCAGCAATGTACATGGGCGTGAACTCCCTGTAGGCTATGCAAACGCGTCGCTCCACCACATCCTCGCGCAGCACAGAATGCTCAAATTGATAGCGCGCCGGCCCGTACAGAACAATCAGCGAGAGGCTAGAGGGAAAGAGACTTTAGCATACAAAGGGAACCATGAAATCGAGTGGCTTACTTGGGCATGGGTATGCGGAGCACCTTTCCCTTGTATGCCGAGAGCCGTTCCTCGGGCAGCAGTGGCTCCAGCAGCTCATTCTCGTAGGCGGCCACCAAATCGAGGTTGTACTTGCCCGCCTGCTGCTCTTCATAGACTGTGAGAGTGAGGACGGCATCGCCAAGGCAGTTGACTGTCACCACACGCTCGCCCCAAATCCAGCAGTCGTCCACATGTGGATCTATGCTGGCCCCCTTGCTCGGCTCGTACTCCAGGGAGCACTGCTCGATGGTCTGGAAGTTACGCAACAGCGGCACCTCATCGAATCGGCGTTGAACGTACTCCGTGCTCTTTGGGAAGCCGGCGAAGGTGCCCACCTGCAGCTTGCGCTTTTTGAAGTTCGTCTTGGGCCCAAAGTTCTGCTTGCGACGGCCGCTCTGGGAGATGTCCCAGCGCAACGCATCCAATTCCGTCATCAACTGCGAGCCCTCATCCTTGCTGAGGAACTGCTCCTGCACGAGAACCCCTGGCATAAGGAGACCCTTGGCCTTGTCATGCTGCTGGTGATCCGCCTGAACCGCAGTAGTGTCCCAGCCGGAGTATAGACGTTCGCATTGAACGCAGTATGACCAAGGCTCCAGTTGCTGGAACTGTTCCTGCAGCGAGGGTTTGGCTATTTGGAAGTCCTTCTCGCAACTCAGGCATGTGCGCACACCTTTGCAGCCGCATGGTCGAATTGTGTTCATTTTTTTTTAACACAAAAAATTGTAAATAAGTCCGCTCAATCAGCTGTTTTGCCAGTGTTGGACAATTATCGATTGTGAACATAATTCCATCGATAGTGAGCCACATTCAATACGATAGTACTATCGAATATTTCACCACATGGCGCGTTTCAGGTGAAAGATATTGTGGGGTGTTTTGGAAGAAAAAAGGAAGGATTTTATCCAAGTTGTTCACCTGTTGAAATAGAAGGGGACTATGAGGGCAAACTTCGTTTTTTCACCGATATACTCACGGTATATTTCGGTATATTTTGCGAGGGTCAGACGGTATATTTTCTTTTCTCAAATCCGCAAGTTTAAAACAAATTGGTAAGTTTATGTTCTTAAGTTATTTATTCTTGCGTTCAGATGTATATTGTTTTCAACAAATACTTAGTTTAAACCTGTTTCATTCAAACAAAACAAATGCTGCTTGGTGATCAAATACTAATCGTTTTCCTCTCCCCCAGTTCCAGCTTCCACTACGCCATCACGCCGTTCTAACGGTGCTTCGGAACTGGCGCGAGAGTGTTTCCAATATGGAAAATAGTAAAAAAAAAGTGCGACGCAGTTCGGTCGATGCAATGAATCCTCTTCTCTTCTGTACAAATGGAGCATGGGTGATCAGTCTTATGGGCCAGACATCTGGTGTGGTGCAGATCCAGCTGCAGTCGCCGACGCCATCTTGCTTTAGATCTTGAGGCAGCTGCGGTGGCCGCCATTGCGGGCGTAGACCTCCTCGAAGGCGTGGATCAGCTCGTCCATGCCCTTCAGCAGGCCCTCCTCGCGGTTCCCGGACGTCCAGGCGCTGCGATGGTTCACACTCATATGCGCCGGCAGCTGGCGGCACTTGGCGAAGTCAATCAGCCACGCTCCGACCCGCTCATCGTCGTACACAATGAATATGCTGGAGCCGACGATCTCGTGGCGATTGAAGAAGGCGGACTGCTCGACGACCAGGCGCATGTGCTTCAGGCGCTTCAGCAGTTCCTTCTGCACGGACTTACGGGCGGCTAGGAACTGCTCGATGGTCTGCGAGATCTGTTCGCTGCTGCGGCAGGTTTTCAAATCCTTGACGGGAGGACGACCGCGCAAGCGGAGGGCTTCGATGCGGAAGCCCTTGGTGTGCGAGGAGGAGAGCGACTCGCGGAACAGCATATAGCGCAACTTGGTGATGGCTCGCGCCTCGTGCTCCGCCGCCGTCGGTGCGCTGGCATCCACGGCAAGCATTTTCTGGTACAAGTCCGGCCGGAGCGTGGCATTGCTCACCTCCGACTCGAGGAAGGTGCGGCAGCCCATCTTGATGTCCATCACGCAGGGATCCTTGAAGCCGGCCAACAGGTCCTGTAGCTCGATGTAGTGCTGCGACTGCATCTCCCGCATACCGAAGTACGCGGGCACAATCTGCGCCGTCTGTGGCTCCTGGCAGATCATGCGGTAGGCATGCACCTCGCTGTCATCGATGCCCACGATGCGCTTCCGCACAATTCCCGTCGACGTGGGCACAATGCTCTCTGGATGGCCGGACAACTGCATCCAGCCCTGGGGCTTGGTCTGCTGCTGCTGGAGGAGATGCGGAGTGGCGGGGGCGCTCAGTTCCAGGGCATTCTGCAAAAGATTAGAAGAAAGAGGAAAGAATCGGTAAGTGAAAAGAATTCATTGATAAAGTCTCGATATCAGCTCGGCCGCTCTGTCCACTGTCCGGCTGCGATTCGAACTGGTTCTGTCTGTTTCTGTTTCTCACTCTCTCTTCCATCATTATGGTATGCTCATGATTATAAATAATCAAACAAATTTTATTTACTTGCCTCGGAGGGAGCCACGCCCCGGCCCTCGTAAACGCGAAATTTATGCGACCCGACAAGCAATCGTACATTGTACGAGGTTGCAAGCAGGAAACAGAATAAGCAGAAGCAGAAGCAGAAGCGTTTAATCGTCGAATTGTCGAATCGCAGCCATGTGGAAAGTTTCGCCCTGCTCCTTTATGGGTGTTTATGGGAAATGCGGTGTACTTACAATGGCCAAGAACTTGAGCAGTGACATCTGTGGGGTCTGCTGAGCGGGAGCCTGTGTCTGTGTCTTGGTCTGTGCCTGGACCTGGACCTGAGCCGCTCTTTGTAGACTCAAATAGTCGGCCAAGTTGTCGCAGTTCTCGTAGGGAATCCGCTGCAATCAAACGGAAAGATAGAGGATGTGATGGTTAGAAGAGCTGTGGATATGATTCACTCAAGTCTTAATTATTTATTCAATCAGAATGCAGGCGAAATATTTCGATCGTTTTGTTTGTGTATGGCTTTTGGTTTATGGGACGCCGTGTGTGGTTTACGACACTGCCGTGTTCCTAATGAGGCACTTAGTATGCAAAGATCGTTGTTGTTTCTGTTGCCGTTGCTGCTAGCCTATGCGAATTGAGCCATAAGCATTGGCCATAACAAATAACAATCTGTCCCAGTAGAAGGCGATCGGATAGACGGACATACAGACAGACAGACTGACAGACCGGACCACAGACCCCCATACGAGTAGGAAAGTCGCCCCATCACCTCTCTACGCCTTGATTAATTAACAAATTAAGGTAATGCGCTCGGAACTCGTTTGTATCGCAGCATCTTATATAGCTTTGGCTTCTGCCTTTGGCGCTATCTATCCACTATTATCGTATCGCTTAAGTGTTCAGATAAGGCTGCGTATTTCTGCGGCAGTCGGTTCTTGGGTTCCTTCTCTTGGGTTAACAGCACTCCGCTCCCCATCGCCACGATTGCCACGATTGCCACTGAGATTCCGATCTTTACGTAAGTCCAGTAAGCAGCAACAAGAAACTCGGTAAATTTGCATATGTGGCACAAATTCGTCACGCGTGCGATGAGGAGATGGCTACAGTGAACACCCCTTCTCAGGGTCAACGTGTTGCTTATCAGCCTTCTTATCATTTTATGACATGTGTTCCAGAGCCTTAGGCAAATGTTTGATTAGAGATTGAGATATTGCGCAGTCGGACATTAAATTCGGATTAGAATCCCCTAAGAACATATGTATTTACGTTTATTCTTTGACCTCAACGCTTATATTTCCATGTTCATTATGAGAAAGCAAATGTATTAATTAGTCGCTAATAAGATGTCAGATATGTTTAAGCGGCAATCGGTAGGGTGGTGGAGATCGATGGGGATCCATATCGAGTTCTATTAACCAATATTCGAGGTACACTCGGGCGTGTCGTCAGCACTGACCTTTGTAGAACGATCCGATCCTAACCGGCGGCCGTTCAATCGTATTACTCGTATGTATATCTATCTATCGATCGATCGATCGACGTATGTAAGTCCGTCCGCTGTTCATTGAGTACTCGTTTTACAACTGCATTTTACAACTGATTCGCGTCGGACAGACGAGTGAGGGGTGTACCCCCCAGAATAGTACATTTTTGCACGTACACCCCTTTGGGGCGACTAGGTTTAATTAGCATTTAAGCTGTAATTTGGTTCTAGTTTTAGTTTTAGTTTTAGTTGGGGAGTGCGTCACGCTATGGGGGGATACACAGCACTAGGAAGACATTTGTATTATTTAACTTTTATCAGCTATTGCATATTTATCATCATCATTATATCATTAATAACCAGAAGATTCTATATGGAAAATGGGAAGGAAAAGCGGTCAGGGAAAAGCATCATCCATCAGATAAACATTGTGACAGTTCCCGCGATTCAAAAAGCGAAACCGCAGAGTGTGCAAAACAATAATTAACTCCAGCAGTGATGGCAGATGCCACATCATGGCAGGAGGAGGCAGTGTGGCAGTAAAATTACAGCACTTTTCGCTTGAGTGATTCGGTGCGGATCGGCTCGAACCGATTCGGAGGCGACTTCCCAGACCCTGGGCTATTTTTAGGCTGCCAGACCGATTCACCGATTCAACGATTCAACGATTCACCGACTCAGCGACTCACCGATCCGCCGATTCACCAATCCAATGTTTAGCTAAGCTCACAGTTTAGTAGTGTTTATTTATGACTACTTAACATTTGGAACGTGTTAACGAAACAGAAACAGAAACAAATACAACGGCCACAGAAAACACCAACAAAAAAGTGATATAAAAACTTTGCTCAAATCAATTTATGCGCGTGACGTCAAAGCCCCGCTCGGGGGCTGGTGGGGAGTGTTGCGTTAAATTAAACAAAATTATAAAAATCAATCTGCCGAATTTTGACTCGAACTTGAGTTGAAAGTTGAGTTTGTGAGCCAACGATCGGACTGTTGCTGTTGAGGTCCAGCCTAAGGCCTGAGAGACCCTGAACCTGGGATTCGTGCGTACAACTTGCCCCAAAAAACAGGTTCTCCTCGCGGGGATCGTGCCTCCAGACTCCACAGCAGAGGTGACTCAGGTGCAGCCTTCTCCAGGTGCGGCCGCTACCGCTGCCGCTGCTTTTTGTAGAACACAACCCTGACATTAAAAACACTATGAAAGGAGAAAAACAGTCCTCGAGAAGAACAGTCTGTCTGCAAGAACAGACCTCGTCAGCGAGTGGACTGGATGGGAATGGGAATGGCTCTGAGACTGAGACTGGGATGAGTATTCCGCACCATCGGCATATAGATAGTCGCAGTCGTTTGCTTGGGGTATACATATGTATATTTGCATTGACGTCAATCTACTGAAACGAGGAGGGGATGAGGAGGGGGGGCACGGCTCGAAGGGAGAGGTAGTGTGTGGAAACCAGTTACGTTAAGACATAACGCAAAAGCCAGGCCATTGGCAGAGGATTAGATCCGTTAGCCATGTCCAGAGGGAACAGCGGACAGAGACACTATCCAACTATCAAAAGCTGTAATTAACTCAAGAATTTTCACACTCTCTCGAGTCTGTAGTCTGCGTCGCAGTTCTGTAAGGAGAGGGCCCAAAGCCAAAGCCGAACCCGAAACCGGATCCGCTATAGAGAGCCGTGGAAATGCGTCAATAAGCCTTTCCCTGTAATGCATCGATTGGCCGGACAGAGCCCGTGAATCACAGCCGATAGCTGCGAAAGTTCGGCTGCGACCCATGGTGAGGCCCATCATGTGACTAATCCCAATCCCAATTAAAAATTGGCGACAAAAACCAGATCGAAGATGGTGATTGCAATGGAAGATGGCGAAGATTCGGGGGAATAACCGGGTGCTCAAAATAGAAACTGGACTAGATCGAATGAATGACCCAAAGTTGTGGCACAACCTTCGCTGCCGGGCCTTGATCTTAGAGAGTGAACAAATTAAAATTAAAGCTGGCAAAAATTAACCAATGATAGCTCTGCGAGGCTTGTGGCCGGTGGCCTGTGGCCTCAGGCCGAATTTGAATCTGAGGCAAAGTGTGTGTGTGGGCCGCTGCACTTGAGGACTGTTTGAGGAGAGAAGTAGTGTCGAGTGCTGGCGATACACTGTGAGAAATGTGGCGAGTCAATAAACCCCAGATGACATAACAAGGAAAACGGATTGCGAATAAACAAAAGGCTTTACAGACAGACAGAAAGACAGTTAGCTGCTGCACTCGAAATTTGAAGGCGAGAGAACTGCACAGCGAGAAACGTGTCGTAGAATGAGTGGACTTCCTGTCGAAATGCCAAAAGAGGGATCTCCGAAGCCCGATGCCCGAACCTCAACGAATCAATTGTCTGTAATGAAATGAAATGAAATGAATCGATTCGTTTGTCCATGTAGCCCATGTGACCGAATGGACGCCTCATCCAAGCCACAGCCATAGCCATGTCTGATGTGTGATGTGTGCTGTATGCTGTATGCTGTGTCTTGTGTCTGCTCTCATAACCGGCAATGTCCGGCTCTGGTCTCTTGTTGTTGGCTCATGTTGCTTGTCTTTAATTAGCGCAGACTCGTTGCTGTATGCAAATTGACGTTACGTGGATTATCGGACCCCTTTTCGACCCACAGACAGACCCACGAGTGCTAAACGTAGTACGAGTACGGGTGTACTGCCGCTGCAGATCTGCTCGAGATATGAGTATTGTTTACAGGCCGCATTCCTGGCCAAGGCCTGAAGGTGCTGAAGGTGCTGAAGTTGCTAAGGGGTATGGGGTGACTGGGTGGGTAGGCCCCACAGTTGTTTCAACAACAAACAAAACTCCCCGCAGACGTCATTCCTGGACCCATAACCATACCTCGGTCATGAGTATACTTATATATGTGTATCTCTCTCTTTTTCGGCCACTTTCTCTGGAGTGTTGCTTTCTACGCGGATGTGGACGGACAAGACAATCCTCCACCATCGCCATTGACGTCACTGTCGGTTGGTTTGTCTTTTGTGGTACCAATATTACAAGCTTTCTTTTGTCGGGCACTCACCTCATGGTTGTTATTGTTGTTGCGACCAACAGATTTCGATTGCTTCTGCTGCTGCTGCTGCTCCACATCCAACACGATGTGTGCATTGTGCTGCTTGGAGCTGGCGCCCGTGTCCAAGGCAATTAATTTCCACAGCTGCTTCAGGCCGATGTTGTCGATGCATGAGAAGCGCAATTTCGACTCATTCGACCAGGCCATCGTGGAGCGGCTGGCGGAGGAGGGTTTCGGTGGCTTCGATACCTTTGCGGCAGCTGTCGACTGTTGCTGGTGTGTTGTTGCTGCTGCTGGAGGCCGCTGGAGCACCGTTGAAGTCATAGTCATTCAGTCGGAGTTATCGCCTCACGTCTCACGAGAGTTTGCACAACGAATGATATTTTTGTCACTGGGTTTGCTTTTGCCTTGTGGCGTTTTGCTTTTCGCCTTTTCAATTTATGATTTGGATTCTCGTATTTTCACGCTTTATGCCTCCATACACTTTGGCATTCTGCTCGTTTTTCTATACTTGTATATTTCTATTTCTCAACTGCATTCTCATTTCAATTGATTTTCACGCTCCATTTGCATTGGAAACTTTATCTTTATCTAACTTTGTTTTTGCATTGCTTGCTGTTTGCTGCTTTCTGCTTTATCTTTATCTTTGTGGCCCGTTGGGAGTCTTTTTTCTGCGATCGCGCGACGACGACAACGACTGCCGTAGAAATCAGAGAAGAGCTTGCGTTCGCTGGTGGAGCTCTGGGTGGCGACTAACTGGTTTCGCCATCTGGCATCCAGTTTTGTGCTCTGACGAGTCGCACTCGTCGTCGAGCGAGTACTCGGCATTGTGGGGAGCCGAGCGGCTCTCTCGGCGCGGATCGGAGAGCGTGGGCAACAGAGAAGCTTTTCGGATCGTTCGGAATAGAACGAGAGGCATAAAGAGAGAGAGAGAGAGAGAGACGAACACCCTCGGGAAAGAGAGGAGCTGGGAAGATAGTGCTGGCTAACAGAAAAGGAATCTTTAAGGAACATATTCAACGATCTATCTCGGATCTGAAGATCCCTTTCCCTAAGAGGGGGATCTATTATTTAAAAGTTTCCTGAATGTCATTGAATGTAATCTTTAGCATCGCAATACCCCATGAAATCTATATTTAGATGAAAAAATTCCAAATTGAATCGTGTTGTGAAAAGAATTTGCAATGAGATGATGGCGATAGGAAAGTGATCCCTAAATTGGATTCCCTACGTAGTCAACATGGAATTATCAATTAGATTGGGATCTATTCTACGCAATCGACTGGGGAATCGAGAGGGCTCGTCGAAAAGCGGTCACAACAAATGTCTTGTTTGTTTAGAAATTCGCATTACCACAGAAAGGGAAAACGAAAAACAACTAGAGCTGAATATATTGTCAGAGTGGAATTCATGAAATCCTAGAGCAAAACAACACCCAATGGGCGATGCGATGCGCAAAAGAATCTTCAGAGAAGAGTCTTCCAGAAGGACAATCGAAACAGAACAGACAGATCGAACGATCTCGTGGCGCCATCTAAGGTCAGACATTGAACCGTCTGCCTCCTCCGCTTCTTTGGGATCTCTTTTGGATCTCTCTTTTATCTGAGCTGTTGTTGAACTTCTGCGAGAAGAGATTCCCGGACTTATCTGCAATGCTAATGCCATGCCATGCCAGCAACTGCGCAATGTCTTGGGGTCTTTCGGGGATTATGCAAACTGTCGCCAAAAAGCTGCGCCAATTTCTGCAGATCCTTCGCCATTCCATCCGCGGGGTTCATGGCCAATGGCCAACACAGAGACAGAGACAGAGACGGAGAAAAAGAGAGTGAGTGCAATATGCGCATATTTTAGTTTGGCGCGATGTCGATGCTGTCGATCGAGACGAGATGCGTGCGTCAGTCTGACATACAAACCTCGAGTTCGAGTTCGAGTTGCAGTCTAGAGTCGTCTCTCCTTCTGGCTTGAAGAGAGACTCCCCAGAGACTACGTCAGAGCCCCAGACGACAGTTTGTCAGCCGTCTGTCTGTCTGACTGTCTGTCTGTCAGTCAGTTGTGTGTCCCATTGTAATGCAAACCCCAAAATGGTAATGACTTGTCATCGGGCTTGGGTTTGGCTTCGGGTTCGCGGGAAACTGTCTCTCGAAATGCATTGAACCTGGCTGCCTCTGGTGTCTGCAGGCAACGTGGCGTACGGGTCGATAATTTTTAACGAGGCACGTGACCACTTGCCACCTCAAACGGCCTCAAGCAAAACAAAACCATCAATTGCAACGATAAATGCTATTCTTGAGCAATTAAAAATAAGTCGACCGGCAGCAGCCGCTCCGCAGTTCTCGCATAATGCAAATGCGAGGCAGAATGAAGTCAGGGCCGGACAGGGGGTCGCTCTATAGACAACCCGCAGTCCGGCCCTTGCTCATTGCATTGCTGGGGCTGCCCATCAATTAAGCTAAATTATCGGCGTCTCACAGCTTCATTCAAATGGCACTTCCCCTCGTCTTTCCAATGTATTCCATGAATAATCATCATCCAGCAGCGGTTGCAGCCACTCTGATGTGATGAGAAAGCCCATGATCAGAAAAGCCCCAGAGCCCCGTCGTAGGCCTGACGTCAAACGTAAAGTTTGCGTGAAATTTCTTTGTTATGGCAAGAGAAGGAAAGAGGATTGGCTTTCTGCACGCCTCAGTGGTCGCAATGGCCACGAGACAAACACAAAGAAAAAGAGACAAAGATCGAGATCGACAGCACGGGTTTAAGACAAAGAATCTCTCCGGACAACGGACAACGGACCAGCAGGCACTGGCCTCCTCCCATGTGTCGCTCCGGAGACGGACTTTTGTACTCCGTCATTCTGTTGTTGCTGTGTTTTGTTGTGTCACTTTTGCGCTTTCGATTGACGCATTTGAGTGTCACTTGACTTTTTTAATCTCGCGACTTTATCGTAGCTGACTGGCCGGGACGGACTGCCGGACTGGCTCAGAATCGGTTTCGGCTTCGAGTCGCGATCGAATGGTTCGTCATATTTCTGTAACTTAATATTATGCTCCTCAGGGTAGTACGAGTGCGGAGGCTCCCTCTGAAGCTCTGACGCTTCACTGGCTCCAATTGTGCGGCCTCCTCCTCTACTGACTGTTGGTTTAGATTTCGATCATACTCCACACAGAATATTTGCTTGTTATAATTTTGCCAGCGATCACTCGCCGGCTCGCTCGCTCGCTTTTTAAATTATAACTCAATGACTTTCCTGACGTCACAGTATTAAGCTCTCGAGTCAACAAAACGCAAAGCAAAAACAAAAACCACAAAAAAACTATACAGAAAAAACTACAACAAGTGTTCCTCATTAACATGTTCTCCATGAATACGGAATAGTGTGGGAGTGTAGCCGATGATCTTCACGCATACAGCGGCGAGAGAACTGTAGACGAAACACAAAAGAACTGCTGGAAAAGGGCCCTGATGATATGGAAATGCCAGAGGCAAGGAAAAGCTAATGGGATTCATCACAGGAGACCTCTAACTACCACAGATCATTAAATATGGAAACCCTAGAAGAATCTATTGAAAAATTCACATTTTTAAAACAGCTGACTAAAGAATCGCCACCGAATTGAGTCGATAAATGTTTCTTCAATGTCGTACACAGGGCTTCCCTTATCTGCGCTGAACTCTGTTTGAGGTTAATTGTTTAGCTTGTAAGCCACAAGCTAAACCAAGTGTTTACCAGTTCTACTCGTACTCGTACTCATACCCGCAGTAATATCTCGCTCCCAATCGAAATATGTCATCAGTCTGTAGACCGCACTGTGGTTTCCCCACAATGGCAAAAGTCTGGACAGAACACAATCCAAATACCCGGGGGATAAACCCTTAGCTAGCGAGTGGAGCCACTTTTCCAATGAATCCAACGTCACGAGATGGCCGAGAGTCCATTGGAGCATTCTCCAGTTCCAAGACAGGAAACGAAAGCACTCAAATTGTTTGGAAAACTTTCCTTGATATACATAAAAACTGATTAATTGACTGATAATTGTATATATTGTATGGTCTGACATCGACAACGTCACGATCTGAGTGCGCTGAGAGATGCTGACAAATGGGAATGGGGATAACGTTTTCTGATGAAAGATTTCACTCAAACAATGAGAGTACGTCACAGATGAAGTGTTCCTGGGAATTCGGTAGAGAAAAAGCTGCCTCAAGGGGGAATAGCAATCTGCAGAACATCCAAGGAGTGTGTCCCAAGGGGAATCGTTGTAAAAACTTACCAGTTCTTCTGCTGATGGAGCACTGGTCACATGGCAACAGACCGAGGCGAATCCCTCTAGGAACGCTCTCATTTGTGAGCTGATAGCAGAGTTTGTTTTGATCACTCCTCTGGGGGCTATCAACCTGCTAATTTGTGCCGACTGTCATTTGGTTTGTGAATGATTTTTCGCAAACTTAAAAATAGTAGTGTCGCCTCCATCCACTCCATACAGTCCATATAGACATGTGAGTGGCGCGAGCCGCAGATAGAAGCGTCGCTGTCTCCTATCTCCTGCTGGACACTGAGATCGATCTGGGGGTCACAACCGAAATAAAACGCTCGACTGCCGACTGCCGAGTGTCAGTGCAGGGCAAAAACAGCAATGAAATGGGAAACAGGAGAAACAATTGCTGGCCGAGAACGAGTGTAAAATTAGAACCTCGGCAAGAAACAAACAAACGCAAACGATAATAAATATTTATGTGCGTGTAAACAATTTGATTGATTCGAGCCAAACGATCTGAAACGGGGATAAAAACAACGGCTGCCTTCTGTTTTTCTCGCCATCTCGGAGTCGGAATCGGAATCGTAACGAAAGGAATTTCGTTTCTGGAATTGCAATTAAAATCTCCAACCGCAGAACAACATCTAGAAAATCTAAAGAGAGCGTACAGCGTACTGGTACTTTCTTTGGCCGCATTATGTCATCCTCCGTTAATTTCTGGCAAAACAAAGAGCTCGCTCTGTTTGCTCTGTTCTCTCTGATCTCGCAGATCGTTTGAAGTTTGTTTAGCACATGGATTGTGTGTGGATTGGCTTGTTGCTAATTGGGCTGTGATCGGAAATGGTTGCCTTGCCTCACGATCAAATGGCCAGAAAGAAGGGCATCTGGAAGGGGAAACTGGAACGAGGGAGAACTGGAGCCCCGCTCCTTGCATTTCTTTCGGGCAGGAGCCGGAGGCGAGAGATCTACGGACGGAGAGGAACGTTCGATTTCGAGTGCAAAATCAATTTGCGTCAATTGCAGCTAAAGATTAGCCTCGCTCTAGTTTCGAGCGAATGCGAACGTGCACATAAATCAACGCCTGATAATAAATACACACCACATCACATCGCACACATCGTGGAAGACAAGACAATAAGCTGCTCCCCGGGGGGGCCTCTGCTTGGAAACAAAAAAACAGTGGTTTCATCGCTGGTGCGGCGGATTATCTCTTATCATAAAAAACAATATGAGTTTACACCAATTAATGCCAAAAATAGATCCCTCGGTCGCGTCAGATTGTGGAAGATGACGACTCGGGCAGGGAAGATACAGTTGTTGCACTGACAGCTGGCCTTACCGTTGCGCGTGACGCAAGTTGAACGGCGTACCGTTACGCGGGAGGTTTATTTATAAGCCCACATACCGAAAATAACCCAACGCGCAACAAATTCGCAAGCCTTCGGTCTCAGGCGTTCTCAGGCGAGTGCATCTGCACCAGGGGACCAGGGAATCGTCTCAGATCCAAGCAGCAGAAACGCCTGACTGTCAGCAGCATCTGATTCAGAGCGCCAGTGCAGGGCCAGGCCGGGCCGGCCGGGTCTTATCGGGCCCCGACATCGGAACCATAATTGTGTAATATATTGTCAGACGCGCGAGACGTGCCAGACGCGACACAGAAAGTCTCTCGGGCACGGACACGGGCACGTGGCATGCAAATGAAGGCGTCGGCGAAATGCCCGCTGAATATCATTAGAAAGATTTTGGTCAGCCTTGGCCAAAATTCATATAAAATGAAACAAAACCAAAACCGAAAGCAAAAAAATCCAATTAATTAAATCCATGCGAACTTCAATTCACGGAAAATTTATGGCTCTTACAGTTCCATTGAATTCAAATATTTGCTCGGCCCACAAATCACAATTGCTCGTAAATATTGCGAGAGCAAATATTGGTGCACAAGTTTCGGTCGGTTATGGTTGGATTCTGGCTAAACCCCGGAATCTGTGTGGGAACCGGGCATGTAGATGAGAGGCACAACAGTAAGTTCTAAACTGGGTAAACAGTCAAGCTGTGTGAATTTAGCTGGCTTGTTTAGCTTAGTTGCAGGAGCTACAGGGTGTGCCTATAACTAAAAGTCCCAGCCGTGGGAAATATTTTAGAGCCACATCCTGTAAAGGCAACATCCGGAAGTTCTGATGATGAAATATGTATAGATTCTTTGCAGTATGCAGTCTTTCTGCTGATTCATTCTCTGTAGTCTGTAGTCACAATGCGCTTCCATAATCTAAAAATATATATATAATTTCGCGTTCGCTTCTAATCAAAGGTGAGGAACTCTCAAAATCTGTTGCCTACGAACAAGATCAAAGATCGAATGAAGAGTCTAAACGCTAGGTACGCTTTTCCCACCAATCGTAACTAGTGTGGCCGCTCGCTTATGGGAATATGCCCTAGTGGTTAGAAGGGCACCACTTCAGCTACAAATCTGATAGTTTCCCAATTCTCAATGAGCTTATCACCTTAACAATGTCATTCCTGATGATCTAGACACATTAATTACTTACTCTCGAGTGCGGTGGCGTTTCGCGGTGATAAGGGAAATCGTGGAAATCGAAATAAAACAGATTGGTAATCTGAGGCGACACTCGCGGAATCAGCTGACAAAAATACAAATATAGAAATCAGAAAACCCCAGTCGCAAGTCCAAGTCCAAGGCGTTAGCAGGGTGCACGAGGAGGAGGGACACGGACAATGACATTTGGCATTCCTACAAAAACAGACGCGACCCGAATATAATATTATATCGTAGTTATAGTTGGTTGGAACGGGTGGAGTGGGTGGGTGCCTGTGTGCCTTGCTTAGACCAGATAACAATAAACTCATTAACAAGTCGAGGGGAAAACAATAACAATTACGGTTGTGGGTCAGGCAGCCGTGGAGGAGCGAGAGTGGGAAGTATATTTGTTATAAACAATTTCCTATTCATATTTGAGGAGCTTATCGCCCGAGTGCCTCGGAAGCAAACTTTATGGATAGGCAAATAAATGTGTGGATAATTGTTTTTCTCTATTCTGTTCTGCTCTTTCCAGTTGGGGGCGTGCGATCACAACAACTGATTCAATGCACACACGGAAACCGCGAGGTGAAAGTCCTCCCATGATGTTGTTCTATTGATTGTGGATTTTACAACTTAAGGGCGTGTGACTACCGAACCATTAAGGAACCTACAAACGGTATATATACGGAGTACTCTTCAGGTAAGACCACAAAAGTATACCAAACTCCAGCTAATACTTTCTACCGATTTCAGACATGTCTGCCTTTAAAATAGAGGAGACCCCGCCTCCCCTGTATACGGTTTACTTTGAGGACTATCTCAGGCCAAAAAAGCTACAGACAAAAGCACATCTGCAACATTTTGAGAAGAAAGTGGGGAAAATCTCAGCCGTAGCCAGCAGCCTGAAGCGCTTGAAGATACTCCGCTGGCACTCTAGGATCATTCAACGATTTCAGCAGCTGCCTCTGCCCAGTTTTCTGAGCTTCCTGCGGGCCCGCAAGGACGATGGCATGTGCAAACGGAAATCTGGCTTCGAGATCTACTGCGAAATGGCCAGCATCCATGGCTTCCATGTGTTTGTCGGGGCCGAGACCTGGCAGCGCATTTTCTGGTGGCTTCTGATTTGTACTGCAGTGATTTTGTCGAACGTTATCCTTCTCACGGCGCCCAAAGAAGCTCCCACCATTCTTTTTATAGACAGCATGATGAAGGCAACCTCAGAGATCCCCTTTCCGGCGGTAACTATATGCAGTTTGAATGGAATTTCCAAGGATAAGCTACAGAAAAGAGCCAAGGAATGGAAAGTGTCAGAGGAAACGCTGCGGAATAGCGTTATGGAGGAGTTGTTTCGGACGAACCTCAGCTGGTCGCAGCTTCTGGAGGATCTGGCTCCGCCAATCTGTGAACAGATCCGTAGCTGCAAGTGGGAGAATCATCTCGAAAGCTGCCTGGGAGAACTGAAGCCATTCTGGACCTTTGATCATCGTCTCTGCTGCAGCTTCAACCATCAAAAAGAGCTCTACTCTTCACAGTTGGGAGTTAGTCTCGTGGTAAACCTTCAAAAAGAGGATTATGCTGACCCAATAATTGCATCCCATGGCTTGGAGGTACTCATTCACGAATCCCAAAGCGTACCAGATGCCGCCACCATGAGGATGATGATACCAAGTGATTCAGAGACCCACCTAATGGTGCGGGCCTTTTCCACGCGGTTCACAGCGAATCTAGCGGGCCTTCCCATTGAGGACCGACGCTGCTTCCTGCCCGATGAGCATCGTCTGTGGTTCTACTCCGCCTACAGTCTAAGCAACTGCCTTTCCGAGTGTCGCAGCAAAAAAATCTTTCAGTCTTGCGGCTGTGTTCCGCCCCATGCTCCTGGGGAAAGCACATGGCCCATTTGTGGCCTCCAGCAGGTGGAATGTGTGCGGAAGTATGGCAAGTGAATGATATCTGATACAAAAGTAAGGTTTATTGATTGGTTTTCTATTTACAGATGAAATTAGTGAGCAGATCACGGCAGTAGAGAGGGACTGCAATTGCCTGCCGCCGTGCACATTCCATCGCTATGAATTCGAGAGTGATGTGGATGCAATGCGTGGATCCAATTCCACGAACGAGGTCTACTTGAATGTCTACTACGACCTCGCATTTACCGAGGAGCTGCTTTTGGACGTGTACGAGACCTGGCTGGCATTCATAGGCAAGTGTCCAAGGGCATATTCCATTAACGAAACTACCAACAAGACGAGCGCCCCCCGTATTAAAGTGTCATTCATCTATCCTTAATGGGCAGGAACCTTTGGCGGCGTCAACGGGCTATTTATGGGCTGCAGTTTCGTGTCGGTCTTCGAGCTAATATTCTTTACGTGTGTGCGCCCCACTTGCAACTGGCTGGCGCGCCAGCAGATACTCTGGCGACGCCGCAGGAAACAAGCAAAAGTGGGTTTGGCTCATTAGCGGTGGGCGGTATTTAAGCGCGAAACTAATTGCCGCAAGCAGCCGCCGCAACAGTCGTCGCACAGAGGTCAAGCCGAAGAGATGGCGTTCAAGAAGCGACGCATCTTCGATCTGCGGCAAGTGCAGGCCGCCCAACAGCTGGCCGCCTCTACCCGCAGTGATCCCGTAAAGCGCTCTAGTCCTGAGAGCCATCAGCCCATCCATCGCTTCCGCCAGCTTGGAGAGTGGTTCAGCGAGAATATGCGCAATTATTGTCAGACCACGTCGCTGCATGGCTTTAGCTACATCACGCGGCAGGACATCAGCCGGAACGAGCGCCTGTTCTGGCTGATTGTCGTCATCCTGTCCATCATCACATCGATTGTGCTGGTCGTCGTCTCGTGGCAGTGGGCCCGCCAGACGCCCACAGTCACGGTCATCGAGAGCTCGCACTTTCCCACCTGGAACATACCCTTTCCCGCCGTAACGATATGCAATTTCAACAAGATATCAAAGCTTAAGGCGATCAACCTGCTACAGCAAATGTGAGAACACATATCGCAGTGGTTTATAAGTGTTTATCCAAAGAACTCTCTTCTTTCCTTAGGCAAGTGCCTGCTGGAGTCAATAGATCGGAGCTGCACAACCTTTTCAATCTTACTCTGTTGCCCGTGGACAATATGATCAGCAATAGTTCGTTGCACACTTATGACAGGATCCTAAAGCTGAATAATGTCAGCCTCACAACGCTAACGTCTCAGTTGTCGCCGGACTGCATTGACATGATCTCCAGCTGCATCTGGAAGGGCATCAACACGCGCTGCGACAGCCTCTTTCAGCGCATCGAGACGATGGAGGGGCAGTGCTGCAGCTTCAACTATTTCGGAGGGATAACCAACAATTTCCCAGAGTAGGACAGCATCTTCCCCATCCAAGCATCATTTACTAATCCATTCCGATCCCAGGAAAATCGCTTATCAGGTGCCAAAGCGTCCGTATCGAGTCACTGGCTGTGGGTATCCCACGGGTCTGACCGTGCTTCTCAGTCCCATGGCCTCTGATTACTACGGCACCTTCTTCAGCGGCTATGGGTTCCAGCTGCTGCTCCACGACGCCTACAACTTTCCCGATGAGAACTCAGAGACCAAGGTCGTGACATCCACGCGCGAGAGCTTTGTGCGAATCAATCCAGAGTCGACCTATGCCACCAACGACATTCGCCGCATGGACTTGTCGCTGAGAAACTGCCTGTTCGGGAGCGAGCGGGCGATGCACGGACTGAAGCGGTACTCCTTCATCAACTGCATGTTCGAGTGCAGGGTTAAGATGATCCACAACCTCTGTGGCTGCGTTCCCCCGTATGTCTATAACAATGGTAGCTTCAGGGTATGCGATGTGCTGGATGCTAACTGCATGATACACGGAAAGCGTAAGTGGCAGATGGGGGAATATCTTCTAGCAATCATCCTCTAATCACTGTTCCTCTTAGGTCTCTTCTCCCATGCCTTGGCCAATCTGAATATGTCGCTGTCAATTGTGCGCGAGACGAGTAGTTTTCCCTGCGGCTGTCTGCCCGATTGCCAGTCGAATCATTACGCCTCGGAGAGCACCATGGGCAGGCTGGATGTCAGCTACTTTGCCAATCGTCCGGGCAGCAGGTAGGTGTTTTATATCCGTGCTTGCAGCCAGATATCATAGATTCATTTGTTGTAGCAACGACACGGACAGAATTCTGTTGCATGTGTTCTTCAGTGACCTCATGAGCACCAGATATCGCACAGACATTTTCCAGAACTGGCTATCCGCCTTGGGTGAGTGAGCAAGCCCACCCTAAAAGTGACAAAATAATAATAGTCCTCTTTTGACAGCTTCATTCGGCGGATTGTTGGGTCTAATTATGGGCTTTAGCATCGTGACGGCCTTTGAGTTCCTGTACTTCCTGACCTTTCGACCCATATTCAACTACATCAACCGCGATTAAAGAGAGGGCTCTCCCTTCCACCTTTCCACCCTCCCTCACCGCTGCACACTATCCATCCCACCTCTTGACACGCTTTAATTAGAGCTCTGATTGATTAGCAGCACTCAGAGCCCTCGCATCGCTATAAATTGACTGACTATAAAGATTCGAGCACACTTCAGGCACAACGCATCACGAACATGACTCAAGTGGAGGCCCCCTCCAACTATCTCCGCCTGTTCAAGGAGTTTCTGCGCCAGAGCTCCATCAATGGCCTGCACCCGTTCCTGTACCCCACACCCATCCGATACGCCAAGTGGGTGAGAAAGTGCATCTAAATCGTATAAAAAAACTATCCACCCCTATTTACAGAGCACTCTGGCTGACGCTGATGGCCGCAATAGTGGTGTGGACCCACGTTGTTATCGTCAATCTCACCCTGGAGTACCTAGACCAGCCAACAGAGATCCATATGGCCCCCGATCTGGTGCACGTGGCCAACAGCCCCTTCCCGGCGGTCGGCGTCTGCACCGCCAATAAGATCAGCCAGCGTCTGCTGCGCAGCTATGCCGTCAAACTGTGAGTCCTTTATTGATTCTCTCAGCCTTAGATTTAGTTGAAGTAGCCCAGGTTGTTGACCTCAGCGGCCATGGCCACGATCGAGTCGAGGAGCTCCTCGCTGGCTGGCACGATCTGTGCGGCTGGCAGCTTGAAGCCGGTGATGATGCTGTTCGAGGAGGGACGCAGCTCGTAGCAGAAGGCCATGCGCACATCCTGGGTACCGTAGGCCCAGTCCACGCTAGCACCGGCCGCTGGATAGATGGCATCGTAGATGTTGCCTCCGGTGTACGTAGTGCCGTAGCGCTTGTTAACGGCGGCAATGGACACGTCGTAGACCTTCCTAAAATCGGCCACGTTGTCGGGGAGATCTCCGGTGTGTCCGTAGGGATAGAGCAGGTACTGGGAGTAGGCGTGCAGGGAGATGTACAGCTGGATCTTGCCCTTCAGCGAGGCAAGGTAGTTGGACAGGGAAAGAGTCTCGATTTCGGAGAAGGCTGAGGGGCCGGCATAGGTATCGGAGCAGGGGTTGGAGCTGGCGCCCACCTCGTTCCAGTGGAAGGCCCAGTTGCGGTTAGGATCGGCGCCGAAGCAGCCCTGGTAGGGTGTGCGTGTCTTGCGCCACATCCGGTCGGTGGTGTGGGTGTAGACGTAGCCGTCGGGGTTGGCGTGGGGCAGGACGTACCAGGTGTAGTTCTCGGCCAGCTGCTTAACAGCCTCCACTTCGGAGGTCAGCAGCTGGTTAATGATGTAGGTGGCCGCCGCGGGGGCGATCCACTCGCGAGCGTGGATGCCGGCCTCCAGGAAAATGCCGGGCTTCTCCTTGCCGCTCTTGGTGATCTTCACGCCCAGAATAGAGCGTCCCTGATAGGTCTTGCCGCCCTCGATAAGGGTAACGACTCCGGGGTTTTCAATGGCCAGGGTCTGCAGCCAGGCGTAGGTGTCGTCCAGCTCGTAGTACTGCTCCCAGTTGTAGGCTTCGCCAGCGCGTCCCTTCATTGCCACCTTCTCGTCGATCTCGTCCATGGTCTTCTGCACGTCGCTGGACTGCAGCAAATACTTGATCTCGGCCTTGCCGAGGATCTCCAGTAGATCGGGCACCTTGTGCGGGGCCACAACCATCTTGACATCGGCTCCCACAATGTGCACTCCGTCCAGGAACAGGATGGAGTCGCTGGAGCTCTCGAGCTGCTTCAGCACGGCCAGCTGCTCGGCATTCTCCGCGTTCGTCTTGTACAGGCGGTAGTTGTCATAGCGGGCGCGCTCGGCGCTGACTCCCGCCAGGGCCACGACGGCCAGGAGGGCCAACAAAAGGGACTTGGTCAGCGACATAGTTGTCGTTGTTTGTATGAGCTCCAAACGGGCGAGATGGTTGCTTTTATAGGCCAGACCAAAAGGCGGCGCCGATAAGAGCCGAATCTAATTTATTGCCCGATAGTGCGCGCTGCGCGAGTGGCTTTGCTTTGTCCATTTCTGTGAGGCAGTAAATATCTCGGGGTAATCTGTGGGTGGCTCTTATCACGGTCTCAGCCCCATCGCATGGTAAATCATTGCATGACGTCCCCGAGAATTCTCAAAGAAATTGCCATTTCACGAGACACAAGTGTCTCAGACCAGTCACTCGAGCTCCCTCTTAGCCTCCTCGTCACAAATAATGAACTAGTTAGTCCAGGGATTTATTTCAACTTGTAACCCTCGATAGAGGCAGCGGCCTTAACCATTTCCACCACCGAATCCGTTGTCTCCTGTCCCGTGGGGATTATCTGTGACGCCGGCAGCCTGAAGCCCGTCCAGAAACTATAGCCCGAGGGTCGCAGCTCGTAGGTGAAGGAATACTTGGTCTTCAGCTCTCCATAGGCCCAGTCCATGCTGGAGCCCGCCGCCGGATAGATGGCGTCGTATACATTCCCTCCCGTGTAGCGGGTGCCAAAGCGCCGCTTCATGCCCCCCAAAGCGGCGGAGAAGATGCGCTCCAGCTGTCGATGATTCTCAGGCAGCGAGGAGGTGTGTCCGTACGGATAGAGCAGCAGCTGGGAGAAGGAGTGCAGCGAGAGGTACATGAACACGGGCTCTGGCAGGGACTTCAGATACTGCGAGAGGCCCTCCGTTTCCGGCTCCGAGAATGCCTTGGGTCCGGCATACGACTCCGAGCAGGGCTCGTCGCTGGCTCCCACCTCGTTCCAGTGGAAGCCCCAGTTCCGATTGGGATCGGTTCCCATGCAGTTCTTCTCCTGCGGACTGCGTGTCTTGCGCCACAAACGATTCTAAATAATGGAAAATAAGGGAAATTAATAGGATTATGCACCGAATTGTGATATTAGAGCCTACCGTGGAATGAGTGTATACATATCCATCCGGATTGGCATGGGGCAGAATGTACCACACGTAGGAGCGGGCAAGGCTCTGGATTTCTGGTTGCTGGGATGTGAGCAATTGATTGGCAAAGTACGTGGCGGTTGCTGGACTGATCCACTCCCTGGCATGCATGCCCGCCTCCAAAAAGATTGCCTGCTGTTCGCCCCTCTCCGCCCCAGCACTGTGGAAGATCCTCAGACCCAGGAGATCCCTGCCCTCGTAGCTGCGGCCAGCGACAAAGACGCTGACGATGCCTGGGTTCTTTTCCACCAGGTTCTTCATCCAGCGATGGGTGTCATTCAGCTCGTGGTACTCCGTCCAGGAGTAGTCATCGCTGCGACGATTCGCATCCGCCACGGGTTCGATATCCAGCGACAGACTGGCCTGGGCATTCGCATCGAGGAGCTCAGGGGAGATATCCAAGCTCTGGAGCAGCTGCAAAAACTCTTCATTGTAGCTGGGAGCTATCAGTGCGTTAATGGCGCCCAGATGGAGATCATTCAGGAATATGACTTTCTCGTTCGTGGCCTCCAATGGCCGTAGACCCTCCAACTGCTCTGCATTGTTTGGCTCCAACCGATAGACACGATGATCCTCAAACGTAAGGCGTTCGCACTCGCACAGGGCCAGCAGAGATAGCGACAGCGACACCAGTAGAACCTTCATTCTGGCACTAATCAAGGAATGGCCCTAGTCTAGGCCTTTTATACTCCACCATCGTGTCGCGTCTTGCATACTAATTTCCCTTTTCTCCACTCCCACTTCGTTTAGTTATCATCACCAGGAAAAGTCCAACTCCAACGACGAGTCTACGCTGCAGAGGGTGGCCCTAGATGTGGACGATATGGCCGAACGCCTGCTGGTGCTGGCGCAGTTCTATCTGAATCCCCTGGACACCCCGCAGCTGGACGAGGCACAGCTGCAGCGGCTCCACTGGCTGCTCTCCAGCTACCACAACGACACTGGCTACTCGGTACGTGATATATTGCGTCAACTGTCGCCAGACTGTGGCGAATTGATAATCCGAGGCATTGTCTACGGCTCCCCTGTGAACACCAGCCAAATGTTTGTCAAGCGACCGACTTCATCGAATGTGTGCTGCATATTTAACTATCGCCGACCCAGCTATTCCCAAATTGCGTGAGTGAATCCTACCACCCATAGGGGAGATGAAAGACTAATCAAATTACTAATTACAGGCACATACGAGCGGAGGATAATGCCGAGATGAGGGCCCAGCGAAAGGTGGTGTTTGAGTCCAATTCCATTTTGAACAGCGTGCAGTTTGTGCTGCAGGACACACCAGAGGATGATCAGACCAACACTTTCATGACCAACAATGCGTTTCAGGTGAGGGAGAGCGTGATTCCCCTTACCCTCCGATCATCGCATAATCTTAGTATTTCTTTCCTTAAAGCTGACAATCTTTCCGCAGGAGGATTATGCCACCGTTCAGTCCACAACTTTGGGAGAAATACTCGTTGATCACAACACCATTGTCGAGATTCCCATTCAGCCCACGTTCTTCAGCTCCAGCGAAGGAGTGCGCACCGTCTCGCCGGAAGCTCGTCGCTGCTACTTTCCCGAGGAGGGGAGGAAGCTCATCAACCAGTAGGCTCCACACACCATCTACCCTTTATACCATCCACTAATAATCATATTACAGATCGTATTACTCGATTGACGAGTGCCTGCTGCTGTGTCGCAGCAAGAGCATGATGGATCACTGCGGCTGCGTCTCCCCGCCTATGATTGGCAGCTCCACAGACCTAAAATACTGCAGCTTACCCGACCTGCCCTGCCTGACCAAGTGGAAGAGCATCTGGTATGGTTACGACGAGTTCGCGTATCTGCAGGAGGGCGAGAGCCAGGCGGCCCAAGGACAATGCACCCACTGCCTGCCCACCTGCAATGGAGTGAGTTTCCGCATCACAAGCAATGTGGCGCCCATGCGCCTCAACTACAATGGCACGGGCTACCGTACGGGTCTACTGTGAGTCCTTCCTTTCCGGCTGTCACTTTATCTGTTGCTAAATTTGTTGTTCAATTTCAGAAAAGGGCTGACCAACGAGCGGCCCTTGGCTGTCATCAAGTTCTTCTTCAAGTTGCGCTTTGCACAGGCCACCAAATCGGAGCTGGTCAGCACTTGGGTGGTGCTCCTGAGTGAGTATTCCATCTCTACAGACATTCAGGGAATCCATTTCTTTATAGTTTTCCCTTGCAGATCGCTTTGGGGGCATCCTCTCGCTTATGTACGGCTTCAGCATAGTCAGCTACATCGAGATATTCTATTACCTCACGGGCAAGTGGTTCGTCTACATCTGCAGAGCATTTACCAAGAGGCAACCACCACGAGCAGTCAGAGGAAACAACAGCCTCTACTGGGATGAGTTGATGCCCAAGGGATTAGGATTAAGGGTGCCCAATTAGCACGTGGAAGAACGAACGCACTCTCCTCGGATGTATGCTGAGCATAAATACTCTTTATTTTGAAATCGCTTTGAAATACGCTCACAAATGATCAACAATAGAATGGACTTATATCAAAAATGTATATAATGCAAACTCCACCGCTTGACGCTCACTCACTCGCACGCACGCTCTAATAGTCGTCGCCGCGGGATACGATCTCCTTGCAAGTGGGACGCAGCATGATAGTATGCTCGTACTGGGCCGTGTAGCAGCCCTTGATGTCGCACAATGGCGGATAGGCTTCCACAATACCCTTGTCGCATAGATCCTTGAGAGCCATCTGGTACTTGGTGGCGCCAGCGCGATCCAGCCAGCGCTTGCAGAAGGCCAGAGTGCCAAAGTTCTTGTTGATTGTGCCCAGAAGCTGCTTGGAAGACTGAAGACGCAAAGGCACGTACGGAAGATCAAAGTTCTTCATGTAATGCGAGCAGTCCATGTCGTCGTGCACCAGGCCGCGGCCCGTGGAGCCGAACGTTTCGATGGCATAGAACTCATCTTCCTCCATGCGCGTGGACTCGCCGCCCTTCACAATGGGAACAGTTTTGCCAGCATGAATGCCTATGGAAATGATAAAAATAAGATTGGGGTGAGTGAAACTACTTCTCATACATATTTATATAGATTTAAGCTTACGGTACGGGCTAATGGAGTGTCCGTTCAGATTACGTATGGCCTTGATGGGGTACGTCTTGCCATCCAGCTCGACTTCGTATGATTCCATTACCTCTTGAATGGCAGCCCCGATATCACATAGACGCACGTCAATGCCGGCCTCCTTGATGCCGGTGTTGGTGGCCTCCTTGACGGCCTGCAGCAGCTTGTCGTACTTGTTGTTGAAGGTCAGGGTGAAGGCACAATCGATGATGCGGCCCTTGATGTGGGTGCCAAAATCAATCTTGCACACGTCGTCGTACTGCAGGACCGTTGGGTCGCCTGCATTGGGGGTGTAGTGGGCCGCACAATGGTTGAGGGAACAGCCAGTGGGGAAGGCCAGACCAGCGTCGAGGCCGTTCTCGCCGATAAGACGACGGGCCGTGTTCTCCAGCTCCTCGCAGATCTGGATCATGGTCATGCCGGGCTTGATGAAGCGCTGCATGTATTGACGCGTCTGGCGATGGGCCTCGGCTGCCTGGCGCAGCTCCTGGTAGATTTCGGTGTTCATGCGGTCCAGGGCACGCTTCTCCTCCGAGGTGAGCCGATCCTTGGCAGTGCGATCATCCGGCAAGTCCTTGGGCGTGGGATGCTCCACGATCTCGCCCTCGGGAAACACGCCAGAGGGGAAAAGCTTTGCAATCGGTATGGTCGGGGGCTCTGTCTGGCCGTTACCGGCTTTCTTCCCCTTATTGTTCTTCTTCTTTGCCGCCGGCTGGGCCGAGGCGGCGGCAGCGGTTTTTTTCTCGCCGTTTGTGGTCTCTGCATCTGCATCTGGGGCAACTTCATCGCTGCCACCCTCAACTGCCTTCTTTGCTGCGGCCTCTGTGGAAGGGGTTGTGAAAGTTGTGGCGTGTACGGGTGCGGGGCAATTGCAATTATTGCATTTTTGCGCTGAGGTCACTCACCTTGTCGCAGTTTCTTGTTGTTCGGCTTTGGCTTTTTCTGTTTCTTCGCATCCTCGCCGGCAGCACCGTTTTCGGTGATCGCCGCCTCCACGTTTAGTGCTTCGGTTGCGGACATTGTTTAACGCAAATTGATGAATTTAACGAAAATCTAATCAGTGCGATTGCTGCCGATGGCGATGAAGAAAGAACAAAAACACGAGGTACTACCGCCAGTGCTGGCTAACAATCTTGTTCACAGTCACGAAGTATTTTTAAAAAACGGGCACGGTTTTTGTGGTACCTAATAATGCGGTTCCTATGTTTCTCGGTTTACGAATTATATATAATTTAATTGACGTTGCGACACGAGAAAACTGATTAAATATGCTTTCTGCCTGTCTAATACTATTGATGTGAACTATTTTGGTGCGACCCTAATTCAGTGTTGTAAGTCGAGCGGATTGCTGTATGTGCTGACTGTCCATCCCTCGTCAGTTTTTGTTTATAAACGCTAGGTATTTTTTTTTTTATAATTCCTTCAAATGGACGAAATCCTGTTTCCCACACAGCAAAAGAGCAATTCTCTCAGCGACAGCGACGATGTAGATCTCAAGTTCTTCAACACAGCCTCCGGTGAGCGCAAAGACAGCGACACTGCCTCAGACACCGCCAATGAAGGGGACCGCGATGCCAAAGACGGCGACATGGATACGAAAAACCCAGACGGCGATGGCGACTCCGGAGAGCCGGCCCTTAAGAAGCTAAAGACCAAGAAGGAGCTGGAGGAGGAGGAACGCGAGCGAATGCAGTGAGTAGCATGTTGATATCAAGATGATGTACCCCCAAAATGGCTCCTTTCTTGCCCAGAGTTCTTGTTTCCAACTTCACGGAGGAGCAACTGGATCGCTATGAGATGTACCGTCGCTCAGCCTTCCCCAAAGCAGCCGTCAAACGGCTGATGCAGACGATAACCGGCTGTTCCGTCTCCCAGAACGTCGTCATAGCCATGTCCGGCATCGCCAAGGTCTTTGTGGGCGAAGTGGTGGAGGAGGCGCTCGACGTGATGGAGGCCCAGGGCGAGTCGGGCGCCCTGCAGCCCAAGTTCATCCGCGAGGCAGTGCGTCGGCTGCGCACCAAGAACCGCATGCCCATAGGACGCTACCAGCAGCCCTATTTCAGATTAAATTGATCCCCAAAACCGTGTCGAGTGTGGAATATAGTGCATAAGGTAGAATAATATCGGTTACAAAAGCATCTTTATTGAGTGTTGTGTCTAATCTACAAAGTCCTATGCTAATCCATCCGCCGGGCCTCGGCCTGCATGGTCTGGAGCACGATGTGGGGGACCAGGTGCGTGGAGGCGTAGTTAAGGGGCACCGTGGCCAGCGGCGCCGTGCCATCGGAGGGGAAGTTCAGCTCCTGGGCCATGGGCATGTCCTTGTCGATCACGTCCTGGGCAATCAAAGTCTTTGTCTCCTCGTACTCCATGCCAGCCTCGGGCTTGGCGCCCATCAGCAGCTTGCCCCGCTGCACGCCCATGTACTGGGTGGCCTTGGCGTTCAGCGGCAGCTGGCCGCAGGTGTCGGCGTGCACCTTGCGGTGGGCCTGCAGGTTGGAGATGCACGTGAAGCGCTTGCCGCAGTTGTTGCACAGGAAGCGCTTGATGCCCGTATGCACCGTCATGTGGGTGAGCAGGCTCTCCCTGTAGGGGTACTCCTTGGGGCAGAGGTGGCATTTGTACGGCTTGTACTCCGTGTGCCTCGTCTTCAGATGCGACTTGTACTGGGCCTTAACCTTAAACGTCTTCCCGCACTTGTCGCACTGGTAGGGCGTCTCCGACTGGTGGAGCAGCAGGTGCGTCTTGAGGATGCCCGCCGTGGAGAGCCGCTTGCCGCAGACGCTGCACTGGTAGAGTGGCAGCCGTCCACAGTCGGAGCGCACGTGGTCCGAGAGGGAGGTGCGGCCCGTGAACTTCTTGCCGCATTTGTCGCAGATGAGGTTGCGGGGCAGGTTGCGCGGCTCCTTCTTCGAGTGGAAGTTCTTCTCGTGGTTCTTGAGGCTGTCGTGGCCGGTCATGTACTTGTCGCACTTCTCGCAGTACAGCAGCTCCTTGTGCTGCTGGTGGGCGTGCTCCGTCGCCAGCTCCTTGCTGGCGAAGAACAGATTGCAGTAGCAGGGACACTTGAAGATCAGACTACCATCCTCCCCATGGACCTTTAGGTGCGTCTCGAGGCGCTTTTCCACAAGATAGATCTTGCTGCAGATGGGGCACTTGAACACCTCCTCGTCCAGCTTCGCATGGACGTCAACGTCCTTGAAGATGTCCTTGATATCCTGCTCGGTGAGCTTGTGGTCGTCCCGCAGATGCTTCTCGTAGGGCTTGCGTATGTGGTAGATCTTGACACAGTGCGGACACTTCCAGGTCTTCTCCATCTTGTTGATCATCTTCAGCCGCTCCTTCAGTTCTTTTTTGGTGATCTTGGACACACGCTTCGGTGTGCTCGGCGCCTCCTCGGGTGTGGGGGATCTGACGGTGCCTCGTTTGCGGTATTTCCGCTTGCCCGTCGAGTCCTTGGCCCGTTTTTTCTTCTCCTCGTAGTTGTGCCTCAGCGACAGGACATCTTCCTCTGTCTCCGCCGTCTCGGTCTGCTCTCCCAGCGGCACAGCCGCTATCTCGTCCAATATTCCGCCGCCATGCTCCACCTTGAGGCTCTCGAAGGGCTTCAGGCCATCGCCCTCGTCCGTGCTGAGCAGGACATCCAGCAGCTTGTCCTTCTCGCTGCTGAAAATGTCTGCGCTCTCCGTCTTCACAAACAGACTGGCGTCCTGGTACTCGAAATCCTCGTCGAAGGCCTCCACCTTGACCATGGCCGGGGCAGGCAGCTGGAACTGTGAGGCGTCCGCCTCATCGTCGCTGTTGTTTGGCTCAAAGTCGGGGCACTCGTCGCCAGAGTCCGAGGACTGCTGGTCGCTCATGTTCTCCTCCTTCAGCTGCGGCGGTGCCGGCACCGCCTTTGTCTTGATTCTGCTGGCCAGGGGAATGTCATCGTCGCTGTCCGATGCAGTCGCATCCTCCTCCTCGTCGGACGAGCCTGCCTTTAACTTTGTTCGTTGTCTGATGCGTTCCTTATCCTTCTTCTGATCCGAAGGGCCAGGACTGTGTTCAAGTTTTCCGCAGGTCTCTGGGCGACTGCGTCGATGCTTGGCGAGGTTGGAGGAGCAGGAGAAACGGGTGGAACAGCACTTGCACTCCACTGGGCGCACCCCGGCTGCAGCCGTGGATTCTTTAGTGGGAAGACTCTCCTGGAAAGGAAGCGCTTTTATTGTTTCATCCTTAAATTCGAATGGATTCTACTCACCTTGGGAGTCGTCTCATCAGGATCGATGGCTTGCTGGCACTTTGTCTTGCAGTGGCGCTTGTACGCCTCCAGATACTTGTAGTCTGTCCCGCACTTGTCGCACACAAATCTGTTCCGTTCGTCTTCCGCTGTGGAGGCATGCTCGGTCTTCACGTGCTGCGACAGTTCCTCCTCGTGGCAGTAGCGGACGTCGCACTGGCGGCACTGGAAGCCACCCGGCGGCTGGTGCTTCTTCACATGCTTCACATAGCCGGCCAGAGAGATCAGTGCCTTGTTGCATACGGGACAGTGGAGCTTGGGCACTCCGTCTGTGGTGATCTCCACCAGCATTTTCTGGGCTACTCCTCCGCTGCCGCTGGCTATCGGTTCTGCAGCTGTAGAATGGATTGCTTGATTAGTTTTTGAATATCAACCACTGAAAAGCCAAAAACTGAATTTCATCCCTGGTAGATTGAGGGGGAGGGTAGCGTGGGCGATGGATGGGAAGAAGGAACAGCGGATTGGAGGATTGGACGTTGACTTTTCGACCGGAAACCACCTACCCATTTCTTGGCTCTTCACTTCTCGATTGGAGTCTCCTTTCGGGTACACCCTCTCACAGACACCGCCGCCACCGCTTCTGCTGCTGCTGCTGCGGGGGTCAGACCCTCTCGTCGTCACTGGCTTGGGCTACACTCAAATATCTCCAAAGGATGCTATCCTGCTGCATTTTACCGCACACTGAATCGGGGGCTCTTATTGTTTGTTGCTGTTTCGCGGGTCAGCACTGGGAAAAAAATTAACACCTTGCAAGTACACTTTAAAAAATGAAAATTTGTATATTTCAATGCTGGCGAGTAAATTATTTTTCTTTGTGCAGCCTGGGGTGGCAATGTAGCCCTGGTCGGAGCGTTCATGTCAATCAGTAGGGAACTAGTTCGTGAGCAGCACTCTCAGAAAGAGAGAGAGGGAGTGGCGGCAGGGCTGCATTAGCAGCAGTTTACCGCGAAAATTTGAAAGTTGAATTTGAAAGTGAAATTTGTATCTTGTAGCTATTAAAACTGAAATGGGAAAACGAAAATTCGGAAGCTTACGGTTATGCGGATATTTGATATGGGATTTTGTATTTCCGAGTACATATTTTTACTGGACTTAAGTACGGCACTCTGTGCAAAAAGAGGTGGCTTAATAGCAGCTACGAGTATACTATATATAGAATAGCCAACATGTAAACAACTCTGCAGAACATACGCCTACGTTTATCGCTATAATTAGATATGCGTACCATTGATGCGATTATATCCTCCAGTTTTCGTTCTGATTGAGTGTGACTCAGTGAACGGTTGCCCTTTACAGTCCGTGTACACGACACGACACGGATTCCGATTCCCAATCCACAAATCAGAACTCAGAGTTCCCCCATTCAAGCACGCCAAGGGCACTCTTTGATTTTCGGTGGGTGATTACATTCAGGAAATTTACACTCATGCAGTTTATTGGGCTCGAAGCCTGATTACAATTTAGTGCCGGCTATGACTATGACGAGCTATAGCCCTGCCGCTACCGCTACCGCCGAAAGTGACGTCAATCTGAACATTTGTGTGAATGAAATCGAATTGTGTTGGGTAGAAAAGAATGGGCGGCTTATTTGCATATATAAACAAGTACACGGATAGATGTATGGACGGTATGGGAAGGTCAATTTTGATGGAGTGCCTTTGAAGAAGATACTCGTACACAAATCAATTGAGGCTCGCCTGAAATCTGAATCGTCCCACACGTGCCTAGACCTGCTATTAAATTTCAATTATAATAATAATAACTGGTGAAACCCCAACATTTGGAATACAGAAACAGAACAGAGCCATTGCGTTAGTCATGCAAGGGATTTCCTCCCTACGCCATAGTGGTGGAGTTACAGTCCAGTCCGTTTATTGTGTTGGTTTATTATGCAAATTTGCATTAATTTTTCGTTTGCTGCACACGTGAGGGGCAACAACAGGCGATTCTGTTGCATTTGCAACTGTTGCTGCCTGCGTTTTGGGGCTTTCAAATTGCTTTCGAGCGCAAATCGTCGGCAAATGTCATTAAATATGCATATCGCACCGTGGGGTAAACACTGTACAATGTGGTGGGGTGTCTCCAGTGTGTCTATATGCAGATCCCTCCCTTTGCACCCCTGTCTGTAGCTCGTGTGTGTGTGTAGTTCTCCCTTGAGATTAGCGAGCAAGGACATTTTGGAATCTTTTGTTTTATAAATAGCCGCCTTTGATGGACAATTAAAAATGTATTCTGCTTTCGGCGTGGAGAGGCACAGGCACTGGCACAGGCCTATCAATAGATGAGAGATTGCACTGCAAGAAATGGGTTGAAACAAGAAACGAACACGTGATTCGCATCTTGGTCCCATTTTACCTTACGAGTTGTTAGCCTTAATAAATGTTATCCTGCCGCCCCTGTCCTGCCCAGCCCTCTGACATGTCTGAGCACTTTGTGCAAATTGTCAACGCTGCTGTTGCTGTTACTGTTGCTGCTTCGTCCTTCTACGCATGGGGCGGACAACAACAGGAGCCGCTGCCTCAGCTTCAGCCTCAGCCTTAGTCTGAGGAATGGCAACAGCACTGCCTGGGCAACAAAGGCTTCAGGTTATTGCATGCATTTTAATTAGTAGACAAGCCAAGTGGGCTGCCACTATATAGCGACAGGGACATACATACATACATATACTCGTATTGTAGGAGGCCCTAGCCTTACAGCAAGGCCTGCCAGAGTATATAGTATACGAATCGTATGCATGCTCAGGAAGAAGCATTGGATGAATTGCCTCTGCATCTGCCTCCGCCTCTGCCTCAGCCTCGGCGTGGGTGATGCCAAGAGTTCCAATGAGATACCAAATGGGAGATGAAAGGGGATCTGCATCTGCATCTGATTCTGATTATGATCCGAATGATATATGGATGGAATCGATTATTCAGAGATGAAAGAGTATCGAGCTGTCAGCAGATGACATCGATAGGACATCCTCTATCGTTCCATCCATCCTTCCTTCCTTCCTGCCGTCTGTCCAGGACACATACTAGATGCTGGGCATAAACAAATCTCGGCTCATCAGCGTCACAAACAAGACAATGATATATGGATTTTGGGGGAAGCCTTTGTCAATTCAAACTATTCTCGTGGATCCCCACATGCCCCATATCTCATGCCGTCCCCCGCCACAGTCGAAGAGCTGTAAGCGAGGACTTCAGCGCAGAGCTTCCTCTCAATCTATCATTCTGCCCTCGCTCTACCACCCCACCCACTCCGGCATCCTCCCCACCCCACCACCGTCACGTTCTGCGCTAGTTTCTTGTATTTATTTTTAAATTGTTTCACACACACAACCACAAGGAGAAACATACACTGGCCCCTCGTCCGTTCCTGTCCTCTCTCTCTCTCCCTCTCTCTCTTCTGGCACTCGCATCCTCCATGGAGGACGCCGGCGACGACGACAACTCATGTTTGCATTGGTGTGGTGAGTGTCCTGCCCTGTCTCTAGGCTGTGTGGGTGAGTTTGTCTATAAAAACGTAGAGAAAAAAGGAAATACTACAAGGAAGAACGTATAGACAATACAGGATACCCGCTAATTAGATATGAATATATGTATCTTAGAGATTGCACTTTGTTCGAGGGAAAAATTCAAGGGAATACCTAAAAAGATTCAACTGGGACTTCTATAAATTCTTCTTCTATAACTTCTAGCAGTTTGGTAGCTAGTGGTGTTGTCAGGGATTCTGCAAAATTAGAGCCTTGTATCTTCATAATTATTGCTGCTTGCAAAATTCATTCTCAGAGATACAGGGATTTCTACAGGGAAATGGCTGATGGGTTCGATGGTTGATCTTTCGAAAGCATATCGATTGGCCAGCCACGAATACCCCCTGTATTTCTTCATCGGCGATTAACGGGTATACAAACACACAACAACAACAAAAAATCTGTGTGGCTCTCGCATCTGTCAAGCAACCAAATACCCCACCACCACGCGTGTCCCTCCGCGACCCATCGTATGTGTGTGTGTGTGTGTGTGTGTGCCTCTCTCTCTCTCTTTCTCTCTCTAGCTTTGTGTGTGAGTGCGGGTTTGTATGTAAATGTCCTTGAGTGCTTGACGGATGACATTCATAAACGTCACTTCAATTACCTCCACGCGCCAACGCCATCGCCATCGCCAGCGACGATGCGGCACCATCCCTGGTCGCCAGACCCCCATTTTCTCCATTTCCCCATTTCCAAGAATATCCCCTTGGACTCCCCCCTACTGCCCGGCACCGGCACCCGACACCCGATACCCGACACCCGTTTACCGCGAAACTTGTGAAAAGTCAGTCAGCCAAAAATTAAAGCACTTTCCACTTTTCCGCTTTCAGCATTTCTTGTTCTTGTTGGATGGTGGCTGCAGAGTTTTGCTTTCTTTTATTTTCTCTCTATTTTGTTTATTTTATGCTTATGCAGCAAAACTATCTCTCAGATAAATTGATAAAGGTAACACCATGGCAACACCACGGATGGGGCTGCAGGAGCAGGCCAGGCCTCTCTGTCTAAGGAATGTCATCCTTGAAGACCCTCCAAGAGATGACTAAAGAAAGATCGTCAGCATTTAACATTTAACCCAACATAACATTGATGTTCAGGGATATTCTGGGCATTTTATCCCATAAGCGATTCCACTATTATAGCTGGGTTCTCCCCAAATAAGGGCTACGCTGGCCTTTTCCGACCTGATCTTGATTCATGGTCTGCCATTGATTTTCTCTCGACAGCCTCCAGAAGGGGGCGTGGGCTGGGGCGTAGGGTCTCGAAACATTTGCGGCATTCGTTTATGAGTGTGTGTGTGTGTGTGTGTCCTGCTGTATATTTGTGTTGGTGTGTGAGTGTTTGTTACGGTTTCCTTCACTTACACTTGTCCTTACAAATTTGTCCTTTTCTCAAATGTGAAAAGACGCATAATGTCCTTTTTACCCGACCTTCCTTCTTCCACTGTTTTATCCGCCTGTGCCCGCTGGTCGTTCTCCTCTTCCTCCTCCTCCGCCCTCGGCTCTTCCTCCTCCTCTTCTTGCCTGCGCTTCCTCCTCTTTTCTTTCTCGTCTCTTCTTTTTTCTTTTGTTGCTGCTGTTTTTGTGTATTTTATATTTCTTTTTGTTGACGACATTTTGTGTGTCGTTTATTTTGTGTGTGTTTCTCTTTCTTTTTCTTTTGCTTCTGCTTTTCTTTCGTTTTTGTTTTGTCCTTTCCCTCCCTCCACTCCTCCCCGTTACTCTCTGCTGACGTTGGCTGCTGTCATGCTGCTGCTGCTGCTGCTGCTGCTGGCGTTTGCCGCCCACATTTGCTACTTGTAAATTATTTGCATTAGTAGCCACTTGTGCTTTGTGCCGCATGTATTAGTATTAGAATGTATATGTATCTGTTTGTGTGCGTTTAGTTGCGGCTCAGCAGGGTATATTGAAAAGAGGGTGCGGCTTGCCAGGGAGCAGCCCAACAGCCTTCGGGGTACCCGCGAGCAGATGCTGGAGAGCACTCACACAGAGCCAAAGAGGGACACGAGGGCGGGCACTGCCTTACCCCACTATGAAATCTACCTTGCTTTTCGGCCCGAGGCAACTTTCAGCGGTCCTTCCTCCCCGTCCTTTTGGGGATGATTCCACTCAAAGTGGAACTTGACCCACTGTGCGTCGTGGCCCCCGCCGTGTGCGTGTTTGTTTAGACACACACACATACATGGATACGCACACACACACAATCGTAAGCTAATATACGCAAATATACATACATACATTTATTTGTATATTTTCGCATTGAAATTTCCATTTTTCTTTTCGTTGTTGCCGCTGCTGCTACGGCTGTTCCTTTGGCCTGTTCTTCCTCCTTCCTTCCTTCCTCTCCATCGTTCGGCATCGTCTCATTCTTTTTGTTCGTGTGTTGGCCTGGCCTGCACTTAAATTAACTGATTGCAACATTCTATACAGCTTTTTATGGGGGCTGCTGCTGCTGCCACTGCCGCTGCTGCTGCCACTGGAGGGAGGGGCTGGTTTGGCTGCCTTAGCCTTTTGCATAGTTTTTCGAGGGGTTGAACGATGGGTGGATGGACGGCCACATGGGAGTTCTCTCTTTTAAGTGGCTAGTAAATGTGGTTTCTCCGTATCGTCTCCGTGTCTCTCTGCTGCTGCTGCTGGTTCGGGCTGGGGTTTCTCTTTTAACGTGTGCTAAACATGTTATGCAGGATTGCGTGCTCACAACGTGGTGTATGCGCAATATTTACGTCTTTCTTGTGGCTGAAACTGAAATGCATTAAACCAGGCAGCAGGCAGCAAAAGTCAGGGCCAATTCTGCGATTGCTAATTGCGTATACGACATGTGTGCCCCCTTCCCCGAAATGATTAGCCGAAAGATTGGATCCCAAAGATACTTTTGCATACTTTGCGGCACCCCAGAGAATCCTCCTTCGTTTCGCTTGCGAGAGGGAGAGAGGCAGGAGGCAGGGGGCCGGGGCAGGCTTCTCTAGGAGCACGAGTATAAGCCCCAGAGGATTGAGTGGAATACTATGCCCATAATAGCCCCTGCAATCGATGGGCCTGAAAATAAATTCATTTGGACGGGGGAAGCTGCCGAACAAATGGCCAGAACAATTTACATAATCACTGAACATTCAGCGGCAGGCAGTCCCAAATATAGAAACCAAATGGGAACCGGAAATAGGAAGCGGAGCAGCAGAGCAGCAGAGCAGTCGAGCAGAATGAATGCCCCAACTGTGTTTTATTCGGACTCGTCCTTCGCCTGGCACCGATTTATCAAAGTTCATTGAAATTGTTTGTTTGTCCCCCAGCACCAGCAGCAGCAGCATTCCCTGTCCCTGCCCCGAAACCTCCAGCCTCAGTTCCAAACATGTCCTTGACAGGGTGGGGGGTAGTGGGTGGTGGCGAGAGTCGACCTTGCCGCTGTTTCTGCTGCCTTTGCTGCTGCTGCTGCTGCTGATGATGATGATGACTACGTCATTCATTAAAATTTTCGCCCAGTTATAAGTTTGGGCATTAAGCAGCATTGAGATGTCAAGCGAATTACAGAAGCCCCAAACAAATGCCATAAAAGCCATTCCCATTCTCCCGTTCCCCCGATCCCCAGGTTCACACTGTGCAAAACTTTTCCCTGTTTTTCTTTTTCTTTTTGCTTTCCTTTTCCTTTTTTCCATGGATTTGATTTATGGCCTCCCAAAGGGAGATGCAAACGTGAGGGGGAAAAGTGCTGCGGGAAATGTTTGTCTGTGGCTTGCCTCGTGTCACGTGCCCATCTCTCTGTGGCACATGAAAAGTCAATGCTCAGCCCTTGATTAATACTCATATTATATGGTTTATTAAGCAGATGCCCGCATGCCAAGCCCATCTGTTCATCTGCTCTATTGTTGTGGGGAACTCTTTTGTTCAGAGTTCGACTTGACGCCATCTCCTGCGGCCAGGATGGGATGTGCCACCTTCCACAAATTATAATTACAAATGATATATATTTTGGCAGTTTTATGATGCCTGCAAATAAATGATACTTGGTCGCAGAACCCGCAATGCCGAGCCCCTCTACTGATACTGATACGAGGCTTAGCCTCGTCTGGGAGTCTGTCTGTCTGTCTGTCTGTCCGTTTGGCTGGCAGCACAAAACAAACAGGTACAAAGTCCACCAACTCTCGGCCAGACAGAGAAAAAAAAGAGAGAAAACACCAGAGAAAACAAGAAAACAAACCTAAAAACCTGATGGTATTCCTCGTCAGGCGTCGAATCATCAATACCCTGTCACGGCTGAAGATAACAAGTGCCACGAAGTGGAGTCCCAGGTGCAAGCAAATACTGCAAAAAAACTGAACTTTGGAGTATGACCCGGAGCCAGATTCATCTCGTTCCCACGCGCAGGAGAGTATCACCGATCGCACCTACGCCAGCAGCGACTGGTCTAATCAGAGATCGCGTGAGCGGAGAACAGAGAGCGGACTCCGAGAGTGTCTGCAGTATAAAAGACAGGCGCGCACTCCGTCTGGTGTTAATTCATCCACGATCCGAACCGGTTACGAACGTCATTCAGAATGTGGCTGGCTGTTTTGGCTTTGTTGGCGCTGCCGCTGCTCGTTCTCGTGTACTTTGAACTGAGGGCCAGCCGTCGCAGGCGGATGCTCAAGGTATTCAATGGACCCGCTCCTGTGCCCGTGCTGGGCAACGCCAATCGCGTAGGCAACACTCCCGCAGGTTAGTCGTCATGATTCCAGAGGAATCAGCCCCCTAGCGAAGGGGGCTCGTCCATGCCCCGTCTAGACGATAGGGTCCGATAGTCGAAGAAGAGCACAATCAGCGGGTCTGGCGCTGTCTCTCGCTTTGTCTGTGATTAGACATGGTGAAAAACAAACGACAAAAGTGGGCTCGTGCCAAAGATCGCAATGACCTAATTCCGCTCTCGCTCTACCGTTCTCTCATTCTCGTGACTGCTCCGCAGAGATACTCGCGACGATATTCGACTGGTGGCAAGAGTACGGCAAGGACAACTTTGTCTTCTGGATAGGCTATACCCCGCACTTAGCCGTCACCAATCCGAAGTACTTGGAGTACATTCTGAACAGCCAGTCGCTGATCCAGAAGTCCACCATCTACGAGCTGCTGCATCCGTGGCTGGGCTACGGGCTGCTGACCAGCCATGGGAGCAAGTGGCACAAGCATCGCAAGATGATCACGCCCTCGTTCCACTTCAACATCCTGCAGGACTTCCACGAGGTGATGAACGAGAACTCCACCAAGTTCATCGCCCAATTGAGGCGCGATGCCGCCGGGGACAGCATCATCGACTTCCAGGACCACGCCCACTACCTCACGCTGGACGTGATCTGCGACACGGCCATGGGGGTGCCCATCAATGCGATGGAGCACCGCAACTCCGCCATTGTGCAGGCCTTCAAAGAGTGAGTGGTGTGCTGGGGCGACGTTGCTTCGAATCCCAAACTAATCCTCGGTCCCACAGCATGTGCCTCAGCGTCAACATGCGGGCCTTCCATCCGTTCAAGCGCTCCAACCGCATCTACAGCCTGTCGCCCGAGTATGCGGGCTACCAGCGGACGCTGAAGACGCTGCAGGACTTCACCTACGACATCATTGAGAAGCGTGTGGAGACGCTGCAGGCGGGACAGAATAGCTCTTCCTCGGACCCCTCCTCGCCGCGGAAGAAGATGGCCTTCCTGGACACGCTGCTCTCGTCGACCGTCGACGGGCGTCCACTGACACGCCAGGAGATCTACGAGGAGGTGTCCACCTTCATGTTCGAGGGCCACGACACCACCACCTCCGGAGTGGCCTTTGCCGGCTATCTCCTCTCCAGGCACCCAGAGGCCCAGGTATTTGAGCGGCCAACTCCTCCAGTATTCGTGCCGCTCGGCTAAAGACCTTTTTCGAACCGCAGCAAAAGATGTACCAGGAGCAGTGCAATGTCATGGGCAGCGAACTGGACAGGGACGCCACCTTCCAGGAGATAGCGCAGATGAAGTACCTCGACCTGTTCATCAAGGAGGCCCAGCGGGTGTACCCCAGTGTGCCCATGATTGGCCGCTATGCCGACAAGGACTACATGATCAGTAAGCGGACGCATGAAGCATCCTGCCAGAGGAACGCCCAATCGAAACTTGTCGTCTCCCTTTCCAGATGGCACGCTCGTGCCCAAGGGCACAACTATCAATCTGGCGCTCGTTTTGCTCGGCTACAACGATCGCATCTTCAAGGATCCCCACCACTTCCGCCCGGAGCGGTTCGAGGAGGAGAAGCCCGGCCCCTTCGAGTACGTGCCCTTCAGTG